>NC_141693.1:1554920988-1557320988 GCF_964263255.1 Lissotriton vulgaris
CTTGCATCACCCTTTCTCTGCCTGCTATTGCGTTCCATGCTTCGGAAAGGTAAGAAAAAGAACGTGCATTTGAGTTTGAAATGTCCGATCCTGTAGCAGCACACTTCCAAAGCCCACACATGACAATAACCCGATTCAAGGCCCCATTCACCCGATTTTTTAAAAATATATAGCACTCCAACAAAGTAGGATTATAAAACTTTATTAACTTTATAAATATATCGAACGCAACAAAAACTGTAAATACATTTAAACATTTTTTGGCAAAAAGAAGCAACAATGGTCAGTAGCTGTCTTTTGTGCGAATAGTCCCAAGGCAGCACAATGTGCTGAGTTCTGGACGGCACCCAGGTGATGTTACCTGGGTGCCGCACTGGTTTTTGGTTTCCTACAATGCAGCTCAGAAAAACAGCGTGGGGCGTCCCGGGTGGTGCGGGGGGAGGCCTCGTCAGTAGCGGTCTGTTGTGCGAATAGTCCCAAGGCAACAGAACGCGCTGAGATGTGGATGGCACCCAGGTGATGTCCAGTAACTTGCCGCACTTGTTTTGGTATCCTACAATGCTGCTCCGAAAAACGGCGTGGGGCGCCCCGGGGGGGAGCGTGGGGGAGGCGGCGTGAACAGGCGTCCCCAGGTGGAGGCTCGTCTGCTGTACTGGGGCGACCCTTTACCGTTTCAGTTGCCATTCTGCCCGCTTTTGCTACACTGTTCCTCTTCCGCCATTCAGCTGTTTATCGCCCGCTCTTGCGGCTACAGCGTCTCGCTCACCATGTAGTTGAGTTGCGCCCACTCTTGCGGTGCAGCGATAGGCGGCTGCCATTGGATTCTTAAAATGGCGGACGGCTCTTCGGATTTGGGCCTGGTCCACTAAAATGGCCCTGGGACACCTTGGAACTCGGACGCTTGCCTGCTAGGGATTGGGCTCCATCCTCGAAAGCGTCCCCTCAGCCGTGAAGATTCTACAAAAGTCTTGGGAGCCCTCGACTCCTGCAGGCTTCCGGTTGGGAGCGGCTGCCATGATTGCTCGCGGAATGACCACGACGGAGCCACGAGAAGGTGGTGCTCTCATGCTGAAACATCCAGAAACAAGGTGGGGCTTTCATCGTTTGGGAAAAAAAAATGTTCTAAACCAATGAAAAGTGTTATTTTTAGGTCATATGACCAAGCCTTTCATCATTAGGAAACCAAAAGTAAAATGAACCAATGAAAAGTTTTATAAACAAGTCACATGACCTGTTATGCAGCATAGGGCTACAAAAAGCGTAGAAAATCCGTTGGCATGTGAGGCGGCGTCAGTAGCGGACCGATGTGCGAATAGGCCGAAGGCAGCACAACGCGCCGAGATCCGGATGGCACCGAGTTGTTGTCCAGCAAGTTGCTGCACTGGTGTGGCTATCCTACAATGTCGGCGTGGGGCGCCCGTTGGCCTGTAAGGTCGCGTCAGTCAGTGGGGGCTGTGCGTCTCCCCCAAGATGGAGGCTCCTCGGCTGCAGTGCGGCGCCCCTTATCTTTTCACTCGCCGTCCAACTGAGTTGCGTCCGCACTTGCGGCTACAGTAGGCCGAAAGCATCACAGCGCGCCGAGATCTGGATGGCACCGAGGTGGTGTCCAGCAAGTTGCCGCACTGGTGTGGCCATCCTACAATGCTGCGCCGAAAGACGGCGTGTCCAGCTGAGTTCCGGTCAATTGCGGTACAGTGACTCGAACGCGCCGAGATCCGGATGGCACCGAGGTGGTGTCCAGCAAGTTGCCGCACTGGTGTGGCCATCCTACAATGCTGCGCCGAAAGTCGGCGTGGGGTGCCCTGTTGGCTTATGAGGTGATGTCAGTAGTGGACCGATGTGTGAATAGGTCGGAACCAGCACAAGGCGCCAAGATCCGGATGGCAAGTCCTGGATGTTGAGTGCCATAGTTGAGAGTTCTGAGCAGTGCTTGTAAGACTATCTGAAGCTTATTTGCACCTGCTGCAGCTTCACTATTGCCCGAGGTGGTGTCCAGCAAATTGCCGCACTGGTGTGGCCATCCTACAATGTTGCGCCGAAAGACGGCGTGTCCAGCTGAGTTCCGGTCACTCTTGCGGTACAGTGACTCGAACGCGCCGAGATCCGGATGGCACCGAGGTTGTGTCCAGCAAGTTGCCGCACTGGTGTGGCCATCCTACAATGCTGCGCCGAAAGTCGGCGTGGGGTGCCCCGTTGGCTTATGAGGTGATGTCAGTAGTGGACCGATGTGTGAATAGGTCGGAACCAGCACAAGGCGCCAAGATCCGGATGGCAAGTCCTGGATGTTGAGTGCCATCGTTGAGAGTTCTGAGCAGTGTTTCTAACACTGTCTGAAGCTTATTTGTACCTGCTGCAGCTTCACTATTGTCCTGGTGTGGCCAAAGATCGCCCATGACATAGGCGGCCTGCTCCCGGGGTCCGGCGGAACTTTTTCCCTTTTCCATTCTGCATCTTGTCCCACAATCCGTTTGACCTGAAGACACGACCAGGTCCCTGAATGTGTGCAGGGGGACGTTATTGATTGAATCAAAATGGCGGCTTCACACAAAGCTGACTCAAGCGTTGCTGTTGATGCTATACAGACAAAAATTGGTTTTCAGTTTGTACATTCTTCAGGATTTTTTTTTCCATCCAAGGCTGATTGAGAGTTTGTCGAACAATGGCTTCAGATTTTCAACATACTACTCTTCAACATTCTTCCTAAATGTAACAATGTGAGACTCACTAGGAGAACGGCTGTTTATCTTTCCTTTCAAAATGCTGCCAACAATATTTTCTGAATGGAAGACACCATCTTGTAGCATAAAGGGCCGAAAGGGGTTCTGGTCTGGCCGATGGTTGGTGGAGACATTTTGACTATATCTTGGACCTGCCCGGCCTCGCCCAAAATGGCGCCGGTATAAATGGGACTCGTAACTCCTTGTTGTGTACTGGTTGAACAACCTTGATATCACGAGATATGAATGCAGTTTTGATGCTCATGGCGGGCGGGGACGAGAATTGATTGAATATTTCGACATCCCTATTGATATTAAGTTCTGATGTGTTATTGATTACTGTACTATTGAAAGTTCGAATTAACGTCACCCATGGTACTTGCCCGCAAATGTATATCTAGATGATTTTTTTGTATGTGGCTTTGTCGTATTTTAATTACAAAATGTACGTCCACCGATTCCGCAACTGTTAGACACCTTAGTTCTTGCAACCTAATGGCCCGCTCGTTACGTTCCTCTACAGTGTAAATGTCTCCTCATCATATACGATTTCAGTTTGCTCCATGGCCGGCCCACGTGGTTATAGGCCCGTATTTGTATACTGACATTTTCACAATAAAGGTTTTTAAAACAAAACATGGTAGTAGTATTTACATTGGTAAAGTTTTTACTTTTAGTCACTGTTTTCGAATCAGTAAAAGGCAAGTGAAATAAAGCAGTCCAATTACATGACGGATAAAAGGTATAATACGTAGGAACGCAGTAAAGATAAATGGTCAAGGGCAGTTGTGTTTTCCACTCTTGCAACATAAAGTGATCGATAAGAATCTGATAATCAGGCGTATCGGCGAGTAAGACAGCAGGCCGAGCCTCTTTTACTCAACGGCCCCGTCATGGGACGAAGAAACGCCCTTTTTCTCGAAAAAGGAATATATTTTACTTGCAGGACAGTTGTAAATTTTCCGGGAAAGTACATTAGCCTGGAACATTACAACATATATGTTTAAAAAAAAAAATGTTCGAAACCAATAAAAAGCGTAATTTTTAGGTCATATGACCAAGCTTTTCATCATTAAAATAACAAAAGTAAAATGAACCAATGAAAAGTTTTATTAACAAGTCACATGACCTGTTATGCTTACGTTACGCGCTGCGCTGCGCACCCCGGATCACTTCCGGGTGCGCTAACGCGGCGTGTCATATAACGCATTACGCGACAACGTAGGTCAAGAATATAGTCAAAATGTCTCCACCAACCAGCGTTCGGAACACAACCCCTTTCAGCAGTCCAAAAAGTTCTGTTAAATGACAACAGAGGGGACAGGCAACAAGAACCATCAGTCAAAGAGGGGAGGGCAAGTTCTTCTCTACCGGGTCATGTTGGGGCGCTACCGGAACTGATCGAATTGGTAGTCTACAGTGTTTCTGGATGTTTCAGACTAAAGCTGGCGTCAGCATGAGAGCACCACCATCTCGTAGCTCCGTCGTGGCCATTCCACGAGCAAACATGGCAGCCGCTCCCCACCAGAAGCCTGCGGGAGTCGGGGGCCCCCAAGACTTTTGTACAATCTTCACGGCTGAGGGGATGCTTTCGAGAATGGGACCAAAGCCCTATCAGGGAAGTTTCCGAGTTCCAAGGTGTCCCAGGGCCATTTTAGTGGACCACGCCCAAATCTGAAGAGCCGGCCGCCATTTTGAGAGTCCTGTGGCAGCCGCCTATCGCTGCATCGCAAGAGCGGGAGCAACTCAACTACATGGTGAGCGAGACGCTGTAGTCGCAAGAGCGGGCGGTAAACAGCTGAATGGCGGAAGAGGCACAGTGTAGCAAAAGCGGGCGGAATGACAACTAAAACGGTAAAGGGGCGCCCCACTACAGCGTGTCTTCAGGTCAAACGGATTGTGGGACAAGGTCCAGAATAGAAGTGTCATCAAAAGGCAAAAAGTTCCGCCGGACCCCGGGAGCCGGCCGCCTATGTCGGGGGCGATCTCAGGCTACACCAGTGCTATAAGACTTGGGAAGGGGGTCGGAGCCAAGCGTCTTCTCCGAGTCCGTGCCATCACACCGCCCCTCGGGGGCCTCCGTCAAGCTGTTTAGGGAGGTACCATATCACATTGTTTTCAAATGCAGTCAGGTCCACAAACGACCCTCACTTACTTTGAGAATAGTGAAGCTGCAGTAGGTGGAAATAAGCTTCAGACAGTGTTACAAGCGCTGCTCAGAACTCTGAACTATGGCACCCAACATCCAGAACTTATGCCATTTGAGAATGGCAGTGACATCGAAGCAACTCAGGGACCAAAACCATTAACGTACTTTCACGTATGAAAATCTTACTTGGGGAGGGGGCAGGAGCGAAGCGCCCCCTCCCAGTCCGCAACACCACACCGTATGTGGAGAATCTGAAGCCATCGTTCTACAAACTCAACCAACCTGGGATGGAAAAATCTAGAAAAATGTACAAACTGAAAACCAGTTTTGGTCTGCATAGCAACAGTAGCAACGCTTGCTATCAGAGTGCATGAGTTTCATGCTCGATCGATTGAGCTAGCCGGATCGGGCAACAAAAAGTATAAAATAGTTATGTAAATAGTATTTAATAAAATGTTTTTCCCTGTTACTTTGCTGGTGTGTTGTATATATTTTTAATATTTGCATAGGGTTTGTCGTTATTTTGGGCGGAGTGGGTGACGGAGCCGAGCTGTCTTGCAGCCCTCATGGTGCGGAGCTCAGTTCATCTCACTATTTTCGTATTTCTCATGAAGGGTTGTTCTTAATGTTTCTATTTTAGCGAGGTCAAAAAGAGATCCAATTAGTGGCCTACTGATTTTGCTCGATTACTTTTATTTTTTTACACGATTTTTCACTATCTGCAAAGACTAAACAGAGTATTGCGACTTTGTGCTTGTTTGTAAATAGAGAATGAACCAAAGAGAACCAATTCTAAAACAGTAAATGCTTGGATAACAATCAATCAAATGGAGAGACAAGCAGGCACGACGGATTACAACGGGGGTAAAGGTCTGCGTTAACTACCCTTCACTATCTGCAAAGAGAGAGTACTACTAAGAGTAAAGAGGGGAGGGGGGGGCAGCGTTCAAAGCACATCAGCGTGCATAAACACGAAAACGTTTTTACCTATCACGTACTTGACATTTGACAGCTTTTGATATTTGCTATTAAAAAACCATTGAAATTCACAGAAAAAACCATAGGTTATAGTCCATATATAGTTAGGAATTTGCATTTACAAAACCTTGAAAATTCACTGAAAAAACCATTGGTTATAGACCATATATAGTTAGGGATTAGCCTTTTCAGAACCTTATTTTACTCGCATAAAACCATTGAAATTCCATATATAGTTAGTTGCACTAACTATATATCGCGGACCCGCAATCCACTGCTAATGATGTCACATATTACATCATTCATGACATGGTCAGTGACATCACTGATGACATCACTGATGACATCTCAAATGACATCACTGATGACATCACTGACATCTCATTTGACATTATTGATCACATCACTGATGATATCATTTATGTGATAATACAATGAACATCTTCAGACTGTAATATAACCTTAGATACACTCAGTGTAAACAGACACTCACAGACTGTCACACATCCATGGAGTTACTCACACACCTAGTCAGTCATGCAAAGAATCAATCACACCTCCATTTCCTCAACTATACAGTTATACACACCTTACTTATTCAAACATATACTAACACATATTTACTCTCTTATACAATCCCTGATACAAGATCACAATGATCCATACAGCCACTCTCACATTAAGTGGCTCTTATGTTCAGTTATTTATATATGTCAATTCTCACATGGACTGTGTTTTATGTTATGTTATGTTATGTTATTTATTTGTTAAAGCGCAAACAGCTGCCCCAGCAACGGAGCGTCCCGGCGCTAACCTAACCAGTACCTGAGGGGAGGGGGGAACCAACAAGGAATTAGATGACAGAGAAGAGATGGGTTTTGAGTTGTTTTCGGAAAGCGATCAGATTGGTTTGGGTACGGATGTGTGGAGGAAGGGAGTTCCACAGCTTAGCCCCTAGGACTTTGAAGGAACGTCCACCCTTTCTACAGAGCTTAGTTCGGGGGACCATCACGAGGTGTTGTCCCAGTGAGCGCAAATTGCGCTGGGGAGTGTATGGTACCAAGAGCGGGCGCAGGAGTTCAGGACAATCAGCGTTGAGAATTTTAAATGCCATGGTCAGGGTTTTAAAATGGATCCGAGATTCAATTGGCAGCCAGTGCAAATTGCGGATGGTGGCTCTGGCAGAGCACCTACGTGGGAGACCAACCACTGCTCTGGCGGCCGAGTTCTGGATACGCTGCAGTCTTGCAAGTTCAGCTTTGTTAGCCCCCAAGAGTAAGACATTGGCATAGTCCAGCCGGGCAAGAATCATAGATTGTATAATGAGTTGGCGGGTTTTGGAGTCAAAGAATCCAAGTATGGGGTTGAGGCTCCTCATGAGACCCACACACGTGGCTGCCACTTTTTTCGTGTGGGACTGAAAGTTAAGTGAGGGGTCGAGCCAGACACCTAGGTTTTTGACGACATCTTTTGGCACGGGGGTGGGGCCAAGCACAGAGGGCCACCAATGATTGTTCCAGAGGGTGGGGGTTTTTCCCAGGAGGAGGACCTCCGTTTTCCCGGCATTTAGCTGCAAGCAGTTGAGTGTCATCCACTGTGCGACTGCTGCGAGGCCATCTCTGAATTTGGTTGCCGAAGGTGATGGACCTTCTGAGAGTGTGATGACCAGCTGTGTGTCGTCAGCGTACGACACCAGCGTAAGGTCCCACTCTTTTGCCACCACTGCGAGAGGCTGGACGTATAGATTAAAAAGGGATGGGCACATATGTACATATGTACTTACTTTGACATGTAGCACTGAGATATCCATTCACTAACCAATACACTCATGCACACAGTCAACTGTCCATACAGCTGTTTCTACATGCACTTTTGAACCCATACACCTAGGGAATTAACTGTTCACACATCTATGCACAGAGGCATACACCTCCCAGCCACCCACACACATACTCAGTCTCCCATACAAATACTTGGGCAACCATTCAATAACCCATATAGTTACTCATATAGCTACTGATTTAAACATGCAGTAGTTTACAGAACAACATATATAATGATTGCCAAATTAAGACACTTTAGTCACTAACCCATGCACTCAGTGAGACACATTTAATCATTCTCTCATACAGTCAGTCATGCACCTACTAAATCCTTCATCCAGACACTTATACATCCACTCATTCTTCAATATGTAAGACATATTTTAACTTTACAGAAACATACAGTCACTGGGTGTTGTCATCAGTGATGTCATCAGTGATGTCATTTGAGATGTCATCAGTGATGTCATCAGTGATGTCACTGACCATGTCATGAATGATGTAATATGTGACATCATTAGCAGTGGATTGCGGGTCCGCGATATATATTTAGTGCAACTAACTATATATGGAATTTCAATGGTTTTATGCGAGTAAAATAAGGTTTTGAAAAGGCTAATCCCTAACTATATATGGTCTATCACCAATGGTTTTTTCAGTGAATATATATGTACATATATATATATACATATATATGTATATATATATATATATCTCATCTATTCCCAGCAGTCCTGGAGTGGAGTGTATTGCATTCGTTATTGAACAATTGTATTAAACCACGTGGGTGCCTCTGCCCCTAATCAGATTTGACCATCCATCCGGGAACCCCATTTTAAAGGCCGAGTACGTTTTAGGCCTCAGATATCATAGTTCGTCTATGGTGATAAGGCGCGCAACACCCATTGGGCTCACGGGGCTTCAGCCTGTGCCCACCCCCCTCCATCGTCGTGTATGTCAGCCCGGGCTGACACAGCTTTGCAGGCTGGCGACCATCTAATTGCAGCCGCACCCGATTACTTAACAGGTCTTTAAAAGACCATTTACTTGTAAATTAGGCGTTTGTTGTGTTTTCACCCCTTCTTTCAGTCACTCTGTCTATGGGTGGAAGAATTAGCCCCCCCCCTCCCCGAAATTTGGCTCTAGTTGCCCGCCTCATGGTAATGATACAATAGAATTCCTTTTTAGGTTTTGCCTCGCGAAAAGATGCGCTCTGCGCATCTTTTTTGTGCAGGCAAAAACCTCTTGAGATCTATACGGGAGACAGGAACGGCCTCCGTCTTTCATTGGCTAGCTCCATAAATGGAGGCTAGCCATTGGAAGACGGGCCTGTCCGTCAATGCCGGACCAGATTCGGGGGCGTTCCCGAGATTCTTTGGCTTTTGCCGACGTCACGCGACGTCAGCCAAAAGCCGGGAACGCCCCCGAATCTGTTCCGGCATTGCCGGCACCCGCCTTCCTGCTCCGGTGTCTCCCGCCGTCCGTGTCCTCTCCCGCCCCCCTCCCCCCGTCCCTCTCGATGAACAGCTTCTTCCGTTATTGATCGCGGGCTGCTCATCACATTCCGTCGGGGAGGAAGGCTGATGGAGAGGGAGGGGGGGGGGGGACGACAAAATCAATTGTTTACTTGTGATAGAGTGCCCGGTGCCCGTGATTGGGCGACGCTCCGCCGCCCCGGACCACTTCGAAGAATTCTCCCTTTGCGTGATTGACCCGTAGTTTGAGTGATTATTATAGCGCCGGCTTGTGCAGGTAGGGGGACTCGCGCCGCTGGCGCACGCAGCTGTTTACATTCGGTGTTTCTGCACCGTTGTGGCTTGTGTATTGTGTTCAGTATAGTGCCTACACCGCCCAAAGCTCTTACTACCTCTATTTTTAGTGTGATCTTTTCGATCAACCGGCGCTGGTCACGGCGGGACGCCGCGTTGACCCCTGGGGCCCCGACTCTGATACCCGGCCGTATATTCAGCATATTCACATACGATACGTTTACGAGCAGTCAGTTCTTGAAAAGCTGACAGCCTCTGCCCTTCCTGGCCCAGTGCTTGCGTTTGAAGCGCAATGTACATTAGAGCACTGCACGGCACGTGGGCAGTAAACAGTCCTGAAGTTACCCAGTGGCTGCAGGAAGCTTCTCTGCAGCATCCCTTGCAGCAGTGTGTTGCACCTTTATAGCCACACTTTGGTGTGGGTAAGTGCACATATGTCTTTGCCTACCGACTTCGACCTTTATTGCAGCGTCCCGTGTGCATTTGTTGCAGAAAACATGCCGCCACCCCAGGGCACGGCAGGAGTGTCGCCCCCCTGCAGGTAGCACTGCACACAGGAGGGGCTTGCCTGGTGGCGTCCACTGTCAGGAGCTCAGTCACACCACGTGGTACTGTCATCACTACATTTGTGTACTTTCCGGTTCCATTGGCTTGACTGAGAAATCTGTGCAAAGTGTATTTTATGCTCCTGAAAAATCAATTTACTGGTTGGCAATTGGCACAGCAAGGGCGATCCACGCTGACCACAGGACTTTGGTGGCTGACTTGGAACCCTTTGTTTCAGTTTAAAAGTAAACATTTTATTAAGACATCAATAAAACAATTATACCAAAAATAACATTGTACAATATGATGAAATATCCATAGGTTAAAAACTGTGAATTCTTTACAAAGTTGTATAAAAAAATTTGAAACTCATGTCACCAAAAAATGGAAGATATTGAAAGAAAGTAAGAAATTATGTGTAACCCCGTGTGTGCTAACAAACATGGAAGCATCTGCCCCGAGGAGTGTGCAGGCCTCCCTTCAAGGGGACTGACTGACTTCTGATGCCCACGTGCCCACACTGTGTGAGCAGAGCTGTCACATGACCTCCTTCTCCACCAGTTTCATTATCTGCCAAAACAGGCCTGTGCCCAGAAACAACACGAGCCCCGCACTTTACGGAATAAACAGCTGATTTCAAATAGGTTCTCGTGAAACATTTTGGGTTCGATTTCGAATTATGTACCAGTTTATTACAGGGCTGTGGGTGGGAGTGTTAAACAAATCACCCCTGTCATTGTAGGGGGTCTGTGCAGTTATTGTAATCGACACAGCAAGTGTGTGCACTTGTACAGCAATATACTGTGGTTGGACTTTTGATAATATGTTTTATCTTTCCTGTTTTTTGTGATAGGTGGGGGTTGTTTTGTGCGGACTATGGACGCTAAACTTGTTCTCAATCCGGTCCTTGACATAAAACAATTTTCTGCCGGCTGCTGAGAGCTGCGCGTGCTCTCCGCAGATACCATCAGCTCATTAGCCGGGACGAGTTTATCTTTTTACGGGGAGTTTTGTGCAGTTGTTTATGAAAACATGCAGAATACAAAGCAGCCGCTTTTCATCAGAGACGCAAGCGAAAGAGTGTCAAGAGATGCTTCCCCGGAAGCACGTAAAACATTGTAAATATGAAACAAACAGAGCAGCGCTATACATGCCAGGCATGCTGGGCGCAGTATGCGTCTGGTTAGAACTACTCTGTAATAACTACACTTATTACTCACAGAATGAAGCGCACTGCTGGGGCATAACGTGGGGTTTTAAGTTGTTTATTCTTGCAATGCACACAGCGTATTCAAAATCAAATGTATCTGAACCCAGAGGTTAGATAGTCGTCTATATGTATAAGAAGCTGGAGTTCCAATCACAGCTCCTCTGTTTCCCCAGTTATGTGATCCTGTGCAAATTAATCTATCTCACTGCCATTGTATTCTTTTATATTTCTTGACTAGTGCCATCTTCAAAAGGTCATATATTTATATTGGTGCATATACTCCTATGCACAGATGTATGTATATGGATTGGTACCTATACGCCTATGCTCAGATGTATGTATATGGATTGGAACCTATACGCCTATGCTCAGATGTATGTATATGGATTGGTACCTATACGCCTATGCTCAGATGTATGTATATGGATAGGTACCTATACGCCTATGCTCAGATATATGTATATGGATTGGTACCTATATGCCCATGCTCAGATGTATGTAAGTGACTGAGCATTTCCAGTATCAGACCTGGAAACCCACCCCATTGGGAGATATCCAGGCATCCACAGGTGAAACCGTGAGTACATTTCTGGGAATGTGGAATAGCACTCACAGAACAGTCCCGCCTGCGTAATGCTAAAAAACACCAACGTTTTGCGGGTGTTCACAAACTTTCAAGGCAAACCACTCCTCGACCCCTCTACCCTCCCCATGTGCATGTTTTACCACTGCAGAGCTGTGTGCAGTGCCATCTTCTACATTCATTTAAACCTGCTAGGTATCCTTTTGTGGAACCGAGAGCGCCTGGAAGGCTCAACGCCAGCAGCATGAGCAATGCACAAACTAGAACTTTTATTTTACATTTTCAATTCTTACCTTCAGATCTCCTGGTCAAGTGAAGTGAAATACAAAGGTACATTACAGAGACAAAGATGCAGGGCGGTATCTCAGCTGATGCAGTATTTAAAACTAAATGCTCTTGTCACCGATTAGCAGAGTTATTGTCAGGGCTCGAGTCAGGGCACCATGCGGGTGGACGGCGTCCCCCCACTTATTTTACTGGGTGGACGCCGTCCCCCCTGACAAACAGCTGGGCTTCACTCTTAAGCCTCTCTGGATCAAGATCGGAGCTCACGAGCACGCTGATCACGCGCTGACTTCTCAAATGCAATTGCATCTAATTGGTGAGCAAGGGGAGGCAATGAGCCCGATGGGGCCAGCCACCTTTCGTGACGTCATTTCTTGTTGTGTCGTCACTTCCGGTGCAGAGTGCAGATTCAGAGTGCAGATTCAGAGTGCAGATTCAGGGTGCAGATTCAGAGTGCAGATTCAGAGTGCAGATTGTGTGGGTGACTCTATGTGTGTGTGGGTGGCTTTGCGTGCGTGGCTCTGTGTGGGTGTAAAATGCAAGAGGTCATGTATTTGCGAGCGATTAAGCTATTGGCATTGTAAATGACAATGCCATTTATTTATGTTTTTAAAAAAAACACATAAATAAAAATAATGTCAAGAGCAATGCCAATAGCTCTAACTTTAACAAAGGCAAAACCATTGCATTGTAAATGCTTGTTTTGTTTTGCAATTGAAATTATCTAGAGATGGGCGGTTTACGCAGGTGTACAGTTTATAACAATTCTGTTTTTTACATACATTCAACTGCAATGTTTTAATAATGTTTTAATAAATTGTACATGTTAAAATGCATGTGAGAAATGGTATGCTATTCATCTATATTTTAGACATAAAAGCCTCATTTAATGATTGGTGGGCCAATGGAAGAGGACATCTGAGGGAGGTGATGACGCGGTGTCATCATCACCTGTTTGTGCTCAATAATGTGTTATCCTGTAACCCGCATAACTATAGCTTGCATGATTTTCACATGTTTTATTCATTAATTGCACACATTATTTTTCATGATGTTTTATATTTAGGTTTAGGAAACTGAATGAATCATATATGTTGATTACCTTTAATTAGCATATGTGCATTCATAGAGTCATTAGTGTTGTGAGTAGGCTCAGGTACCTTGATGTATGTTTGAAATAAACGTATTTCTGCTTGCTGTGCATAACACTTTTTTACACTTTTTCTGTTTCAGACGCCAGAGTCACCGTGTGCCAATTTAGAAATGCTATTCTTTGTTAGCTTACATTTTTAGGGTAGCAGAGAAGCAATTAGTTTGTTTGGACAGTGACTTCAGCTCCTGCGTGGGATGAGAAACCGAGGAGGTGAATACTCATTTGTGAGTCATCGTGAAGGTCGCAAGGAGAGAAGAAGGTGGCATTGTATTATCTGCTGGAGTTTGATCGGTTCTTGCCCAGTGGGAACCTAAAAAAATATTTTCTTTGGATGGAATTTATCCTTCAACTGTGTGAAGGTTGTTAGTTAGTTCGATCACTAGCCTCTGGTCACCTTTGCAGGCGGACATTTTCCCCCTCTCTTGAGACCAATGCTCCTTAATTTTCTGCTTCCAGACAGCAACATATTCAGCCTCGTTCTAATCAGAACCTTTATATGGTTCTTCTTTCATTGCTATATTGCTGGCACTTGCCTCTTTTGAACCTGTCCAACCTGCCCACCACCTTAATTTAGCATTAGGAAATGTCCTTTATGAGAAGGAGCCTTTGCCTTGATTTGCACGCTGCTCTTCGTAATGCAGTATTCACATTACTAATTGAATTCACTTGATTATTATTCATATGCGCTGTACTCATGTGAAATCTCGATTTATGACTGATTGATTTGAGTGGCGATTGTAATTTTACTAATTTGCTAATAAACTATTATGTTGTGCAACTTATTCCTCTCTGTCATTATTGTGAGCCAAAGTCTGCTGCACTGTTATTACAATGTTATTGAATTTGTGATTTCAGCCTCAGTTTGAGATAAAGATCCATCCTTGTGGACATAGTGATCATCAGATAGTTTTCCACTCAGCAAGTTAGCAGCGTACGTTGAGTGTCATAGGTAGTAAAAATTGTGCTTTGTGGCTTCCATGGAGGAGGGTGGGCGCATATGAATATACAGCACTGGATGCTAAGAACAGCTGGTTACAAGTTAAGCATCCTTTTCAGTTCGTAGCAGGGGAGGCTGTAGATACAGATGCACTGCACCGACTGTAAAACTGTTCCTTTTGCTAAGCAGTGGTTAGCAAACAAATGATGCAGATGTTTGAAATAAAGTTCTTAATACAGTCTGGCCAACTAATGCCTGCTAGCATGCCTGGAAGTCGACACACTAGTGTTTGGTAAATGTGTGCAATGTTGATCATGTAGCAGTTTTACAGATGTCTGCTAAAGGAACATTTCCAGGGAAAATCATAGTGGCCCCTTTCTTATGTATAGAACGCGCCTTATGGGGTACATAAAGAGTACACTTGGCCTTTGCAAGTAAAGTCTGTATACAATTCACAATACATTTGGCAATGCCTGCCTTGGAAATAGCAGTTCCTAAGTGTGGCTTAACAACAGCTACAAACAGTTGCTTGGTTGTACGAATACATTTGGTTCTAACAAGATCTGACATGAGTTTCCCATTAACATCTAAAGTATCAAATGCCATTTCCACTAGAGTCTTGATGCAGGAAGAACAATGGACAACTTAATTTGGTTTACATGCAATGGGGAAACTACTCATTTAGTGTTAATTCTCAGTACTATCCTATCTCTATGAACCTGGATGAAAGGTTCCTCTGTAGTTAAAGCCTGCAACCTACTGATCCGCTTCAGAGAATTAATAGTCAGCGAAAAGTCCATCCTATGTGCCTCAGAAGTGGAATGGTTCAAATAGAGGACCCAAAAGCCTAGAGAGGACTACATTCAAGTTCCACAAAGGCACTGAGAACATCCCCGGTCGGATGACCCTTTTGAAGCCTACCATAAAGGCTTTAATGACAGGGATTTTGAAGAGCAACCAATGTTTCCTACTTTGCAATTAGTCTGCAATTGCAGCTAGACATAAACCAATAGAGGTGTTTCCTAATCCTGTTTTTTTGCATATAAAACAGGTAGTACATGGTGTTCTGCACAAAGTCTTTAAGGAGGGGGTATGTGCTTACAAATGCAGTAGTGGATAAACCTTTTCTACTTGTCAGTGTAACAAGCACAATACAGGGTTGGCACAATTCAGGGCTGCCAAAAATGGCAGTCGTGTCACTTGTCATCTCTAGACTCGAATATGGCTGCTCTACCCTCTCGGGGCTACCCAAGATCTCCCTAGGACCTTTAAAAGCCTGCCTCAACGCGGACGCTTGACTACTAACTGGCTCAAGGAAATTCGAACACATTTCACCACATCTGAAAGCTCTGAACTGGCTTCCTCTACAGGCCAGAATCCAACTCAAATTGGCATGCATCACGCACAAGGCATTATACTCAAACTCCCCTGCATATCTTGTCCAAAAACTTGTGTTATCTGAAGGAACCAGAAACTCCTGGTCCACCAAAGACCTCTTGCTCCAACCTGCACATTTTAGGAAAAAAGAAAATGTATAATCGGGCCTTCTTTGGGGCCGCACCAAGAATATGGAACTCACTCCCGCCCGCCATTAGACAAATCCCTTCTCTGGCTCGCTTAAAAAAAGTGGCCAAAACCTTCCTAATGGGCAAATTCCTCACCTAAATATTACCATCCAACCTTCCAGAAGCCTTGCTTTAACTTTGTCTACTGCATCCCCTGGAGTACCCTACACCATCCACCCGGCCCCTCCGGGCGTCCCACCATGGACCCTGGGACCTTGCTTCTTATATATTGTAAATGTTTAAATGTAATGTAATTAGCTGTTATTTTATCCCCTATGTATCCAGCACCCCCCAACTCTAAATCTATTGTCTACTACTGCGGATCCCTGTAAAGCGCTCTGATACCCTTACGGGTCAAGTTTGCGCTCTATAAAAAAACTCTAAATGAATAAAATATTTAGTTTGAGGAAACTGAGCTCTAGGACCTCAGGCCCTAATTTGCAAGATTGAGTTATCGGGGTCTGGATGCCTGGTGATGAGATAGAAGATATGGTTATGAAATTCAAGGAGGACCCCGCACAGAATAATAGGGGACTGGGGGGGGATAGCAAATATTAAAAAAGACAGGGGTGTCCCCACAAAAGGACAGTCTAGGACTGTGTCTCACACCTAGTGAGTGCACTCTAGAGTGAATATTGCATTTCCAAAAAATATAGCATGCCAATACTACGGCGGGAAAGGTAAAGTTACAGGAATTTTAAGTCTCAATTTCTATCAGCGTATGTTGAATCAAGAAAAGAACTCTGTATATTTGTTTTCTTATATCTCTAAAGATGCCAAGTTTTTAGGAGAAAGCCTATTTCCTAATTGTATGTTCAGTTTACACATTAACATTAAAATCTACAGTATTTTATGATTAACATAGCACACACAAAAGTTATTGTTAAAAAAGGATGTTTACCACACCATGAGTTTCTCTGTTATACATTTATTACACATTCAAATATAAAATTTCATCATTACTGTGTGCGTGGGGGTGTGGCGGACCGGAATACCAAGCGCGGAGGCCGTATATAGTGGGCAATGTTTGATTTATTTCCGTACGATTGCTCAAAACAGGGTGATTAGCAAGAGTCAATGATCCAGAAATAAAAGGCACAGCTCCACGGGTGGAAGAGGGGTCCAGGTCCGGCAACGATGTCAGCGGGCTCTCCGGGTCTTCTACTCTTGGGGCGTCCTCGGAGGTACCGGGAGAAAACAAAGAAAAGAAAGGAGCCGTTAGTCCTGCCGGACTTCTCTCGTCAAATCCCTGTTACCAGCACCGGGAAGTGTGAGGGGTAAGAAGGCGAAAGTGAGGAGGGGTCGGAAGGGTTAGGGTAGGGATGGACACAAGCTGGGTATCGAGAAGCAGTAAGGGTGTAGGGTGGTGGGACGTGAGGATTAAAGGGTTTCTTTACAAAGTGGAGGAGTGCTTTACAATATTTACACAGTGCTCCGAGTGACGACGTGAGCCTAAAAGGGTAGTTCAAATATACAGAAAGGAGTTATTTACACTGCACCTAATGTGCTCTCAGAGGGGTTCCGTATCACTCACCCGCTCCGCCGCAACTCTCCAAGTTGAGTTGCGGCCGCTCCCCAGCAACCTCCGGTGGACTCCACCAATCCTCGGACCACTCTTCTTCCTCTTCGCTCGTCCTCTCCTTCACCGCTCCAGTCGGGGTCTCCTGCCACAAGCTCGATCCGACGCCGGACTGTTTCCTGGGTCCGGTATTTCTAGTGTCCTGGTCACGTGAGGGGGAGGTACTTCCGGGGTCATGTGGTAGTGCTTCCGTGTTTCCGTCGTTCCTGATTGGGTCCTGGAACAGAGGACAGAGGGTTGGACATTTGGTGGGCTGGGCTGCTACTATGGACGCTCTGGCCGGGTTCTCTGTCGTACGGGACGGACTGCAATACCGTGGTGTGTGACGGGTATGTGGGGCCGCCGTATCACATCCCCTTCCCCTAGCTGTCTTTCTAGTACGGGTGTGGGCCATGGGATAACGGGAGAGGAAATCGGCATTGCCCTGTTCAGTCCCTTTACGGTGCAATGTCCGAAATCTGTATGGTTGCAGAGCTAGGAACCACCGGAGGACCCGGTCGTTATGTCCTTTATTACGGGCCATCCACTCCAGAGGGGCGTGGTCAGTATAGATGACAAACTCTCTCCCTTCCAGATAATACCTTAAACTTTCCACCGCCCATTTAATGGCCAATGCTTCCTTCTCTACAACAGCATAAATGGTTTCGCGGGGATACAGTTTACGGCTCAGGTATAAAATGGGGTTCTCGTTCCCATTATCGTCTTTCTGTGAAAGGACCGCCCCTAAACCCTGGTCTGAGGCGTCTGTCTGCAGGAGGAAAGTCCGTGAATAATCCGGACTGACCAATACCGGTTTGGAGGTTAATGCTGCTTTGAGTCGAGAAAAGGCTAACAGTAGAACAGGGTTGGGATTCTTTAGGAGGGTTTCTGTTTTTGGGGACTTCCTTAGGAGATCAGTGAGGGGAGCTGCAGCTTGGGAAAAATTGGGTATGAACCTGCGGTAATAACCTAATAGGCCTAGGAATGCCCGGAGGTCTTTTCGAGACTGGGGAAATGGAATGGATTGAATAGCCTCAACCTTCTTGGCCTGTGGACGTATCATTCCCTCTCCTAAGAGGTAGCCCAAGTACTTCACCGAGGTAGCCGCTAGCGTGGTTTTTGCAGGATTAATGGTGAACCCAAAAGAGCCCAGGGACCTAACGACTTTGCTGAGGTGATCGAGGTGTTCCGCCCAACTATTGCTATAGATAACAATATCGTCGAGGTAGGCCCCGGCATACCCTGAGTGTGGTCTTAACACTTGGTTCATCGCCCTTTGGAAGGTGGCGGGTGCCCCGTGTAACCCAAAAGGTAACACTGTGAATTGGAATAAGCCGTCTGGGGTAGAAAAGGCAGTTTTCTTTCGGTCTTGGGCTCTAAGGGGAATCTGCCAGTAGCCCTTGCAGAGATCTAACGTGGATATGTATCGGGCCTTCCCTATGCTCTCGACCATCTCATCGACCCGCGGAAGGGGATAAGTGTCGAAGGTAGATATTTTATTTACCTCCCTGAAGTCTATGCAAAACCTCACGGACCCGTCAGGCTTAGGCACTAGAACTATGGGGGAATTCCATTCACTGTTGGATGGCTCAATGATCCCCATACCCAACATTAGTTCAGTTTCTTGTCTGATCACGTTCCTACGGGCTTCAGGGACCCGGTAGGGTCGAAGCCGTACAATCTTACCAGGCTCTGTGTGTATGCTGTGTTCTGTGATGGTCGTGTGACCTGGCGAGGAGGAAAACACACTCTGTAGGGGTTGTAGGGCCTCTCGGAGACTCTGTCTCTGTTCTCCGGTCATCTCGGGGTCAAAGCATGACTCAAATAAGAAAGGGGTTGGCATGTCGTTGGTGGATAGGACGGGTCGGGGTCCCTCCCATTTTTTAAGGAGATTGACATGGTACACCTGTGTGGTGCCTCGAACAGGATCGAGCTCTACTTCGTAGGTGACCGGGGTCACTTGGCGAAGAATCGCATAGGGTCCTTGCCACTGTCCTAACAGTTTGTGATCTGATGATGGTCTCATCAGAAGAACTAGATCCCCATTGTTAAAGGAGCGTGGTTTGGTACCCTTATCATATTGCCGTTTCTGGCTAGCTTGTGCGTTTTCCATATTCTGACGGACAATGTCACGCAGCTGGGCGAGATGTGTTTTTAGATTTTCGACATATTCTGGCAGGGGTCGGGTTCTGTCAGGTTCGGCCTCCCAGGCTTCTTGAGCCATGTCAAGAAGGGTGCGGGGTGGTCGACCATACAGCAACTCATAGGGAGAATATCCGGTGCTGCTCTGAGTTTTGCACCGAATGGCAAACAAGGCCAACGGCAACATCTCCTCCCACCTCTTTGCCTCTAAGGCCAACATTTTCTTCAGTGTTAACTTCAGGGTGGCATTGTATCGCTCTACCAACCCATCTGTCTGGGGGTGGTAGGCGGACGTGCGGATCTGTTTTATGCCGAGGTTTGAACAGACTTGTTTCATTAGGGATGAGACGAACGGAGTGCCTTGATCCGTAAGGATCTCCCTGGGAAACCCTACTCGTGAGAATATGGAGATGAGGGCTTTAGCTATGGTCTGTGTTGTAGGTTGGCGTAAGGGCACTGCCTCAGGGAAGCGAGTGGCATAGTCCACCAGAACCAGGGCATAACGACAGCCACTGCGGGAGGGAAGTAAGGGGCCTATGATGTCCATTCCAACCCGGGTGAAGGGGATATCAATGAGGGGTAGAGGGAGTAAGGGAGCCCTGGGAGGACGATATCTACTGTTTCTCTGACAGACTGGGCACTCTCTACAATATTGTCTGACCTCCTGATGTACTCCTGGCCAATAAAATTTCTCCAGGATGGACAAACTGGTTTTTTCGTCGCTGAAGTGACCCCCTAGGAGATGGCTGTGGGCAAGGAAGAGCACCTTCTCTCTAAAGGGTCCGGGAATCAATAGCTGTGGTGGTTGGTTTGGATTCCCTTTTCTATAGAGTAGTCCGTTCTTTTTAAAGAAATAGGGACATACGTGAAGGGGGTCTTCCTGTTCTAAGGCCTTTCCCCAGGCCTCTTGTAGGACGGGATCTTCTTGTTGCGATGCCCGGAATTCTCTATCTGTTTGCCAGGGATGGACATCGGGAACCACCGGGTAGGCGGTGGTGTGGTTTCGCTTTTCTTGCCTCTTCTGATTACGGGATTTCCGGGCTTTGGTCGGATCTTCAGCCAGCGGTTGTTCCCCGGAAAAGGGTGCTTCTCCCCACCATTGGTTCAGGGAGTCTGTAGTGTCCTGCACCAATTGAGGGAGACCAGCATAATCACTCCCTAGGATCACTTGCTCAGGAAGGTTTGGGATCAGACCTACAGTGAGTTCAGTCCCGGGATCAGCTGGGTGCCGTACTCGCACCTGGGTGGTAGGGTACCTTTTAGTGTCTCCGTGTACGCATTGGATGGCGACGGTTCCTGTGGGTGGTCTTGGTGGGGTTGGTAGGTCCTGGGGCCGTAGAACGCTCTGGCGACAGCCCGTGTCAGCCAAAGCTAGGAGTGGATGTCCGTCTACATACACGGGGCAACGGAACGGTGGGGGTTTTTCCCCGGGTGTTGCACACACATAGTTCTGTACCAGGCCTATCTCCATGGGTTCGTCTTTCTGTGGACATACACGTGCTATATGTCCATAACCGCCGCAGTTGTAACACTGTGGACCCGGATTGGGTGGTCTGTATATGATCGGTGGTGGCAGCAGGGAAGGCGGCTCCGTTTTCCTTGGAGGGGGGGGGTCGCTGGGGTCTGACTGCATTGATATGCGCTCGGTGGGGATGATCATCTCTGCCCCTGGATGTTTCTTGGGCTCGGCTGTATGCACTCGCGATCTCCACCGCGCTGTCGAGGGTGAGTCGTGCATGTTGTCGCACCCATTTTTGGGTGGCCGGATGTAGGGATGCCAGGAATTGCTCGAGATATATTTTTGCTAGGATATCGTCCTTTGTGGAGGTGTCGGGGCGTAACCATCGATTGGCGAGATCTTTAATCCGGAAGGACAGAGCCCTGGGGGTTTCTTGGGGCCCTTCCTTGGCTTGGCGTAATTTCACTCTATAGGTCTCGTCATCTATGCCTAGCCTTTCCAGGATACACTTCTTGATGTCATCATAGGGTGTGTTGCCTTGTATATTGGCTTGCTGATAGGCCGCTTGGAGGTCTCCGGTTAGTAGCGGCCCCAAATATTGCCCCCATCGATCGGCTGGCCAGGAGGCGGCCTGCGCTAGTCTTTCAAAGTTCGTAAAAAAGTAGTCCGGATCATCGCCAGGAACGTACTTTTGTAAGACTACTGAGGGGAGGGAGGTTATGGGTCGTTGTTGTTGTTGTCCGAGGACATCCGTTAATTTCCCCATAGCCTGGTCGTGAGCATCCCCTTGGCCCTTGAGGACGTCATGCAGTTGTCCCCGATCTTCCTCAGCTGTTTTCAAAAACTTCTCCATCAGCTTTCCCAACATCTCCTGGGACTCGGCCATTTTCTGTACGACGGCCTCCATGCCTCCGGATCCCACTTCTGACACCAACTGTGTGCGTGGGGGTGTGGCGGACCGGAATACCAAGCGCGGAGGCCGTATATAGTGGGCAATGTTTGATTTATTTCCGTACGATTGCTCAAAACAGGGTGATTAGCAAGAGTCAATGATCCAGAAATAAAAGGCACAGCTCCACGGGTGGAAGAGGGGTCCAGGTCCGGCAACGATGTCAGCGGGCTCTCCGGGTCTTCTACTCCTGGGGCGTCCTCGGAGGTACCGGGAGAAAACAAAGAAAAGAAAGGAGCCGTTAGTCCTGCCGGACTTCTCTCGTCAAATCCCTGTTACCAGCACCGGGAAGTGTGAGGGGTAAGAAGGCGAAAGTGAGGAGGGGTCGGAAGGGTTAGGGTAGGGATGGACACAAGCTGGGTATCGAGAAGCAGTAAGGGTGTAGGGTGGTGGGACGTGAGGATTAAAGGGTTTCTTTACAAAGTGGAGGAGTGCTTTACAATATTTACACAGTGCTCCGAGTGACGACGTGAGCCTAAAAGGGTAGTTCAAATATACAGAAAGGAGTTATTTACACTGCACCTAATGTGCTCTCAGAGGGGTTCCGTATCACTCACCCGCTCCGCCGCAACTCTCCAAGTTGAGTTGCGGCCGCTCCCCAGCAACCTCCGGTGGACTCCACCAATCCTCAGACCACTCTTCTTCCTCTTCGCTCGTCCTCTCATTCACCGCTCCAGTCGGGGTCTCCTGCCACAAGCTCGATCCGACGCCGGACTGTTTCCTGGGTCCGGTATTTCTAGTGTCCTGGTCACGTGAGGGGGAGGTACTTCCGGGGTCATGTGGTAGTGCTTCCGTGTTTCCGTCGTTCCTGATTGGGTCCTGGAACAGAGGACAGAGGGTTGGACATTTGGTGGGCTGGGCTGCTACTATGGACGCTCTGGCCGGGTTCTCTGTCGTACGGGACTGTTATGGCTGTCTTTCTGCCAGCTCTCTGGAGAAGAAGAATAATGGAGAGTGACTCCAGCCTATCACCCCCATAGCATAGGGATTAGGCCGATAGATAGGGACCCTGTCTTATACACATAAAGGCATTTTCGTATTATTTCCCTTAGAGTAAGGCTTATGAATTTAAGTTAGGGGTTAGATATATAGGTATTAGTTATGATTTACTCATTTGCTAACATGCCGATCTGTTTCTCATGGAGCTATGCATATTGTGGGCTCCGTAGGCCTTAAGCGAGACAGACTCCATTTTGCTTTCTGCCTGGTAGCTCGAGAAGGCTTTCTAGGTCAGAAGTGATGTTTTAGTTTCAAGCTGTTGTTCGCTTGGAGAGAACCGGTTCAGGCTGACCCTTATCGAAGGAATGTATTTTTCTCCACTCCGAAGACACAACTTCAGGCCGGCCGGCTGGGAAAGTGTCCTTGGTACGGGGAGGTACAAGAATTTGGTGGGCGGCAGGTTACTGGCCGTGAATTTCCATGAAGGAACGGGCTTTGATATTAGCGAAGGTGTTAGGCTTTTTGTCAGTTAGTCCGTAGGCGGCATCTAGCCGTTAGCATCTCTACCATTATTAATTTTCATGGTGGACAAGTCGCCATCTTTGAAGTCGGAGAAAGATTTAAGACCGAAACTCTCTGAAAATAGACTGAACGAGAAGTGGCGCGGAGCGCACTAATGCAGAGAGAGAGAGAGACGGTAGCTAATTAACAGCAAGGTTCCGAGGTCCTGAGGGGGAGCAGACGAGTTTGAGCCTAACGGTGCAGACGTGTACTTGTGACGGCTGAGGGTGACTGCAAGGCGAGCCAGGACCCAGAGACGAGACAGGAGCCTAGATGACTGCCGAGTCCCGATTTCCCATTAACCAGGTGAAGTCCGACCGATTCTTATAGTGCGTGCACTCTAATCTTTATCTTTTATTCCCTTTGCAAATGTAATGCTGCATAGTAATGTGATTTATGTTTATTGTCAATAAATACCCTAATTCATATAGAATTATCGTGTACCTGGTGCTTGTGTTCGATCTTGGTAAATGAGACTTCTAGTTGAGCATTGTTTAGACGAACGGATGAGAAATCCCGATCAGACGAATGGTGGCCAAATAAAGAGGGAGTGAGTGGACCTTAGATGTCATGAGCACGGAGTACATTATACAATCTGAATCCATATCCAAAGTTATTATTTTAGTTTTATCCTGAGTAGACTGCTGAGATATCATCCTAATAATGTTTCATAGGAATGTGGTCGTCGTTGATATGCGGCGTTAATGAGAGCGGCGGGAGGGATACCGCCGTGTAAAGCCACCGGATTGTGGTATAAGACTAAATGAGAGCGACAGGAGGGACACTGTCGTGTAGGTTTCGCAGGATCGCGAACGATTTGGAAAAGGGAGCATTGGGTTCTGCAGGCCCGTGTGTAGACACGCCGGATTGTGTGTCAGATCTGCCCTGGGGTAGAACGGTCTGGGTCAGAGTGACCGCGAGGCCAACCGATGTGAATAAGATATTGTAGAAAATCCATATATGTATATTGTTATTCCCCATTCTTAGGTGCAATCTGTATATTCATCTGTATAGCTACTTATTGTGAATACGATCTAAGAAGGGAAGGTGAGTACGTTTTGGCTGGGTCACAGGGGCCCCTGGGGGCTGATCCCATCCAGACAGAAAATCCAGCCATTACATCTGGCGTCACGAACTGTTTACGAAGCCTGTGTGCATTGTGTTGTTTTCATCTCGTTGGTTTGCGCTCGGCTTCTACGTATAAAATTTTGTTTATAATTTTGTATATAATTTTTTGCGTGTCATTATGTTTGCTAAAAAATCACAGTCGGTTTTTAAATTACCGATCCAGATTCCTGGCTGGGAGTCTACGCCTTACGAGGCTTTGGCCCGTGAGTGGGCTGATTCTACTGGTTTAAGTGAAAATTGGTCTTCATTCTTGGAGCAGGCGGAGCCTGCTGATGTGATTTCGTGCCTACAGAAAGCGCCAGTAGTGAAGGGTGATGAGCTTCCTATTTTAGGACGCAGAGGGTGGATTGTTCTTACTGCATACAGAATGTTGCATGAGAGGTTTGTGCAACTACAGAAACAGTTTAAAGATTCGGAAGGACAGTGTGTCGAGTTACAAAATGCGCACACTTTGTTGCGTTGTCAAAATAAATTGCTTGCCGATAAACTTGAAACATATCAGACCATTGCCGAAAGGGCTGCGGTCCGTATTGCACGATATAAGTACAAACATCGGCGTGGACGTGTGTCTTCACGCAAAGTGCGTATGGTTGTAGCAAAAGCTGGAATGGATTGGAACCCCGATGAGTGGGACGGAAATATCTGGGATTCTCATACTTCTGACTCCTCGGCAGAGGAGGGTGACAAGCGCGAGTCTTCTCGCTCCGGACGTGATTGTAAATCTGCCTCGTGCATTGATTTGACTACCGATGGTGATCGTGCTCGTTCTTCCCGTGAGGATGACGTAGCCTGCCCTGATTGTTCGGTTAAATCTAAGATGCGGGCTTCCTCGGAAGCTCTTCCCGCAGTTTCTGCTCACCCGATCTTTCGACGGAAATTACAACAAGCCCCTGGTAATCCGGGTGGTATCCCTCTTGACTGTATTGAAGATTTTACTCAGCAGGAGATTAGTGACATCCTGCAACGATTTAAACAACGGCCTGGTGAGGCCTTGCTTACTTGGATGGTGCGTCTGTATGAGCTTGGCGCTTCCGGTATTATGCTCGATGCTGTTGATTGCTTACGATTTTGTTCTTTGAGTTCTGATTCTACTATTCAGGACCATTTTCGGAATTTTAATGGTAATGTCCAGACTTCTTTGCTCCAGCTTGCGTCTGAGGGCTGCAATCATAAATATCCAACAGAGTCTGATTGGCCCTCTGATGAAAAGCCGTGGTACACTCTGCGCGATGCGTCGCAACGTTTAAAGGAAGAAGTCATGAAAACGTGTATCTTCCTTAGTACTGCTGACAGGTTATTGGATGGTTTGTTAACATCTTCTGTGCGTAACCGCATTATACGTACTTCTCCTGTTGCTTACAAGCAGGTCATGATGACACTATTGATTAATCAAACTGGCAATCCTTTGTCTGCTGTGCTTGAGTCTGTTCGTCAGCTTGGTGAGCTGGGTGAATGGTTTAAACCTGAAAGACAATCCCGACCTGAGGGTCGTACTGGTGGGGACTATAAGTTCTCTAGACGCGACATGTTTCTTGCTCTCATTGCTGATGGTGTCAAAAGGGAAGAGATCGATGGTGAACCTAATAATATCCTATGGGATATGTTTCGTAAGCGTGGTTTGGATCGGAAGGAAGGTGCCCGTCGTGTGCGAAAGAATGATTATGATCGTGGTTCGGATGACAGTGGTGATGAGAGACGACGTGTGACTTTTGATCGCCGTGATGATCGGCGCCAAGAACGTGGTGATTCCCCCCGTCGTAGTGATGGGAGGGGGAGAGAGGATGATCGTGAAAGGGGAAGAGATGATCGTGGTTCTAACAGACGTAGAGATGCAAGGAGTTTTTCCCCTGATTTACGAAGGAGGGAGGATCGTAACAGACTCTCTGACCGTAATTCACAACTTTTTGAACCTGACACTAATCCGTTTCGTACTGGAGACGGATATGAACAAGAAATTCTAATACCAAAGAAGACTGAAAATATCTACCCTGATCTGTCTTGGTTGACGGAACGCAGGAAAAATGACTAGGAAATAGGTCAAGCTCCGGTACGCAGGTGGGCCCACAGAGATTACAGACCATATGTAGATATTGAGATTTTTTGGAAACATCGTAATATCCAAAGGGCCCGAGCGTTAGTTGATACTGGGGCGGAGGCCACTTTAATTCATGGCAAGTCAAGAAAATTTCATGGACAGTCTTTCACAATTACCGGGTTGGGTGGTAAGGAAACACCCGCAGTTCAAACTGCACTTGAAATTAAAATTGGTAGGATTCCTCGTAGGGAATACTCTGTGTTGGTTGTGCCACTTTTGGAATATATTATTGGAATTGACATCTTGAAAGGTATGACTTTGCATTTGGATGATGGTTACTATCAGTTTGGTACTAGGCAGTACATTTCGACCAGACCCGTACGGGTTGGCCGTTTACGCATGCCACCTATTAAGATCCCTTTAGCAACGAAAGTGATTTCTCAGAAACAATATCGCATCCCAGGTGGTCATGAAGAAATTACAGCTACGATTCAGGATTTGGTTGACGCGGGAGTTATTACTCCGGTCACATCTGCTTGGAATAATCCTGTTTGGCCCGTGCGCAAAAGTGACAACTCTTGGCGCATGACTGTTGATTATCGAGAATTGAACAAACATACACCTAAATTGACTGTTGCAGTGCCTGACATTGTTACACTGATTGAGAGAATTCAAAAGCATCCAGGTACATGGTATGCTTCTATCGATATTGCTAATGCATTCTTTTCGATTCCAATTGCCCCCGAATGCCAAGAACAATTCAGTTTTACATGGAATGGACGTCAAATGACGTTCCGGAGTCTTCCTCAAGGCTATGTACATAGTCCTACGATCTGTCACCGGCTGGTGGCGGAACATTTATCTGAAGTGCCCACGATTCCACAAGTTCAAGTTTGTCATTATATTGACGACATTTTGATTCAAGGTGAAACGCAAGACCAAGTACAGTCTCATTTAGATCAGATCATTGACTGTTTGCGAGCAAAAGGCTGGGAAATTAATCCTGACAAATTACAAACTCCATCCCAAGCTGTGAAATTCTTAGGAATTAATTGGCATGAGGGTCACAGAGAGGTGATTCCACAGGTTAAACGGAAAATACTTGATTTTGCTGTTCCCAGAAACAGGAAAGAGGCTCAATGTTTCATTGGCTTGTTTGGCTTTTGGCGTCAGCATATTCCCCATCTAAGTCAGATCTTGGCTCCACTGTACCGAGTCACTCGTAAAAAGAATGCGTTTGAATGGGGTGAGCCTCAACAGGTTGCTTTTAATTTGGCTAAAGAAGCTATTCAGTATGCTTTGGATTTGTGGCCCGTGAGTGAAGGTGATGTGGATTTGAATGTATCCGTGGAAGGTCTGTATGCTAATTGGAGTTTGTGGCAAAAGCAAGGCAGACAAAAAGTGCCATTAGGTTTTTGGACCAAAAAGTTACCAGAGGCTGGTGAGCGTTACTCACCTTTTGAAAAACAGTTGCTTGCTTGTTATTGGGCTCTGGTGGATACCGAGCAATTGACTTTAGGCCATGCTGTGATTTTGAGGCCTGAGATTCCCATCATGCAGTGGGTTTTGAGTTCACCGAAGTCCCATCGAATTGGACATGCTCAGGAGGCTAGTGTGATTAAATGGAAATGGTACATTCAGGACAGGGCACGTGTGGGTCCGAAAGGTGTGGCGGTTTTACATGAGCGAGTGGCGCAGGCGCCCTCCAATGAGGCTGAAAGTGAGCGTTCGGTTCCCGTAGTGCAGGAGTCTCCCGTGAAGTGGGGTAAATCATTTGATGATCTGTCCGCGGAGGATAGAAAACATGTGTGGTTTACGGATGGTTCTGCGAAGTTCATTGGTGACAAGAGACATTGGAAAGCTGTCTCCTATAACCCGACTACTAAGAAATTATTGAGCACAACTGGAGACGGTAAGAGTAGTCAATATGCTGAACTCTATGCGATTTACCAAGTTCTGAAACAAGAATTACCAGGTACATGTCATATTTTCACTGATTCTTGGTCCACTGCAAATGGACTAGCGGTGTGGTTGCCTACATGGCACTCGCACAATTGGGAATTGCATTCTAAGGAATTATGGGGTAAAGAATTGTGGCAAGAAATTTGGGAACTGCTTCCGCAGAGTACTGTAACAATCTTTCACGTGGATGCTCATACTCCAATCGACTCCCTTGACAAATTTTTCCATAACATTGCAGATGAACAATCTAAAATTTCTGAGGCAGTGGTTGACATGCAAGATTCTGATTTGGCGGGATTGGCGAAATGGGCCCATCAGAAAGCAGGACATTTTGGAGAGAAAGCCACTAACAGGTGGGCTGCTGATAGAGGAATTCATATTCCCTTTTCTTTAATTAAAGACGCCATTTTACATTGTCCCATTTGTCAGCATTCTAGAAAGAAAGAGGTGCCTCAAATTGTTCGAGGTCACCTACATCGAGGTAAATTGCCCGCCCAAATTTGGCAGATTGATTATATTGGTCCGCTCCCTATGAGCAGAAATTGTCAATATATTTGTACAGTGGTTGATACATACAGTGGCCTTTTGGTCGCTTTCCCTTGCAAGAATGCTACCCAAGTGAATACAATTAAAACCCTGGAGCTCATTATTTTGTATTATGGTGTCCCATTCCAAATTCAATCAGACAATGCATCCCACTTTCGTGGAAGATTGGTGCAGGAATTCTGTATGGAGAATAATATCGATTGGGTGTTTCATATTCCATATTACCCACAAGCTTCGGGACTGATTGAGAGAATGAATGGCTTGTTGAAAGAACAGTTGCGCAAGTTGACTGATGACCGTTACAGCCAGTGGAGAGATGTCCTACTTCAAGCTTTATTGATTCTGAATAACCGTCCTTTGTTGCATGCTGAATCTCCTTTGATGCGTTTGTTTCCTCCCCATGTTGATGCGAAACCTAATTCTGTTGCTACCACTGTTACTTATTGGGAAATTGCCCCCGGTGCTTTGGCTCCATGTAGAGCAACCCCAGGTTCCGCAGGCCTCGACCTGCATGCTTTAAATGATGCACACTTCCCAGGAAAGGATCGAATCATTGTTGAAACTGGCATAGGTGTCTCTATACCTGCCGGTAGTTTTGGATTAATTGCCCCTAGATCTGGCCTGGCCTTGAAAGGTGTTCAAGTACTCGGAGGAGTGATCGACAGTGATTATCAGGGAGAGATTAAGGTTCTCTTGCTTAATAGCAGTGAGACGGATTTGTTTATCAAAAAGTCTGACCGTGTTGCTCAGTTACTGATTATGCCTGTCTTCAGTGGTGAGATCAAAAAAGGCTCTGCCCCAACGTTGCTTACTGTGCGAGGACAAAAAGGCTTCGGATCGTCTGATCTTCCTGGAGCTAAAATATGGGTGCAATCGCCTAAAAATCCTCCTGAACAGGCTGATATTATTGCGACCGGTCATGACAACACCGTTTTGGTGATGAAGCCAGGGAAAGATGGCTGGGAAGCTGTCCCAGCTGACAAATGTTATTTACGAGAATGATTAAGGCCTGTGTTTGTATTCTTTCAGATCATTCTTTGGACTGCTGCTGCAGGATGTGTCGTCGTTGGACTCCTTTTGGCTTGCTACGCCGGGAGAGGAGAGCATCTACCGACGCCGAGTGATGGGATAACAAGAGCCGCGCGGTCCGCGTGGCAGAAGTCCTCCAATTTTTGGATCACACTCGCGAAGCGAGTGACGAACTCTCCGCATTTTTGCCTTACACCCATGAAATCCGTTACTGACATTTTATCGACCTGTTTGGTTGCTGTCCCTGCATCTACTGAAACTCTGCACCATATATTCAATGTATCCAATGCCCGACCTAATGTTATTTTGGGCGACTTCTTGGCCCATGAATTTTGTCCTTCATGTACTCTTCTTCCAGACCAGGATGTCCTTATTAATTCCAGAATTACTACCTTTAATATTACCCCTGGTGACCTTTGTTTTATTATGACCTGTAATCCTAAAGCCATCTCTGAATGTTTGCGGTTGAAACTTCAAGCCGCTACTACTTTTTCATTTCATCAACGTTTGCTATGTTCAAAAAGACTTCCTACTTCATGCCTTTCAGTGAAGAACAATATGACTTGTAAAAGTTTGGTTGTTGCCACTAGCCATTATCGTTCAATGTTGTTACCAGCTGGATGGCTCTTTTCTTGCGGGAATTCATCTTGGCCCTATATTCCTGCGAATATTTCTGGTGGCCCATGTGCCATCACTAGATTAAGTTTGCTAATGTTTTCTTCACATCCTCCTTCACATTCCCGTATTGTTCGAGACTCTATGTCATTGCATGAAGATTGTGATTCCTCTGTTCATCTTTATTCCAGATCAGAATATCTTGGTTTAGCTTTTTCCATTATTGGTGTTCCTGCATTGGCCGTTTATAATGCCAGGCAAAATGGCCTGCTGGATGGTCAAATCGATCAACCAAACATCTACTGTTTTATCAGATTTATTATTGGACTCCCAAGGTGAACGTAGAGCTATTTTGCAGAATCGTGCCGCTATCGATTATTTGTTGCTGAAACACGGGCATGAGTGCTCTGAATTTGAAGGTCTATGTTGTTTTAATTTATCTGACCATTCTAAAGCTATCCAATCCCACATTAATAAACTCCACGACTTGACTGCAGAAATTAGAGAACACATAGATCAGGGTTTCTTTGACTGGCTTTTTAACTGGCTCCCTGACATGCATTTTTTACGACAAATTTTGGGAGGGGTTATTATTACTGTCTGCATCCTTATAGCAATTTGTTGCTTTATTCAATGTATTCCTTCCCTGCTACAATATTTTAGACTTACTAAGGCTCATAGATCAGTTAGTTTTGTTTCATATTATTCGTCTACTGACGTTAGCTCCATTTAGTTTGTGGTTAATAGACTGGAGTCAAGGGGTGTAATGTTATGGCTGTCTTTCTGCCAGCTCTCTGGAGAAGAAGAATAATGGAGAGTGACTCCAGCCTATCACCCCCATAGCATAGGGATTAGGCCGATAGATAGGGACCCTGTCTTATACACATAAAGGCATTTTCGTATTATTTCCCTTAGAGTAAGGCTTATGAATTTAAGTTAGGGGTTAGATATATAGGTATTAGTTATGATTTACTCATTTGCTAACATGCCGATCTGTTTCTCATGGAGCTATGCATATTGTGGGCTCCGTAGGCCTTAAGCGAGACAGACTCCATTTTGCTTTCTGCCTGGTAGCTCGAGAAGGCTTTCTAGGTCAGAAGTGATGTTTTAGTTTCAAGCTGTTGTTCGCTTGGAGAGAACCGGTTCAGGCTGACCCTTATCGAAGGAATGTATTTTTCTCCACTCCGAAGACACAACTTCAGGCCGGCCGGCTGGGAAAGTGTCCTTGGTACGGGGAGGTACAAGAATTTGGTGGGCGGCAGGTTACTGGCCGTGAATTTCCATGAAGGAACGGGCTTTGATATTAGCGAAGGTGTTAGGCTTTTTGTCAGTTAGTCCGTAGGCGGCATCTAGCCGTTAGCATCTCTACCATTATTCATTTTCATGGTGGACAAGTCGCCATCTTTGAAGTCGGAGAAAGATTTAAGACCGAAACTCTCTGAAAATAGACTGAACGAGAAGTGGCGCGGAGCGCACTAATGCAGAGAGAGAGAGAGACGGTAGCTAATTAACAGCAAGGTTCCGAGGTCCTGAGGGGGAGCAGACGAGTTTGAGCCTAACGGTGCAGACGTGTACTTGTGACGGCTGAGGGTGACTGCAAGGCGAGCCAGGACCCAGAGACGAGACAGGAGCCTAGATGACTGCCGAGTCCCGATTTCCCATTAACCAGGTGAAGTCCGACCGATTCTTATAGTGCGTGCACTCTAATCTTTATCTTTTATTCCCTTTGCAAATGTAATGCTGCATAGTAATGTGATTTATGTTTATTGTCAATAAATACCCTAATTCATATAGAATTATCGTGTACCTGGTGCTTGTGTTCGATCTTGGTAAATGAGACTTCTAGTTGAGCATTGTTTAGACGAACGGATGAGAAATCCCGATCAGACGAATGGTGGCCAAATAAAGAGGGAGTGAGTGGACCTTAGATGTCATGAGCACGGAGTACATTATACAATCTGAATCCATATCCAAAGTTATTATTTTAGTTTTATCCTGAGTAGACTGCTGAGATATCATCCTAATAATGTTTCATAGGAATGTGGTCGTCGTTGATATGCGGCGTTAATGAGAGCGGCGGGAGGGATACCGCCGTGTAAAGCCACCGGATTGTGGTATAAGACTAAATGAGAGCGACAGGAGGGACACTGTCGTGTAGGTTTCGCAGGATCGCGAACGATTTGGAAAAGGGAGCATTGGGTTCTGCAGGCCCGTGTGTAGACACGCCGGATTGTGTGTCAGATCTGCCCTGGGGTAGAACGGTCTGGGTCAGAGTGACCGCGAGGCCAACCGATGTGAATAAGATATTGTAGAAAATCCATATATGTATATTGTTATTCCCCATTCTTAGGTGCAATCTGTATATTCATCTGTATAGCTACTTATTGTGAATACGATCTAAGAAGGGAAGGTGAGTACGTTTTGGCTGGGTCACAGGGGCCCCTGGGGGCTGATCCCATCCAGACAGAAAATCCAGCCATTACAGGGACGGACTGCAATACCGTGGTGTGTGACGGGTATGTGGGGCCGCCGTATCACAATTACATAATATACAATTATTTAAGAAAACATGTTAGTACATTAGTATAAAAAGCATTTAAAAACAAAGAATCACAAGTCGACGCGGCGTTTCGGTATCCTGTATGTCTACCTTCTTCAGGACTGATTCTTAAATCAGGCGGAGTAGATTTCCCCACCGGATAATGTTTACTTCAGTTTAGAACCTTGTTGCCATCAAATTCGTGGGCTTATTTTTGGATTCTGTTTGTGCGATATGGTATCACTTATTTTCAGAATAAGTACGCTTGGTCTTGGACTACCAGGAGGAGCCACCGTATTATCAGTTGTGGGTTTCTTCAATGACCCATTAAAATTAATGCTGCCTGATGAAAATTCTTGGATATTCAGATTTCAAGGCACTCCGTTGTAGATAAAAAATTCCTGCTTTGAATGAGCAGTCGGCCTCCCCGCTCCTGGGTCCTGGTAGTCTTCCACGCGTCTCTCAGCCGGTCTTATACGATCCGTCTAGAACACTCTAGAACACTCTAGACGGATCGTATAAGACCGGCTGAGAGACGCGTGGAAGACTACCAGGACCCAGGAGCGGGGAGGCCGACTGCTCATTCAAAGCAGGAATTTTTTATCTACAACGGAGTGCCTTGAAATCTGAATATCCAAGAATTTTCATCAGGCAGCATTAATTTTAATGGGTCATTGAAGAAACCCACAACTGATAATAAGGTGGCTCCTCCTGGTAGTCCAAGACCAAGCGTACTTATTCTGAAAATAAGTGATACCATATCGCACAAACAGGGCAACAAGGTTCTAAACTGAAGTAAACATTATCCGGTGGGGAAATCTACTCCGCCTGATTTAAGAATCAGTCCTGAAGAAGGTAGACATACAGGATACCGAAAGGCCGCGTCGACTTGTGATTCTTTGTTTTTAAATGCTTTTTATACAAATGTACTAACATGTTTTCTTAAATAATTGTATATTATGTAATGATGAAATTTTATATTTGAATGTGTAATAAATGTATAACAGAGAAACTCATGGTGTGGCAAACATCCTTTTTTAACAATAACTTTTGTGTGTGCTATGTTAATCATAAAATACTGTAGATTTTAATGTTAATGTGTAAACTGAACATACAATTCGGAAATAGGCTTTCTCCTAAAAACTTGGCATCTTTAGAGATATAAGAAAACAAATATACAGAGTTCTTTTCTTGATTCAACATACGCTGATAGAAATTGAGACTTAAAATTCCTGTAACTTTACCTTTCCCGCCGTAGTATTGGCATGCTATATTTTTGGGAAATGCAATATTCACTCTAGAGTGCACTCACTAGGTGTGAGACACAGTCCCAGACTGTCCTTTTGTGGGGACACCCCTGTCTTTTTTAAGAGATAGAAGATATGGCCTCAGTGGAAGCTTCTCATGTGGATGCACTGACATCACCGACAGCAGGGAGTACCATGGTCGTGTGCCCACATTGGTGCCACCAGAATGACACTTACCTCAATATCCTGACCACATATGGGATCAAGGAAAGTGGAGAAATAGTGTAAGCAAATATCCCTGACCAATCCATGCATTGCCCCCGGCCTGTTGGAGTGGGTTCCTGTAGGCAAAGCTTTGGCATTTTGTGCGGTGACAAATAAATCTATGGTGAGAGTGCCCTATTTGTGAAAGCACAGTTTGAGGCCTTGGAGAGTCATTTCCCACTTATAAACTGTTTAGGAGGTCCGCAAAGCCATTCTCAACCAGTAGATGTTCCGCCAAAAGCAAAACTTGGTTTTTGGATGTCCCGATGCCATGTCTCCTGAACCAGTGCAGACATCTGTGGAGAATGTTTTCACCATTGTTGGATGTAGTGCATGACTCATATCAGGTTGCCTTGAATGAACATATATAAAAAAAACTTTCAGTGCCAGGCGGATTGTCATGAGTTAGGTAGTTGATGTGGTTGAGATGTGGCCTCCAACCTATACGTGAAGCATCTGTGATAAAGGTCACTTGCAGAATCCAGTCGAGAAAAGTCCTGCCAGTAACATGTTTTTTGAGGAGTGGAGAGAACGCTGAGACCGACAAACGCATATCCCTGTATGCAGATGATATATTAATGTATGTCACATACCCAGAGACGACAATTCCCGCAATAATGGACCGTTGTGAGACGTTTGGTAAGCATGCAGGGTATATAATTAACTGGGGGAAATCATACTTATACCCAGTTGACAGGAGCGGTGGTTCTACTGTCGGTCCCAGCCAACTTCAGTTGGCAAGGGAGGGCATAACATATCTAGGGATTTACGTCACAACGAATGCGACTATGGCATTGGAGCGCAATCTCTACAGGGTGCTCAGGGACTTTAGAGTGGACGTCGAACGGTGGAAGACTGGGTCGGGCAGCAATATACAAAATGATAGTGCTCCCCAAGTTCCTCTATATGCTGCAAAATACGTACCGGTTGTGGGGTTTAATTAAATCGATGATTTATTATGCACGTTTCTTTGGGGTGGGAGGCCGCCGAGGATAGCACTGGCGACGTTGCAACGTAATCAGTACAATGGTGGTATCTCCCTGCCTGATCTTCGTGCATATTATTTGGCAGCCCACCTAAAAGTAGCGAATGAATGGAAGCATGTGGAGAGAGATCACCCCACATATGCACTTGAACACACTCAGTTTACCAAGCGCCCACACACACATTACCTATATGGAGGAAGAGGTGCTGCACAACTCCTGACAGCGACGCGGGTTGGGGTTACAGCCTGGAAACAGTCTAGTTGGTCTATTGTCTAGAAGAAAGTCCCTGCGTCTGGCACCAAAGAGTTGATCGATGGTTTCTTCATTGCTGATGCCAAAATACCAGTGGTGATCCCCGAAGTCCTGGTGAAGAAGTGCCATCAGTCGCTCTAACATCCGAACCCGATGGTGGAAGAAAACAATCTGAGGTGTAGTATTTGTCCTGGTGCACTGTAGACTAAGTTAGGAAGGACAAGCGTGTTAGTGACTTGAAGACAACTTTGAACAAAAACAACTTGGAAATGTTTGTGCTCAAAACTAGATGCCAGGAGGAGGCTGATAAATGGTCCTGACGTGCTCGCAATATATGGAAAAAGAAGAACGTGTTGAAAGTCTGCTGTGAAACATTATTGTACCAATTATGCCTCATTCAGGTTCCTGTGCAAAAGTGCATTCAAAAGGTTTGGGATCGCCAAAAACAACTAGCATCTTAGTGATAATTGGGCTTCCTTGATCACTTTCTTCCCTTTCTCCTGGCAATGTTTATGTTCCCCATATAGGTCCCTTTTTTCATGTGCATAACGTACATAACTGTCATGCACAGCAAGTACACGTGGTAGTCCCACTCATCTGAAGGACATATCTCTTCACCTTTGTGAATTGTAAGTATTGCAAGCAGGTGTATAGTCGACTTCTTTTCTTTGCATAAGTCTGATGTGTGCCTATAAAAAGTTTTGTCCATCAGCACAACAACGTGCATCACAGGCCCATGAATTCCACTGAAGCTAATTAAGGCGATTGATAAGATGTGTCGCACTTGCCTCCATTCATACCCCACTAAAGGAATTCAAACACACATAGGTGGGTACTATTTCACTTTTAATATTTAATTACAAAACAAATGGTATAAAAACAAGCAGACATAATAAGATATATAAAAAAACTTCATACACACGTATTAGTAATACGATAGGGAAGTCTGCTGTACATTAAAAAAATAACAAGTGGTATTTTTTGACTTTCAACTGCCCTTCTAAGGCATTGTAGAGAAGGAGGGAGTGACAGGACACTGATGGCTGAAGTGAGTGAACGTCCCTGATATACCCCCTCCCCATCTAGACCTCCTTTTGATGGGAGAATCTAGATGTTTTAGTAAAACATTTTGCGAAAATGAATACAAAGCAGAATGGCCAAAGCCAAATATGACCAAACATGGTGGCCAGCCTCACTGGCTGCAGGAAAAATGAATTCCGCTATATTAGAGGCAAGGCCTACAAAAGAGTTTCGCTCCATTGTATAGGTCAATGGCACTTTTAAGGCATCAAATATTACTTATTTTATTGTCATTTCTTAATTTGATGCTACATGTGGCTGAAAAACTTGTGATGAAGCACTGCAGACAGGGATGGATGAGCACATATATGTTCTTCGTGACAGGTACTCAATATGTCCATCAGTCTTAAGTAAGGGAATGCTGGGCCAAAGGGCTGGAGGAAAGAAACAAACTTGTGTCTTATTCATTCTTAATAAAATGTCCTTAAACTTGGTGTAGTTCTTTACAGCATGGACTGATATGCATCATTGTAGTGGCAGAGGAGGAGCCGCATCTGATGCACAGGTAAGACTTTATAAACACAAATATTTCCCCGGTAAGAACTTTTGGAGTGCTATTCAGCAGGGTTTAAAACCGGAAGAATGTGATCTCTTGTTTTTGTAAGATGCAAGAAGTCATAACAAAATTAAGATGACCATCAAATATCACCATGGTCACCACCCCAACCAGAAAACTATCCAAATAGTGGCTTATTATAATATATTTAACTTACTCGGTGAGTCACCCTTCTTTAACTAGGACCAAAATACTTTCCCTAGTTTATAGTTGACCGTGTCTTAAATACATTCTGCACCATAAATTAATAAATCCATATATCTATCAAGCCGACAGAGACACACTGGTGCATTGAACCGTGGACTTTCTCTACATTGTGAAGCGATGAGGAGGGGATGTTGATATAGTTTTGCAGTCCATACTCTTTCACAGCCATGAATTGGTATATCCTTGCTATCGTCAGTATGTTTTCCTTTCCTTCTTCCACTGATTGCTTCAAGCAGCAATCCTGTGATTCTTTTTCTCAGATTTTTTAGTTGTTAATTTTTTTTAAATACAAAAATATTTTCTGCATTTGCAATTGAAAAACGAATTGGACATTTGTTTTAAAGAATATGAACATGTTCATTGAGAAAATGAAATCTAAGCCATATAACTAAATCATTTTAATATTCCACGATGTATTTTCAACCATTCTTGTTATTTGTTTAAAAAAGGATCACGTATTTTAATAAAATGATTGTGCATTTATTTTATTTTTAAGTGGGACTCTGGGAATTTGTAGAATTCTTTTGCTCCAACTTTTAAATACCTTGTCCCAAACTTTATCTTGCTGTTTTCTCTCTCCTTTGGAAAATATGATTTTCTCTTTGTGTAATATATTTGAACCTCCGTGTTTTGTTTCGTGTGACTAGGATCACACTTTAATTTTCACTCTTTTCAACCTTTTTGGGGTGTGTGCAAGAAGAGTGTGCATTTTCCATGCCTATTCCCTATGACTACCACGGACAACTGTGAGGAGAATAAGGTCCCCATGCCCATTCAGTCTTCAGTCACTGTGTGGGGGATCTATCTCTAAGGATGGGAGGTAGTTCTATATCTGTCCTTGATTGGTATTTGACGTCTTAGCAGGGATGTGCTACCTACACCCCCATTCAGTGACTTAAGAAACACACACAAATATTGGTCAATGGGCTCAATTGTGGCCCATCCATGGGCCAGTAAACATTCTTGCCGTTGGAGATCTACTGCAACCTTTCCACTCAGAAACAGTGCCCGAGGCCACTGTAGCCAATAATTGCTTACAAAACAATGTACCCACACTTTAACTTGCTAATCTGCATCCCAGCACCAACAGCCACTTCTTGAGCCATATGCACATAAATCCTACATTTAGCCAAGCCGAGGGTGTAGTGATTTGAGGTGGGACACCTGCAACTCAGCTAAATATAGCCAACATGTGTAGAGTCATGTTTCAGTAACTTATTTCTACCTCAAAGCTAGATGTGTAGCTTGTTTCTGAGTGAATCTCCTCAGAGACAAGACTGCCTCTGTTCTAGCTCCATTTCAGAGGTATCAGCCTGTCACGAATGGAGAACAGAGGAGAAGAAAAAACATGCTCCTAGTAATGTGATGGCTGATGCCTTACCTTGCTATTATCTTGAGGAACATAACTGAACAGGCTTTGCTACATTTCTGGTGCTATTTTTTTGTGTGTGCCAGAACGTAAGCTTGTCTCATTGACTGTAGTCTTGTTGGACTGGGAGAGGCACCCAAAGCACTGCACTCACGATGGTGGAAGGTTACTGCCTTTCCCAATCAAGTAGTAAGAACGTGGTGGTGGCAGCATAAAGTGTAGTGATAAGTAAAAAGCAAACAGGCCTTTTTCCCTGGGTCACTGGAGTGAGGCCTACTGGCTCACTCGTGTAAAGTTCTGCTGCTTTGTGCTTAACTCACCCTAGGCCTACATCAAGTTGGTATGCAGTGCTGTGCAGCGCACATGTGGTTGCATGCATGTGCTGTGTGTATGTGTTGAATCGAATGTGCTACTTAACCACAGCAGCTGCTGCAGCCCTCCGTGACGAGTGAAACGCTTCCTGATACTCCTGTTGTGCAGCCCCTGCAGGAAAAGGTAAGACGGATGGTAGTGATAGAAGGCGTCGGGGAACTTGTCCTGCAATATAGCACTTCGGGCGCTGGAACACTTTTGACTTTTAACACCATTGCTGCTGATGGTATTCTCCTCCAGTGCTGACCATCATCGATTCCCATTGTTCATGACGAGCTCAGCTCGTCATGAGTGTACGAGAGGTGTACCTCATGACGAGCTGAGCTCGTAATAAGCATTGAAGGGGTTGGAGTGGGAATCCAGAGACTTGGACTATTAATGGAGGCCTAAGATGAATGTTGCCTATAGTGAATGAAATATGACTCCTAATGCTTGTGAGAGAAAAGTGGGACAGAGGGACCTGCCTAGCGAACATCACAGGGTACTGTGTGTATGCTTCTGTCTGCTTTATATAACTACTGCTTTTTTCATAAAGCAACTATTTGACTGGACAGTCAGTTATTTCTGCTATTGGTAGGGTTTTGAGTTGTGAGCCTGTGTTCATCCTCCGGAATCTACCACTCACCCTTCCCCCGAAAAGACTTGGACTGCTCGGCCCACTGCTCGAACCACGCTACTACTGTGAGTCAAGTGCTGAACAAATACTTGGCCCAGCTGCTAAGCTCATAGTAAGTTGGTCTCTAGGACATCAGGTGATAAAAGCCCCCTTCCCCCACCATGGTTGGTTCCTGTAGTGCCTTCTTGCCCTGCCACCGTCTAAAAGGGATTCTGACACTACTAAAGGAAATGGATTCACACGTTTGATATGCCTCTATTGTCTGCATGGCCACTATATATTTTTTCAACTAAAAACACGTGGTCATTACTCAAGCACTGTTCATTACCATCAAAAGACTTCAGGAAGGTAGTTCATGGTGCTTTTGGTTGGTGGTCAAGGAGGACTATCTTCTACTCTGGAATACATCCAGCATGCCTTTTGGTGGATTACTTCATGTACCAATTTAAAATCATACATCAGGAAATGTACTGTATCTGTGAGGGGTACAATATCCTACCAGAAACAAGCAAGTCTGCCTCGATCTCAGTCTGTGACTGACTAATGGCATGCTTATTTTCACCTGGCTTTTGACTTCCTTGGTCAGAAGGATGTACTGTAGTAATGGTAAATGTTGGATGTACGTTGTTACAACGCATGCTTTTACCACGCATGCCTTTACAACGCAGGTTTTTCAACGCAAGTCGTTACAACGACTTGCGTTGGGGGTGCTGGATAGTGAATAGTTTAATTTACTATTCCAACTCCAGTCTCCGTGGATAGTAGGGAAAGTGTTGGATAGTAAATTAAACTATTACCTTTCCTAGAGCGCCCCCAGCGCAAGTCGTTGTAATGACTTGCATTGAAAAACTTGCATTGTAAAGATACTGCGTGGTAAAAGTTGCATCGTAAAGGATGTTTCCTTTAAATGTTTATACATTGTTTTCAGATGGATCACTTCGCATCCATGTAAAAGATTCAGTCGACTACCAACATGACAAAGTCTTTTAATAATCAATATTTATAACAGAAGTACTAGTTTTCAGAAAGAAAGAGAACTAATTCTCTACTGAATGCATTAGATAAGATGCCGGCTTCTTACACCAGCTCTCATCCCATGATCATTGTTGGTGGTTTAAATTGATTGCGTGAACCCTTTGGTCTCACACAGGATTTAGCAGCGGACGAAGATTCTCACTGAGGTATCTCAATTTTAACTGCCCCCACTTAATAACAACTCTCTCTCTCTTATGGCCTTTGTGCCTAAAATGGTTGTTTGTCCTCTGACAATAATGCGCTTCTAACCTTTCGTGGGTGGGGGCGTACACCAGTAACATAGATAACATTATCCTACATGTTAAGAGTCTGGAGCACAGTTTGGAGGCTGTCCAAAGAGTCGAGAGCGAGCATGATCCCGATTCTTAGCTCCCATGATTTAATGTTGGTTGCCCAGGCATCACAATCGATTACCTGTGAAGATGCATCAGTACGGAGTAACAATCGGAGAAACATCAAGTAGGATGCTATTTGGGCTTCTGCTGACTCGCTTCCAAGAATCTATTGTAAGGTTGCTACCCATACAGGGCCGAGGATTGAGAACTAGGAGCATTCTAATGTAATTCTTGAGATACATAAATAAAAAGCTGCCCCCCCCACACCCCAAAAAAAACCAGGATGGTTTTTCCCAGCTGGCCGGATTGTAAAGGATGCGGTTCTGGCCTCTATTAAACAAGGAGATAGGCAAATGATTAACGAAACTCTAATCATAAGAAAGCTCCAAGATGTGCCGAATTAAACTGGGAAAAGAGTATCTGGGAGGATCTTCTTTAAGCTGCAAAAAATAAAGATTCTCGCGCTTTTAAGCATATTGTCAACCAGGGTAGCAAACCCCAAGCAAAGACCCCTGAGATACATATCCAGCCGAGAGAGTGAATGGCTCATTTCAAACCCCTTTACTCTTCCCCTTGTACGTCTTTATCCAGTGTGGGCTGGTGTAGCCCCAGGAATTGACCAACCACCTAGCCCTATTACTCTCCTGCCTATGGTTTCTCTTGCCGACACAAATGAGACTGTCATGCCCTAAAATCTGAGCAAAGCTCCCAGTCTGGAAAAAGTCCCTACTGAATTGTTTCACTCTGACGCTGCCATATGGGTTTCTTACATCAATTTAGTTTCAAATGCAATCGCTGACAGCGCAGATGGCTTTGACCTGGAAGGGAGCTGAGATTGTTTTAGTTTTTTACAAAGGGTGTTGTAACCTCCCTAGCAACCACCACCCCATAAGCCTATTGGACAACCTCAAAAGATTTTTTTAAGCATAATATTGCAAAGTTATCTGAGTGGATTGTGAAAAATTATGCTTTGCCCCATTTGGACATGGGTTTAAAAACAAAAAATGGAATTAAACCAGGTTTTTTGTTCAAGAGGAAGACTGTCAGGGTGGCCTTTTCATTTTCATTGTCAATCCATGCTGACTTTGACTTGGTCCATAAAGCTAAACTCTGGGAAGTATTGCTCAATAGGAACATGTCAGATAACCAACTTAATATTGCTATGCATCTCCACAAGGGAAACTATGTGTGCGCAGATCCAGTGGGGAACCAGCGGTGAACTAACTTAGAAGATTGATGATAAAAATGGAGTACACCAGGCTTGTGTTCTGGCACCGAACCTTTAGCTTCTGTTTATCAACAGTTGTATTGGGTTCCTGGCAAATTGCATAATCAACTCCCCCATTTTATCTGGGCAGAAGGTGCATGTGCTACTTTTTGCTGATGATACCCTTTGAATTTTCAAGGCTGCCGTGGGGTTGCAAAACCTTGTCAATAGATTTGCCTTATTTTGTGAGTGCCACGGCCTGGAAATCAATGCCCTGATGAATGTAGGTTACCAACTATCCCATAAAATGCGCTGGTTGGCCTATGTCAAACATTTCCTGATTTGGTCCTGAACAACTGTTGCCATCATCTGTTATCTCTCTGTGCCCCTATAGCAGCTGTTGTGAAGCATAAATTGTGGGCTAGATGCATGGAGTTAAGTGATCTTTTTGACAGAGCAGTTAGTCGGTCTAAATCATTGTCCTTGTAAACGTCCTCCTATACTTGTCCTCTGTAATGTGTACAATGAAATAAGTTTCAGCACTATATACAATAATATTGAGAAAATAAGTGTGTCATATCAGAGTTCAGAAACAGTAACGCCTAAAAAAAGTCCAGATCCAGGGTATGTGTTTCTTGACGAGGTTTTCTCTTTATTTTTCACAAACAGATTTTCTCTTCAAAATTCCATAGATCATAGCCAATGTGTTTCGTCTCCGAAGTGACTTCTTCAGGGCTTCCACGTATGGCATACAATGTATTCCTTAAGTAGAAAAACTAATGCTGACTACATATGCGGGCGGTTATTGTGCCGCTGCTGAGTATTTGACACTTATAGACACCCATTGACTACTGGATCTGAAACCTTACGACTACTTAAGGAATACATTGTATGCCATACATTGAAGCCCTGAAGAAGTCTCTTCAGAGACGGAACACGTTGGATCTATAGAATTTTAAAGAGAAAATCTGTTTGTGAAAAATAAAGAGAAAACCTTGTCAAGAAACACATACACTGGATCTGGACCTTTTTTTATGCATTACTGTTTCTGAACTCTGATATGACACGCTAATGTTCTCAATATTATTGTATATAGTGTTGAAACTTATTGCATTGGATATTGTTGTAGGATTTGTTCCTATTTTTGGGGGAGTATTGAGGGGAGTACTCCCTGGTTTCTTGCCCTATCTAATACCTAGACACACTATTCATCTGTTGAGTGCAGATTCAATCAGCCTCTACCCTCAGCTATTTGGTTTTTAATCCTCTGTAATGTGTATTTAGGGAAGAGGAATTTCTTGGTTATATGAATGTCATGCTCGTTAGTGGCAGGCTGTTGTAACTGCTTCTAAATCTTGCCCTGTATGTTGCTACGAGAAGGAAATAGAAGAACATTTGTTCTTCTGCCCGGCCTATTCCAAACCAGGCTCTATGTGGATTGTGCCCTTGTGTCATGCACTGGGGCTTACTAATCAGGCTACAGCATTAATAATTCGTAAATATGATTCTAGCAAACTTGTGGTTACTGCCGCATCTGAATTTCTGTATGCTGCATGGTTGACCAGGTTGTGCATATTGGCTGCTCTCCCCACATCGCCTGTCCTATAGTTTTGGAGAGTAAGTGATATATCTAGGGTCTAAAGGGAAAGTATTTAATATTAATTTTTTTGATCTGTCATTTTATGAATTGTATAATGCAATTATTTTCTACTTGAAGCTAATGTACAATTGAGGTGATTTGCACGGCAATATTTCGCCTGTGTGTTCTTGTCGATTAGTTTTTAAAATTTGACCTAACCAGAAACATGACAAATCTTCTTATGTCTGCTTCCTTTTGCCTTTGCTCTGTACCACACACCATGGATCTCCATCCATTTTCCAATTTTTGAACAGCTGGATTTCTGCATTTGGTGATCATCCTGCTCTTACTTCAGGTTAAACTTCCTAAACTAATAGTAACAGAGAACATTTAAATGAAGTTTTTTGTTCATTATTAGCAAATTTGTGTGAGTGATGCTCAGACCGCATTATTACCAGTAATTAACTGCTCACACAATAAGACTGTTTCTTTTGCACGGGATTGTCTCCATTTCTATGAAGGCAAGGTCTTTAGTGGTTGATGTTCGCCTCATGTGTTTCTTCTTTAGTATTTTGTTCTTGCTACTTTGTTTTATCATTACAATTATCTGGTCTTCATGCCATCCTGGGATGAAATCTTCCACAGATTGTCATCAAACTCTTGTGTCCCTATGTTGTGGAAGATAGAGTTTAGACTTTTACTGACTCCTTCCTTATCTACCAAGCTGGACGCTATAGCGATGATACTTTTACTATTGAATATTTAATCAACTGTTGGTTGGACTCTCTCTTCCTCACACTTGACGTTTTCGGTATGTGTTCGGTTGTCTTAGGTGAAACCGTGCAGTAGACATCAGAAACATGAGGATTCTTAGAAGTCCCAGGATGTGCTGTCTTTCCCTGATGCACCATGCTGTATTTAGCCTTCGCCTTGCATGCTCTTCTTCCATCCTTGCCTGCAGGGTTGATCCCTTAGTTCGGTGTTCTGGAGCAGGCAGACTGGAGAGTTTTAAAGGACAGCTTTGCCATGTTTTGGATACAGAGCAATGGGAATTGCTGTAGTGAATAAGTCTACTTTTCCCAGTTTTACATCCATGTGCTAACATTTTTATACAGTGTTCATGGTTTGTAGCTTTCTTTTTTTATCAATAAAATATGTTGTCTGTCTCTGATGTCTATATATCGACAGTGTCAAAAACATGTTAGCGGAGTCAGGAGTCATTGAAACGAAAGGCAACAGTATGGGTTTTTACAGATCCAGTAAGTTGTTTACTTTTTCAAAACGAAGGTTTCTATTGTTTCCAAACAACATGATGATCTGAGTTTGATAGGAGCACTCTTCCACTACAAATTATCCATAGGTGCCAGGTGTGCGGTGTGGGTGGGGGGATGGCAAACAAATAGAGGCACACTACTCCTCACCATTGATTTTCTGCTTGGTGTGCTTTGTGCGAGATAAAATGCCAACGTAGCTTCCATTCCGAATGTGGCAGAATTCTGGCCGCCTCATTCTAAATTTTAGAATTCAGAATGGGGTATAACATGCTAAAAATGTGCGTTGCTCTGATCTGAGATGCGTGAACTCAGATTCACATTGTTTGCCTTCATGATTTGTGCATTGTTATACCTGGCAAAAATTCCCAAGGTAAAGATGAAGACAGAAATGGCTGACAAAGAAGGTGTCCCTTTAAAGGATGGTTTCTCTCACCCGCCAGAGGTGGCATGCTTCATCACTGGGAATCCTCCTAGCACCATGAAGCCTAGTCATGGTGCAGGCTATAACCACCTCGCTGCGAGGGAAGAGCTCAGGGATGATTTTTGTGTATGAAGGGTTATTACTAAAACTTAATATGAGCTATCCAGTTCTTCACTCCTGGATATTTCTTCAAGTTCAGATGCTTGTTTCCCATCTTGCTTTGATCCTAATGTTTCAAGAATGTAGTTTCTCAAACTGCACTTCTAGTGAAATCTATGGTCCAGAGTCAGCCTACCATTTGCAAGCCTGGAGACCTCACATTTATTTCACAAGCTCATATCACATTTAACAGCCTGGTGGATCTACAAGAACAATCCTCCTGCACATACCTCCACCCCGGACATCAGATCAGTACTTACAGGCCTATAGTTTCCAATAGGAAAACTGGCTTTGCCATATGGATTACACAGCTTTTTATAACTTTGTTGGTTTTCCTTATGGTGTTTCAAAGGGCATTTTTTTAATAACCTCTGCTACTGAAAGGACAGAATGTGGTTTCCGAAAGCGAATCATACAAGCTTAAAATGTGACCTCTACTTCAAGTTCAGTTTTGGGGCATGAATCTGGTGATTGTGAAAGACGCTGGACTGCAAGCGTGTAAGGCTGATGGCCTCCTTCTGACTGCAGGCTTCATACACAGCCATCCAGTGCCATTACATCTGAGGGGCGGAGACTATTGCCGCCTCCACTCCAATTGGTTAATGGACTCTCAACATGAAATGCCAAAAACAAGTGCAAATTCTGATGATAGATCTTTGGTGAATATATGGAAGAAACACGAATAAGTTATCAATACCCAGCAGCTACAATAATTACTGTTCCAAAAACATATTTTGTTCTCCTTAAAATGATTTCTCTGGTGTTCTTGTAGCAGAGCTTTGGTGTCATTCCAATCAGAATTTTGTAAACGTCTTGTATATTATGGCAAAAGCCAAGTGCCATATACATATTTATTATTATTTTCAGGTTTCCCTTTTTGGTTTGCTCTCGTGGCCGGACATGTGACTTTCACAGTCACACCAAATGTTAAAAGGCACCTCCTGGTTGGAATCCTATAGAGCTCTCCAGGAGCCGGCCAAAAGTATCTACTGGAAGACAAGGATAGCATGGACCAAAAACGAAAGGACACCAGCGGCGGAGAGAGCAGGCACCAGGGGGAAAGGCGGCCCAGTCATGTGCGCAGAGCTCTTCGCAGTAACTCCAAGAGTGGGTATTCCCAGAGTCTGAATTGGTACAGGTCTGTTGCACAGTGTTCGCTGTCTCTGCACGCTGCAGAAGGGGCGGATAGGTGGTTGTGGAAAAAATCTGCTTAGCTCTCCTCTTTGGAGCAGCCCATCTCTGGGAAGTGGTTCAAGTCATGGCCGATGATCTCGCTCACTGTGGGAGAGAAAAGAGAGGTCAGAAAAATAGTTAAAGTCAGTCACCATTCAAGAGACAGTCATTATGTTACACCCAGGGCGTAGGTCCTAAAGAAAGAAGTAGGGGGACTAACCAAGTTAGGCAGGATGCAAATGACATCATGGCGTGTGCAAACACAGCGCATGACATAACGATGCGTGACCACACTTGGCATCACAGGAAGTGACATCACAAGAAGTAACATCTGATAGTAAGGCCTCACACAAGTTTATATCAGGTATATCATAAGTACATTTAAGTGCATTATGAGATTTATAAATTGAGTTTTGGCGTCGGGTTGTGCCAAAAAAGTGGCGCGATCCTGACGCTAAATCTCGGCCTCAACGAATACATTTTATTTTTCTAAAACCCTGCCACAAAGAATTTGGTAACAAGGAGAAGCATGGTAGTAGATCTGTTCTGCTTATTTCGTTGCCAAGTCTGCATTTAAAAATATTACGTGGGGTTAAGGATTCTGCTGCAGAGGTGCCCAGATAACTCTGTAGGTAAACACGTTTGTTGGAGGGATATGTGTTTTGCGTAGTCCCATATTAGAATCAAACTAGTACAGAAGGTTAATGTGTCTCCTGCAAAGGACATCATGTGACATGTAAATGACAACTTTTTATTTTATGTAGCAAGGTAAGTGGGTTACTGCTTTGCACATCCTTTGATCCTTTTGTTACTATCCGTTCATAAATTGTAATCCTGCTAATATAGCACAGTGAGCTATGAAGGACATGTGACTCCTACACCTCGTAACCTTCACTGTCGCATGTAACACATCTTGTACACTGATTTACACACTTACATGATTTATTGTTACTGTATAATTGCATATGTTACATAAAGCGCTCTGACACCCTGCACTGCGATGAGTAGCGCTATAAAAAAATAGTTCTATTTAAATTGTTATTTGTGTAAATACTGAGACAGACCAACACATCAGACATTCTTACAGCGCATGCACTTATATACAGGGACGGACAACATCAAAAGCACACCTCTCTTAACCCCTTCCATGCTCATGACGGAACGGTTCCGTCATGAGCGTCGGTTGGCCTGTGCTTATGACGGAACCGTTCCGTCATGGTTCCATAGCCCCAATGGAACGTTCAGCACAGCGCAAAAATTTGCGCCGCGCTGAAGGGGTTAAGTAACTGTGAAGAGGTAACAAGCTGTATGCTTGTGTTTCCCCTCTGTTACATTTGCATTTAAGTGTGAGGTTCCAGGCCATGCCCAGTCAGGATACTCAATCAAAAGGACACCTTATAGGCTCTTAATGTTGGCCTTATTTGGTGGCCCAGTTGCAGGTGAAAAATAATAGGCCCGCATAATATAATAATGGCAGGCAAGGTGCAGGTGCAGCATGCAGGTGCAGCTGAACTTGTCCTGGTGTTTGAAAATTACACCAGTACCACTTCAGCATATTTCTGTGGGTCCCAACTTCTTGGCAGGGTGGATGGACATATCCACCCTGTGCAAATAGTGGGTGGATGCCTTCGTACCCGCGTGTACCATCGACTTGTGCCCTGGTTACACCAAACATCATGGGAAGATTATAGAGGTGATGAGGGAGGTTCATGGTTATGTGTCTGTCAAGAATGTGTTGGGAGTCCCTAGGGTCTTCCAACGATGAAGGTGATCACTACCAATCATTAAGCCATAGGGATTCCCCTGGTGACACAAAACCCTGTTTCTATGAACACGCAGGCACCTAATGTACCCTAGGGGGCTTCACACCTTCCAGCTATGCTTCGCATGAAGGTAGCACCCTCGTGGGCCTTGTGCAATGTCAGCCTCCCTTTGGCACCACATTGCACAGCTTGACCCGGAAAATAATATGCTACAGGAGCCAAGAGAGCTAGGCCGAGTACAACAGCAAATCAGGAGCCTTAGGGACTGAGAATCCAGATGCAGCCGCAACTCTGGTGAGGCAGACCCCCAGCCAGCAGCCATTTACACTGGCCGCCTGGGATCCCTAGTGGGCTAGATGCGTGAAGGGAGGTAACCAGGAAGCATGTTGAGGTTAGAGGGCAAGGATGAAAGCCACTTCATTTTGGATTCTTCCAAAATTCTCAGGAAGCACACACGCTTCTTGTTTGGGCTGCTCATTCGGAAAGCTAGGGAAGATGCAACCCAGGTGCCTTGCTGCACTTGGAACCAGTGAGACCAGTCTTCAGAGGCTTTTCGCCTCAGCTTCAGGAAAGGTGTCTAGATCCTTCCTAAGAACCAATCTGCATCAATACCATTTTAGGCATGAACAATTCAGTTTGCTTCTTTCTATATGCATCGATTTTGAACCAAGAATAGAAACAGTACCAGTCCTTTCTATTACTGGATATGCATCAAGACTTTGAAACTATCTTACCAGCTAACTACAAACATTTTAAATTGCAATACTTTAGCCTCCATATATATCTTCTAATAGTAGGAAATGAGTGTAGGAAGCTGGCTCTGTATATACTATACCAAAATGAGGTATAGTGTGCACAAAGTCCAGTGGAACCCCAAAAGTAGGCAGAGGTAAAAGCAGATAGCACCTTACTCTCCATTTGTGGTAGTGTGGGCGAGCAGTAAGGCTTTATCAGAGGGTAGTGTTAAACATTTGTTGCACACACTCAGGCAGCAAATGATGTCACACACTCTGGGACATTTGCTAGAGAAAAGGCAAGTAAAGCAGGTTTTAATTATTTGCAGTTTTTCAATTTCTCATACAAAACCAACTCCACGCTCAGAACTATTTTCAAGGAAAGACAGTCAATCTATTCCCATGGAGAACATGTGGTTATCGGTTAACAGGTAAGTACTTGGTTGTGGGAGTTGGTATTCTGGGGTTATGTTATGTTATGTATTGTTAATGACATTTATACAGCGCAACTGTTACCCAGAGGTGTCCTGGCGCTAGTTACACCGTCTGTGCCTGAAAAATGAGAGAAGTTTATTGGGCAAAAAGCCACGTCTTAAGACTCTTCCTGAAGGTCAATAGGTTAGTAATGCACCTTAAATGAAATGGCAGGTTATTCCAGGCTTTAGCCCCATTGTAGGCGAAACTCCTGCCACCCCACCAAACTCTTTTTATGCGTGGTACTGCGACCCATCCGGCCTCTGATGAACTAAGTGGTCTATTCGGTATATACCATTGGAAACACTGTTTCAAATAGTCAGGTCCTGCATCATGCAGCACCTTAAAAACTAGGCAAAGGGCCTTAAAGCGAACTCTATTCTTCATTGATAGCCAGTGCAATTTATTTATTTCCTTGGTAATCAGTGCAAACCGAGGTGTGCCAGAGATCAGTCTGTCTGCTGCATTCTGCTGTGTCTGGAGTTTATTCAAAAGCCCTTGTTGAGCTTTAAGGTACAGACGATTACAGTAGTGCAACCTCAAAAGTACGAGTGTCGCAACTACTGTTTAGCGGCTATTAGGGTTAGAACCAGGGTTCCCCCAGGGTCAAGAACGGACTCTCAAAGCACCCTCAGCTGCATTAGGGCGGCCGGGTGCAGAGTGCTGAGGCACAATGTTATCTAATGGGGGTTTTGGGGCCTACTCACGGGTTGGTGGCTGCTCACCAGCAGAGGTTGTGCGAGCAAAGCTCCTGGTGTTAGGCTCAGGGCAAAGGGGGATCCGAGTTGGTACCCAAAGTACACCCGCAACAGTGCAGGGACGGCTGGGTGCATTGTGCTGTTTTGGCACCGGTGCCCTGTGGTTTTCATGGGGATTCTCCGGTTGCAACAAAGACTGCAGGCTCGGGACGAAGATCTTCTGGAGGCGACCACCAGTTGGAGAAGTAAGTTGGGATGCATGGGGATGCTGGGACACCTTGGTTGGGCCACCCAAGGCTGTGGGGCTTCGGTTGCAGGGGTGCCTTTGGGAGTTGGGTTTTCTTGCCCGTCTGCGGTCGTGGGGGTCCTCCAGAAAGAGACTGCAGGCATCGTTTAGAGGGTTGAGGCAGGCAGAGATCAGCAGATCTCAGGTCAAGATCGCAGGGGAGACCTCCTCATGGTGTACTGTTGGGCTACTTTAACTCGGGCCGTGGGCGTCAGGTGCAGAGTGGTGCAGACTCACGGTTTTGGCTGAGCAAGAGAGTCTGTTGGTGAGCAAATCCGGGGCTCATAGGAAACAAAGCCTTTGGCCTCTGGGTTCTCGAGACTTCTGGCTGCAGGGCACACCGGGACTTTGCTGGAGCAGGTTTGAGGTTGGGACAGGCTGGGGCCAAGTCAGTGGGCTTCCTCCTCTTCTTAGTTTCAGCACAGATTCTTTGGTCCTTCTTTTTCTCTTCTTCTTGTTGGTCCTTGTCTGAGGATTCAAGGTTCAGGGTTGCCTTTAAATACTAGATGTAGGGGCGTTACAGGTAGGTAAAGGTTGGGACCATTTGGGGTGGGTACACCCCTATTATGCCACCCTCCAGTGGGAGGGGGCATATGCCTCACTCTGGTTGGCTGGGTCCTCCCATCTGCAAGTTGGCAGGGACTGAGAGTTGTGCTTCACCTCACCTCCCCCAACTGAGGACTGGGGTTGACAAAGGTGGGCACACCTCCCTTCCTCACTTGGTTTTCTAGCTGAGTCTCCCGACCAAAGTGGGGGTCGGAACTGGTGGGGCCAGTTGCTGGAAGCAGCAAAGGCCTAGGGTAGCTCACAAAGGTGGCAAGCCTTTAAAGCTTCCCCTTCATGGACCCTGCCCATCCTGCATTTTTTCAGACCCTCGAGAGCACCATGCTCTGGACCCCAGGGTCCAGAAACATGTTTGGTAGTGCCTGCTGGCGAACAGCCACTCAGCCTGGACACTAGTGTTAGGTCGTTTTTCAGGGGGCATCTCTAAGATGCCCTCTGAGTGCATTTTTCATTAAATCCCACAATGGCATCAGTGTGGGTTTAATGTACTCAGAAGTTTGATACCAAACTTACCAGTTTTCAGTAAAGCCATTATGGGGCTATGGAGTTCGTAAATGGCAAACTACCAGCACCATATACTCTTTATGGCATTAATGTACTTACAATGTCTAAGAAAAGACTTAGACACTGTAGGGGTACAGGGCTCATGCACGTATACCCTCACCAGTGGTATAGTGCACCCAGCTAGAGGGGTGGCTGGCCTATGCCAGGGCAGTGGGTTGTAGGTATGGCACACAGGGATGTGTGCCATGTTGACTCTTCACTTTGTTCTGCACCAAAACACACTGCCTGCAATGGCAGTGTGTGTGTAATGGTGCTTGGCCTCTAAGGGTGGCACAATAAGTGCTGCAGCCCTTAGAGGCCTTCCCTGGTAACAGTGCCCTTGGTACCTGTGGTACCATTTACAAGGGAATGACCTGTGGCCAAAGAGTGCCAATTAGGTTTTGTTTTTAATGCAGCTTAGGGTAAGAACATAGGCTCTGGGTAAATGTTTTGCAGGAACCCAGAGCACACTCAGTCAAAGCAGTTTAGCAAAAAGTGGGGGCAACCATGCAAAAAGAGGGCACTTTCTTACAATGAGTGATGAAGGAAGGGAGACAAAGCACGAGGGAGTGGGCGGGACAGTAAAGAAAGAGAAAGACGAACAGAGAGAAAGAGTTTGTGTACGTAGAGGGCCAAAGAAGAGAGGGAAAATGTTACTTACCTGTAACTATCTGTTTGCATCTTGTTGTGCTGCAGATTTAAATGCTTTGCACACTCCTGCCATCTAGTGTTGAGCGAAGACATTGCAGGTTGTTTTTCCAAGCTATAAACTTTGATTTCAAGGTAGTTTTGTCAAACACACAATCCACTAGGTATAGCTGCAAACAGAATCAATTCAGGAAGGAGACTATCCTGATTTTGACAGCCAACAATGAACTTATTGTACTTGTGTGTTTCCTAAAACTGTCTTTGCTTCAATATATATATCAATGGGGAAAATACATTTTATTGGGTTTTTTTTAAATCCCTCTTTCCAGTTATAAAATGTTGGCATGTCAGCGCCAAGGAAAAAACGTAATATTTTATTATTTTCCCCCAAAGAGTGAGTGACAGTGGAGTGAAGCAAAGCTTTTCTGTACATGTTCACAGGTGCATTGAGAAGATTCTGTAATAAACAATAAAGAACAACTAAAGCATAGGCTCTCATCCGTGGAAGAAGTATGTGAATCTATATCTGTACTAGCTACAGATAGTTACAAGTAATTAACATTTTCCATCTGTAGCAGGTGTAGCTACAGATCAAGTAGATTGGACAGAATGAAAAGCAGTGCTGTCCCCATAAAGTGGTAGCTAGCGAGCAGATGATGCAGATGTTTGGAATAATGCTGTGCTTGCCTACTTGCTGGTTCTTGCTGGGCAATAATGTCTACAAAGTAATACTTTCTGAAAGTGTGCAGTGCAGACCATATGGCTGCCTTCCATATGCCTGGAAGAATTACGTTTCCCAGGAAGGCCATAGGATGCCTATCTAGTGATTAGAATGTGCTTTAGGCACAGTTTAAAAAGTATGTTTCGCTTTAGCATAACATACTTGGATACAGTTTACTATCCATCTTACTATCCATCTTGTAAAACGTGACAAATAGCTGCTTTGCTTTGCAAATGAATTTTGTATAGTCAATGTAATTCATTAGTGCCGTCTCTACATCTAATGTGTGAAGTGCTCCTTCTGTCACTGAGGATGTGGTATGAAAATAGGCATACATAACTTTCTGGCTTCCATCACTGGTGGATCAGATACTAGGATTTCTCACGTATCTCGAGTGAGTAACCTAGCAGATGATGAGTTTCCGCCATCTGGTGGGCTGATGGGTATATTTCTCTTTTCCTTTACATACTTCTGTATATCTCACTTGATTTAGCTTTTTCATGCACCCATCTCTGAGCAAGCAGACAATTTTGAGCCACACATAGACCTCTAGCATCCCTTGTGTATTTGCTGTCAGTTAGATTAGGGGATAGGATGCAAATAGGTCTTTAAATATATTTCCCCTATAGACCGTCCTTCACATTTTGTTTTTTTACATGAAAATAGGCATGCCAATTGTCTAACTAATATAGAATGGGTAGATAACCTTTGGTAGCAAACACACATTCGTCTTCAGGGTGAACCCATCCTCATGAACCTGAATGAAATACTGCTGTATAATTAATGCTTAAAATTTGCTAACTTCACTTTAGGAAACAGACACAACATCTGGCAAGAGTGTAAGAACTTGATTTGAGATCCCTGGGCCATGTCAAGACTACATTAAGGTCCCACACAGTAACCAGTGGAATAACTATTTTAAGACCCTCCATAAATATCTTTAACTATTAGAATATTAAATAAACATCTATGTTGTCTGTTCTGCATGTAAGCAGCTACTGTTGCTCAGTCAATCAATCAATCACTCAGGCGGTATTTGTATAGTGCGGCTTATCACCTCTACGGGTATCCCGGTACTTGGTCTCGCTGGTCATTTAGTGGAAGAACCAGTTCTTGAGTCCCTCTGTGAAGGCCATGAGTGAGGATGAGGTTTGGAGGTGGAGGGGGAGGTCGTTCCAGGCTTTGGCAGCGAGGTAGGAGAAGGCGCAACCTCTGCTGTGGCTTCGGCAGATGTTTTTTTTCTCGCGTTTATTGAGTGTTTGAGTCGTTAACTACTCCATTTGTTATCTGTCAGATAAGTTGTCCTTATACACCCCGGAACTTTAACACTATTTTTATATCAGCTTCTCCTGCTCTCCGGCTCTGTAACAGTTTAATGATACTCACTTTACTGACCTCAGAAAAGGGGGGTTGCCTTGCCAGGGTTCAGTCACTGCTGCTATGCCCTTCAGAGGTGTGCGGTGAGTTTTATGCATCAGAGACATCGCCCCCCCCACACACACACACATATTACCAGAATACAAAGAATTAGACAGCCTGGGCTAGAAGCACAACCACTCCTACCTGGAATCTGTGAAATATTGGATCTGTCTAATAAAATGTACTTGCTTTGTTCACCGTAGTTTGCAAAAACAACAGGTGATGGACCGAATGAGGATCAATGTCACACATTCAACCCAGTCAAAAGATCTGGGTCCTAATCGATCGTTTTTTTGCACTCCACACCACCCTGGGTTAGACAATGGCGATATGCAAATCAGCTCTGACCCTGTGCCCCATGGGAACAGTCCAGTCCGAACTACAAAAGCCATGTCCTTCCCAGAACGGAATCAAGCATCCGAGGACCGGACCGGTTTCGAGGTAACACCTCTCATCAGCCCGGCTAGCTTGACTCCAGTGGTGTGGAGTGCCTGGGACCCACGTCTGGGCATCCCCAGTACACTTATAGCGAGTTTGCAAAAACAACAGGTGATGGACCGAATGAGGATCAATGTCACACATTCAACCCAGTCAAAAGATCTGGGTCCTAATCCATCGTTTAGACAGCCTGGGCTAGAAGCACAACCACTCCTACCTGGAATCTGTGAAATATTGGATCTGTGTAATAAAATGTACTTGCTTTGTTCACCGTAGTGTCCTTTGCTTTATCTAGCAGCTGGACTACTATTACAGAGATCTGAAGGTCTGCTAGACTTGCATTTCCGATGGATGTTGTCAAATTACAAATCCCAAAATGCAAAGAAAACAGAACTTAAGGTTCCATCATGAGTGCCCATAAAACGGCCAGGCAACACCGCCCCTCTCTCCTAGGAATTAATCAGCAATATTGCAGCGATTGGTAATTCCAGGTGGTAAAGAAGTACTCCTGATGACATGATTATGGAGAATATACTGGGAATCACACACGATTTGTACATGTTTTTGTTATTTTCCGCTGTTTCACTTGGACACTTCCCTGCTTTAAGTAGAATAAATGTGTGGCAGAAAACACTGGACGCAAAGTGTTTCTGTGGATTTTATAACCTCAATGCATTTGTAATGGGGGCCTCAGGGAACTCTTCTACCCTGGGAAGGGAAAGCTGATTATCTCTTTTTTATTCCCTGGCAAGTTTGGTACTCCTTGTAGTCTGGTACTGTAATGTCTTTGACTTGGGCAAAGACTACATTTCCCAGAATGCATGCGGCTAAATCACCCCTCGGGACTGTGGAGGAGTTGTGTTTATTGACTAAGCTGCTGATTTTGACCCCTGGGGACCTGGATTCTAATCAGTGATGATAACAAAGGATGTCACCCATGTAGAAGCTGTCCTTCAGCTTTTAGTAGATCAACACATGTCCATCTACATAATATACAACGTACAATGCACTCTTTTTCAACTTTTAGGTACATTTGTACCATCAACTTTCATGTTTAGCAGCAATTGAGAATGTTTTAAATTTTTTGACAAAAAGTTCCAAATTGCTTTGGAGCACTATAAAGAACCCTTATTCAGTGCTTAATCTGTAAAAAAAAAAAAAGTGCCAGTGCCCTCGGCAGGAGACCACTGGAGCTTGCACCACCCACTGCCCCTGCAAGCGCTGCCTATGACAGTACTAACACAACTACTAACCATCACACTCATACAAGTGTGACAATTCAAACTATTCCAGGCATCCAACACTATCAGAATTGCCTGAGTGGAAGGTGTTACTCATTTTTAATGTATACTGAATTAATAAATTGCTGTAGTTGTGCTCATTTCTAAATTCGACCGCACCACCATGTGGTAGACTCTCATAAGTGCAGGTTTAGTCAATTACAGGCCAGTGCCAAGCACCAGAAACCACAGGCTCAAATTAAGCATGGCTCATCATTAATCCGCAAAAGACACATCCGCATCAATGTCCTGACTAAGTGATTTTCTAAAATTATTGTGGGAGTAAACTAAATTTGTGTATCAGGACTTTATTAAACAAGCATTTGCAATGCAACAGGTCTAGCATTATCGAGAGTTTGAGTTATTGGCATTGTAAACGACAATGCCTTTTATTTATATGTTGATTTTTAAAACATAAATGAAAAGCTTTGTCATTTACAATTCCAATAGCTTAAACTCTCGCAAATGCGAGACCTATTGCATTGCAAATGCTTGTTTGTGGTAGTAAACGGATCAACTGTTGGTGTCTCCATTTGTCTAAGTATTGCTGACGTCATGTGTTCACTTGTTGATGCATCCTGCTTAACACATGTGCAAATTTGTTGTCCAATCCCAGCCAGATATCGTTTGGGAGCAAAACCTGGTGAAGAAAAGCACGTTGTCCATTGCGCTTGATCAAGGGCCGACAGATGGGTTGAGTGAGTGCCCCCTTGATATTGTATGTTACGTTACAGTCATATTGGTTGTGCAGAAGAACGTTTTTTTTTTGTAAATTACAGGGTAAAACTCTCTAGTACCAATTGCACTGCTCTCAGCTCCAAGAAACCGATAAGCATTTTCTGTTTTGTTTATGGTAGCATCCTAACCTTCACAGGCTCCTAAAGTGTTCTGCCACACAGTTGGTCATGCTTTTTAGCATGAGCAGAAAAGGGACTGACAGCACCGTCTTGGATAGGGTTCCACCAAGAACACATCTCCTCCACAATAACATGAAGTTTCATCTTAACCCCTTCGCTGCGGCCGCAATTCCGCCGCAGCGCTAGGGGGGGCGGGGCGGCCGAGCGGCGCTCGCATGCTCGTGACGGAGCCGCTCGGTCACGAGCCGCGGTTGAGCTGTGCTCGTGACGGAGCGGTTCCGTCATGGCGCCGCCCGCTCAATAGAATGCGCCGCGCAGGCGCGGCGGCAGGGCCATGACGGAACTGCTCCGTCATGAGCACAGCTCAGCCGATGCTCATGACGGAGCGGCTCCGTCATGAGCATGGGAGGGGTTAAGGTGATTAATGTCCTCAGGGGGATTTTGTGAGCAAGCTGCCATATCATCCAGTGGTTAGGCCTTCACTGAGTATGGTTCAAAGGTTGGATCCTCCTACAGTTGTACTTTGTAACTGACCAGTTGCCAGGCTGACCAAGGTGGCTAAAGAAATATGCGGGCGCTTTCCGAACACACCAAAAGGGAAGTACTGATGAACATGGGATTCCCCAGACACCTGTTATCCTTCCTCTATGGTGCTTTAAAACAAGATAGGCTCATGGTGGGGATGCCTTCTAGGTAGGGTGGGCCAGAGACCTGCCGGAGACACTGACAGAGGGGGTATGGAACAGAGCATGTACCCTTGTTCAGGAGGTTTATGGTAATGCCTGCTTTCAGCGGGCTCATTTTTACATACTGCGCTGCACGTGTCTCCTGTACGGCTAAGCAGAATCTCAGAGAAGAAAGGGTGAGTATCCCAGGTGTAGCACTGGGGGCGCTGATTTCCAACATATGACCTGGGGCTGCACAAATATAACACTGTACTGGAGAAGGGCTACGCTGAGACTAGGAAAGGTAACAGGCATGATACTTGAGGTCTCTCTGTGACACTGCCTTCTCAGTATTATTTCACGCCCCAATAATGGTAAAATGCAATATAGATTCTCGTTACTGGGACTTGTTTTAGCAAAATAAATAGCAGTCATTAGACTGTTGTCAAACCGAGGTCCGACTCTTGAAGCGTGAATAGCGACATGGCTGAATGACCTTTTGCAGAGGAAAGACGAATGCAAAAGGTCAGAAAGGATGATAAAACAGAGGAAGAACGTCATGTTTGGGCGGAGATGATATCAGTAATTTGCAAGGAGAATTCCCTTCAGAGGCTTAATCTGGTGGTTAGGTGTTTTGTTCAGTGGTCATCAACATTTATGTTCTTTCTGCTCAAAACATTTTCTGTCCTGATGAAGACTCAGTACATTGTAAGGGTCATAAGGTCGTCAACGCAACATTGGCAATTTGGTGGAGAAGCATTGGTTGCTATAGGTTGCATGTTGTTTAGAGCATGTAATCGATTTCAAAATTGTTTCTCTGTCCTGGATGCAGACCCTCGATTTGGGAATGCTGATTGCAATACTGGTATCACCTTGAGAGTACAGGTGCTTTCTAGGCTACAAAGGTGCGCATCAGGGGCTGTATTGCAGAGTACTGAGTTTCCGAGTGACACCAATGGTAATACAATAGAGTTATGGCAAATAACAAGAGCAAATCCCAAAATACTCCCTCAAAGGCGTAACTGGCTTCCCAGAAAGCAGAAAGAAGAGAAGAATAAATGGGACCTCCTTCCTACCCTGGTCTCCAACATCCCAGAGCTACATATCCTATTAAAAAAGGGGAAAATCCAGCTTTTGATGCAGAAGTTTAAGAAAGGAATGCATTCTCTCAGAATTTTGACCATCCTCTTCTAGAAGTCGATATAAGGGTGGAGAAAGCAGAGAACAATCAGATGGAACACGGTCAATAGAAGAACTGTCCGCAAGAATGATGCAACTCAAACATCAAACGAAATCTCTCTAGTATAAAACTGATGATTGTGAAAACCATAACAGATGCAACAATATACGCATACTTAACAACTGATTCACCACATACTCCAGATCCCAGAGGACAACTAAATATTGTTGGATCACACTCAGAGTTTCTTCTACTGTCTAAATTAGACAGAAGCCAGTTCCAGATGTAACAACAAGAGTGAACGTCTTCCAGATAACTGGCCACAGGAATCCCTCACATTTATTGGAGATGAAATACTTCAGTTTTGAGACATCTCAGCTGTTAGCCAAGCAAAAAGATTTCACGGATGTCACAACGCATCTCAAAAAAATAAAATAAAAATAGCATGTAGATAGAGCTCCCCATTTCGTCTGATATTTTCACTCAATGATAAACTTCGCTTAGGTAGAATGCCTGAAGAAGGATCAAGCACGGCTCTACAACTCCCCGCGTAAAACTCTCAGGAGAACCTACTGAATACCTAGTAAATTGATGCATGAATCCACAACTCTCCAGCCAGGTAAGAGTAGCACAGCACAGACGAAGACATCTTCATCTAGAACTAATGGCAAGCTCCTCAGAGGATGGTTTAGGCGTCATAGTAATTCGGCATCTCGAAGCGATTAGGCATCTCAAGCTAGCCCTATTTTTAAGGCAGATATTTACCAGTATGGGTTTGTATAGTTACATTTTAACTTTTTTTTAAATTATTTTTGCTGCTATAGGTTTCAGGAATTACACATACGTTGTTCCGAATGACTGCTACATTTCTAGACTTTAACCCTATGGAAACATGTACCATATGGCGATGAGTAAGACTGCACCTACCTTCTGCTAAGGGTAGGTGAACAAAACTAGATTGCTGGGGGAGATTCCCGACAGGGAGATTCAGGGCCCTAATGGTGCACATAAACTTACAGATTGCATGGGGATAATTACTTTGAATTTGCAGGGCCTTAACTGATAATAAATTGCTATGTTCTTCTCATATGGATACACACTAAGGATGTCGATATTGCTGCTGTGCTTCAAGGCACATATTTGAGCCAGAAATTCGCATCACGATCGAGCTTTATGGTGCACAAGACCATCCATACACTGGCAAGTCCATGAGATGGCATTTCGAAACCCAACCGGTCACTAGTTAATTAGGGAAGCCAAAGAGCGCTAGACTTTCTTGTCTAGAGATACAGTCTGCAAAGAAGCCAAGATGGTCAAAAGAGATGAGTTAATATCACATACGCCCACATTCTTGAGGTAAACCATGGAGAGGAAGCTCAAGGTGGAGCACTGGATACACCATTTAGTAATCTATCACAAACAAGACAGGTCGGGAAGAACCGACAGGGTGGTCCTCCAGCCTAGATGGGTATTAGAACAAATATTGTTTAGTGAAACTGCACACAAAATGCTGTTCGCTAACCAAAAATATTATGAATATCATTACAATGTAGATGGGGTACTAGCACACAAACATACCAAACTTTAAACTTGAAAGGGGCAACGACTTTTCACATGACAAGCGCATATTATTGGCCTTTTCACGATTTCTATTCTTCTCTCTAGGCTACTCCACAGTGGAACGAACAACTAATCGAACAATATCTAGCCGATTTTACCTTCCAGACAATAGAGCTAAATGACTTAAATCCAACTGTTGGAGGCTATTTCTCCTAAGAAGTTGTGAATGGCTATCAACCAATTACCGAATAATAAGGGTCCTGGTGTAAATGGATTTACTGCATCAATTTATAGGGCCTTCGTAACATTATTAGCTGAATCCCAAGCTATAGTTTTTAATTACTGTCTCCACTTGTGTAGTAATGGATACTGTAACTGAATCCATGTTAACTTACTATTAAACACTCACAGGACTCCAACCATTGCTGTTCCCACAGACCCATAGGAATATTAAATACGAATGCAGAGTGGTTAACTAATGGCTTCGTTAATCAACTAAATTCAGTTTGGACTATCCTGATCTCTAAATACCAGGGTGGCTTTAATCAAAATTGCCACACCTGTGACGGCATCTTCTTTGGCAATAGCAGAATAAACTAAATAGATATTGGTCTTCCGCAGGCTAGAAGCGGAGAACACCTTTGACAGGGGTCAATGGATGTTCCTGACAAAACTATTGGCCAAGGAAGGACTAGGCAGACAGATGCCAATACTCCTTCCAGCTAACTTTAAAGAGCCTAGGACCAGAAAAACAATCAATGCAAAATTGACGGCCACTCTGGCCATAAGTAGAGATGTTAGACAGAGCTGTCCCCTCGCTTAGTAAAGTCCCTGATCGTAAAGTGTATACACTATAATCTGCCTTTACATGGAAGGCCAAGAACCCTAGAGTTCCAAAATCAATGCTGTATAAACAAACAAGAGAGATTTTAATGGGTTTCCCAAATTTAGAGGCATATTTCCGAGGTGCACAGATTAGGCCCACACTAGAATGGAGTTATAAGCAGTACACAAACCAAGCACTCTGGGTAGAGTAAAACTATTCAGCAATACTCCTTTATATCACACAGTGGTTTCCACCCAAACACTGATGTGTAGGCACAATGCCCTCACTTCTCCTAGTGTTTTATTGGAGTACTGGGATAGGGCAATACATGAAAATAAGGCTACACTGTACCCATCTCATATGACACTTATAATCCATAAACCTATTTTCCCACCATGAATGATAGATGGTAGATTCCGGGAATGGAAACAAAACTTACCCCCACTTCTCAGGGAACTATTTGAGAATGAGAATACTAGGAACAGAGAGAGAGAGTTATGTGCGGAAGACTTGAATCTGTCTCCGGGGGAATTTATATACTTTTCTATTGACTTCACTCGACCCACTAAGAATCAGGTGGAACAGCAGGGTCAGGGGAGAGTCTCTATAAACTGAATAGTAGAAGCAGAAAACTGCAGAGACACAAATACATGGATAAGTGAGAGATGAAGTTAGGAGTACAAATATGTTAAGCTATGTGGAATATAATTTGGATCAGAGCTAAATCCTCCTCATGTTCTCAGCACAGGTAGAACTAATAAGATACTTATGCATATGAATTTTACTCTGGTTTGACTGTATGCCATGTTTGGGACACTGATATATGTTGGAGAGGATGTACTAAGAAAGCTTATATAAAAACTACAGAAGTACTGGAAATTGATTTAACACATTTTGAGGGATATGACCAGTATTTCTCTTAAGCTTGACCCACAGGTTGTATTTTTTAGTTGCACAAAGACAACGCCTATCCACTGATGTCAACAAAGGGTAAACTGTATTCTTCTAGCAGCACAACTATCCATTCCCCAGTCCTGGAAACAGTATGAACTCCTGATAAAAAATGTGTGGTGAGCCATAATATGGTCAATGTTTGCTATGGAAAGTCTACTGCAATGGTATATGATAAGAGGCATACATCATAGAGAGCATGGCCCTATTTTAATACTTATGTAAAGACACTGGCATTGACAAGTAAGGAATATGCTACTTACCAGTATGCATCTGTTCTTGGCATAGAGGGCTGCAGAGTGGTACATTATGAATAGATCGCCATCTGGTGTTGGGCTCGGATGATTGCACTTGTTTTTCTCTTGGAGAAGTCTTTTGTCGTCACGAGACTGGTGACTCCTCCTTTGGGTGCTAGTGCGCATGGGCATCGGCTCCATCCTTAGATTGTTTTGCCATAGTAGGGTTAGATGGAGTAGTATAATAGAATACAGATAGAAATGCCCATGTAAGTGTATCTAAATAAGATAGTGCTGGAACAGACACAGGTTTCCGGGGAGGCTGGGAGGGCATGTACCACTCTGCAGCCCTCTATGCCAAGAACAGATGCATACTGGTAAGTAGCATATTCCATTCGAGGCATATGGGCTGCAGATGGTACATTTATGAATAGACTATACGGGTTCCCAATGCAAGCGCCGAGATGCCCAAGGGTAAGTTGAGCGCTATATAAGAACACTCATACATACATACATACATACATACATACATACATACATACAGCAGTTATCTCCCTAGCGGTGGTCACCAGTGTCTGTTGCAACAGTTTGAAATAAAGTTTTTAGTACAGCTTGTCCCACTCTAGCCTGTTGTGTTGCCTGCACATCGACACAGTAGTGTTTTGTGAAGGTATGCGGTGTAACCCAGGTAGCTGCTTTGCAAATGTCATCTAGAGGAATGTTTCCTAAGAATAACATAGATGCTCCTAGTTTACGTGTAGAGTGAGCTCTAGGAGGAACAGTTAATGTCCTTTTTGCTTTTAAGTAGCATATTTGTATACATTTTACAATCCACCTGGCAATGCCTACTTTAGAGATAGGATTGCCCTTATGTGTAGGAGAAAACGCTACAAATAGTTGTTTTGTTTTTCTGAAAGTTTGTGTTCTTTCTATGTAGTACAATATTGCCCTTTTGGCATCTAATGTATGTAGGGCCCTTTCTGCTACCGTCTGTGGTTTTGGAAAGAAAACTGGTAGTTCTACCGGCTGATTGATGTGGAATGCTGAAATTACTTTAGGCAAGAATTTTGGGTTGTTCTACGAACCACTTTATTTTGGTGTAACTGTAGGAATGGTTCTTGTATTGTGAATGCTTGCAATTCACTTACTCTTCTGAGTGAAGTAATAGCTATAAGAAAAGCCACCTTCCATGTAAGGAATTGTATTTCACACCTATGCATAGGTTCGAAAGGTGGTCCCATTAGTCTGGTAAGTACTATGTTGAGATTCCAGACTGGGGAAGGCGGTAGTCTTGGTGGAATGACTCTTTTGAGGCCTTCCATAAAAGCTTTTATTGCTGGCACTTTAAACAGGGAAAGATGTTGCCTGTTTTGCAGGTACGCTGCTATAGCTGCAAGATGTACTCTAAAAGAGGTGTAAGCAAGGTTACATTGCTGCAAGTGCAGTAAATAGCAAATAATCTCTTTAGTGGATGCGTCCAGAGGGTTGATGTTGTTACTGTTACAGTATACAGAAAACCTTTTCCACTTTGCTGCATAGCATGCTCTGGTGGTAGGACGTCTTGCTTGCTTAATGATTTCCATACAGTTTGGAGGTAAATCTAAGTATCCAAACAAATTCTTTGACCTCAGGAGCCAGATCGCTAGGTTCAATTGTTTGGGATCTGGGTGCATTATTTCTCCATGGTTCTGTGTAAGGTGCATGGGTAATATTTTTAACTTTTGATGTGGCACCTGTGAGAGTTGCAGTAGCGTGGTGATCCACGGCTGTCGTGCTCACTTGGGTGCTACTAGTATCATTGTCATTGAATGTTGTTGCAGTTTTCGAACCACTAATGGAATTAGTGGGAGAGGGGGAAAAGCGTAAGCAAATTTGTTGGACCAATTTATCCATAACCCATTGCCCTGGGACAGGTGGTGTGGGTACCTGGATGAGAGGGTTTGGCATTTTGCTTTCTGATGAGTGGCAAAGAGATCTATCTCTGGTTGTCCCCATCTTTGGAAGAATGGCTGCAGTATTTTGTTGTGCAGTTCCCATTCATGTATTTGTTCTGACTCTCTGCTTAAGATGTCTCCTATCTGATTTTGAACTCCTGGTAGGTGTTCGGCTAACAGATAGATCTTTTGAGGAATGGCCCATCTCCAAATGTCCTGCGCTAGTCTGGATAGTTGGAGAGAGTGACTCCCCCCCTGGTTTTTAATATAATACATTGCAGTCATGTTGTCTGTTCTGATCAGGACTGCTTTGTTGAGAATCTGCATTTGAAAAGCTTTTGATGCTAGAAACACTGCTAGTAGTTCTAGATAATTGATATGCAGTCTTTTTTGCTGTACACTCCATCTTCCCTGCACTGTATATTTCTACATATGCGCTCCCCATCTGGTGAGCGATGCATCCGCAGTTAGTATCACTTGTAGAATCGGTTCTAGGAACGACTGACCCTTGGAAATGTTTGTTGTGTTCCACCACTTCAGAGAGCGATGTGTGCGGTCGTCTACCAACACCAGATCTGTAATCTGACCTTGAGCCTGATTCCACTGTGTTGCTAGACATTCTTGCAGTGGACGCATTTGTAGTCTGGCATATGGTATTAGCAGTATGCAGGAGGACATCATCCCTAACAGCTGCATGAACACTCGAGCTGTTAGTGATTGTTGTGGTTGAAATCTTTGGATCAACGTGATCATTGTTTGGATCCTGATTGGATTGGGGTATATTTTGGCTCTTTCTGTGTCTATAGTAGCCCCTAGATATTGTTGAACTTTGTTTGGTTGCAGGTGGGATTTTGTGTAGTTCACCACAAACCCTAGCTGGTGCAGCAATTGAATGGTCTTTTGTGTGTTTTGAAGACATTCTTCTTGTGACTTGGCTTTTATTAGCCAATCGTCCAAGTAAGGGAAGACATGTATTTGTTGTCTTCTTAGGTGTGCTGCAACTATTGCTAGGCATTTTGTGAACACCCTTGGTGCTGTTGTGACCCCAAACGGAAGGACTTTGAACTGATAATGTTGTCCTTCTACTACAAACCTGAGATATTTTCTGTGGGCTTTGTGAATTGGGATGTGAAAGTAAGCGTCTTTTAGATCCAGTGTAGAAAGAAAGTCCCCTTTCTTCAGTAAAGGAAGTACTTGTTGGAGGGTGACCATGTGGAAATGTTCCGAATTTATGTATGCATTGAGAGGTCTGAGGTCTAAAATTGGCCTTAGAGACCCGTCTTTCTTTGGAATTAGGAAGTATAGAGAGTATACTCCTGTCCCTTGTTGATGTTTTGGAACCTTCTCTATAGCATGCTTTTGTAGCAGTGATAGTACTTCCTGTTTTAACAATGTTAGATAATCTTGACTCATTGGACGCTGTCTGGGAGGGATGTTTGGTGGGGTAGCTGTGAGTTCTAGGCAATAACCATGTTGGATAATTTGTCTCACCCACCTGTCTGATGTGATGTTTTCCCAGACAGGTAGGAACTGTGATAGACGTCCCCCGACCGGTGTTATATGGTCTGGGGGGAGCTGTATGAAGTCACTGTTTTGGGGTTGGGGAGTTGCGGTTGTTGTTATTTCTGCGACCTCTACCCTTCTTGTTGTTACCTCTGTAACTACCTCTTGAATTACCTCTCGGTGATGTTGGTGTAAAAGAGGTAGATTGCTGGCTTGTGCCTGTATTCTTTGACCCGCCTCTATAGGTGGACCTACGAAAGGAACCCCTTTGAGTTGGCTGTTGTAATGCTCCCATTGATTTAGCCGTTTCTGTGTCTTTTTTCATCTTTTCTAAAGTCTCATCTGTTCCGGAGCCGAAAAGTGTTTTTTCATCAAAAGGTTGGTTCAATTAGGATTTTTGTACTTCTTGTTTGAACCCTGAGACCCTAAGCCATGCATGTCTTCTTAACATGATACTGGTGTTGATGGATCTTGCTGCAGTGTCTGCCGTGTCTAAGGCGCACTTAATGGAAGTGTTAGTTATTATCTTCCCTTCTTGTATGAGCTGGGCTGCCCTTTTTTGATATTCCTTAGGGAGATGTGTAATGAGTTTTTCTAACTCATCATAATGAGCTCTATCATAGCTTGCAAGTAGCGCTTGTGTACTAGCTATGCGCCAGCTGTTTGCTGCTTGGGATGCTACTCTTTTGCCAGATGCATCTATTAACTTGGACTCCTTATCAGGAGGATGAGCTTCTCCTGTAGATAATGAGTTTGCTCTTTTACGAGCGTTTGTGACTACAAGCGAGTCCAGAGGTACCTGTCCTTTGATAAAATATTGGGTCCTTTGGGGCTGCCTTATATTTTTTATCAATTCTTGGGTTTAATACCCTAGCCCTCACAGGGTTTTTGAATATGTCTGCTGTGTGATTGAGAAGACCCTTCAGCATAGGTAGTGTTCCTGATGTTCTTTGTGCAGCAGGTAGTGTTTCTAAAAGGAAATCCTCTATTTGAGGTTCTGTGTGTAAGTCTACTTTATGGTATTTTGCTGCCCTATTAATCAGCTGTGCAAAACCTGTATTATCATCAGGTGGTGAAGGTTTTGAGGGGTATAATTCTGGGTGGTTATCCTCCTCTGACCCTGCATTATAATTCTCCCATGGGTCTGCTTCATCTGGGGCAGTGTTGTCATCCCCATGAAGTTCTCCCTCCCCTGTATCACTTTCTACATCTGTTTGAGGTGTAGATGGTCTTGGTGTAGAAGGTGGAGGAATAGCTGGCATAGTGTGAGGAAGAGGAGAAGAGGGTGTGTCTCTAGGTTGAGGATAAAGGGGAGGAGTTGTATTTGTCCCCATTGTTCTCTTTTTAGGAGGAAGAACTTTGTCGTCCAGCTGTTCATTTTTCCTCTTTTTAGGAAATTTTGTCAACACTTTGCCAGTTTGCGGATCGATAAACAAAGTCTTTTGTTTTGGATCTGTCTGATGCTCCTGTGTCGGTACCGAAGTTTTTGGTTCCGAAAGGTGCCTTTGCTTCTACGCGTCAATGTTCTGTGTTTTCGGCACCGAGAATTTGCTCGATTCCGATTTTTTCGGTGTCAAGTAAGTCTTTGACGTTGAAGCATGTTTCGGTTTCGACATGGAATGTTTCGACTGCAAGCTTTCCTTTGTATGGAGCTTCGGTGTCGATGTCGATGTCGACTGTTTCTCGGATCCAACATGGTGGGAGGCCAAGTGTTTCGGTTTCGGTTTCGTTGCTGGGCCCGAAGGCGGGGCGTCGGAAACTTTCTTCGGTAGTCTGACCGGGCTCGAAGGTGGGGTCGACACCAAACGGGGTCGGTTTTTCGGTAAGGGGACGTCGTCACTCACGGTTTGTTGAACGTTGATTTCTTCGACATCAGACTCGTCCACTTCCGACCCCGACTGGTCCTCATCTTCCTCTTCTTCTTTGGGGTGCTGGGCCTCGAACAGCTCCGGGATTGCCTCCGACTGCATTTTCGATACCTCGTGTCTTCGGGCTCGACGGTTTCTAATCGTCGACTTGGAGGAGAATGCTGCTCAGGCTTCACAGTCCCTAGATTCGTGTTCAGGTGATAGGCAAAGATAGCACACCTCGTGTAGGTCCTTGTGTGGGAACTTAGCACCACACATTGGACATCTTTTAAATGGAGTCCTTTCCATGGACTCCGGGCTGGACTATGTCGAGAAAGGCCTCCCGGTCTCTTCGACGTAGAAGTCGAAAATGTTTATTGTTGACGTCGAAACGCGTCGGAATGGAAATGAACTCGCGTTCGATAACAATACCGTCGAATTGGAAAGGGAATACACGCCGAAATATCACTTTTTCTCGAAGTCGATCCGGAGCGCTTCGATCCTCATCCGAACCCGATGGCGAAAAAAAACAATCTAAGGATGGAGCTGATGCCCATGCGCACTAGCACCCAAAGGAGGAGTCACCAGTCTCGTGACGACAATAGACTTCTCCAAGAGAAAAACAAGTGCAATCATCTGAGCCCAACACCAGATGGCGATCTATTCACAAATGTACCATCTGTAGCCCATATGCCCCGAACTGTGTGTTCCCTAATGCCAGCCGTGTTGCAATGATCTAGTTTTTGTAATGAACATTGACTGGGAGATAAATAAAACACTACCGTTAACTCAGAGAACATCACAGAGACCCAACATGTTGAATGAATAACTCATGATGTTGAAATGTTAGTCAAAACAACTAATGTCTTGCTCACACATATTTGATCTAATTTAAGGAAGCACAACAGTAGCTGTAAGGCAGAGGTCAGACCGCTATTTTGGTTTATTTTGAGAATGGTATACAATCATGTCTGTGGCACTGTTTGAATGAAAACCTAGACATAGTGCTCATTACAGCACATATCATATGGAGCAATAGGTTAGGCCACTTCAAGAATTGGCTGTGTTGCCCTGTTAGTGACAGCACTTTGCTACACTTATCACATGTTGATATTGTCCTGAAAATACATGAGTGCGCTTCCTGAAAATAAACAATTGCGCTTTAGTGTCGGACTAATTGGGCCCTTTATTTAGTTTTGCATTTTCCTCTTTCTTTATATCTTTTCTTGTCCTTTTTTATTTTGTGTGTTTTGGAGCTTCTGTTAGTTCTCCAGACAGCTTGTTTGCTGCTCATTTTATAGGCATGTCACCGTATCCTGCGCAACACCTCCTTCTAAGCTATGCAGCCAATATTGGAATGGCATTGTCCATAATGTAGCATTGTTTTAACATTCCAAGATGGCCACAACATTGCTTCTAAACATGGTGGCCACGTTGGAAGTTAAAAATGATGCACCATGCACAATACCATTCTTAGGTGGTGAGCAAATACCCACCTAGTTTAGGAGGTGGCTCTATTTGTTTTTCTAGTTTTAGTCTTTTACTGTATCTTGCATAGTGCAACAATGAGTGAAAGACTGCACCTATGATGAGTTAAAAGACACGTTCAGTTATAATGCCAGCCCTATTGGTGTTGCCAATGGGCGTGCGTGTGTGTGAGTGTGTGTGTGTGTGTATGTGTGTGTAATTTAAGAAAGGATATGATTGAAAGATATTATTTTGATAAGTAAAGTAGCTACTTATTCCCAATTGGGAGAGTCCAACTTGTCTAAAACTACTGTCCCCCCCCCCCGATTTCCCAAGACGATATAGGAATTTTCCATAATTACACATAATTAACAAATTGTATTGCATTACAGCAGCCTGTTCAGATGCTTCAATGGGCTCTGAAAAGTATGCTTCGAGCCTTTGCAGAAAAGCATCAGGATGTTCGAAAAGTAAAGACCCAACTTTATTTTTGCTAACATAAGCAATCCACCAGGATCAGGAACTTGGAGTCTTACACGCATGGTCCTCCAGCTGATTAAAAGGGAAAACCCAACTACGGCGGCTAATGTGCTGGGTGTCCAACAGTAACTCCAGAACTTAATGACTCTGGCTGCAGACTAACTAGAAGAGGAGGGAGTATCCCTGAAGATGTAGTATGACTCAAATGCTACTGATAATCTGGGGTGGGGTGATAAGATGGCATCTACCAGGGCTCACCATTATCAAGTGGTAAAGTGGTAAATACCATGTATGACAACTGTTTGATAGCTACTTAAGACTCATCCGGAGCTCAAGTGGGGCCTATCTTCCTCTGTGTGAAAATAAAAAGACTGATCTTGGTTAGGATTGTTGACTGTAGGCTATTTCTAAATAACAGCTGGTGGAAAACCAGTCTCTTCAGTCGAGGAGGGTATTTAGTCTGATCTGTTTTATGGCAAAAAGCAAGGCTGCACTCACACCCAATGCTTTGTCTTCTGGTAAAGGTAAAATTATTTGCGAAAATAATTTTTCACTTTAATACCATTATTGACAAAGGTGCACATTGACCTTACCTCATCGCTATAGGCTTGCCACCTTAACTCTAGTCATTCCTTTTCTGATACTTCTTTGCACTTTTTTAGCTAACGAGCAGGCAGAAAATCTGTGGTTTTACTTTCAATTCTGGTAATTCCTTGTCATTTCTCTGGACTGTCACTACTCATAAGAAAGGAGTCGAGGGAACTAAAGACTAGCAGTAGAAGGCCCTCACTAGTGTCTGGAAGAAGGGAGAGGAGCAGAGGTAAATCCATTGGGAACAGCCACCATAGGGAGATCTGTTAATACTCAGTAGCTACTTTAGGTTCAGGCAAACCCTTGAGCGGGAACTAGAAGTGCTAAAGGAAGACTCTAACCCAGAGGGGAGACGGTGACTGTTCAAAGGCAAACCACACAAAGTCAGATAACTTTAAAGCGGTCATCTGTTCTTCAAGTGACCTGTTGTGCCTAGTTCACTAAATGAGTATAGTACAGTAGGTTTGAATCATATCAAAACAAAAGCCATATTAAAAAGATCCTATGGTGCAGACTTAAAAGAAACCCACAGTACACCCCAGGCACTGTAGGGAACAGGCCCAGCAGGAACATCCACAGCACATCCCACGAAGAACCTGTCTAGAAACCGAGCGTGATCTTTATTTGAGATTCCAAGTTGTAACATGATGAATCTCTCCTGCCGTAGAAACTATTACAACGGGTTGTACATGTATCAGCATTTAGGCCTTCAATGAAGGCCAGCAGAATACCCATTGCACATTACTCAGAGCTTAGGGGGCAGGCCCTGTAGGCTTCTGGCTTGAATTAACTGAGCACAGAAATGGAATTTGGAATAACTGAGGGTGAAAAACATGTTTGATAAATGCCTAAAAGGCCCAGAGAGCATGAACGTTTTACAAATGAACATTACACTCAGTGGGACCATGAAACTGCATTCTTACCTTCTTCCAAAGTGATGCCCTCAATAGGGATACTGTGAAATGGGCTGCTGTAACCATCTTTGTCCGAGGTCTCCTCTGCTGCATCACAATGCTGGTCTTTCTTGGTGTATCCTTCTGTTAGGCGTTTCACAGGGTCCTCAATGCTCTCAGGGGCTGCCACCTCAACCTGGGGAGCATCTGGAATCTGTCCTATAGGGGACTTGGTAGGTAAGGGAGGAGAGGGCTGCGGGTGACCCTGGGCAACTGAGTTGAACACAGGCAAAGGTAACCGATAGGCTGGAGGCTCTGGGGGTGGGTAGAGCAAGCCTATAGATTGAAATGATCTCTCAGGGCATTCAGCCGCCTTAATGGATGGGCCAGCATCGTGAGATGCAGATGGGGCTGTGCCTGCCTCCTCGGAGTGCGTAATGTGCCCTCTATCTTGCTGACCACCTTCAAAGTCAGGAGGGCAGAGCTCACCAGCAGAGGAAACTGTGTGACAGGGTTGTGGCGATATCTGCAGACAGGCCTGGTCAGTAAAGGCTTGTGGTGGGGACTGCTGTAAGTAGGGAAAGAGGCCTGCCTGGAAGGTGGTGGGCGGCTGTGGAGACCATGGAACAGGACTCGGTGGCAGCTTGGTGTGGGCTGAATGGAACGGAGGTGGGTCTCCAAGGATAATGGGCAACAGGTTCTGGTGCGCCAACATTTCACCCCCCATCTCAAAGTAGGAAGGGGGATAGTCGTACTGCGAAGGGGCGAGGCCAGAGAAACCCCCGCCGTAGGTACAGTCCTGAGAGGCAGGATAGAATGGGGATTGGTCCATGGGCACGTCCGGGAAGCTATGATCTGCTGGCCTGGCGGGTTGTAGACAATGGTATGAGGCTGTCTGATGGGTGGTTAGCACCTCCATCTCCCCCTCTTCAGGGCTGAAGGTGCGCAGCTCTGTGAAGACCTCTGTCTGGGCATCTGGGGGCGAAGGATACCGGTGCAGCATGATCTCTGAGCACGGCTCGTCCTTGAAGATCACTGGAAGTCAAGAAAAGAACAATGTTGCTTTATAAATGGCTACCAACGATCTGAGCCAATAATACTGATCATATATGATCATGGACCTTTAGGTTTGCTGTAATCACTGAGAAAAATCAAGAAGCCCGTGAAATAAAAAATATGCATTACACAAAATATCTGAAAATACAGATCTCTTCCACACTACATGCTCACTGCTGTAACACCCACCAGGTAAGTACTTGAAGCACTGGGTTGGACTTCTTTTCCTTCTACCATTGGAAACATAGAAAAATGCTTGGATAGGGCGAGTGATTTTCTTGTTGCCATACTCAGGGACCTCGAGTACCATCGTCCGCTGCAGGAGGAGAAAGAAATTGTGGTTATGGTACAGAACATTCCAGAAGCTTCACTTTTATTCTTGGTCCAGTGTTCTCTGGCTAGTCCTGCATAGGCCTCGGAGTCCACTTAAAACTGCGAAGGCCTTATCCTACAGATAGAAACTAAAAGGAGCTTTAGCAGAGTTTGGGAAGGGTAATTTACACATGATGGCAAGGCCATGAGACCCATCAGAGGCTATTTTGGACTCAGGTTTACATCTATTTCAACACATTGGTGGAGATCATCTCTACAGGCCAGATATTTCGAAATGCAGGTTCCCATTGTCTCATGGGATTAATTATTACACCCGCATGGAGCTCAAGATTTGTGAACAAGAATGAGGTTTAGAACACATGCTATGTAAAGAGAAATGGGAAACTCCTAGTTAGGGTAATGAAAAAGGCCCAAAGCACAGTCACACCAGAAGAACAAGAATGGAAGTGTAGAGTGTAGTACTGGACCCGTAAAATGGTCAGGTGTAGACACGTTGGTGTGGTGCTGGATTATTTACCTCCCTGCAGTCACTGGATGTTGAGTAGAACTTTCTTGAGGTCCTTCTCCTACAGGGGATGATTTTTGCTGGAGACTCGGGCCTTTTAAGCTGGAAAAAAGTGTCTTAATCTGTTGACAGCTAGCCCGCCTGGCAACATTTGTTGGTATGATTCGGATGCAGTGAGATGGTGTAGTTGTGTGGATTGGAGTGTTGCTGTAGAAGAACAATTGAGGGATGGTGGCTGGCAGTATGTGTTTATCAAAATCTCTCTTTTGAATGTTGTGAGAACTGCTATGGGCATACCATGAATGCATACACATTATAAGGCACCTGACACAACATGCAGGAAAGTGTTGATAGATAGGCAAATAGGTCAAACTACAGCTTTCAAGGTTCTTTACCTCTGCGAAACACCACCAACATACTATTTAAACACTGTTGCCACTTTAGTCTCTCTCAATTCCTAACCATTACTTCAGCACATTAGTAAGCCTGGGCAAAGCACTATGCTACAATCGCGTAGTTTGCGCTACTTCGCACTACACAAATTGCACGTAGCACAGTGTAAACATGCATAGCGTTAATTTTTTGTTTGCTCACAGTCCTCAACGTCAAGTTGGCCGAATTCGTGCTGGGTGCACAAATCCGGCCAAGAATTTTTTTAAAAAAAAGAAACGCAGGCTCCCACACTTCGTTTAATTGAAGCCCCCGAGGGCCAGGTCCCGGGGGCAGTAAAACAATGTGGGGGTGCCCAATCCCCCCCACACTGCCCGGGGCTTGTTTTTTAAAGTTTGGAGGGCCTCTAAGGCCCCCCCAAATCCCGGGGGCCGCCACCCCCGGAGCTCTCAATAACTATGATCACGGGGGCACACTGCCCTCCCGCAGCCCCGGGGACCGCCACCCCGGGGCTTCTTTAAAAAAAATATATATATACCTGTGTGGGTGGCTCCAGCCACCCCACATGCACCGGGGCACTAATATTTAAATTTGGGGGTCTGTAACAGACCCCCGAGCCCCAGGGACCACCACCTCCCCGGGACTGTTCAGATGTTGGAGCCTGTGATGGCCCTGGCTCCTGCAGTGTCCCGGGGTGCCCTGCCCCGGTACACTGTTGTTTGCTATGACAGGGCGGGAGCACAGCGGCTAAAAGAGACTTAGAATACAGTGAAAACACCTACATACAATAGGGAACACTATGCGTTGGGGTACCCCTATGATTAGCATGACCTCCTCTGTAAGGTCCTAGTACATAATAGGGCAGAGCGAATAAAACTACCTTTAAAAATGCACTACGGGGCACGTTTACACAATGGTGAAGGGAGGGGTGGGGCCTGAAGTGACATGTGTGCAAACATGCCCTGTGATGTAATATGTGAAGTCATCAGCAGTACATTGCGGGGGGTGAGTTATAGTTAGCTGAACTAACTATAACGGGGGAATTTCTCTGGTTTTGTATGAGTGAAATGTCCAACTAACTATAACGTCCCTGAAACCTATGTTTTTTAGTGAATATATGAGGGGGATATCTGTGAGAACTATGTACAAATTATTTCATGTATTCTTTTATCGCTGCATCAATATTTATGAGAGCAAGATGTTTTCTATGTCTATCTAAGTATGAGGAGTGGCTTTCTTTTTATAAGCACTATTTAAGACACGCCTCTATGTTGCCACGTCATTTGATAAAGACCGGGGAGACCCGGTCGAAACGCGTCATGCTGAGGAGGTCGTTGTGAAATAAACAGCACTTATTTTCACGAGCCGTTGGTGGCCTGTACCTGTTTGTTTTTTCCACCCTGAGGGGAAAGTGGACTTTGGGATCAGGATCTGTTTGTATCATGAATCAGGACGAAGCACGGCTGTCTTCTCCCCTCTCTCGACAAAGCAGATGTATGGTTGTAGTCGGCATCGTGGAAGCGATTTCCTGAAGTAACCCGGAAGGAGCGGATGCCGCTTAGGATCCGGAAAAGCATCCACGGAGTCAGAGGACGCCGCCGGAGGCTAGAGTAGCACCATTGAGGTAAGCCGAGCGTACTCGGAGAACTGGGCATTCTGAGTGGGTGGAGTGATAAGGCTCGCAACACATCCAGTATACAAGCGAGGTGGAAGGAGCATTTCCCGCCTAAAGTATACAGTGCTTATATCCCTATATTTCATATCTACCATGACCTCTCAAGCTGATTTGCTTAGAGATAGGGAAGCTGTGGCGGATGCCATGTTTTCGACTTTACCAGATGTCAGCAGTAATTCTACCGGTACAACAATGAACAGCGGGTTACCTAATGACAATGATGCAAAAATACTACTAAAGCAACTAGAGAAACTCCTGCGTAGCGAGCTCCCCAAATGGAGGGAGAGAAAATTGCTGGAAAAATACGTGGAGGCAGGCAGAGTGCCCCGAGGATTAAGAGTTCTAATAGCATCATGATTTGAAAACGCCAATCCAGCAATGCTTAAGGAGTAGGCCTCTAATAACCTAGAGGCCTCCATGAACATGGACAAAATCATAATGAAATATGCTGCCATAGACAGCATGGAAATACTTAATCCAATAGAGGCAATAAATGAAAAACTGGAGGCGCTTGATCAAATCAAATAATTAAAAAAGGCAGAGAAGAAATAAATGTAAGGCTAAATAAACACGAAGAAACCATCAAGACAAGGAAGTTGTTTAAATTTGCCAAGGGCAAACAAGACTATGAATCAGGCAGAGTCTTCACGTTCTCACGCAAATTTGATATTGCCAAAAGAAAAGCCATGACATTGCAAACAGACAAACCAACATCGGGTAGCAGTGCCATTCAGGATGGCTCAAATACAGATCTAAGTTCAATACCCAGTAGTTCAGATTCTGAAGACAGTGTTCATTCAAACCAAAAATCTTTTGTACCCACTAATTATACACCTTCAGAAGAGCTGGGTTTTTTAATGGAGGACCGCCGCCAAACATTGCGGCCAAGACCAGTCCAAAAGAAACCCGGAGAAGGAGAAACCAACACCGGAAATGAAGGCGCCAACTCAGGCGCAAACAAGCGAAACAGGAGAGGCAAAGCCTACCTAAAGAATTAGTATGCAGTAACTCAGTCAACATGAAAACCATTGATAACACTGTCATCAACGTATTTGATGTTTACTCTCGATAAAGCAGAACCCCAACTACTCTCTTTAGGTTTGTCTTATTGCTCCAACAACAGCTTCAAGTATGCACAAACACGCATCGATGTCTTTAAATTTATCCGCAAATTAAAATAAATGAAATTTTTCAAACTGATTAGTGCTGCGGAATCAGCCCCCACTCTCGAAATTGCCAATCAGCCTAGCACTAGATTCCTGGTTTCGGACATTCCCACCCTAAAAACTGTACATTCTCTCAGCTCGAACATGGATCATTCCATTCTTGATGCTCAAGCGGAGCTTCAACAAATAGGCATCTCCTGTAACAGTGCTATTATCAGTCCTTTCCTTCCACCATTTACCTTTGTCCCTATGATGCCTAAAGACTGTATTGACACATTCCATGATGTGGTAACCACAGAGTAAATCTCTCAATAAAAAAGTCTTGGGCAAAACTAGGCGCCAGAAATACACCGAAATCCGGTATTCCAATCTTATGCGCAAACTGAAGAAAGCCAAGAATGTAATAATCAACAAAGCTGACAAAGGTGGCAACATTGTCTTATGGCCAAGACAGATGTACATGACGGAAGCTGAACGCCACCTATCTGATACAGCTTGCTATATCATAGTCACCAATAAAGCCATCACTGACACTAAGGAATTGGTGCATGGGACGTTGACGCAGTGGAAGAGGGAAGGATTACTGATCAAAAATGAACACAAATTCCTAAAGAATGATCATCCCATCACTCCCGTGTTTTGCTTGATCCCAAAGATCCACAAGAATGAAATCCCGGTACCAGGTCGCCCGATAATTGCTGCACAAAATAGTTTGCTAGAGGCGACAAGCTAATATGTGGATTACTTTTTACAAGAATTTGTGGAGCTGTTACCCTCTTATATCAAGGACACTGGACATTTTTATCCGAATTGAAAACAGTCAGTTGGCAAAACGATTATCTGCTGATAGTGATTGATATTTGTTCACTTTACACCAGTATCCAACAAAGTGATGTTCCTAGAGCTGTTAAATATTATCTAGATTCAAGGGGTGTTCACTGCTACAAGCACAATGCTATGTTACTGAAAATTATTGAACTCTGCCTGTACAACCTATTCCATTTCAACAGAGAGGTGTACCGGCAGTTGCGCGGGGTGGCCATGGGGGTGTGCTTCTCCCCAGCTATGCATGTTTACATGTCAGCTGGTGGGAGGAGCATGTTCTCAGGAACACCCACGGGCAGCTGTTTGGCGCACACATCGTTGAATGGTGGCTTTTTATTGACAACATCTGTATCATATGGCAGGGTTTTGTACAATCAGCTGAGAGTTTTGCTGACACTATCAATGTAAATGACTCTAAACTTCAATTCACAGCACATATCAGTGATCAGAAGGTTCAGTTTTTAGATGTCAGTAGTCACCCTCGACATCTTAGAAGGAGAATCCCCTATGGGGAGTTTCTTAGGATTAACAGAATTTGCAGCTCAGAGTCAGATCGCGAAGTTTGCCAGTCAGAGGCCTTTATGAGATTCCCACAACAAGGTTACAGCAGTAGGGATCTTCAACAGCACTTGCAAAGGCCAACAACATTGAGGGAGTTGAGGCAACAACAAGCAGTACTGATCCTGTGTCCTTGGGTACTAATCCTGTAGAATCCAACACGGTCAGGTTAATCACCACTATAGTGATCAAGAACATCAAGTCAGAGAGGCCCAGTCGCGAGGAAAGCTCACTGCGCAGCGGGCCCGAGATGGGGTCACAGAACTTCATCAAACATTCGGGAGGTGGTGTGTGACAAAGTAGCTATGAACAGCAGCAAACAGAGACAGCAGCAAACAGAGACATCAGCTGTTCGTCAACCCACTGGGGTAACATTGGCATTTATTTGCACGCCGGACCAACAAACTTGAGGAATACTACTGACTGACACTACGAGTACCAGAAGGCCAGAGTGCTGGCCACGCCCACTGAAGCAGGTGCTCTTATTAACGAGTGCAGAATATTGAGACCGATGGTTGCAGTGTGATACGCCACTGAGGAAGGGAACTCACGTTCCTGAAACGTGTCTGGCTCGAACTTTTAATCATGCTGGAAGCTTTTATTTCTGTTCCTGCAGCTGCTTTGTATAAAAATCACGAAGTATCAAGTACTTGTGGCTTTCCTCACGAAGGCTCTTTTGTTGTGTATATATATATATATATATATATATATATATATATATATATATATATATATTTCAAAAGCACAATGCCTATGCAATGGCAACATTTGCCTTACATTTAGTTTGTTTTTAAAAACAGGTCAGAAAATGTACCAAACCTCATTATAAAACTAACATGGTAAAATAGGGCTGCTAAGCGCAACTATTTAAAGCACCAGTCAGCCTAGCGACCGTGCCTTAAATTAGTACTTATAGTGCTCACTTTTTCAAATCTTTTGATACCACCCGTCACCCTGCAGTGGTAAAGCAGTCCAGCCATTGTTTAAAACAGCTAAACTGATCAATTATCACTTTGGAATATGACTCCTGTTTTTACCTGAGGAATCTAGCAGCCTTTGTATAGCCAATAGTTGGTTGTAAAAGATTTTCATCCATAATATAGGTACTGTGCACTATCATAAAATTATTTGGTATAATACACCTTTCCCCGATAAGCCAAAATAATAATACATTCTGTCAAATGGCGAACAACACATTAAAAGGTACAGTTCAAGGCCTTTTGGGATATCTCTTTGCGTGGTCTGGATCTAACCAGGTCCACTCAGTTTTCTCAGCTTACAGAGAGGGTTTACAATGCTGTCTATTGCCAAGGTAACGCCTGGAATGAGCCCTTTGTTAATCCTAATATTAAGCCTTGTTTCACTGCAAGGTTATCTCCAAAATATTTCAGTTTCTCAGCATGCATTCAACTCTGGTTTTCATGCAACATTGTAGAGTTTCCATGATTCCATTTCGGATGGCTAGGCCGCTGTCTTGGGGTAGGGATGAGGTTGCTCTTCTATAGAGTGCATATGAAGATTAATGAAGATCCTTGGATAGAGAAGGAAAGATTACTCCGGTGTAACACCAATTGTTTCTCAAGTGTATCTTTCATTATATTCATAAACTACTGTCTGTCCTCCTTAGTGAAGAAGCAGAAACGGAAGCAGGGATCTAAATGCAAGACCCTACTTTCTTCAGCAGGCTATCAAAATGGAATGATAGAATTGCAATGCTATTAAAGTGTCTTAGATATCTAGATAATGTAAGTTCATCTGGCAGCAGCACAGATGGGAGGAAGGCATTCATTAACCTAAATGGATGGAGTAGTTTCTGTCCTGTAACTCCAGTTCTGTAGTAGGGGTATCTCTGTTATAGTCATAATCTAGTGAATAGTCCCGCCCATGTGCGTGGACCCCGGCAATCAAAAATAATCTCTTAAGTTGTCAAAATAATGCAGAAACTGCAAAGACACTTGAGAGAGAATTTAAAGACAAATAATGCAGCCTATATCCACAGGCTACACTGTCCAGTACTTCAACTAGAAATTCCACCAAAAATCACCACACACAGCACAGCCTGCTAGTTTCTACCATAGAGAAACTTGCCTCCCCCAGTCAAAGACCCAGGAATGATAGAGAGGAAGGTAGGGACAGACAAGCCCCATAGGCTGCCATTATGTGGCTTAAATAGGATACTGTGCCTTTAAGAGAACTTTCCAGAACTTCTCCCAGTATCCCAGAATGCATAGCAGGTCCCTCTACTTTCAGTTCTTTTTGAAGGCGAAGCATGCCAGACCTGTCGCATTCTTTACATGATGAAAATCTCCACCGGGGAGGAGGGCGGGCGCTTATGACTATAACAGAGATACCCCTACTACAGAACTGGAGTTACAGGACAGAAACTACTCCTTCTGTAGTAGGGGATCTCTGTGTATAGTCATAATCTAGTGAATAGAATGGCAAGCCCATCCCCACACCAAAGCGGCGGTGGAGAATAAATACATAACGCCACTACTGTGCGAACAAATTCCGCAGCGAAGCCTGCCCAACCTGAGCGTCTGCCCTGGCGTCAGTGTCCAGGCAGTAATGCTTAGCAAAGGTATGAACCGACTTCCAAGTGGCTGCCTTGCAGATTTCCGCAATCGGCACATTACAGAGCAGAGCCGTTGTGGCAGCTTTGCCCCTGGTGGAATGAGCCTTAGGCTTACCTCCTAAGGTCTTATTAGCCTTTTGGTAACACAATTGTATGCAGGACACAATCCACCTAGAGATGGACTGCTTCGAGGTCGCAAGACCCATCCTGACCGACCCATAATTGATGAACAACTGGTCAGACCTACGAATATCCTTGGTTTTATCCAGATAAAATTTCAACACCCTCCTAACATCCAGGGAATGGAGAGACTTCTCCGCTGGGGATGAAGGGTTTTGAAAAAACGTAGGCAAAGTTATTGTCTGGTTGACATGAAAATCAGAAATAACCTTGGGAAGAAATTTAGGGTGAGTACGCATAACAACCTTAGCAGCATGAAATACAGTATAAGGTTCATTACAACATAACGCCTGAATTTCACTCACCCTGCGGGCCGATGTAATGGCCACGAGGAACGCCACCTTCCAGGACAGGTGCTGCAACGAAGCCTTATGAATAGGCTCAAAAGGCTCCTTCATCAATCTGGACAGCACCACATTCAATTCCCATGAAGGCGAGGGAAGCCTGACAGGAGGGAATACTTTCTTCAAACCTTCCAGAAAATCTTTGATCACAGGGATCTGGAAAAAGGAAGTCTGTGAAGGGCATTTCCTGTAGGCAGTCAATGCAGCAAGATGTACCTTAATGGAATGGACATTAAGGCCAGACTGCGCCAAATGTAAAAGTTAAGGAAGGATGACATCTTCCTTGCAGGTCGTAGGATCATGGTTCTTAGACTGGCACCAGATACAAAACCTCTTCCACTTGTAAGCGTATGAAGTCCGAGTGGAAGGTCTCTTAGACTCCTTCAGTATGTCCATGCAGTCATCGGGCAGATTCAGATGGCCATATTGCACTATCTCAGGAGCCATGCCGCCAAACTCAAAGACGAGAGGTTGGGGTGTAACATCCGTCCCCCGAACTTCGTGAGAAGGTCCGGCCTGCACGGCAACCGAATGTGAGGAAGGAGAGACCAGTGAAGTAGGTCCGTGAACCACCACTGCCTGGGCCACTCCGGGGCGATGAGTATCATCCGAGCTCTGGACCGGGCCAGCTTGATGAGTACCGCCGGAATCAGGGGAATGGGAGGAAAGGCGTACAGAAAGCTGTTCGTCCAGTCGATCCATAACGCATTCCCCAGCGTCCCTTGTTGGAAGTACCTGGAGGCGAAGTCTCTGCACTTGCTGTTTTCGGCGGTGGCGAACAAATCTACGTCTGGAGTTCCCCACCTTGCGAAGACTTCTCCTAGTACTTTGTCGTTTATGACCCATTCATGGTTTTCCTGAAGCAGCCTGCTCAGTGCGTCTGCCTGAACATTCTGCACACCTGGTAGATGGGTGGCCGTTATCGTCAGTCCTCTGGCTAGGAGCCAGTGCCAGATCGTCTGCGCCTCCTGAGACAGAGTGCGCGATCTCGAGCCCCCCCTGCTTGTTGAGGTAATACATCGTGGTGGTATTGTCCGTCTGTACAAGCAGAGAGTTGGTCTGGAAGGACGGAAGAAAGGCCTTCAGCGCCAAGTGAACAGCCCTGAGTTCCAGGAAATTGATGTGATACGTGGCCTCCATCGGTGACCACGTGCCTTAAATCTGTAGAGTCCCGAAGTGCGCTCCCCATCCCAGAAGAGACGCATCCGTCATGACAGTCTGCTTGGGTATGTCCTTGTGAAAGGGAACCCCTTTGAGGAGATTCTCCGCCGAACACCACCACTTCAGAGACTGAAGAGCATGCAGCGACAGTCGAATCTTGTCGTCCCAAGATCCTCTCCTCTGATCCCACTGGTCCTCCAAGCACTCCTGCAACGGTCTCATGTGCAGCCGTGCGTGTGGCGTCAGGAAGATACAAGAGGCCATCGATCCCAGTAGAGAAGACACCGTCCTCACTGTTGTAGATGGAGACGTCATGAGAGCCTGAGCCTTCCGAAGGAGTGATAATCGTCGCTCTTCCGAAGGAGACACGCTTGCTGACAGCGTATTGACGGAGGCTCCCAAGTACTGTATGCATTGGACCGGAGTCGGGACAGACTTGGCCATGTTGATGTGCAGCCCCAACTTGTTCAAGAGAACGCACGTCTTCTGGAAGTGTGCTCGCGCTTCCGAGAAAGAGGATGCCTTTATCAACCAATCGTCCAGGTACGGGTAGACGAACACCTTGTTCTTCCTCAGGTGTGCTGCTACCACCGCCATGCACTTCGAGAATGTTCTCGGCGCAGACTTCAGTCCGAATGGGAGTACTGTGTATTGATAGTGATTGGTGCCGACTTGGAACCGCAGGAACTTCCTGTGTTTGTGTGCAATGGGCACATGGAAGTAAGCATCCTGTAGGTCTATAGCGCAAAGCCAGTCTCCCTGTTGCAACTGAGGGTAAATCTGATGCAACGACAGCATGCGGAACTTTTCTCTGCGAATCCATTTGTTTGCCTGTCGCAAATCCAGAATGGGCCTGAACTCGTTCTTGTCCTTCTTGCGAACCAGGAAGAACCGGGAGTACAGACCTCTTCCTCTCTGAGACCGAGGTACGTCTTCTATCGCCCTTTTCCTCAACAGGATATCCGCTTCCACCTGAAGCTCGCGCAGCTGAAACTGCGAGCTGACCGGGGGAATAGCTGGAGGAGGGCTGGTGAACCGAAGACTGTATCCATTGCAAACAATATTCAGCACCCACTTGTCCTGAGTAATTTTTCTCCACTCTGCCAGAAAAAGTTGGATGCTTCCCCCTACCGGAGTGGGTAACGGATCCGGGGGAAGTAAGTTCCTAGGGCCTAGACCCCGCCTGGCCCTTGGGCGCCGGAGCCGACTGCTGGCCTCCCCTGCCCTTCTGCCACTTCTGGAACGGCTTCCGGAACTGCTGCTGCTGTTGCGAGTGCCCCGAAGCCTGTCCTCGTCCTCGGCCCTGTCCGCCGAACCGCCGTTGGAAGGGGCGGTACTGCTTCTTGGTCTCTTTGGGCTTTTCCAGGCCCACAGCCGTCAGCGTTTCGGCCTCCGCCTTCATGCGGGCCATTTCATCATCAGCATGTTTCCCGAAGAGGGTCTCACCGGAAAACGGCAGATTGGCCACCCTCTGCTGTGCGTCCGGTTTCAGGGACGTAAGCCGGAGCCATGCGTGGCGCCGTTGGTTGATTCCGTGGCAAAATCCGTGAGCCGCCAACAGGGAAGAGTCCGCAGCCGCGCTGATTATCTGGTTGGCCACCAGCATCCCCTCACTCAGGACTTCCATGAAGTCTTCACGCTGCTCCCGGGGCAAATGCTCCGCAAAGCGCTCAAGGGAGTCCCAGAGGGCGCGGTCGTAGCGACCCAACAAAGCCGTGGCACTCGCCGCTTTCATGGAGGTCGCGGAAGTACCACAAACTTTCCTCCCTGCCGAGTCCATCCATCTTGATTCCTTGTCCGGGGGAACCGTGGAGGTCGAGTTGGTGGCATGCTGCTTGCGGGCCGCCGTGACGATGACTGAGTCAGGCGGAGGCTCAGCTCTCAAAAAGGCCGGATCCGAGTCGGGAGCCCGGTACTTCTTTAGTAATCTCGACGGAGCCGCCCTCGTCACAGCCGGGGTGAGAAACAGAGCCATAGCAGGTTCTTCCAGGCCCGGCACCAGGGGCAGGAGAGGACGAGACAGATGCTTCTGAAGTAGCGTCTCGAAAATGACCGATGTCTTCGGTGTAGGCACTGTCAGGGATATGCCGAGCTTCGCCGCGCCCCACAACAGTACGTCCTGAAAGGCCACCAGGTCATCTATCGGGGACCCTCTGGTGTCCGGTGACCCCGATAGGGTAGGTGAATAATCCCTGGTCCCAGAGGACCTCGTGTGTGAGCGAGACTCGCGCCTCCTATGGCGGTGCCTCGATCTCGTGGATGATCTGTGCCTCGATCTCTCCTTCCGCCCAGAGCGAGAGCGAGACCTGCCAGCTCGTGGGCGCTCCTTTGGTTTGCGCGGAGGGGTCTTCCTCGGCTCATCACGAGGTGTCTTCGGTTCCTCCCGGGGTTTCGGTTTCGGAGTCCCCTTGGGAGGAGCAGGCAGGGACGGCAGGGAAGTGGACCTCGGCGGAGGAACCTTCGGCTGCGGTGCGGGCCCATGCGGAGGGACCGGAGGTGGAGAAGGGTCCCCTGAAGGCAGTGGTGGTTTGGGCGGAGGGTCCTCCTTAGGCACGGGGGGAGGAGTCGGAGTCCTGGGCCGGGACGGAGTGTACACCTCCGAGTACACCGAGCCCGGTGTCCCTTTAGGCGAGGGGTGCGGAGAGCCATCCCCATCCGCAGGCGACCTCTTCCTCTTGCGACCACCGCTGGAAGCAGCGTGACTCCTGGGACTAGAGTCCCTTTTCCGCCGTTTAGGAGAGGGTGACCTGCTCCTCGACGCTGACCGCTGTCTGCTGGACGCAGAACGACGCTTCTCCGGCGTCGAATGACGTCTCCTGGACTCCGGCGTCGAGCGCCGTCTTCTCGGCGTCGACCGTCTTCTCCTCGGCGTCGAACGTCGACTCCTCGACGTCGACCTCCGTCGTCCTCTCGACGTCGGGCGGTCCGCCCTCGACGACGAGCGCCGCCGTCGTCTTGATGTTCCCGACGCCGAGGAGCCCCTCGACGACGATCGGCGGTGTCGCCTCGACGGCGATCGACGGTGTCGCCTCGACGACGACCGACGGTGTCGCCTCGACGGCGAGCGTCGGCGCCGCTTCGACGGCGAGCGTCGATACACGTCACTGTGCCTTCGGCGTCGGTAGGAAGATCTCGACGTCGACGAAGACGATGACGTTGACGGCGGCCTCGACGTCGGCTTCTCCTTCGCCGTCGAGCCGTCACGCCGTCTCGACCCGGAGCCCCGGGGAGAAGGGGAGCACGCCGTCGTCATCCCTCTCGACGCCGTTGTCGATGCCATCGACGCCGACGGAGAATGGGACCGATTGCTGGACTTCCTGCCCCCGGGGAGCCCCCCAGGGGCCTCAGCAGAGGCAGAGGGAACCTTCCCAGGCTGCCTAGACCCACCTGCAGCCCGCAGACGCCTATCCTCCAGGCCAGCCAGCCTGATCTTCAATCTGTCCCTCAAGGTCCGAGCAGAAAGCTGCTGGCAGATTACACAATCCTCAGGGACATGATCTTCCGGAAGGCACACGATGCAGACCTCATGGGGATCACTCTTGGCCTTCTTCCTCTCACATGCTGGGCACTTCACAAAAAGGCCAGGCATTTTGGAGCCCCAAAACACCTAGAAAACAGCACAAAAGGGAGAGGAGAGCACCAAGAAATAACTGCAACACTTTTAAAAGTCAAAAGTGCAAAAACAATTCGAATAAACCCTTGAAAAAGGGAGAGCTCAATGCCAGGGTCCTGTAAGCAGGAGCCGGAAAAAAGAACTGAAAGTAGAGGGACCTGCTATGCATTCTGGGATACTGGGAGAAGTTCTGGAAAGTTCTCTTAAAGGCACAGTATCCTATTTAAGCCACATAATGGCAGCCTATGGGGCTTGTCTGTCCCTACCTTCCTCTCTATCATTCCTGGGTCTTTGACTGGGGGAGGCAAGTTTCTCTATGGTAGAAACTAGCAGGCTGTGCTGTGTGTGGTGATTTTTGGTGGAATTTCTAGTTGAAGTACTGGACAGTGTAGCCTGTGGATATAGGCTGCATTATTTGTCTTTAAATTCTCTCTTAAGTGTCTTTGCAGTTTCTGCATTATTTTGACAACTTAAGAGATTATTTTTGATTGCCGGGGTCCACGCACATGGGCGGGACTATTCACTAGATTATGACTATACACAGAGATCCCCTACTACAGAATTTTAGTTCCGGCTTGATAGTGCAATTGTCACCTGACCTTTTAAACTACACCAATATTATTCTACAGCTCTTTGCTTCCACACAAATTTATATTCTTTCCCATGGTATTTTCTAATAATGCTTCACATTACTGTACAAAATTCCTTTAAAGACAGAACTTTTGTCATTGCCAATGCTTGTTTCTCTTTTTTAAAGAGAAAATGTGAAGTAGGTTCAGCAGCAACAGTGCATGTGTCTTTAGACTCTTTTCCAGTTTTATAATTGTTTTGTATATTTTCTGTATGTTTGTATACATTTGGAGTCTTCTTTCTCTACATGTTTTAATGTGTTCTGGGATTCTCACAGATAGGTGAGATTATTCTGTGTTGATAAATATTAACGAAGAGCCTATTGCCTAATTCAGTTAAATTTTTGGACTGTAGTCTCAAGGCAATACCTGTCAGAGCCATATGTTCTCAATCTACACAACAAACTAAAAACATTATCAAACTACATATCAGCATCTAATACAAAAAACTAATGTTACACTTGCCCGCATCTTTTTCACTTAAAGGTGTTAAACTTCATCGCTTTCTTGAATGTGTGCAGGCTTTTAGGAGTCAGATGGTTTTGTGCCTAGTATCTGTGACACTTGTCTCAGAATAAAGATGTGTGCTGTACTATTTCCTGAAATTCCTACGTATATTCCTTAAATGTATAAAATAAAAAGTCTTACCTTTTTCAAAAAGAATAATACATAGAGGATACGTTTTTACTGTGAGAGATACATGAGCTAGCTTACCAAATTGTTCTATCTAATAGTATTCTCCAAGTGTAAGTCCTGACTGTCTGATCCTGCTAACCTCTAAAGTCAAAGCCCAGAGAGGAGATACATGATATTCAAGTAAGTTTGCAGTAGTATACGGCTCTTTTGGTGTCAAGGACAACAGCAATACTTCTGACAAGTATTGACTACTTGCCATAGAGAGCCACAGGCTCCGCGTAACTAGCATGGCAGTTTTTCTGTGGATACATCTAGTGTCATCCCTCTTCTGGCTTAGGGTTATGCAAAGAACATATACTGAAATTTCAATCATTAATGTGTTCTCTCCACTGTTATATGGTTCCTACAAATTTTGTAGAAGTGTGTATTAGATCAACAAACCTCGGTAAAACAGAGACTGAGACTTCTTATATCATCTGTCAATGTTGGTTCAAGACACACAGTACCGCACCTAAACTCCTAAACCTACAGAGTTTTAGATGTTGTTGGTAACCTCAAACAAGACCACTGTAATCCATAAGGAATTCATGGAAAAAATATCTAACCATTTTGTTGGTTTACTTTTGCATGCCCAAAGATTCACATAGGAGAGAAGCAATAATACATTTTTTAATGTTTATTAAAATATATAATCCTTGTAAATTAAACTTGAACTGTGATTATTACACAGGTGAGACACATCTTTGTTATAAGCATTATTAGAATGGTGAAAAACACAAACAATTGAACCATGTTAATTGTTCCTAATGTTACTTCTACCTAGCTATCACTAATACCTCTACACCAGATAGAGCATGTCGGGAGTATCATTCTGCCAGACCTGTTGAAATGATCTAAGCCCATACCTTGGTATAATGTCTCAGGAAACCGGCCTCAGTGCATTAACAAATGCACCCCATCTGAGTGTGCACGCTGGCGCACTCCTACTTACGGGGCTATCATCTTTTTTAAGATGATGGTTAGGGCCTGCAGAGCTGCATCTCAGTAACAGCTCTCACCAGCTTTTATGATAAGCACGGCGTGAAGTGACTCTCACCAAATTAAACACAGTCGCTGTTTAAATGATAAAACACTGGCCTTATCACATTGTGCCAAAGGCGCAGAACAATTTCTTTAATTAGTCTGGAATACAAAAGTAGTCTACTATGAGCACAAAATAAAGCAAGAACATTGCCTTCTAATATATCTGATCCTTGAAAATACCGTACAGACCACAGAAAAACAATGTCTACCCAAAAATGAATGTGTGTGTGGCACTTTCTCGTATTATTGAAAAACATGTTCAAACCACCATCTTAAAAAGTTGCTAAGTTAAAAAGGAAAACTAAAATGTAGGCTAAATGTAACCCCTACAACACCACCTCTCGCTATTTTAATTGTCTGTATTTTGTGTTAAGAAGTCAGGGAGGACAAGAGCATGGATACCAGAAAAATATACTTTAAACGTTATTCAGAGTACTATAGTTCTTTTACTGGCTCCTTTTCAACATTCCACCAACCACACCTCCTGGCTTATGCTAAGTAACAATGTAGGTGGCTGTGGGAAAAACAATGGGAAATGGTGGTGGTTGCTTACTAAGGAGGATTCACTGACTACCCAACAGCACATTCTACGGCCAAAGCTTACTTTAGTCAGATCGTAGTGTCGAATAGTCTTGGTGGGACCATTTTAAGTTTGTGTAATCACCTCCTATCTAGACCCTGGAAGCCCTTCCATGTGTCTACAAAGTGTGGGTAGTGGAGTGGGCACATACACATTACTCAGTGTAGTGACCACTGTATTGCAGATCTACAGTCCCATTCTATACAACTCGCTCCCCATGCCCACCCTCGTGCCTACCATGCATACCTGGACAGATGACAGAGAGAAAGGGAGCCGAGAGTAGAAGCCAAGTGGGCATGGGGGCAGTAAATAGGCACGAGTGGGGCTTGAACATGCCTTGCCTCCCAGCTTTCTTTCTGTTTCTGTCAAATATCCTGCAGGGGAGTACACTCCACGGGTGTTTATAGTGGAGGAGAGATATACAAGGGCCACTTCTGTCAATAAATTTTACTTTTTGTCCAGGTATAGACTAAAGTGACATTATATAATTTTGTTTGACCTGGAACACACTGTGTCCAACTCACCTCATTGCTCTTGAGTCTGTTCACTTCGGCTTCTTCTTCCCAGATCAGCTTGCCATCTGTGGGGAAAGGAGATACATCAGGCTCCATTCCTTGAAGTAGTCCATCATCCTTACTTACTGCCACTGTGTGCAGGCTGCGGATTGGGCACAGCAGGCTTCAGACAGATACAGACATGTCTGTCTAGCTTCTCTGTCAGTTTTGGTAACATTATCTTCGTAGCTCAGCTACATGGACAGGAAGCCCTGGACACAGATGTGTTGGCCCGAGGACTAGTTAATTTAGACTCTGAGATGGGGAGATACAAGGAGATACCAACAGAAGGACAGAGAGACAAGGGCAGGGTGACACAGATACAAGAAACTAACACAAAAAGAAGAAAATGGAACACAGAAGCAAGGTCAGGCAAACAATGCTGGGCCAGGAAGGAAAGCACATACAATGAAAAAACTTATCTGGCCTATATTGCTTTTCATATGGTGATAACTCTACACAAGGCGTTTATATTACAGCATAGACACTCTAACCAGGAATCAATGTTATATTGAGATTTGTTTATTTATCAAAAAATATATTTATATATTTCCTTTTTAGGTCTCGGCTAGAAGCGAGCAAAGCTCGCTCTCGCCAGAGACCTTATTGTTAGCGGTTCAGCTTCCCAGGAGGACAGCACTGGCCGCGCGCGGCGATTTGTTAAGGCCACGCGCACGAGAACGCGCTCGCGGCCAGGTGCTGTCCTCCTCGAAAGCTGCCTCCCTTCCCCGTGCAGGGCGGGCCGCCGCGCTGCCTGCGGCGACCCGGAAGCATTGCCGGCCAAACCGGAAGTAGGTGCTCGAGAAGGAAATGGAGTGATTATTTCTCACCCCCACAGCCTGGACGTCAGTGTTAAATGATTGTATTTTTCCTGCCTAAATCAATTCCAGGTGCTGCTTGAAGGAAACTCTGGAACTTATTGAACACGGAATAGTTTATCCCGTAGGTGAGTTACAGATATGAACTTTCATACAGGGTCAAGAATGCAATTAAAGCCTCTCCATGTGAGTCAAACTGCGCACGAGGCAGTGCTGTCTTCTCTCACCACAGCCTCCACTCTCTTCTTGTGAGGGAAGGCCCACTGACGCACTAACAGCACGGCCAAGTCGAGTGCTTCGTGAACACCCTATACTCCTGCTATCCGTCCCGGCCCCTCCTTCTTTCGCCACAGTGGTGTTTCTTATTCACTCTCGCAGTCATTCTTTGCCTACCCGACTCTCACTCGTTCCCTCACCCCTTACCTCATTTTATCTTTCCGATGCAGTATTTCTCTCCTCGATCTATTTCTTTCTCACATACCTGGACATTATTTTCTTATTTCTCAATCTCTCACTCCCTTATCACTCCCTCAGTCACTCTCGTTTCTACCACGTATAGTGCTCGAAGGCCCCTCCTCGACACTTTGCAGCAGGCTTGGTTGTGATTTCATGTCAAGCTCAGCAGCGATAGCCCGGTTGGAAGAAACGCTGGAACAGCACGAACGAAGTACAGCGCAAAACAGTACCGAACAGCAACTCCAAGGCATAGAATGGTACGACACAAACCAGCACTGCGAAAAGAAAGGATAGCCCAAAGAGCCCCTCGCCAGGGGTAGTAAGAGCTATATAAATTTAATTTCAAAATATTACATAACAGCACAGCACAAATTATGTAGCATGGAGAAAGAACAGCACAAAAGGAATAGCGCAGATAGGATAGAAAAAAGAAATTCAGCACCAAGAGGGTGCAACAAAACAAACACGTCACAAAGGGAACATACCACAATATTAGCACAGCACTAATGCTTTAAGAAAAGAACATTACACAACTAGATTTCAGGAAAGAAAATGTAGTGCAAAGGAAGAGCGCCAGACAGGAAAGAGTGTAGTGCAAAGAGAGTGCAGTGTATGTACAGTATGGGCCAAAGACACTGTTGCACACAGTGGGCACAGCACACACAATATGCAGCAGAAACTGTACAGCGCGAAGAGCGTTAAAGGGAAAGTGTAGCATAAAGAGCATAGGAACGAGAACACTGCACAAAACGTGACGATCAGCACGAATTGAACAGCGCAAGTGTTTTAAACGATAAAACAACACAAAGTCAATATTGCAGAAACATGCATTCAAGAGAACCTAGCATGACAAGGCCACAAAATAAAGAGTACAGTACAAGGAACAATACAACGAGAGTACAGCACCCAACGTGAGCATAAGTAGTGAGTGAGGGAGAGATCAGACACATGCAGTGGGACACCAAGACAGTGCACCACAAAGGTTGCAGCACAGAGACAGGCCAGCACAAAGACCACAGCACCAAACAGTATTAAGCAAGGAGAGCACACACAAAAAGAATATGGCATCAAAAAACACAGCACAGAGACAACACAGCACTCAAAGCATAAAATGACAACTATGTGGCACAAAAACAGCACATTACAAAACACGCAGAGGCAGCACAAAGACGGTGAGGCTTAAGGACAGCACAAGGCAAAGAGCAGAGGAAAATACCGAATGCACCATACATAGACAGAACAGCGTACTGCCAACACGGATCAAGCACAACACAGCTCAATGTCAAAGCGGTAAAAGTGAGGTCAGAACAAAGACCGCACACACTATGACAGCTTGGAGAAAAAGAACGAAAATCAGACTCTGCAGCATGCGCACAGTTCATCCTAGGGAAAGAACAAACCCAAATGAACAAAGGCAAAAACAACATTTAATGAGCACAGTACGAAAGACTGTTCAAACATAGACATTGCAGCACAATTACAGTGGGGTACAAGGACAGTGTAGCACAAACGTGGTAGGTGCAATGGTTCAACCACAATATCTCCATCTTAAATGCCTGCCGCCTTCATGCTCTTCCATCGTTCTGGCCAGCGTTAAAATAGAAACAGGAAGAAGACTTTGTAGCTGGCCAAAGAGCTTTGGTCTCATTGTGGGGCCTCCGAGCATGTGTGCACCTTCTCAAATCAGCCAGCATGTGCTTCATGTTATGTTCCAAATGTCAGACTTATTGGGGTGCCAGAGGGACTACTGGGCCTCAACTGTGGTGTTTGAAGTCATTAGCATCTGGTGTCTAGCAGTCCGCCCTACTAAGGCTCTGCAAATTGTGCCAAGTACAGCCCCTTATGCACTTGACTCTCAGAGTTGCAAAGACAGGCAGCCACAAGCTTCTCAGGGAAGTAGTGTGAGGTAAGAGCTCAGAACTCAACAATCAACTAACAGACACAGCAACTTAATGTCCTGCCTAATGCTTATGTTTTATGGGGAAAAGCATTTTATTATCACACAATACTGCACATTCTGCTGGGTATTACATACAGGGCTGTACTAAGATGTTTTCAAACAGTGTGGCACAACACGTTTCCCCTCATTCCTGGTAATAGCTATCCTTCCAGTTATGGCTGAGATTCCTCTGTTACCATCCCCACCCCTGTAGGGACTCAAAAAAGTTCTCACTGGCTCAATGAGTAACTCTGTTCAATGTTTATTTTGTCTATTTAGCTAATAGTCTTAAGCAGGCGGATCGGGCTCCCCTGTGTTCCTTAGTTTCTTGTCCTGTCGTGCAGGCTAAGCCCCAAAGTTTACCTGATGACTTTTTGCGGAAATTTCAGGCTGTGCGTAGGACATGGGTGGTACTAGTGTCATCATGGCTTGACTTCTCTCTTGCAGAAAAACCACGGCAGTGGATCACTCAGGACAAGGATTGTGGGGCTGACTTGTGGAGTTGTGTCTGTGGCAGCACTTGACTCTAACAGTGAAGGGCCTTGTGGTTAGCTGCGTTCAAGCCTTGAATGTGGCAGCCTCCAGTCTGAGCTCATCGAGATCATGTCTTTAGGGGCAGTAGTGGCCTCAGGTGCCAATAAGCTTCTCCACTTCAGTGGAAGCAGTTTTTCTCTCCTCGTCAGCAGCACCACCAGTTTTTAGGTCTCGGCTAGCCGCGCGGAAGCGCGTCTCCGCCGAGATCTTTTGTCGGCGAGTGTGCTTCCCAGGAGACACTCCTAGCCGCGCGCAGGCGATTCTAAACTGGCACGCTGTAATGGCAGAGTTTTTGGCTTTATTTAGCAGTGGTATAGATCATTAATCTTGCTCGCATCTAGTATAGGTATTCATAGCCTGTGTTGGCCCTTTTAAGCCCTTTTTTCCAGATCTAGAAGAGGATAGCTGCTTAATATGCCTTTATTCTTGACTTTCACCTGTCTATTGCCTATTGGCTTTGACATATTAGACACATTGGTATGGTTTATGTAGGTATTCTGACAGAGCTAAGGAGCATTTCACCCCTTTCAGGCCTACAGGCCTAGAGCTAGAGGGACTCCATCTTGATGAAGCTGAGAGGCTTTTCAGGGCAAAGGCAAAGTTTATAGTTAAGGCTGTTTTTCACTTGGAGAGAACCGGTCTGGGCCAGCCCTTATCGGTAGGCTGTATTATTCTCTGTGTAGAAGACACAACAAAAGGCCGGCCGGCTGGGTGTGTGTCCTTGATGCGAGGTGATGCAGAGACCTGGTGGGCGGCAGGCTGATGGCTGGAACTTTCCATGAGGAAACAGCATTCTATATCAGTGAAGTGCAGAGGCGGAGTCAGTCAGTCAGCCAGAGAGTCGAGCAGAGGGAGTCAAGCAGAGAGGGTTCAAGCTGGAGAAGAGCTGAGTTGAATAGTGAGCTGGAACTGAAGGAAGCAGTCAGAAGCAGTTGCTTATCAGGAGGAGGTGTGAATAGCTGGAGTCTGAAGTAATGCCTTTTAGAAGAGACAGAGGAGAGATCGTGGACTAACCTATGGGAGCAGATGGAGTTAATTGGACATTGGCGCAGAGACAGAGTGAATAAGCTAGTGGAATGAACGGTGATCAGAGCGGCAGGAACCATTAAGATTGAAGATGGAAGGTGGAGACAGTTCGTGTGGGGGAGAGGAGTCCAGAGACAGAGTGATCAGCGCAGAGGTGTACCCAAGAGTGCAGGAGAGAGAGAGAGTCTGAGATGAGCCAAGGCACAGACGAGAGAGGAACCCAGATGACAGCTAGAACAAGACTTCACACTAATCAGGTGATATTGTTTTCATCACATTAGTTACACTTACACTTTATGTCTAATCTTTTCCCTTTCAGCGGAGTGTTCCTGTTATGTTTAATCTTTTCTCTTTCAGCGGTGTGTTCTACCTATAGTCTTTGTCAGTTCTGTGTAAAGGTTTATATTGTACTAATAATAAATGACCCCATTAATTAGTGAATTAGTGTGCATGAGTTCTTTTATGATAAAGTTATCCTGGCTTCAAGCCAGTTGCTGTTGAGCCACTGATGGATCAAAAAGGGGGTAGGAGCGCTTAAATCAAGAAATAACTCAGTCACATAGTGTGTATATCTTTATCCCCATACAGTGAGGGTAATCACTCCTGGTAGGTATTACTGTTTGAACAGATGCTACCCCTGATCAGGTAAGTAATAGTGAGGGAGAGAGGAGACTTGCAACCAAGGGACTAAGTTAGTACACCATCCCATAATATTATTGTAGTAGCAGACCCTTAGTGAAGAGACTTCCCAATATATATATATATATATGTATAGGTGTTCATAGGAATGTGGTCGTCGTTGATATGCGGCGTTAATGAGAGCACTGAGTATGAGATCAGTGTGGATACCCACTGGATTGTGGCTTGAGTAAATGAGAGCACTAGGTAGTCGAACTAGTGTGTAGTTTTGCAGGATTGCAAACAATTTGGAAAAGGGAGCATTGGGTTCTGCAGGCCCGTGTGTAGACGCACCGGATTGTGTGTCATATCTGCCCTAGGGTAGAACGGTCTGGGTCAGGGTGGCCGCGAGACCAACTGATGTAAATAAGTGTGGTGTAGGGTATGGATATCCCTAGTAATCAGTGAGTATTCTTAGTATCCCTATAGATTTAGTGGTGTTCTTAATAATATGAGCTTGTATATTGCGAGTTCCCCATCCTCAGGTAGGTACCAGGTGCCTGGATAGGTGGTCCTGAGGAGGGAAGGTGAGTACGTTCTGGCTGGGTTGGAGGGGCCCCTGGGGGCTGATCCCACCTACTCAGAAAATCCAGCCATTACACACGCGCATAAGTACGAGCGCTGCGCGAAGCTCCCACACAACACACGCATGAGCATACATAGAAACACACACAGAAGCGCACACACACGCACATACATACAGAACCCCCCACTCATACACACACACACGCGCACACACACACACACACACAAGTGCACCGGCCCCCCCCCCTCCCCCCTCCCCTTTAACTTACTGTGGCAATCTGGGGGACTCCGCTCTCCGCACGGGCAGAGAGAATTGACGCTGCGGCTCTTGGTAGCTCCTTTCCCGGGACTCCCTCTTGGTCAAGGGAGCCCCGCAACACGTGTGCAACGTCCTGTTGTCGGCCCCGGGGCTCTCCACGCTCGCAGGAGCCCCGGGCCGCTCGACGCATTTCCTCCGCCTGCCTCCTCTTCCGGTCCGGACGCGGCTCCGCCCCCGTCACAGGCGACCTTGCCTGACTTCCGGTGCGGCCGCGGCGGAATTCCGGAGGCAGTGGGAGTTACTCCACCCCCCTCGAGAGTGCACATGAGCTCGCGACGAGTTGCAATGAAAGTTAAGTGCACACGATGAGCGCTATTACAGGGGTTGCAGATAACAGGCTATTCACAAATGAATGCATCAATTAGTTAGTCCGTTGGGGCTGCAGGCCAAAGAATGGTTTATTACAGGAATGCTGCATGCTTTGATTATGTGTTGCCAACACTCTTCACTGTCTTGTACTGAGGGCGTTTTCTCCTCTTCTGGGGAAGTTCTTGCCTTGAGCACTCCTCGGGAGCAGCTGCCTTTTTTATGGGTAAAATGCACTCTGCTGTTGTGTGTGTAAAGACAGCACGCCATTTTACGACATTAGAAACACTAAAATTGGACATAACCACAGCCGCAGCTTAACCAGTCGTTTCCCTCTATGTCAGCAGACACTGCTCTGTTCAGAGGCATAGCTGCCTGACTGACGCCCATCCCCACACCCTCCACCTGATGGCTTTACAGAACATTCATTTTAGGTATCGGTTTCCAAGGAGACACAAATATTTGAGGCTTCGTGAAACCTGGGTGAGACACTAGTGATGTGTTACCGGTCTCCGATCAACGCAACGCAATTTAAACCGGCCTAGGTGAGTTTCTGTGGCGGTGATGAAAGCTCTATGGCGCCTCGCATGACCCTAATGCTCCCTAATCTATTTTACCGCAAGGGACATGACTCGTCGGTGCAGTTCGACATCCGAAAGTAGGCCGGGCATTCTCCTCAAAATGAGAGCCAAAAAGCGTGACATTGCGAAGTATTTGTTTTTGCCTTTCTGTGGCAACCAATAGGGTCATGAAGTGGGCAGATTTTAGGTTTGTAAACTATTTCGCAGTCGCGCCGGTTCGCCTAGCTCTTGGCATGCCCTCACTGTGTGATTTTATGTTTAGTGTGTGCCAGTGCTTGAGTCCCTATCTTGTTTTGTCTGGGTCGGAGGTGGTCGGCTTCCTTTGTTTTCCACCTCTGAGTTGCTAGGCTGGTTTTGGCTGGGAGCACAGGCTACAGAACTAACGATAACCAACAAACGGACCGCTTTTTCACTGACAAGCTTTTGTAAACACTGCTGTTTTCCAAGAAATTGCAGGACAGAATAATTCTCTCCTAAAACGTAAACTTACAGTGCAGAGTAGTGAGTGCAGAGTGTGCAAAGTGCAGAATAGTGAGTGCAGAGTAGTGAGTACAGAGTAGTGAGTGCAGAGTGCAGAGTAGTGAGTGCAGAGTGAGTGTGCAGAATGCAGAATAGTGAGTGCAGAGTAGTGAGTGCAGAGTGAGTGTGCAGAATGCAGAATAGTGAGTGCAGAGTAGTGAGTGCAGAGTAGTGAGTAGTGAGTGCAGAGTAGTGAGGAGTGAGTGCAGAGTAGTGAGGAGTGAGTGCAGAGTAGTGAGTGCAGAGTAGTGAGTGCAGAGTAGTGAGTAGTGAGTGCAGAGTAGTGAGTAGTGAGTGCAGAGTAGTGAGTAGTGAGTGCAGAGTAGTGAGTGCAGAGTAGTGAGTAGTGAGTGCAGAGTAGTGAGTAGTGAGTGCAGAGTAGTGAGTGCAGAGTAGTGAGTAGTGAGTGCAGAGTAGTGAGTGCAGAGTAGTGAGTGCAGAGTGCAGAGTAGTGAGTGCAGAGTGAGTGTGCAAAGTGCAGAGTAGTGAGTGCAGAGTGCAGAGTAGTGAGTGCAGAGTGCAGAGTAGTGAGTGCAGAGTGAGTGTGCAGAATGCAGAATAGTGAGTGCAGAGTAGTGAGTGCAGAGTAGTGAGTGCAGAGTAGTGAGTGTAGAGTAGTGAGTGTAGAGTAGTGAGTGCAGAGTAGTGAGTGCAGAGTAGTGAGTGCAGAATGCAGAATAGTGAGTGCAGAGTAGTGAGTGCAGAGTGAGTGTGCAGAGCAGTGAGTGCAGGTGCAGAGTAGTGAGTGCAGAGTGCAGAGTAGTGAGTGCAGAGTGCAGAGTAGTGAGTGCAGAGTAGTGAGTGCAGAGTAGTGAGTGCAGAGTAGTGAGTGCAGAGTGAGTGTGCAGAATGCAGAATAGTGAGTGCAGAGTAGTGAGTGCAGAGTGAGTGTGCAGAGCAGTGAGTGCAGGTGCAGAGTGGTGTGTGCTGTTGAGTGCAGAGTGCTGTGTATTGGCAATGTAAATGACAATGCTATTTATTTATGATTTAAAGGAAAAAAAGCAATGTCATGAGCAATGCCATTAGCTCTACCTTTAATGATGCCGAGACCATTGCATTGCAAATGCTTGTTTTTAAATGTATACACATTTATATTTTTCTGATTTTCTTTGTTATTTCTCATATAAATAATGATACAGAAAAACACTGTTTTCATTGTTCTATCAACATGAACAAGAACATATTTAATTTTTCAACACAATATCTTATATGTTCTAACAACCCACAAATTTCGCTCCATCATTCTTCCATTACACAACATCCACGATTGGATCACTTGTTACATCAAACTAGGAGATAATCTCTCCTGTTTTTGAAAATTGTTAGAAACCGAAAAAGCAACTACTGAGTTTCTGGGATACACTTAAACCCTGTCTAAGTAGACAGAGTTACCATTACTACGAAGCCTGGATGATACACCATGCAAGCTTGAACCCATCACAAATCCTACACTTCCTACATTAAAGACCCTGTGTCCTGTAAATAGGATAATAAACAGATAATGGAGTCTTTTCTGCACCTTTTAGCTGTGAGGATTGGAGAAAAAGTCGTAAACACGAAGATCCTCAGTCTCATGAGAGACATATATTCCCCGAGACTAATCCCAAGGATGAATTTTGTAACACTTTGGCCCTGAGGAAGGTGATTGTATGTTTCACCGTACGTGGGCCAGAGATATTCATCTGAAAGCCCTACTCAAGAATCAAGTCATAAAGAAGAAATAGTTAATACTAAAATTGAGGAACTTACCTGCATCTTGAGAAATTTGGAACTTTATGAAAAAGAACAAAGAGGAATGAGGAGTAGGCCCTGTCATATCAGATGTGTTTTTATTGTGATTTAGATTGTGTGGTATGCTAGTGAGTATGAATGAGTAGAATGATAGGTGAGAATGGAAGAATGATGGAGAGAAATGTTGGGGTTGTTAGAACATATAAGATATTGTGTTGAAAAATTAAATATGTTCTTGTTCATGTTGATAGAACAATGAAAACAGTGTTTTTCTGTATCATTATGTATATGAGAAATAACAAAGGAAATGTGAAAAAATATAAATGTGTATACATTTTTTTTAAATGAAAATATATAAATATATTTTTTGATAAATAAACATAACTCAATATAAGATGTATTCCTGGTTATAGTGTCAATGCTGTAATATAAAGGCTTTGTGTAGAGTTATCACCATTTGTAAAGCAATATAGGCCAGATAAGAGGTTTTTTCATTGTATTTATTTCCTCCCCCCTCCTTTTAGGCCTAAACTCAATAGGGGGACACCTTCATGCTTTAATGCCAGGAAGGCAAGCATTCTGAGACAGAAGAAAAAAGGGACACTGAGACAAGGTACAAGGAGGCTGTGACAGACAGACAAGGGTGGTGGGATGGGGGATAAGCACAGGTATTGGATTCATGAGCATTGAGATAGAAAGATATTTTCCACAGAGAAAGGAAGACACTGGGTCAGGGAGATGACAAAGGGATGAAATGAGACATGCTACACATGTGGAGGGCACTGACAAGTCATGTGTCTGAGGTGGCAGGACAGTAGCAGTGTTTTTATTGGTGCAACTTATGAGGTATAAATGGCTGGGGCCAAGATCCCCTATCTCGCTAAGACCAAAGGTAAAGCATTCTGCTTGCTGGCATTCGTGGAGTATTGGTTTTCCTCCCTCCTGTCATGGGGGGTTGGGGGGCGTGCAGCTATTGTGGAAAACATCCACTTACTAACTGTTGTGGCCACCAAATCCTTTGCCTACTCAGGTAGAAGTGAAGTTTGCTTGTTCAAGAATTTGTTCTTAGCAACTCTCCAGACACCAAAGGAAACGGGGAGGCACACTATCAGCTTGACGGCGGAAATGGAATACCAATCTGTTTCGTGGCAGACATGGTTGATGCATACTTTGCTTTCAGGATAGGGTTAGAGGGGCCAGCATGAGCATTCAATCCAGGGCTTCAGCAGATACCACAGATTTGCGGAAAACTGAGGTTAAGCAAAAGGCTTATGAGAAAAGTCCTCCATGTAAGATGAGGATGAAAGCGCTTTACAGCTGTGTTTGGTGGTAGCAATGAACCACCAGTTCCCTAACAGAGAAAATGAGCCTGCTGCTTGTATACAGAATATTTTAAAGGCAAGTGGTGGAAAGAAGAGAGTTCACTTCAACGTAAATGTTGGGAACACAGTTTGAAAGGAATAGTTGGATATATTCCATTTAAGAGACAGAAGTAGGAAGTGTGATGTTTTATCTCTAAAGTTTTGGGAGTGCATCTTGGTGTTAGCAGTGGGGCACATTTCAGTCTGGTGGCGGAAGATGGAAGTATTCGGCTTTTCATTAAAACTTGTGGAAGAATAAGTTAGCAATAGCAAAAGTGTTGAATATTTCAATTTAATGTGAGGAGTGGTGAGCATAATGTTTCATGGTAAAACTTGTGGGAACGCTGTTTGGTGACAAGAAAAGAATACGCATTTTTGCTGAGTGTTAAAAGACTGGGAACATTTGCTGCATGCTTAACCCGTGGGTGCACAAATTGGTGGAGGTGGTGATACATATATACATTTTTTAGCCTTGTGGTAGAAGTGATGTAACACGATATATTTATTTATTTATTTATTTTAGCGATTTCTACAGCGCCTGGTGACCCAAGGGTATCCCCGCGCTATGTAACTTGAACCTATTGAGACGGGAGATAGTCGAAGGGTGTTACTTGGGAAACAGATGGGTCTTAAGTTTTTTTCGGAACGCAAGGAAATTGGATTCCAATCTGAGGGCCAGAGGGAGTGCGTTCCAGCCTTTGGCCGCCTGAACGGAGAATTGACGGCCTCCCGTACGGACTTTTTTGAATCTGGGAATGTGAACTCGGTTCTCATTTTGCGATCGTAGCACTCTAGTTGCTGTATAGGGTGTAATCATGTTGCTGAGGATCGCTGGGCCTGAACCGTTGTAGAGCTTGTGTGTGATACACATTGCTTTAAAGTGCACCCTTTGGCGAACAGGGAGCCAGTGCAGGCTTTTAAGGGCTGGCTTGGCAGATGTTCTGGAGGGGGTGTTGGTGATATATGGCAAACAATATGGAAGAACAACCTGATGGAATAAAAAATATTTATTTTAGAATAGCAGCACCTTTAGGGGTCGGGTGGGGCTTAGAGGGGTACTCATTTTCACAGACTTTTGGGTACACTGCTGGCTGGCAATGCTAGGGATACACTAGTTAGGGAGGTAAAGAGATGGTCTAAATAAATGTGTTAAATCTCAGGTTGGTGGCTCCTGTAGGTCACATCGTCATAATAATAATAATAACAAAATTGGAAGGCAGTGAAGATTGCGTAGATGCAGAGAGACATGATGCTTGAACGGGATATGTTTGATCAGTCTCGCAGCCGCATTCTGCACCATCTGTAGCCGCTGGATTGCATACTTCGGCAGACCAAGATATAGGTCGTTAGCGTAGTCCAGTCTTAAAGTTACAGTAGCATGGACTACTACTTACGGCAATCTGCTGGCAGCAAATCCAGAAAATTTCGAAGATTTCTAAGTTTGTTTAAGCACCCCATTGTTACCTGTTGAATATGAGCTAAGAAAGAAAGGCCATCATCACATCTTACTCCCAAGTTTTTAGCACTAGTGCTGGGGAGCGGTGGGGACCCCATTTCGGTGGGCCACCATAGATCAGACGCAGGCACTTGACCTTTTCCAAAGAAGATCACCTCAGATTTCCCTGCATTTAGTTTTAGTTTATTCGTGTTCATCCAAATAGCAATATCACAAAGATAGCCCTTAAAATTGCCAAAGGCTTCCTCTGACTGCTCCTTGTAGAAAAAGACCAACTGTGTGTCATCTGCGTACGTAATCGCTTTGACACCTCAGTTTGCTATTAGGGTAAAAAGAGGGGCCAGATAGATATTAAAAAGCAGGGGCTTAGGGTTGAGCCCTGAGGGACGCCACACCAAAGAGCTTTGGGTTTAGATGTAAAAGGGCGGAGAGCAACCTTCTGGGAACGGTTGCACAAATAAGACCGCGTCCAGGCCAACGCCTTACCACCTAGGCCAATGCTTTCCAATCTCTGCAGCAATCTGGCATGATCGACCGTATTGAAAGCTGAGGATAGATCCAGGAGCACCAGCATTGCTGATGCCCCTGAACCTAGTGCCCACCTCACTGACTCTGCAACCTCCATGAGAGCAGTCTCAGTGCTGAAACCAGGCCGAAAGCCCGACTGTGTTTCATGCAGGATGGCATTGCTTTCAATGAAATGGTTCAGTTGGTGTTGAACCAGTTTCTCCAGCATTTTGCCTGGCGCAGGTAGAAGCAAAACAGGCCTGAGATTGCTAAAATCATCAATGGCTCCATTGGATTTTTTTCTTAAGGGGAATCAGTGATCAGTGTGGCTTGCTTCCAAGCATCAGGAAAAACTCTGGTAGCAAGGGATGTGTTCCAGATGTTGGTGAGTGTATCTGACAGAATCAGAGATATACTTTACCATAGTTTGGGTGGGCATGGATCATCAGGGGCCCCTGATTTGCACTTTTTGATCTCAGCCAGAGCCTCGTGCTGAGAGATAGGGGAGAAGCGGGCAAGGGACGGGACCAACCTAGTGACCAGAGTGAGGTCTGGCTTCTCTGTCCCGACCGAGACGGAGAAAGTGTCATATACCTTTAAAATTTTGTTTTTGAAAAAATTGGAAATATCTTCGCACAAAACTGGTGTCGAGGTAGCTTCCATCTCAATTGCTCTAGGCTTGAAAAAGGAATGAACTACTTTAAAGACTTCTATACTTGGCTGATCTGCTTTCTGAATGCAGGAGGCAATAAAATTGCCTTTTGCCATTTTCATAGATTTAAGAAGATTTTTTTTCAAGGCATTTTTATAGCACAACTTTGCTGTGTCTCAATACTTATGTCTCCACGGACGTTCCAGTCTCTTGCATCTCCTTTTCTCTTCAGTAAGTGCCTCTGAAAACCAGGGTGCTGTTGGAGATAGTCTGCGTGATATCACCAGTTTGGCTGGAGCGACAGTATCCACCGCCGAAGCGATCCATTGGTAAAATGCCAGGGCGTCTTCATTCTGGTCTGAAGTGAGGCCAGGTGGGACTCTTTCTAGGATAGGACCTAAAGTTTCAGCAGTTAAATTATTCCACTTTCTCTTCATAATGGATCGCTTGCCTCTGGCAATGCTGAAATTGGCCATTTTAGCTGAGAAAGGGGCCAAATAATGGTCTAACCAGACCAGTGGTTGCGGCACCTCTGCTGTGATATCCTGGATATTAGAAAAAATTAAGTCTAAAGTGGGGCCTGCCCTGTGACGGGGGTCCCGAGATTATTTGTACTAAATTAGCAGCTTTTAGTGAGGCAATAAATTGGGATGCTTGAGGGCAATTGGAATCTTTAACATGGAAATTAAAATCCCCCAGAGCCAAAAAATGTGCATGAGCTAATGAGTGTTGTACAATATAGTTGCAGAGATCAAGAGTGATAGCAGCTCCACAGTCCGGTGGCCTATATAAACAGACCTGTTAAAGACACCCTCTGGTTCATTTGGAGGCAAAAATAGAGCCCCTCTATTCCCTGTTTGTCAAGGGGTCTAGAGGAGGTCAGAGCATATAGTTCTTTATAGATAACGGCCACCCCGCCTCCTTTTTTGTTGCCTACCCTGTTTGAGAAGCCCATTTTAAAGCCCGGAGGAATGGCTAGAGTTATGGATGCCATAGTATCTTCATTCAGCCAGGTTTCAGTAAGAAACAGCGCGTCCCATGATGATTCCGCCAGAGTCTGCCAGATATCATCAGCATGCCTAGGGAGGGATCTACAGCTCACAAGCCCAGCTCGAAATGGCTCGCAATGTTCTATCGTTGTGGTCTTCTTTGGGTGCTCTGCCTCCGTAGTAGTTTGTATAGTGGGAGATGTTGTGTCATCCCACCATCAACTTGTGGGATCATCACTAGGTTGTAGAAGAAGCATATTACCCTTGAGCGGGACAGCTCTGATTATTAATTTAATCGGAAGATAGCTACAGAATACATACCAGGACCTTTCTCCAGGAAGATGACCTTTGACTCAGGAAGGAAATTGGAGCCAGAAAGGACCAGTTCTTCCCTCCCATTGACAGAGCAGGCAGTGATGTTGTAGCTCTCCACTTGGGGCAGCTCCTGAGCAGAGCGCTGAGCTGCATGAGAAGAGGAAAGGAACAAAAGAAACACAAATAGGATCCTTAGTAATCCAGGACAATAAACATTTCTCCGTGTTTACCAACAAGTTAGCTAGAATGGATTAATCTGGGATTATTAAGTAGGTAGTTCATGAAAAAGCATAAGACTAATAGTCAGTGAGAAAACCATCAATACAAGATTCCAATACATTAGAACATGTAGTTTGGCACTGGGAGTAATGTGGCTATAGGTTCAGTGCACTCTTTGTTCTGTTGGTGCTATCACCCCCTAGAGTTGATGTATTGTAAATGCATAACAAGTTCACTGTAATGTAGAAATCATTGCCCATTAAAATGGAGCTACAACAAGAGGGTTGTGGATAGAGGATTCTTTTTTCGCAAATGGTGGATTCTTTCACCAAAGACATCAATTTGGCAGCAGAGTGTTACTTTCCAAGGAACAAAGACATAGCATGGATTTCTTTGGCCATGTGCGAAGATGGTTCATATCCTTTCCAACAAATAATCACCAATTGGTAAAGGTTGGAAAGTTAACTGCTGGAAATGATCCCCTGACGTCTGGGGTTTCAGGGCTCAGTCTTACCCCTAGATTCATCAAAGTAACGTTTTGCTAGTCCTTAATAGCGAATTTTAAGGAATCACTATTAAAGACTCGCAAAACGGGATGCACGTAGAAATCACAATATTTTATGCGATTTCTACAGCTTCCTTATTTGCGATTCGCTAATTTCTAATCGCAAATAAGGAATGGCTTTCCCATTCATTCCTATGGGCCTAAAGGCCCATAGGAATGAATGGGGAGTCATTCCTTATTTGCGATTTGCGTTTTTTGCGAAATTGGGTAGGGGCGATCGCCTCCCCATGGGAAGTGGCTATATCAGCCAGATTACGACTGGTCCAGCTCAAAATACAGCACTGTGTCTACATGACAGAACCATGTCTACTGAGAATGGGGAGGGCGGAGGATAGTAACTGTAGGAGAGGCTGTGGAGGTCAAGGCACATTCCTGCACATCCTCTGTTAATGTCCACATATCCAGAGATATTGGAAGAAAACACATGACATACTTAGTGAGGTGCTCACGCTTGCTATTCCCTTGGAGGCCAGGTGATGTCTCCTGAATGTGTGTGAGCGAACAGATCTTAACAATAAATGCATTACATGGGTTACACTGGGACTGATGGCGGTAAAGAGGAATATTGCCCAGATGTGGGGGGCTACAAAGGCACCGGTTGCGTCAGCTTCAAAGAGAGACATGGATTGGTGTATGTTCCGAGAAAAGACAGTGTATGTAGCGAGGGGATGCCCTAAAAAGTGGTCTAACATTTGGAATGATTGGAATGGGTATCGTGGTATTATCTGTGCTCCCCCAGCTGTCACACCCCAGGAGGATCTCTCATCGCCATGATAACTGTTACCAACTAGTAAAATTAGATCTCACATGTAACTGATCATGATTGTATTACGTCTATAGAATGCCATGCAATATTGTACCTTGTAATGTCGATTCCTACTGTTCAATAAAAGGGATTTAAAAAAAAATAAAGTAGCTTGAAACCTTGAGGTCATTTCTAAATAAGCACATGGCCACATCTTTCTTTTAACAATAAGGGATTGCTGTGTTTACTGTACAATATTATTGTCAGGCAGCACATAGCAGAGCATAATAATGAGCAGTGCTTAGTCATTTATGGGCCAGGCTGGGTCCCAGAGGATATGAACTGAAGTATTTAACTATTAAGTAAAAGTTCTTATCCACTCAATATTGGAAGAGGAAGAATGCCTTGAATAACGCCTGTGATGCTGGGACTTATGGCGCATTCTGGAGCACAAGCCCTGGCGGTGCTACAGGAGGCACTGGTGCTGGAAGAGGGGAAAGTGGAGGAGGCGGCGGAGTTGGTGGTGTAGGAGGAAGAGACGGTGGAGGAGTAAACAGAGGATCTGGAAGTACTATCGGGGAGGTAGGAGAGTAGGCCCTTGAGTACTCTGAATCAGGTAAGAATTCGATTTGCATCTTCTTTCTCTTTGTTTCTTCTGAGGGATTTTGACATCAACGGAGACCTTCTCCTCGACCGTGTTCTCCTTCAATGCCTCGACGTTGAACCACTCCTCATAGTCGATTGATCTCCTCGCCATTGAAACGCTCCTTGACGATGATCTTGCAGAGCGCGTCAACTGAGCTTATCTACCTTGTCTCAACATCAATCTGCATCTCTTCTATCGATGATGATCCAGTCCTCTACGGCGAGCAAGTCGGTGCCATACGTGGTCGCAACGTCGAATCCCTCGACATTGTCCAGGCATGCTGTTATCTGACTAGCCATCTTTTTGGGCGTTTCACGGCCCTCAGAGGCAGATGTAAGAGCCCTGGTAGAGGACTGATCCTCTCCTCGCTCTGAGGTTTCTCCTGCCTGCGCCATTCTTCCATGCCGTGAAGGCAAATTTTCTCTCTCTCCCTCAGCGTGCGGCGAGAAAACTTCTTGCAGTGTTGGCACTGCTCAGGAACATGCGTAAATGGAAGGCAGAGAATACAGACATTGTGAGGGTCTCATATGGCCCCCTCTCTCCCACAGGCAGGGCACTTATCGAACAGAGAAGGCATAATTCTGGACAAAATGACTCAAAATTCTGTTAGAAAAGGTTTAAAAAGTGAGAGAATGATGAAAGACGTTGAGTGAAACGAAAATAAAACAAGATTCCACTAGTGAATTTTGAAGAAAAAAACTTCTAAAAGGCTGGAAAAAAGAACCGAGGCAACTGCCACCTGCTAGGCATGATGGGATACTGGTCTTTAAAGAAGCAGACACTGTTTTAAAACTCACATAATGGCAGTCTACAGGGCTATACTGTCCTTCTTTTATTCATATTCTACCTTTACAAAAAAGGGGTTGTGAAAATTTTGCTTGAAAATTACATATTTTCACTGGTATTTTAACCCTTTTGTAAATGCAATTTGAATTATTTTTCCAATGTAGCCTGCTTTCTAGGCTGCACATTCTGTTGTTTCTTAAGTGTTTCTGCAGGCCTACCTGAAGAAAGGAGGATTTCGACACTTAAGAAGAAATTCTATGAAGAAGCGCTCCGGCAAACCCACATGCGGGCAAAACTATACAACCGCTTATACTTCAATGGAAGAGAACTACAATTCATAATGTGAATGAAAAAGGTTTGGAAGAAATAGATTGTGAACGTCTCCAACCATAGTAATCAAAAGGTATTAATGGGGTATAATGAATAAGAGTGATACTAAGAGAGGTGTTATGCCTCTAATACAAAACATATTTGTAAAGAAGGCATTTTTCTAGCTGACTTGTCCAAATTAGTGATTTGCTAAACACAACAGAGCATGCAAATGCTGACAGGTTATCTATAAAAGAAATAAAATATATTTTGGATTTTATTTATTTAAACTTGACTTTGCTATCTGAGAGTTCTACTCAACCCAAAAGAAAGTTCTAACAATTGCAATAACAAAGTGTCTAAAATACCATTTATCTACTCCCACTAAAACATACACCCAAGGTTCATACTCATTTTCCTTGCATGAGGGATCACACAGACAGCTCTTCAATTCTCAAACGACTGCCAACATCAAAGTCAAAACTCCTGAAAATACTTATTTGCTCCAAATCACTATAACAAAGCTTGCTAAAATCCATTCAATGCTCAAAGGCAAGATATAGGTTTCCATTTTTAACAATGGCAAATTATGATTCAAATGTCAAATGACATTCACACTCAGTTCGACCAATTCAAGTTCCTCCTCCACTCACAGAAGCTGATTTTCAGCATCATCCACTGTCCCTCCTTCCCTTTCACTGCCTCCTACTCATGCTCCCATCTATCACTACTCTCCAATCCCTTCCACCTTTCCACTTTTCTTGAGAGAATACACACAGGGACCCACCAAGCACTCCCTAAGTCAAGGAACAAACAAGTTCAGCTTCCAATCAAAACATGTGGCTCAAGGAGTTAATCCTTGAGGAGGCATCTCTCAGTTAGGACCACTTTTACCACTGATTTGTCATCATTATTGTAGAAGCACTCTACCACTGGTACCTACACAAGTCCTATTCTGGATTACATTCTCTCAATCCATAGCTTGATCTTTGAAAATTAATACCCCAGTATCACTCTTAAACTCCACTGCATAGGCACAACCTGAACACTAATTGACCACTTTTTCCAATTACTATGCATCCTCCAAAATCGATTAACATTCACGCACAACAGTATCTCGAATTATAGCAGAATAACTAAACTCTCTTCTGCCTGAATTGAAAACCATTACTAGCTCCATTACAAACATGAGTAACACAATGTCTTTGCTTGAAAACCGGTACTGAATCTTCCCCACTCTCCTGCTCATACGACTTTTATTCTGGTTATTGCAAGGCCATATGTAACCCACTCTCCAAAAGACAGAATGAAGTGTTATTAGAGAATAACATCAAAGAACTGCTCACATCTCACTACACTAACGCTGTGCCTAGCAGGTCTCCAAATTCTCAGTCATCTAGAAAGGGAGAAATTGGTAGGTACAGTAGCATAACAGAAACAGTGTGAATTCAATCTCATTCTGATTCCGATCTACTCTGACTCCACCCAATAAATGGATCTTGCTCTTCCAGATGCCTGCTCTACATCTGTAGGTCAGTAGCCAAAGGATCTGACTTAAAATCACGCATATGAAATAGACCAGAACCCCTGACTTACTATTCTTGATAGAAACGTAGCTTGCAAATGCCTCACAGCCAGTTCTTGACCATTTCATTCCTCTGGATCTGGAATCATTTTCCTACGATAGGAAATTAGGTGGCGGCGCTAGGTGGTGTGTTCATCAAGACACCAACATTAGAAAGGAAGCCCATGATATCCCACATCGTTTACTCCAGATGCAAATCTTTTATTCATTGACACGTGAAAAAACTTACTGAAGAACATACAGTTCCATCCCAAAATAACATCTACCTGGGGTATTTCTGTGCACATTTCGGTGAAACAAATGATACAACTCTATCTTACTTGTCTCTGTTTCTGATCAACCGTCACCTATTTCTCAACACCCACATATGAAAAGGGATTGATCCTTGACCTCCTATTCTTCGAAAAATGCAGGATAGAGATCCAAACCTAAGGTACATAGACTTGACACACTACTTCCTCCAGCACCACCCGGGACACCAAATAATCCACAAGAGGACAAGCAAAAAGCAGAGACCTGGGTCCAAAAACAAATTACCCAATTGTTTACAAAAGAATAGAACTCTTAGTGCTACTGAGCCTATGGTGCCAAAATCTTTCAAAGCAAAATCTTGAATCTCTATCAAATAGGCATAACAAATACAAAAACACTTCTTTGAAACTGAGGCAACCTTCTACAGAATGAAGATCAACGTAGCAAAAAACTAACCTAATATGCTATTCGATATGGTCAAAAAGACTAAAAACTGCCCAACCTCACTTGATACCTCAAACACTGAAGAGATCAGTGGGAAAATGTCATATTTCTTCAACAAAGTAAAAAAGGGTTGATCTATCTTTTCCATCTCCACAATGAAAATAAGCTGTAAGAAATTGGGTTACTGGTTGAGGAGGGTGAAACCCTTCCTCCTCAAGCAGCAACCACAATTCCTCTCATGCTGAAGTCACAACAAACCCTAAATTAACCTGTAGTCAACCCTCAGGTAGCTTGGCACAGAGCAGACATACTTAACTAACAGTCAATGTGTAAAGTAGTTGTGCAACACTTCAAAAAGTAACAAAGTGAAAACACACCACATAAGGAGCCCACAGCAGAGTAGCACAAATAGAATATTTTTTTATAAATAAAACAAGACTAAAAGGATAAAAATCCAATCAGTAGATCTGGAGATATTACATTTTAAAGATGTCAGTAAAAATAGTGTCAAAAGGCATAAAGCTATAACTGTGAATATCTGGTGATACAGGACTAGGACAAATTCACAAGTGCAGGTCAACCACAATGGAGCAGGGTCCGGCTACCGGGACCCAGTTAGGCCCGCGAAACAGAATACCTTAAATCCAGGTGTGCGGAGTGTTGCAAGGATCTGCGTCGACAATGCGGTGCACTGCCAAAGCGATGCGTCGGTTCTAAGATGCTGTGAGGCTGAAGTGAGAGATCCTGTGGCATCACTGAGGATCCCAACAATGGGGACTTGCAATGCAAAGTCCTGTGTTGAGGGTGGATTACACAGTCGGGCAATGCATGGGTTCCGAGGAGCTGCAAGGCTGCATTGAGGAGTCCAGTGTCATCGAGGTTGCCGTTGATGAAAGGTGTGAGGACCTGAGCTGAGGATGCATCGCACAGCGGCCGTTCTGATGAGGCAATGGGCAATGTTGGAGGTCTTTGTGATGGTTTCAATCCACGTACCAGTGACAATGTGTTGATTCATTTCAGGGTTGCGCTGTGCAGCAGAGGAAATGTTTTGGTTCTACTGGATCCATAGAGGCTGGTAGAGGAAGCCTGTCGGGTTCCTGAGGCTTCCGATCAGGTAGACAGCCAACTAGCCCTTGGAGTCACTGAGAGGTTCTGGGTTCAAGAAATACAGGTCCAGTCCTTTCCACCCAAGCAAGAGGGTAGCAGGTAAGCACAGCAAGGCAGCAGTCCAGCAAGGCAGCAGTCCAGCAAGGCAATAGTCCAGCAAGGCAATAGTCCAGCATGTCAGCAGTCTAGAACAGTGGCAGTCATTCAGTAACAAAGCAGTCCTTCTTCCTGGCAGAGTAACTGCAGGTTCAGAAGTGTACTGATGAATTGGTGTCAGAGGTCCAGTATCTATACCCAGCTGTGCCTTTGAAGTTGGAGAGAAGCTTCTAGCAGTTTCCCTTTGAAGTCCCCAGGCATCCTGCCTTCCCTGTCTTGGCTCCAGACTAACTAGAGGGGGTATGTAGCCCTATGTGTGACGGCAGGACACAGCCTATTCTGGTGTAAGTAGGGCTGCGCTCAGCTCTGTCCATCCAACATGGCATTGATGGCCCATGCAGGCACATCTAAGTTCTCTATTGTGTGTGGCTGACTAGGAGGAATACACAAACCCTCATCTTTCAGCTACACCTACCTATGCGACCCAAAGATAGGCTACAGGCACTAAATGGCTAAGGCAGGAAAATGCCAACTTTATAAAAGTTTTTGGGAAAAACAGATGCCAACCCCACCACTTCTCAAATGCTCTCTACTACGAGCAAACAAATCCAAATGAATTTCAGATTTGTTCGGTATATTTATTTTTACCTTTTACTTTAGAAATTTCAACATATAAGCTCAGACGGATTGTCTGAGAAAGACACTCAACATGTAACAACTACTATACAACAATGCAACAAAAAGGAATATAAATCACAGGAAAAGTTACAAAACACACAATTATATAATACACCTTTCGGATAGTGAGTGGTCGTATTGGAACATTCTTTAAACCAATGAATCTCTGCACATATTGGAACATTCAATAAACCAAAATCAGTATATCAACTCAATGAAAGAGACACGTTCAAGGAAAACAATGGAAGAATATAAACAAATTAATCAGTAAGACTCAGTAATAAATTCTGTATCCTTCGCATATTCTTCCAATGATGCCGACGCGTTTCGAGTCCGTGAGTCAGGTTGACGGACTCTCATCAGGGCTCAATCAATGTAGTTCTAAAAGGTGTTTATGTTAAAAAGAAAGACAAAAGGAGAGCAACATGTCACCAAACGTTCTCAATACCAGGGTGACTGCCCCCAATGCCCCTCATGGCCCTTTTAGTACCTGACAGTGACTCCGAAGGCCTTATCTCGGGGATCGGTTAGCACCAATGCTTGTAGCGGGACCTTGTTATCTGTAAGATAACATTAAGCTTAGAATGTAAAAAAGCAATGTACTTTAAGTTTGTGCACACGCGGGTGAACCCGCGAAACATAAAGGAAAAAATTCCAGATTCATACCTCGGACAGTAGCAAGTGTTTTCTCCCTGTCCCTCTCTAGTTCAGATATCCTGTGGTTCCTTATTTAACCTGTAAAGTGCGAACCAAAGTCGCCACATTAGATTTTACACCGGCTCACGCATTTAAAGTAACATAATGACTCAGCGATCATAAATTTTAAAACGCATACCTGGAGACAAGACGTTTTCTCAACGGTCTCAGGTTTCAGGCATGCTGGTCGATCTGGCAAGGGGGCAAAGAGCGTAGCATAGTTTTAGAGCCTGCTCAAACCCAGACTGTTTGCGCTAAAGACTACAGCGGGATAGATTCGTGTGCAAGTTACCTTTGCTTGCGCGTCTTGGAATCGCGATCAAGCTGCTGTCAATTCATACACCAAGGTAAAGCGGTATCCGGGTTGAACCGCACTGTTTCCTATTCCTCAGCTTACAGCCTGTCAAACAAAAACGGGAGACTTGTAAGTTGTCAGCTCCGTTTACGAATACCAGATAAACCGCCAGCTATTTTGCGGAGCACTCACCGATTCAGTAGGCGCTCCGTCGTGCAACTGCCAGGTTCAATTCAGAAACAACAACGCCATCTTTAGGGCGGGGATATGAACAATCAATAGGCGCATGGAACTCTGGGACATGTAGTTCAAAACAGGTAGAGCAACATTTAGAAGTAAAAGGATTAAAGCCTTGATACCTCGGACATGCTATTAAGTCCAGTTTGGGCACTATTGAATCTCATGATCAAGTAGGCTTCCTTGCGCAGCAGGGTTTCCTCAATATCGACACGACCTTTTTTGGTGGACATTGTGTACAATACTGTCCAAGAAAAGTCAGTTTCTGCATGTGATTTATCAACAAAGTGTTGGACCATTGGCGCGCTGAGCACTTTATTTTTAATACAGGATCGATGTTGTGTTATCCTAGTGTTCACTTGCTGGTTAGTCTTCCCTATATAAAGTTTAGGGCAACCACAGATGATGGCGTACACAACATTTTTGGTCCTACAATTAGAGAACCCTTTGTTAGTCCATTTCACTTGCTTATGTTGGAATTCACAGCCCTCCAGACAGGACCCACAGGACACACAATTCCCACACTTGTGGTGCCCCTCAACAGGTTTAAGACCCCATTTGGATAGAAGGTCTTGTTTGGGTCTGGGTGTGGCAATGTCGGCACGTACTAGGTGTTGGCCGATACTCCTATTTCTTCTGTAGGCAAAAATGGGACTAGGAAAGGGGCACTCCAGTTCTTCCAACAGATGCCAATTCTTTAGGACCATTTGTCTGACCCGATGTGTATCTGGCCCAAAAGTCGGGACGCACACCATTTGTTCAAGATCTCGTTTTGTTTTATTCTGCAGTAAACATTCCCTTGGCGTGTAGCGAGCCCTTTTATACGAGTGTTTTAACATCTTCTTGGGGTACCCACGGGTGATCATCTCATCACAGAACTTGTCCGCGTGGTGGTCAAAGTCCTCCAGACTTGAGCAATTTCTGCGGATCCGGAGTAATTGTCCGTAAGGTAAATTGCTTTTCAAGTTCCGTGGATGAGCACTCCGGTGGTGGAGGATGGTGTTTTTGTCTGTCTTTTTGCGGTAGAGAGAAGATTTGAGGTGCCCCTCTGAACAAGTGATTTGGACGTCTAGAAACGTCATGACAGTTTTACTCTGTTCAAGGGAGAATTTAATGTCCTGATGTTTAATATTAAGCCACTGGTGGAAGGACATCAACTCGGTGTGGCTCCCCTGCCACAGGAGCCACACGTCGTCGATGTACCGTAGCCATTGCTTAATGTGTTTCTGAAAGGGATTATTATTTTCAATGAACATTTGTTCATATTGCGCCATATACAAAATGGCTACCTCCGGAGCATAGGGACAGCCCATGGCCGTACCTTTGATTTGCATATAAAATTGATCATTAAATCGGAAATAGTTCTTTTTTAATGTCAATTCTGCCAATTGTACAATAAATTTGGTCGGTACTCTATGCGGTCTCTCTCTGGTGTCCAAATACATCTCTATCACCTCAAGCGCCTCGTCTTGAGGGATCTGTGTATATAAGGACGTCACGTCCATTGTGACCATGATTTCAGATTCAGGATCAAATTCCATCCCCTCCACTTTTACTAGGAAATCGGTAGTATCCTTTAGATAGGACCTTACTCCACTGACAAAAGGTTTTAAAAAGAAATCAATGTATTTGGAGATAGGCTCCAAACACGAATCACACCCCGAGACTATTGGTCGGCCCGGGGGATCAGTCAGGTTTTTGTAGATTTTTGGGAGAAGGTACAACACTAGGGTTCGAGGGAACTTCTTCACAAGATATTCACTTTCCTTTTCACCTACAAACCCACTGTCTTTACCCTCCTGAATCAATTGCATTATCATTCCCTGAATTTCCTTAACTGGGTCTCCCTGCAGTTTCCTATACCATGTCACATTATCAACCTGCAATTGGCCTTCCATTATGTATTTCTCTTTGGGCCACAGTACCACGGCCCCGCCTTTATCGGCTGGTTTTATCAGGACGGAATGGTCCTCTTGTAAGTTCCTGAGTGCTTGTCTTTGTCCTTTGCTCACATTGGATTGGACATACTTTTTGTTTTTCTCAAATTTGTTGATGGAGGACAATAGTACTTGCTCATATGCAAGGATTTGCTTAGGAATGTTTTGGTTTGGAATGAAATTCGACTTATTTCTCAGACCAGTTGTTTCAATGTTTAAGCTAGGTGGCTGGTTTGCAAAGAATGCTCGCAGTCGTATCTTGCGGCAAAAAGCAATCATCTCCATCTTAAGTTTGGTGTAATCAGTTTGTTGGCTGGGAACAAATTTGAGCCCCAAATTAAGCACAGATTCCTCGTCATGAGTAAGTTGTTTAGCAGATAAATTTACAATGTTAGTTGCAGCCGCTATGATTGATAGTGGTTAGGTGGTGGCCGAGGAATAGGAAACAGTGCGGTTCAACCCGGATACCGCTTTACCTTGGTGTATGAATTGACAGCAGCTTGATCGCGATTCCAAGACGCGCAAGCAAAGGTAACTTGCACACGAATCTATCCCGCTGTAGTCTTTAGCGCAAACAGTCTGGGTTTGAGCAGGCTCTAAAACTATGCTACGCTCTTTGCCCCCTTGCCAGATCGACCAGCATGCCTGAAACCTGAGACCGTTGAGAAAACGTCTTGTCTCCAGGTATGCGTTTTAAAATTTATGATCGCGGAGTCATTATGTTACTTTAAATGCGTGAGCCGGTGTAAAATCTAATGTGGCGACTTTGGTTCGCACTTTACAGGTTAAATAAGGAACCACAGGATATCTGAACTAGAGAGGGACAGGGAGAAAACACTTGCTACTGTCCGAGGTATGAATCTGGAATTTTTTCCTTTATGTTTCGCGGGTTCACCCGCGTGTGCACAAACTTAAAGTACATTGCTTTTTTACATTCTAAGCTTAATGTTATCTTACAGATAACAAGGTCCCGCTACAAGCATTGGTGCTAACAGATCCCCGAGATAAGGCCTTCGGAGTCACTGTCAGGTACTAAAAGGGCCATGAGGGGCATTGGGGGCAGTCACCCTGGTATTGAGAACGTTTGGTGACATGTTGCTCTCCTTTTGTCTTTCTTTTTAACATAAACACCTTTTAGAACTACATTGATTGAGCCCTGATGAGAGTCCGTCAACCTGACTCACGGACTCGAAACGCGTCGGCATCATTGGAAGAATATGCGAAGGATACAGAATTTATTTCTGAGTCTTACTGATTAATTTGTTTATATTCTTCCATTGTTTTCCTTGAACGTGTCTCTTTCATTGAGTTGATATACTGATTTTGGTTTATTGAATGTTCCAATATGTGCAGAGATTCATTGGTTTATTGAATGTTCCAATACGACCACTCACTATCCGAAAGGTGTATTATTTAATTGTGTGTTTTGTAACTTTTCCTGTGATTTATATTCCTTTTTGTTGCATTGTTGTATAGTAGTTGTTACATGTTGAGTGTCTTTCTCAGACAATCCGTCTGAGCTTATATGTTGAAATTTCTAAAGTAAAAGGTAAAAATAAATATACCGAACAAATCTGAAATTCATTTTGATTTGTTTGCTCGTAGTAGAGAGCATTTGAGAAGTGGTGGGGTTGGCATCTGTTTTTCCCAAAAATTTTGTATGGTCCAGCCTACCCTACGTCCCGGGACCTACCTCCTTAACTACACAAAGTTTAGGGCGGGTGTAATCACCCGCGAGAGTAAAAAGGGCGCTTGAGTCATTCTGTCTTGTTATTAATTTTTCTACTACTCGGAGGAAGGACTCTCTGTCCTTCATTAGGGGATGTCTGAGAAGGACACTCTTTCATTTTCTGAGAGCCATATTAAATCTTTATGTGAGTCAGACCCCTTCCCCGACGTTGCCCTCAGCACCTCGGCACAACAACAGAACGAGTCCGACAAACTAACGAGACTTAGCAAAAAACACATCAGAACAGAATTACATGGGCATTTTTTATTGAAGCACCTAAGGGGAGGGACAATCCCCTGGGGTCTTCAAATGAAAAATGTCCCGGTGATATTCACTGACGACGCTGAGTATAAGAAAGGATTCAGTTGTATTAACACCAAATGCAGTCGGGACCTTATGGTCCACACCATTGAGACCGCACAACGCTTGTGTCAGAAGGAATTAGAAGAGATTCAAGAACTTACCAAAAGCATTTTGGACAGTACTGTGGTTCCTGATGCTAGAACATTGATTGAAAAAATAGAAAAGGACATTCTGGCCTTTCGGGATATTACGATTAACAACAAAACCTCACAATACGAGAAAGACGCCAAATCCTTCAGTTTAGAAAAGGCATATCCTTTCCTGAAGGACGACTATTATACTCAGGCTGACTCGCGTGGAGCACTTTATAAATTTCAGGGCCGGTCACAGAATCGTTTCAAGACCTTCTCAGAAACATCCTCCTCATCTGACGCCTCTGGGTCTGATCAAAAGGGCAATCCTAACAAAAAGCAGGTTTCTTTTTTAGACAAAAACCAACAGGGCAAGACAAGATACAAAGTCCCGTGGGAAATGCGCACGCGCAGGAACCACTATCAATCATAGCGGCTGCAACTAACATTGTAAATTTATCTGCTAAACAACTTACTCAGGACGAGGAATCTGTGCTTAATTTGGGGCTCAAATTTGTTCCCAGCCAACAAACTGATTACACCAAACTTAAGATGGAGATGATTGCTTTTTGCCGCAAGATACGACTGCGAGCATTCTTTGCAAACCAGCCACCTAGCTTAAACATTGAAACAACTGGTCTGAGAAATAAGTCGAATTTCATTCCAAACCAAAACATTCCTAAGCAAATCCTTGCATATGAGCAAGTACTATTGTCCTCCATCAACAAATTTGAGAAAAACAAAAAGTATGTCCAATCCAATGTGAGCAAAGGACAAAGACAAGCACTCAGGAACTTACAAGAGGACCATTCCGTCCTGATAAAACCAGCCGATAAAGGCGGGGCCGTGGTACTGTGGCCCAAAGAGAAATACCTAATGGAAGGCCAATTGCAGGTTGATAATGTGACATGGTATAGGAAACTGCAGGGAGACCCAGTTAAGGAAATTCAGGGAATGATAATGCAATTGATTCAGGAGGGTAAAGACAGTGGGTTTGTAGGTGAAAAGGAAAGTGAATATCTTGTGAAGAAGTTCCCTCGAACCCCAGTGTTGTACCTTCTCCCAAAAATCCACAAAAACCTGACTGATCCCCCGGGACGACCAATAGTCTCGGGGTGTGATTCGTGTTTGGAGCCTATCTCCAAATACATTGATTTCTTTTTAAAACCTTTTGTCAGTGGAGTAAGGTCCTATCTAAAGGATACTACCGATTTCCTAGTAAAAGTGGAGGGGATGGAATTTGATCCTGAATCTGAAATCATGGTCACAATGGACGTGACGTCCTTATATACACAGATCCCTCAAGACGAGGCGCTTGAGGTGATAGAGATGTATTTGGACACCAGAGAGAGACCGCATAGAGTACCGACCAAATTTATTGTACAATTGGCAGAATTGACATTAAAAAAGAACTATTTCCGATTTAATGATCAATTTTATATGCAAATCAAAGGTACGGCCATGGGCTGTCCCTATGCTCCGGAGGTAGCCATTTTGTATATGGCGCAATATGAACAAATGTTCATTGAAAATAATAATCCCTTTCAGAAACACATTAAGCAATGGCTACGGTACATCGACGACGTGTGGCTCCTGTGGCAGGGGAGCCACACCGAGTTGATGTCCTTCCACCAGTGGCTTAATAATAAACATCAGGACATTAAATTCTCCCTTGAACAGAGTAAAACTGTCATGACGTATCTAGACGTCCAAATCACTTGTTCAGAGGGGCACCTCAAATCTTCTCTCTACCGCAAAAAGACAGACAAAAACACCATCCTCCACCACCGGAGTGCTCATCCACGGAACTTGAAAAGCAATTTACCTTACGGACAATTACTCCGGATCCGCAGAAATTGCTCAAGTCTGGAGGACTTTGACCACCACGCGGACAAGTTCTGTGATGAGATGATCACCCGTGGGTACCCCAAGAAGATGTTAAAACACTCGTATAAAAGGGCTCGCTACACGCCAAGAGAATGTTTACTGCAGAATAAAACAAAACGAGATCTTGAACAAATGGTGTGCGTCACGACTTTTGGGCCAGATACACATCGGGTCAGACAAATGGTCCTAAAGAATTGGCATCTGTTGGAAGAACTGGAGTGCCCCTTTCCTAGGCCCATTTTTGCCTACAGAAGAAATAGGAGTATCGGCCAACACCTAGTACGTGCCGACATTGCCACACCCAGACCCAAACAAGACCTTCTATCCAAATGGGGTCTTAAACCTGTTGAGGGGCACCACAAGTGTGGGAATTGTGTGTCCTGTGGGTCCTGTCTGGAGGGCTGTGAATTCCAACATAAGCAAGTGAAATGGACTAACAAAGGGTTCTCTAATTGTAGGACCAAAAATGTTGTGTACGCCATCATCTGTGGTTGCCCTAAACTTTATATAGGGAAGACTAACCAGCAAGTGAACACTAGGATAACACAACATCGATCCCGTATTAAAAATAAAGTGCTCAGCGCGCCAATGGTCCAACACTTTGTTGATAAATCACATGCAGAAACTGACTTTTCTTGGACAGTATTGTACACAATGCCCACCAAAAAAGGTCTTGTCGATATTGAGGAAACCCTGCTGCGCAAGGAAGCCTACTTGATCATGAGATTCAATAGTGCCCAAACTGGACTTAATAGCATGTCCGAGGTATCAAGGCTTTAATCCTGTTACTTCTAAATGTTGCTCTACCTGTTTTGAACTACATGTCCCAGAGTTCCATGCGCCTATTGATTGTTCATATCCCCGCCCTAAAGATGGCGTTGTTGTTTCTGAATTGAACCTGGCAGTTGCACGACGGAGCGCCTACTGAATCGGTGAGTGCTCCGCAAAATAGCTGGCGGTTTATCTGGTATTCGTAAACGGAGCTGACAACTTACAAGTCTCCCGTTTTTGTTTGACAGGCTGTAAGCCGAGGAATAGGAAACAGTGCGGTTCAACCCGGATACCGCTTTACCTTGGTGTATGAATTGACAGCAGCTTGATCGCGATTCCAAGACGCGCAAGCAAAGGTAACTTGCACACGAATCTATCCCGCTGTAGTCTTTAGCGCAAACAGTCTGGGTTTGAGCAGGCTCTAAAACTATGCTACGCTCTTTGCCCCCTTGCCAGATCGACCAGCATGCCTGAAACCTGAGACCGTTGAGAAAACGTCTTGTCTCCAGGTATGCGTTTTAAAATTTATGATCGCTGAGTCATTATGTTACTTTAAATGCGTGAGCCGGTGTAAAATCTAATGTGGCGACTTTGGTTCGCACTTTACAGGTTAAATAAGGAACCACAGGATATCTGAACTAGAGAGGGACAGGGAGAAAACACTTGCTACTGTCCGAGGTATGAATCTGGAATTTTTTCCTTTATGTTTCGCGGGTTCACCCGCGTGTGCACAAACTTAAAGTACATTGCTTTTTTACATTCTAAGCTTAATGTTATCTTACAGATAACAAGGTCCCGCTACAAGCATTGGTGCTAACAGATCCCCGAGATAAGGCCTTCGGAGTCACTGTCAGGTACTAAAAGGGCCATGAGGGGCATTGGGGGCAGTCACCCTGGTATTGAGAACGTTTGGTGACATGTTGCTCTCCTTTTGTCTTTCTTTTTAACATAAACACCTTTTAGAACTACATTGATTGAGCCCTGATGAGAGTCCGTCAACCTGACTCACGGACTCGAAACGCGTCGGCATCATTGGAAGAATATGCGAAGGATACAGAATTTATTACTGAGTCTTACTGATTAATTTGTTTATATTCTTCCTTTGTTTTCCTTGAACGTGTCTCTTTCATTGAGTTGATATACTGATTTTGGTTTATTGAATGTTCCAATATGTGCAGAGATTCATTGGTTTATTGAATGTTCCAATACGACCACTCACTATCCGAAAGGTGTATTATATAATTGTGTGTTTTGTAACTTTTCCTGTGATTTATATTCCTTTTTGTTGCATTGTTGTATAGTAGTTGTTACATGTTGAGTGTCTTTCTCAGACAATCCGTCTGAGCTTATATGTTGAAATTTCTAAAGTAAAAGGTAAAAATAAATATACCGAACAAATCTGAAATTCATTTTGATTTGTTTGCTCGTAGTAGAGAGCATTTGAGAAGTGGTGGGGTTGGCATCTGTTTTTCCCAAAAATGTTGTATGGTATAGCCTACCCTACGTCCCGGGACCTACCTCCTTAACTACACAAACTTTATAAAAGTGGCATTTTCAAAATTTGTATGTAAAATATGACTTTGCCATAAGTTAATATGTTTCATTACAATTCCAAAGACATCAAACATGAGCTGGTTACCTGCTCCCATTTGTTAATTACAGCTGATTAGCAGCAGCAGCTCCTGTATAGAGGCACAGGGGCTGCGCCTCCTTTACTTTATGGCATCCTAGAACAAACAAAAGCTTAGCTAAACACAATTAAAATGAAGAAACTAAAATAATTAAAATGAAGGTTACCGTACTATGCATTTTCGTAAGATGTGTCTCACTGATTCAGTACTAGCAGGGCTTATCCAAGCACAGCCATGGCCTTTTCCTGAGAGCGTGGTGACGTTGCTCAAATTTCCCCACCTTCTTTCAGTGCGATCATTTAAAATCAGCCTTGGTCATTTAGCTGTCAAGCCCAGGCTCCACAAGCTTGCATGTCACTCAGCAGCACTTACCCCACCCTTTAATATCTCGTCACAGGGTGAGGTGGGGCCAGCAAGCGTGACTGACCAAACCCCACCCTGTGACAAGATGTGAAAGGGTGGGTTAAGCAAGTTTCCAAAAGACACTGCAGACAAACTTATTTTTTCAGCCTGTGGTGTCAGTCAGGTTGCTCTAGATTTGGTGTGTTTACAAGCACATTCCTGCTCAACACAGTATGTTTTAGAAGCCTGAACTGCAATCTGCCCAGAACAGGTCGAGTTTGTGCAGTAATAAACTGTCAAAAAAGAAATCCTGATAGGTGACTGTGACCTAATTCAACCTTTCTACGCAAAAGGAACAGATCAGCAGCTGCCTTAAAAAACACTGCACAAGTAATTTTGGCGAAAATAGTTTAAATCCTTTACTTTTCTTGTTTCTCTTTATTTTTCTTTCTAACTGTTGTCTCCTCTGCAGTACTAATCGGGTCAGTTCAAAACTTTTTACTGACACAACTGTATGTGGTTGTTCTTATGTGCTTATTTTAACAATAGGCCTCTAGATCCAATCTGCAAGAACAAAACAAGCGGTAACAAGGTGTAACTTTTTATTAATAAAATTGCTGGTTACTCAAAGAGTGATGTTTGGTGGGTTTGTGTGAATGGGTGATGCATTGAATTTGTGGGGTGGACTGTGTAAATAGGTAAATGTGATGGTTATATGAATTGGGTGAATGACAGTGGGAATTTTGATGCGAGTGGGTAAATATGAGTAGGTAGGTGAATGATGTAAAGTGGAAGTAAGTGAAATATTTGTTGAATGGAATAGGTAGGGGAATGATCTTGAGTGAGTAGTTGAGTGAGTAGCTGGGTATGTGACTGGGAATGATAAGGTGGGTAGACGAAAGCAACAACACGATGAATAAATGAATGAATGCAACCTGCTGCCTCCAATAACATATTTCAATGACTTGAAATACAACAGTGAGCAGGCAAGGCAATGTGAATTAGGTGAATGAGAGGGAATATTTCGTTTGATGAGAATGTATGACTGAGTGCGTGAGTGAGTATGAGTTAGTGAGTAAACAGCAAATTGATGAGGGTGTGCATGGGAGTATAGAATTCAGTTGGGAAATTAGTGTGTATGGATGGATGGATGGATATATGTGAGCTGATTAGAAATTGTGCTGTACATACGCTGAAAATATTGGTGACAGTTTGAATGGAAACTTATCAATCTTAGACCTCTTGACTCTTAGCTGGGTCTGATGGCTCATTGGACTAATGCATCCACTAAGCCTTCTGATAAGGCTGATGATTCGTATTTCAGCCCACAGTTTGAACTCCGGTGTTCCACTAAGCCTATTATCCCCTCAAGGTCGATTAAAAAGTAAGTATTGAGTTATGTAAAAATGAACATTGTGTTAAACCTCTCTCCACAGCCAAACTCTCCTGGAAAATCAAGCATCTGGTTTGCTCGCTATGCTCAATTGCATAGTGCAATGCTGTGTATGGACTTCCGCTCACCACTTTTTGCAATCACCAGCCGCCACTACGTAATAAGGAAACTCCAATGTTATCCTATGTGAAAGGAAGGCCTTGCAGTAGTGTAAAACAAATTTAAGATTTTTTCATTACCAGGACAAAAAAGCTTAAAATAACGTGTCCTACTTTTTTTTAATACATTACACCCTGCTTTGAGGACTGTTTAGGGGTGATATATATATTAAACAGACCCCCCAGGATATAGCGGCATGGATTAGCAAATTTAGCGGCACAAAAATGGAAATTTAGCAGCACAAATATGGAAATTTAGCGGCAATTTTGCGGCATTTTATTTGGCTATTTTTCCTACAACAAACACAGATGTCTTTGTTTTTTGAGATACTTAACAACAAGAAGCTATGAGACTCTATTGCTGCCGATTTCTGTCCCGAAGGGAGACAGGAGGTGGCACGCGCGGACAGGAGATGTGCACGTGTATGGACAGGAGATGTGTATTCCGTACGCCTGCACATCTCCTGTCCCCGGAGGCTGGCAGCACGCTTATCGCAAGCCTTCAGTTTCCCTCTCCCCGTCGCTCCACAGAGCCAGCTTGTTTTTTACACTCTTAGCTGTCTCTATGCTGCCTCTAGCGCTGTTGTTTGTATTGATTTTTGAGGTGGTGACTCCTTTTTTGGCAGGGGGGCAAAGCTACTAGTAAGGTTATTAGGAGAGAGATGAAAGATCATTCTCTATGGTTACCACCCTTACCCCACCTGTCGATTCTAATTTATAATGTTCCTGGCAGGGTTCCCAGATGTTATGGTAACACAGAGGACACCACAAGCCTCATTTATCGGTCTCTCTGAGAGATCTGCTCATGCCTCTTAGCTGTCCAATCATAGGGGAAGGCACTCTCCAATTCTGTGCAGTATCCCTTCATGCAAGTACCATACTGTATGCTACTGATTTTGCAGGTTTTGTGCTGCCGCAACCACTTGATTTCATACTCATCCCATGGTTGCAGTCCATGTTACTTTCTTGTTGATGGTGGACATGCTGTGTCTAATTTTGCCCTCTGTTTACATTTAGAAAATATATTTTGCATCCGGTGGCACTGTGTCACAGTATTGGGCTCCAGGCAGGCAGATGTCTCTCTCCTTTTGCTCTGATTCATTTGTTGCTGCCCGATCAGCCTTTGCAAATATGAAGCTAAGCCCACTGCTCTCACTAACTCTATCGACCAACTTCTCCCAGTATAGAAAGGTATCTTGTTGCATTGTTATATTTTGTTGATTATATCTAAAGTACTCTGAAACAGGTCTCAGCCTTCATGAGCTCTATGGAAGTAAATAAACAATTTTCGTTTTGTGCTGCTTTTCTCGTGTTTGTGTGAAAACTAGCACGAATTTATGCATAACAAGGAGTTTGATCAGGAAAAAAGTGGCAATACTTTATTTGAATGGTACAAGGCATAATGGAATTCCTAATGAAGTGGAGTGAGCACATTAATACCGAACAAATTATTGCAGATATATACTGCAGAAGTGCGAGCGCCTCTTCGGGCAGTTCTAGCTCCCAGCGTATGCATCTGATCTACGGCCGTGAATATCTAATTTTCATGCACTGTGAGTTACACATAATCAGTACCTGTCGGCGTAGATTGCTTGCTGTGCCGTGTAATGCCGTCCCGTCTCACCTCCCAACCTACTGACACTCTCCCATAATCAGAGCTCGAAGTCCGCCGACCCCAGTGGCTTCCTTGCAGTAACCCCGCGCCTGTCATCTGAAAAGTTCCCCGGGTAGGTGTTACCCTACGGAGAGGCAGCGTGCATCAAGCAGAATCCAAAAGCCAGAATGCCAAATATTTCCTGTCCGTTTTCTTTCAATTGTAGATTTATATTCTGATCGAACTTTGATCCCACACTAATAGCCAAGTAATTTTATTGAAAATAAGGCAATACTTGATTAAAGAGTCTGACTCGTGTGGTATGTTAGTTGAATAGATAATATATGCCAGACACCCAAGTATGAACATACTTCCTCGATACAACCTGGGGTCCCGGCGCCACTGCACCTGCTGCATCATTTATATCCCTCCACCACCCCTTATTGAGATGTAATAATAAATGGTGCTGGATATTGTATCGTTTCCTTTTTCGCTGGTGGGATAGATAGCATCGTCTCTCTGAACGGCTACCCTGTCCTTCGTCGTGTTTGCAGCCGCCCTTTGTCTTGCTCGGTTCCTGCTGTCTCTCGCTCTGCATTTTAGCCCGGTGCGGAGTACACAGCAGTGTTTACTCCAGTGATTGTTCTGTTCGTCTGTATTGGTGAAGAGGTGGACAGATTAGCACCCGAATGAGGGTGTTACTCCCAACACCGACACATCAAATGCGTTACAGAAACAGTCAGTCAGCGGGGCGCCCGCAGATCACCTCACCACAGGATGGCGGATGAATGACAGAGGGCGTTTCACAAAGGGTGGCGCTCTCACACCTTTTAGCTCGCCCTACAGCTGGGGAATTGAAAATGGGCTGGATGATTTTAAGGCGGAAACGGCAAATTTCGCGGGCTTTTGCCCAAATATCGCGGCATTTAAACAGATCGGCCGATTTCGCGATTTTACTGCAAATCGCGAAATCGCGATAAGCTGGAGGGTCTGATTAAAAATAAGGTGTGGGCCATTGCAAATAGGTGTATTTTGCCAGGGTGAACTGGCAGTTTTAAAACTGCACACACAGACCACAATGGCAGGCATGAGACATGTTTAAAGTGCCACTCAAGTGGGCCGAACAATAAGTGCTGCAGGCCCACTACTAACATTAAATTTACAGGCCCTGGATAAGTAGTACTGCCACTTTAGGCCAACTGGGGCTAAGCCAATGCTACCATGTTTTAAGGAGTAATTTCAGGAATGTGGAATTCCTATAGCCCAACAGGGACATTCTGTTTGGGGTCAACGGCAACACGTTTTCATGTTTTCAAGTTTCCTTGTGACAGGTAGGCCCTGCATTTTGTCCTTGTGACCAGTAGGCCCAACCCCCTACAGCACAAACCCTTTGGCTGCTGGTTTACAGTACCACATAGTTGATCTGGGAATATCATTTCCTGCAGTTAAGGTAATTTGTGCCCAAGTGTTATGGTTCATTAGTACAAAACCTTTATTATTAGGGTGAGCGATCTAAGTAAATTTTGTAAGCTCAGACTGTACTACTGACAGAGGTTCCAGTTTAAAAATGTGTATACACGTTTTCAATGTTTAGCAATATGAGGCTATGTATACTGCTCCCAGAATGCACTCTGATTAGATGCAAATATTTGCAGAAGCTTAAAAGCAAGATTGATGATTCTTTGCCTTCAAAATAAAAATGTTCACAGAAAAATTCAAAAACATTTAGCTAAACAACCGTAAAATATTAGGTACCTTTTCTCTGCTGCATCATTTAATAAAATGTGTTGATATATGCTAGTATTTCCCAAAAATATTCATAATGGAAAATCAGTGTAACCAGTTTAAATCAGAGTATGGGAAACCTAAAAATAAACAAGCATTGGTAAAGTCAGTAGGTCTGAAATTGTTCAGCCTTTTGGTTTTATTAATGTGTGATATGTTAAAGACATGGTTTTTGTAAAACATTATTGGTGTGGGAGCTGCCGGGCCCCCATCATTACAACAAACATTGGCAGAAGCTAAAATTATTTTGGTCTCTAAAAGCACACTGCAACATTAGCTCCTGCCACTGAACAAAACAACTGTGTTGATTATGCTCCTTGTGAAAGAACAGAATGCTGTCACTCACAGTGACGCTAGCCGATAGACAAACAGCGAGAGAGGGAGACAGAATTTTAATAAACACAAAAGGTCATGTTTAACGCCAGACCTAATTAGGGGCCCTATTAATAAATAAAGTCTCAAAAGTGCATCCATGTCCTTGCATTAGGAGCAGATACACAACTTTCCAGAATTCACAAGACTTTATAGAAGTAGGCCAAGAAATAGTACTCCTAGAAAATATTTGTGAACTGCATTTTCACATGAGCAAATATGCAGGTGTAGATTTGCTCTTGCGAAAATCTGAGTGTTTGCAAGTTCACTTTCCCTCCAGCCACATTTTCCCAACCCTGGAAAGGTTTTATGCCTGCTATTGTCAGGAGTACATTTCCAACCTTTCTCAGTATGGGCAAAGATTAGAGAAGAGTTGGTGAAAGCCCTTTAAACATGCAAGTTAGTAGGTTTACACAGACTTAAAAGGACATTCTAACCCTGAAGCTATTGCGTACCATTACCTTCAGCCCCAGTATGTAGATCTGCAGAAACGTGGCAACATAAGAGAATTGCTAATATTCAACCCCTACTATAGAGGGAGCCCCGACATAATCAGAGAGGCTATTTCAGAGCTCTTATATAATGAGATCACTGTCATAATTTGTCGCCGCATTATATGGGACAAAAGGGACCAGTGGATTTTGTTACAGGACAAGTGGATTTATGAAGCAACCTGCCCAATAGACAAGTAGATATTTTTTTATTCCACACCCCTGTCAGTAAACACATTCACTGTCGCACTGTTTAGGAGTGGCAACGTGTGTGGAGTCCTAAGGCCAGCAAAACAAGGCCAGCAAAAAGCGGAGGAGGTAGGCAAAAGCTTTAGGGGAAGATAATCCTAAGGCTGACAATTCTAACAAATGCTTAATACAAGTCAGCTTAATCTGAAAAACCACAGAGAAATAGTGCTAGGTCATGAGGTGAATGTAATTCTGATCAAATATAGTGCTGTTTCGTCTTCCTATAGTGTGACAACATTATCCTTCCCTGACGGCTACAAACTCCCCTTGTACAAACACAAATACCATAGAACACAACGTTTGGAATGTTGTTAACTTCATTAATCTTTTCTATTGTAAACCATTTTAGGTCATACCACAGACCGCTTTAGCTGTCCCTTATGAGAGCTTGTCATACATCAAAAATAAGTTTGAAGTAGCAGAGAGGGTGAGCTTTAAGTCAGCCCTCTTCAGCCATTAGCTTTCATATGTTTTTCATAGTTTGCTATTGCTTGCAGGGTCTGTCTATTAAGACCATTTCAGATTGAGGATGGCTGCATTGTCCTATTTGTGTTCTCTTTGAATTTTGGTGATTAGATCAAGCTGTTCTTTTGTTAAACGGCAGAAGCAACAAGATATGTAGCTTGAAAATGAGATGCTAGTATATATTGAATGATTTATTAATTTTGCTAGCACAATGACATGTTAATTGCTCATTTATAAGTTGCTACTTGGATGCCGAAGCATGTCAGAAAATAAAGTGCTAGTGACTAATCACTCTCGCATTCATTTATTTTACGCTGCTGTCATTTTAACTTGTTGCAGGACGTCCAACCCAGAGTGCACCACCAAGTGTCTCACAATATCAACTCCCTTCTGAGAGACGGTGGAAAACAAGGTAAGCTGGATACCCATGGACAGAGTGAGCTTTTCATGCTTGGAGGCTTTACACAGCCAACATCCATGACAGGCTTTGGACCGTCCCCAGGACATCGACTGAAGCCTCAAAATCTTTTGTGTAATAGGAGTTGGCCGAAGCGCCTGTCAGGCAGTGCTCAGCACAAAGCCCGGCCTCCTCTCCCATGGTCAAACGTTTTTAGAAGTTGACAGCTCTGATATTGTTCAGGTTACTATTTTTTTGTTCACAAACTAAAAATGTCATAAACATACAAAAAATACAATACAATTACTGGACGTTTGTCAAAAATATCTATTGTGGAATATTTTGCTGTATGTGCGATTAATATTCACATTTTAAGGAAAAAATGTCGTAAACATACAAAAAATACAATACAATTACTGGACGTTTGTCAAAAATATCTATTGTGGAATATTTTGCTGTGTGTGCGATTAATATTCACATTTTAAGGAAAAAATGTCGTAAACATACAAAAAATACAATACAATTACTGGACGTTTGTCAAAAATATCTATTGAGCAATATTTTGCTGTGTGTGCGATTAATATTCACATTTTAAGGAAAAAATGTCGTAAACATACAAAAAATACAATACAATTACTGGACGTTTGTCAAAAATATCTATTGTGGAACGAAGATGGCGCCGGTCTCTGAGGACGGGGATGGGGGTGCTTCCCTGTCCCATGTGTGCCCTGTCCTGCCTGCTCTTGCCCATCGCGGCGGACCGCTGACATCGGCCCGAGGCTGGCTTTGTGTGGGACCGCTGCGGACCCTGGACTACAGCGATATCCTCGAAGCAATTGCGGACCTCCGGACGGCTTGGCAGCGGAATACTTGCCAGCTGGGTCGCAAGATTGACGAGGTGGCACTTGCACTGGGGCGCCTGAAACGACAAGACCCCCTGCTGCCCACAAATGCTCCCCAAGTGGATACTGTGTCTCGGCAGGCTTCTCCAGTACAGCGGGCGATTCATGGATACAATGACTCGACTCTGCCCGTCGTTGGAGACTCGGCTACATTGTCTCCCCTTATTCCTAAGCCTGGGGCTCTACCTCTGCAGCTGCTGCCTTCGCATCGCTCACTGACTTCTTGGCTGTTGGTCCTCCCTGATACATCTGCCCCCGGAGCCTCTTATCATCTTAGGGAAAAAATGCCTCCTCCAGTCTGCGTCGATAAGCTGATCCTTTTTGACATTGGACTTCTTGATGACTGGGGGCATCCATTTCGTTCTCCAATGCTTCTTCTTCATCGAGGACGGCCATCTTGGTCCTTTGTTCTTCTTTCGGCTTGTTCTCAGCGGTGGCCATTTCTGGAAGGTTTTCGACGTTCGGGCCAGGGTTGACGGCATTCCTTGCGCTGACTTTGTCTGTTTGGCTAGCGGAGACCCGGACTGTACTGATGACTTGGTATTGTTACTATGCACTGTGTAATGTTTTTTCCCACATGTGGCTGGAATTGCTGGGTGCATTTGCTGGTTCATACTTATGGGGTGGGAATACTGTGGACGGGCGATCCGATGATAAGTGCTGCTGGGGACATCTTCCCTGGGTTTTTTTTTTAATTGTTGCTGGCTCGTACCTGAATTGCCTTACTCCTTAGAAGCATTGTGTGACTATACTGCTGCTATTATTCTTCATTCACGGATGCAAATGCCTTGTACTTCTGTGGGTCGTAATTACTGGGGCGTGGGTCTGGTGCGGGCTGAGAGTCTGGATTTAAGTGTTCTTGGCCCTCCTCCGAGCTTATTTTTTCCTTTCGGGAGTGGTAGAATAGATTGTTCTTTTCTTCCTCCCGATATTTCAAGAGTGAAAATTTTTCTTTTTATTGTTTCTCTCTTTCTCTTCTATTCTTGGTCTGTATTTCGGGTTCTTTAATGGGCGACAGGCACTTTGCCGGGGGGGGTAGGCCGTTGCCTCCGGATTGATGTAGGGTGGGGGGTAGATTTATTTTTCCTTTTTTAGTTCTATGGGCCTTATTTTTTTAAACTTCTGCGCTTTCTTGTTCTGATTTCTGTTCTTTTTCTGAGATAAGGGTTAGTAGGGAGTGGGTGGCGTTGTGGGTGGCACGTACAAGTGGACTAAAGCCCTCTTGTTTTGCATTGTACTGCCATATTGACGGAGTGTTCTCACCATTGCTGTTTTTACCGATGCTGCCTGCTCATGTTGTGAAGTTAATGTACGGACTCAGTTCTCCTTGCTTCTATTCTTCACTGATTATATTTCGATCATAAATTTTAAAACTTAACCTTCAATGCTCCTCTCCTTGGCGACATGACTTATCCAGTGTAACTGCTACTAATTATTGCTATCCTGCCTGATGCCGCTGGGGAACCGCATTGCTTGCACCTGTGCTCAAAGTATCGTGGCCGGCCTGTTGGTTGTAGGCCCGTATTTGTTCTCCTTTTTATGCACAATAAAGGTTTTCAAAAATTAAAAAAAATATATATCTATTGTGGAATATTTTGCTGTGTGTGTGATTAATATTCACATTTTAAGGAAAAAATGTTGTAAACATACAAAAAATACAATACAATTACTGGACGTTTGTCAAAAATATCTATTGAGCAATATTTTGCTGTGTGTGCGATTAATATTCACCTTTTTAAGGAAACTTAAACTTCGGTCTCAGTTTCACAACACTCGTCTTTGAGGGTAGAGCTTAGCTCTGCTAATGCTGTCTGCACAGCAAAGTGGTTACAATTATTATTACTATACTAACGCATCATAACTAACATGCAACTTACTTACCTACCACAAATACAACTACTCACCTACCATAACCACTATACTCACCTATGTTGTCTACAATGCCATACCTACATACCTTATGCACCTACCATACCTAACATGGGTTTTTGCCTGATCAAGCTGTGCTTTCAGGTGAAACGCGTGACCACATGTTTTGAATGCATGAACACTTCCAGCTCTCTGTAGTGTCTCTGAATAGGGCATGCTGTTGGATGTTTGAGATTTTTTTTTTTTATAAAATTTTTATTAGGAAACCTCAGGATTACATCATGTGCAAAGCAGTGAAAGGCCGAGGGGCCATCATACATTATCAGCAAATCCCAAAACATCGCGCACCACAGGATAGTTACACTGCGTAATCAGACTCAACTGGCAATATTAAAGCAAAATTAGCGACCAAAATTACCCACAGTGTAGCAGAACATATGAGGATTCCAATTTACAATAAAGTTGAAGGATCATACGAAAGGCAATATTACGATAGCAATTTCGAACTATTTACGTATTAGGATAGCAGCCTTCAATTGAAAGTACCAATGGGAGAACAAACGGCAGGTAAAACGAGAGGAACCCCACCATCAGCAGTGTCCCAACCACAAAGCCAGCAATGTTAACAGGATCTATTACCATGAAGGGACACAAACAATGTTACACCCATGGAACCCATACCCCAGACTACAACTATAAGAAAGAGAGAGAGGAAAAATATACCAAGAAAAAAGAAGAAGAAAGGAAAAGGATAGAACGGGCCATAGAGACAAAGAGAACACAAAGAGCACGTCCCACCTCCACCCCCCACCCTGCATGCAGCGGAAGGCCACGCCCCCCCCCCCCCATAGGCATGCCTGTCGCCCCAGAAAACCCCACAGAAGGGAAAGTAGGAGGAGGGCCCAAGCACTGGCCCCTAACACGCCCCCCTCCCCCGCCCATCCTGAATGACCAAAGTGAACCCACCAAAATGGAGGGCATGCAACAATACAAAATCGTCCCAAGCACCCCAAGTCACCATCGTAAGCAATGTTTTCATCCAGCACCAGAAACATCCTTCAAGCAAACAAGTCTAAGTTCAGCCTTGGCCAGTACGAACCAGGGCAGCAAAACATCGTGCATCGGGAAAAAACAAAGTCGATGAGTCCGCAGTCCCTTTTGTAGCCAATGTAGCAGCAAGACAGGGTGGAAGAGTCCACACAGCAAAGTAGCTCCACAGCGTTCTAGCGATCGATGGAGGCAGGTAATGCGATTCCGGAACGTAGGCAGATAGCCAGAAAGCATTGCAATCAGCAAACGTAGCAGGTCGGCCACAAATCCCAGCAAGTTCGTTGTCCGGTTGCACACACATTAGAGGGTCCCGGTCGCTGACAGACCGGGAAAGAACAGGCTCCGGTTCGACAACGTAGCCATCCGCTGTTACACAACTCGCTGACACCCGTGGGGAAGCCACATAAGTCCAGCCACTGATCAGCGCAGAGTGCAGGTCTTTAATGGCCTATATTACAGAACAGGGTTGGACCCAAATAGTCAAAGGGACCTGGGTATATAGGTATTGTAGAGAAGAGGGGTCCCCAACAAACAAGGAGTAGGTAAGAGATGGGGAAATTCAAAAATATTTTTAAACAATTAAACCAAAAAGTGATCAATCCAAGATGTAGTTGAAATGCAGTGTTTTATTCACCATGCATTCTTTTCATCATAGTTGAAGTTTTTCAATAAGGAGCAAAATATACATGTGATTGTAAATTGATTCATGTGCCCAGGTAGAAAAGGGGAGGAAAGGGGAGGGAGGTAAAGTTTACATGAAAGATGTGACTCACTTTTCATTCATTAGAAACAGATAACATGCATTAAAGATTCTGATATGAATTCAAAAGATCCCTATCCAATCAGGGTCTCATGCAGTAACAGAAAAAACTTAGAGTCTTTTTCAAAAAAAGGTCAAGCTCCTATGAAGCCGTACAAATCGCGCCGGTGATAGGAGTTGATGAAGGGTAGATGAACAGTCTACGTTTCGACCCAGTTGATCGTAGGGTGGTTGAACCTTACAGTGCGGGTCTTCTTCAGGACAAGCGGGGGTAGGGGGTGGGCAAACCTCCTAGGGTTAAACAGAGATTGAGGATCAGAAATTAATTATCACAGGGCAATTAATCCCTATCTGAACCGTAGCGGGGGTTCCGCCCGGGAACATGGTTAAAATGAGTGTACACGGAGGGCTATATATAAGAACATATGTATCTAAAAGGATTTTACCTGCTGAAAGTTGCAGGTCAGGGGGTGATCAGATTACTACTGATTAGAGTCCCAGTGAAAAATGAGCATCCCAGGCGTAGCTGCTAGTTAGGGTGATCAATCTGTTTCGGGAATGGAAAATTATTTAATTAGAGTGTCTCGAAATAAGGGGTACCTCGTAGGCATTGATGGTATTTATGAAGGCCCAATAGTCCTACCTTGTGGGTAAGATTAACTGTACTGTGCTGGGCTCTGGGGATGTCTCTAGGTTCAAACTGGACGGCTGATTGAGATTCAAAAATCCGTATCTAAAGGAAAGACACGGGAACAGTTTGTACTGGTCAAATGGCCAGACACAGACTGAAAGTTTTTCAGCGTGACTCTACCCCAGGCACCCGCCTGGACTCTGGAGACGCCCGCCTCCTCTGAAATCATTGACGAGTCAACTATGATGACTCTGGGTAAGTTCAACCTATATGCCCAACGCTACTTATTTAGGGACATGCTTATCCTTATTTAATGAATATACAAAAACGATGTACCATATCCTCTCTCCAGATACAGTTGTATGACACGAGCCCGGCAGCCCTCCACCCAATTTGAAAATTATCAATTAATGAGGCAATACAGATAACCATGGGTAAGCTCGTTCTACACACCACATACGTTTATTGAGAGACGTGCGTTGCCATTTGACCAGTACAAACTGTTCCCGTGTCTTTCCTTTAGATACGGATTTTTGAATCTCAATCAGCCGTCCAGTTTGAACCTAGAGACATCCCCAGAGCCCAGCACAGTACAGTTAATCTTACCCACAAGGTAGGACTATTGGGCCTTCATAAATACCATCAATGCCTACGAGGTACCCCTTATTTCGAGACACTCTAATTAAATAATTTTCCATTCCCGAAACAGATTGATCACCCTAACTAGCAGCTACGCCTGGGATGCTCATTTTTCACTGGGACTCTAATCAGTAGTAATCTGATCACCCCCTGACCTGCAACTTTCAGCAGGTAAAATCCTTTTAGATACATATGTTCTTATATATAGCCCTCAGTGTACACTCATTTTAACCATGTTCCCGGGCGGAACCCCCGCTACGGTTCAGATAGGGATTAATTGCCCTGTGATAATTAATTTCTGATCCTCAATCTCTGTTTAACCCTAGGAGGTTTGCCCACCCCCTACCCCCGCTTGTCCTGAAGAAGACCCGCACTGTAAGGTTCAACCACCCTACGATCAACTGGGTCGAAACGTAGACTGTTCATCTACCCTTCATCAACTCCTATCACCGGCGCGATTTGTACGGCTTCATAGGAGCTTGACCTTTTTTTGAAAAAGACTCTAAGTTTTTTCTGTTACTGCATGAGACCCTGATTGGATAGGGATCTTTTGAATTCATATCAGAATCTTTAATGCATGTTATCTGTTTCTAATGAATGAAAAGTGAGTCACATCTTTCATGTAAACTTTACCTCCCTCCCCTTTCCTCCCCTTTTCTACCTGGGCACATGAATCAATTTACAATCACATGTATATTTTGCTCCTTATTGAAAAACTTCAACTATGATGAAAAGAATGCATGGTGAATAAAACACTGCATTTCAACTACATCTTGGATTGATCACTTTTTGGTTTAATTGTTTAAAAATATTTTTGAATTTCCCCATCTCTTACCTACTCCTTGTTTGTTGGGGACCCCTCTTCCCTACAAGGTCTTTAATGGCCAGCAGGACGTCCCGCGTTGTAAGGTCCATGTCCAGTCCGCCAGTGTGCATAGCAGTGTGCATTGCTCACCTCGCTCCCAGGGAAACTCAATGCTGGCAAGGACACACAGCCCCAGGCGTGCCCAAAAGTTCCCTCTAAACAGCGATGCGAGGAGACCTACCGGTCGCCGACATTATCCGGGGAAGGTCGGGGCTGGAACGGCCGGCAGGCAGGCACGCCGAGGGAGCAGGCAAAACAGACTCCGTCGAAAACCGATGTCAAGCAGCACGAGTGGCGCCAGTGCTGGTCCTCAGTCGACAATCTCCGGTCCCAGCCTATGATGAACCCGATCCGACTCACCGGGTAAAGATGGCCGGCCGGGGCCGATGTTGTTCAATCGGACTCCGGCTGTTGCGTCACTCGAGGTCCCGGCGCACACAATGGAAGGGCCGGGAAATTGGAGACGATGTAACTCGGTCGCGGAAGACCGATCTCGACCCGGAGAAACACTGCCGGGCTCAGTAAACACTCATCAGTGCAGGGCCGCTATCAGGACGCAGGATGGGTGTCAGGATAGTGCGGGAGGAAAGGCGATCGGCGGAGCCGGGCTTCTATGCGGCCATCTTGGCCGCCGTCTCGGCTCCTCCGTTGTTTGAGATTTAATTAAGAATTTTCTCTTATCTTTTTTTAAAGATCTGTTTATTTGCATTTTATCCACAACATTGATACATTTCATCATTCAAAAATAATAGATACCATTGAACAGAAAACAACAAATATTTTTCTTGCATCCCCTGTAGTCTAGTCAAATACTTTGAATTAGCCTTCTCAAAATACTCGAGTCTAAGCCAGCTGTAACATTCAGTCGCTTCCATCCGTTCCCCTAGTGTGGTCGCCGGGTGTCCAGGGGATTTATTTTAATGTTCCTGAGCTCGTGTCCCAAAAAGGAACAAAAGCTCTGGAAGAATAAAAGAATGCTAAATGGTATTTCCCACTACTGTGAGACTCCATATGCGATTTTCCATAATCATGTCTTGTCAGCAGTCCAAGAGGTCTTTTACCTAAAGAAAGACCACATTCTTCATTAGTCAAGTCAGACTGAGACAGCTTCTGAACTGTAGCTTGGAATCACCCAGAGATGCTGCATCACAAGAGCAGACCAGGAACAGACCTCAGAAGGCTTGGGAGGAGGACTGGATGGAGGATGGAGATTGGAGATTGGAAAGACCAGATTAATTTAAGATTATGTATTGCTGCCCTGTGTCTGACTGGAACTAAGGTCGCCTAGCCAGCCTTCTCCCCTACTCTCATTTACCTACTGTCTGGCTTCAACTCACATGGCCACAGCAAAATTTATGTTTGCAATGAAAACTATGGTAGCACAACAAGTAAACATTGGCACCCTTCTGTAACCTGCCTGGGTATTCCTTCAAGCGCCAGTGCATAGTGAGAAACTTTGTAGTGTATCTTGATGGCGAATTCTAAATGGTTTTTTGGGCCATACAAGTGTTGAAAAACATTATTTCATCTATCATTCCTATGCAAGGTGAAGACTTTCATCCCCCAACACTGAACCATATTTACAGAAGTCATAGGAAACTCCTACCTGGGCTGTAAGAATAGCCCTTAGGTAGGTACCTCTTTGTACCAACTGCATAAACTGTAAATTACTCCAAATAAAGGAGTGACGATTTCCCTGAGTTTCAGTAAATATGAAAGTGTGTTGGAAGCTGGTTGGAAATTGGTTACGTTTAGAGGACAGAGCAAACTCAAGGAGATGATGGACGGAGCGCTGAAACTTCTCAGACCCTCACCCCCAATCACAGATCTGGGTTGAATCCATCGTCGATCTTTAGCTCCCCCCTCCCCCCCAGTTCAGACACAGCTATATGCAAATCAGTCTTGAACCTTTGCCTCATGAGAACAGTCTAGTCCGAACTGCCAAGCAATGCCTTCCCTGGACCGGAAACAAGGATCCTGGGACCCGTTTCGGACTAACAACTCTTATCAGCCAGGCTAGCTTGGATCCAGTGACAAAGTGAGCAAGGGACCCACGTCTGGGCAAACCCTGCCAACTTAAGGCAAACTAAGCAAACACAAGGAGATCATGGACAGAGCGTTGAAACTTTTCAAACACTCATGCCCAGTCGCAGATCTAGTTTGAATCCATCATATCCCTGTGTATTATTAGAAGTCAGATTTTAAATGCAAAGTGCAATGTAAGTAAAATAAAAACATGGATTTTAAAATGTGCTTTTCTTATGTAGTACATTGGTACTACAGAGAAAGTGCAATGTGGGACAGTGTAACTTTTTGTTAACCGGGTTCTGCTTTTGCAGTACTTCTTTTCAGACACTGGAGAGGATTTACAGAGATGTTCACAGAGACTTCCAAGGAAAAGGGTCGCTATACCTACAAGTTAAATTCAACCAATACAAACCAAAAAATAACACTACGCTCCAGACTTGCACTACATATCATACCACTTTACCATAAGAAATCCGTAGGAGGAATTACTTTCTCAGCACAAGCCACCAAGCTCTGGAGTTCACTACCAGGCAGTATTAGAAGCACCCAGGATCAAGTACATTTCTGAAGACAGTGGAAAAACATGGCTATTTCCTAGATAACTGGACCACCCACATTCCAGCAACAGAGCCCAGAACACAGTTGCATCCTCAAGTGCAATCCTCAGCTTACAACCCACAAATTCCAAATAACTCAACCAGCAAACTGATTTCGAAATGCAGGGAAGCCAAGAAGCGATGGTTTGCCGTGGCATTATATAGTTATGTATTCAATGGCCCACAAATACATTAAAACCATACTATGAAGCAGTCAACGGATAATTATAACTTATCTTAAATTCACATAAGACATATCTGCTCTGAGTGTTGTCCATCACCAGTACTGTACAGCCAAAAGAACAGACATCACCAAACGAACAAACACGGAATAATGGAAGAGCTATGTCACACATTGCTGGACAATTCAGAGTCTACAATATATTGCACCACTGCAGGCCCCAAATATCTGAAAAATCAGGCAGCTTCTTTACGTCACTCAAAGACACTCAGATATGGGGAGATAGTAAAAATGCCCATCCCTACAGATCTCTCCATTTCTCCCTCCAACCATATCAGCTGAGGACAACAAAAATACAACCAGGTGCAGTAGCAAATACTATAAACGGACCTGCAGAGCTGTTCAAGCTACCAGTACACTGAAAACCATAAAATTGCTGCTGTGCAGAGATATTTTAAGGAGGCATGGGAAGGGTGGGCTCTATCCCAGGTCCCCAGCCTTGTAGGGGGGCCCTGATATGTTGTTGCCCTGATTAAATTGAATAATTCTTAACAGATTTTTTTACATACCGTTTTCCTTTCATTTATTTTGAATGCGGGTGATGTATTGGAGTCCAGTACAGACATCTGTCAGAGAAATGTTTGTTTTTCAACAATGTTTGTTTTTCAACACCAAGCAACATCCATAATAACGTATTTTAGATCAAAACAGGACCTCACTTATGAGAAACGGCAGGGATCACAAAGATTATTTGCAATAATATTAGTGAGATGCTGCTTAATTATGTTAATGAAATCACATGTCACTATCCCTGAATATTAGATGCAAACACATTTAGAATGTGGACGTGTGTGTCTGTACTCTGCCAGTGACCTGGCCAAAGAAGGCATAAAAGATCTGAAATTGGATGATAAATTCAAAGCTGTTACAAACAGGGGCCCCCAAAATACGTTTGGCCATGGGCCCCCAAAATCCTGAAGATGTCCCTGTTCCTGTGTCTCTCAAACTTGATAATTCACCAAACTGCTTCAAGCCACATTTCATAACACGATAACCACACCTCAGTGGTCATCACACACCACATGGAAACACTTCCACATAGGATCAAAACAAAGACAACATCCTTTCAACCACACATCCCACACAGTGTAGAGTGCTACCCATTTAGGAAAGTGCTTCAGCACCCCATCTGGGGTAGTAAGCACCCTGTAAATGCTGCAATACAATACAGTACTCACAACAGCTAGCCTAGCATGCCTAGTTACAACACCTAACCTAACATACCAACAATAGCTACTCTACCATACCTAACCTACTGCCACCTCGGCAGTGTGTATAACGCATGCCTGCTATGAGGTGGCGGTATATTGAAAAAGGAGCAAGTTATGAATATGGGACTTCTCGTAACGCCTTACAGTGCTGCAGCCTGCTTCATGAATCACTTGTAGCTAACTCAGGCACCTATAATAACAATGCGCTGCAGCCTGAATTGGGAAAATGCAGTTTGCAGCTTTTGAAGGGCATGAAAATGTAAATGCCGCTCCTTCAGAAATAGTGAAACTAGTTGGCTTTGCCAACTTGTTACCAATGAAATTGTATCCCAGGGAACCTCGTGCTCTATGTAACCCTAGTCCATCTGGCTACTTTGTTTTAGATAACTCTGACATTTTCAAATCTATCCTCATATTTACATGTTTTACAAAACCTAAAGTGGATCTCTTGCTAGGAAAGAACATGTTATATACCTGTAACAAGAACTATTTAGCAAGAAAGTTATTTGGCTAGGGAAATCTACCAGGTTAACTTGCAATCTAGCCCTAAATCCCTGACCTTTGCGAGGTTTGGGTACAGATGCAGACTGTAAAATGAACTAAAATGGGTCACTTAGATCGCTGCTCCAACAGTGCCCAAAATAGAAAGAATCAGTTCTTAGTGAGGGTATTGGAGGACTCATTTGTGTTGTGTAAGTTGGAAATTAGAAAAAAAAAAGAATTTCAAAAGTCCTGAACATCGCGTAAGAATTTTACTTATGCTTCTGAGAACACACTAGCAGGAGAAGTATTGCTGCTGATAAGTAACTTTTCATTTCATTTACCACTATCTCGGATGTGTTGTGAATTGAGGCTTACTTTTCAAGAACTGGAGGACCACCTTTCAACAAAAGGATATGATCAGAGGAATTGTTCCTCAGTAGCAGACTTAGGGATTCCTCTCTTAATAAAGCACACTGTTTTTAAATAGTGGTTTTCGTTACCAAGAATGTATGATTCCCAGCCAAATCACAATGTTTTGGGAATAGTTGATTAAATACCATCTCAGTAAAAATGTTTTGTGACTAGTAGATTACATCTCCTCGAGTATGGCCCTGTGTGTGACTGGGTTCCCCTGTTGGCCAATGCCCATGAGCTACTTACAGCATTCAATAGGAATGGAGGCAGTCTGGAGGGAGACCACCTTCCCGTTGCCCTGCGGTATGTGTACCCGAAAGACCAGCCGGACTCGTGTGTTCTTCCTCCCAATGTCCGTCTCGCCCTTACGCAGCTCGATATCCGAGTTCCGCAGCTTCAGGATCCCAGCACAGTCAATACTGGAAGTGTAATATACAAACATTATAGAGCAAAATAAACCAGTGCACAAAAGGATGGTGACATACAGTTTATAATCACACACTTGGTTCTCCTTAGATTGTACTCAACTCACAGAGATTATACATGAGGTTCTGTAGTCAAATATCTGTCCTTCTACGGTCAGTAACATGAATCAACTTTTTAATCAAATAACTATTACATTTTACTCTAAATAATGTACTGATACTACAATCAAACAAATATCGAATCATAACTTCTGTACTTCAGAAACATTCGAATCCAATACATTTCTGCTTATAGTGTATAACACACATGTAGTATAGAAGGAAAATAGTCCCACCTGCTGTACATTATAAGGATATTGCAAATCACCGAGGGATTCATAATCATAAAGAGGAACGAAACCTTTATAAGGTTATTGAATGCCAAGTTGACTTGCAACACCCTTATCAAGAAACAGAAAATAATCCTAGTTGTGCAGTGGGAAATAGTGGCTGTGTTTTTATAATGATATGAAATCCCAGAGGGTAACAGAAAGTGTTGTGAATATGTCAGTCATTATTTATATCTATATATATCAGTAATATGACTATACCTCAGCACATAAGGAATATGCTACTTACGAGTATGCATCTGTTCTTGGCATAGAGGGCTGCAGAGTGGTACATTATGAATAGATCGCCATCTGGTGTTGGGCTCGGATGATTGCACTATGTTTTTCTCTTGGAGAGTCTTTTGTATGTTGGTGACTCCTCCCTTGGTTGGTAGTGCGCATGGGCATCGGCTCCATCCTTAGATTGTTTTGCCATAGTAGGGTTAGATGGAGTAGTATGATAGAATACAGATAAGAATGCCCATGTAAGTGTATCTAAATAAGATAATGTTGGAACAGACACAGGTTTCCGGGGAGGCTGGGAGGGCATGTACCACTCTGCAGCCCTCTATGCCAAGAACAGATGCATACTGGTAAGTAGCATATTCCGTTCGAGGCATATGGGCTGCAGATGGTACATTATGAATAGACTATACAGCAGTTCTCTCCCTAGCGGTGGTTGCCCGTGTCTGTTGCAACTGTCTGAAATAAAGTTTTTAATACTGCTTGTCCCACTCTAGCTTGTTGTGTTGTGTGCACATCTACACAATAGTGTTTTGTGAAGGTGAGCAGTGTAACCCAGGTAGCTGCTTTGCATATGTCATCTAGTGGAATGTTTCCCAAAAATGCCATAGATGCTCCTAGTTTACGTGTAGAGTGAGCTCTAGGAGGAACAGTTAATGTTCTCTTTGCTTTTAAGTAGCATATTTGAATGCATTTTACAATCCATCTGGCAATGCCCGCTTTAGAGATTGGATTGCCTTTATGAGTAGGAGAAAACGCAACAAATAGCTGTTTTGTTTTTCTGAACGCTTGTGTTTTTTCTATATAGTACAATATTGCCCTTCTAACATCCAATGTACGTAGGGCTCTTTCTGCTACTGTTTGTGGTTTTGGAAAGAAAACCGGTAATTCCACTGACTGATTGATGTGGAATGCCGAAATTACCTTTGGTAAGAATTTTGGGTTTGTTCTAAGAACCACTTTATTTTGGTGTAACTGCATGAATGGTTCTTGAATTGTAAAAGCCTGCAACTCACTTACTCTTCTAAGTGACGTGATAGCTATGAGGAAGGCCACCTTCCATGTGAGGAATTGTATTTCACACCTATGCATAGGTTCAAAGGGTGGCCCCATTAGTCTGGTAAGTACTATATTGAGATTCCAGACTGGGGAAGGTGGTCGTCTTGGTGGAATCACTCTTTTGAGTCCTTCCATGAAAGCTTTAATTGCTGGTACTTTAAACAGGGAAAGATGTTGCCTGTTTTGTAGGTACGCCGCTATGGCTGCGAGATGAACTCTGATAGAGGTATATGCTAGGTTACATTGCTGCAAGTGTAGTAAATAGCAAATGATTTGTTTAGTGGATGTGTCCAGAGGGTTGATGTGCTTACTGTTACAGTGTATAGCAAACCTTTTCCATTTTGCTGCATAGCATGCTCTGGTGGTAGGACGCCTTGCTTGTTTAATGATTTCCATACATTCTGGTGGTAAATCTAAATATCCAAACTCTATGACCTCAGGAGCCAGATCGCTAGGTTCAGTTGTTTGGGATCTGGGTGCATTATTTCTCCATGGTTCTGTGTAAGATGCATGGGTAATAATCTTAGTTTTTGATGTGGCACTTGTGAGAGTTGTAGTAGCGTGGTGAACCACGGCTGTCTTGCCCACGTGGGTGCCACTAGTATCATTGTCATTGAGTGTTGCTGCAGTTTCCGAACCAGTAACGGAATTAGTGGGAGAGGAGGGAACGCGTAAGCAAATTTGTTGGACCAATTTATCCATAGTGCATTGCCCTGGGACCGTTGGTGCGGGTACCTGGATGCGAAGTTTTTGCATTTTGCGTTCTGATGATTGGCAAACAGATCTATCTCTGGTTGCCCCCATTTTTTGAAGAATGGCTGCAGTATTTGGTGGTGCAGCTCCCATTCGTGTACTTGTTCTGACTGTCTGCTTAGGATGTCTGCTATCTGATTTTGAACTCCTGGTAGGTGTTCTGCTAACAGATAGATCTTTTGAGGAATGGCCCATCTCCAAATGTCCTGTGCTAGTTTGGATAGTTGGAGAGAGTGTGTCCCCCCCTGTTTTTGAATATAATACATTGCAGTCATGTTGTCTGTTCTGATCAGGACTGCCTTGCTTGTTATTTGTATTTGGAAAGCCTTTAGTGCTAGAAATACTGCTAATAGTTCCAGGTAGTTGATGTGCAGTTTCTTTTGCTGCACACTCCACTTCCCCTGCACTGTGTATTTGTCCATATGCGCTCCCCATCCGGAGAGCGATGCGTCTGCTGTTATTATCACTTGTGGAATTGGCTCTAGGAACGACCGTCCTTTGGAAATGTTTTCTGTGTTCCACCACTTCAGAGAGCGATACGTCCGGTCGTTTACCAACACCAGATCTGTAATCAGACCTTGAGCCTGATTCCACTGTGTCGCTAGACACTCCTGTAGTGGACGCATTTGTAGCCTGGCATGTGGTATTAGCAGTATGCAGGAGGACATCATGCCTAACAGTTGCATAAACACTCGTGCTGGTAGTGAGTGTTATGGCTGAAATCTTTGTATTAACCCGACCATTGTCTGTATCCTGATTGGGTTGGGGTATGCTATTGCCTTTTCTGTGTCTATTGTAGCCCCCAGGTATTGCTGAATCTGGTTTGGTTGCAGGTGTGACTTTTTGTAGTTCACCGTAAACCCTAGGTGGTGCAGCAATTGAATTGTCTTCTGTGTGTTGTGAAGACATTCTTCTTGTGACTTGGCCTTTATTAACCAATCATCCAAGTATGGGAAGACATGTATTTGTTGTCTTCTTAGGTGTGCTGCCAGCTAGGCATTTTGTGAAAACTCTCGGTGCTGTTGTGACACCGAACGGAAGGACTTTGAACTGATAGTGTTGTCCTTCTACTACAAACCTTAGGTATTTTCTGTGGGCTTTGTGAATTGGGATATGAAAGTAAGCGCCTTTTAGATCCAGTGTAGAAAGAAAGTCCCCTTTCTTCAGTAAAGGGAGTACTTGTTGGAGCGTGACCATGTGGAAATGCTCCGAATTTATGTAAGCATTGAGAGGTCTGAGGTCCAATATTGGTCATAGGGACCCGTCTTTTTTGGGGATTAGGAAGTATAGAGAGTATACTCCTGTCCCTTGTTGATTTTTTGGGACCTTCTCTATTGCGTGCTTTTGTAGAAGTGCTAGTACTTCTTCTTTTAACAATGTCAGATGATCTTGACTCATTGGACGCTGTTTGGGGGGGATGTTTGGTGGGGTAGCTGTGAGTTCCAGGCAATAACCATGTTGGATAATCTGTCTCACCCACTTGTCTGATGTGATGTTTTCCCAGACAGGTAGGAACTGTGATAGACGTCCCCCGACCGGTGTTATGTGGTCTGGGGGGAGTTCTATGAAGTCACTGTTTTGGGGTTGAGGCGTTGCGGTTGTTATTATTTCCGCGGCCTCTACCTTTGTTGTTGTTACCCCTGTAATTTCCTCTTGAATTGCCTTTGGGTGATGTAGGTGTGAAAGAGGTGGATTGCTGATTTGTTCCTGTATTTTTTGAGCCCCCTCTATAGGTGGATCTACGAAAGGAACCTCTTTGTGTTGGCTGTTGCAATGCTCCCATTGACTTCGCCGTTTCTGTATCTTTTTTCATTTTTTCTAAGGTCTCATCTGTGCTTGAACCAAACAGTGTCTTTTGATCAAATGGTTGGTTCAGTAAGGACGTTTGTACTTCCTGTTTGAATCCTGAGATTCTAAGCCATGCATGTCTCCTTAACATGACACTGGTGTTGATAGATCTTGCTGCAGTGTCTGCTGCGTCTAGGGCGCACTTAATGGAAGTATTAGTTATTATCTTACCTTCCTGTATTAACTGATCTGCCTTTTTCTGATGTTCTTTAGGGAGATGTGTGATGAGTTTTTCTAATTCATCATAATGTGCCCTGTCATAACGTGCAAGTAGTGCCTGTGTATTGGCTATACGCCAGCTATTTGCCGCTTGTGATGCTACTCTCTTGCCTGATGCATCTATTAATTTTGACTCTTTATCAGGTGGAGGAGCCTCTCCTGTAGATAATGAGTTTGCTCTTTTACTAGCGTTTGAGACTACAAGCGAGTCCAGAGGTACATGCCCTTTGATAAATATTGGATCCTTTGGAGCCGCCTTATATTTTTTATCAATTCTTGGGTTTAACACCCTAGCCCTCACTGGGTCTTTGAATATTTCTTCTGTGTGACTGAGAAGACCCTTCAACATAGGAAGAGTACCTGATGTTCTTTGTGCATTAGGTAACGTCTCTAACAGGAAATCCTCTATTTGAGGTTCTGTATGTATATCTACTTTATGATATTTTGCTGCCCTGTTAATGAGCTGTACAAACCCTGTGTTATCATCAGGTGGTGAAGGCTTTGAGGGATATAACTCTGGGTCGTTGTCTTCATCTGACCCTACGTCATAATTTTCCCATGGGTCATCCGCATCTGGGATGGTTTCATCATCCCCTTGAGGTTCTCCCTCCCCTGGATCACTGTCTACATCAGACTGAGGTGTAGATGGTCTAGGTGTGTAAGGTGTAGGAATATTTGGCATAGTGTGAGGAATAGGAGAAGAGGGTGTGACTTTAGGTCGAGGAGAAGCAGGAGGAGTTGTATTTGTCCCCAGTGTTCTCTTTTTTGAAGGAAGAGATTTATCTTCTGTCTATTCATTCTTTCTCTTCTTCGTCACTACTTTGCCAGTTTGCGGATCGATAAACAAAATCTTTTGTTTGGGATCTGTTTGTTGCTCCTGAATCGGTACCGAAGGCCCTGGTTCCGAAAGGTGCTTATGTTTTTGATCGTCAGTGTTCGGTGTTTTCGGCACCGAGTGTCTACTCGATTCCGACTTCCTGGGTATCGAGTGAGTCTTGGACGATGAATCATGTTTCTGTTTCGACATGGAATGTTTCGATACCGAGCTTTCCCTTGTATGGAGCTTCGGTGTCGAAGTCGATGTCAACCTTTTCTCGGATCCGACATGGTGGGAGGCCGAGTGTTTCGGTTTCAGTTTCGGTTTCGTTGCCGGGCCCGAGGGAGGGGCGTCGGAAACTTTTTTCTGCGGTTTGACCGGGCTCGAAGGCGGGGTCGTTACCGCACGGGGTTGGTTTTTCGGTAAGGGGACGTCGTCACTCACGGTTTGTTGCACGTCGAGTTCTTCAACATCCGACTGGTCCCCTTCCGACCCCGACTGATCCTCTTCTTCCTCGATTTGCTCGTCTCCGAACAGCTCCGGGATCGCCTCCGACTGCATTCTGGAAACCTCGTGTCTTCGAGCTCGACGATTTCTAATCGTTAGCTTGGAGGAGAATGCTGCACAGGCTTCGCAGTCCCTGGATTCGTGTTCAGGCGATAGACAGAGGTTGCACACCTCGTGTAGGTCCTTGTGTGGGAACTTAGCACCACACGTTGGACATTTCTTGAATGGAGTCCTTTCCATGGACTCCGGGCTTGACTGCGTCGCGAAAGGCCTCCTGTTCGTCGACGTAGATCACAGTTTTTTCTTCGATTTTGAATTCGCAACGCGTCGGAATGGAAATGAAACGCGTTCGATAACAATAACGTCGAATTGGAAAGGGAATGCGCGCCGATAAATCACTTTTCTCTGAAGTTGATCTGGAGCGTCTCGATCCTCATCCGAACCCGATGGCGGAAAAAAACAATCTAAGGATGGAGCCGATGCCCATGCGCACTACCAACCAAGGGAGGAGTCACCAACATACAAAAGACTCTCCAAGAGAAAAACAAAGTGCAATCATCCGAGCCCAACACCAGATGGCGATCTATTCATAATGTACCATCTGCAGCCCATATGCCTCGAACTTATAATTGTCCATAAAAAGTACACACTGCAGAACTCGGCTGGTAACAGTCACATTACCTCTCAAGAAGAAGAAGAATTTGTCACCATGGAGTTCCAAATGACTCCACCAGTTAAAGTCTATACTGGGTGCCAAGCACTCTATATTTGGTGATTAACCAATGGCACACATTTACCTTTAAAGTAGCAGAGATGAGATTTCTTGTTTTACACAAAGGAGCAGAAAGCCTACTTTGTGGCTCAGGCCTAGAAGTGATGGCTGAGTGGAGATAACAGAGCAGTCAGCTTGCTTCACAGAGTTGTAGGTATGATGGGTGCGGCTGGTGCAGTGGCACCAGGTCCCAGTGGTATGGGGGGCCAACTAAACACTGTTTGTTTTACTATTATTCCTAATTTGCATTAGGGCCTAGTGGGCACTTGCTTTAGTAGTGTTGCTTTGGGCCTCTGAGTAATGGACTAGGGGTGGGGAAAATTGTATCAGAGGAGGCACCTTACTTTGGGCATCAGAGAAATGACAGTGACTGGGATGGGTCAAAATTGGTGCTCACATTTTTAACAAAGGTCAGAGGAGACATTCCAGTTGGCAAGGCAGCAGCTGTCATCGGTGCAGCAGGTGCAGCAGCACTTAGGTCCAGTGGGCCGGGGCGCCCACTGTATCACAATTAGTTCTTTTTTTTTAAAGGATATGGGGGGGCTCAATTTCTTTCATAGCATTATGGCTGAGGACACCTTTGCTGCACAAAGGGGGGCAACACATGGATGGGAGCTCATTTTTTTCTGAGAGGGAGGAAATGTAGCCTAATGGTGAGAGCTGCTGACTGTAGAACTGGGGAGCCAGGTTTAAGTCACAGCATGTGCTCAACATCCTGTGGTTCTTGACAAATCGCTTAATTTTCCTGAGCCGTAAAAAAAATCTCATCATGTATAATGTAATTGGAGGAGAATTCTTGCTACTCAGGTCCACGGTTATTATCACTGCAGCAGGTGCATAAGGGCCGAGGAGTGTGATGGGCTCACAAAACCACAATTACGGGAGCAGAGGTTTTTTCGTTAATTTATGTTTTTGTTTGATGAATTTGCTCTTTAATAAATCTTACATTTATTGTGGATTATACGGCTGAAAAAAGTCACTCTGAAATAACCTCATAAGCCCTGCCCTCTGAGCTCAGCCCTGCCCCTTGCCCAATCCTCTCATAAAAGTTTGGAGGGGGCCCTGACTTAAATGTATCTGAGGGGCCTCTGCTATGAGGTAATATTTGCTATACTTTCAGATTATTATGTCTGGATTGTGCATTTCATATCTTTGCAGAGGGTAGCAGCCAGTCTCTCGAGGGGTGCACTTCGGGTGCCCCTCAACCTCACAGCATCACTGTGAAGTCACAGCCCTGTAAACAAGGGGAGCCTTTACTGAGCTTGCATGTGTTTTGGATACTCACACGTTAATGAATGGAAAGCAAAGAACAATGTATGCCGGAAAACGCACAGAACAGGGCAGTTCACCCTTCAGAGCCTTGCAGGGGACTGTATGACTCATCAGTAGTCATAAAAGTGACTTGCTTCAACTCCTACGGCCTTCCTTTTTACTAGTCTCAACTTTGTGGGCAGATACCACAGCAACAGAGAATAAGGAATGGAGGAGAAGGCAGCCTGGGGCAGCTTAGGTCGAGGCAATCAGTAGCACTGTATGTACTTCGCATTGTGGGCTTCATTTTGACGCAATGCTTGGGGGTATTCATCTCACCTACCTGGCAATGGGTGATACCGACCCTAAACTATCTTGCAATCCTGGCCTTCCCTAGTGCCTCAAAAAGTACCAACTGTTGGTTGATAGAAATCGGGTCCCTGGTTCTGCTGAGGGTAAAAACGCCACGCGTTGCAGGCCTGGCGTGTGTAGTGTATACTCCTGGTATGTGTAGGGTCTACTCAGGAGCTGAAAATGTGGACATATAGAGAATGCTGAAAGGATGAGCGCATTCTTTGGAAGTCTTCCACAGTCTTTGGGACAAAGGTGGAGTCAGGCATCGAAACCACCATAACCCACTGGCATTAACTGAATAATTCAAAGGCACAAAGGCTTGAAGGCCACTCCAGCGCCTCTCGTGCATGAGAGGCGCTTTGTGTCACACGAGGATCTTGACTCACAGTTTATGCTTCAGTTTGGATGGAACCAGACTAAGGGCTCCTGAGGCCTTTGGCACCTTGTCCTAGGAAAGAGATGGCTCAGTCTTGCAAATATCTTGGTCACTGGCTGGGGTGAAGTATTCATCTGAACTGTTCGGGTCGGCAGATATCCCCACTAGACAGAACATGTCGGTGTCAGCCCGCACCCTAGCCCCAGCCATGTGACGTGAAAACACTTCAAAAGAATTCTGCTTGATTTCTCTCAAAAGGGCCACGTGGCGGAGTCTCGGTCGCTCGCTCCTGTAATGAGCTGCGCCGGAGGACCTCCTGCCACCAGCCACGTCATCCAGGCTCTCAGCAGAGAGGCCAACGTGATTAAAGCTAGCTCCTCGGGACCATGCGCACAAGCACAGCAGCCACGTTTCAAGCCTGCTTTCCATGTTTATGTTGTGGCTACACGTGAGGAGGTGCGTGTCTTGTGGGTCACACTGTAGGGGACACTTTCAAGCAAGTGTAAACAGTGCTCTGAGCAGAAGGTTCGCCCCTACCAGCATTACCTGTTGCCCCCAGCAGTGCATACAAAGACTACAGAGCACGGGAATTGCTCCAAGCAACCCAGGTAATGCACTCTGCAGTAATTTGGCATAAAGGAGGGTGGCGCATGGGGCCAGATAACTGTTAGAAGCTTTCAGGTACACCGATTCCGTTTGTGAGCAACTCTTTCAGCTTGGGGTTTGTTGTGCATTCTGATACTCGTGCTCCTGAGTTTATTATGGGTGAAACTGGACTCCAAGGATGCGAGCTGCCCCTCTCACATATGAATTGAGGAAACCTGAGCGCTGCAGCGTGTTGCTGTGAGCTGTCCAGGAGATGATTAACCACGGTTCAGCATCACTCTGCACCAGAGCGCCCCAGGCCAGCTGCCAGTCCTCCCTGTCAGGGCTGGCAAGGCGACAATCTGTCTTTCAGCCTGCTCTCCTCTATGGTCCCGCAGCACTCCATCCCTCCGGGAAGCTTCCATCCCTCCAGGAGAACGCTGCACCGACTCCCTCGCTCTTGGTTCCTGCAGCTCAGACTCTCCTCATGATCTTGCAGTGTGGCCTCCTTCGTGCCTCCAGCAGCACCCCATCTCTCCCGGGGTTCCTGCAGCTCTCTTCCCTTCTTTCCGCAGCCTCCTGCATGCCCCACCCTGTGGGCTCGGGCATCACTCTCTACCCTGAAGTTCCTCCTTCGGGTTCCTGTATGACAGATCCATGTGGTACCTAAGGCTTGAAAGGGACCGGTGCTTCCATCCAATGGCTCCATGGAATATCTCCACACGCCTGTGGCACTCTCTCCAGGCTGGACAAGAGCTACCCCATCCTGTGAGGTTCATGCAGCTCTCACTTTCTGTGCTCTTACAGCGCTCTCTCCTTTCAGGATTCTGGCCTCCATATACAGTGCAGCACTCCCTTTAGACAGGAAACTCCTCCTTTCAAGTTCCTGCAGCCCTCCCTGCGTCTGTGTATACTCAGTGTACGATCCCTCTGGACTTCTGCAGCTCTCCCTGCTCACCATCAGCACAGATGTCTGCCTAGAGTCCTAGACCATGTTGGGAGGACTTCCAGCAGCCCTGATTACGTCACTAAGCATGACGTGACATGTAGTGCTGCACTTAAGATGGAAAAAGTGAACAAAGTCCCGGGATGCTTAGTGCTGTTGGCTAAAACCAAGAATTCCTGAAAGTCGCCCTCAAGACATGGAGTCGGTTCAGAGCTGTGACTGGGGGACTCGTGCAGCACATCCTCCATTCGGACTCCTGACCCACTGCACCTCACCCCTCCAGGTCCTCGCTGGAGCATCAGCCTTCCCTGCTGCTGCTGGGTCTGCTGGCGAGCAGTGAGGCGACCTGCTGACAGGCTGCATCACCACAGGAGCTCACCAGGATGGAACCGATGAAAGTTACGCAAGGGACAATCCACACATGTTGTCCTTCCATTCCACCCTTCTGACATCACCCTTTCATCCTTTCTCCAGCAGCCTTCACTTCACCACAGTAAAACTTTGTGAACATGCTTGTATGACCTGTGCTGGCCAGTGGCCACCGCAGCTCAGCTTTATAGTGCTCACCAGCCAGCGCGGTCATTGTTTGGCTGTCAGTCTTGATGTCCCTCAGCTACAGACTTGTGATGTCACAGCACCCCAGATGGTCCTGACTCACACTGAAACACTCCAGAGCTCAGTGCTGCCTGCATGGAGATGGACAAATACCTCTATTGCTCCTGTGTGGCTGTCGCACCTATAAAATGGCTGCCACCCACAGCACCCTCAGAGCAAGCAGTTGGGTCCGAGCGGTAAGCTCTCTGCGAGTGGATACGGCCAGCGCTCCAACTGCTCACTTCAGGGGCTTACGCAAGTCTTGGCAGAGGAACTTTTCAGAGGACCACTGAATAGAGGCAGTATTGCACTGCTTTGTACTGTGGCACTTGTGTAGCACGTCATATCACTGCTGCGGCTCCAATGCCCAGTTTGGGAGGGCGGGTAAGAGCTACCCATATATCGTGGATGGGTGAAAGTGTGTATGTATAAAGAGTGATTTGAGTGGGAAGTGCTGGGTGTTGTGAGGGAGGGCTGGATAGGTGCTCCAGTTGTGTAACTGCAAACGTGGTGCTACACATAGGCATGCCAATAATGCTATTCTTGTTCCCGCCACCACAGAACACACGGGACACCAGCTGCCTTTTTACACGTCTTTATTTCAGCGTGTATCAGCACGAACTGCCGGGCTGCCCCCAAGCTCCTCCTCTTCCCTTTCCTGCCATGCCTGACCCTGGGTTACAGACAGGACAGGCATGCGATGCGACATCGCTGAAGAGCGCAAAGCAGATAGAGTTGCACTAAGCGATACACATCATCTGCCTCTGGTCTCCATGGTTACATTATTCGGATGTCAGCTTATAGGGTATACACAGGTTGCAGAGTAACATTGGTTGGGTGACAGGGTCAGGTGATTAGGAACAACAAAGTTTTTAAAGCACTTAAAAACTTTATGCGGTTGAGGTTTTGTATTATTCCTGGAGAGGCTTTCAGAGCTTGTTTATCTGTACCACAACGGAGGTCCAACCAAAGTGGGACTTTCTGAAGAAGGAACTCGGCAGAAGCAGTGCCAGTATGGTTCTGCGGGTGCTAGGTTTTCTATACACCCGCCAGACAACTCCGATCTGCCCAACTCGCCTGGCCTCTGTCCCACATATCCTTCGCCTACCTCGTCGCCAAGATCTGGAACACCCTACCCCTCCACCTCAGGCAATCTGCATTATTCACCCAGTTCAGGAAGGACCACAAGACCTGGCTCTTCGACTGAACTTCCACACCCAAATGGATCAGCAGAAGCCCCCTCACCTCCAAGCTCCTTGAGACCCTCACAGGTGAGTAGTCATGCTTTCCAACCCTCTGATTGATTGATTGAGGTTTCAAGTTTGTGTTGTAGGAAAATGTGCCCAGTACCCTAGATGGCTTGGTGGGTAAAGCAGTGTGTCTTGTCTATGCATCTTGGCACTGAGAGCCATTTAAGAGCTATAGTGGTGGTGCGATTGCAGCTTGGAATCTCCCACCTGAGACACAGACCTAGCTTGACTTGATGGTACAGCACAGTCTTCTGAGAAGGAAAAGGTTTGATCCCCAAAGGACACTCGTCTCCCAAGCACTTTGTTCTTTCACTTAACAACCAAGCCTGGCTGAAATAGGTTGTGTGGTACAGGGGAAAGATGATTTGACAACCTAGTGCTTACTTTGCCTGGGGTAACTTCCACCATCTACAGCAGACTGGCTGCCGCCAGAAAGGAAAGAGTTGGACCTGGGGTAGGGTACCTTGCAACAGTGGAGGAGGGGTATAAACCCATAGACCAGTGGTCTTCAAACAGTAGGATTTACCCACAGGGAAGTGTGGTCTCATATCTGGGGGGCTGTGAGTCACAGCAAGATTTATCTTTCTTTGTCCTTGCCACATTATGCTGTAAGTACTTTTGTTTGCTTCTGAGAATAACTAAATCATTCAGAAATAATGTGTGTTCACTCTGGACAGTAATGTGAATGTATTAAGTGATTGACATGGAGGTGTGAAGTAAGTTGAAGGACCCAAATGAGAGAGGCCCTGCCTTAAGACCATTTCACATCCTCACATGAGGATCACACAATCTGGAGGAAAAGGGGACTATGAAAGGAGCAGGTCACAGTCTAACCGCCTACCTACACTCAGTAACTATGCACTCAGAGACACCCAAGAAGGATGTCTATCTACCACTGCCCACGCATACTATTCAACGATGAGAAGGACAACAGGCCCCCACTCCTTAACAATGACAATCCTCCTGGTACTTGTTGGGTGGCAGACAGTACTGCCTTCCATCTGGCAAATCCAAAACAATCTTCCCCACTCCAATCTACATCACTCTAGCCTGCCCCACTCCAATCCAAAACACTCTGGCCCACCCCAATCCAAAACAATCCACTCCAATCCAATCCACCTCACTCCAATCCAAGCCAACTCATCCCACTCCAATCCAATCCAATCTACCCCACCCCAATCCAGCCAAATCCAATCTAGCCCACTCAAATCCACCCCACCCCACTCAAATTCACCCCCACCCCACCCTAGCCCAATCCAATCCACCAAATCTCAAACCGGTTCACCCCAGCCCAATCCAATCCACCCCACTCAAACCAATACACCCCACTGCAATCCAATCTACTCCACTCCAATCCACTCGCACCAATCCAATTCACCCCACCCCAGTCCACCACACCACTCCAATCCACTCTCCACTCCAATCCACCCTACCCCACTTCAATCCACCCCACTCCAATCAAATCCATCTTAAACAGTCCACCCCACTTCGATCCACCCCATCCTACCCAATCCACTTCACCCTACCACAGTTCAGTCCACCCCACTCAATCCAATCCATCCAACTCACCACACTCCAATCCACCCCACCCCATACCAATCCAACTCACCCAAATCCAATCCACCCCACTCAAACCCTACCCACCCCCTCCAGTCCAGTCCGATCCAATCCACCGCCATCCACTCTATTTCACCCCACTACCAACTTTCCTACTGTAATCCAATCCACCCCACCACAAACCAATCTAATCTAATCCACCCCACTTCAGTCCACCCTAATCCAACATACCTCACCCTTTTTCAGTCCACCCCAATCTATTTCAAACCAATCTACCCCACTACCTCAATCTACTTGAACCCACTCCACCCTATTTCACTCCACTCCACTCTACGCCTCTATGACACTGCACCCTAGGACACTCTCTGTCTCTGAACAACTGAACTCTTCTCCTTTCTACTCAACTCTGCTCCCCCACTCCACTCTACAACACTCTACTTCAACAAATCCAGTCTACAGCACTCTACTCTACTCCCCCCACTCCATTCTAAGAAACTCCCCACCACTAACTTTAAGCCATGCTGCAGAAGCTCAAGTAGTAGCTAACATGGCAAAAACACATTGCCAAAATCAATAGCTCTTGTATAGGGGAGACCTTTTGGCTTTGCCAATGCTTGTTTTAGTTCCAGATGGGCGGGTGGTTATGGGGCAACACAGAGGGAGGGCATGTGAGGGGCTAACACTGACAACAGCAGGGATGGGGGAAAGGGTTATGACGGTGCCAGCGCTGGAAGAAAATACAGCAGAGTGACCTTACCGTTACCCTCATTCCTCTGTAGAATGTATCTGTGGTCAGCGCGGGGACACACTGTTCTATGTGTAACCAGGCGCTCTATAAATGATTTATTATTATTATTAATATTATATTATATTATAACTTATTATTATTAAGTTGTGGAGTAGTCCGGAAACCCTTGATAATTACATTTGAACCCTTGTTGGTTTGCTTTTACAGTTCAAGGCAATTTATGTAGGTTTCCCTCATAAATCCAATCAAAAAATGAAAGTGCATGATAAATTATTCTCACGCATAGGTATTTTCATCGAACACCTGTCTGTTTAGGTATTGTCATTAAACAGCTATCTTTGTTTGAATGGTAACGCTCAAGTACCCTAATCTTGTGTCTATATTTCGTAGCGTATCATTTCACTCTTTCTCATGGGTGTCTTCAGGGCCCTCATGCTCCTACTTACTTGGCCGTCATGCCATTCTCTGGCAGCACTGACATCTCCAAAACTTTGGTGCTGCCAGCCACAGCCTCATAGCTGGCGGTGGCCACCATCTTGCCGGTGATGCGATGGACCTGGTAGAAGGCGTGAGGTCGCAGGTTCCTCTCGTCAGCCGTGCCAATGAACATCTGCAGCGTCAGTGGCTTCTCGTTGTAACCCAGCACCTGCAATAAACACAGCAGGACATTGTTAAAATGATCGCCATTAGTGATCCTGGTTGTTAAGAGCAGATGCCATCTGAATGAGGCCAGATGTGTGACCCCACACCAGTAACAATCCTGGAAGCATGTCCACGCGGTCCGAATGATCTCACAGCTAAGGCGTGAACAAACTACAGGGGTCACCCATATAACCCATAGGCTTTTGGGTATCTAACAAGGGAAAAACAAAGTAAAGCCTACGGAACAATATTATATCTATTTAGTTATAAGACTGGATACCATCAATTGTCCAATCTTGAGTGAATCCTTCTCAACACAAATTAATTGAAGAATTTTTTTTACCGAAGAGTATCTCCAGAAGGATAACCAGACGCACAGAGCAATACAAATCAAATGTGTAGTTTAACTTTCTCTTTTAATTAAACTACATTAACCCTTAATTATTGGTCTCTCACATTGAACAAAACTGTACACAATTCATATATACACACAAAACAAATATACTTTAGAATTACATATATACACCTTTTTTGGAACCAAACTCACGGTTCTAATGCCCCACTGATTTAAACAAGGATGTAAATGTATAATTCCTTAACATAACATTCCTTCACTTTAGATCACCAAAACAACACAAAAACTAAAACGAAGGGAGTGTACGAGGTTTTAACCACTTTTAACCTCTCTCAAAGTAGCACTCTCCTAAATAATTTTTTCAACAATGTTCGACAGATCTCTTGTTTTGGAGTCTTCCAATGTGTGTGTTGACGCGTTTCAGCCTCAGTTTAATCCAGGCCTCATCAGGACTACGAGGGCAAACATACTAGAACCCAGGTTCGAAAAAACTGTAGCCAAAGGTACAGAATCCACCTTCTATTCACAAATACTTTCAATCGTAAGGGCTTTTGCTTTGAAATGCTTAACGGTGGGCTACCAACTCAGCGGAAAACGTAAGCCTCATTACATAATCCTGGGGTTCTTCAAATAATCCACGCCGGTACTGAATCCCAGCTATAATCACTGCCGCCCTGAGCTCTGTCACTAAGCTCACGACGCCGTTTGTAACACAAACGGCGTCGTGAGCTTAGTGACAGAGCTCAGGGCAGCAGTGATTATAGCTGGGATTCAGTACCGGCGTGGATTATTTGAAGAACCCCAGGATTATGTAATGAGTTACAAACGGCGTCGTGAGCTTAGTGACAGAGCTCAGGGCGGCAGTGATTATAGCTGGGATTCAGTACCGGCGTGGATTATTTGAAGAACCCAAGGATTATGCAATGAGGCTTACGTTTTCCGCTGAGTTGGTAGCCCACCGTTAAGGATTTCAAAGCAAAAGCCCTTACGATTGAAAGTATTTGTGAATAGAAGGTGGATTCTGTACCTTTGGCTACAGTTTTTTCGAACCTGGGTTCTAGTATGTTTGCCCTCGTAGTCCTGATGAGGCCTGGATTAAACTGAGGCTGAAACGCGTCGACACACACATTGGAAGACTCCAAAACAAGAGATCTGTCGAACATTGTTGAAAAAATTATTTAGGAGAGTGCTACTTTGAGAGAGGTTAAAAGTGGTTAAAACCTCATACACTCCCTTCGTTTTAGTTTTTGTGTTGTTTTGGTGATCTAAAGTGAAGGAATGTTATGTTAAGGAATTATACATTTACATCTTTGTTTAAATCAGTGGGGCCTTAGAACCGTGAGTTTGGTTCCAAAAAAGGTGTATATATGTAAATCTAAAGTATATGTGTTTTCTGTGTATATATGAATTGTGTAGTTTTGTTCAATGTGAGAGACCAATAATTAAGGGTTAATGTAGTTTAATTAAAAGAGAAAGTTAAACTACACATTTGATTTGTATTGCTCTGTGCGTCTGGTTATCCTTCTGGAGATACTCTTCGGTAAAAAAATTACTTCAATTAATTTGTGTTGAGAAGGATTCACTCAAGATTGGACAATTGATGGTATCCAGTCTTATAACTAAATAGATATAATATTGCTCCGTAGGCTTTACTTTGTTTTTCCCTCACAGCTAAGGCGTGGCACACATACAATGATCCTGGAGAGCCAGCCCCACGTCATACTGATCCCTGAAAAAGGACCTTGACCATTACAATGGCAATGACAGAGTGATCCCAGAGACAAAGCCACACAAAATCAATGAGATACTTCCAAAGACAAGGCGCTACTCAATTAATACAATCTTAAAAAAAAAAAAAAAACACCAGGATGCCCAATACAACAGTCTTGCAACATAGGGATGACCCTGAACACCAGGCCCCACACAATCATAACAATCAGAGTTACCACCACACAAATCAAGATATTGCCTGAAGAAAGGGTTGACAATAATCCAAATGATGCCCAAGACAAGGTCCCCACAGAATGACTGCTGAGACCGTCCATATGAGTCACTAGACTCTCTACATCTGTGTGGGCCCACGCTGCCAGGAACTGGCCAAGGAGCTGGGGTATGGCGTGTCCCTTGTGTGCAGCTGTTGAGAAAACACTGCATGGCCTGACGTTAGGTAAGGGGACCTCTTTTACAGCAACTGATGCTTTATGAGACCCCTGGAGCACCAGTACTTGGGGGTTGGGTGGGAGTTACTCACCTGTGGTCCCCCGAGAACTGCTGGTAGCGGGGACCCGGCCCTGGACAGTGTGGCCTGATCTCCACACTCATGGAGCAGACAAGATACCTGGGACAAGCACAGGTGTTGTGGCTGTGTCAGTAACTTGACAAACTGGACTAGATCACTGGAATGCATGACTGACACAGTTGCGATTGATGGTTGCCTGCTACGCCACGACCTATGCAAGGGCTACAGAGATGATGGGTGACCCTGACACGACCATGGTAATACTGGACCTGGTGCTGCATAAATGCAAAAATACAGGACGGCCCAGCAGGAGAGAGGGAAGGTTCTGGATGGACGATTCTGAAGGCAGGTCCAGACAGATAAAAATACGGGTAGCTGGCTTCCGTAATAAACTAAGGGCTACAGTGCCAAGCTCTTTCTGGTTATGCAATGCGCTTGTTCCTAGGGTCTAGTGAATATTTTCATTGTGCAGCGAGAACATGGGTCTCTTGTGCCCAATGTCTGCATCCAAGCCACTAATTTCCGAGCTGTTGAATTTTTTGGATCCGGATGATATCCTTCTTGTGGCATGACAAACAGGCCAACATGCAGTTTACAAATGCGCAGGTACTGGCCTTCCCTGACTTTACTTAGGCAGTCTGCAAGCAGAGGAGGTGTATTTACTGCAAGCGGGGACCCGGGGAATCTCTGATCGCCAGTTAAAATATATGCTAATGTTTCCAGCCAAGTTAAGTGTAGCGACAGAGGGTAATGCACACTTCTTCACAGAGGTTGCAGATGTTTGCGCTTGGGTGGAGTCCAGGGCAGCTGCAGGCATGGGGCTTACAGGTTCGTAGTCAGACAGGCAACCACTGTAAACCCACCGGTGAAAGGAGTATAAGCAGACCTCAGAAAAGAACATGAAAGCAGAAAGATTTGGAAAGGGTGGAGGCCACCGCACAAATGGACAGTGAAACACACTGGAGTACCCCGCCCTCACAGACTTGGGGGCCTGATTTAGATCTTGGCGGATGGGTTACTATGTCACAACAATGACATAATGGAGTCAATTAGACAATGCACACATCCACAGCACGCTGTGGGTCTGCAGTATATATCTTATTAGATGGCCAGACACCACAATGGAAGGGCAGCAGGAGGTCATTTGTGGGGCCACGCCCTTGTTTTTGGTACTTTTTTCTTCATCTGCTTTGCTTCTCAAGTCTGCCTTTTATGTACTCATTGTTCGTTCACTCCTTTTTTCTTTAAATTGTTTGTTTCAGTATGAACTGTTGCAGTCTGGATGAGTGGCAGCCTGCACCTTTAAGCGGCCACTTACTCTCGCTGCTGACCGATGTATAATGTTCATCCTTCTAAAAACACCAGCATGTGTTTAGATTTGAAATTTCAAAGCTATGGGGAGGGGATGGGATGGGTGACATTGGAATGGTGGACGGCAGAGATACTGTCACTAATGTTAAAACTCTGGTTGTAGGGAATATGAGTATTAATTTAGGACATTTTCAAGAGTGGTCAAAGCGCTGGTTACTTGAGGCCAATGCTGCAGGGTGAGAGGCATGCAATGAAGGCAAGGGAATAAAGAGGGGGAGATAAGGGGACGGTAAACCCTCGCCTGCATGGCATGCCATGTTTTAGGACCACGTGTGTCATGCTCTGAAGGCCTCCGCTGGAATGCTGTGTTCACTTTGGAGGCCAAATGTACTCTAGCCTGTTTTATGGTCACAGGGGGGACATTATTTTTTGTTATTATACGTTAACTTTCTTTGGACCTAGCTCTCACCCTGAAGACTGGTTGGCTGCTGCACTGAACTACAAAAATAGAATAGAATTGAATACCAGAAAAGAATAATATAGCACTACAGTAAGTCCCAGAAGAAGAAACAATATAACAATGGGAAGACCTTGATCTGCAGCAGAAAATTTGCAAAAAATTATAAAAATATATGTTTTTGACTGCAGTCGGAAAGGCATTAGGACACGTACCCGGCAAATTTAAATGGGCAACAAATATATGAACCTAGGGAAGGAACCAAAATGGCATGAGGAGAAAATGGTGTCTAGCTAAATGAAAGCATAATAAGTCTGCACAAACCCTTGCTGCACTTATATCTGGAACCTGGAGGCAAGACAGGACAAGCGCCTTGAAGGTGGGGCACCAGCACTTGTACTGCACTCTGTATTGAAGTGGAAGTCAGTGCTAGTTATACAGCTGAGGATTTATGCACCGACGGGTCTGTGAATCAGCCACCCAACGTGCAGAAGAATGAGGTAGCATTAAGCGAAGCCACATTAGATCGAAGCAGATCTCAGAGAGGTTTATTTCCACCGTGAGTTTTGGGAAAAACAGAACACATCCATGGCAAGAAGTTTGGAACCAATCTAGAAAGATGCACTTTGAAGTCAATTAATAGTAAGCAATGGGCGGTCATAACTGATAACAAACAAAGAGATAGGACATATGCTGTCTAGGCGAGACAAAAAATAACACCATGCAGCCCCTCTGTAGCCCTTTGGGCAACAGAATGGACAGGCTTGGTTGGGCAGGTTAATCTTTTCATCTATTCTATTTTATGTGTCTGAATGAAAATGAGATGGGGAGAAAACGATGACGCTGATTGATAGACTATGAGGAATATACATAATTAAAAAAACTGTCGAGTAGAACGAATTAAAGAAGAGAAGGGGTTAGAAAAATAGAAATTAGTTTTCTGAGCGTTGAGCAGTGAACAAGGAAAAATGGAAATGAGAACAGATGAAACAGAGAAGGTGCGAGATAAAGGGAGAGCAGGCGATATCCATGGCAGGGTTGGTCCTGTAAGATGTAAATAACTGAACATAAGACAGAACAATGAAAAGCGCGGTAGAAAGGCAGAAAAACATTGAGGAGCGGGAGGTGGATGGCAGTTGCTGGATTTTCCTGGCAGAAGGCTCAGCACATGGGGAAAGCGGATAGGGCCTGCGTGAGATGTTCAAACCGCACCGACCCCACAAAAATATGGAAAGAGGCGAAATAATATCCCAAAGAGCGGAGGGGCTGAGTCAGAGACGGCACGCACGGCCCGGGCCGCGCTCCAGGGGCGGAGGGAGCCAAGGCTCGAGGCTCCGGCGGTCCTGCGCACTGTGTCTGCGCGCAGGGCCGACATCTTGTGATTCCACAGGGACCGGGCGTGCCTGCGCACACTGCGCCGAGTACCGGGCTTCAGGGGCCAGGCCTGGGGTTTCCCCCTTTCGAAAAGAAAAATACCAGCTTTTTGTTCGTCTTTTTAGAGTCTGCAAAGCTCCAGACGTGATACTTAAATAGAAAGTCATATTAAAGTCATCTGCATTCAATTACAACATGACGTTTCTGTTTTTGTTTACTTTCAGTCAGGGATCATTGGGGAAGCTCTAGAGCACTTTTAAATGGTTTATTTTTGTCTGCGGTTTGTGGTATATACTAATAAGATAAAAATACCCGCATTAGGTGATTTTCCTAATTTTTGTACAGGCGGGGACATTAAAGTACCCGTCGGGTGGGTAAGAAACCAGCAATAGGCAACCCTAGCCATGCCAATGAACCTCTGCCACCACCCAGGAACATATGATCACATAGCACATTGTCAGTGCCACTGGAATGCCGCAATTCTTCAGGCCCAGCAATTTTCACATAATTATAGATTTGCCACATAATCCATCATCTGTGGCATAATCTGCTGATTTTAACCCAAAAAACTGCTTCTAGCTCAAATGGATCAAAAGTTACAAAAATATGGCAACTCAGGTTCCTGTGCATCAGAAGGCTTTTTGCAAAGGTTGACAGGTCATATTTCAGTTGCTAATTGTTGTATTTGGCTGTTAAATTGCTACTAATTATGGTGACATTTTTTCTCAGACACTGATATTCGGTGTGAAAATGACAAAAAATGAAATATTGCTATCAGAAAATGTGCCACATTATGCCGCATAACATGCCTTTTCCTGTTGCATAATTTAGTCATTCTTGCAGGATAGTTTGGTTCTCTTCTTCCACATAATTCCAGTGGCCTTGCACATAACCAGTTTAAGCTTTAGATATCTTCTCCAATGCTGTGGTTTTATCATTAGAAAGTGAGGGGGAGAGGCCTGACTCTGTGAGCCGTGGTACTGCGACTCAGAAAAAGGGTCTTGAATATCGTAGGGTGTGCTGCAATTCAGGACTGGGGTGCGTGGGCTCAGTTGTATCTAGGTGTCAGGACTTGAGCTGCAGTGCGCCCTGATGGTCAGGGCCGGATTCCTATACCTTCAGTAAGTGGTGATCTGAGAGTAAGACTTGGTCCATCACGTAAGCTGATTACCAGTCCTAGCAGCAAATAATGATATCCTAATGTTGCTGCAGATTTGTCTTGTTTCTAGTCGAAACTCCTTGGGAATTGCAGGGAAGAATGAGGAATTATTTCAGTTTTATCTGGCCTTCTGGACAGGCTGGCACGGGCCAGTGTTATATGGCCGGTGTGGGGCAGGCCCGGATATAGAGGGTGGGCCAGGCCCGGCCAAGGAATACCCTGGCCCACCTAAGGTCATTTAGAACTGAAAAACAAGCGTTTTCCCCTTAATGTTTCCCATGGGCGTGCAACCTGGGGAGAGGAGTGAAGTCAGCAGAGTTTATTAGCTGCTGTGATGCTCAAATGACAAACACAGATATCCTGAAAACTGAATTATGATTCTGGGCTTATTTAATCGTATTTTTAAACTTCAATGCTTTGCAAAGTAGAAAGCTGCCAACGTTTTTTAAAAGCATGAAAAGCTATAAAGTGGCTCTGCATGGCACATTTCTGCTGCTGCATTTGACCAGGCGAATGCTACAGTCTTAGCCTTTTCCATGCGTCGGACGACCGCCAGCTGTGCGACGTCACGGTGAGCGTGTGCGGAGGACGGCTGGGGGCCGGCCGAACGGCGGCATTTTTTTTCACACCGCGGCGGAATGTCCACCGCAGCGAAGCAGTTAAAGTTCTGCATCTTAAAGATTTGACAAGCAGCATCCCTCCCCTCTCCCAAAGCCGGAAGCACATCGAAGAAAGCAGAGTATGTAGCTCTTTGGGTTCTGATTGTTGTGATAAAAATGTTAAACACGGACAGATGCCAATACCTAAAATGTCAGATCGATTAAATCCTTTGGGGCTTATTTACAAGCCCCTTGCGCTGCTGGTTCGTCACTTTTATCAAATGTTAAAAGTGACGCGTCAGCAGCACAGAGGCTGGTAAATAAGCCCCTTTGTTGTTTTTTGGCCAGTACTCACTCACCACCATGGCCCACCCATGCTACTTTACGGCCCTCCCCCCCAAAAAAAGTCTAGAGCCAGGGCTGGTGTGTGGCCTTTTTTTGTTTTTGTTTATTGGGCTGTGACAGAACTGGAGAAAAAAAACACTTGCCCTTTTTAGCTGGCACATCTAGAAATGCCAGACTGCCCGAAAAGCCAGTCTAACACTAATTACTAGGAATCAGACCCAGATTTGTCAATTCTTTCGGTAATTCCTGGTGTCTCTGGGTAGTCTGGAAGTTCAACGCATATCTCCCTTTAATTCCACATTCCTGAAGTTAAAGCCCCAGTATCGTTGACTCTGGGGTGCGGAATTTACACCCACACCGGGGCACTGGAAATGAGGTCCTGTGTCCAGACTGAGGTGCGCAGGCAGTGCAAATTTTACGTGAAGCACTTGTAGCTAAAACTCAAATGTTTGAGAAATGGGCGTCCCACGTCGGTCCACAAGGCTGAAGCCCTGCCGGATTTTCACGATATCCTTATATGATACATTTACATTAAATGAAAAAAACAGTATTGATTTACATAGTGATTATCCCAAAATTCTGGAATGTTCCTAACCTTAATGCATCACAGTTTGACAGCTGTCGTTTAGGGGCATTGCACGGTTTGTGTGCAAATATAGCTGAGGGTACTGGATGTCGTGACTACGGGTGTGTCCTCCTACTCTTATGAATACTTACAGAGGCGTAGCTAGAGCTTGTTGTGCCCGGGGCTATCCCTCAGATTGCCGCCCCTGGGGGGGATGGGTGATGAGTAAAAAGGACGGCGAGCACTTGAAAGAGGTCCGAGAGACACGTAGTATCGCCACTAATAGTTACCTCGATCATGCAAGGTACATGCACATACATGACACAGTCCAAGTACACATTTGAATACCCCGGTGACTGGCAGTACAAAAGAGAAGACACAGACTGCATGATCTATCTGGGGACTCAGAAAAAACCCATGTGACATCCATCAGATAGCTGCGTGAACGATTACCTGGTAACACCCTCAGCACAATGCAAACATGCACATACATGACACTGTTCAGGGATTCATCATATAGAGCTGACATTAAATGACCATACATCATGGTCCCCCCATTAAAGCAGTGGGGACCTGCACAAACGTGATGTGCTCATTTTTAAATGCACATGATTTTTCTTGTGCAATTGGGAGCCAACCCACAGACCATGGCGGCTGCTGGAGCCCGGAGCAGCAGTCACATCACTGACTGTGTGCAGCTGCTGCTGTTTGGTGAGCCTGAATCTCTAAAATCAAGCCCGAGCACCGTGTTTGCAGCGGGATGATTCGTTGCGGCCACTCCACTGCCAGGGCTGTAGGTGCCCCAAAAACTGAAACGTCCGGGCTGGCGCACCCTCCACCTTGCTGCAAATATAAGTAAGTGAGACTGAGTGTGAGAGCGCCCTAATCATGTCACTGATTGTTATTAAAACTGCTTTATACATTTAGCGCGCACTCTGTATTAGCTGCCTGCCCTTCTGTTATACACTGAAGTTCTCTGCAGTCACACACAGTGAGACAGCAAGAGTCTCATTCTGTCTGGATTCAGGTTAAACACTGTGTAGTTCAGGGACGAGCCACGTGAAGACGTACTATTTGAAATATTACAGCACTTGCTGCTCTGTAGTGCCTTAGTCTGAGACTTGCCCAATCAATGCAGCCCGGTGGTGCTGCTGTCGAGTCAGTCAGCGGGTAGTACTGACTCTGTGTGCTGACAGCTAGACTCTTAAAACGTACTATACTTAGGCAGCTGAGCTGAGAGCTCATCTGTGCTGCTGACTGCGGGGCTGGAGCCAGAAAGTGCCACACCGACCATAACCACTTCATGTTAATAATTTGGTTGAGAGCGCTACATCTCCCTGGCTGCTGGCTGTGAGCTCTGTGACATGACTGCATGGATTAGCCTGAGGCTTGCCCAATACTGATTGTACCCGACTAGTCAGCTGACTGTGTTGACTAACTTGTAATTTGAATTAGGCACTGCAGCTGTGAAGACAGAGAGATCTGTGCTCTTGAGGGCTGACATCCTGGGCTGCGTCCCACTTGAGACAGAGAGTGGCCTGGAGTCCACTGAGTGATGCTCTGTAGCATCTGATTTGATTGATTGATTGTTTGCCACTTGGAGGATCCAGGGGCCCAGTAGACAAAGGCAGTAGGCAAAGGCAGGAGTCAATGCTATTGTTTTTCTGCCAGTCTGCCCTGCAACACTGTGCCAGTGCCCCGCGGCCGCCCCCAAAATAGTGCCGCCCCAGCCCCCCCCCCCCCCAGCTCCGCCAGTAATTATCACAGTGCAACCAGCGGATGGGCACTAATTAAGTTGAATCAATCTGTGGTTGGTGGATGCTCCACAGAAAGGAATGGAAGTGATGCTTTGTCTGTGCTGTCCAATTAGGAGACAGAAAAGAAGGGTGAAACTGAAGCCAACAAATGGTAAGCAATGGCTCCAAGCCCTTTATTTTAAACAGTAGTCTTGCACATGTTGCAGGCTCAACCTAAAAATGGATGCCAAAACAACTAATTGAAAGTAATGTAAATAAAAATTAACCAGCGTGAGCTTTGTGAAATTTTCAGTTTAGAATTGGGACTCTCCCTGTAAAAGCTTTCACCTATAAATGGTCAGTAACCCGGGATGATAAATGTCACAACTGTAAAGATTTGACTGAGAATGTAAATGTAAATGTAAATGTGTGTGTCTTATAAAGCGCACTGCTACCCGGAGGCGTCCTGGCGCTATAGACCGCTGGGGAACCCATCCTTACTTTCCCTGTGAGATGTTCCCTACTGGGTATCTCCAAGGTGAAACAAGGCATCCCTGGCGTTTGTGGGGGGCCGTTGTGGAGATGAGGCAAGCTAATGCCCAGAGTTGCCGAGTGTGATCCCTGGTTAGAGTAGGCACCGAGGCGAGAATTATCAAGTCCACTGACCCTGGTTCACGACCCTGCCGCTTCGGGAATTGAACCCTGGTACCGGGCCGTCCTCTGCTTTCGGGTCTGCCGCCTCTAACCAGTGAGCCACACCACTCCACATAGCCCATAAATTGTTTGTATGTCCCCTTTAAACAAGCCCTCGTTGTAAGTGGCTAAAACCAACGTGTACCAACTTGGGAACCCGGAGGTACATTGAGGCTATAAGGATACTAGAGTCAGACTGTTCACCCTGTATAGCGATTGCTGTTGCTAAATTTCTAAGGTGGGCTTGGATTATACGCACTTGCACTTTACAGTCTCTAGAAGCTAGCTAAAGAACTTTAAGACATTTAAAAACGTAAGAATGGTCTTCATTTTATGTATTATCTTAGTTGATCTAAAATACTTTCTTACATTTTTTATTCTGTAAACGACAGCAATCTAGATTTAATAACTTTTTAAACATTGTATTTGTTATGTAGTATTTATAATGTCTGTGATGGGATGTATGTTTTGCTTTTATGACATGCTGTCGAATAAAGCTTTGAAAATTGAATTGAAAAGCAAAATGTTCAAAATGTTCAGGGAGTGCCTTAAACTGAACAGGAGGAAATGCCACAGTTTGGTGCCAGGTATAAAAAAGATGTGAGGCTTGAATGAAGCTGCCATACCTTCAGAAGACTAAGAAGATGAGCACTATTGCCTCTTAACATATTGTCTCTGTGTAGTGCTCTGAAAAGACCAAAAAGTGACATGTAGTCTTTTATTTAAAAAGATAGGAAGGAAATGCAAAAGAAACGGACAAGTGTATGCTTACATGCCAAAGGCTGGGAATTACCTCATACCTCCCTTTCTTAATAATGCAAACCCCAATTTACATTGCTAATCCTGGAAATTCACCTTTCTACTGTGTTCCTCTCTATTGTCTCCATACAACCTTCTTTTGCGTCTCTACGCTCGTGCTTTATTAAACACACAAAATAAAATTCGGTCAAGCTTAGTTCTGCAGGGGACAATCGGTGACATCAGGAGTGAGGGACACATTTCATCCTTAGTGTACTACTCCTGCATGGAACTGGCAAACAGAGGAACTCTCTTTTACTATGGACACAGGTTGTTTTTTTTACTGCACATTACGGTTCATTTTTCCATGACCAGAGTTTGCTTGGAATTACCTTTTTAAAATACTTGAAAATAAAGTCAACCGATTATTTTTATCTATAGCCATTAAACCAATGAATTTATATAACGATATACACTATGCATGAAGAAAAAACTTGTGATAGTTGAATCGCCAATATTAGAGACATTTTGCAATTAATAACACTCTCTTTGGCACTGGATGCATATGGGTAAAAGCTGCAGAGTCGAGAATAGGGCTAATTTTTGGTGCTGACGTCGTAGCCACTTACATTTTTTTTTAAAATACCTGCTTCGTTTTTTAGGATTCAATGTAATGTATTACGTAAACATTCAATGATTTGACACTTTTTAAAAGGCAAACAGAGCTGACTATTAACGTTACTGTCGGTACTGTTTTTGGTTAGTGTCCAGGCTGGGCAATATATGTTAGGGCAAGCTTGGGCGTGTTTTCAGAACCCCTCTGACAGCTTTTCAACGGTTTTCTACAAGGCTGGAAGTCTTTCCAATCAAGGTAAGTTCTTCAACATTTAAACTCAAATAATTATTTTAAATTGAGCCAGAAAAAGGAAAGTCGACATTTTTGCAGTAACCGGGAAAGAAATGTCTGAGCATGTGCGGCACATTTAATGCAAATTAAGTAGACTCCAGTAAAACATCTCTCTCGTCTGCGGCCGTGCGCTCGGCACTAGTGACCCGTTGCGGCGGCCTGTATTATTTATTTGGGGACACTGACACTACTGTAATGTCAGTGAGTGTCCCCAAATAAATGATAAAGGCCGCAGCAACGGGTCACTAGTGTCCCGCGGCCGCCCCCAGAATTGTGCCGCCTGGGGCGGACGGCCCCAACCGCCCCCCTCCCCTCCCTAGCTACGCCAGTGAGTACTTATTAGTACTATTTGTAACTCGCTGAGTTTTCTGTACATGATTTTTACGCACATGGGTTTTAACACTGAAGTCAATACTTTTGTATCATTTAAAGTTGTTTTAATCAAGTTTCAAAGTCGCAAAAACACAGTTGACAGATAAAACTGGCACATTCATTTTGAGTTTCAACTAGTACTCGTGAAAGATTACTGCCGTGTTGTGTGGAGAAAAAAAACACTCACTGGGAAAGAAGTAGAATTAACTGTAAACTGTAAACTACAGATGAGTCAATTATGAACACAATATTGATTGCGCAAGAAAAGCACAATTCTAGACTCGGGGTTAAAATGCATTGCTTCCATGCAGGTTTGCTATCCCCTCTGCTACCACTAGATGGCAGTCGGTTAGCATTACTCAATCTACTCAGAAAGGGTAAGACGTAGAAGCGTGTACGTGACTTCATTTACTGACCTCATTTTAGCAAAGTCTCTCGTAGAGGTCTATTTAATCAACGCCAGACTCCCTCTGAGGGGCAAACATAACGGTATTGTTTTTTTAAAGAAAATACACCAGACGTTAGTAGAAAACATATTCAGCAGGCACGGACTGCCCTAATTCTTCCATCTTCATGCCACATGTGCCCTTATTTACATTTGAGCACATATACTGATGCTAGCTGGTGGGGGGGGGGGGGGGGGGGGGGTTCAAAATTGCGCATTCTTCCACGTTCCACCGGGAATACTTTTTGATATGTGAAGTGATTTTTTTACATCAGTGGCGCGGTTGAAAATAAAAACTTTAACACTTCTCCCAACAGCAACAAGCATTTGCAACGCTAGTAGTTCTTGCCTATGGTAGTGACTTCTATTGGCTTTGATGGAGTGGGTTAGATAGGCACTGGGTGGAGTGGAGGGCAATGGAGTTAGATTGAGTGAAGCATAGTGGTGTGGCATTGAGTGGAGTGGCACAGAGTGGATTCGCATTGAGTGGAGTCGAGTGAAGTGACATTGAATGTCGAGGAGTGGCATTGTGTTCAAGTGGACCATTGCTTGAGTTGCTCTAAAGCACTTCAAAGCCTTGTGTTACATAAATGTAATTATAATACAATATGTTACCAATTAACTCGACCTCCTGCAAGAACTGTTTGTTTACAAATAAAAGCTTTTTAAAATGGAAGGGGCAAGAGAGTGGGGGAGCAACATATGACATAACAGTTGGAGATAAAGGAGAAGGAGCCCGCTGTCTGCAGTGTTGTGGAGCTAGACTTTGGGATGTGCGGGTGAGAAGGAAAGAAGCAACACGGAGAAGGAGGGGTGGGAGAGGATGAAGAAATAGTACCTTAATCACAACACAAGCAGCGCATGGACACTAATTAAGATGAATAAATCTGTGCTTGGTCCTTCCTCCATTGAAAGAAAAGGAAGTGACTCTTGGCATGCGCTGGGCCAATTAGGACGCAGCAAATAAGAGTTACAAGGATGCAAAGGAAATGGTAAGCAATGTCCAGGGTCCAAGCATTTTCTAGCAGGCGTGCAACACCCATTGGGCTCCAATGGCTTCAGCCCCACCCTCCCGTCGTGTGTGTCAGCCCGGGCTGAGACAGCTTCCCAGGCTGGCTGGTCTGGCAACCGTCTTATTGCATCTGCACCTGAGTACTTCACAGGTTTTTAAAAGACCATATACTTGTTAACAAAGCTTTGTTGTGTTTTCACCCCTTCTTAGAGAACCTGCATCTTCACTCTGCTGCTATTGCTGGAAGAGTTAGCCCTCCCCAATATTTGGCTCTAGTTGCGCCTCTGCTTTCTAGTAAACAAAACCCCTTGCAGCGACAGGGTGTACGCTGCAGGTAGGTGAGATCTGAAAAACTGGTAATAGCTTGGTAAAAATTTGGGTAATAGTCCTCCTGTTTAGGTCATGCCTGAGACAGAATATGTGCTGTTCCTTGCGAGACATTTTGTCAAATAAAAGGGCTTGGAATCCGCCCACTGCTCCCCATTCTTTGGCTTTCTGGTCACTCCTTTTTTGCTGGCTTCTACCTGGCCAGTGCGTGCCGGTTTCACTTTCTCTTCATTTGTTTCTTCATCGGTGCAGCATGAACCAAGTACTGATTGCTTCATTTTGGTCAGTGTCCTTCCACTGCTCATGCTGAGGTACCTTTTTGTCTTTCTTCTTTCTCCATCGTCATTATTTCTTGTTCAACCAGTTCCTCCATGTCTTTGCTTGCTTTTAAGCATGCATTTATTTATGTTGTTCTCTGTGCTGCACACATTTTAATCTAATCTGATAATGATTAGTCCCTGTTCAAATGCCTTAAAACACAAATGTCTGTCCATCCACATCCCATTATAGAGAGGAATTAGTTACCTGTATAAAAACAAAGACACAGGGAAGGAGTTAGACTTTCAACGTGGGGCTGGTCAGATCATAGGAACAGTAAGTAGGGCGCTGCAGCAGCCCCAGAATAACCATGCAGGAGCTCAGACGATAAGTCAGCAACAAGGATGCATTTAAATGTTGGTTTTATCTTGTCGCATTTGCTGTGGTTCAAAGAGTGAGGTCAAATGTCAGCCTGTGTCATCTGACAAATTGCTTTTTATTCTTTTAAGATAGAGAGTGGTGCTTACTTATCTTTCTCTGACAACAAAGTGAGAGGATTTTGTAAAGTGAATGATGTGACAATCTTGTTGGTTTAAAGAGTGAGAAAGGAAAAGATGTACAATGTCTATTTTTTCCTAACACACATCAAAAATGTAAATACCAGTAACTGAAGTCTACAAATATTTCAAACTTCATCAGTAGTTAGGAAAGCACAGATAAAGCCCAGTTGTTTTATAATTCTGAAGTGTGATGGAAACAACGTTTTTAATATGATCAATACAAATCAGGACCATTTACCTGGTGATGTGCACATGAAACATAGTCGCTAACACCCTACACATATTCTATTCTGTGTATATAGTTTTAGCAGTAATACTGAATGTCTGTGCAAATGTAGTAGCCATTTCAAAGGAAATGTGCTATTTGCAAATGACAGTGCACTACCACATTATGCGTTAGTAATATATTGGCATCAGTGTGCTACACAAGGCACGTACCACACCCTCACCACTCTCCTGCCTAATGGGCGTGACTCATTTGCTTCCCTTGTTCTTTGTATGATGCTTGGATTTTTCACAATCCCTATGTCTTCAGTGATGTAACATTGATGACAGCACCCCCACTACCATCCCCACCGGGTCACATTGTGCATCGACTTCTATAATGGACAGCAAGGCCTCAAATAGATCAATGTTTTTTTGTATAGAAATGCAGTAACTGCAGTGAAGTCGAATTGGAGGAAAAGCATTCAAAATACAGGGTCAAAATGGTCAGTTTTTTCCCTTCAATAGGAACGAGGCTGTGAGTTAATCTGCCAGAAGGTCACTGGTGCGTAGCCGGCCAGGGACAATTCAGACCTTCCTCCTTTCTAGGTTGATAAACTGACAGCCTTATCATTTAATAACAGTAAATTATTTTATCCGGTTCTGAATTAGGAGCATGTAAGACACATGGAATATTTATAAGACATTTTATGTGGACACCACAAACAGAGTTGCTAAATTGTCATTTAATTTAAAAGCTGAGCAGGAGGGGTTAAATTGGTATAATCCCACCACAACCTTTGAATTTATGCAAAAATGAACCCTGGCAGCAAGCACTCTATGTAAAACAGAAGTTAGGAAAGTCAAAAGCTGGGGCTGCCAGGAGGCGATTGCTCCTTGTGAATAGAACACCATGCTTCCAGTTCTGGGCTTTCATAGATCACATCATATTTCCTGAGAAAGAGCACGAAAAAGTCCACTTACAGGAGAGGGTTAGTCTGCAGCGGTCTCGGTTAAGGACCTTCGGCTATTGCTGTTTTTGTGAAGTATTCTTGACCAATGAAACAGAATAAGATGTGGCCATTCGGCTAGACCTGCCGACTTTGAAACTAGGGTACCAGGAGCAAAGCACGGCCTTGGCTTGATATCCTGTAATTCTGGGCAAATCACAATCTATATAAATATAATCTGGTGCTCATATAAAGCTCAACAGTTCCAAGTTCCCACTATATAAAATAAGCATTGGCAACGTTAATGGCTCTCGCCTATGCAAGATCTATTGGCTCTGTCAATGTTTTTTAGGCATGATGCACAGCAGTTCGGCTGATGTGCAGCATGGCTGAAAGAAAAAGAAAAACACTAATATTGAGTCAATACTGGCTGTGTCATAGCGCTTTCTTTTTTACTTTCACCACACTGCTGTACAACATGGCAAAACAGAATTGGCAAAGCCAACAGATCTCGCATGGCCATGGAAGAGACCTGTTGGCTTTGGGAATACTTGTTAACATCATATACTTGGCTGCCATGAGTAGCCCATATTCTTGAAGTGCTGGTAACATATGTTATTTTCCATGTTGGAAATCACAAGTTGTACAAGATTTCCAGTCAGTCCACATTGAACCATATCTAAAAAAAAGTGGCCCATAATTACAAATTGGGGCAGTTTTGAATTTGTAAAGACAACATGTATAAGTGTTTGGAAGACTGCATGCATTTGTGTTTTCTGCAGGAAAGGTTTGTAGTTCTTATCAGTGAATTAAACCGTAAAACCGGCCCATAAGACCATAAAACAGTCCCACTCGCTGACGGGTCAGACCAGCCCATCTAGCATTGCCAAATCGTCCTACCTAGCGCCATTTTGACCAGCCCCCAAGACCCGAGGCTGCCTTGCTGCAACCTCTTTGCTATCTGGAAATCTCCCGGCCCCAGAGATAAACAGTGACCCATGCGGAGAGGCGGGTTGTTATTAATAGCCTCCGCAGGGGGTGTGCAGTTTTAAAAATAAACTGGGATGAACTGAGGGAACATTCAGGGTAATGTCGCACGGAGGGCAGGCCTCTCTCACACCGCCACGATGGCGTCGCCTCCCCTTCTCCCGTTCCCACGACTGTCTTCGTCTGCCTGTCTTCTCTCATTGTGTTTATAAAGCCGCCTGTCTTTTCGTGCGTCTCTCTGTCTCGCGCGTTTCTGTTGCTTTCTATTTAGACCCCTCTCCCCTCACTCGTTGCTCTCTTGATCCAGTGTCCGCCCCCCCCCCCTCACCCACTTCTTTCTTGGTGTCAGTCACTCGATGTATGAGCGTCTGTCTCTTCTCTATAACTGTTCTTCTTACCTCTAAACTTGGCTTTTCTCGCACGTACCTCTTTATCACTCTTCCTACCTTGCTTCACGTCTACACATTTGGTTCAGAAGGGGTAGAGCTACTCCCCCCCAACCCCCACCCCCCCTGAAATGACCCCCCCCCCCAGTCTTTTTCACCGGCCTGCCTAGAAAGATTCGTTGGTAGATTTCACCTGAGGGACCAGTTCTCTATCCAACCCTGCCAGGCGGGCACCGACGGGCTCGGAATCCAAGGATGCTCCCACTATCACCCCCGCTCCCTTCAACCTCCGCAAATAACTTTATTGGCTGCATGTGGCGAGCCTGACTGGTTCTTACGGGTACGGGGAAGAGAACTGCCATTCTTAAACCTCGAGTTCTTACTCTCCCCAGCCTCAGCCGATTTATTAAAATCCATGTAGGCCACCCCAAAGTGTGTGAAGAATAGGATACCAATCAGGCGAGATGTCCGCCAGAGGGATTGCTGAAAACAGTACTGCAAGTAGTAGCAAGCAGAGGGCCGCCCCGTGGGCCTGACCCCTCCCCGGGTCATGGCCAGCATTCTGTGCTCCCAAACAGGGAGCAGTGTCTTGTAATGAGGACAGTGTTTTAGATGTTTGGAGTCAGGCTGGAATACATCTCCTTGCAAGCTCAATCGTGTGATGTCTTAAACCGCCCCCCCACGCCCCATCCCTTCTATATATTGACTTGAATCTTCAGTGCATCTCCTTCAGTGGTGTCTCGCTACATAAGTCCCATGACCACGACCAGCCTGGATCTCCTCTTACCATGTCTTTTGTCATTGAAGTTTATATCCCTCTCCATGTGTTTAAGGTCAAGCCTACTAGGACCATTTGCGTTCACAAAAATGAACTATTTGTTCATGTGTGTGACGCGCTCCATTAGAGTGCATGTGTTTTCGGGCCATCTCTCTCCTGTACATATCTCCACTTTCACCCCATGTCTCTCTCTGTTGCCCAACTGATTCTTGGCTTCCCCTTTTGCCTCTCCATTGCTTCTCCCACCTGCCCCCTCCGTGTTGCTTTCTCCAACCCATGTTCCTTCTGCCCGCCCTTCCCCTGTTGCTTTAGTGTACACTCCAGCGATCCCCCCAGTTGCTCTTGCTCCCCCCCCCCTTGCTTTGGCATTCCCCCTATCCTCCTGCTGTTACTTCACTGTTCGGCTCCTCGCCCTTTCCCGTGTTGCTTCGCGCTTCCCCCACCCTCTCCATGTTGTTTCTGCTCCTCGCCTGCCCATCTTAAAAAAAAACACTTGTGTCCTTTTTATTTTTATTTATTTCATAGTTCACGATCCAACTTGGACCCATAATAAAGAGAAACAAAGGGCCTGCATCATTTTGTAGATGCGTGCCGGCATGATGCAAAAATCTACAAAGTCACGCTGGCGGCCGCATCAAACACTTAAATAAAAATTGCCATGCTGAACTGCTCTATTGCCTTTGTTGTTCTTTTTCGCTCCTAGAGGCTATTTTGGTGCCTGTGTATCAGCGGGATTGGGCTGGTCTGTAGGGCAATTTGGCAGTGCTTGAAGGGCTGCCTGACAGGTCACTGTATGGGCCATTTTTATGGCTCTTTGCGCGCCTATTTCCTGATCTGGTGGGCCTATTTTTTCCTCTTGTATTATCACAAACATGGCGTGCAACAATCACAAATGCATGTACTCATCCATATCTTGCAAAACACATATACAACTTGCCTTCGCAAGATTGAAACTGCCCTGATTTACAAATGTTGGCAACTTTTTCAGCTGTTTGGTTTACTAATGGGGACACTTTTATTTTGGTGCCTTGGTGTATTTTCGATTCCAGTCCGACCACGTGCATCTGTTCATAAACAACAGCATGCATAATATATATAATAAAGCCTTAGAGCCCACCGTAGCGGGCTCTACCGGCCATTAATGGCCTGTTACAGTATTTGGAGCGGGCCTTTAACAAGGGAGTGGGACTTTAAAGGCTGGTAGAGCTCTAGGGCTCTAGGACTATTAGAACATTCCGCCCCTAGAGGGCAGAATGTTCTAATTTGTAAAACAAAGGCATCACAGATTTGAAATCCTCTGGGGCTCCATAAGGCCTTTGTTCAAAGCAACAGCTGGGAACGACAAACATTGAAATGTTGATGCTCCGGGCTTCTACCAGCCATTAGAAGCCCGTAGCACTCCATTGTCTTCAATGGAGAGCTCAAAACCCCAACGTTCTAATATGGTATATATCATATGTGCTATTCAAACATGTTGTTATTTAATGCCTCCTGCTAAGAGTGCTTTATCTGCAACAGAACCACCACCACTCCATAAAAGGCCCATATTCCCTCATACACAGGCACCTATAAGAGACATGGTGTCACTTTCAAACTTATAATTGTCAAAGAAATTAAAGCAACTGCCTCAAATTCAAAAAAACAATACATCTAACGAAAAAAGATATTGTTTTCCAGCTGGGGATTACTGGAATGGCAGTTCCCTGTTAAAGTAATGAATAAAAACCGAAATGGAGGTGGGGGGGGGGTGATAAATATGGGTTTCTGCTCCCAGATCCGTCCGCTGATGGCATTATTTCACAGGTAGCTGGGCGCCATGTCGTGCATTGGTGACCCCGCTGTAGGACAGGAGAGTGGACACTTTATGAGCTGGTGCATCCGAAATGCTGGGGAACTATTTATACTCAGTGCATTTGTTTTACATCTTGAAAAATGTACCTATTAAAATGTACGGATCACTTACTCCCTGTTTGTTCCTATCATTTTCAGTTATTTGGAAAGCCAGGTACCTCTTAATATGTGGAAATGATCCAGGTGATTTACAATACACTTAAAATGTTCTTTTCAATGCTCTTTTCACATTTCCCTTTGTTAAAATACGTGTTTTACTGTTGTAGTTATTGAGTGTTCACAGCTAGGAAGTTTCTTCGGGGCACCGATAAAAAACGTATCAATCTCAAACCTTTCAGATGGTGTATGTAAAACTGCACTCACATGACATCTCCCCAGGCATGATGGCCCCACCCATGGTCTGGAATCCACAGGCATTTCGTCGTCAAACAGGCTCAATCTTTGTCTTTTACTTCATCTGGTTTGCTCTCTGCTTGTTATGTATTCTTTAATTATCTTTCAATATTACAGTGTGTTCAGGCTGCCCAGGGCAGGGCAGGGGGTTGATTTAACCTCATAGGAGCGTCGAACGTTCAGCGCCCAGTGCTGAACGTTCGAAGAACGAATGCTGGCCCGTCGGCCAACGGTCGTGCGCAGCACTGGCAAGGTAGTGCTCGCGACGACCGTTGGCCGACGGCGGCACTTAAGGGGTTAAAAGAAAAAATAGCAACAAGCACACTGAAGACGTTGGGTCCTGACTTCAAAATGTGCCTGTCTCTCATTAACTGATGATGGGACAAAGCCCTCAGATTGGCATTATGAGGCAGAACATAAGTGATCATACAATCCCCTGAGTGGCAGCTTTGCCCTGGGGCGGAGGCTGGCGGGTTGGCAGGAACATGTGATAATGTCTGCCAGAGAGAGATGGAATAGGACAACTGTCCAGAGCAGAGACTGTGGCATGGCGACAGTACAAGCCGGAAGAGAGCCCAGGACAGGGAGAGGCGATCGCTAAATATCATGTGAGGCCTGTGCCTTACACCCCATGCAGCGAGGGAACAGCCTTGTGGTAGCCCAGCGCCGGCCTGTGTTCAGATCTTCTCCCTCTCCGCATGGGAGATGCGTATGGAAAGGGTAGAGTGCTACAGAGAGAGTGAAGAGTTAAATGTTATTTTGCGCACAACTCTGACTCTAAGGGTGTCAAGAGGAAAAACCTATCAAATCCGACCAGAATAGCACTAACTCATAAAAAGGCCAGCGGCAATCCGTAATCGAGGCAATGTGAAGCGAAGGGCTGAAACTAGATGTAGACACCTCAAAGGTTTCCTGACAGGGCTGATACACACAGAAGAAAGGGTTTGATGTATCCAAGTTGTTCGTTCGGAGGCTACTGTCTACATGGGGGCAGAGGTGGCACTGTTCCAAATACCATCACCCTAAATGCCTTTGGGCTAATTGTCAAAATGTTTGTCCACTGGCAACAAGTGGAACAGCAGCTGGTCCAAACCCAAAGTCAGAATTGCTGCCAGGCAATGCAGGAGACATTGTAGGCTTCTTTCGGTTGAGCCAGGACCAACCCACGCTAGCTTTAGGAAGATTACTTGTGGTCAAAGTGTTCCACACTCAAGAGAGAACACCCATTAGAGAAATCAGAGAAGGATGTTGTTTATAAAACTCAGACATAAATTTCAAGCTCCAAAAACTCCTGGAATTGGTGGCACCCCTGAAGGTGCTTATGACTTTAGACCCTTCTTTACTGAAGAAGCCATTAACTCCTCTCTGTGGCTGTACCCCGGAACCTCAATTCCTGTCTTCTGTACACCATGGGTGATACAGAAGAGAAACGCAGAGAACACTAGCGACTCAAGATCGTTCACGCAACCTAAACACAGGGAGCCAGCATTGGCAAAAGGATTTGGATTCCATGTAGAGTGGTGCTGCCTCGCTATGTAAGCAGGAGCATCTCCTGGATTGGCAGCTAAAGCTGATACAAGATGGATGACGCTAAACACCAGCTATATAGCCATCAGCAGGTGAAATGAGGCTGAAGATTTCTGCAAGGTACGTATCTGAACTTAGGAGCTCTAAGTAAGACGAGGAGATCATGACGTTAAGCTGCCACTTGCCTCTTATATCAGCACAGTCCACAACTCTATTTATATAGTCTTACATGTTGCGAGATGCCAAGTTCCATACATCTTGCACAGCTATATACTCGGGATAATACGTTGTTAATAATAAGGTTCTCAACAAACACATACGCATGTATATATTATTAACGATTAATGACGAATAAAGTAGGAATACCAGTGCGCGGTGATGCATGCGAGCGCTAAAGGATGTGGTTGGCAAGGATTTTTGGACGGCTAAATCGAGCAGGACGCCTACAGTAGGATTTACTGAATGAGCTTCTCATCGTCTGTCAGTTCATCGACTTCCTCCAAGTGAATCTCTCAACTCAGGTGACCCAGCGCATGCATTTATCCTGAACTCAACCCCTACTTTAATATAAATCCCTCATACCTCATGTTGGCCTGTTTCATGTTCATGTTTATGATCTTAGCTAGGACAGACAGGATTACATTAGTTTACAATGTTTTTCTTGGTACATCTACTTTCCTCCGAGAAGCTTTATTGCCTGTAAAGCACCCTGAAGCCCCCATGGAACTGAATCTGCGCTCTAGAAATCTGCCTCAGTTACACAGCTGTTTCTGATTTGAGCCACGTCTGATCACTGATCAGGAGTTCTGTTCTGAGGAAAAGGTAGAGAGAGGCTTTGGATTCAGAGCTAGGCTAACGTTCCAATCAAAACATATGTTGATTTTTTTGACTGCCTATTTGCATTAGAGCATACAAGTACATTAATTCAGAAAAGGGTCAAGAAACAGCACTGTTTAAAATTAATCCAGCGAGTTGCAGACTCGGTAAAAAGTGAATGCAAAAAATGCTCTTGCCCCGAGCCGGGGATAAGACTCGCTTGTTTAAAAGCAAACGACCGTTAGAAATGGAGGAAAGACTATACCTGCCCAGAGACAGGTCACCAAGTGAGCCTGGCAAATGAGCATTTAAGAGAGAACGGAGAGAGCCATGAGGAAGCAAAAGAACCTGGGAGAGCAATGGTGAGCGACCACTGTGATGGGATGAAGTGACCTGGCATGAGCAAGCCAACGCTTACTGCATCGCTCACACTGAACCTAAAGAACGTGGCCTAACGGCTAGAGCGGTTGACCTTGAAGCTGGGAAACCTGGTTCGAGTCTCGGCAGCAGCGCTCAACAGCCTGTGATCCTGGACAAATCACTTAGGGGCACATGCATCAAGGGTTTTTGCATTCGCAAACGGTGCGTATCGCAAAATACGGCCGTTTGCGAATTCAAATGCCTTTTTTGGGATGCATTAAGGTTTTTGCTTTTCTCGCAATTTAAGAATCGCAATTTATTTGCGATTTCTTAAATTGCGATTGCATTTAAGAAATCGCAATTTTGCAATTTCTTAAATGCAATGCATGATTTTTTTTAAATTGCGAAATCGCAAATAGGAAGTGGTAAATTACCATGAAGTTAACCTTCATGGTAATTTGCAAAAACTTTCAAAAATGCACAAAAGTGCATTTTTGAAAGTTTCATTTTACACACACACATGCCCTTAGGGCATGTGTGTGTGAAAAAAGTACTTAAAGGTACATTTCAGGGGTGCAGGGGGGGTCCTTTTGACCCCCTCCCTGCGCCCTTGAAATTGCATTCTCATTTTGCGATTCCTTGATTGCGAATCGCAAAATGAGAATGCCTTCACATTCATTCCTATGGGCCTCTAGGCCCATAGGAATCAATGGAAAGGGATTCCTTAATTGCGATTCGGAAATTGTGAATCGCAATTAAGGAAAATTAAGAAATCGCAAAAAAAATGCGATTTCTTAATGCATAGCCGTTTGCGAATTCTTAATTGCGATTCCTTAATTTTCGCAATTAAGAATTCGCAAACGGGAACATTGATGCATGTGGCCCTTAATCTCCCCACAATAAATGTGTTTGTGTGTAACGCAACTGGTGCACCCCAATTGGTGCTCATGTAAAGCTCGAATTAGACTTCTAATACGCGTTATATAAAAAGTTCTCAACCCCCACGCCCCCAAAAAGAAGTGTAGCCCACCACAATAGTGTGCTGGCATATAACTCACCCGGATTGACGATCAGGCAGGTACACAATACCAACACTGAATCACTTGCACAATTGAAATACTGACATTCAAAGGTGTCAAAGTGTGTTCTGCAAAGGCTGAACCGTGACATGGGCTTGGCGTGTTTGTGATGGAGACCGATGTCTGAAGTTAGGGATCTGTGTGTGTGTGGACGGGAAACAGCCACTACAACGTGGCCATTTCCACGGAAACATTAACCACGCATGCATTACAACGCATGCGTGGTTACCACGAAAGCCTTTACCACGCATACCATTACTACGAGGTACGTAGTAAAGGCATGTGTGGTAAAGGGTAACAAAAAAATGGGGGGTTTGGGGGGTCTCCCCCCCCAAAAAAGAAACTCACCTCCAAAAACGTTGAGATGTGCAGGCAAACGGCGTCCTTTAAAAGAAAACGGAAAGAAACTTCCGCTTCCTCTTAACGACGTACGACGTCACCACGGAAGTATTAGAGGAAAAAGCTATGCGAAGAAAACCCATTCCGTTGTAACGCATGCGTGGTAAAGGTATGCGTTGCAACGAAATTCGTTGTAAGAACACATATTCTGTGTGGACACAACATAACCGCTCTCAAGCTGGAATGAAAACTGAACAATTGTGAAAACCTCACACAACGTTCTATTTTGTACAGTTTTTATCCTAACCAACGAGCCTCTGCAAGGGGGAGTTGATGGGTAACATTGTCCACACCAGTTACACACCCAGCCAGTTAATACTCTCGTGAAATGAAGGTCCTTGTGCAGAGGGCTTGGGAGGTGGCATTTGGCCAGGGCATAAGGTCCACGGTATAGTTCTGGGCTCTTCCAGATTTCCTCATGCCCTGGTGGTGGCTCATGGTGATTTGGGAGGGTCAGTCACTGCTGTGTTATTCTTAAGTTGGTTCTGCTACCTTCTCCTTAGCTCCCAGTGCTCAGGAGTCAATGCAGCAAGAGTCCATCGCTCTGTGGTGGGTATAGCACTGATGTCTGCTGAGCCATACAGCATTGAGGCCGATGTGCATCGGGTGATACAGTGAAGGGTGTTGCGATACATGCTTAGAAATCTTTGTTTCTACCACTCCAGGTTCTTATGGTCTTATTCAAGGTTTGCCTCCACCTGCCCGGAGATTTGGGGACTCCAAGTGATCTGCAGCAGTTCAGTGTTCAAATGCACCACATGCGTGGCAAAATCACTTTCTTGAAGAAGCGGCCATTGCCAGATTTTCCGTTATAAGGCAGCCAACATAATGCCCAAATCTTGTCCAGGGTAGCCACAATGTAGTGTCACTATCTCTAGCATGGGGTTTCAGGTGCAGCTAAAGCTGATGCTTACCCGATATGTTGCATTTATCTCCATGGATAATTGGCACAGAGATGTCCTCCCAACCATTGACCCAATAGAGGGTCTGGTTACCCACCATTCCCTCCACCCATCTATCCAGGTCCAGGAACCAGACATTTTCTCTCAGGGGAGTTTTTGCTCTCACGATCCCTTCCTGTCACTGATGAGCCACATGTATGGTACGATTCCTTAACCATCTGTACATGGTTTGTATCAGACTATCCATTTGTGGCTTAGAGATTTCTTGTTTGGGGGATAGAATAATGAAGTCTTTTGAAAAAAGATTTCCATGTGCTTTTCTGGGCTACCACGGTGGGAGCTAGGAGGTATTTGGCCGTTTTGGTGACCACAAAAAGATCTGTCAGAGGCAACTATTTCAGGTTTGCACTATGTGCCACTCGGTGTATATACTTTCGCTATTCTCAACTTGCCGACTATCTGTGGGAGTCGATGACTGGAGGTGGCAGGACAAGCAGTCAGGGATGACATAGAGTTGGTAGCCATGTAGGTAAATGTGAAAAAGTTGGCATTCATACTTGATAACCATGGGCTCGCATTCAGAGTGGGAGTATCTGGTCTCAGCTTTGGTGAGTGCCCGGCTGATGAGGGGAATTGGTGCACAGATACTTTCATTACCTGGTAGCACAGATAACCCTCTAACTGAAGACTCTTCGATGTGGAACTGGTTACCTGGAGTTCTCTCAAATACCACCTCGAGAAACCCACGACCATCTTCACATCTTTAACCCTTGTTTAAAAATTGTCTCTTGGAATGCCGCTGGCTTGTCTAATTGCCCTGAGAAATTTGATTATCTCCTCTCCCTGAATGCGGATGTGTTATGTATCCAAGAAACATGGTGTGAAACTCTTCCATATGGAGGGAATGACTACTTCGTCCTAGAGGCCGCTGCGACTCCATCTAAAAAAGGCCATGCTAAAGTCGGAATTGCCTGTTTGTTATCTAATGCATTACAATGGCAATTCTCACATTACAAGGACGAGAGTAATCTATTCCAATCCATAACCATTTCTAACCTGGACTCCGTTGTTCAACGGTCCTCGTTTATAATATTAAATGCCTACATTCCTCCTGAAGATAATTTTACGATAGTTTTAAAACGTATGTTTTCCTATGTAAAACAATTAATAGAGGTGGATGACCCCCCATACTTACTACTGGTGGGGGACCTAAATTGTAAAGTGTCTAATACTTCTTTAGACATGTTTAGAAATAAAGTAGAGGAAGAAGTATATAATATTCCCCAAGCTCTCCTGCCCAATAAAATAAAATCTAATAAAAGGGGCAAGATTCTTCTCGGGGAACTCAGTTCAGTGGAGGGAATTATTATAAATGGCAGAATGCCTTCAGATACCCCGGCTAATTATACACATGGTTCAATTAGGGGAGAATCTATTTTGGACTATGTAATAACAGACTTTGACACGTTCTCTTTTCTTAAAGATTTGGTAATCACTCATACCCCCTTGAGTGACCATAAAATTATCAAATTAACTGTCTCATTAATACCCCCTGAAACCGCCCTCTGGTCTTTAAAGAACAGAGGCTTTACTATTAACTGTCAATCAGATAGATGTTATTGTGGATCTATTCATAGCAAGGATGTACAAAACATCCTCACCCAATTTCTAACTGAGCTCGACTACTGGCAAGGTAGGGAATTCACGTTCCATGAAACCCTCATTAAAAAAGTCACCGCAATGGCTAGGAGTACAGGAAATCATAAAAAGAAATATTTTTCTCCTAGTCCTCTATTAAGGTTAAATAAAGAGATCAATAAACTTGTTAGGAAGCAATACCTTAATAGATCAGGGGAGAATGAGTTACAGTTAGCTCTATTAAAAAGAAGGAGGGTAAGATTGAGATCCAAGTTAAAAAGAGACAAAGAAGATATTTTATGGATCAAGCTAAGAGAGGCATCAACTTGTAAAAACTCTAGAGATTTTTGGTCCATAATAAGGCAAGGATGTGGATCTGTAAAAACGTCCACTCCTATTGTTATTACTGAAGATGTCTGGACCCAATTTGTGACCACCTTATATGCGCCTAATGATGCAGGGGGCGATTCATGGGTTCCAGGTCTTAATACCGATTTTAAAATGGAACTCCCCACTGAGCAATCCATAGCTACCGCAATCAAGAGCATGCGCTCCTCCGGGGCTATGGGACCCGACGAATTGCCCATGTCTATAATCCAGCAAGACGTAACTACTTGGAGCAGGATTCTTCTTCCAGTATTTCTGGCGTGTTTTAAAACTCGAACAGTCCCCGACTCTTGGCGGGGAAGTATCCTGATCCCAATTTTTAAAAAAGGAGACCGGGATAATCCCTCCAATTATCGTCTAATTGCCTTATTAGACGCAATAGGGAAAATTTTTGCTAAACTTTTATTAGTGTCAATAACAGAGTGGGCAAATTTAAATAATATTATACCTAAGGAACAGACAGGATTTCGAAAAGAGCACGGAACTTTAGATAACCTAACATTGCTACAGGTAATTATGGATAAATATGTTCGTGTACGTGGTGGTGGCATATACGCAGCATTTATAGATTTCTCCGCAGCGTTCGACAGGGTGGACCGTCCGACGCTGTGGAGAAAGTTGTCGGCATTGGGTATGCCGGGATACTTATTGGATTTAGTTAAGTCCTTACACTGGAACACATGGTGTAAGGTGTTACAAGGCGGTGAAAGGGGTCTCTCTCAATCTATCCCCTCCCGGAACGGACTAAAACAAGGGTGTATATTGGCACCCACACTGTTTTCCCTGTATATGGCCGATTTGCCAACCGCTGTTGCAGATTGTGAGGGACTAGCCCCAAATATTGGAGGGACAGCTATATCAATTCTAATGTATGCGGACGACATACTTGTTTTAGATCTGACCCCGAAAGGTCTCGCTAATCGTCTCCATACATTGAATGAATTCGCTGATGCACACTATATGAAAATTAATAGCTCAAAAAGCAAAATCATGTGCATCTTTGGTAAGAAGAAGTGCAGATCTAGTAGCTTCAACTGGACAATAAGCGGAGAAAAACTTGAGGTAGTTAATTCCTACATGTTTCTAGGCAAAATAATATCTGCTAACCTTAGTGAGAAGCCCCACATCGAACATAGTTCTCGAAAAGCAATGGCCCGTGGTAGGGGTTTATGTTCTTTGTATAAAGCGACGGGGAAGAGGCATTTCTCCTTATGCTTGGAGGTATTCCGAGCGAAGATTCCTGCTACCCTCCTTTATGGAATGGAATTAGTGGATCTGAAACAATGGGATTTTATGCAAAAAATGGAGGGAAAGGTATTAAGGAAAATCTCCTCATTTAATTCAGCCTGCTCTACATCTTCTTGCAGGCTGGAATTCGGACTGCGAAGTTGCTGGGCTCAGGGGTTGGCTGCCCTCATAAGATGGGTAGTCTGCTTGGCCAGAGGTAAACCAGGCACCTTACGAGAAATCTTAAAAAAGGAACTATTGGGCAACTTTAATGAGTTCTCGCAGCTGGTAAAAAAGTTTAGAAAAGCGGTTTCGCTGCTTGAACTGGATGAAAGTACGTTATTTTTGCTCTCTCCACTAGAGTTAAAGTTAAAGTTAAAAAGTATGTCCTGGGAACTTTGTTATAAACTGGATATACTCGCCCAACAGAAGTATAAAGAAAGGGAAGCCCTGGTCCTAACCTATACACCAAAACTAGCCCAACAATACTTAATTTGGAATATTCCGCATGGTGTCCGTAGGATATGGTACCTTTTACGTCATAATTTGCTTCCACTTAATACACTCCTAGCAAAATGGTATGGAGTGTCTCCTTTATGCAATTTATGTAATAATGCTGTTCAAGATCTTAACCATGTCCTGTTTATTTGTCCGGTATTGCGCCTATTGCGCAAAAAATGGATAAAACCAATTTGCTTACAATTGGGAATTATGAATGTAAAAATGTTCTTCCATGCACTTTATTGCCCCCCTAACGAAATGTTCTGTTCTAGAATTTTTAAATATTTTAAAGAATTTTTAGATATATATTAATGTGTTTCCGGGAGATGCTGATGATTGCATTATTTGCAGATAACTAGTGGATATTCCTGTTGCTGTATGTAGCTTGTGTTTATTATTACTATGTTAATATGTATGTTATTTATGTGGCCCTCAATGAGAGCCAAATCATAATAAACTTTTGAACTTTGAACTTTGTGCACAGATACCATTGATCTGTTCCAACTAATCAGCAACGTGTGCACACAGGGACTGGTGTTTTTTTCCACGCAGTTTTATATAGCGCAAACTCGACCCAAAAGTATTGGATCACTTTACATGAGCACCAGTTGCCTTGTAGACAAACACATTCATTTTAGGCACTGGGAGATTACGTGATTTGCCCAGAATCACAGGATGCTTGAGCCTCCTGCCAGACGCGAACCTGGTTCCCGAGCTTAAAAGTCGGCAGCTCTAGCTGTTAAGCCACACCCTCTCCCACCGGATCACTTGCTTTCTTTGGTCTAAGCATTTCATGGTGTTATATAACAGCTTTTTAGGTAAATGAGAAGAATTTGTGTGTGTCGGTCAGAATTATTCAACGCCTCTGAGAGAGGATCAAAATAAAATGGCTGCAGTAAGTAAATGGCATCACGATCGATGCCCAGAAAGCAGAACACAGCACAAATATATTTGGGTGCCTTTGCAGATCTAATCTCCTTCCCTTTTTTGGGTCTGTTCTCGCTGTTGCCAAAAAAAACATACACCAAGAAAAAATACAAGTTTGTCTTATAGTGTTAGACCTGACATCCTTGGTGCGGTTTACCCCCAAACTTTTGCATTCACTTCGCCTGTTTTGCTGAATTCGTTTTTGTTTCCTTTAGGACCCTGCACACTTTTCCACTGCTAACCAGTGCTAGAATACTTGTGCTCTTTCCTTTAAACATGGTACCCAATTCTACCCTTTTGGCGCATTTAATTTACTTATAAGTCCCAAGTAAAGTGGCACTACAGGTACCCAGGGCCTGTATATTAAATGGACTAGTGGGCCTGCCTCACTGATTAAGCCACCCACTTAAGTAGCCCTTTAAACATGTCTTGGCTTAACACTGTAACCTGTGTGTGCAGTTTTACACTGTCATTTTGACCTGACAAAATAAACCTTTTGTAATTTCAGGTTTGATGACGACCTGGCCTGGACGTTTGGGCTTGACTATTCACATGAGGAGCAGGTTCAAGGCTGCTATACATACGTCTGGGTCCATACTGAGGTGATATAGAGGGCAAAAGAAAGATGTGTTGAGATGCTACCCTGAGTGATTACCAGTGGCTAGACAAATTGCAAGCATTCTTCCCATCACCTTTTTTGTTGGTGCTTGATGTACTGCGCAAAGAGGTGCCTCCCAGGCCCTGGACCCTTGGTGTGGCATTAGTTGAACTCCTCCTAAAAAAAGGAGAAATCATGATGTTTTGGGCTCTTCGTGCCCGTGAACAAGCTTTTTTGTGCCAAGACCTTGCCGCCCACGCCAGCAGCTAATGCGAAGCTCCGGTGAATATGACTCTTCGTGCTACAGTTACCCCCAGAGACAACGGGCAAAGTGAGGTCTGCACTTTGCACTAAAGCATTGAGAACCTGCAGTGACCGACAATGTGAATCTCCAGCAACCACAGTCCACGACGCCAGACAGGATCTTCGCACTACAGCGATGACCATCCACGATGCCCGGCCTGTTTTTCACCCTAGAGTGATGACCATCTGCGACACTCTCCCTTTTCATTGCGGCCTCCTCCGCCACAAACGGAAGTCATCGTGCTGGACTTTAAAATATAACTTTTTCAGGTTGTCTATTTTGGTTACTTTATCTGGCCTGTGTTCTACTGTGGTCAGCCTGAACTTGTGAGTTTCACCCGGTCTCACATAAACAGATTATCAAAAGTGGCGCTTTGTGATATTAGGTGCTATACTTACCGTAAATCAAAGTGGCGCTTTGTGATATTAGGTGCTATACTTACTGTAAATCTTTGAAATTGCATATCTCTGGTCCTACTGATGGGATTTGTATCCTTTTAGTGTCAAATACTTTATTCAATTTTACTCTATTTTTTTAAATTGGTGTGGGATTTTTCATGCATTGTGTTTTCACTTTATTACGGTTTAAGTGCTGGATAAACACTTTACACATTGCCTCTAAATTAAGCCAGATTGCTTTTGTGACAAGCTACAAGAGGGTTAAGCGCATGTTTATTTAGTGACTTTTTTTGTGATTCACCCTGAAAAGGAATGTGGCTGTTGCTTGAGTATGATTTTACCTTCCTTCAACCAACAACCCAGTTTCTCACATTAGGAAATTCACATTCGTTTTAGTGCAGAAGCAGACCACGGAGAACTATGGGTCGGTCTTGGCCTGACAGGACCCTGGCAATGAGGAGGTGGGGCCATTCTTAGGAGCGGTAACCTCGTTTGTGGAACGGTAATGGTGAACATGACCCCGAGGGGGCAAAGTTGATCCCGCGGCGCGTCCTGCTGCAAGTCTCATCTACTACTCACGTCCACTTTTCAGCAAGCTTTCTAGCAGCATGGCTCGGGCTGCAGCGGACGGCACCCTGGGACAGGGGCGGCCTTAGGCATGTGCAAGCTGTGCACCTGCACAGGGCCACCAAATCCTAGGGGCCGCCACGCCAATATAAATCCTTAATATAATAATCCACTGAGGATGGATACATATTTGCGTGGCGGCCCCTGGCAAGGATTTTGCGGCGTCCGGCTCTGTTCCACTTCCAAACACCCTGACCCCCCCCCTTCATTGGCCTCCGAGCTCCACCCCGCCTGGACCCCCTCTTCCGGGGCCCCCTACCTACGCTCCCTGCCCAGGGCCGCCATGAGCCTAGAGCCGCCCCTGCCTGGGAGTGCGCACAGTCACAGCCCCAACTCTTAGCTTGCAGGCAAGAGGGTCTCGCTGGCAGAAAAACACAACACAAAAGAGAACGTGGGAACGTCAGACTCCAAGCAGCCACGAACGGGGCACGTCTGTGCAAGGGGACACCCTGCACCACATACGGACGCGAATATGCACATACAAGTTGCACATGTGTCCCTCATGATCTGCAGTACTTCAAGATGGAGTAAATTGGCACATCTTAGAAAGTGCTTGCGGTGATGACTAGCCCGGGCTCCCCCCCCCCCCCCCCCGCACCCTCCCGTCAACCCTCCCCCACCACACACACACCTCTCAGGCTGACACTGGGTACTGTAATGAAAGCAGATGTTTCTGATTTCTTTTGTCGAGAGGAACTCCTCTAAAAATATCTCGGCGCAAATGTGGGATAAATGTCAGTGGATTGGATGTTCTAACTCCGATAGACACTGGGGCGTCAGCTAATGGGCTAGACTGAAACCTCCTTGACTCTGAAACCGCTTCCCAAAGCTCACAACAACGAACAGAGCAGACACCGTGGCCTGGAAACCTGAATTCAGGCAGTCTGATGCGAATAAAGCACAGCCAGATGGCCAGGTTTAACAGAGGCACACCTATCAATTGCTGCTTAGAGAGAGGGCTAGGTCTGATCCATTTCTCTCTAAAGGTCTACTAAAACAAGACGTCCATTTGTTGTCGGAGCTGGGGGGCCTCGTGTCTAAGCCAGTGATTCTACAGTTACATTTGTTTATCTCTGCCAGCGACGGGTTCCATTAGACACAGATTGAGGTAGAGCTGGAGAATCTGGAAAGAGACAATGATCAAACAGGTGGAAATCCCCACATCATTGGTCTCCCCTGCGGTATGAACTATCAATCCCTACAGTCGGGAGCTGTACGCATATGCATTGATATGAGGCTCTTCAACAAAGCCGTAAAGAGAGAGGCGTATGACCACAACCATTGATGTAGTGGACCTGAGAGTGCAGGATGATTCTCAGAACTGGCCCCCAGTGCCGTACACCGAAAGGTGGAAGGCAGCAAGTTCATATTGACTTTCTCAACACATCTAGACGTGCGATGTTACAAATGTCTGCATTTTGACATTTCATTTACCACTGGAATCTTTCTTAATGCGCTCCGTGAGGCTCAGTTGTATGGCATGATGAACATCTGTGACGAAATCCTAATCTATTCCATCACTATACTGGAACATCATGCATGCCTCGAAAGTAAAACTCCAGCACGGATAAGAAATAGGTCAACGCTCCGGAAAGTCACTCTGCTTTTCCAGAACAGGCCCCTGCATCATAGGGAGACCCCAACCCTTCATGGGGACCCCACTGAGCCTAAGACCAATGAATATCTGCGGTCTGGGAGAAGACAGGGCCAATTATCACATTCTGCAGGGGGGTTTGGGTGGGTAGTGGGCAGGCAGTATTTTGTGTTACACCACTGGGGGGGTGTATGTGTGTGACACGGGGTCACATGCGTGTTTTAATTGGCGCCTATAGACATTCTGGGAGGGTGCGACTTCACAACTCTGGAATACCCCTAGTATTACTTCCAGAAAAGAGTGTATTGCACAGCAGCTACCTAGTAAGAGGGGCTCTCCACATGGCTGTGCTGTACAGGAATGCCAGCTTGTGCTGTGGCTTGTGGCGAGCAGTATCCGTGACCTCAGCTCACAGGTGTCTTGTGTTGGCATGCCCTGACAAGCACCATCTTAAGGTATCCCACCAGGTGGGAGGGACAGCATTGTCCAGGGCCATAGCCACCTCCAGGCCTTGGTGGCTGACAGAACACTGGAGGACTTAGAACGACAATATAATGCAGGCGACTGCGTCAGGATGCAAAGGGCTGTTTGGCCAAAGGCAACACTATATTAATAACCAAATTAGAAATGAGATACTTCTAGCATATGATGTGGTGATGCATCTAATCTGTGTCAGTGCCCTTGAACCTAGTTAAAAATAATTTTCTTGGAAGGGATGATGCATAAGCCACAAATCAGTTGTAGTATTAAAGCTTCATCTTTTAATTTTACAAGCAATAATTTAAGAAAAGATAAATATACCCAGTTCAAATGGTGCATATCTTTGCTATTTTTAATTGTAATTAGGCAACTGTGGGATCATGTTCCTTTTTTCAATCAGCTGTGTCCAAATATTGTACACTCAGGCACATTTTATAACAAGCGGCCAACAAGTGTTTTGCCCTGTTCAGTGCAGCTCGGCACTGCAGACCCCAATGATAGAGTATTTGCTTGCCAGTGTGGCTGGTTGTAACTCCTATACCAGCTAAAGGACTGGGCTGGCTAAAACTGCCATAAGATAACCGCAGCATCACACAACCTATAGGAGACAGTGAATCACCATTGCACTTTCCGTATTATGCCTGACCAAATTACGGCGTATCCTCAACCCTTGAACATTCTCAGATGTTTACTCCGCTCCTTAATTATTTATCAGGACATTTGAAACCTTGAAAACCCCCGGGGACTGCGTACAACTGAACAGGGCAAAGCACGTGTTAGTTGATTCTTTTGCCTGATTGTTCAATATTTGGACACGGCTGACTGCAAAAAATGGAACAGGAAATCACAGTTGCCTAATACCTCTAAAAAAGAACAATGGTGTACACCATATGAGCTGGATAGATCTATTTTTTCGAAAATTAATGCTTGTAAATTCACGAATTAAGCTTTAATACTTCAATTGCTTTTTGACACATGCATCATTCCTACCAATAAAATACATGACACGGACAACTCCGTGTGGATAAAATGGTGTCACAAGTTTATTGATTAAACAGGCTGAGTTAGCTTACAGGGCGATCGTGGTGCCGGAGGTGAGTTCGTCACAGAGCTGACACCCATCCTGAGAAAGCTAGAGCTGTCCTGTTGGTGGTATCAATGCCTTTAGATTATTTACAGCAAATTCACTTAAAGTGAGTTGCCACCCTATTCTGCAAATTTTAATATGCTCGACAAGTCTGAGTGAAACTCCTTCCAGGCTCCACAGCTGCCCAGGGTTTCAACTGCTCCTTGAGGGATTAAGGAATGTGGTCAGGCCCTCCCAGGCTTGGAAAGGCGACGACACTCACATCCCAACGCAGATGCACCGCAAGGGCAACTCAGAATGCGGCACGATGTACAGTGCACGGTGTCCTTGGAATCAACACGTCGACATGCTGACACCAGAAGTGTCATCTGCTGATGGCCAACAGATGGCAAGTATTGCCAGGTTCTGTGTCATTTAATACACCCACGGCTTGCCTTTAGACTGCCCTTGAAGGTAAGAGCGAGACGCACAAAAAGAAGGGGGAAAACAAAATCCCTGAGGATGGATAGAGAATGGAAAAGGGACTAGTGAAAAGACAATAGGAAGACAAGGAATGGAGGGAACAGAATGGAAAGGGAAGTAATGAAGGAAATAAAAGGGGAACAAGTCACAAGCATTGGGTACAGTCCGCCCCGTTCAGGAGGAAACGGGCCAGGCAGGGCTATGGGCCACACCGTGGGGTCTGAGGCCTTTTACCTCTGCTGTCCCAGGGCCTGTCCAACTATGGCTCTGCACATTGGGCCAAGCACAAGCCTTTCCGCACATCAGTAGTAGCAAGGGCGAACAGTCACAGGCCTCTCGGGGAGGTTAGCGTGGGGTACTCAGCCTCAATAATCAACACCACCCTCCCGGCAGCACACTAAGATCAATGTCAAGTCCAGTGCTTCCCTTTGTACTTCATTACACAGGCAACATACAACTTTACTACACGTACGAGAAGGCAGAGATACCCGAGTTACAGGTGTGAGTCTTTATGCTTCCAGGGGCCTTTTACAGCTCTCAACACCGTGTCCACCTGTCTCTCACAGGTCCCTCCTTTCTGTGGGTTCCCCTTCCATGTCTAGAGTTCAAGGTACTGCCTAGGGGTGCAGCTCATACTCCCCCCCACAACCCCCCGTTTGGTGGTCTTAGCATTACGCGTCTCTGGCCTAGTCCTCTTTTGTCTCTCGCCCAGTCTGTAGGAGCAGTGCCAGGTCAGGTCTGGCCCTCTGGCAGCAGTGGGACCTCACCTGCAGCGGGGGCTTCCAGGTGGCAGAGGACAGTCTTCAAGGGGGCTGCACGACTGCTCCACATCACATCACTGGGCGTTGTGGAAGCAGTAGCGGCTTCTGTTGGTGGCCCTCTTTCGGGCATCTGGTGCTAGATCTCTATTCATGTCGGTTGGCATTTCTTTTTCAGTGCCATGACAATACGCTGGCATGTGATTGTTCTTCAGCGCAGTGTTGACCAGGTGCTATCTTTAGCACATAGTGCCTTGAGGCAATGACCTTGATTCTTCACAAGTTACCCCAGAGGTACCTCTCAGATCCCTTGGTCTTTGGGCCTGGTCCAGACAACACTGTGGTGACACAGTCCACTTGCGGAGCATACGGGCCACCAGATGGTGTTTATCTTGGCATAGCACTCAAATTCACAGCTACAGCTGTCGTGGTGAATACGACGGGGATAAATGAAAAAGATCTCACTGCTCGGTCTGGAAGTACCGAGATTCCTTCAGCACAGTTGCTTAGCGAGTCACTATTGCACAGACCTTGCACCAGGATCAGTGCTTACTTTTTAAAAGAATAAGGGGCAGATTTACAAGCCCCTTGCGACACTTTTACGCCGCCGTTGCATCACTTTTGTGACGCAGCGGCGGTGTAAACAATGCGCCATGTTGCGACTTATTTACAACGTGGCGCATCTAGGCAGATGTGTCACGTTGTAAAGCCCTGCGCCACATGAAACCTGCCTCAGGGTGGGCGTTCCCTCGCAGGAAAGCCCCGTAAAACTGACGCAGTGAAATCTACAAGATTTCACTGAGTCCGTTTTACGATGCAGTATGGGTGGCCCCTGTGCATTGCAGGAGTTGCGCGCGCTTGCGGCGCGACACCAGCAATGCGCCGCCCATACGCCACAAGATGCGTCACGCATCTTCCCTTCCTTGCACCATGGTGCGCCGCATTGTAAATGCGGCGCATCAGTGGTGGCTCAAGGTGGGATTACGTGATGCATCTGTTCTGGCGCATCCCTGCTGATTTGCCAGGATGCGCCAGAACATGTAAATATGCCCCAAAGTGCCAGGGTCCTTACCAGAAGGCCACTGAAGCCCACATCACCTATTGCCCCTGCCAGTGCTGCCGAAGACAGTCCCAAACCAGCTACACGCCATCACACTCCTACAAGTGTGACAGTCAGACTATTCCAGGCCCCAAAGCTAAAAGATTAGCATGGGTGGGAGGTAATAGTCCAGGAAATCATTGAAGTCAAAGATAGCATTATAGTATGGCAGTTCTTGCTGAAATGGGGCAAAAGAAAACAGAGCTGCTAATGGAGATTAAGTCGAAAGAGAGAAACAGGTGTTCTATAGGGGAGAGAAAAAAATAAAAGCTTCGGTCCGAGACTTGGCAAACATCCCGTGACTCTAGGCAAATCCCTCAACAACATGAACGTGTCCCTCTGTAAGGTAACTGGTGCTCATGTAAAGCACTCTGATACCTTCGGGTAGAGTTCGCACTATATAACCCCCCGTCCCCCCGTCCCCCGTCCCCCCCAAAAAAAGAATTTCTCACAAAAAAAGAACTGCAGGCAAACCTTTCCTTCCCAGAAGGTACTGACATGTCTCATTCTGCAGCACAAAACCTTACAGGCTGGTGCTGCTCGCTCTGTAAACTCAGTACCGTCTACATACACTGACACACAGGCAGCGAACCCAGCGGTACGAGTGTTATTGACAACACGGAAGGGCGAAAGGCCGAGTCAGCCCTGCAGAGATTTAAACCAGCAGCGCTCTGTGCGTCATGGCCTTTTAAACGTTCAGACTGTATACGAGTTAAAGGGGAGAGAAAGCAAGAAAGGAGTGTGTGGTAAGCAACAGAGACGTGAGGCCACAGGAAGAGAAGAAGGGAGAGAGACGAATGTTTGACAGGAAAGATGCAAGCTTGTGCGGGAATGGGCACAGAAGGTAGAGACGACCCTTGGTGACTGGGAGATTAGGAGCAGGGTAAAGAGGAAGTGTTACACTACAAATCCCACGATGCACCGGAGAGCCGCTGCAGCAGTTGGTTGGAACCAAAGTCGGCCCGAGATGCCCACTAACTGGACCCCCGTACTTTCCTGTTGAAGTTCGGAAATCTCGGAAAGGAAAAGACCCAGAATCGGAAGGGTGCCCGATCCCTCCAGCCTGTGCGTGGGGCGACCTGCGGGGAGCACGTGACATCAGAGCATGAGAAAGGGCACGCGAGAGATGTGCAGCGCGGAACCCCAGGCAGACAGCTGGAACTCATCTCTGGCAAGGCGGGGTGACCACGGCACGGCGCCGGGGCTGCAGGAGCGCGAGCCCGCCCCTGGGTGCCAGGGAGGGGCGCGCGGTCTGGAAGGAGGCCACCGCCTCCCTCAGTTCTGCTTCCCAGCTCGGCATTCCCGCCTAGAATGCGGCATGATTATGAATCCAAAAGTTGTGAATAACATTTTAATAATATATTAAACATTCTGCACGGAAAGGCGAATTGTACTGGACATTCTGCAAACTCCGATGTTGTGTGTGTGGTTTCGGCAGGACCCAGGTTGTTCAGACTTTATCTGTGTCAGTTTAAGTTAATGACCCCGTTACCATATTGGCTGACGTCATTGGCAGGAGGTGTTCTAGGGTCTGCCCAACTATGGATCTGCTAGGGGGCCAAGTTTGAGCACCTACCTCTCTATTGGGCGTAAGTAGTCCACGGCTTCTCAGGGAGCTAGTGTGGTACTTTCTTTACACAACAAAACTAGATACTACACAATCCAGTGTTGAGTTCAAAGTTGCATCCCTGGGTACGTTCTTCAAAGAATGACATTTTATATCGCTGCAATTTAATCTTTCCATTCAGGTAACTTCTAGGTGCTCTAATCCCCAATACTAGGTGCAGAGTTATGAATCAGGCACAGGTACAGATTATCAGAGTGACTCCCTGTGGAGCCGGTCACTTGATCAAACCCAGCACTCATTTCAGCTACCAATGACATTCAAATCATCGTGGACTGAGGAGAAACAGCGGCCCTCATCCTGCTCGACCTCTCTGTGGCCTTCGACTTTGTCTCCAATAATGACTCTCATCAGAAGAATCCACGGGATTGGCATACAAGGATCGATTCTCAAATGGATCTGTTACTTCCTCATGGGAAGTACCCAAAGGATCAGGCTTCCACCCTTCAATGCAGACACCAAGAACCTGCTATGCGGAGTCCCACCTTTGCAATATATACGCCTCCCCTCACTAACATCATCTAATCACAAGACATCACCGTCATCTCCTACCATTGACACCGAACTTGTCCTGACGGACAAGACAAGCACCACCAGAACCAACTTCACTAACTGCATGACCATGGTAGCAGACTTGATGCAACCCAGCTACCTGAAGCTGAACTCCGACAAGACGGAAATATTGGTCTTCGGCAATAAGACCTCACAGTGAGACTCCACCTAGTGGCCATTGGAGCCAGGTACGCCACCCACAGACCATGCTAGCGATCTTCCTAGATGGCAAGCTCAACATGACGGCTCCAGTCAATGCAGTGTGCACCTTCTGCTTCCACATCCTAGACATGCTGCAAAAGATCTTCCAATGGTAGCCTCAGAACAACCAAGGTACCATCACACAAGCACTCATCACCAGCAGGCTGGACTATGGCAACACTCTATATGCCGGAATCTACAAACAACTTCTACACAGACTCCAGACCATCCAGAACACCGCTGTTGGACTCATACTCGATCTTCCACGTCACACCTATATCACACGATACCTCAGGAAGCTTCCCTGGCTCCCCTTTCACAAGAATGCAGCATTTTCAAACTTCTCACACACATACAAAGCCCTGCACAACAGAGGACCAGAATACTTGAACAGCCGCATACATCTTCACCAAACCACCAGACACCTATGCTCTATCTCTCTCTCACTCGCACACACTCTCCGCATCCGCAAAAGCAAAACTGGAGGTCTATCATTCTCCTACATCACACTCAAGACATGGAACAATCTCCCTCAACACATCTTTCTCACTTCTTGAGTTCCGCAAAAAGTGGAAGTTCTAGCTCTTTGTGTAGCACCTTGGAGACCACACATTTACATACCTGCCCAAGTGCCTCAATACACTCTGAGGTGATTAGTGTGATATACAAATCAACATAACATAACACCTCTTCAGGTAGGAAGTCTAAAGTGCACATCGTCTTCAAGCGCACCTCGGTTCAGTAGCAACAGTTGCAGGGGAGCCTCTATATATACTTGGATGCCGGATCCCACAGATCAAGCAGTGGACTGCGTGCAGTCCACAATCCTAGCGACTGCTCGTAGGAGGGGGGAGAGGAGATGGCAGAAGCAGCACATGTCCAGAGATGCTGCTGTACTACCTCACCAAGAGAGGTAGTCTCTTCAACTAGATAGGTGATCTTTGGTGGTGTACCATTGTAGACTTCTGGGACTGTCAGTTGCTCAATGGAGAGATGCAGTTGCGGATTCACAGGACGATCATACTTCCAACAATTAGACAGGTTTGCAGCATCTCAGGCCACTCGTGCATCCAAAGGTGAGGGGCATCTGCGGACTCCCAGGCCAACCAGGCATCCAGCAGTGAGATTCAGTTGCTGCCACCAAGTCAATCCAGCGTCCAAAGGCAAGATGCAGTTGTGGTCTCCCGAGCCAATCAAGCCAATCAGACAGTCAATGGTGAGGTGCAGTCTTTGGGTCACTGCACACAGAAAAATCGGGGGCCCCTCTCAATGTGGGTCGCTCCTGGCTTCACCTTCTGCCATTGTCTGCTTTCTCTTGATGCGCCACACAGTGGGCTTATCCACCTTGACAGTCCTTGTTCCTGTAGGGCTAGGTACACTCCTTCCCTCTCTCAGCAGGTATGGTTCTAGGTGACAAGAAGATCCTCGGCTCCGCCAGCAGAAAGTGCTGACTTCAGGTTTGGATCTCAAATGTATACACATGTTCTAGGCAGAGGATGTGGATCTACTGTCTCAAGCGGTTTGAGATGGTTCTCTTTCAAGCGTTTTTCTAAGGCTGCTCTCCAGACACAACATTGGGTAAAGTGAGGTATTTCACAGCAGGTGTAGCACTGTGGATCCTTTCATGGAGAAAAACCCTACAGGTGGGCAGAGTTTAGTGCAAGACCTCTGTACTTGACTGTCATCAGCCTTTCTGAACCAGTAATCAGGGACAGGCAAAATGGCAGACCTGGCCTAGCAATTTCCTCACCTTGAACAATAGAAACTGCAGTTTCAATCCTTTCTCTCTACCTTCTACCAAATCACAGTGCAAAGCTACGTCTTCATGGAATTTGTGAAGCTCTGTCTCGATCCTCGTCACTTCTGGGGCTAGATCTCTGCCTTCCAGCCACAGGAATGTGAACAATACATGTACACCGTCTGGCAAAGCTAGCCTAGCCTCATCTTCTATATTGTGCCTCGCTAAACCAGGTACATCCAAAATATTTACACACACCCAAAAGATATATATATCGCAGACTCACTAGATGGAGTCAATATACTTAAGTTCTGGGTGATACATAAATGTAGTAACCTACCCACTACGAAGGTGCACTTGATGCACCTCTCCAAGTCATAGAACAGGTCCTTACATAGCCAGGGGCAGGCCTAGTCCTTTGAGTACACAGTAGATAGGTTTGATGTCAGGACCAAAATAAAAGTCAGGATACCACATGGGAATCTGTCACTTTGGGCAGGGGAACAAACCTGTACACCATTCAGGAGACATTCCTGTCCCAGCAATCTGCCTAAGTGGAAGTACCAAAAAACAGGGGGAGATGGTTCGACCACATGTGATGCCCTCAACTTTCCATTTAGGTACAATGAACTGGAATTATTTAAGAGTTTGATATATGCCTTTCTGCATTTTGTTTTACTCCCAATTAAATTGTGTCTATTAACTGTATATTTACAGTAGCCTGTTTTTCAGTTGTTTACCCATGCTCTAGCTAACAATCTGATGTATTCTAACTAAAGTTTCTAAAATCATGTATCTAATATTGCATTCCCATGTTTTTTCTGGTTATCCTCCATAAATAATTCTTGGACACTCTTGGGTCTTGTCCGTGCTTCATAGAATCACAAATAAATAATTAAGTGAACACTCTCTCTCCTCTCTCCAGACACTAAATTGACATTTTGATTGAAGTTGGCGAGACAAAAGGGCTATATCCCAGGAGGTATTTTTTCCTGGGGAAAGGCCAGCTTGCAGCCCAAAGGTGTCTGAGTGCAGGTTGCCTATTTGGGCTGGACATTACGGCAACCAAGCTTCAAGTGGCTTATTAAATAGCAGAAATATGATCATTTTATAAAAAGTAATTCTTGTCTTATGAAAAATAAAAATCCATGTTAACTAATGATTTTTATTTTCTCTAAGTAGTACTATTCCGCAAGAATGGCTTTCCTATCTATTTGTCAGCTTAATTTATAAACAAGCTTTTCCCATTAAACTGCCACTGCTTTCTCCTACTTTTTTCCTTAGGCGGAGGGGTAAGCTAATCATGCCTTTCTGTACATACTTAAACTTGTACAGCTGCTATTTAAATGCTTCTGTTATTCAGCTGCCTTTTAAATTTCCATTTTATACCCCTTAATTTACGTTTTCCTTTTGAAATATATTTTTTCTTTTTACAATACTGTGATCTTGGAATTTGTCCTATTTGTCTCTTTAAATTGTATTCTAGTTTGTCTCCAGTTACTTGCGACTAAGCATTCTACTGTTATTAAACTGCAAGGTGAAGCGTTCTAACATCCTTTGTACGTGTAATAGCCCTTTCATTCTTGTTTGTGATATATACAATTACAAAACTGGAATCAGATAAGGTAGCAAAGCAAGATGCAATAAGCTAACTCTTATGGTCATTAAAAAGATCATCCCTGTAGCAAGAAATCATTCACTCCACTTCGTCACAACTAATATCACAAAAAGCCAAGAGAATAAAGTGTTAAAGTTGATGACTTTCCTCAAGAGATAATAGTTTTCAACAGCACTTCTCAACGTGTCTACATTGTGTGACCATAGCACAATTCCTTCTTCCTTTCTTCCTTTTCTTCTATTGCCTTCCCTGCTCAAAAAAGGTGTGCAGACTCCCAGTATTACGTTCTGTTACAACCAGTGCACTTGAAAGATCAGTTTCCTCAAGGACCGCCTATTGAGCACCTAGGGATGCCCAACACTCACTCAATCCGCATTGTCCACGTCCGGGATGGTTTCAAAAGGAGCATTTGACAATGGGAGACGTGGGCTCCAGTAAGTGTCCTGCCTTGTGCCTGGCACATCCCAGTGCACCGAAAAGATCAATGGCTGATGAACTGCAGACCTAAGAAGGAACACCACGAACCAATGTTGTTCATACTTCATTCCTCTGAGTGTGCTGACACAGTATGATTGATTTGGGGTGAGAGCTGTTGAGATGAATTCAATTACATATTTGCAAACATCCCTTTGTTGTGTGTTTGTAAGCTGCTGGCTTGGGACTGCTGGCCTGTGAAGCCAGACATTGAAGTCTCGCCCTGCATACTGGAGCCCGCTGAAATATCCCAAGCTGTAGAATCAATAAGTCTCATATATGGCACAGTCATGGTGTCACCTGCATATTGTCAGCATGACCTGCACAGAGTCCCTGTAAGTTAGCAACATTGTTTACATGGTGGCTGAGAAAGAGAAGCTACAGGAAAGAAGGTCCCTTTAGCGAATTTAATGGAAAGTGTGATCACAATCAGCAGTGATATTTAAACTGGGGGTGAGCCCTCCTGGAAGTCCCTAACACTGTAAGAAGGGGGTGGGGCATGCCAATGGCATGCAAGTCACACAGAAAAGGAACACTAAACTCGCTGGATTTGTGTTTTTTCACTAATGTGAATTGTGAGCAAGCACAACTGCCTCAAAAAAAGCTCAAAAACGTTTTCACCAGCAATGACAGTGATAAGTTTATGTAAAACACACAAAAGGTGAGGGGAGGAATGCTTGTAATCTAATCACTGGCAATCGCTCGGGCTAGTATCCCAGTCCATCATTCTTTTGTTCATAGTGCAACCTCAATTTGGACCCAGCCATAAACAAATCAGTCTTGACCCTGCTCCTCATGGGTACATTCCAACCCAATATGCCAGGCCAGATCCTCCCTGAACCAGAAGAAACGTAACCCGGGACCGGTTTTGCCCTAGTTATGGGCTCATCACCAGGCTACAGCTCAGTTCTAGTAATACAGTGAGCATGGGACCCACATCTGGGCATACCCATTCCACTTAGGGTGGTACATGAAACACACAAAAGGTGATGGGAGGAATGCTTGCAATTTGTCAAACCACTGGCAAAGGTTCGGGGTAGCATCCCAGCCCATTGTTCTTTTATTCACTTCACCACCTCATTTTCGACCCAGCCATATGCAAATCAGGCTTGACCCTACTCCTTCTGGGAACAGTCCAGCCCGAACTGCCAGACCAGGTCCTCCTTGAACCAGAACACATGCAAGCAAGGACCGGTTGTGCCGTGGTTGTGGGCTCATCAGTCGGATACAGGTTGGTTCCAGTGACAGTGAGCATGGGGCCCATATCTTGGCATGCCCATGCCACTTAGGGCGATACATGAAACACACAAAAGGTGACGGGAGGAATGCCTGGGTCCAAATTGAGGTGGCATTGTGAGCAAAAGAACAATGGGTTGGAATGTTACCCTGAGTGTTTGGCAGTGTAGACTTTGTTTTTTTTAATTTATTTTTTTAGAGTTTTATAGAGCGCAAACTCGACCCAAAGATATCTGGTTTCAGAGCGCTTTACATAATTTTGTCACAGTTGGACAAATTCAATTTTTTTTGTTAGGCATTGGGAGATTAAGTGAATTGCCCAGAATCACAGGATGTTGAGCGTCCCTGCCGAGACTCAAACATGGTTCCCTAGCTTCGAGGTCGACCGCTCTAGCCGTAAGGCAAGCAAGCAGCCTTCCATCACTTTTTGTGTGTTTCATGTACTGCCCTAAGTGGCATGGGTATGACCAGACGTGGGTACCATGCTCAATGTGACTGTATCCACGTTGTACCTGGCTGTTATGGCAAAACCGGTCCTGGGTTACTTGTGTTCAGATTTATGGAGGACCTGGCTTGGCAGTTTGGGCTAAACTGTTCCCACGAGGAGCAGGGTCAAGACTGATTTGCATATGGCTGGGTTCAAACTGAGGATGCATGGTGAGCAAAAGAAGGATGGGTTGGAGTACTAACCTGAGCTACTGCCAGTGGTTACACCTATTGCAAGCAGCCTCCCATCACTTTTTGTGTGTTTCAGTAATAAGTTTATCTCCATCATTGCAGAGGTCAAACTGTCATCAAGCCTCGTTTTTAAGGACAGCTTTTCTCATTCTAAGAGAAACTTCTCTTGTGCTCTCTGGAGACTGCTGAAGACAGGAGTCCCAATACAGGGTTGGGGAGAGGTGGAAAAGAAAAGAGAAAGAGGAAGGCATCTCAAAATGAAGGTATAATGAATTTATTTAGTTGAAAGTAAACAATCCAAAGAAGACGATGCATCCTCTTTAATTTTTGCAAGAGCATCTCTTACCCCAGCACTACCAGCTGTCGGAGTCAAAAGCTGGTGAGTCATGATTGGACAGGGTGCTGTAATAGGAAAAATTAAATGACAGGCGTAGAGGGCAGCAAAAAGAGTGGGCACTGGTAGGTGAGGAGGGAAATGGTAGTTAGGTGGGCAGCAGCAGTAGACCGGGAAAGAGGAAGCATTGATGTACAGTGAGTGATAGGCGAGTGAAAGTGAAATTATGGGTGAGAGGACTGAGAAAAGAGGTGGGACAGGAGAGGTGAGCTTTGAGAGAGGAAGCTAGTTACAGTATGATATTGATAGGCGATGAAGATTGGCTGGAGACACGAGCAGCAGTGGAGTAAGTGGGTCAGGATGGAGGGTGGACAGTGACAAGAAAGGTGAACATTGATGGGAGATGGGAATTGATGGGAGGTGGGAATTGATGGGAGGTGAGCGTCGGCTGAGGGAGAGGTGGGCAATGATGAAGGAAGCATGCGGTCATGGAGGGGGTGTGCAGTGACAGGAAAGGTGGACACTTGACAGGAGAGGTAGACACTTTTAACTAGGGCTGTCACAGGAGAAGTGGACAGTGAGCTGTAAGGAGGTCAGTGATAGTGTAAAATACATTTTATCTCATGTTCCATTTTGTGTCACTTAATAGGAGCTTGTCCTGGGCTGAATTTGAAATGACTGCAAGGCTTAAATGAATGAGAACATCATGTGTGTACCTGACAAACTGCAGCATTGGCTCTTCTTTGATTGCACAAACACATTTCTATATATAGGCAAGTGTTGTCAATCAATAAATGATTGGAAGAATATTAAGAAATATGCTACAGCAGGGTATGCCCTGATGGGCTGTGTATCGTGACTAAGAAATATTGAAACCTATCAAACTCTATGCAGCTTGTAAATGCATCTGGACTCCCCATAGCTGTGTATAAAATTCCCTATGATCCTTACTGCGTATTTTAATGGGAATTGACAAGAGTGATGGACATGTGAGCGGGCCAGTGGTGAAAGAGGTTACCTTCAACGGTAGATCTGGAAAGAGTTGGGAGAGGTGAGCAAAGATGGAAGAATGGTCATTGGCACGCGAGGTAGATACTTATGGCAGAAGATAATACTGACGGGAGAAAAGGTTAGCATATCTGGGCAGTTTTGTAGGGCACGACAAGAAGTGTGCTATGACATGATGGAGATGTGACCAGTGAGGGGGCAATGATTTTATTTATTTTAACCATGAATAAGAAAGTCAAGGGATGGTGAGAAGATATGAGGAAAAAGGCTCAGTCCTATATGCATAGTGCCCAAGAGAAAGCTCCACAGTGCCAGTGTTTAAAATTCAGCGCATCACCATGCGGGCTCCCCACCCACAAATGTTTGAGGGAGGTCTTACCCAAAAATATAAAATGCAGGTAGTCTCTGTGTTACGAACCGTAAACCAGAAGGAATGGTCCCCAAACCAGCTATGGACCAGTCCTCAGACATTGAATGCATCTGACCATCTCGGCATTAACCAAATAGGGGTAACGGCTAGTCAGCCCTGTTTGCGCACACATTGAACTGTGTTCTGGAGTGATTACTTCCAAACCAGAAGGCAGGATGCCACTTTGTTGCAGCTGTCCTTTGAGAAGCATCAGCTTCCTTTGATGGAAGTTGCTGAGACAAAAGGGCTGAAGCCCAGGAAGTTTTCTTTTCTCCAGGGTTAAGGTCAGATCTGCAGCCCATAGGTGTAATAGCAAATAATAACTGGTGACTGCAAGGAGCCCATTGGAACTGGAGGTTATGGCCACCAAGCTTCATGTGATTTACTAAACAGCAGATATATGATAACCTTATAAAAAGGCATTCTTGTGTATATGAAATAGAAATCCATATTGACTAATAATTATTTTCTTTTAGTAGTTATATGCCATAAGAATGGCTTTCCTATCGTTTGCTCAGCCAAAACTATAAGTAGGCTTTTCACACTGAGCTGCTGCAGTTGCTGTTGTAACAGTCTCTATGTTAACCTTTAAACATGCTAGTCTTAGTAGCTTCCACGGTTTAAATTAGAAAACCCTGCAGTTGGCAGTTAAATTTACCATGCACGAGGTCAGCTGATTTAATTCAGTAATGTCATTCCAAAAACGTGTTCAATTGGCATTTCATTACTGAGGCCTGTTGACTAACACCAAAGCCTAATATGCTAGCTATTAGCCAAAATGGCTACCATAATATAGGCACAATCACACGCTGTAAGAGGCAGTTTAGCAATCCCTTATTGGCCAAAGGTCGAAAACAACAGCTTTCCAAGTCAATATAAAGAAAAAGAAAAATTCAGGACAATCGCTCCACAAGGTGCCATAGCTCTGCCCTCACATGGCGAATAACGCAAGTAACTTCTCCCTGTTTACCGGCACCAGACTACATAGGGTGATGGGTGGAGGAGTTCTCTGCACCAATATTATGTGAAAGGAGTCTCTTGTCCCTTGTCATCAGGCTGAGGTATGTATGGGACAAGATTTCAGCAGCCTCACCAATTGAGCCCTAACCCAAGTGGGGGAATCTGTAAGTTATGGATGAGAAATGTGTGACACTAATGGAGCTGTTATGCACCTGGGAGATAGCTCATTGACAACAGCCCACTGGAAGTACAGACAAATATACTGATGTGCAAGTGAAATGTGCAGAAATGATAACTAACAAATCATATGGGTAGTTTGCTCGGCACTTACAAGGTTCCTGGTGACCTTTTCTAGCGCTGAGGGGGAGGGAAGAGGTAGTGGCACATGAGGCAGAAGGAGGAAACAAAACAAGGGATGCCACTAGCGGGGCCAATGGAATCGCGTGGGGTTGGAGAACCAAACAAAGCAGCACCCTGCCTAAAACATCCAGCAAAATAGTGGCAGATTACAAAACAGTTTAAGGCAATTTATGCAGCATACCATGCAATTAAAGACAAATTGTGTGCCCATATTCTGTGACATTGCTAGCTAGCTATCTGGGAATTTTAACACATTCTAATGCAAAAGGGACCCCGACACTACAGAAAAATAACAGGTTTCTTTAAAAAAAAAACGTAAATATTAAATACATTTTATTCAATAGTTATTCACCTACAATGAATGCATTTTTGTATCGTGCAAGGAAGCTTAGTAGAACCTATTTAGCATCTGTTGTTTGAGTGGGGCATGTGCAGCCTTGGTGCATCAAGGTGCTTATGCAGCAGCAGGTGTGCGGGTTGTGTGTGCAGTGCCGTGTGTGTGCGTGCGCGTACACAGCAAAGGAAGGAGAAGTGGTCCATGTTCAGCGCTTGGTGCAGCTCTCTTGCATGTAAACTAAACAGTGTGTGAGTAGTGTCATACAGCACTGGTACCCAGCTGCAGATCTTTGTAATGGCAAGTGCATGATTATTGCGAGAGTAGTGCTTTATCACGAGTGATCCATATCTGCTTCTGCCCATGAGTGGGGTTTCAGCTGCATACGTTACATAAGTTGTGCATTTGTAGCACTGGTTAGGCTCGTGGTGTATTTGCTGAACATAGAACATTTGCAGGAGGATCCATCTTGTGCTCATGCAGCTTAAGGTACTTTTCTGATGATTGTGCAGTACTAGTGGATTCTGTGATGCTCGTTCGGTGCCGAGTGCTTTTGTTGCTCCTGCACCTCAAGGTGTGCATGCTCCAGCTGATGTCCCATATGCGTCTCTGGTAATTGTACATGGCTAGGTTTGTTTGTAATGCTCTACAAAGCCTGATATACCTTGTCATGCTTGGGTCACGTTGCGACTCTTCACCCTTCCACCTAGCCTTTACTCATCCCAAACCCCTTCCTGCTGCTATGAGCTCCACAAATATGTTTAAAAAAACACTTTCTAGACCATTCCCTCTTCTATCCCGCCACTATCCTTTTCAATTCGCCTAACAGACTAACATGTGCACCGCTCAAATGAATGCCATATTTCCCTATACTAATGGCCCACTAATCCCGTATGGGTTCTGGAGTAGCGTGCTACCTGCCGAAATGCACTTGGACACCTCAACAAGGTTAGCAAGCGCTATATAAATGCAAGCCCTTCCCTCTGCTATCTTTCCATTATCTTTTTTCAATCCAAATAACAAACTCACATGTCCACCCGCTCAATCTAATATATATAGGTCATGTGATCAAGGTACGTCAGTACCGAAACGCGTAATGGCCGACTGAGCAGCAGCTAAATAAACCAACGATTTTTCTACTAACTTGGGTCTGTGCTCCATGTGTCTCTTCGGGAGAAGAGAGCGCCTGCGTCTTGCTTGTGAAGTGGAGTGGCGGAAATATATATATATATATATATATACTAATCCACCACTAATCCTTCTTGGGTTTCGAATAGCATACTACTCGACGAAAAACGTCTGGGTTAATAAGTCCTATATAAATGCAATGTATGTATGTATGTGTATTTTTTTAAAACTTTTTTTGGCCTTTTAATGACCGAAATAAAGTTGAATGGAATGGAATTACAATTATAAAGCAACAACGCAATCTCAAGAGCACTGAACTTTCTACCTCAGTCACAGAGGTGTACAACAAACACAATGTCGCATTCGTCAGAAAACAAGCCTAGCAGTGCTCATTTCTAGTGCTAAGGCTGCGCGGGTTTTACCCCGCGCATCTCAGTCATTCGCGCCTCTGTTTCTCGGTTGTGTGGTTGATGTTTTTATGATGATACTTTGTAGGAATACCCCGAAACTCAACTCTTGTTGTAATGTAAAACACTTGCGACACCTCTTCAGTAGAGTAGCGCCTTCTAAACATGCAAAATACATAAATTAATACAACTGCCCCACCCTTGATGCTAGCGTTTTTCTAGCTGGAAGCCTAGGGGTGGCGTTCAATTGCACTCTCTCCATCACTCTTCAAGTTACTCAGTCTATCAGAAACGTGGTCTAACTTCCTAAGCGTTTGTGCTTCTTCCCTTACTGAGACTGAGTGAAACGCCTGAAAAACTATGAACCAGAATAATTTTTTTCCTTTATTTTTCATCTCCCTTTTGAGGATTAACAGAAAGTATAAAGTAAGAGTATATCATTTCTGCCATTTAACTATCCAGCAAGACTTTTCTAATTTAAAATTTGCCCCAGGAAAAAGATGCCATTAAGGTTGGTGCCCCTGCAGCTCACTTATTTCAAGAATTACAGGATCCTGTCCCCCAACACTCCGATTCAGTCCTTCGTAGACAGCGGCCTAGCAAGTGAACTGAGGAGCGCATCGGTGCTGCTCCCTGAGGGAGGCAGAGCATAACTCTGCCCATTGGCACTCATGAGATTGCATCTGGGTGGTTAAGAAACCAGAAGGTGGACAATTATATGACTCCTTAATCATCTGTACCAGGTACTTATGCTGTTCCTCAGCACCTCAACATTGTCTTCTCTTGGCTTCATCTAATTGTTTACCCACTCATTTTCCCCCGGTAGGTTCTATGTAAGACCACAGATCCTAATATGGGTGTTTTTTCTGCCTTGCTGGTCTCTCAGATCCTGGTTTTACACTTGGCTGTGCTGTACCACTTCTTACTTAAGGTTGGTAAACAAACTTTCTTTCAACTCTGTTGCCTTATTCACAGAGGGTGGTATTCTTGAAATTGTATCTGATTTCTAAAGCTCCATGGGTCCTGTGAGTGGTGCCCCGGTTATGTGGTGGTATCCTGGCTGAAGGCAGAGATCCTGGTGTGCTAGGTAAGCATGAGGATGTAGGTCGTGGGGAGGCAGGCTTGAATCAAAAGATGGGCGATACAGGGCGTGACTGTCACCGTCTGCTCTGCCATTTTAGCATGAGCACTTATCTTTGGAGGAGTTTGCAATATTTGTCCAGAGTGGTTTGCCTGTTGGGAGAAGAGGCATGCATTCAGCAGTTTGTCAAGGCCACTAACTCAGTGCTGGCAGGACAGACTCTATGGAAGCAGAGTGTGAATGAGAGACCCGCTGTGCGAAGCTGCTTTTGTTTAGGGATGGCAAAGTGATCCAACATCTGCTGATGGATTCTAAGAAAGTCATGAAGTATGGGTAATATGTACACAGAACTACACTGGGAATGTTACTGCCTCCCATACAGAACACATAGGGAATTAAGGCATTCTAGGCAGTGGAATGTTAACGCAACGGGCGATTACAATAATAACATTTTCAGTAACATTCACTGCAAACTTCACAGCCTGGTGCTGCTTATAAAACAGAAGACACCAGAAAGATGTATCAATCTGGAAAAATTATAATCAAGGCTCCTCTACCGTGAATCTACTTGGTTCACCCATTGAAGATGCAACATACATGACAGTGGGGCTGTAGCAGCATGCCCTTTGCAAACAAAATTCTACTCCAGGTCCGGCTTTAGGTGCTGTCGCAGGAACTGGATGTCTGCATGCGTGTGCTTGTATATGTTAGCACATTAAGCCCAGAGATACTGGTTTTGCACGTGCTGGCATTTACTGCTGGCTTCTCAGGGTCAGAAAGCGCACTCAGTGCTGGAACCCAGCATGTAAGCCAGTGTGCTGCATGTGAGACGGTGGTGTCTCTACGCTCCACACTCCACACCTCACCCAGAACCATGGATGGAGAAGCATTGTGAGCGGCATGAATATCCATGGGGCTGGGAGTGAGGGAAGCAGCAGGTCACCAACCTTCACAGATATTTGTAACAAATTTGTAATTTGCCAAATTTCACGGGTGGGGCGACGACGGCAAATGACTGCGCTCCCAGGTCCCACCTTTTATCCAGCTTTACTTTGGTAATACAGGAAACAACGGCTGGAGCTGGAGCTGGGATGGTGTCGCACCGGTGTGCATGTGTAAAGCTCAAAATCTGTGCTGAGCTTGGACTCCACTGCTGAACCCCTCATAAGATTACTCAAGAAGTGAGCTAAATTTACATGGGAAGATGAGCCGACTAAAATGTTCCGAGCCATTACAGAAAAAACTATTCTACGCCCAATATTGCAACTTTATGTACTAGGTTTGCCCAGCGGTTAATTTGTAAAAAAAAATAAGTTCTTGGGCTCTCTTCAGGGGGAAACTTGCATCGGCCCATTTCTCCTTTTAGTGCCACCTAAAATAGAACTAAATAACAACCAGGAAAGTAGGGAGAGGATGTGGCGTTAACGGCCAGAGCTTTTGACTTCGGAGCTGGGGAACCAGGTTCAATTCTCTGCTTTGGCTCAACATATTGTGATCCAATCTTCCTGTAAATAAATGTGTCCTTAACTGGTGCTCATGAAAAGTACCAGTGTTGTTGATCAAGCACTGTTTTTGCGTTACTGTTGATATCAGCAAACATGATTTAGGGTGGGCTTTGACCCAAAGGTATAACACCGGAAAGAACATCCTAGCTTTTGCGTGATGCACATAGAGACCTTCAGAAGGACAGTACTTGGTAACTGAGAAGATGTTAGCCTGCAAAGGGGCCATACAAATGTTCAAGATGTATATAAGGCGCTTTAAATCCACCCTCGGGGTGAATTACTTTTCACTTGTCTTTTTCATAAGGAGCACAAACATTTATTAATCTATGTGTAGGGCAAGGTTAGCTCGCCTGAGCAATAGCCTGGTTGAGTATAACTTTGATATTGAAAACATCGCAGGGTCAAAAAATAAGAAAGCTGATTGCTGATCTAGACTACTATTGTGGGATAAAGAGGAGTGTGGGAGACGAAGATGAGAATATTGCAATGCTTGGTGGCCAATGTGGATCTAATATTGGAAAGTGCGCAATGGAGGAAAATACAAAGTGGCGTGGACATTTTCTGGGGGAGCTTCATACAGAGAAAACATTTAACCGAAGGTATCAGAGCACTTTACATGAGCACAAGTTGTGTTACAGATGGGAACATTAATTTTTTGTTAGGCACAGGGAGATTAAGTGATTTGTCTAGAATCACAGGATGTTGAGCGTCGCACCCGGTTCTCCAGCTTCGTGGTCGACCGCTCTAGCTGTTAGGCCACATCATCTCCTCTGAATAATAGCAACACATCCAATTCAACCACATGTGTCACTATTCTAAGTGTTGGGGAAAATTATGTATCTGAATCCCGATTGGGTGCCTTTGAACAGAGTGCTGACAGGGTGTCATCACTGTAAGAAAAGGAGGATTAGAATGATAGTAGAGAAGTTACAGGAGAGTAAAGGTGTTATGATGTTGCGAACAAAGTTAAAGAGGTTGAAATAAAAGTGGGAGATTTGTAAACAACAAACTTGTAAATGATGTGAGAAAAGATATGTTTTAAGAACGAACCAGAAGAAGAAGTGAAAGAAGCTTTAAGGTCGAAACGTGTGTAAATGGAAAAATGTAGTACGAAAAAAGGTAGCAAAAGTTAGACTGCATGTCATGCTGGAGTGTCAGGAAAAACGTCAAGGAGGATAGAAAGGTGGTGTAGGAGACGGCGTCCTAGGCGAGAGGGGACCACACACAGCTACATAGGAGAGAAAAGCCTAAGATGGAGAGAAGGTTACCTATTCCGATCGACTTCGCATGCTGCATGGTTGGTCAGTTAAATTTGATATTTTCTTCTTTATTAGTCTTCCTATTGCTATTTATTGACTGCGTTTGGTTAAGAAAAGGTCAGTGTGTGATGCCCAGACTTGTTCTGTCTTAGGTTAGAATTAATACGTGTGTACATGCTCAGGAACTTCACCGTGCTCATGGAATATGTAGAATGTTACCATTAGAATTGTAGCTGTTGAATAACCGTTTTAACATTGTTCTGAAATGGCTACCATTTTGCACTAAGACTGAATCACGATTTCTCTGATTGTTCCTCACTGAAGACTGAATACCAACAGCTGCCAAAACTGTTTTAATAGATTCTAGATGATTACCATATGTGCAACGAGACTGATCCAAGATGGAAACCACCACTGTGTCAGTACAGACCCAGCTTGACTATTACAACTGTCGTACAGTTGTTACAGCATAACTATTGAGCAATACATTAAGACCAGAACTAAGAAAAACACAAAGTTAATTAAAGATATTGCTCTGCCACATGTCTGACAGCAGATTAATGACGACTTTGTTTTTTTTAATTGTTTTAAATTAAATTTTATGGCAGTGGATGATTACTGCGTACACAGAAAAGAAAAAGAGTCACAAATAAAACACCATTGAATGATTCATCACAGAGAAAAACATAATCAGCATTATCACCGTTACAGTATGTGCAAGGTAATACAACAAAAACAAACAGGTATACATTATTTTAGGGTAAAATTTAAATCCAAGCAAAGCAATTATATTCAATTACTAATAGGTAACCATAACTTTTGTCCAAACAACTTCTTTTTCCGACCCTTAAGTCTATACACCGTGATTTCGAGCTGGTAAACATTTCATAATTTAGACTGCCAGTGAGAGAAAGCCAGAGGATCAACTTCTAGCCAGCGAGATGTTATACAATATCTGTATACAGACATGGCTATAAATAAAAAGCCTTCCCCTTCCATCGTTATAATACCCGTTTGCTCAGATTGAACTCCTAATATCACTAATTCTGATGATAATACAGGTGATGACTCTATGATGTTATTTAAAAAACCTTGCACTTCTAATATAAACTGAGCTAATTTCGGACAGTGAAAAAACATGTGGGCTAAATCGGCAGCTTTATATCCACAGCGACTACAATTAGCACCTTTTAATGCTTTCCATTTCGCCAGTTTAGATGGTGTATAATACAAATCAAAAACGGACATAAAGTGCTGGCTTTTAAATGACCCATTAAACAAAACAATACTAGCCATTTTTAGAGATCTGGGTAAATCCACTTTCTCTATTCCAAGATATCTTCGCCATTTATCAGTATAGACCTCTAGATCGTCTTTAATTCTGTTTAGCATCAGTTGATATATCGTGCCAATTCTGCTTTTTCTCCTGCAGCTTTCCAACACCTCCACTTTGCTCATAAAACTGGTATTTTGCTGATTTTTTGACTCTAGGAAGCTGCGGATTTGAAGGTATTTAAAGAAATCTCCTCTTGTGAGACTATATCTATCTTGTAAATAAGAGTATGAAACCAATTGCCCATTCTGATATAGATCACCGAATGAACACATTTTAAAATCGTTCCACCTCTGCATAACGAAGTCCCTAAAGATTTCAGGAAATCGAGGGTTCCCCAAAAAAGGGGTGTAATAATTCCATTTTATACAAAAACAAAACCTTTTATTAAATTGTTTCCAAATTTCCCACACCGAGATCAAAACTTTGAACTTCGTATTTTTATAGTAACTCGGTTCTATAAACCTGAGCAAACATAGTTGAGCTTCAGCTCCAAGTAGCATTTCGTAAATTGAGGGTGCCATAGCTTCATCCAGCTTAAAATCCGGAAAAATTAAGATACCCATAGCTTTTAGAAAAATTGCCCAATAATATAAGTGAAAATTCGGAAACCCTAACCCTCCTTTAGTTTTTGGCATTACACACCATCTAAGAGATCTTCTAACTCTCCGGAAACCCCATAAGAACCTAGAAACAGTTCTATCTAATTTATTAAAAAAAGCAGAGGGGAACAAAAGTGGTATGGTGCAAAATAAATTAAAAAAAATTAGGAAATATAATCATTTTAACAGCATTTGTACGGCCATATAAAGATAAATGTAAATTATTCAGCCTCTCAAGGGTTCGATTAACAGAGAGCAGTAATGGATCTGTATTAAGCCTAACAATGTCTTCCACTTTAGCTGTAATTGTCACACCAAGATAAGAGGCTGTAGAAGCGAATACTATACCATCCGGTCTGCCTACAACCAAATGTATTACCTGGGTTTTCGTAATGTTTAATTTGTATTCAGATAGTTCCCCGAATTCTTGAGCAAGTTCTCTAATTTTAGGGAGGGCAGATGCAACATCTGTCGTGATGATCGCAACGTTGTCCGCATAGGCGAAGACCTTATAATCTATTTGATGTAATACGACCAGGGGGGGATCCCACTTTCTTTTGTTAATCTGTTTAAATAAGGTTCGATATATAATGCGAACAACAAGGGGGAACAAAGACACCCTTGGCTTGTCCCCCTTGTGATCGGAAAAGGGTCAGACGTGTCAGTAGCTATCCGGATTACTGCTGACGACTTTGAGACAATACAATGATATGGATCCAAGATGGCTGCCAAAAAAAGTGGTTAGTTTCAAAATGGCAATGGAAATTGCATCAACACAGATCCAAAAACAGTGTAGAGCTATTAAGCAGCTGCATCCTTCTTTACATTGTTCCGATGCATTTACCAACGTTTCCAAACTTGCATATCTTAATCTTTATCAATGGCCCACTACGGACTCACCTTACCTTGACTACAGGATGTCCTCCAGGTGAGGCTTTCACAGCCCCTCGGCTGCCCTCAGTCTCATAATGGGCCCGGTGGTGTGTCCGCGGCTGCACTTCGACCTTCAGCTCGTATTGCTCATACTGGCTGGGGAGCGGCCAGTCCAGGGGGGGCAGGGCGGAAGATCTACAAGAAGGATTTATAATGTGATGAAGACGATCAGCCAAGGCACCTTGATCCTAACTGCTTCTCGTATTAAGACGTCAGCTTTTCCAGGGTACATCCGTCCATGTCTGCACTTTCTATGACAACACTTTAGTCCTACATGCAGGGCGTCACTATCCCAGAACCAAGACACGAGTCTTTCCAATGCACCTAAATCCCGATCTGTAGAAACTCATGTTAGCCTCATTTTGGAACCCATAGCTCAGTAGAGACATGCAACGTCCTCTGCTGTTTCAGTCAATCACACACCTCTGTTCATTTATTGCAGGCCTAACTAGTGATGATAGTTTCCATATGGGTCTGATTCCACAGCTAGCCGTAATATGTTGGTTAGCAGAGGACACAGGGAAATAGGAGTTGGATAGGAGAGCAAACAGACACTGGATTTGATCAATCAGACTTTACGTTCATCTAGGGCACTGACTTCTACTGGATGAGTGCTGATACCTACTAGTACACACAATACACCTACAGAATATCTTTGTACTTCTGACTCTCTACATTGTGATGGAACTCCGAGTTTTTATTAAATACTGAAACACAAATATCAATGAATTAGATGTGAGAAGTATTTGAAACTATCTTGTTTCTCTCATTACAAATAACTACTTTTTATCTTATGAGAACACACTTCCTGATTGGAAAATATAATCGAGGTGGTTGTTTCATAAACTGCATTGTAATAAACATATGCTAGAATTGTAAACTTCATCTGAGTAAAAAGTGATTGTTTTTCCATCCAATGTCGCTATCTTAGGTACAATATATTCGCTTGGAAAGAAAAATATATCAAAGTCTTTGAAGTGAGGAGGATTCCTCCCATTCCTCAAGTTGAATACAAAGGGTTGCAACAATAGGAGTTTGCAATCCTTAACCCGTTCCGTGCTAGTGAGGGAACCACTCCGTCACGAGCCACAGGCGGGCTGTGCTTATGACGGAGTGGTTCCGTCATAAGCATGGCAGCACTGCGCGAACCCCCTCATCCCCAGCGCCGCGGCGGAATTACCGCCGCGGCCAAGTGGTTAAAAGATAGTTCTTGAACAGTAGTTGGTAAATATAGTTTTGTCTCCACAAACATGAATAGGTTCCTACGCTTCTCTGTGCTGAATTCAAACCTCAATTGATTCCAAAGATGATCAATTTCCACAGTTTTTCTTTACTCTGGAAACACGGTCCTAGCCAGCAGCAAAGTATGTCGATTGCCTAGCAAGGCCTCTCTGGACCACAAGGAAATTCTACTTGGCAGCTTAAAATGGTTGCTGCTGCATGCAAACCTTGTAGAGCCTTGTTCTTTCAGGCCATTGCATACAGGCATCTTGTATAGTGCAACTAGAGCCGACACAAAGCCTCTCTCCAAGACGCACCAACACTCTGCGGACACAGCGAGCCTTAACTTCCTCTGAATGCACACACCGCTTGACTGCTTGGAGTATCGTGCTTCTGCATTGTCGAGTGCAACACGGTGAGTGCGGGCCACAGATCATGACATGTAACATTCCCTTCTATTTCAGTTCTAGATCCTACACACGGTTTAAATGATTGATCGACAATTCTTCAAAAAGGAAAAATCAAGAGATCTCACAAAGCAACTGAATCAAATTATCATCATTTAATATGACAACTTCAACAGTTCAAACATCAGCTGAAGACCGTCATAGTAGGACCTGGCAACACTCAATCTTCCCAAGCTTAATATTAAGAACTAACGGCCAGATTCATCAAAGTAAAATCGGCTCGCAAAGGGCCAGATTCTGAGAATCCGGCCCTTTGCGAGCGCTATTTTTGCATTTGGGATTTATCATCCCAAATTCAAAAATCGCAATTACAGAACTCGCTAAATTGCGAAGAATCGCATTTAAGGAATCTCAATTAGAGATTCCTTAAATGCTATTCATGAACCTTTTAAAAATTGCGGATTCGCAATATGGGGCCGCTATTTACCGCGGACTGTAACTTCGTGGTAAATAGCCAAAACTTAGAAAAATGCACTTTAGTGCATTTTTCTAAGTTGTATGTTACACACACACATGTCCTTTGGACATGTGTGTGCGCAACACCTGTGTACATTTACATTTCAGGGGTGCTACAGGGTGTCCTTTGGACACCCTGGCACCCTTGAAATTGCATCCTTATTTGCGATTTGCTAATTGCAAATCGCAAATAAGGATTAACTCCCCATTCATTCCTATGGGCCTTTAGGCCCATAGGAATTAATGGGAAATCGCATCGTTATTTGCGATTAGCAATTTGCGAATCGCAAATAAGGAAGCAGTAGAAATCGCAAAAAATATTGCGATTTCTACATGCATCCCATTTTGCGAGTCTGTAATAGCGATTCCTTAATAATCGCTAATACAGACTCGCAAAAGGGGACTTTGATGAATCTATTTGTAAATGACTATTCACAAGATTTTAAGTCTATAACAGTGATGAGTTTTTCTGGAGGTCAAATGATATGGCTGGACAAGAGATTCCAGTTTCTGAATTCCAAGAGAGAGGGGTCGAAAGAGAAAGAGCATGACTCGGTGATGGAAAGATGGGATCCAGCTCAGAATCATCAGCAGGTGAGGACTGATGCTCAGTAATAGTGAAACAAATGAAAATGCTCTCCAACCCTACAGCCAGACCATCCTCTTTTGCTAGTGAGTAGGCTTTTTACGTTCCAGCTATGGCAGAAAGGGATGCGTCTTATTGTTTGAGAAATGTGCTAGAATGACTTCTAAGCTAACAGGACTGGCATCTACTATTATTTCGGAGTGCAGCGCAGCATCAACATGTACCATGCCCCGTGCGACTCAACTGCAACAAACATAGCTTGAATCTATTGCTTCCAGAAGTAGAATAGCCTTTCTTCGGGAGTACCCTCATAGATGTGCTGAGAGGGGCAAAATCTTCAATGTATTTTAAACACTTGCTAGTAGGCCCTGGCATAATGTACATTATGCTGGTGTAATTTGCGTATTGCGGGAATTCCGTGTTATGCTTGTTAGGTGAAATTCCTGAAATTACACCATTACGTTACGTCGGATATCACGTTTGCTGCAAAATTTTACTACGAGCGTGCAAGAATAATACAAATGGCCAGGTCACGAGTAGCTGTTGCTCGAGCCATGTGTCTTGCGATTTGGGGGGGTGGCCGACCAGCGGGAGGCTCGCCCCCCCCCGGGGAAGTTTGGAGCACCGGGGGGGGGGGGGGGGGGGGGTAGGTAGCATGACACTCTGGTCTCGCCGTAGCTGGAGTTTTTACATTGGCATGGCATGGGGTTGTGGACGCGGGGGAGGTGCGGGGCCGAGTTGGGGTTACGGGGGATGGGTTCTACCGGGGGGCTGGACCGGGGAAGGGGGATGGGACCTGGGGGGCGGAGGGGTCCCTTCGCGGCGCGGTGGTCATTCGGCGGGTTGGGGGAGGGGAGAGGCGATGGGGTGGGGGAGTGGGGGAGGGGGCGGCGCGTGGGAGGGGACGGGAGTGGTTTTTACCCTAGCATGCTGGACTCCACCTTTTTTCCTTGGCAGGAGCTGTTTGCGAGGCGCTCGGGAGAGCAGCATGCGGCTCCCACCCAACGAGTGGATGGGCCGGCTCTGTTTGGTGCGGGCGGCCGTGCTCCAGCGAGGGACCTACATCATGAACATGGCGAATGGAGGCGGGATGCGTCTCCGCCGGCCCCTCCCCGAAGGGTCTTTACGGCCGCCGGGGGTAGGGGAGCGAGGATGGATTTGCATATCTCTGATCTGAATGCGAGTGCAGAGGATGGAAGGGCGAGAGTGGACTTGATGGATTTGATGCGGGTGTGTCGGGAAAGAGCGGGTTTGAGCCGGCTGGAACCCCAAGTGGGGGCCGGGGTGGTGTGGAGCCGGCTATTGGAGAGTCGGAGGAGGAAGGGGAGCTTCGGGAGGACGGGGGGGCTTGTAATGTTGTTGACAGTGTATTGCAGGTGCCAGCAAGGCAAGAAGCGCCCAGGGTGACGGCCCCCTCAGCTCCACAGGTTAGGCGGCGGTATCCAGCAAGGACGTTGACCTTGACGCCAGGTAAGACGGATGATGGCGCGGGGAGTGGCAAACGGCGTTGTGTGCAGGTGTCAGTGGGGACGGGGGGTGAAGGGGAGGATGGGTGGCGGCTGGTACGGGGTCGGTACGTGCAGGACGTGGGCGTGGGCACGGATGGCGCGGCGCAGGGCGGGGAGGGGTCGAGCCCAGGCGTCGGGGCATCGGCGGCGGGCGAGAAGGAGACTGCTGGGGGGGGGAGGAGAGTTGTGTGGTGCCGGTGCGGAAATTACCGTACATGGGGCTGACCAAGCCGCCTGGGGCCCACCTTACGGCGGCGACGAAGGAAAAGATCTGGAAAGGGGAATACGTTGACATCCTGAAGCTTCTGCACAGGGAGTTGACGTCCAAGGAAGGGTCCAAGGAAGAGGAGCAAGAGTTAGCTAGGCGCCCAAAGGTTCCCTTGACGCTGGACAACTGGTCAGCGGCTTTCCTCATATGTGCGAGCGTGTATTGCGAGAAGTTCCCGGACCGGTGCGTCGCGCTGTTCAAATACATGGATGTGGTAAGGAGGGCACAGGTGACATACGGCGGGTACGCGTGGTCACACTACGATGAGGAATTTCGGGCGCGCATGGCGGCGGACCCGGAAGCGCAATGGGGGGAGCTGGATTCGGACCTGTACCAGCAGACAATGGGAGGGGCCAAGTTTGGCCGCACCATTTACACAGCGAGCGGTTTGCCGCTGGTGTCGCCCCCCCTTTGCGGCCCGCCCCTCCCGGGGGGGGGGGGGGGGGGGGGGACAGGGAGACGCTGGTAGCCAGGCGGCAGTCGGGCCTGCTGGGACTTCAATAGAGGAGCCTGCGGGAGGGCGGCATGACGTTTCCGGCACAAGTGCTCGTCGTGCGGACGGAAGCATCCAGTGCTGCGCTGCTGGGGGCCCGCCGGGGCAGCAGTCTGTGCAGGGAGGGACCCCGGCCAGAAGGGGACTGAGCGGGGGTAGGGGAGGGGGCAGAGGGGGGGCCGGGCCATGGGAAAAGGCTCGTACGCCGGTTAGGATCGAGCGGATGGAGCCCTGGTTGGCGGCGTATTCGCGGGCGGAGGACACTGCAGTGTTGCGTCGGGGTTTCCGGGAGGGGTTCAGGCAGGGGTACGAGGGCCCTCGGATTGCTCGCTGGGCGGACAATCTGAAGTCAGTGAACGCGCACAAGGGCATTGTGCGCGAGAAGCTGTTCAAAGAGGTCAGAGAAGGTAGGATGGCGGGCCCTTTCACGGCGCCGCCTTTGCCGGGCTTAATCATTTCCCCCATCTGGGTGGTGCCCAAGAAAGAGGAGGGGCAGTTCCGACTGATACAGCATTTGTCTTGGCCGGAGGGGGAGTCGGTCAATGCCTACATTGCGGCGGATCTGGCGTCGGTGACCTACTCGTCGGTGGACGTGGCGCGGAGGTTCGTCGCGGCGGCGGGTCGGGACGCGCTGATGGCGAAATGTGATATCAAGTCGGCTTTCCGACTTCTTCCGGTGCACCCAGCGGATCACCAGTTGCTGGGGATCCAGTTCCAAGGTCTCATCTTTGTGGATAAAGCGCTGCCGATGGGGTGCTCCATTTCATGCGCGCTGTTTGAGCGTTTTAGCTCATTCCTACAGTGGGTCTTTTCCAGGCGCGCAGGCTCGGAGTCAGTGACGCACTATCTGGATGACTTTTTCCTGGTGGGGCGGCCCGGTGCGGAGGACTGTCAGCGGCAGCTGGATGGTTTGGCCGGGTTGATGGGGGAATTTGGGGTTCCCCTGGCACCAGAGAAGACGTGCGGTCCCAGTACAGTGTTGTCCTTTCTCGGTATCGAGCTCGACTCGGTCGCCATGGAAGCACGCCTACCGGAAGATAAGAGGTCTGCAATGTTGGTTTTGGTGGATGGAGTGTTGTCTAGGAGGAAAGTGACGGTACGGGAGGTGCAGGTGTTGTTGGGACATTTGAATTTTGCATGCCGCGTGGTACGGGAGGGCCGAACGTTTTGCCGGCGGCTGGGTTTGGCATTGTCCGGTTTGCCTTTGCCCCATCACCATGTGCGCCTTTCCGCTGGTATGAAGGAGGATCTGCGCATGTGGCGGGCGTCCCTGGAACGGTTCAATGGTGTACCGATGGCGCCGGCGGAGGACTGGGATGTCACCATGTACTCGGATGCGGCGGGCGGCGGCGGATTCGGGCTGTATTGGGACGGAAAGTGGTGTGCGGAGCAGTGGCCGGAGCATTGGCAGGCGGGAGGGAGGAGCATCGCGTTCTTGGAGTTGTTCCCGTTGGTGGTGGCAGTCACGGTGTGGGCAGGGGCGTTGGCGCACAAGCGCGTGTTATTTCGAGTGGACAACATGGCTGTCGTGCAGGTGGTGAACAGGCAGTCGGCTCGGGACCCGCATGTGCTGAAATTGATGAGGGTGTTTGTGCTGCGCTGCTTGGAGAATGACATACAGTTTCAGGCGCGCCACGTACCGGGCGTGGACAATGACATTGCCGATGCTTTGTCTCGTTCACAGTGGGAGAGGTTCCATGGGCTAGCCACGACAGCGGAGGAAGTCAGGACGCCGGTGCCGGAAGACCTGTGGTCGGTGGGCGAGGCCGGGTCTTTCAGTTGGTGAAGGCGTCGGTAGCTGTGTCTACATGGAAGGCTTACGAGCTGGCATGGGAGGAATTCCTGCGGTCAGGTGCGGTGAGGCAAGGGGACGGGTGGCGGCGCGAGGATCAGGTGGTAAGGTTCATGCTGGCGCTCATGGATAGGGGTCTGTCGCGGGTGTCGATTGCAGGCAAGTTGTTGGCGGTGGCATTCATGGGCAAGATGTGGTGGGGGTATTCCCTGTCGGCGGGTGAACTAGGGACCCGGCTGCTGGAAGGGTGGGCGAGAGAAAAGGGTGCGAAGGTGCGGCTGCGCCGTCCAATCACGGTGGAATTGCTGGAAGGCGTAATTGGCGCGCTTCCGAGGGTGTGCAGGGATGAAGGCGAGGTGGTACGGTTTTCTACCTTGATGTCCTGGCTTTTCTTTGGGGCCTTTCATAGGTCGGAATTGCTGGGCGCAAAGGGGAGGCAGGGGGTGTTGTGGGGGGACGTGGAGGTGCGAGCTCGGGAGGTGGCGGTGCGTTTGCGACGCTCGAAGACAGACCAGCGAGGGGTCGGGACCTGGGTGGTACTGGGGCCGGGCGGACGGGAGGGGGTGTGCCCTGCGGCGTGGGGTAGGAGGTTGATGGCAGGCGGTGGCGAGACGGAGAGGGAGGTTTTTGGACGAGGTGAGGGGGACGGAGTGACGGCGTCTCAGGCTTTGTGGGTCCTGCGGCACGCCCTGCGGTATATGGGTGAGGACCCTATGGCGTTCGGGACGCATTCCTTCCGGATCGGGGTGGCGACGGAGGCAGCACGGAGGGGTTGGGGTAAGGAAGAGATACAGAGGCTGGGGCGGTGGAAGTCGGATTGTTACCGGACGTATGTGCGGTTGAGGGAGGCTGAGGGGTTGTAGTGATCACTGTGTTGCCCGATTCTGATATGTGTGTCTTTACAGGTGCTGTGGCGGGGCCGGAAGTGGCTGTTCTGAATGTATATATTGTGGGACATTCATTCATCAAGAGGGCAGAACAGGCGGAGTGGGACAGGCATCGGACACTCAATTTGGGATTGGACGAGGGGTTGTACCGTTGTCATTGGAGGGGAAAAGGGGGTAGGCATTGGCATGAGTTGTTGCCTTTGTTGAACACGGTGGTGAGAGGGGGAGTGTGCCCAGATGTGGTGGTGATTCATCTGGGTGAGAACGATTTGGTGCAGTGCAAGGGGTTGGCGCTGCTCAAGCAGATGAAGAGGGACCTGAGGGAAATTAAGAAGCAATGGGCGGGCTGCCATATTATCTGGTCTATTCCCAGGCGGGTGTGGAGGGGGGCGGAGCGCCTAGGAGCCATAGACAGGACACGGAGGTTAATCGGGAGATGTGGGAATTCTGTGCCAGGGAGGGGGTGGGGAGAATGGAGCACCCGGAGTTGCGCTATGGCGCAATTTACTTTTTCCGGGAGGATGGGGTTCACCTGTCCAGGTATGGCATGGAACTGTACATAATTCAGATGAAGGAGGCGTTGAATGGGGCTTTGGGGGTGCTCAGGTATCCCAGGAGGCAGGAGTCCTAAGGGGGGGGTCGAAATTCGTAAGCGACTTTCGAGTGGCGCTTTCCTAAGGAGATAGGGTGGTTTTGTGGGAGGCCTGGGACTGTATGGTAGACGGGGGTGAGGTCATGGAGGTCACTGTGGCAGTCAACCTGATTCCAATAAAAGCGGCCTTTTTCACACAATTTGGTTGTCTGTGTCAGTGCTTCCCCCCCCCCCCTCACCTACTGGTGTGCCCCAATGGGGATATGGGGGGGTGGCCGACCAGCGGAAGGCTTGCCCCCCGGGGAAGTTTGGGGCACCGGGGGAGGGGGGGTAGGTAGCATGACACTCGGGTCTCGCCGTAGCTGGCGTTTTTTGGGCTGGTTGGGGGGTTTTGGGCTGCTTTTGGGCTGGCCAGGTACTTAACCGGCCATTTTGTGTCACTGCACACTGTTTGTGGTGCAGTGACACAGCAGCCAGGGTCGCGATAGTTTTTTGTGGCCCTCCCTCCCTCCCTTTAATTTGCTGTCCCTCTTTGTGTGTCGGGGTGGTGGGGGGTCTGGTCCTGGTCATGAGGAGCTTTGTTGGTCGAGGGTGCACTGGTTAGGGTCAAACGTTGTGTTGTCGCTGGAACAGGTGCGTTGCTGGGGGCGCTTTCCTAAGGAGATAGGCTGGTTTTGCGGGAGGCCTGGGACTGTATGGTAGACGGGGGTGAGGTCATGGAGGTCACTGTGGCAGTCAGTAGAGGGGTAGGTTGCTGAGCGGACGTGTGGTATTACAGTGCAATGTTGGGGTTAAACTTTAGGGGTGGGGGTGCGGGGTTGTCAGGAAGTTGTTATTTAGTGAGCAGTAGTTTTGTTCGGCACAGGCCAGGTGGGAAATGTTATAAGTGCACCTGATTCCAATAAAAGCGTCCTTTTTCACACAATTTGGTTGTCTGTGTCAGTGCTTCCCCCCCCCCCCTCCCCCCCCTCACCTACTGGTGTGCCCCAATGCATCCTTGCATCAAAAATTGATGTGGAGGATGTCTTTCATGCTAAAATATAATGATGAGTTTGCATAATTACGAGTAATTTCGCATAATTTTCCCGAAATTTTTCCTAATTATGCAAAAGCAAATTATGTGATGTTTGCACTCTTGGAACCAGCCGTGCCATGAAACAATCTGAGAGCCAAGAGCAAGAATGTATCTTCTCGGGTCAGAATGTTTGCTATTTCTGAGAAAATATGACAACAACATTTTTGGACTAGTCTGTAAAAGTCACTTGCTTGTCTTTGCTTAGTGTTCAGTTAGGCTTGTGGAGACCATGGCAGACTTTCTTGATGGTGGCATCAGGTCTTTTATTGGGCTTTCAAAAACAAGAATTTTATAACAATAGTTTAAACATTTTGGAATACATCTGATTATTCTCTGTATTTCTTCCTTTGAAGATTTCTTCCGCGGACGCCTCAAAGTGGAGGCACTTGTATCTGAAGAGAACCACGTGACTAGCAAACGTGTTTATGTACAATGACGTCTACTCCAGCTCCAACTGATAATAACCCATTTAAGCACCAAGTTTTGTGAAAAGTTTAGCACTATTACACAGAGAAATAGTGTCCTGGACGTGTAGAACGAGTGGCTCTCTCAAGGTATGGCTTTATGTGACTGAAGCATGTCTCTACATATGCATAGGTAGCTGCTTGACTGCCTCCTGGGTACAGGGATAGAGCGAGAAACCCGGAGTCTGGTTCAGTTATGTCTTGTTGCAAGAGGCTACTCATCTTCTTGGACCTGCTACATGGAGCCTCTGTGTTGTTGCAACACTCTTTTATCATCAACAAGTAGGCCTACCTGTTGGTATTTTCCCAGCCCCTGGATAAGCTTTGGAAACAGACGTAACTGTTGTAAATAGAAGCCTGGAGCCTGATATCATTTAAGTTGCTTTATTCAAGACATTGGTTTATTCGGCACACCTGTAAGACTTTCACCTGAGATTTGAAACTCAGCAAACATCTGGCGTCAGCAGATTCAATGACTTAAGCAGCACATTCTACCAAATTCCTTTGCTTATTCATCATAGACTGAAATACCTTTGGCACAGAGTGGGCGTCTTGGAACCGTAGGCATACATTCTCCCCAGATGGGTGAATTCAAACCATTATGACATTGATAGCAGCATCGATGTCCACAAGAAATTAATGATTTACTCCACTGAAATATTGAGCCCTATTACTGTGAGGTCATTGTTTTCACTTAAAATCAAAAGGGGAAAGAGGAGCAAAATGTTCAAGGCATTAAACATGTTGACCAGTCTACATTAGAAGCTATCCTGGTACTTGATGACCACATGATAGCACCACTGTTTTTAGTTGGGCCTGGTATCTATTACCTATAAAACTTCATTCTTTGGATACCAGGGCCTATTTTAGCCAGCACTCACACGTTTTACTAGTTACACTAATAGGTAGCCCCTTCACTTGCACTCATCTTTATGGCGACCTCAGATCAAACAGATCTCCCACAAAGAGCCCCCAGGCCCATCAGGCATTGCAGTGTGGGCCTGACGCAGAGCGACCAATGATGAAGCATGACACCCTAACAGATGTGTGAGGGCTCCAAGAGCTGACCTTCAGGTGACAGGACTATCAGCCACAAGGGTCCACCTTTAGTGACTGCCTTTGGCTAAGGAGGAACTTACCCTATCTTGAGATCCGTCATTGTTTTCAGACACAAGACTGTTCCTTACGGAATATACCCGCCTTGTTATAGAATTAGGACACCCTGGGAAGGGAGACCTCTTGGATGAACTACTACCTGAAAAGCCTGTCACTACGTATTTGTCTTGTTGCCCGCTTTGACTTGTTAGTTTTCTGTGGTCCATCTTTCACTGGTGACGTGTACCTGCTTCAACTCACCCTTGCTGGACCTCCTGCACATGGTTTGAAAACGCCCTATCTTGCATCGACTTGGACATTTCTCCTCAGCTACTGGTGTGCAGCAGGATGACACCACAACAGTGATGCAGCATTCGGGCCGGGTTCAAAGCTGAACCCTTAAGAAGGCGCACAGTGGTGATTGCTGCCTCGTCTCTCCTATGACAAGCGCACACATAGGCGTCGACTTCCCTGGTACATGCTGTACGAATAGGACACTTTCCATTGCATGCATTTACAATGCATGCGATTACAACGCGGTTGTTACAACGATCGCGTTATTACATCGCAGGACATTTCAAAGCAAGTTGTTACATCGACTTGCTGTAGTGGCGGCGCTGGACTTAGGAATAGTATACTTCACTATTCCAACTCAAGTGTGTGCAACAGTAGGGAAGGTGTTGGAATAGTAAATTATACTATTCCTTATGTTAGCTCGCCCCCTACAGCAAGTCGATGTACTTGCGTTGTAATGTACTGTGATGTAACAATGCGGTCGTTGTAACAACCGCGTTGTAATTGCATGCGATGTTATGGCTGTTTTCCATACCGTACTCCCCATGACATGAACGTCATCCACCTTGCTGGGTTTTTGAAGCACTTTTTTACTGAAGGGAGATGGCTCGTAAGAACAATTCTCTGAAACTTTAACACGTCTTCAGAATTGTACATTTTGAGATTGCAATGTCTGTTTTGTGCCTTGAGGTGCATTACAAACGAGTCAGTTGTCCTCCCAAGGTACTGATGGATTGAGTGAAAAATGTACTGCTTGTACTCAACATTGTTTTGTTTTTTATATCAATGTCGGGTGTGAGGTTGCTTTTCAACTACATACAGAGTTTTACACAGGTATCCGAGTCACTGTCATTAAACTTCAAGATAAGGCCCTCCTGCCAGGTCCCATGGGGTGTATTAACAAACTTTTCAGTCGCTTCTCACTCTTGACCCCACGAGTGTCAGTTAATAATTCAAAATGGTTGACCCAATGACACCAACTGGGCTCCAGAATGTTGATTGCTCGAGACTCAAGGGTGGTGTAACACCAAATGCAAGTGAGTGAAATGCCCTGTGAGGGTCACAGCACCATAGGGACAACTGGACGCCTACGTGATAGGTCAGTGTGCCTTGTGATCTTCATCAGAAGACATCACTTCAAACAGCTGGTGGCTGTGGGAGGAACTGACACCTATGCACACAAAGAATATAAGATGGCTGCAGTACACATGGAAAAACAGAGCCACCTTCTTTGCCACCAACATGCAAATTAGACTAATTATTATAGAAACTTCAATAAATGGAAAAACCACTACTGACCGAGGAATAACCATGGGGAAATTTCCAACTATGGCTATTCCCAAGGCTCATGGAATCATAATATTGCCTTTTCTCTGTATGTTTTAGATTTTTGTATTAAAGAAGAATATTTGTATTTGCGATCACCGTTTCAAGATCATAATTTTGACATAGTGCTCTTGGTAACATTCTCTTTATCACTTTTGTCTTACTTAATAAAGCCTTAGAGCCCAACGTAGCGGTCTCTACTGGCCATGAAAGGCCCGCTCCAGCGTTCGACGAGGGCATTTAACAAGTGAGCAGGCCTTTAATGGCCAGTAGAGTCTGTTATGAAGGACTCTAAGGCTATTAGAACATTCCACCCCTAGGGGGCGGAATCTTCTTATTTGTAAAACACAGGCCTCACGGAGGCCGATTGGGTTGAAATGTAAATGTCAATTGATACTTGTATAGCGCACTACTCACCCGCAAGGGCCTCTAGGCGCTTGTACGAATACCGCTGTGGAACCCATCCTGGCTTTCCCTGTGAGGCGTCCACTCCTGGGCGCCCCCAAGGTGGAGGCCAGGCATCCTTAGCATTGTGGGGGCCGTTGTGGAGATTAAGCAAGCTATTGCCCAGAGTTGGACTCCATGATTGGAAAAGGCACCGAGGCGAGAATGATCAGGTCCGTGTAATTCTGAGCCCAAGACCCGCCGAGGCGGGGAATTGAACCCTGGTCCCGGGCTAGACCTCTGCATCAGGGTCTTTCGCTCTACTCATTGAGCCACACTTCTCCATCCCCTCATTCCCTGTGGCTCCATGAGGTCTTTGTTTACAGCAACAGTTGTAAACAAACAGTGGAATGCTGATGCTTAGGGCTTCTACCAGCCATTAGAAGCCCATAGCACTCCATTGTCTTGAATGGAGTGCTCAACATTCCAATGTTCTAATAATCTATGAACCACTTTCCTCCTTCTTTCCGATCGTATTTTAAACATTCTATAAACAAACCTCAGTCAGCCAGTCTCTTCATTTACTCTGCTCTTAATTCAGTCTGTACAGTTTTTCTTCAAGCTCCCTTCCATGAAACTGCTTCCATGATCTGTTCAAGAGCCAGTGCTTCCCCAGCTATGTTGGGGCCTGGCCAAAAAAAACTGAAGATTAGAAGCTGGTGTGTACACCACCGCTTAATCTATGGTGAGCAACAGAAGTTAATTTTGGCTAGCAGTGTGGTGTGAACCTCAACCCTTTCTTGTAAACTGAAGTGCAGCTGTATTTGCTATTACATTCTTAATCACTGTCTTGTCTGGGCAGTCATCCCAGATGTTTAAGTCTTGTAAAATAAGAACTTAAAGAGGTGACGTTATCAGCAAATGATAGATAAGATTACTAAATTACTCCATTTCACCAAGAATATAATGCTCTTTTCCCTCACAAATTATTGTGTTCAGGTGTGACAGTTTAGGTGGATCAGCCGAAGTAACTACAACTGTCAGAATGCATTGTGTTGTTACACAAAACGCACTACTCCAGCACTGCACATTGGTGCCAATGTCATTTAGTACACTGGTAAGCCGTACGGTTGGAGCAGGGCATAAATATGCAGGAAATGCTTAGCTTGGGAGGTGAATTGATATTGTGACAACACACTTTCTGTATTACGTTGAGTGTTGCATTTCAGGGGCTTGTTTGAAGTATAATATTTGAAGATTAGGACTAGACACCCCTCTTTTACCTTGATTTTGTTTTTCAAAGGGTATTTGAATCTTTTAAGATCAAAGGGCCCGATTTAGAGTTTGCGCCTACCCTTAACTCTGTCTTGGTGGCAGAGGGCAATAACTCTGCCACCCCAAGGGACCTGTGCTGGCCAGATTTAGAGTTATCCACTAGCCCTGCTGACAGCTCTCTACATTGACAGGAACCACAGTCAAGGTGGGTCCTGTCAATGTAGGACAAACTTGACTACTGGTACCGTCAACAATGAGCCATCAAACGTTTCGAAAGTTGTTTTTTTTACAAAAATGAATGGACCCCACATTGTGGAAGTATTTTCCAAGTGTTGGGGGTCAGTGACGGACAAGAAAAAAAGCCTTTCAACTTTCAACTTACATAGAGAGGGCAGTGTAAAGTCCTTTGTCTGTCATGCTCTACTCCCATCAGGCCATTGGAAGAAGTATTCTGTGATGGAGCTGAAGTTTGCTCTATAGAATTACATTTTGTACTTCCAGCCCATACTGCACCTCTGGTCTGGTGTTAAGTGACAAGCATGGTAGTAAAATCTCTAGCCCTTCCTTTGAAGGCAGCTTGCTACATCTTTTATATTTGTTCTTGTTGGAAAGTGGGTTATTGGTAGGGGTAAATGTGTATCCATCACTGGCAATAGGTCCACTAACACAGTCTAGTGCTCAGTACAGGTCTCAATGAATGATTCCAATGCTCAACCCTTTGTAGCTTGGCTGCGAGCAGGCAGGCTTAACTTAGGAGACATGTATGTAAAGCATTTCAAAACGCCAATTCAGTAAATAATTAAGACACAACATACAATAAAAATCCCACTCAAATTGATAAAAATAGTAAATATTTTTATCTTTAAAATTACAACAAAAATGCAATTTAAGGGACCGAAGATATGAATTTTTAAAGATTTAGTGCTATATAGCACATAGAAATCTATGGAACCACGTTGGGACATCTGGTTGCACTTGACTGGGACAAAGTCAAAGTTTCAGCCCGACCCTGATGAAGCCCTGCTCAGATACCCCTTGTGGTAGCCCTTGTTGAGATTTTACCTTCGGACTTAGAACAATTTCTGGAGCATTTTCTGGTGGGGTCCCTCAATGCTTTTCACTAGTCTGGGTTCGGTGAGGGTTTGCTGGCCTGCTTTCCAGGGAACACCTGAGCAAACTCTGGATGTGGGACCTCTGGAGCTCTTCAGCAGTACGAACCAGCAGGGCAGACCTGCTCAAGTTTGAAGGTGGCCGGCTTGGCTCTCGTCGTTGAGTAGGTCCCCTTATGTACCTTTTTTCCAAAATTGCTCCAAACTTCAGGACCTCTTCCTGAAGTTCCTCTTGGGGGTCCAAAGTGTCCAAAACCCAATGCAGGGGTCTGGAATCTCCAAGATGGACCTTGAAAGTTTGGGACTTCAGTTCCCACAATCCACTTGGGTAAAACCCTTACAAATCCACTCGACGCACTTCAGGCAGGGGATTGTCGGTGGTGATGGTCCAGGTGAGCTCGGTTAACCTGTAGTATGGAGGGAGTCCACTCTTTATTCTTCTTGAAGCAAATTACATCCAAAGGACTGTAGTCCTAGATAATGCAGCAGGGACAGTCAGTCAGAATACAGGGCCTTATGGTATAAATCAAACTTTCAGCCTGGCAAGCCTACTTCTGCTGTTAGTTTCAAGCAGCAGATCTGAGTGGCTCTGCAGCTCTCACATATTTATTCAGTGTTCTCTGGAGTTATGCATGAGAGCACTCCTGTCCAGTGAGGTGCAGGGCAACAACCCAGAGAATGACCATTTCATCCAAAGTGTGGCATAATCTTCTCCCAGAAATCACTATTACTACAAAATTCAGTATGGCTGTAATCCCAGCAGAGGAGCAAGAACTAGTTAAACCAACCTCCAGTATGACTCTTTTCCATAGCTCCCCCCTAGCATCTGCAAATTTCTGCCTTAGGCATGTCCTCTGGCTAGGTCAGAGGGGCTGGGGGTAGATGGGCCAGGCCTTCTCTGCCTGTCCTATTCCCCTTTGAAGGTCCATGTTTACGACCCCTTCCCCTGCTCTGGCATTCCTATGTAGCAGAGCTCTCCAAGAGATAGCCTCTTCCTGGATGAGCCACTTATCACTTCATTAGAGCAGCCTGGCTAATTCTGTTAACTCTGATCAATCAGCGAAGAAGGCAGGAAGGCTGAATTTTGGCTTACAGACAAGACAATCTTATAACTTATTTGATGTATACTGTAGGATAAATTAAACAATAGGATATGGTTGGATTTATTAATACCATTCTCCTACATCCTTGAATTATATTTTCTTTGATTCCTAGCATTAGGTATGTGTTAGCCCCTTCGCTGCGGCGGCAATTCCGCATGCTCGTGACGGAGCATTTCCGTCACGAGCCGCGGTTGCGCTGTGCTCATGACGGAGCGGTTCCATCATGGCCCCGCCTGCTCAATAGAAAGCGCCGCGCAGGCGCGGCGGCAGGGCCATGACGGAACCGCTCCGTCATGAGCACAGCGCAACCGCGGCTTGAGCATGCATGGGGTTAATAAACTATTGCCAAGTAATCCTATGGGGTTAGTTATCTACAGTGGGGAAAATGAAATGTGTAATTTCTCCATCACCAGGGCATACAAACATCTTTGATAAGGTCCCTGCTTATAGTTACAGGATCCCAATTTATGGGACACTTAGGGTAGACTTTAGGGGTCCTGAATATGCAAACATGGTTTAGATTCTCACTCCACAATGCTTCTAGCACTAAAGTCGATTTTGGGAAGCACTTTACTACAATGTGGAAGGTGAAATGTGCAGTATCTCTATCCCCAGTGCACGTAAAAACGCTTTTGTAAGGGCCTCCTTATAATCACTTGACCCCCCCGCCCCGCCCTCCCAGGACACCTAGGCGAGACCTTGGGGATACCTAATATGCCCAAATATTGTAGTTTCTCACTTGTTAAGTGCCCCTACCACCAAAGTCAAATTTGGGCACAGTTTACATTTAAAAGCTGAGCTGCAACACAGGGCTGCTTTTAAAATGACCTCAGGCTATCAGAAGTGCACACATGCAAGTGTAGAAAGGGATGCTGGCTTTTAAACTGCCATGCCCTACTATATACTAGGGAGTTATATGTAGTTTTAATCCCCCTGCATTTTTGTATACTAGGGACTACCCAAACACATAGTATACCCTAGTGCATGTGTGTGTTTCAACGTAACAGTGGGTGTTTTCCACAAGTGGGCGTTTTCAACATAGCACTGGCCCCTGATTTTGTTGGAGACTGTTCTTGGACAACCACATGTAGAAATACCTTTCACACATCATTAGCGTGCCCATTGGTGTGACCTCGCTTCAGGGTGCCACCCAACTGTCCCCACTCATATGGGGGGGGGGGGGAGCCCCAGTTCTACCATGCAGGTCCCTTGCTTGGGCCAGAGTGGATGAGCAGCACTAGTTTAGGACCCAGAATCCATCAGTTGGGAGTAGGAACTCAATATCTGGAAGGCAGTCCGTTGTTCCTTCCATTGGATATGCAGGAATGCTTTCACCGTGACACAAACGTATAATAACATTTCAACATGGCCACTTCAAGATACTGTCAGAGTAAAAAATGAGATCTCAATCAGATTTACAAACTTGTGAGACTCACTTGCTCTGGTAAGTATTGAGACTTTTGACCAATTTGAAATGTTATGCCACGAAGCCCTGTGGCAAACCTAGCTCGACAAGCCTCATAAATAATTGCTCGAAAACTGCAAAACAATGCTAATGGTAGCTCTGGGTCTATCAATAATTCATTTGGAAAGGGGTTGTTGCAAGAGAAAACTAGTAGAAATAGTTCTTCTGTACTGTTGCTTGAAGCCTCTTTGGCCAGGCCTGACTGTTATGTGTTTATGGCCTTTGCCTTTGGGAGGGAATTGCCTCTGTTTATACGTCACATTCCCTGGCAGGGAGTTGGGTCAGGGAAAAAGGAGCGACAACAGGCCTTCTGGCAGAATCTCCAATCCGACACCCTATTGCAATTAAACAACAGCTGGCGTGACAGCAAGTGTGGAAGGGGAATCAGATAAAAAAAGAAGCGCTGGGTCAGACAGCAGGAGGGGAACGGACTGGAATCTCAGCCTTTTGCAATTGCCTGTATGTGCATCCCGTTATTGGCTGGTGGTGGTGTGCCTGCTGAGAAGGCGTAGAACCGGAATTGGTTTCTTTTCTCCTCTAGAATGAAGTCTGCATGAAATAATTGTGAAGCGGAAAATTAACTGGATTCCTGTCCTTTTTGCAAAGTACCTTGGTTCAGAGACTGCAAAACAATCATGAAGTAGATTGTTCTCAGTAGCGACTGGTGTGTGCATAGAGTGGTGGGCCGAGGAGGGTTCGATTTGGAAAACGGGTGGATAAACGAACGAGGCATAAAAAAAAACACTTACCTGCCTCATCGTGCCCCTCACTTCTGCAGGCACAGACTCCCAGATCTCACTGCAGCCAATCCTGACGCTGCTTTCATGCTTCTGAAAGCAGCATCAGGATTGGCCTGAACGCTGATGATTTGCGTCCCAGTTAGAATGGGAGCATGATGTGCCTGCTCTCTACAAACCGGAAAAGCAGCTAGGATTGGAAAGAGCTTCAGTGCGCATTGTAGTGTAGTTCCTAGTTTCCCACTAGGCCCTGCGCATTGGAATAACATAAACAGTAGTATCGACGTGGAACTGCGGATATTCCAGGCCTCCACTGACTATGCTAAACTTAATTGGGTTGTGTTACCAACTAGCTCAGAGGTCACTGGAAACTTTCTTCTCTGCATAGGAAGTGATCAGCTTCCTTGGCACAGACAAGAAGGGATTCAGCTTTCCAACAACCGTGCAACATGACAACTTTGCTCCTCAGATCAAGAGTCGATCTCTAGGGTCGTGTGAAACAATAGACATAGATTTCACTCAGTCAGTCTAGTGCAGTTTACTTTCACGGTATGTAGAGAATAGAGAGACGGGCGTTTATCAATAAAGGGTTAACATTTATTGAACAGTCTTTCTTCTCATACAAGAGAAATGTATTGCCACAATTGCAATAATTGTTATTATAAAAAGTACGTACAGTAAGATAAGAATAGCGAAATAGAACTGTAAAAGCATTGATATGGTTTCTTAGCCATACAATGGTTTAAAAGTAATAAAACATATATACAGTCATATATACATTAGGCTAACATACTCAACTGGTGCTTCTAACTAAGCCTACCCCAGTGTGCCTGACCTAAGCCTAACACGTGAAAAGGGGGAGTAAGTAAGTAGCTTAAGTTAAGTTGGTTTTGCCAAGGTTTGTTTCAAGAATTCTCTTCTAAGGGTTTAGTCAACACCATACCTCTGAATAGAATGATGGAGGATTGGTATCTCCTTCAGGGGTCTCTCTCGATATCCCAGTCACCTGCGAGGGTAAACTGGAAGCGCCGGGACTGGATTTCTCTGCACGAGAAAGGCAGCGGCTTCTCTCAGCGCGTCGAGGAAGGAGGGGTGACAGCGTCCGCGGGCAGCTGGGCTGGATGTCTTCGCAGAGGACGGCTGCACGGCTCCTCAAGCGTACTGCACCATAGGTCGCGCTGTAGCGGCGATAATGGTAATCAGTAGCTTCACCACCACAGGATAGCAGGCTGCAGCGACAGAGTGCTAGTTTTTACCAACACGGGGTCATGCAGGCAGCTGGCATCAGCAACATGTTCGCTCATTGCTTAAGGCAACGTTGGTAATATTTATACCTGACAGGTGCCGGGTTTGACGCAAGTTTGCTGGACATAAGACGTCAATTAAAGATGTCACTAGGAAGTGATAGTTATCAGTTGCTCATTAGAGTTCCATTACTAATCAAAACATAGCAAGCGGGGATTTCCAGGTTTGCTAAGTTTTTATCTTGTTGAAGAATTCGGAGTGTTATCTAGGAATATCAGATAGTGACTGCTGCTCTGTCATTGCACTAATTGGTCGCAAAGGAAGTAGCAGAGAGTCATGCTGGAATGTGGCTCTGTGGCTCTGCTCGTGTGAGGCCAGAGATGACTTTTCAGAAAATCGTACTTGAACGGTTATGCCAATATAGGGAAAAAGGGGCTTTATAGCCGAATAGGGGCATAAGGTCACAGTATCGATCAGGAACCTAGATAAGCACGCAACACCCACTCCACGTATACATGTCCATCAAAATTACTAAAACTAAGCAATTAGATGCATGTGTAACATTGTGTAACATAGCCCACCCCAAAATACATAAATGCATTCGAAATAGGCGTACTTGTAATACATGGAATTTAGGTACTGTACGTAGTTTTAAAAGCATAGTAATCATTCAAAAATTATTGCATATGAAATCAATGAACGATTATGCATAAAGAATTACACATGAAGTATCTCTGACAGAAGAAATGCGAGGTAAATCATCACATTAAAAAATGCATTGTAATAATATGTGTGCTAGAGGCTGGTGTTATGTTGTTATGTCTCTAGATGTGTTTAGAAATAGAAGTGTGAAGCTTCTGTTCTCTAAGAATAGTTTTTACGTTAAGCAAAGAATTGTTCGTGCCAAAAAAGGTCAATATTTGAAAAATTGTCCAATTCAAAGAAAAATCAGTTTACCAAAGCTCCTGGCAGTTTTATGTTGATCCAAACTGAAGGCCGGATTCAGAGTTCATGGGAACGCCGTGTGTCGGAAAGCTTTTCAAAAGTTATTGTTTCTCTGTGGGTGAGAACATCGTATCAGACAGGCTCGCAAAGAATTGGTCTACAAAATCAGGTGATAGTTCAACCAAATTAGATAGCGCTGAAACTTGGCAGGTGTGAGAATGATTGCTGTCATCGAAGGCAGGACCAGCAATGCTCACAGAACGTTGTACCTGGATGATGTTGCTTTTGTCACTCGCTCCACTGTTACCACTTGGCTGTAGTACAGGAGTCTCCACGAATGCCGTCATCAGGATTGGTAGCCGCTGGGGACAACACAATGCGTGAGCCGTTATTGGACTGAGCAAAGTATCGACGTCCATTGGTACTGCTGATGGAAGTGAAAGACAGATGTCCAACACGCATTCATCGCCGCAAAGCATACACCGTAGCACAGGTAAAATGCAATTTTGCCATATCGGTCTGAATGAAAGGAACCAGGTCATGTTTAGATCTCTCAGCCTGGCCAATCCGAGGACGTTAGTTATCCTGTCCCTGTAGCGCATTGCTAGGATTGTTTCTTCCATTCCCATGGGAGCTATGTCTGAGCCGAGGCTTGCCATAACGTAGCAGGATGGTCAAAAATAGAATCCCTGCGATGAGTCCAAAAAATAGTGGAATACCACCAAAGATGGAGTGCACAAAATTAGGAAAGATTCCCAAAATTGCCTGGAAGGGTGTTAGCAGTCCCGTAAAGACTGTCTTAAATATGCCTGGGATGCTTGTAGCACTAGACATGTTAAGGAGTTGGTCGAGCATTTGTACGAAATGCACGGGGCAATTTGTAGATAAAAGGTCATGGACCTCAGTAGCCGTCCTTGCGACTAGAAGATCATACGTCTCTTTAGATGACGTTATAGGCACTGTTGTCTGTGAAAGCACAGATTTCATTTTGCTTAATGTATCAATTCGTATAGAATAGAGATTCAGACGAGGCCAGAGGGGAGTCACTATGTCTGGAGGCCCGCTCGGAAACAATGCTTGCATACAACATTTGACCATGGACGTTACTTGTACTAGATAACTTTTTCCGGGCGTGAGGCCACAGCACCTGTGATCCGTTCTTAGAATGTAACTCCCGTTTGCGAGTTGCATAAAGAAGGGCTCTATCTGAGTTGCAGGTGTGACTAGCTGGTGGCATGAGAGGTTGTTTGAATTTCCATCACATGCTCCGTGTAAATTAATACCCTGACACAAAAGTATACCGCTTAGTGAGTGTTTACAGTTCTCACCACTAAGAAATACATTTTTGTCGCTGTCACTATAGCAAGAATGAGTGTATGGTAATTTCCATTCGGATTTTACATATCCCTTACCCAATTGTTCATACTGGCCAGCAGGTATGTACTCAAGGCATTTATGAAATCGGAAAGTTGTTATCGGAATTGTGATAATTCCGTGTATTATCCATTCAATGACAGGACTCTCTGACATTGTCAATGATAATCTCTCGAGTTTTTCGATGCTCAGGATTGTATAGTCTGCTCCTTTCTGTGCCAAACTGATCTGTTTATCAGTAAGGTTAAAACTGGAAAATAATGACGTCGTGTTGATTAAACGCCAAGGCACATAGCCTGAACGATTTTTTTTGCAGCGTCCAGCCTAGTTCTATAATAGAGCGTAATTGAGACTGGCCATGTTGTAACATTAGCAAATCTCTGTCTATCACATCAAAGGCAGAGGATACAATATTGTCCAAAGAATATATTCTGGAAGACAGAGTCATTAACCCATTGTCTACCACAGAAAGTGATTTTTCCAAATTAATACGATCAATTTCTCGTATTTTTTCAGCAGTTTCAATTTGCTTTACTTTCCAAGCCTCGTTGTAAGCAGCATAGATGCTGGTCGCTATGAAACGCTTTTGACGCTGTTTGCGTGGTCCAAGAATGAAATCGCGCAAATCAGCACCATCTTTTAATAAAGACAAGTGTTGCTTAATTTCAGCCAGTGTGGATGTAGTTAGCCATTCTAGGCAGAGTTTCCCTACACTGTATGTGGTTATAATCCCTGGATGTTGTCTCTGGGAGTATCTTGGGTCTAATCTGGTCATTTTTAACCCTTGTGTTTTATTCAGGAACCTGTCTTGACAGCTATTTGTGTCTGTAGGCCAGATTAACCACTTTTTCCAATCAGGATGTGTTCTGTTGAAATGTAAAATGTGTGACACGTCTAACTCATTATCTGCAGTTGTATTCTCAGCTATTGGCTTTGGTATAGACGGTGTTTTAAGGTCTTTGTTCTTAGCTAGGCCAAGACAAGATGTTTGGTGTACAGTGTCATTTAAAAATAACATTTGTTCTGGTATCATGCAGGTTCTAAACAGTGCTTCTATGCCTTGCACCTGCCAATCTTTTGTACCCCAAATTGTTTTCGTTTCAATATTATTTTTCCAATAATCAAAACCAATTGTCATCATTTTGTCATAAAATGCTTCTGAATATATCAATTTAGAATTTGTCAGCATTGTCTTCATTCCTGTTTTATCTAACAGTTTATAATAAAACGTTTCTGCATCACTGGTGTTAAACCCTGAAAAATATTTGAATTTCTCAAAAAATGCTTTAGAACTGCTTTTAGGTGGTGTAGAAAAATGTTCCCATTGATTATACATAAAAACATTTCTAGGCTGTGCAGATTTATGCAAGTAATGATCCCCATAGTGGGTGTAACAGAATAACTGCTCATAACTAGATGAACCTTGTAAATAATCATGATCTGTGAATCTAGCTGACATTACTAAATCAGACATCATGTCATTTATACTGTTAAAGTCCCAATCATCAGAGAATGTACTTGGTGTCACAAAGTCACTTAAGGAAACCTTTAGTTGATGAGGATACTTCAGGATTTCGACCGGACCATAGATCTCATAGTCTGTTTTCTCCCATACTACCCCACCAGGTATTGGAATTGCTGTGACATTTACTGTTGACAGTTCTCTTTTCTTCACGTGGGATGATCTGTGTAGTTTCAGGACTAGGTTGATGTTCTGACTTGCTGTGTCCATTCAATTGTAATGAACTTTCCTAAAATTAAAACTAAAATTAGGCAGAGTAGGAGTATGAATACCCCTGAGATAATCCAATGCTCAATCAACGGTGAATCCAGATATAATTCTTTGATTTGTTGAAGGAGTCCTGTTGTATTTTCTTTAGCATACTTTTTTGTTTCTGGCATCACTTTCGGGTCATTTAAATCTTCAGAGAAGTTGTCGAAGTTGATGAAATAACCAGAGGCAGTTCTGTCAATTGATGGGATTGTTCTTTCAATCTGTCTCTCGGTAGCACTTTCTGATGCCACATCATTGTAGACTGGTGTTGTTTCTTGACGAACTGTTTCAATCTGTGTTTCAAGAGGCACGAGTTCCATGGCATTATTGCATAGTCCTTCATTGTGCACTGCAGGCTGATCGAATGTGATTAGTCTTTCAGTTTGAACCTCTTGGATTGTTGCAAGTTTGGGTATTCTGTTGTTTCTTGGGAGTCCACTGGGCCTACTGTTGATTATAGGCCACATGCTTGTGGTTTTACCAGATCGATGGACACGACTCTGTTCTCCTTTTTACCAGCAAGGGGAGGTAGCACAACTGATCTTGTTCCGGTGACTGCTAAGACAGGTACTGCTTTTCTGTAAGAAGGCCCAAATTCCTTCTTAACTGCGATCTTTTCTCTGACTAGATCCCCAATCTTTGGAATCCAGACAGGCCTTGCTGGGGCTGTTGCGGGTGGTGCCTCGTCAGTGGTACTTGGCTGTTGCTTTAACTTTATGTTGCTTAATGATTTTCTTGTTTCATTCAGTTCCTGTAAAACAGCCAAACGGTCTTTTACTTCAAACTGCGTTGTTTCTTTTTGTACCACTGACATCTGACTATCGAGGTCCTGAACGTTCATTCTTATTCCGAACAATAGTTCGTATGGGCTGAAACCTTTCAGAGAATTTCTTGGCATGGTTTTAAGACTAGTCTGGACACTTATTAAATGTTTGACCCACCCAGCGCCTGAACCTAATACCTTCGCTGTTATAGATTGCTTTATGTCACGGTTTTTTCTTTCTACCACACTATTCCCTTCGGGATGCGACGGACAAGAATACCGCAACCCAATTCCCATGCTGGCCATGGCCTCCCTATAAGCTCGAGAGCTGAAGGCAGGACCCTGGTCAGAATGGAACGTGGTAATTGCGTATGTGCCGATAAAGACTCGCAAATCTTTTATAACCGTTCTAGCGTCAGCCGAGCGCTGGGGCCACATCCATATGAACCTCGTACAGGAATCCACTGCTACCATGATATATCTATAGTTACCGTCCCTTTGTAGGGGACCACAGTGGTCCAGGTAAACGCATGCAAATGGTTTATCCGAGATGAGAAGGGGTGTCTGCGCTGGTCGTTTCACTGTTGAAACTTTTATCCTTTGGCATATGTCGCATTCCAATAAATACTTTTTAGTTTGTATTCTCAAGCGAGGCCACCAATATCTCTGTTTTATTAGTGATACTGTGGCGGAAATGCCAGCGTGTGCAGAAGCAAGCCCTTCGTGTGCCGCTTTTATTAGTCCTAGTCTGTGTTCCTTGTTTGGAATTACTCTATCCCCCACTCCAGGGATTCGAGCAAAAGGAACATTATTTGTATCCGTTAAGTACAAGTACTTTTCAGGAAAGCCTTTTGGGAGTGTTTTCTTATCATTTTTTACTGACGCACTGACAGCTTGTAGAACATCGCTGTCTATTTTTGTTTGTGACCGAGTTATCGCGGCTACGGAAGCCGTTTGCACAGCTGCCTTCGCGGCTTCATCAGCCAATGAATTCCCTGCAACGTGAACGCCATCACGTTGATGACTCAGTGTATGTATCACGTGAGTCTTTTGTAGTTCTTTTTGTAAAAGAACTACCTGTTCCCAAAGCATTTTATGCTTTATTGTGCCACCTTTTGCATCTTTGAAACCATTTTCCACCCAATTCTGCAAGTATTCATTATAAGATTGTACGCAATAAAAAGAATCGCACACTATTAGTGTGGGGAATTCGCGATCAGTATTTTCTAGCGCCATCTTAAATGCTACTAATTCAGCTCGTTGAGCCGAGCAATCTCCTAGAGATTGTGTTTTAGTGACCAATGGTCTAAATTTTCCTTTGTGCCAGCGACCTTTAACAATCGCGCACGCAGCACTGTAAGCTTGCTTACCCCCAACTGCGGGTTGTGCTGATCCGTCAGTATATATAATACTTCCGTATTCTTCGAGAGGCAGGATTTCAATTGGCAGAGGACATTCGTATTCATATTGTAAAAATTCCTGTGTTTTTAAGTTAGGATCAAATTCGTAAACTACGTCTGTTGCAGCAAGAGAATTAACCCACTGAATCCATCTAGGATGCAAAGCTTTAGCATTAGGAATGCTAGCTTTAGTTACCGCTTCTAAAGCCGGTATAGGAGTTACGATTAATATTCGTTTACCTTGTGCTAGGGGCCTTTCTTTCGCTACAGCAGTCTGAACCGCAGTTAGAATTTTTTCCGTTGAACTGAATTTTATTTCAGCCCTTGTGTACAAATGTGATTTGTAAGCTATTGGTACCTTTTCTCCCTCATTAGAGGTTAGGTATGTGAATCCGCATCTTCCTGGGATGACTCGGATTACAAGATCACGTGTGTTGTCACGTGTATCTAATTTTGTTTTTGCTAACATGTCTGTTTGCAGTGATCTCAAAATTTCTGTGTGTTTTTGAGTCCAATTGATTTGTTTTAAATCAGGTTTAATTAGTTCGTAGAGAGGTTTAACCCTCTCTGCGTAATTTAGGATATAAGTTCTTCCGAAATTCAGAAAACCTAGTATTGATTGTAAATTCTTCAGCGTTTTTGGAGCTTGGAGTACAGCGCACTTCTCTAAGAAGTTGTCCGCTAGGCTTTTCCCTTCACTTGATAATTCGTACCCTAAAAATAGTACTGTCAGATGGGCAATTCGGGACTTTTTAAAGTTGAATTTGTAACCCTCTGCTGCGAACCCAAGTATAATGGTGTTCACTCTTTTCAAGTGAGTATCCAAGTCGTCGTCTGTGAGATAAATATCATCTACGTAAGACAATGCTTCATCATCATAGATTTGTAGTAACTCTGTTACCCTAGCTGAGAATAGTCCTGGGCTGTTCTTGAACCCCTGTGGGAGTCGACAGAATTTTTTCTGTGACCCAAATGCGGAGAAAGCGGTCAAATATCTGCTTTCTGGTGCAATGTTTTGACAAAAGAAACCATTAGAAATGTCTAATGTCGTTTTATATTTTTTCCTAACTATGTTATTCATTAGGGCTGCACTATGCGAGTTTTGTACTGCAAAAGTTTTGCAACATGTATTAAGGTGTCTGTAGTCCAAAACTAGACGATATGAATTGTCTGGCTTGGAGACAGGAAACAAAGGATTGTTCATTTGAGAGGTGCATGTTTCAATCACCCCCTGGTATTCAAGTTGATCTAAGATCTCCCTGACCTGTTTTTTAGCTTCTTGCTTAATGGGATACTGCCGTTGGGCAGTTGGTTCACTTTTTAGTTGGATTTTGTGAGGCGGAGAATCCTCATCCCATCCTACATGATTTTTATACAATGCAGGTGCCTGGGCTACTGCCCATTTCCTTGCATATGTGTATTTTTTGTGAATCGGTATGTGATTCGAGAAGGCAGGCATAATCACTTCTTCGCCACGAGGGCACTCCCTGACAAACTCCGGGGGCCAATCTTTTTCAGCTAACAGAATATCATAGCCTTTTGAGAGCTTATCCCAAAACAGACCCTTAATTTTCCTAGTCTTATCACCCTCTATACGCAATGTTATTTCGTATATTTTATGGGGCTCGCTAAGCCTGGCGTCGGCAGTTTCAACCTGAATGTATTCATTCGTGTCCACTGTCTCCAGATGACTCATCAAGATCTTGCGCGCTATACTGATTTCTGCTGCACTGTCCAACATTGTCAATGCCCACTCCCCGTTTTTCAACTGTGTCCTCAGTATTCTCGGCATGGTTGATTACTCTAATACTGGCTACCTTCTTTTTAGGAAATTGAGATTTTTTATTTTGAGCAGGTTCCTTGTCTTTGGACTTGGTGTGCTCTCCTGGGTCTGACCGTCCTCTTCTTTCCGAATTCTGTGGAAGAGATCGAGAGGGACGTGTATCAATACTTTGATATCTATCAGGTTTTTTTAGATTATCCCTATTTCTAAGGTTATATCTTTTCTCAGAGGGCTCCCGTTGGGGAGACTGGCGTTCTCGAGTCGGAGTTCTTTCCCTCCGTCGAGGAGACCTTCCTCTGGACTGGAAAACTTTTTCCTTGGGAGTGGATTGTTTATTTCCATCCCAGCTCTTTATAGGAGTGTTTAAATTATTTTTAATAAATAATTTTTCTGGATTTTCGAGCAGTTGGAGCTTAACTGGTTTCCCACCCAAGCTGTCTCTACCTAATTCTTCATAGCATTTTTCTATGATTTTTGCAAGCTCAACAGGATCTTTTATATCTGTTTCCCTCAACTTCTGGCGAATCGCCACAGATGCTGCTTCTCCCTTTACATTGGCTAATAATATAGCCGTGACCTGCTTGAAGTCTTTCAGTAATTTCATACCTAGATTTAAAGCTGGTTCTGGACCGAATTCATTTTGAATCTGTTTTAGCACGTCTGGTATTACCGCCATAGACGGAACACCGTGTGTTTTTGTGTAAATGGAAGCAAAGACTGTACCCCAAGTGTCACAGTCCTCCACGTGTGGTGCGATTCCCATAGGAAGGCAGATGGTCAAGATTCTGTGTTTTTCAATAGGGGTAGTATCAGGAAATACTGCCTCTATTTGAGTGATTTTCTGGGCTAACCAGAAAGGAATTTGTTCCCGTTTTACGGGTGTTTTACCAAGACATGACTGTATGTTCTGTGGTGTAATTTTATTTGTGTTCCCCTGATGAGGGGTCAGCTGGTGTGAATTAACAGCTGGCTGGACTGTTGCAGTCCGCAGTACATATTGGACTAATTGCCTATGTATTTTTATTAATGTGTTTAGCTGTGCTAACAGCTCTTCTCTAGACATTCTTGCAATGTCAGGATGTGGTGTGTAGCTGGCTAGAACCGGCCACGTGGCTCCTGGTCTACCTAGTGGACCGAGCCTGGTTATGTGATCATTGTGTTTTAGGGCGCCATTAAACCAGAGCAGGTGCTCTTGAAATTTAAGTGGGATTTCAACCTCCTCGAAAGGAGCGTACTCTCCCGGAGGTTCCTCTATTTTGTAATAGTGAAACTCTTGTGTTATAGCGTTTACCGCTGGAAAGTTTATCCATGAATAGAATACCTCTGTCTGCCGATACTCGTGAGCCTCTATCACGAAAATTACTGTACCACCTTGAGTTGGCAGTCCGTTTTCTATAAGTTTTAAAGTTATAGATCTTCTTAACTGGACCGGGATGATAATAGCATCCGGGTCTGCCTGTAGGAGACTCGAGTCCTCCTCTATTAGTATGGAAGCCAGCCTAGCTGCTTCCCTTTCTTCTTCATTGTCTGACATTTTAAAAATGCAGTTTTTGCAGAGTAGGTCTCCAAGGAGACAAAGATTAGATGCACAATATTTTGGAACACTGTATCCTTCAACGTTGAATAAACCAGAGCTTTACATAGGAATCTCTTCCTACTAAGGTCGGGCGGATTTTAACCTTTCACCCACTCCAGACGTCTATTGGAGTATTTACGGGAGAAAGGGGTGTGAAATATGCACGACTGAGTTACTCTACAAGTCTTACGTTAGTTTATCGCCTTACCAAACGTTGGGCGCCATGTAGTGTAGTTCCTAGTTTCCCACTAGGCCCTGCGCATTGGAATAACATAAACAGTAGTATCGACGTGGAACTGCGGATATTCCAGGCCTCCACTGACTATGCTAAACTTAATTGGGTTGTGTTACCAACTAGCTCAGAGGTCACTGGAAACTTTCTTCTCTGCATAGGAAGTGATCAGCTTCCTTGGCACAGACAAGAAGGGATTCAGCTTTCCAACAACCGTGCAACATGACAACTTTGCTCCTCAGATTAAGAGTCGATCTCTAGGGTCGTGTGAAACAATAGACATAGATTTCACTCAGTCAGTCTAGTGCAGTTTACTTTCACGGTATGTAGAGAATAGAGAGACGGGCGTTTATCAATAAAGGGTTAACATTTATTGAACAGTCTTTCTTCTCATACAAGAGAAATGTATTGCCACAATTGCAATAATTGTTATTATAAAAAGTACGTACAGTAAGATAAGAATAGCGAAATAGAACTGTAAAAGCATTGATATGGTTTCTTAGCCATACAATGGTTTAAAAGTAATAAAACATATATACAGTCATATATACATTAGGCTAACATACTCAACTGGTGCTTCTAACTAAGCCTACCCCAGTGTGCCTGACCTAAGCCTAACACGTGAAAAGGGAGAGTAAGTAAGTAGCTTAAGTTAAGTTGGTTTTGCCAAGGTTTGTTTCAAGAATTCTCTTCTAAGGGTTTAGTCAACACCATACCTCTGAATAGAATGATGGAGGATTGGTATCTCCTTCAGGGGTCTCTCTCGATATCCCAGTCACCTGCGAGGGTAAACTGGAAGCGCCGGGACTGGATTTCTCTGCACGAGAAAGGCAGCGGCTTCTCTCAGCGCGTCGAGGAAGGAGGGGTGACAGCGTCCGCGGGCAACTGGGCTGGATGTCTTCGCAGAGGACGGCTGCACGGCTCCTCAAGCGTACTGCACCATAGGTCGCGCTGTAGCGGCGATAATGGTAATCAGTAGCTTCACCACCACAGGATAGCAGGCTGCAGCGACAGAGTGCTAGTTTTTACCAACACGGGGTCATGCAGGCAGCTGGCATCAGCAACATGTTCGCTCATTGCTTAAGGCAACGTTGGTAATATTTATACCTGACAGGTGCCGGGTTTGACGCAAGTTTGCTGGACATAAGACGTCAATTAAAGATGTCACTAGGAAGTGATAGTTATCAGTTGCTCATTAGAGTTCCATTACTAATCAAAACATAGCAAGCGGGGATTTCCAGGTTTGCTAAGTTTTTATCTTGTTGAAGAACTCGGAGTGTTATCTAGGAATATCAGATAGTGACTGCTGCTCTGTCATTGCACTAATTGGTCGCAAAGGAAGTAGCAGAGAGTCATGCTGGAATGTGGCTCTGTGGCTCTGCTCGTGTGAGGCCAGAGATGACTTTTCAGAAAATCGTACTTGAACGGTTATGCCAATATAGGGAAAAAGGGGCTTTATAGCCGAATAGGGGCATAAGGTCACAGTATCGATCAGGAACCTAGATAAGCACGCAACAGCATGAATGTTTGGCCGGCTTGAGACGCAGTGCAACAACTCCTCTACCAGCCTGTCATCACCCTGGCCCGCCCTTAGCCTTGGCTCGGAGAGAAAATAATAAAACAATAATAAATAGGGGTTAATAATCATTTTATTTTTCATATTTTTGGCTGCTGGCAGGTGGGGCGATGCTCCTCCACCATAGCAGAGGAGACACTGCTGATCCTTCTACTTTCTGCCATGAACTCAGGAGCAAAACTGAAATTAATTTCTCTGCCTTCTGTAATGGACTCTTCGTGAAGAGTCCCTTGTCCCTGCACCTGGCTTTTCCAGCTGGGGAAACGCAGACCTGAGTTTACCAGCTGAAATATCTGGCCTATTAAATTGTCTTCGGAACTAGCTGCTGTGAGGCCCGCCCCTGTCCTCGGGTCATTGGACGACTCCCTTCTCAGTCATGGGAGAGCATTTAATGCTCCCTCGTTCAGGCCCCCACTGCCTCGCACCAGACCTCAGCATATATTTACCACCTACTCAAACCAGGTGGCAAATGTGTACTTTAAACCCCACAGAATTGGAATTGCCATGCGGAGATCCGCCTGGTAAATTAAAGTTAAACTCTCTCTAATGGAGAATATAGTGCCATAGAAGGGTGAAGAGAATGGAGAGAGTGGAAAGACTGGTGGCAAAAGACACATATGGGGGAGGCCGGAGAGTCCGGTGGGGAGAGGCACAGACAGGGAGGGAGGACGGAGAGATGGGTTAGCAGAGACATTTTGAGAGAGAGGACATTTTAAAGAATGGAAAGACTGGGGCAGATTGGGAAGACTAGGAGGGGGGTCAGATCATCATAGGGAAGTTAAGAGACTTTGAGAGAGTGGTCAGACCGGAGGCAATAGTTTGGAGACTAAGGTTTGAGCGAGCAAGTTGAGGTGGTAGAGGCAGATCAGACAGACTGGTGTGGAGACGAGAGAGATGGAGTGGAGATATGAGGGCTGAGAATGGACAGACTGTGAGGGGGGAGTAGAAATTTAGTGTTATCATGTCCTTACAGTGACAAGCTATTTTTCACTGCAGCAGGTCTAGCTGTCCTATATTGAAAACCAGAGTACTTATTAAAATCCTAATACTGTATCTTGGGAATGGGACTAGCTAGAAAAATAATGAAAGACCTATTTTAATCAGTATTACAAATCCAATTCTATGGTGAAATTCGATTTTTATACGTGTTAATGAAAAATTACTTGTAGAAAGTTACCTTTTCTATGTGTGAAGCTCCATCTGACTAAATTTGTATATGGTCTCACACTTTGGCCACCCAGTAATTAGCATTTGAAAAATATGTGAGGTGCCTCCCAGGAGCAAACAGTAAGCTGACTTGAATGGGCAGAATATGCAGGGTGGGTCTGTGATAATCCTTTTTGACATTAGTGTCAAATCCTGCTTGAATGTCAAATCGTGCTTAACAAGTCTGCCGGGTTCACATGTAACACTGGGGGTAAAATTGAAAGGAATGGAAACAGGATGCCAAAACAATAGTTGCTTATCCAATGGAAAGTCTTATTTTTGTTCTACCAGGTGTCAGTCTCTGGGTTTATTGTGGGTACAGTACCTGCCCCAAACTTGATTTTAATGTTAGATGTAGCAGGACACTAGGATTACCCTAGTACCCACCCCAGACAAACAACTATCCCTCAAAGCCCATGTTTAGTGTGTCTTTAGACTTTCACCTTCTTGAAAATGCCTAGTGGGTGGGTTGGCACAGTTTTGATCCCATTGATTAAGGTGTGCTGAGTATTCATTCCCACCCACAGATTGTGCTAGGCGTAAATGTGACCACTTCACCCACTCACTTGCACCCACTTCAGAACTCTCCTGGACCTGAGGAAACAGGAGAGGACTGGACCTACTCTGTGCCCTGACAACGGCCCTACTGTCCTAGGTGGCATGGGTAAGCTGTGATGTGGGTCCCATGCTCAAGAGTGTCACTGGAACCAAGCTGTACCCGGCTGATGAGCCCATAACTAGGACAAAACCTGTCCTGGGTTGTTTGTGTTCCTGTACAGTGAGGACCTGGCTTGGCAGTTTGGGTTGGACTGTTCCCATGAGGAGTAGGGTCAAGACTGATTTACAAATGGCTGGGTACAAACTGATGTGGCATGGTGAGCAACAAATAATGGGGGCATGGTGAGCAAAAAAGAAGGGGATGTTACCTCTAGCGATTGCCAGGGATAAACAATTTGCAAGCACTGCTTCCATCACCTTTTGTGTTTCATGGACCACTTTAAGTGGTATGGGTATGCTCAGATGCGAGTCCCATTCGCACTGTGTTCCTGGAACAAAGCTGTACCCAGCTGATGAGTCCATAACTAGAGCAAAATTGGTCCTGGGTTGCTTGTATTCCGGTTACGAGAGGACCTGGCTTGGTAGTTTGGTTGCACTGTTCCAAAAAGACTGATTTGCATGTTGTTGGGTCCAAACTGAGGTGGCATGGTGAGAAAAATAACAATTGTCATTGTGCAATTCTTTTGTTTATTAAATTTTAACCTTTTTCTAAATCAGTTTGGGATTTTATTGTGTTGCATTATGACTTTATTACTGTTTTGGTACAGCAGAAATACTTTACAGTGCCCTAAATTAAGCCTGTTTGCTCAGTGCCATTGCCACCAGGAGGTTGAGCTCAGGTTAATTTGGTGAGTTTGAGAGTTCACTCTAGCAAGGGTTGTGGTTATTCCTTGAGGTGGATAGTCACCCGTCCCAAACAATAACCCACTGTCTTCCATTGCTGGGATCCAGGACTCATGTTTTGAAACTACAACTCAGCGACTTGAGTTAAAATCAAAAATCCCTTTTGTAATTTGACATCAAAAGACTTTTTGTTAAACTGACTTATAATTTTTTGTCATTTTTTATTTTCCTAAATTTAATTCCTAATGCCCTGTTTTCCACCTGTGATTTATTTTTAAATGGAAGAGGATCATTTACAGCCTCAGCATATGCAAGGAAATGGGGTAAAGCTATTGAATGCATTAAAGAAGGAGGACTACAAGACTGCCCTTAGAGTCTGGAGGAAATATGCATGCAGCAGTCCACCCCATTGGAGATAATAGGTGAGAAAGAAGAGGAGGAAGTAGTAAAAGAAATTGACAAGGCTCCAGAGCAAAAGGAAGATGAGCACATAGGGGCTAAATAACCTTCAGTGTCCAGAGCAGTGAGTGTGTCCTCTCGCAGCTTAACCTAGTTAGAGGTGGAGGACATACAGGTGGAGAGGGATCTGAAGTTGTAACTGGCTACCCTAGCCTTGTAAGAGAAGAAGCTGGCCTCTGAAGAGAACAAGACAACCTCGGCTGCCAAGGAGAAAAGGCAGCAGTAGCTGCGCGTTTGGCCCTAGAAGAAAAGAAGGTAACACTGGCCTTAGAGGAGAAGAACGCCCTGCTGGATCACGAGAGGAGACATCACAAGATGGACTTGAGATTTATCTGAATCCAGTAAGATGGTAGCAGTGACAGCGAAGTGCCTTGGAAAGGTAAGAAAGTGCTCAACCCCCAAAGACCTGAAACAGTTTGCTCTACACCACTCTTCCATATTACTAGCGAGATTTAGCTTTTTTATGATGTTCCTCGCTGAACATAATCCCTTGGGCTGAGTCATTATTGCAAATCCCATCCACAAGAGGCTCTACTGTATGGTCATATATTAGAGGAGATAAGGGGCAAGCCTGTCGTGTTCCTCTCTAAAAAGCAATAGGGTGAGTTAAAACCATTGATCCTAATTCTGGCTTCAGAGGCAACATAGTTTGCCATAAGCCACCCTCTCATTATAGGGTTCAAGCCTACCCTTTTTAAACTAATCTCCTAAATATCTCTAACTGACCCTAAAGCCCTCTACGTGTCCAAAGGAGGATCCTTTTTTTGCAGCAGATGTTTTCCTCTATGAGTGCTACTCATCTTACATTGTCCCCACCTTCTCTAATCCTTATGAAACCCAACTGGTCAGCATCAAACGGCATGACATCACCTAAGTCGGCTTGTTGCCAATGATTTTTCAGAATATCTTTGCATCATCATTGAGCTATCAGGCAGTAAGGCAAGCAGTCTTCTGGGTTTCTGTTGCTTATGGGTTAGGGTTTTGCCTGCTGTCGATGTTGTGGGTGTTACCTCGGAGTTTATGGTAAACGTATTAAAGAGAGACATCATGGGTGTGACTAATTACTACAAAAATATTTTGTAAAATAGGAACATGAATCTATCTGAGCCAAAACTCATCTTTTTGATTGTCTGTTTAATTTAGCACTCTTTGATCTAATGCCTTACAATAGTTTGGTGGGACAGTCAGGATTTTACAGTCTCTGGCAAATTCTCCAATTTTCTTAAGATCTTTAGGATCTTGGGTGTATTGATTCTGGAAGAAGGCTTAGAAGGTTTTTTGTTTCTCAACCTCTTGAAGGACCCATGTTCAGTCAAAGTTTATTTCCTTTATATAGCTGTTAGCTTTAATTGCCTTGCCAATCTTGACCGGTTTTGTTACCCTGTTCCTATATTGTGCACCAGTTTTTAGAGCGTCCTCTCAACATTATTTGTTCTTAGGTCAATTAGCTGACCCCGAATTGTTGCCAGTTTACTTTTATTTTCAAGATTGTGTAACTAAGTTATTAATTTGCCTTCAATCTTTTTTTTCTCTCTTTGCACCCACCAGGCTATTGCATCTCCCATTAAGGTCGCTATGAATGCATCCAATCTAGTCGCTTGGGAGGTGTCCCCTTCCTTATGAAGTTGGAAAACCTTTGTAATATTTTGAGCTAATTCTTTCCTCATTCTACCTTAAGAAGGGCGTGATCTGAAAGAGATATGTCTGGTATGTGTGTGGATTTGAGTCTATCCAATAAGTTAATAGACATGAAAATATAACTGATGCATCAGTAGGCTCTAGGGACATGAGAATAAAAGGACTAAGCATGGGATTCCAGGTACATCGATTTCCATGTGGTCTCCAGTCCTGCTTCACAGACCAGCTTGGTTAGCTGTTTCAATGCTACGTTCATCATAGTTCTACCTAAGGTCAGCTGCGTATTTCCATCTAAGTTTAAGTCCCCTCCGATAATTATCTCATTCAGAGTGTCACATAAGAGTTCAGTGGTGGAATATTTCAGGTAAACCTTCTGTCTTGCATTTGGTGCACACAGGTTTATAAATGTTAGTGGAAATAGTGCAACACAACTATCTGGACTTTTATATAGCGGCCTTTTAGGTCTTTGTTGACTGTACGTTTTTCTGAGCTAAATGTTTGCCCTCATATTGTCAAACATTATCAAGCGGCTAGCCTCAGTAAATGAAATGTTTAGACGGAACCTGCAGGATAAGTATAGCTACATAATGAATATCATAATTTAATTTCAAAATCGCCATCTTAAAAATGTAATTTCATTTTCACTTGACCCCTGCTTTCTTTTGCTTTTCCAGATTTCCACAAATCCAAATATGAACTGTGAGTTGGATTCTGATGCTTCACAATGTAGCAGATATCAAATGTTTTTGGTTACCATAGTTTGTATTATTTTTTCACCTTGTGCAGTGAGTCAGAACATACCAACAATTGGTGGATGCACCCACCAATAACAAAACCCACCAACACCTCCCTAAATTCTCACCCTATTCACCAGACGACTCACATAGAAAATTAAAAGCTTCATTGTATATCAGTCTTACAAGACCATAGGAGTTCCACACTGAGATTTGATATAAGGATTGATTAATCCCATGGCTCTTGGAGACTGAGGGTAGGTCAGGTAAAATAGGACCAGATTCCATAATCTGGGAAAGAGTAGAGACTCTCTGCTAGGTCGTATGGTAATTTCTTATGACCCAACATACCCCAGAGTTTATGTAGCCAAAGTTCATATGTCGGTTTGGCGGCTTTCACCAAGAGTGATAGGATTGCATGTTTTGCTGCTGGCAAAAGATGGGAGACACTTTTGTCTGCTGTAGTGTGAATTGGGCACTTCTCCTCCTCTGGTCCGCCTGGCAACCCAATCTCGGGTAATTTATCTATAGCCTGGTAATGAATCTGTGGGATAGTGAAGAGGACCCTGTTCCCAGAAATCTCCTAGCCTTGGGCAAGAACATAAGATGTGTAATTGGGAGCCCCCCTCAACACATCTCTGCCAGCAGGCGTGAGGGCATATGGGATTGCTCGTGCAGAGTTGGGTAGGGGTAAGGTGCCAACAGAACAGGATTTTATAGAGGATCTCTCAATCATGGATGGGCCAAGGAAAGTTGTTAGTACGGAGGAATATTTCTAACCATTGTTTGGCTTCAAGTGTTTTGCAGAAATCTTTTTCCAACTGTACTTGGAACGGAGAAGTGGGCGTAGTTGTTGGGGAGTTAAAGAATGTTATAGATTTTAGAGACTAGATTTTTGGTGGTTTGTTTGAGATTGAGGAATTTTTCAATAGGTGTAAGCTCCCCACCAGGGGTGCGGAATTTAATAAAATATCTACTTGTTCATGGGACTGGTTGCTTCATAAATCTGCTTGCCCTGTAACAAATCCACTTGTCCTTTTGGTGCCATGTAGTGCGGCGACAAACTATGGCACCAATCTCATTAAATAATACTATAGTAGGGTGTGACTACTAGCATTTCCCTTATTTGGCCACCTTTCCGTAGATATACATACTGGGGATGGAGGTAGCAGTAAGCAATAGTTCCCCATAGTAGGAATGCCCTTTTGGGCCTATGCAAAACTACTAGCATGTTTTATGGCTTTTTATCTGCTTATCTCTAATATTTTACCATCAGTAGAAAGACTGGAAATGTACTCCATACAAGGGCAGAAGTAAAACATCTTCTAGGGTTTGAGGAAAAAAGTGGTTGGTGGGAGAGTGAACTTGTTACTGTTTAACAGATTTTCACATGAGCAAATCTACACATGCATATTTGCTCGGGCTAAAATTCAGTTCACAAATATTTTCTAGGAGTACGATTTCCTGACCTACCTCTGTATGTTCTTGTGAATTAATGAAAGCAGTAAATCTGCATTAATGCAAAGACATATACCATGACTGCACTTGTGTGACTATCTTTAAGAATTAGGCCCCCATTTAGGTCTGGTGTTAAACCAACACATCAGTACGCATAGTTCAGTGCCAGAAGCTACTGTGGCAATGCGTGGTTTTTGTGACCAAAAATATTTTCGTTTTTTCCAATGTTTGTTATAATAATGAGGGCCCATCAGCTCCCACAACAACAAAGTTGTACAAAAATCATGTCAGAACAAGACATGTATTCACAAAACCAAAAGGCTGACCACCAATGTCATACCTATTTGTTTTGCCAATGCTTGTTTATTGTTATGATTCCGATCATTTTATTGAAATTCGTTACACTGATTTTCCATTATGAATATTTTTGGACATACTAGCATGTTTCAACACATTTTACCAAATGATGCTTCAAAGAAATGGTGCCTAAAATTTCACAGTAGTTTAGCCAAACGTTTTGTTTCTAGTTGCATTCCTTTATGAAGATTTTATTTGGTAAGCAAAGAATCATCAATCTTACTTTCAAGCTGTTGTATATATTTGCATCTACTTGGAGAGCATCCTGGAAGCATTACACATTGCCACATATTGTTAAACTTTGCAAACGTGCATACTCATTTTTATACTGGAACCACTGTCAATTGTGCAGTCTGAACTCACATTTCCTGAGAGTGCTCGCCCTAATGATAAAGGCATATTTACAACAAGGGGTGGTGAGGGACAGAGTCTCTGAATTAAGCAGAAAGCTCTCACCCAGTCAAGAGATCAGGGCTAGATCCAACACCGTTTTTTAGCTCACTGCACCATCCCAGTTTCAGAACCTGGCTGTATGCAAATTAGTCTGTTCCTGTCCCAGTGCATGATGGGAACAGGGCAAACCAAACTACAAAAGCCAATTCTTACACTGGGAAGGAAACAAGCTCCCGGGGAGCGGTTTCTGGCATTACAGCCGTCTTCGGCCCGGTTTGCTTGAATCCTGATGGTGCAATGAGCAAGGGTCTCACATCTGAGAATACCCTTCCACGCTTAGGGTGGACAAAAATATTTACAACAAGGGGTGGTGAGGGACAGAGTCTCTGAATTAAGCAGAAAGCTCTCACCCAGTCAAGAGATCAGGGCTAGATCCAACACCGTTTTTTAGCTCACTGCACCATCCCAGTTTCAGAACCTGGCTGTATGCAAATTAGTCTGTTCCTGTCCCAGTGCATGATGGGAAGAGGGCAAACCAAACTACAAAAGCCAATTCTTACACTGGGAAGGAAACAAGCTCCCGGGGACCGGTTTCTGGCATTACAGCCGTCTTCGGCCCGGTTTGCTTGAATCCTGATGGTGCAATGAGCAAGGGTCTCACATCTGAGAATACCCTTCCACGCTTAGGGTGGACAAAAATATTTACAACAAGGGGTGGTGAGGGACAGAGTCTCTGAATTAAGCAGAAAGCTCTCACCCAGTCAAGAGATCAGGGCTAGATCCAACACCGTTTTTTAGCTCACTGCACCATCCCAGTTTCAGAACCTGGCTGTATGCAAATTAGTCTGTTCCTGTCCCAGTGCATGATGGGAACAGGGCAAACCAAACTACAAAAGCCAATTCTTACACTGGGAAGGAAACAAGCTCCCGGGGACCGGTTTCTGGCATTACAGCCGTCTTCGGCCCGGTTTGCTTGAATCCTGATGATGCAATGAGCAAGGGTCTCACATCTGAAAATACCCTTCCACGCTTAGGGTGGACAAAAATATTTACAACAAGGGGTGGTGAGGGACAGAGTCTCTGAATTAAGCAGAAAGCTCTCACCCAGTCAAGAGATCAGGGCTAGATCCAACACCGTTTTTTAGCTCACTGCACCATCCCAGTTTCAGAACTTGGCTGTATGCAAATTAGTCTGTTCCTGTCCCAGTGCATGATGGGAACAGGGCAAACCAAACTACAAAAGCCAATTCTTACACTGGGAAGGAAACAAGCTCCCGGGGACAGGTTTCTGGCATTACAGCCGTCTTCGGCCCGGTTTGCTTGAATCCTGATGGTGCAATGAGCAAGGGTCTCACATCTGAGAATACCCTTCCACGCTTGGGGTGGACAAAAATATTTACAACAAGGGGTGGTGAGGGACAGAGTCTCTGAATTAAGCAGAAAGCTCTCACCCAGTCAAGAGATCAGGGCTAGATCCAACACAGTTTTTTAGCTCACTGCACCATCCCAGTTTCAGAACCTGGCTGTATGCAAATTAGTCTGTTCCTGTCCCAGTGCATGATGGGAACAAGGCAAACCAAACTACAAAAGCCAATTCTTACACTGGGAAGGAAACAAGCTCCCGGGGACCGGTTTCTGGCATTACAGCCGTCTTCGGCCCGGTTTGCTTGAATCCTGATGGTGCAATGAGCAAGGGTCTCACATCTGAGAATACCCTTCCACGCTTGGGGTGGACAAAAATATTTACAACAAGGGGTGGTGAGGGACAGAGTCTCTGAATTAAGCAGAAAGCTCTCACCCAGTCAAGAGATCAGGGCTAGATCCAACACCGTTTTTTAGCTCACTGCACCATCCCAGTTTCAGAACCTGGCTGTATGCAAATTAGTCTGTTCCTGTCCCAGTGCATGATGGGAACAGGGCAAACCAAACTACAAAAGCCAATTCTTACACTGGGAAGGAAACAAGCTCCCGGGGACCGGTTTCTGGCATTACAGCCATTTTTGTAAATCGTTTTTGGCCACTATAGGTGTGGCAGGGTATACTCAGACATGAGTCCCTTTCTCACTGCTCCATCAGGATTCAAGCAAGCCGGGCCGAAGAAGGCTGAAATGCCAGAAACCGGTCCCCGGTAGCTTGTTTCCTTTCTGGTGAAGAATTGGCTTGGTAGTTTAGTCTGCCCTTGTGAGAAGTTGGCCTGATATGTAGTGTTTCCAATTCTGGAACCACTGGGTATCAGTCCAAGCAAGCCCCAAAGATGTCTGGTTGTAAGTCAACCTTGTTAGACAAGCTATCCTAGTGGTAGCATGGACTAAGCAGCCTTAAAGGCTTAACTTAAGAGGTCGTGTTATGCGAGCTGTTTTACCACATACAATCCTGTAATCAAATGAAAGGACACCACACAAGTATATATTATAAAAATATATGTATTTATTTCTAAATTACTCCCCAGTACTCTTTATGAGGAAAGGGGCACAAGCGTTAAATCAAAAGCACAGTAAAACATATAAAGTTGCACAATTATGGATGAGGGCGGGTGGCCACTCAAACCATATACTAAAAAAGTGGTATAAGTAACACTTCTCGAACAGTGGTTAGGCCTAGGGCCTAGAGATTCGCTGGGAGCAGTCAGGACTAGCAATGCTGAAGTCGGGAGTAGCCCACAGGAGACGGGTGCAGCACGGAAAGTGCGGCTCGCACCAATGCAATGTCAATGGTGCGTAAAAGTTAGTTAAAGTGAATTAAAAGATACTTCCGCTGAACCTAGAGGAACAAAACTTTAGACACAGACCCTAGAGGTGTGTACCAGTGTATGTACACCGGCGTTGCAATGTTACCTCACCCACAGGCCGTGGGTGCACAGGGTCGAAGTGGCGTCGGGTTTTGACACGCAGGCTCTTGGTGCTTGAAGCTGTTGCAGCTGCAGGCGATGTGAAGCAGAAGTGTCCGGTGCGATCCAAGGGTGGATCGAAGTAGAAAAGTACCTGAAAGCAGAGGGGACAGAGTCTGGGTCACTCAGCAGTGACCAGGGTGGAACCAGGACGGAACCAGGCAATGTCGGGCGCAATCAGGTGGTTGTCGATAGGCTTCTCTCCGCTGTCACGTGGGCTCTGGGGCATCTGCGACGTCCAGGAGCGGGTCACGATCTGTCCCACGTAGGCTCTCGCCGTCAGCACCGTCGGCTTCAAGATTGCAGCAAACAGCACTTGGCAAAAGCAATCCACGCGGAACCGGGAGATTGCTTATCACTCGAACCAGGAGGGTCATAGTGGGGGCTCCTTTTCACAGGAGCTGGTGCAGATCTGGAGCAACCAGAAAAGCAAGTCGTATTTCAAGTTTCGTCGGCACAGGGGCCACAAGCCAGCTGGCAAGTGACCGGGCCAACGCGTCGAGCCGCCACAAGCAGAAGGGCCCCACGCAGCACTCGTCGAGTGTGGAGGGGGTAGCTTTGGTGCAAGTGTAGCTCGGGGTGGGGGCTTCTTAGACCCCGGTGCACAGCTTCGAGAATCACTCGTGGGCTGCACGGTCAGCGTCTCGTGGCCTTTTCAAGATGGCGTGCCCCACGCTTCCGGTCGCCTCCACTGGTCTCAGCTCTGCAGGGACTGTGGATCGGGCTGGGAGAAGGCAGGCAAGCTTGATCTCGTCGATCTCTGTCGCTCGAGTTCCGGCGGGAACTGCAACAAAGCAAGGGTCGAGGGCTGGATGGTACCTGTTTGCACAGGGTGGTCACTCCTTGACCACAAGGGAGATTCTTCAGTCTTCTGCGTTGAGTAGAAAGTCGAAGGGTCCAGAATTCGTTTCTTATGTTTCTTCAGGATGATCTGAGTTGCATTGGCACTGCTCCCACTCTTATTCGAATCTGGTGGGCTGGACATCCTGCTAGGTCCCCTCCTATGGGTGGGACCCAGGAAGGGGGTGGTTACACCCCTTTCCTTTGATCCAGGCCGCGCTGGGACAGGGGCTGGGAGGCCCCAGAACCGGTTTGGCCGGATTATGCAAGGGGCAGCCTTGTGCTCCCCAGGCAGTGTCTGGTTTCTTTGAAACCTCCCTGCTACAATCCACTATCTCCTGTCTGGGGGGGTTTAACACCGCCCTTCGACAGGAAACCCTTTGTCCAGGCCACCATTTGCTGAGTTTCGGTCTGCAGCAGGAGGCCAGACCCGTGTCTGTGGCAGAGGCATCCATTTTGTGGATCTGAGGCTCATTTTAAATCAACCGCGTTTCAGTAAAGTAACATGTCTTCTCCCTCTAGAAGGGTGGAATGCTACCCCCGTCGCCAGAACTGGCGAGGGGGTAGTATTCCAATTCGTATGACACCTTACACGACATGTTTTGATAAAGCCAAACCAAAGTTGCTATATAACCGCGAGGATTATAAGGCGTTTAAGAGTATATGGTATGGCATTATCCCGGATCAGCTTAGGGAGTTGTTCCCGACAGCTGCAGACAGGCTCAGCTCATGCCAGAGCTCCATCTCACATAAAACCACGCACTCTGCCTCCAGGATTGATGAGGCCTTCCATAGGAGTGGCTTACAGGCTATATATGTGTCCAGATATAGGTTTAGATATAGGTATACTATATCTAAGCAAGGGGTGATTACACCCACTTGCCCCAGCTGAGTGATCAGCCAGTTGTGTCAATTTAAGAACCAGCCAGGGGTGGCAAAAGTTATGCTTCAGCCCCTGGTAGGCCTTGGTGGCACCTATGCCCTGAGCACCTATAGTGCATGGTACAGGGGCTGACAAGGAGTCCATTTCCAATTGTGGTATGTACCTATAGCACATGTATTATGAATTTAGAGAGAGAACAGCAGACTGGGGGTCTGATTAGCAGGCCCACAGCCTCAGTAAGTCGAAAACCAGTGAAGCAAAAAGCAAAAATTGGGGTGACCATAGGATAGCAGACCCTACTCTCCTACACAACCCCCCCCCAAACGCAGGGACATTAAACTTAACCTTGACCAGATAAGTCTTCATGTTCTAAGTGGAAGTACCTGGAGAGACCATCTGCATTACCATGGTCAGTCCCTGGGCGGTGCTCCACTGTAAAGTCCATCCCCTGTAGGGAAATGGACCACCTGAGCAGTTTGGGATTTTCACCCTTCATCTGATTTAGCCACAAGAGGGGCTTATGGTCTGTCTGAATTAGGAAGTGAGTACCAAACAAGTATGGCCTCAACTTCTTCAGGGCCCAAACCACAGCAAAGGCCTCCCTCTCAATAGCTGACCAACGTTTCTCCGTGGGGGTCAGCCTTCTGCTAATAAAAGCAATGGGCTGGTCTTGACCATCTTGATTAAGTTGTGAAAGCACAGCTCCCACCCCCAACTCAGAAGCATCTGTCTGTACAATGAACTGTTTGGAGTAGTCAGGACTCTTCAGGATAGGTGCAGAGCACATGGCCTTCTTCAGGTCATCAAATGCCTTTTGACAGCTAACTGTCCACTGAACCTTTTTGGGCATCTTCTTGGATGTCAAGTCATTCAATGGTGTCACAATGGACCCATAGTTCTTTACAAATTTTCTGTAATACCCAGTCAGGCCCAAGAAGGCTCTGACTTGTGTCTGGGTAGTTGGAGGAGCCCAGTCCTGTATGGTCTGGATCTTGCTCTCCAGTGGTTGAACTTGACCCCCACCTACTAGGTGGCCCAAGTACACAACCTTGCTCTGCCCTATCTGGCACTTAGTAGCCTTGATAGTCAGGCCTGCCTTTTGCAGGGCCTCCAGAACCTTCTTCAGGTGGATCAGGTGATCCTCCCAGGTGGAGCTAAAGACAGCAATATCATCTAGATATGCTGCACAAAAGTCATCCAACCCAGCAAGGACTTGATTCACCAACCTTTGGAAGGTGGCAGGTGCATTCTTCAAACCAAAGGGCATTACCACAAATTGATAATGTCCACTAGGGGTAGAGAATGCTGTTTTGGCTTTTGACTCTTCAGCTAGTCTGATCTGCCAGTAGCCAGCTGTCAAATCAAATGTGCTCAGAAACTTGGCAGAAGCCAATTTATCAATGAGCTCATCTGCTCTTGGAATGGGATGAGCATCTGTCCTAGTGACAGCATTGAGACCTCTGTAGTCCACACAAAACCTCATTTCTCTCTTCCCATCTTTGGTATGAGGTTTTGGCACAAGGACCACTGGGCTAGCCCATGGGCTCTCTGATGGCTCAATCACTCCAAGCTCCAACATCTTTTGCACCTCAGCCTTTATACAATCCCTGACATGGTCAGGTTGCCTGTAGATCTTATTCTTCACAGGCAGACTGTCACCAGTGTCCACCTCATGGGTGCACCAGTTAGTCTGGCTGGGTGTGAGTGAAAACATATGTCTGTGGGCCTGCAACACCTGTCTGCAGTCCACCTGTTGCTGCTCAGTGAGGCTGCCTGCCAAGGCTACTCCATCAACTGAACCATCATCAGGGTTCTGGGAAAGCAGGTCTGGGAGAGGGTCACTCTCTTCCTCCTGTTCCCCATCTGTGGCCATGAGGAGACTCATGTCCTCCCTGTCAACAAATGCTTTCAATCTGTTTACATGGAGCACCCTGTGGGGGCTCCTAGGGGTGCCAAAGTCAACCAAGTAGGTGACTTCTCCCTTCTTTTCAATGATAGGGTAGGGTCCAGTCCATTGGTCCTGGAGAGCTGCTGGCCCCACTGGGTCCAACACCCACACCTTCTGCCCTGGCTGGTACTCAACCAGAACAGCCTTTTGGTCATGCCAAGCTTTCTGTAATTCTTGACTTGCCTCAAGGTTTTTGGATGCTCTCTCCATGTATTCAGCCATCCTGGAGCGGAGACCAAGTACATAGTCCACAATGTCTAGTTTAGGCTTTTTGAGAGGTAACTCCCATCCTTCCTTCACCAAACTCAATGGACCTCTTACAGGGTGGCCAAACAAAAGTTCAAAAGGGCTGTAGCCAACCCCCTTCTGTGGGACCTCTCTGTAAGCAAAGAGCAAGCAGGGTAAAAGGATGTCCCATTTCCGCCTAAGCTTCTCTGGTAAACCTTTTATCATTCCCTTTAGGGTCTTGTTGAACCTTTCAACAAGCCCATTGCACTGTGGATGGTAGGGTGTGGTAAACTTATAGTTTACTCCACACTCTTTCCACATTGCTTTCAAGTATCCAGACATAAAGTTGGTACCTCTGTCTGAAAGAACCTCCTTTGGAAAGCCCACTCTTGAGAAAACTGCAATGAGGGCTTTTGCCACCACAGGAGCTGTGGTGGTCCTCAGGGGAATTGCCTCTGGGTACCTGGTGGCATGATCCACTACCACCAGTATAAATCTGTGCCCAGATGCTGTTGGAGGATCCATGGGACCCACAATGTCTATTCCAACTCTTTCAAAGGGTACCCCCACCACAGGTAGTGGTATCAGGGGGGCCTTTGTTGTGCCACCTGACTTACCACTGGCTTGGCAAGTGACACAGGAGCGACAAAACTCCTTGACATTTTCTGACATGTGAGGCCAGTGAAAGTGTGGAACAAGCCTGTCCCAAGTCTTATTCTGGCCTAGGTGTCCTGCAAGGGGAATATCATGGGCCAAGGTAAGAAGGAAACCCCTAAACTTCAAAGGTATAACCAACCTCCTGGTTGCGCCAGGCTTGGGGTCTCTAGCCTCTGAATAAAGGAGTCCTTCATCCCAATACACTTTATGGGTACCTTGAGCATTCCCTGCAGCCTCAGCAGCAGCTTGCTGTCTGAGGGGTTCAAGTGAAGGGCAATCTAATTGGGCCTGCCCCAGGTCTGCCCTTGAGGGTCCCCCTGTCCCCAGAAACTCAACCTGATCAGGTTCAAGCTCCTCTGAGACAGTCTCCTCTTGGACTGCAGAATCAGTTTCCTGTGAAACTTGATCCTCAACCTGGGGCAAGTGGGAAGGCACAGCCTTAACCCTCTTGCTCCTTCTCTTGGGTTGTGGTTGGTCTATTGTTTCAAGATCCACCACTGGTTCAGGAAGGCACTTCTTAGCCTGAGACCTTGTCACTGCAAGGACATGAGCTGAAATCCCTAGCATTTCTGCATGAGTCCTGTACTCCACTTCTGACCAAACTGAGCTTTCAAGATCATTGCCTAACAGACAGTCTACTGGGAGGTCTGCACTCACAACAACTTTCTTTAGGCCATCTACCCCTCCCCAGGAGAAGTTCACAACAGCCACACTATGGGAAGTAGTGGAGTTGCTTGCATTGGTCACTAGGTAACTTTCACCTAGTACAATCTGTCCAGGGTCCACAAAGTCAGGTGTCACCATTGTGACACTGGCACAAGTGTCCCTGTAGGCCTGAGCCAGTTTCTCATTAATTAAGGGAGTCTGCCTATATTTGCCCAGGTTACTGGGGCTTACTGCAGTGGTCAAAGATAAGTCCACATCATATAGGAGAACTGCCTGTGTGGGGATTCTGACTAGGCCAGATTCCACCTCAGTACCCAGGGTCAACCCTACTAAACCCTTTGGCTGTGTACCACCACTGTTAACTGTACTAGGGGGTGCAGGTGCTTTAGGAGCTGCAGTGGTGGGGACTGGATTTTTCTTAGTGCATTCACTGCCCCAGTGTGAAACTGATTTGCAGGTATTACACCAAAGTTTCTTTGGGCCATCATTCTTCTTTTTCTTGTTTCCATTTTGGGAACCCCCCTCCTTATTGCTAGTTTGGGGGCCTGAAGACTTCTGGTCCTTTTCTTTATCTTTCTGATTCCCACCCTTCTGGTCTGTTTTCTTCTGGTCACCTTGGTTCTGGTTCTTCTGCTTAATCCTTGTTCTGACCCATTTGTCTGCCTTCTTTCCCAATTCTTGGGGAGAGGTCAAATCAGAGTCAACAAGGTATTGATGCAACAGCTGGTTCTGACAGTTATTAAGGATCTGCTCTCTCATCATAAGATTGTACAATCATGTATAGTCTGAAACTTTACTTCCCTGCAGCCAACCCTCCAGAGCCTTAGTGGCACAATCTACAAAATCAGTCCAGTCCTGAGTCTGTGCTTTTTGGGTGTCTCTGAACAACAACCTGTATTGCTCAGTGGTTAGGCCAAACCCTTCAATAAGAGCACTCTTCAGAACAGAGTAGTTTTTGGCATCCTCAGGTCTAACAGTGAGGAGCCTGTCCCTCCCTTTCTCAGAAAAGGAGTACCATAAAATTGCTGCCCACTGATCCTCAGGGACCTGCTGTACCATGCAGGCCCTCTCAAGAGCAGTCATCCATTTGTGGATATCATCCCCTTCATTGTAGGGGGGCACAATTTTTGTCAGGTTTCTATTGTCATAGGCCCTGTCTTTTTCTTTAGGAACTTTGCTGCCACCAGTGGCATCTAAGCCACACAATTTTCTTTCTCTTGCTAAAGCAAGTTTAGCTTGAGCCAAGGCTACCTCTTCCCTTTCTATTTGGAGTTGGACAGCCCTCATCCTGGCCCTATGCTCTTTTCTCTGGGAGGGAGTCATCCCTCTTTGAGATTCTCTTGAGGCACTAGAAAGATGAGAGTCCCTTGATTGAGATCTCACCCTCCTGTTACCTGGGAGAATTTGGTTATGAGACCTGGAGTGGTGCTGGCCCTCTCCATTCTCATGTAGGTCCAAGTTGGCCTGGTTAAGCCTGGCAACCTGTACCTGGTTTCCCCTCTGATCCTGATCTTCAGGCTCTTCTAAATCTGAGCCTTCCTCTTCCTCTTCCTCCTCCTCTTCTTCATCTTCTGGAAGATTCTCATTCTCAGGGGAGTGTATCCCTTCACCTGATTCTAAGGGAGCCTGACTCACCTTATCTAGGTCATCCTTTTCTAGGAGAGCTACTAGGGAAGGAATGGTAGGGCCTCTGCCCTTTTTTAGCCCCCTGGCTGTGCACAAGGCACTCAGGTCTTTGTGGCTAAGGTTGTCATATCTGGATGTTGTCCCTATAGGATCAACTATTACAGGAGCAGAGCCTGAGGCTCTACCTGTATCAGACATGACTGCTAGTGAGGTGTAAGTGATGCACTTACCTACACTAAGTGTTTTCCTACTGTACCTTGCTAGTGAGTTGTAGTCAGGGTGTGCTAATCCCTTTAATCTATAACTACTAAGTTCAGTAGAACTTAATATGCTAAGCTTTTGATTTATATGTACCTAAGGTACTTGATGTGATCTTTCAATTTGATAAAGATTGCAATGGTAAAACAAACAGCAAGCTCAAATCCGCACCGCTGCACACCAATGTGAGAAGTTGGCCTGATATGTAGTGTTTCCAATTCTGGAACCACTGGGTATCAGTCCAAGCAAGCCCCAAAGATGTCTGGTTGTAAGTCAACCTTGTTAGACAAGCTATCCTAGTGGTAGCATGGACTAAGCAGCCTTAAAGGCTTAACTTAAGAGGTCGTGTTAAGCGAGCTGTTTTACCACATACAATCCTGTAATCAAATGAAAGGACACCACACAAGTATATATTATAAAAATATATGTATTTATTTCTAAATTACTCCCCAGTACTCTTTATGAGGAAAGGGGCACAAGCGTTAAATCAAAAGCACAGTAAAACATATAAAGTTGCACAATTATGGATGAGGGCGGGTGGCCACTCAAACCATATACTAAAAAAGTGGTATAAGTAACACTTCTCGAACAGTGGTTAGGCCTAGGGCCTAGAGATTCGCTGGGAGCAGTCAGGACTAGCAATGCTGAAGTCGGGAGTAGCCCACAGGAGACGGGTGCAGCACGGAAAGTGCGGCTCGCACCAATGCAATGTCAATGGTGCGTAAAAGTTAGTTAAAGTGAATTAAAAGATACTTCCGCTGAACCTAGAGGAAAAAAACTTTAGACACAGACCCTAGAGGTGTGTACCAGTGTATGTACACCGGCGTTGCAATGTTACCTCACCCACAGGCCGTGGGTGCACAGGGTCGAAGTGGCGTCGGGTTTTGACACGCAGGCTCTTGGTGCTTGAAGCTGTTGCAGCTGCAGGCGATGTGAAGCAGAAGTGTCCGGTGCGATCCAAGGGTGGATCGAAGTAGAAAAGTACCTGAAAGCAGAGGGGACAGAGTCTGGGTCACTCAGCAGTGACCAGGGTGGAACCAGGACGGAACCAGGCAATGTCGGGCGCAATCAGGTGGTTGTCGATAGGCTTCTCTCCGCTGTCACGTGGGCTCTGGGGCATCTGCGACGTCCAGGAGCGGGTCACGATCTGTCCCACGTAGGCTCTCGCCGTCAGCACCGTCGGCTTCAAGATTGCAGGAAACAGCACTTGGCAAAAGCAATCCACGCGGAACCGGGAGATTGCTTATCACTCGAACCAGGAGGGTCAGAGTGGGGGCTCCTTTTCACAAGAGCTGGTGCAGATCTGGAGCAACCAGAAAAGCAAGTCGTATTTCAAGTTTCGTCGGCACAGGGGCCACAAGCCAGCTGGCAAGTGACCGGGCCAACGCGTCGAGCCGCCACAAGCAGAAGGGCCCCACGCAGCACTCGTCGAGTGTGGAGGGGGTAGCTATGGTGCAAGTGTAGCTCGGGGTGGGGGCTTCTTAGACCCCGGTGCACAACTTCGGGGATCACTCGTGGGCTGCACGGTCAGCGTCTCGTGGCCTTTTCAAGATGGCGTGCCCCACGCTTCCGGTCGCCTCCACTGGTCTCAGCTCTGCAGGGACTGTGGATCGGGCTGGGAGAAGGCAGGCAAGCTTGATCTCGTCGATCTCTGTCGCTCGAGTTCCGGCGGGAACTGCAACAAAGCAAGGGTCGAGGGCTGGATGGTACCTGTTTGCACAGGGTGGTCACTCCTTGACCACAAGGGAGATTCTTCAGTCTTCTGCGTTGAGTAGAAAGTCGAAGGGTCCAGAATTCGTTTCTTATGTTTCTTCAGGATGATCTGAGTTGCATTGGCACTGCTCCCACTCTTATTCGAATCTGGTGGGCTGGACATCCTGCTAGGTCCCCTCCTATGGGTGGGACCCAGGAAGGGGGTGGTTACACCCCTTTCCTTTGATCCAGGCCGCGCTGGGACAGGGGCTGGGAGGCCCCAGAACCGGTTTGGCCGGATTATGCAAGGGGCAGCCTTGTGCTCCCCAGGCAGTGTCTGGTTTCTTTGAAACCTCCCTGCTACAATCCACTATCTCCTGTCTGGGGGGGTTTAACACCGCCCTTCGACAGGAAACCCTTTGTCCAGGCCACCATTTGCTGAGTTTCGGTCAGCAGCAGGAGGCCAGACCCGTGTCTGTGGCAGAGGCATCCATTTTGTGGATCTGAGGCTCATTTTAAATCAACCGCGTTTCAGTAAAGTAACATGTCTTCTCCCTCTAGAAGGGTGGAATGCTACCCCCGTCGCCAGAACTGGCGAGGGGGTAGTATTCCAATTCGTATGACACCTTACACGACATGTTTTGATAAAGCCAAACCAAAGTTGCTATATAACCGCGAGGATTATAAGGCGTTTAAGAGTATATGGTATGGCATTATCCCGGATCAGCTTAGGGAGTTGTTCCCGACAGCTGCAGACAGGCTCAGCTCATGCCAGAGCTCCATCTCACATAAAACCACGCACTCTGCCTCCAGGATTGATGAGGCCTTCCATAGGAGTGGCTTACAGGCTATATATGTGTCCAGATATAGGTTTAGATATAGGTATACTATATCTAAGCAAGGGGTGATTACACCCACTTGCCCCAGCTGAGTGATCAGCCAGTTGTGTCAATTTAAGAACCAGCCAGGGGTGGCAAAAGCTATGCTTCAGCCCCTGGTAGGCCTTGGTGGCACCTATGCCCTGAGCACCTATAGTGCATGGTACAGGGGCTGACAAGGAGTCCATTTCCAATTGTGGTATGTACCTATAGCACATGTATTATGAATTTAGAGAGAGAACAGCAGGCTGGGGGTCTGATTAGCAGGCCCGCAGCCTCAGTAAGTCGAAAACCAGTGAAGCAAAAAGCAAAAATTGGGGTGACCATAGGATAGCAGACCCTACTCTCCTACAGCCCTGTTCCCATGATGCACTGGGCCAGGGACAGACTGATTTGCATATAGCCAGGTTCTGAGCTGGGATGGGGCAGTGAGATAAATAACGGTGATGGATCAAGCCCTGATCTTTGGACTGGGTAAGAGTGGTCTGTTTAACTCAGACACTCTGTTCATCACCACCCCCTTTTTGTAAATCGTTTTTGGCCACTATAGGTGTGGCAGGGTATACTCAGACATGAGTCCCTTTCTCACTGCTCCATCAGGATTCAAGCAAGCCGGGCCGAAGAAGGCTGAAATGCCAGAAACCGGTCCCCGGTAGCTTGTTTCCTTTCTGGTGAAGAATTGGCTTGGTAGTTTAGTCTGCCCTGTTCCCATGATGCACTGGGCCAGGGACAGACTGATTTGCATATAGCCAGGTTCTGAGCTGGGATGGGGCAGTGAGATAAATAACGGTGATGGATCAAGCCCTGATCTTTGGACTGGGTAAGAGTGGTCTGTTTAACTCAGACACTCTGTTCATCACCACCCCCTTTTTGTAAATCGTTTTTGGCCACTATAGGTGTGGCAGGGTATACTCAGACATGAGTCCCTTTCTCACTGCTCCATCAGGATTCAAGCAAGCCGGGCCGAAGAAGGCTGAAATGCCAGAAACCGGTCCCCGGTAGCTTGTTTCCTTTCTGGTGAAGAATTGGCTTGGTAGTTTAGTCTGCCCTGTTCCCATGATGCACTGGGCCAGGGACAGACTGATTTGCATATAGCCAGGTTCTGAGCTGGGATGGGGCAGTGAGATAAATAACGGTGATGGATCAAGCCCTGATCTTTGGACTGGGTAAGAGTGGTCTGTTTAACTCAGACACTCTGTTCATCACCACCCCCTTTTTGTAAATCGCTAATGATAAAGGCTTTCTATTAATGAACCTTAAATACAAGTTTGAACAGCATTAATAAATGGACACAAATACAAAACTGCAGACAATGAGCTTTACTGATCCATAATGTGGTACAGTAATCTGGCAGCCAAAGGGTTTGTGCTGCAGGGTGTGAGCCTACTTGTCCCAAGGACAAAATAAACATGAAAACGTGTGGTCCTTCACCCCAAACAACATGTCCTGGGCGCCGGGCAATAGAAATTCCACACCCCTGCAAATACAGTATTCCTTAATACTGCTCTGGGCTACCCAGTATTGAATGTGTTGATGTTAGACTTAGCATCTTTGGCGTCGTTTCCCCAGACTTTTTGCCTCAACCTCCTGTATTTTTGATGATGTGCCTGATTTCGTTCTTGCTGGCTTAGATGCTTAGGGCTCTTTGCCACTGCTGATCAGTGTCAAAGTGCAAGTGCTCTCTATGTAAATTGTTATTAGAATTGGTGCTCACTGATTGGCATATTTGATTTACTACTAAGTCCCTAGTAAAGTGCACTGTGTGCCAGGGCCTGTAAATCAAATGGTACTAGTAGACCTTCAGCACTGATTGTGCCACTCACATGAGTAGCCCTGAAAAGGTATCTCAGACCTGCCACTGCAGTGTCTGAGCACAGTTCTAAAACTGGCAAGTGCCACTTGCCAGACTCTAACCTTCCCATTTCTTAGATGTAAGGCACCCCAATGGCAAGCCCAAGGTACCGCACTGTAAATCCTAGGCCTGCACACCTTCCTAATCTTAGGAAAACTCAATTTTCAACAAAAGTTAAACTATTAAGGGAGCTTCCCTGCTGAGGGTGTGCCCATTCCCCAAACTATGTAGACTGTTCTGTCGAGGCCTGGAACAATCCAGCTCTGCAGGGAGCTCACCTGACATCCCTAAGGTTTCTTAAATTTTCTTCAATTATTGAAAAAAAGATTTCATAATGCACAATTTCATCAAATTAAATCAGAGACTCAAAATCAGTTAAAAAGATATTTAGTCCTTGTCTAAAGGAATTAATAGAATATAAACTGTTTGTTCATCACATGTTGAAAAAGTCCATCATATCGGAAAATAAGATCACATCAGAAATCTAACCAAAAATCATATTTCAAAACTTGAACATAACAACCCAATGCATTTCGGGTTACAATGAACCCTTCTTCAGGGGTAAACGTTAAGGGTTAATCTTTGAGTATAGTTGCAAATCTTCTTTGTTTTCAGTTCCGTGGCTGGACACCTCAAATCATAAAATTACAAAAAATCATAATCAGAATAAGGTGACCAGTCCTTCAATTGTACAGAGAAGTGTGGCGGCACAGACAATTTTCAATTTCAAAGGCTGCAACCTGCCAACAGCAGCTAGTCATATGTAACAATCGCAACAGGCTATTTGCCCTGTTTGCACACAGTGTGATTCTGTGATTGAAGTAGGAATTTTGACTTGCTGAGAAGGGTTAACGCCTTTAAGAACACCTAATTTCTTTGAAGGTTCTTCCTCAGGATCGGAACCAGGTCAGGCACATTAGAGACTGTGAGGTGAACACGGCGGTGTAGACCACATGGTGGCACGTATGCCCTCTTTTTTGTACCTGTTTCTCCAATGGAGCTGATTAAATTGCCATCGGGCGTGCTTGATTTCTATCAATAAGTGACTTGTTGGATACTTGTTGTGACCTCAGGGGTGATGAAAGTGTGCAGCTGTGTTCGACTGGTTAGGTACAATTACCGTGCGCTTCAAAAGAAGGGAAGCTGTAGATAGTTTTCACAGTGTATTGCCCTTCGGTTTAGAAAGCGCCATGGGTGGATTTGCAGCGTGTCAGTGACTGGTTGTTGGATCGATTCCTGTAATGATTGAAAAGTGAAATATGAGCGCTTGTGTTAGTGCTAAATGCACTCTCTCTAACACGATCAAACAAGCTTCCACCGTGTTAAAGAGAGCGCATTTAACACACACACACAAGCGCTCATATTTCACTTTTCAACCTTTTGGACCAGTCACCGACACGCCACGAATGCACCAATAGCGTTTTCAAATCCAGACTGTAGGGAGAAGTGATGCGTTGACTTCAAGACGGGTCTGGTCCGGGGGTGATGCGTAGGTAAAACTTGCCGCATAGGTGCAATGAGTGTAAATCCGGAATCCGACGGCGGCGACAAGTGGTGCTGTGTTGGTTTCTTCAGCCGCGATCCACGATGCGTCAGTTCTCGCAGGTGCTGCGATGTCTCGGCTACGGGAATGCATGGAGAATCTTTTCGCACGGCGGTGCTGCATCAGGAAACACAGCTGCAAGAAGAGTAATGCGTTGATTTTCAAAGTTCTTCAGGTTGTTTCCAGCTCCCAACAGCAGGAACAACCTCCAGAGGCCCACAACTAGAATCGGCACATCCTGGCAGGTAAGAACTCTCGGCAGCAGAGTTCAGGAGAGCTGGGGGTGAAGTCTTTGTGCCTGTGACACTTCAGAACAGGAGGCCAGCACACACAGGCACTTGGAAATTCTTCTTCAAGCAGGTTCACAGCAAAGTTTCAGTCTTTGTCCTTTACTTGGCAGAAACAGCAACTTCAGGCCAACCCCACACAGCACAAAGCAAAGGAGCAGTACTCCTCCTCGCAGCTCTTCAGCTCTTCTCCTTGGCAAAGGTTCCTCATGAGTCCAGAAGTGATCTAAAGTTCAGGGGTTTAAGTTCTACTAGCTATACCCCATTTTGTCTTTGTTCTCTTTGTGCAAGGGTCTCTACCCCACTCCAAACCAGTTCTGTCGTCACTGGTGCAGGCCCTATTCATTCAGGTGCAAAGAAATCTCCTCACACTACTCTAAATACAGCCAAGCCCCATTCAGCTCTGAGTCATCCAGGAAGGGCCAGGCACACCTCAACACCCCCAGTAGCTGTCTACAGTGAATGCACATCCCTAGCCCCAAGTCAATCCACAAACAGGCAGCACACAGAATGGTTTAACAAGAATATTCCTACTTTCTAAAAGTTACAAACCACAAAGTGTCTGGTTGTGCGCTTTCAAATTAGAGACATTTGTACAAAAACCACCTCCACTACTGGAGTGGTTGTGTGTTTATATTACACCTTCTTGAGTTGGTCAAACTTTAATATGAAAGTTCAACTTTTGAATCATGTGAAAACCAAGAAAAACAACAAGTTTGAAACAATACACAAAACAAGAGTAGCAATAGCACAATTAACATTAGGACGAATGAGAAAGCAAATGTATACAACACATAAAATTGCAAAAAATTACAAGGTGAGCAGTCCTTCAATTGTACAGAGAAGTGTGCGGCACAGACAATTTTCAATTTCAAAGTCTGCAACCTGCCAACAGCAGCTAGTCATATGTAGCAATCGCAACCGCATATTGCCCTGTTTGCACACTGTGTGATTCTGTGATTGAAGTAGGAATTTTGACTAGCTGAGTAGGGTCAACGTGTTTCAGAACCCCTGATGTCTTTGAGGGTTCTCAAAGAAGGTTCTTTGAGGTACACAGAATGGTTAAACAAGAAAATTCCTACTTTATAAAAGTTACAAACCACAAAGTGTCTGGGTGTGCACATCAGAACTGTTGCATCGCCTCCCCAAGGACTCAGGAACAGACGCATCTCTTTGTTTCTCAACACTTCCCATCTCTGCGGCTGTTTGGCCTTGTGAATTTCGACGCATATACAGGTACTTTGTGTAGAAACACGCATCCATAGTTTTCTGTGGACCAAGTTGCTTGAAACCTTTGAAAAGTCATATTCTTAGTACACGTGTGCTGGATTTTTTGTTGTTTTGGTCTTGTTGATTTTAGATAAAGATACTTTATTTTTCGTAAACTGGTGTGGTGTCCATCTGTGGTGTTATCACTGTATTACTGTGTGTGTGTACAAATACTTTTTTCATTGACTTTGGGATAATTCTGTATGCTCGTGCCAAGCTACCCAGGGGGTGAGCAGGGGTTATCTAAAGTGTGTACCCCCTTACCCTGACTAGAAGCAAAAGTCCCTATTTGGACAAAGGTACCTACCTCTGCCAACTAGAGACCCCCATTTCTAACAGTAGACAGCAGAAGCGCTCGGTTTTTAAAATCTTATATTCATATTTAATTTCCTTAAATGACTTCAAGATGCCTGCGGAGTAAAAATCCTGACAGCAAAAGCACCTCATTGACCTCCAAATCCGGAAGTCACGAGTCACCATTCCTGGTGAAATGTCGCTGTTACCCATTATTGGTGTTAGGGGAAGGGGAATGGAGATTGCCCCCCACCCCATATGTGATAGATTCCAGGCTTCAAAAGTGGCCCTAGTACCTAGTACTTTGGGAAATGTAATGGAGTCGATCTGTCATATTTTTAGGAACCCATGGTACCTCCCCCTGGTGTCTAGCGGTTAAATTCTGGTCTACAAAACATCACTCATTGTCTGTTTCCCCCTTTAACCATTTGATCATATAGTGCAGCTGGGAAGCCTAGTAGTCGTGTATTAAGTGGGAAACTCTCAGTCCTTCCACTCTCTGGTGCTTCATGCAAGTCTTTGTAGCCAGTCTTGATCTCCCACTATCCCAAATATGTCATTTTAATTTCTTTCTTTATTTGATAGTCTTGTGAAGCATACAGCTACCCAAAAAGGGTTTCCCAGCGCGAAGCATGACAGAAGCCAGATTGTTAACCTTAAATAACTCTGTCTTTAAGCCTTTGCAGAATGTAAGCGGAGAAGTACAGTCCTTGAGGGATTTGGGAAGGGAGTTCCACAGCCTGGGACCCAACACTGCAAAAGAACGTCCTCCCATCCGGGCCAGATGGAACCTAGGTACAGTGCAGAAGGCCAAGTTGTAAGATCTCAAAGAACAAGAAGGGATGTAAGGTGCCACAAGGTCCTGGATGTAGCGTGGACCTGTTCTAGATTTGGCTTTAAACAAATAGCAGAGAGCCTTAAATTGAATCCGCTTAGAGACTGTGAGCCAGTGCAGATCAAGGAAATGATGTGAGACTGAAGCGTGCTTAGAAAGGCAAAACAGCAGTCTAGCCGCCGAATTTTGGATCATCTACAGTCACCTGATAGATGCCTGGTCTATTCCCAAATATAGGATATTGCCATAATCCAATCTAGATAGGATTAAGGCTTGAATCCCAGTCCTTTGGGCAAGCACAAGATATCTTTCTACCTACGGGAAGGGACATGGCCTAGAAGACATATAGAATGCATGGCAGTGGTTTCATTTTTAACAAGGCTATGTGTCCCACCTCTGAAAGTGCATTGTTTTTCCATGCTGCTAGGGTCTCATGTAATAGAAGTTCGAAGTTTATCCTGGCACAATCTAGGAGACTGTGTAAACTGTATTCCCAAACATTTAATGGAGTCTAGTGACCTTTAAAATAGTGTCTCAGGTTTCAGTGACTCAGTCAAGGGAGAGAGCTCCGCTGGACCAAAACCAAAACCAAACCCTTTACTAAAGGGGTAAATGCTTGGCGAGATTGTTGGAGTTTGGTGACTATGGAGTATATCATTAGCAAAGGCGGCAATTTAAAAGTGCCTTAGAAACATGAAATGACACATTTCTGGGGTCTCTAATTGTCTGTAGAAGGGCCTCTTAAAAAGGTTGAAAAGAAGAGGGAAGATGGGACAACACTGACAGGTACCTACCTCTATGTGTATGCAATAGAGGGTAGAGATCCAGCCAAGGACCCCTGTGCCAAAAATCCATCATTCCGCATACTCCAGTCCACTGTGTCAAACGCTACTCTTTATATATATAACACATGCTGTTTTCCATTGTGAGTACAGCAACCAACGCTTTCAATTAGAAAACATTTTTTTAGTTTTAAAAAATATATATTTAATTTTGTCAAAGCAAAGTGCTGCACAGTAAAATAATTACTGTAATATTTTTTGTTTTCTTTGCATGATAAATATATTTATTGAAAAAAACTAAAGTTATAGGAAAGTCAAGGTTTAAAGGGATGTCAATACTGTATACAGCACAAAGCTGCAAAAGATCTGGAATTCACAAACGAATATGCTTACTACCTTCCTGTTATCATTAACTGAACCTTAACTCCCACCGTGGACATCCATCACTTGTGAAAGCTGGAAATAAGATTCATAGGAAAAGTATTCATTATTGTGCAATTGTTTCTTTGTGTAGGAATGTATTGTTTTTTGTGAAAGTGCTTGACAATGAGGACATTAATGGTAGGTTTATTATTATAGTCATAAGGTGTCACCGTACGTTATTACACACTCTTATATGCAAGTTTATGATACAGCTTACCTCATCTTGCCTCATGTAGAGACACAGCTGAGGAGTCGAACAGCCAATCAGAAGATCAACCAAGAAAAAAAGATGGCGTCTGGACCATTACATTTGAAATTGGATCAAGATCTGGTCTATGTATCAAGTTCAGAACCAAGCTCTAAACTTGCTGAAAGTAGTGGGATGCAAATCGCCCCAATCACTGCACCATACCAGCGGAGAAAAAAATTAAGGTTGCAACTACTGCTGTTTGAAATTAGGTTTTTCTTTGCGAGAGGTATGTACCCTGTCCAAGCAGGAACCACAATCCTAGTTAGGGTAAGTCACACACACACAAACCCTAAATTAGCCCATGTTCACCCCTGGTTGCTTGGCACAGAGCAGTCAGGCTTAACTTAAGAGGCAATGTGTAAAGTATTTGTGCAACACTTCAAACAGTGAAACAACGAAAACACCACACAAAAAGATACCACACCTGGTTAGAAAGCATAGAGCTTAATTTAATTAACAAAACAAGACCAAATAAACAAAACCCCAATAGGAAGAACCAGAGTTATGAATTTTTAAATAATAAAGTGAAATGTAGTGCTTCAAAGCATAAAGCGCCAATCGGGGCTACCTGGTCATGTTAGTCCAAGTCAAATTCGAAAGTTCTGGCCAACCGCGATGATGCGCGGGTCGGATACAGGGACCAGGCTTGCACCGCTGAGAAAGTACATTGGTTGCGTCGTCGTGGAAGACGAGATGCGGGGTGAAAATAAAGCGATGCTTTGACGACAGTCCACAAAGTTCCAAACCTTGCACAGGTGACAATGCGTCCACAGTGGGGATGATAGCCAGCGCAGCAGCAATGCATCAATGTGTAACCTCGCAATGGCTGCGATGCATTGGTGCCAAACCTCGCAACCGCTGAGATGCTTCCACAGTGGAGAAGATGTGTCAGTTCCGAGCCTTGTGTCAATGGCAATGCGTGGATTCTGCTGGAGTAGCACTTAGATCCACTTCTGAGGGCCCAAGACTTAGTTGGGAACCACTTGGCAGGGCAGACTCCCAGACGGCAGAGTCCAAATGCTGAGGTAGGTGAGTTGGAAGTCTTTTTTGTCCCTGAGGCTTCTATCAGGAGGCAAGCTAGCAAGCCCTTGGAGTCACTCTGAGTTCAAGCAATGTAGGCCAGGGGGCAGTAGGTCAGCACAGCAAGAAAGCAGTTCTTCCAAAGCAGTATTTCATTAGAGTGGCAGTACTTCAGCAGCACAGCAGTTCTTCCTAGCAGAGTCTTCACAGATCCATAGGTTTACTCAAGTGGTAGGGTCAGAAGTCTGGTTCTTTTACCCAGTGGTGACTTTCAAATGGGGAGACTTCAAAGAAGGGCTTTGAAGTGCACAGAGGTCCACCCTTCTAGCCCTGGCTCCACACTCACTACACGTTGGTATGCAGCCAATCTTTGTAGGGAAAGGACCCAGCCTATTCAGTGTGAGACTGTTCCCAGCTCCTCCCTCCCATCCTACCAGGATGGCCCATTAAGTCACACTTAAGTTCCCATTGTGTGCGGCTGGCTAGAGGGAATACACAAAGCTCACACGTGTATCGGAGATAGGCTGCAGGACACAGGACTAAGAGCAGAAAAATGCCATCTTTCTAAAAGTGGCATTTTTAAATTGTAATGGCAAATTCAACTTTACCATTAAAGAGAACTTATCATTACAATTCCATAGGTACTAAACATGATAGCTCCATCTCCTTCCAATGAGGAATTACAGCTTCTTAAGAGTAAAAAAGAATACCCAATGTTAACCTATGGGCTGGGGTAGACCTTGCAGTAGTGAAAAATGAATTTGGGAGTTTTTTACTACCTGGACATGTAACATTTAAAAGTACCTTTTAATTAAACCACCCTACCCTATGACCTACCTAGAGCCTGGCTTAGAGGTGTCTTATATGTAATAAAAATTGAGTTTTAACATTTGGCAAGGGTTGCAAAGGCCAATTTGAAATTGCACTACAAACTGCGCACTTAGGCTCCACAGTGGCAGGCCTGAGACATGTTTAAAGGGCTACTTAAGTGGGTGGGATAATCTGTGCTCACACAAGTCATCCAGAGTTTGAACTTCTCAGCCATCTCACATAAGTTATCAGAGAAGAATACAATAATGTGTGTGTCATCGACATAAGATACTACCTGGAATCCAAAGGATCTCACTAAGGCTGCAAAAGGGGAGATGTATATGTTAAAAAGTGTGGGGCTGAGAGAGGAGTCCTGTGGCACACTACATGGAAGGCTGAATGCCTTGGCTCTAACCTAATCACAGCTTACAATCTGCCGTCTCCCAATAATAAAGGAGTGAAGCAGTTCTAGTGCCTTTGCGTCCACCTCTGTTTGTTGCAGCCGTTTGACCATTCCTGAGGGTGAGACAGGTAGGCTGGTGGTTGTATAATAGTCTCTCATACTTTCCAAGGCAAGCACACAATTGGAGGCAGAAGGATGGAGTCAATAGCATTAAGTGAGAGAGAAGTACTCCACTGGGCTGGGCTAATACTTGATTGACAAAGTCTCAAACCGATGGTTGAAAGAGATTGGTTGTAAAAAGCCAATACAGTATAGGGGTGCACCTAAGGCTCACAGTAAGTACATTAGACACACACAGTCAATACCCAGATCTAGAAGGGACGGAAGTGGGTAATTTTCTGTCTGCAATCTTGCTCTTGGGCCTTTCCAGAGCATGTGTTTTCTTATAAGCACAGCAAAAGAATCACAAAACCAGGGTCTAAAATTAGACAAATGTTGGTTTGGGTTGCACACCACTTACAGACGCAACCACCAAATGGGGATGGGGTACAAGAAGACACTAGAACAGCGACAAGAGTTGCAGCGAGATTTAGTTAAACACAGATTTTCCATCTTTTAGGAGAGATGGCGTGATGTCTCCCATTACTGCACACGCCCCTCACCAGTCTTTGGGTCCGGGTCTGAGGTCCAAGGTGGATTTCCTGGGTGGCAAGTCCCTCCCCTAATTTCAGGTCCGTTGGGTTAACATTTTTACTCTTGGGTTATCCACCAGTCATATACAGCAGAATCTCTACAATAATTCACTATTACTCAATGCCTTGGGCGGGGCCCAAGAGAGGCTGGTAGCATAAGAAAAAATGCCCTTCCCCTTCTTCATGTGCATTCCTCTGGGTGGAATTTTAACCTTTATCATTTTTAATGTGCAGGGTTCTTAAAACCCTTACAATGGAACTAACATCCTCGAAGCACTGCAAAAATGTGAGAGGGGATGATCATTTTATTAACAAGGCCCACCTCATGTCAAAATATAGGGACAGACGTGCATTCAAATACATTCCACAACAACACTTTGCAATTGCCACAATCAAAATGGAGGGGGTGGTCATTCTCTTTAACAGGAGAGCACACTGTACACTTGAATCAGCTACTACAGACAGAGGTGGACAATGGATGTTCTTCAATTGTTCCCTGAATATTCATTTAATTTCCCTGGGAGTGGTCTATGGCCCTAATAGGGACCAGGAGGGGTTTCTAAAAGGTACAATCCAAGAATTGTTATCCCTATTGTGGCACCCCTTAATATTGGTAGGAGACTGGAAATGAAATCTAGACCCTAGCCTGGCTAAATTGAGCCGCAGCAGCATGGGTTCTGCTACCCTAGCACAAGAGGGTCAGGACTGGCTTAAAGAGATTGGTTAAATAGACATTAAAAGAGACACTAAAGCTAATGTTAAAGACTACTCTCATGACTCAGCCACTCATAAATCATAAGATAGGTCGATAATATCCTAATGAATCAAACTCTGAGACCCAGAAGGTGGAACGGGGGTCATCTCCCTATCTGATCATGTTCTGTTCCTTGTACAGTGGAATGGCAAAGGGGGCATCTTGCTGAGAACACATTTTGGATGCTAAATCAATACATACTTACAGACCCAGTATTGAGACAGCACTTCCTTGACCTCGTCAAGGAATACATGGCACTTAACTCTTTGTGTAATAAGGACAGCCCCCAGCCACCCTATGTCACGGTGGGCATGTGCTCAGGACGGCTGGGGGCTGTCCGAGCACCGCCGATTCCTCAGTACGGTGCAAATTCCACGCCTGTGAGTAATAATTAATTAGTGGGCAGAGTTCAGACGGCCCCCGGCCATCCTCCGCACACGCCTACTATGATGTAGGACGGCCAGGGGCCGTCCTGAGCACGCAAGGGGTTACACCCCCTAATTAATTCCCCGCACTGCAGCGGAATTAGTGCCGCGGGGAAGGGGTTAATGACACTAGGGAATACACCACAATAATGCTTTGGGATACCTTAAAAGTAGCCGGAATCAGAAGAGGGATATATGTAGAGGAATCAGGGAAATTACAGAAGGATAGTGAGTCTAAGACACTTCCTGGTGGACCAGCTGAAAAAGTTAGACCATCAACACAAACTTTCAATCCCACAGAAAGTATGGCACCAAGTGCTAGCTATTAGAGGCCAACTGAGCGTATTAGGAATGAATAAGGCTCAATACACATTGGCCAGAGTTAAGCAGCGCTGTTATGAAGGAGGAATCAAGGCAGACAAGAATGATTGTGGCTAATTGAAGCACAACTGGCTACAAATGTAAATGCAAACCATTAAATATAATTCGGGTCGCAAAATCTTTAGCTAAGTGGAACTCAAACTCTTTTGAGACTTTCATCAAAACCTTTAATACCCAGGAGATAGCAACACCTTCAGAAATTAGCCATTTCTAGATTCAGACACAGCTTCAGGAAGAAGAACTGTTAGAGCAACAGCTACTCTCTGAAAAAGTTATTAGGAATATTAATTACTTAAGACCTACATTAGGCTCAGTCCCTGATACGTTCCTCCTTGGATTTTCTTCTGAATGCTGCCCTGCCCTGATTTCTATTCTAACAAGCTCTTAATAACACTACTGACATGGGTAGGGTGGGTTGGTGTACAGCAGAGGTAGGATTTCCTTAATTGTGAAGCTAGGGAAAGACTCCATGGACTTGCAAGATACTGTTCACTAGAAGAAAAAGGTCTCATTCTTTTAAGTCTTTAGATCCAGGGAAAGCTTTCAACAGAGTTAGATGGAGCTTCCTACGGGACAATCTGCTTTCTCAGGTTTTGGGTTGAGATTTACTGCTATGTTGTTAGCCGGTGTAAGGAAGTGGATGATTTTTTGGTGTGGATGAGTGCCCACCTCAAGGAATATTTACAGCTCATTAGAGTGAACCCCCAAAGTTATTAAATTAACGTGGGTTCAACACCCTGGTAGCTATGGCACAGAGCATACATACTTAGCTTAGGACAATGTGTAAAGCATGTATGCAGTACCAAAACAGTAATAAAAAAATGAACCTGAGTTAGGAATTTTGAAAGTTTTAGAGAAAATAGTGACGAAAAGCACAAAGCACCAATGATAATCAATGGTTGTGGTAGACCGAGTCCTACGTGCAATTTGTGGCTAGCCTCAAGAGAAGGCGGGTAGAATACACCAGCCAAGTTTGTCATGGTCAAAGATTTTACCGTCTGACTTTGGGCCTTATTTAGAGTAGTTTGGCTGTGGGTTATGTTATATCCTATGTACTTATAAGTTGTAATGGTTAGTTCTATTTTCCTGGCAACCGGATCTTAGCAACTGTAAGTTTCTGTCATTGGAGTCTAGATTGCATCCAGAAGACAACAAAAACAAAAGCGATAAAAAGTTTTCTAGTTTTAGGAGGTCATGTTATAGATGTGGGAGCAATAGGCACACAGCTGATGCCACTCATTGTCCTGGGCTTAAGAGCCGATGTTATAAATGTTAAAAAATAGGCCACTTTTCTAGAGTATGTAAGGTGAGTGACACTTCTCGTACCAAACAGGTTGCAAATGTCATTAGAGACAACTCAGTTGTCAATTCAGGAAGGGAAAGTGACATAGAGGTTTTAGTAATTAATGAAATAGATGACAGTAATGGGAAACCTAGCAACACATATTGTCCACCCAAATGCAATATTTGTACTTACAACAAGAAATTAGCCATGTGGGCCGATTTATGCTCACCTATCACTTTAATTGGTAAGCAAGTATGAATGGATTAGGTTCTAAATAATTGCAAACAGCTGATCTAAATCCTGTAGGATACTGTGGCCAAAAAATACCAGTACTTGGATATTTTGTAGCAAATATTATGTTTCACAAAAGAGAAGCCACAGCTAAAATATATATTGTAGAAAAAGGAAAGTCATTGTTGGGGTGGATAGATCAAAAAGCCTTAAATATTGTACTTAATCCCAACCATCCTTTACAAGTGTTGATGACTGAACCACAATATATTAATGAGTGGGTATCCAGCTTTTCCAGTTTATTTAAAAAAGATTTATGTTGCTTAAAAAATGTAGACATTGCATAATTCTCAAAAATGGGACTCCTCCAAAGGTACACAAAGTACAGAATGTGCCTTTGGCTTTAAGGGAACCCCTCAAAAATGAATTAAACAGGTTATGTGAAGAAGGCATTATAGAACCGATAGAAGCATCAGATTGGTGAAGTCCCATTGTGATCACACGCAAACCCAATGGCAGTATCCGCATGTGTGTGGACTTGAAGGATTTAAACAAATGCATATGGGTGGATCGCCATCCGTTGCCTCGCATCAGTGAAATGCATGCCCGTGTGGACAACAGGAAGGTGTTCTTCACTCTAGATTTCTCAAGTGCATACCATCAAGTTTTGTTACAACCTGAGTCTAGACATTTGACATCCTCCATAACTCCAGAAGGTGCATTTTAATTCATTGGCATGCCTTTTGGGCTAGCATCTGCTTTGGTAGTTTTCCAAAGAGTGATGCAAGGAGTTTTGAAGGATGTGTCCAATGTGTTAATGTTCCAAGATGACATTTTAGTATGGGGTAAGGACAAGCTACAACATGATAAGATTTTAAGAATCGTACTTAACAGATTTAGAAGAAGCTGGCTTATCCATTAGTTTACAGAAATGCAAATTCTGCAAATCAGAAGTAGATTATTTGGGTCATACGTTGTCTCAAGATGGTATCAAACCTAAACTCAAACTTGTGGAGGATTTGGAGAAGGCTCCTATTCCGCAACACAAGGAGCAGTTAAGGTCGTTCCTGGGACTGACTGAATATTATTCGAGATTCAATTTTAATTTTTCTGACCGTGTTTTTCCTTTGTATGAATACATGAAAAAGAATGCAGCGTATGTGTGGACTGATAAATGTCACAGTGCTTTTAATGAAGTTCAAATACCTGTTTCAAAAGCTACTGCTTTAAAACCTTTCAATCCCAGGGATTAAAGAATAATAGTAACAGATGCCAGTGGATATGGTTTGGGAGCTGTTTCAATGCAATTACATGAAGGGAAAGAAAGAATGGTGGCCTTCGCATCATGCACACTCAAGGGTGCAGATGGCACATACTCTACAATCGAAAAGGAGGCATTAGCATGCTGGTGGGGAGTACAGCATTATCACACTTTTGTGTGGGGCACCAATTTTGAACTGCATACTGACCATAAACCCCTCAATGACATAGTCTCTATGGCTGGTGCAGGCAGAGCCACACCACGTATTGCTAAGTGGATTTATCGGTTACAGGAATACAATTTTACCTTAAAGTTCGTTCCTGGAACAAGGAATGTAAACGCTGATTGTTTGTCTTGTTTGACTGTTGATAAATTGGAAAGTGAGGAAGGAAAATCTGATGATGATGAATGGATTGTTGCTAATTTGGTAGATGTGTGTCAGGTCATAGAGGAGTCTGAGTGGAAGCAATCCATGTCTGATGATGTAATCATAAGTAATGTCATAACAAATGTACCTAATAATAATGGATGGAAATTGCACGATGACATGTTACAATATAAAGATGTTTGGAGTGAATTATCAGTAGTGTAAGGAATCTTGAGAAGGAGTGACAAGTTAATAGTTCCGACTAGCTTGAGAAATAGACTAATGGAACTTTCACATGAAGGTCATGATGGCATGACAGCCATGAAAAGGAAAGTTTGGGATGATTTTTGGTGGCCAGGTATGGACCGACACAGAAAGATTTGTAAGAGAATGTATAGCATGTTCATGCAGTGATAAAGCTCATGTAGTACAAGAAACGCCCATACACTCAGTAAAATGGCCTGTACGTGCGTGGGAAAGAGTGGCCATTGATATTTGTGGACCATTTGAACTACTAGGTGTGGGAGAAAAATATGCATTAGTTATAATAGGCAGTTTCTCTAAATGGCCAGGGGTAACTTTTGTTCGAGAAGTTAAGACAAGTAATGTAATAAACTTTTGTGAGGAAATTTTTCGTAGGGAAGGTTGTCCTGCAGAAATCCTATCTGATAGCGGCCCCCAATTTACTTCTGGTGAGCTCCGTGATTTTCTTTAAAAAATGGGGTATCAAACATTTCGGAACACCTTTGCAATGGTTTGGTTGAGCACTTTAACTGTGTTTTAGGAGACAGCATCCAAATGGCTGTGCATGGTAACTTGTGTTGGAGGAGTTGTGTAAAAAATATGTTGTGGAATTATAGAACTACTCCACATTCCGTAATTGGTGAAACACCCTTTTGTTTATTAAAGAGTAGAGTTACATATACCATAGCAGTGCCTGCGTGGATCGAGAGATGTGGTAAAAAAAATGTTGATGAGAGAGTTGAATGGAACAAGGTGGAAAACTATCAATTAGCATATAAGCGGAGACACTACGACAATTTCGTTAAGAAACCAAGAGAGTTCAAAGAAGGCATGTATGTGAGAGTACACATAGGAACTTCCTTCGGCAAAGGTAATTCCAGGTTATCTGATATAAAAAAAGTTTCTGTAATTAAAGGTAAATCCCTTAAACTTTCTGATGGAAGGCGGTGGAATTCTAAACGTGTTGCCATATGCAGTGATGTGGAAGTGCAGGAGTGGTTAAAAATCAAACCTGCTGTTAATGATCAATTGTGTGAGTTCTCCAGAAGGAATCTCAATACTCGTTCAAAAGTATCACCTGAAAAATTTCAAGATAATATATGCAATTAGTTAATGTGTTTCTTTTAAGATATGTCTTATTTGCTTTTTGGTTATTTAATGAAGGAGGATATATGTTATATCCTATGTACTTACAAGTTGTAATGGTTAGTTCTATTCTCCTGGCAACCGTATCTTAGCAACTGTAAGCTCCTTTCATCGGATTTTGGATTGTGGAATCTAGAGGCAGAAGTGGACTTGCTTCAGGAGGAACGGCTGCAGGGGTTACTGTTCCTATACTTAATAAAGCCCTTTCTTTAAAGAAGATTACTGCGATGGACTCTTCTTAAAAGTTTACTCCATCAACAAACATGACAGATATCCCATTTTCTGTATTACAAGGGCCATAGGAAACATGAACGGATACCCGTCATCTTTGTGTCTGAGTAACCTGGCCTGACAAACTCTAAATCAGGTCCTTAGTCATGTAAGCCCCTATCAAGCCCCCGTCAACCACAGAAGTACACCTGCAGGTAATATGGGGAGGCACTTACAGCTTCACAGGAGGTCAGGCTGAGGCCACCACCATGGTCTACTCAATGGTCTAGTCCAGGTCCAGCTGCCACTGGCCAGCTGGGTATCTACAGGAAAAGGCCTCTTGCGGTCTCCCTCTAGCCACACAGGAGATTGACCAACTGACTTGTCGAGTCCACTTCTTTGCCAAGCATACAAGACGAAGCAGCTCTAGCCCTTCAGGGATCCTATCAGGTCAAATACAGCAGGTCCAGTCCTCCTCTGATCTTCAGTAGGTCAAGGAAGTGCTCTGTTGAGGGTACCTGTGGGTGCTACATTTATTCCTGTCACCAAATAATGGGTGGAAGCGACTCCTGTGCAATCTCTAACCAATGGGGCAAAAACCTTCCTGCGGCCAACGCTATCCATGTTTTCAGCAGTTCCTGTTTGCCTTACAAGTAAACAGGCCCTACATGACATGTGCCAGGTACTGTACCCACAACTAACCCAGAGACAGATGTTTTGTAGCACAAAAGCAGGGCCCTTCAACAACCATACACTGATCCACAATAATTGTTTGGCATCCTGTTCTTTCCCTTTCAAGTGTACCTCAGATGCTGCATGTGGCTCAACAGACCCATTAAGCAGTGTTAAACAGTGTGGTCTCACAAGATGGCTGCAGCTCGTGCTCTGAATATTCTGTGGACTTAAGAGGAGTCTCTCTGTGCATTCAGGTCAGCCTATTGTTTCCTCTCGAGAGGCAGAGCATACCTTTTTCACACCACTTCAAGGCTGAGCACAGAATGAGAGATGGCAGAAGCTTATTCTAATTAGCCTTCTGACAGTTCAGGCAGGTAAAGTAACTTTCTACAAGTTACTTTACCTTACCGCTTATTTCCTTAAGATTTATAAAAAATCTGACTTCACCATTTAACTGGATTTTTAATAATTTAGGAATAGTGGTTTTAGAATTTGTCATAGTGGTTCCTTTCCCTAGATACAGTATTACGATGTTAATCTGTTCTCTCGTTTTTTACATAGGACGCAGATTTTTAATAACTATTAAAAATAGTGGTTTAAGTATTTTTCATGGTGGTCCCATTCCCTAGATACAGTATTAGTACGTTAATTTGTTCTCTGGTTTTCTACATAGGACAACAAGGCCTGCCTCAGTGAAAATATCTTTGTGGGCCTTGTCAGTGTAGGGACATTGTAACATTCATTTTCTACATGTCCCACTTTTAAACACCATGCACCCTACATTGTGGGCTGCAAGGCCTACACAAGGATAACTTATTAAGATTTCAAAGGAATGTTTTTTTACAGCCAATAAGAGTTATTTTCCAAGGTTGTACTGCAGGGTGTACACTGCAGTAGTCTTGCTACAGAGGGTTGGCCTGGTGTCATGTTTAGCCTGCCACCGTAGTGGATGGCACAATAGGTTCTGCACTCGACTAGTGGCATTTAATGTCCAGGCCCTGGGTGCACTTTCTACAACATATGCAAAGGACTTTTGGACACGTTCTAGTCCAGCAAAAAGTAGAAAATCTGGGGGAACCTTGCAGATTTTGTACAGCTGGCACAAATAACAATGAATGGTAGATCATTCCGCCCCAATAGTAATACAGTGAGTAAAGTGGGTGGGATGGCTGATTTCCCTTGTGCTGTTTACGATCACCTGGGACCGCTGGTCCAAACGTCAACAAGATCACCAAATCCAGGGAGTGAAATTTGGAGGGACGGAATTTACATTTAAGGTGTAACTATTTGTCAATGACATTATGGTATCAATTATCAATTCAATTGAATCTCTCCCTTCCCTCCTTAACTTGTTGAGCAAACTTGGAAGGGCAGTAGGATTAATCTAGGTAAATATGAAACTCTTCCTATAATGCCCCATTGAAGTTGAAAGAGTGGCTGCAATTGCTCTTCCCATTTAATCAAAGCCAGGGAAATATCAAGAATCTCGAGGTCCATCTAATGTAATGCAAAGAATAGCCGGCACTTACAGGGCTAACGTCCCTCCGCTAATAGCCAAGATTAGAAGGGAGACACAGCGCTGGTATTATTTTGCACTGGCCTGGATGAGCACAGTTGCCTCTTGTACCATTGACTATTCTGCTTAAAATTCTTTTCCTCTTTCAAACACTTTCCATTTCTAGCCCATCTCAATACCTGATACAACTTCAACGGATCTGCAAATACTGCATAGTGGAGGTAAGAAGAAGCAGGTCCCTCTTCATTTCTCATACTGATCCAATGGACAGGTTGGTCTGCGCATCCCTAGTTTGGCATCTTACTCCCAAGTGACCCACAGGGATATCTCATTGAATAGGATATAGTGGAAGCAGACACACAATGGTGTTTTATTAGTCCTACACTTACTGCAAGGCCCCTATGGGAGGTACTATGGCTTCGCCACCCCATATGACTATATCCACTGTGACTCTCAACACTAAAGGTTTGGGATCAGTCTTATGTGAAATTGGGGCTCACTTCCCTGCCTGTCCTTTTCAGGATGCTTCTAGGGAACCGGGTGTTTCCTCTAGGGCTTGAAAAAGAGGCTTTTAAGGCCTGGCAAATGGAACAGTGTAACACGCTTTGCCAACTGTTTACGAAAGGCGGGCTTGGATCTTTTGGAGAAGGAAAAGACCACTGTGGTCTGTAAACATCCGAATACTACAGATTTCTGAGATAGTTCACTGGGCTTCATCGCCACCGATCAAAAAAGCAGCGACCCGCTCACTGACCCCATTTAAAAAATAGCTTCAGAAAATCTCAAAGGATAAACACGAACGTTTGAGACACCCTAGGAGACAACCCCAGGTTTCAAATTAAATGGGAGGAGAAGGAGAAGTCAGATAAGACATTCTCAAAATAACAATGGAATCCAATTATGAGACAAGCAAGGAAGGGGAAATCACACGTGCTCAGTGGCTGGAGGCTAGTGCCTAAGAACTTTCAATATAGCTTCATATTCACAAAAACACTAACTTTGAAGACATTGCAATTTCTCACCTGAACACAGGACTGTGGCCTCCAATCCTTGCTTTAGACCAGGCAAGGGGGGATGGAACCGACAAGTAGTCCATCCCCATGTTCTCTTTCCTTCCTGGGGAAAACAACGCTGGCCCGTCTTCATTGCCGACTGCCATTGGGGAGGGAGTCTTGGCTGAACCATTGCAGATTGGTTCCTCCTGCCGCATAAGGGCCACAGTCTGCTCAGTGGATGTCTTACGTGCCTTCTGGGGAATATTGTCCAACTCTGTAGGTTGGTACTCAAATGTGGATGCTTTGGAGAAGGAGTTTAGATCATTCTGAGATCCTGCCTCAGTAGCTGGGTGGTCATCTGTCACACTGTTCCGTCTCGAGATGACTGGTGAAGGAGCAGAAGACGTCGTCGGTTGAGGGGAGATGGAGGGCTGAGCTTCAGAGCTGGAGTATCTTCGTTTTCCACAAGGGGAGGTAGGTCGAGAGGAGTTTGATGATGAGGCTTGGGGGTACAACCAAATATCCTCCCTGGGTGATGGGCCTGGTGACTGGCGTGGTGATAGAGATGGACTGGAACTGTAGGCCCGGAGACCCAGCTGCCACTGGTCCTCAGCTGGTGTGGAGGACCATGGTCTGGGAGATCCCCTAGGTGAGCACAGCGGAGAAATTAGGGTGAAGCGGGAGGCGGCATCATTAAGCTCTGTCTCCACATCGTCACACATTTGGTGCAGGGAGTCGCAGGAAGAGGCATCTGAGAAAAAACTCCAGGAGGAATGGCTGCTGGCAGGGCTGGCACTGAAGAAGCCGTCACGGTAGCCATAGGGGTCTAGTGGGAGGTAGAGCTGGTCACGACCAGGTTGCTCTCCTCCATCCCATCCATTGACTTGGCTCCCGTCTTCAAAACCTCCATCACTGTTGTCAGGCGAGATGGTGGTGATCTGGATGCTGGGGCACTCCAGGAATCTTGAACCACCTAGGTGAATGCACCGCGCTGGCTGGCTCTCATAAGTCCCATTAAAGTCTGCGTCCGAGGCTGGCTTGGGAGGCGGCGAATGCATACCTGCTCGACTGGCAGGACCATGGCACGGGATGCCTATTGGCAGGTTAGCAGGCAAGGCTTGGCGGCCCCTGGTCATGTCTGTTCCAGGAGAACGGTCATCTGCTTCCAGGTCTGTAGAATACAAAGGAAAATAAGATTAGGAACCTTATGTCACAATAAGGTATAAGTTGCTTCACATGTCACCTCTGTTATTTATATATGGTACAGTATTTGACTATGCCCCTAATGGCTCTAGTAAATGCTCCATAATGTGCATTACAAATTTGAAGTAGCCAAGGACTATGTAGAGTTTTGGATCTGGATATTGGTCATGGTTTGTGGTTTCATTCATGTTAGAGTATGGGTACTGGAAATCAGGTTTTAGGTGGAATAGTGATCAATGCAGATGGTCCAAGACCTATACATCTTGCAGCTCCTGGGATTGTTAGGGTACTCTGTCAGGCAAGGATGTTGATTGGTCACGAAGAAGTAATTTATAACTTTCACTTAACCGAGACCAAAATGACAACACTCAGTACCCTGGCAGCCATTGTTCTACCAGCAGAAGTAAAAGCCGGACAAGGGCATGCAAGGAAGTAAAAAAGAAAGAAAATACCAGGGCCTCTGGATATACCCATAGGGCAAAGGCATGGCAACGGAGTCCAGAAAATGTCAGGAGGAAGACCTTGTGGGGGAAGCGACTATCCTAAAGTCATGCCACAAGAAAAACTAAACCCAAGGGGCACCAAAGGTAAGCAAACAGTAATGTAAACTATATGGAACTTCAGCGCATAAAGAGTTACAGCCTGGAAGTTGAAGGTGTTGTAAGAGGACCTCCACCAGAATGGATATCTGCCCTCATCAAGCGTAGCTAGGAGAACCCCTTGATAGCAGCCAGATGCATTAATTGTTATATAGTAATGTTAAAAAAAACTTGTAAAAGCAAATGAGCATCTTAAAAGACCTCTTGTACATGAGTAATGAAGAGCACAGAGCCATGGATTTCAACGTTTTTGACATTTCCTTACTCGGGTACTGACCTGAATAGTAGCAGTGGGTGAAAGATTCAGCTGACAAAATATGAAGAAGCTACATTTGGTGCTTTTGTGGTTCACCTGCAGAGTACATTTTCTTTTCCATCACTGCCAGACTGCAGCCAAGGGGTGGATTACAAGCCTGAGCACATAAACTGGTCAAGAGGCCCATCTCTCTGTGTGCTGCAAAACATTCCAGAGATATACAAGCTGCCCCAACTATTCTGATTGGCTACCAATCAGAGTGACTGAAACAGTGGGTTGTTTAATTACTTCTGATTGGTTGTCTATTAACAATTAGAACTGGTGTCTGCGTTTAGATTATACTGATTGGTTGTTAGGCAAATCTGGATCGGCTGTCACTTGTGGGGCTCTCTAGCGCGTGTGGGACCCAACCTTTTACTACCTGTGGAAGCAGATCCTGAATGTGGTGAACGCCCCTTTAGATCTGCTACTATAAACAGCAGACATGAAAGGTTTTTTAATGTGCTCACCCTACTGAAGAGTACAAAGTTGTCGATAGCAGACTTGGATCTTTGGGGAAACGATGTCAGTAAGAGAACTGAAACGTCTATGTGTCTACTGCAGAGAGCTGCTTCAACTGTGCAAGGCAGAGGTTTGGAACCCAGTGAGCCATTCATCATTCCAGGGTTAAAAATAAAAACTGTTCATCTGGTTGATATAAACACATCTTATACAAGCTATTGCTGTGGGGCAACCAAGTTTTACTTTCACCCAATTGCAGCACATATCTTTTTGCCAGATAGGTGTTGGTGGCAGGGAGGTGTGTAAAGGGAGAATGAATTGCAAAATGATGGGAACCATCCATGTGTGGCACCTACAAAGTAAACTTATGCTTATGAGTGTACTTCATCTTTCTTCAAGACTTTACGAGAGAAATCCTTCTAGTGAAAAATGTGCTAAATGGTAAAGGGAAGAGAAGTGTGGAACAAAGCAAGTAAAAAGTTAACAAGACAGGAAGAAGCTGAGGAAGAATGACGGTGTGGAAATGAGGGAAGTGCAAGGCACATGTTTAGTGCAAGAATTGTAGTTGTTCTAGGTGCTAGAAACTGGACAAAGGACATGAGAGAATCCTTCCCTCTGTCCAGCCCCTCCTCTGGGAGGAACCACTGAGTCGTCTTAACTTTCCCTCTGTGGATGTAAAGAAAACTGAAGTCTGGACTGGTCACTTGGTGTCCAAATTGGAGGTTGACAGCTTGGTCCATGAAATAGCATTCAGGAGGATTTAAGGACTGGTATGGTATGTTTTCAAGCAGGCTGAAGACAAGGTGAACAAATGGGTCCCAGAAGAGGGTGGGGTGGTAGGTACATGTAGGTGGGTTACTAGGGAGGAGGAAGAAGTTAGAATTTGAAGTTGTATTAGTGAGTTTGGACGTCATAGTGTTTAAGGCAGCAGAGGAAGGTGTAAGCATGTTTCTCTAAGCACAAATGTAGCTCAATAAAGTGGTCTTTTCCTCACTATAGGGTGCATGCCATTGAGGATGCCATACTACCTAATGCCAGTGCCACAATCAAAGCTTGCTTTTCCCTAGAACTGGCAAGTAGGGAAAAAATGGGATGAGTGTAGTGGAAGGAATGGGAATGGTAGGTGGAGCAGAGGGAAGTAGGAAAGTTGTGAGGGAGGAGTATAGAAGCCGAAAGGGGTACAAAAGAAAGGAGCTTCCAAAAGTGGGACTTGAGGGAAATATAAATAAGGAAGAAGAACTTAGACAAAGCTAGAGATAAAGAGAGGATTAGTGAATAGAATTACATTTAGAGGAAAGGGGAAAAGAGCAAAGGGATATAGTTTGAAAAATAAGGATGTGCTACTTTATCTGTCACTGTTTGAACTTTAATAAAAACAAGCATTGGCAAAGCCAATAGGACGCGCCTATGCAAGAGCTATTGGCTTTGCCAATGTGTTTTAGCCAAGTCATTCACTAGCATGGATAATATTCAGCAAGTCTAAAATTTTTGTGATATAAAGGAGAGTGGACTGGAGTAGAGTGGAGTGGAGTGTCGTAGAGTGTTATGGAATGGCATAGAGTGGCGTTGAGTAGAGTGCATTGTCGCGAGTTGAAGGGAGAGTCATGGAGTGGCGTAGAGTGTTGTGGAAGGCATAGAGTGTTGTGGAAGGAGTAGAGTGTTGTCGAATGGAAGGGCATAGACTGGAGTAGAGTAATATAGAGTTGAGTGGAGTAGCATGTCATAGAGTGGCATAGAGTAGAGTGGCATAGAGTGTTGTAGAGATGAGTGGCATTGAGCGAAGTAAATAATATGGAGTGGTGTAGAGGGGGTTGCAAAGAGTGTCATAGAGTAGAGTGGAGTAGAGCAGAGTAGATTATCGTAGAGTTGAGTGGCATTGGGTGTTGCAGTATAGTAGAGTGGAAGGGCATACAGTGGAGAAGAATTTTGTAGTGGAATGGCACAGAGTGTTGTAGAGTTGAGTCTCAGAGTGGCGTATAGTGGAGTGCTGTAGAGTGGCATGGAGTGACATAGGGGAAGTTCCGTAGAGCATTGTAGAGTGGCACATAGTGGAATAGAGTGTTCTAGAGTGGAGTGATGTAGAGTGGAGGGTCACAGAGTGACCTAAAGTGCTTTAGAGTGGCATGGAGTGGAGAAAGTATCAGAGTCGAGTGAAGTGACATAGAGAAGAGTGGCCTAGAGTAAAGTGTCAGAGTGGAGGGGTGAACAGTGGAGTGGAAGGGCTTAGAGTGGGGGGAGTTGAGTGGAGTAGAGTGCCATAGAATGGGGTAGAGGTTAATGGAGTAAAGTGTCAGTGTGGAGTTATTCAGGAGAGGAATCAACTCGGACTAGTAAACAGGAGTTCAGCAAGTTTTCCCCTCTTACCAAAGAAAGAGTGCAAGGACTTATCGCCCATACTAAATCAGGAGCTCTCTCGGACCCTTGCCCTCCAATTATTTTACAAGATATAGTTGAGATGGTAGCAGCCCTTCTCACTACATTAATAAATATTGTCATCACATCAGGACAGTTCCATGATAATTTGAAAAAGGCTCCCATACTTCCTCTGTGGAACATACCTGCTCTCAACCACAACTGTGGAATAAACTTTCTGGGGATCTTCAAAAACAGCAGAACTATACATGCTTTAGGAAACAACTTAAAACCCGGCTTTTTTTGCTCCATCTCTGATCTTATGGTGTTTTAAATCTGGTGCTTAAACCTGTCAGACGCTATTGCCACGACGCCATCAAGCATTCATTCACCTAATACATTTTATCAGTATTGATTTTGTGGAGTGTTGTACAGTGGAGGGTCGTAAAATGGAGTAGAGTAACCTACAGTGAAGTGCAATAGAGGGCAGTGGTGTAGAGTGTTGCAGAGCAGAGTATAGTGGCATAGAGTGCAGTGGTGCAGAGTAGACTGACATAGAGTGCAGTCGCATAGAGTGCATTTGGTTTTGAATAAAGTGGCATAGAGTGCAGTGACCGAGTGCAGTGATACAGAGTAGAGTCGCATAGTGTGCAGTGGTGCAGAGTGGCGTACAGTGGAGTAGCACAATGTAGATTGTGGAGAGGCATAGTGTGGAGTGGAGTAGCACAGAGCGCTGTCAATTAAAGTAGATTGTTTCAGAGTAGAGTGAAGAGATGTAGAGTGGAGAGGTGCAGGGTAGAATGCAGTGGTGTAGAGTAGAATGCCATAGAGTGCAGTGTCGTAGAGTGCAGTGGTGAAGACTAGATTAGAGTGGTGGAGAGAACAATGGTGTAGAGAGCAGTGGCGTAGAGGGTAGTTATGCAGAGTAGAGTGGTGTAGAGTATAATGGCATAAAATGCATTAGTATAGAGTGCACTTGAGTGGCTTAGAGTAGACTTAGAGTGCAGTGGTGCAGAGTAGAATGGCGTAGAGCTCATTGGCAGAGAGTGCAGCATTGCAGAGTAGAGTATCATAAAGTGCAGTGGTGTAGAGTAGCGGAGAGTGCATTGGCGTAGAGTGCCGAGGCAAAGAGTAGAGTGGTGTAGAGAGCAATAGCGTAGAGTACAGTGGTGCACAGTAGAATAGGGTAGAGTGCAATGGTGTAGAGTAGAGTGGCACAGAGTACAATGGAGTACAGTGGATGTTTCAGGATAGAGGGCAGTGGTGTAGAGTGCAGTAGTGCAGAGTAGACTGCCATAAGGTGCATTGGTTTTGAGAAATGTGGTGGGGAATGCCTTGGCATAGAGTACAGTGAAGTAGAGTGCAGTAGTTTAGAGTAGAGTGCAACGGCATAGAGTAGAGTGATGCACAGTAGAGTTGCACGGCGTAGATTGCACTGGATTAGAGTGGAGTGGAGCAAAGTAGAGTATGGTGGCATATAGTGCAGTGTCATGGAGTGTAGTGGCATAGAATAGATTGTTTCAGAGTAGAGTGAAGTAGCGTAGAGCGAAATGGTACATGGTAAAGTGCAGTGGTGTAATGTAAAGTGGCGTAGAGTGCAGTGTCATAAGATGCAGTGACTCAGAATAGATTACAATGGTTTAGAGTGGATTGGCCTAGAGTGAAGTGGCATATAATTTAGCTGAGTAGAGTGGTGTAGAGTTCAGGGAGGAGAGTGCAGTGTTTCAGAGTAGAGTATCATAGAGTGGAATGGTGTGGAGTAGAGTGCTTTGGTGTAGATTGTAGTGGCATAGAGAGAGTGGGGCAGAGTAGAGTGGTTTAGAGATCAGTGGCGTAGAGAACAGTGGTGCAGAGTAGAACACAGTGGCGTAAAGTGCAGTGACATAGAGTGGAGTAGAGTAGAGTATTGCAGAGTAGGGTATAGTGGCATAGTGTACAGTGATGGGAGTAGACTGATGCAGAGTGCATTGGTGATGTGCCGAGTAGAGTTACGATGAATCTTGTAGCGTAGAGTGGAGTAGCATAGAGTGCAGTCTCTTAGATTGTTTCAGAGTAGAGTGAAGTTGTGTAGAGTGGAGTGGAGCAGGGTAGTGTGGAGTGGTGCAGGATAGAGTGCAGTGGTGTAGCGTGGCATAGAGTACAGTGGCTTACAGTAGAGTGTCAAAGTGCAGTGTTGTAGAGTGCATTGGTGCAGAGTAGATTAGAGTGGTGTAGGATGCAGTGGAATAGAGAGCAGTGGTGTAGAGTGGAGTGATACAGAGTAGAGTTGTGTAGAGTGTAATGCATAGAATGCATTAGCATAGAGTGCAGTAGAATAGCTAAGAGTGGAGTACCTTAGAGTAGAGTGCAGTAGTGCAAAATAGAGTGGCGTAGAATTCACTAGCGGAGAGTGCAGCAATGCAGAGTGGTGTGCAGTGGTTAGAGTAGAGTACAGTGGAGTGGAGTGGAGTGGAATGGTGCTCTGTAGATTGCCATAGAGTGCAGTGGTGTAGCATAGAGTGGAGTGGAGTGGAGTACAATGGCGAGGAGTAGATCGTTTTCAGAGTAGAGTGTAGTAGAGTAGAGTGCTGCAGGGTAGACTGGGGGAGTGTAGTGTAGAGTGGCGTGTAGTTTAGTGTTGCAGTGTGCAATTGCGCAGAGTGCAGTGGTGCAGAGTAGATTAGAGTGGCGTGGAGTTGATTGGCGTATAGTGCATTGTTGTAGAGTGTAGTGACGAAGAATGCATTGGTGTATAATGGCGTAGAGTAGAGTGGTGCAAAGTAGAGTGCAGTGGCATATAGAACACTGGTACAGACTAGATCAGTGTAGCGTTCAGTGGCGGAGAGTGCAGTGTTGCAGAGTAGAGTGTCATAGAGTGTAGTGATGTAGAGTACCATACAATTCATTAGCGTAGAGTGCAGTGGCGTTGAGTGGCACAGAGTAAAGTGGTGTAGAGAGCAGTAGCATACAAAAAAGTGGTGCAGAGTAGAATAGAGTGGTGTAGATTGTAATGGAATAGAATAGAGTGGCATTCAGTTCCGTGGAGTAGAGTGCACTACCATAGAGAAGAATATGGCAGAGTAGAGTATAGTGGCTGTGAGAAGTTAGCCTGGAATATGATGTCCACTGGTTCTAGTGGGCACCTTGCACCAGTCTAATCGACCCTTATTGATAGTGGTTGTAAAGTCAACCTTATAGAAAGCTATCCTAGTGGTAGCATGGACCAGCAGTCAATAGGCTAAGACTTCAGAGAGCATGTGAAGCCAGTTGTTTTACCAATTATAATCCCTTGAATACCAAATGAAAGGATACCACACAAGGTATATATCAAATAGATATGTATTTATTCTAAACACAACCCCTCTACACTCTTTATGAGGTCAGAGGTAAAAGTACATCACAAGTTACTCAATTAGCATACGATAAGTTGCACATATACAGTTATGCCCTAGGGGCCTCACGAACCATATACTAAGAAAGTGGTATAAGAACCACGTGAGAGTTAGAAAGCAGGCCTAGGGCCTGTAGAATCGCTGGGGCTACATTAAACAACCAAAGGTTAGGAAGTAGGAGGCCCACGAGAGACGCGTGCAGTGTCTAAACACAGTCTCGAGTTACCATTGACTTATAATGGGAAACAAAGTAGTTACAAAGTTACTGTTTAAGGACACTTCCGGATGGACTAGGATGGAACCCTTTTAAACTAGGGCACTTCGAGAGTCAAGACCCCTGGGAGCACCGGAGTACTCGTGTTACCTCACCCAGGGAAGCCGGGCGCATAGGTGCCTTTTCGTGTCGGGATTCGTCGTCGTTTTCTATGGAGATCTGCAAAGAAGTGCTCTAGGCGACCAGAGGAAAAGTGTCCGGGTGGATCGGTGATGTGAAGAAACTGAAAGCAGAGGGGACAGAGTCTGGGTCACTAGTCAGTGACCAGGAAGGAACCAGGCAATGTTGCGTGCTTGAAGGTGAAGAAGGTGAGTTTGTCTCTTCAGCCATGAAGTCCAGGAGGCATTGACGATGACCAGGCGCTGGATTCGAGCTGTCCCACGGAGGATCTAGTTGACTGTGGTGTCGGTATCCGGATAGGACCCAAAAAGCTTTGGCAACCGCAACCCATGCAGGATGTCGAGATTGGCTTTGTTGTAGACCAGCAAGGTCTGTTATGCTTCTCCTTTCCATGGAAGCTGGAGCAACCAGGATCACACGTTAGATTCAAGATGGCATCTTCAGGAGGCTCACTAACCAACGGTCAAGTAACCGGGAACACGTGTCGAGCACAAATGTAAAGGCGGGGCCCACGGGACACTCGCAGAGTGTGGGGGCCTGAGCTTCAGTTTAAATGATGCTCGGGGCTGGGGCTTCTCGTACCCCAATGCACAACTTACTGAGGCTTCAGAAAAGGAGTGCAGGTAGCAAAATGCAGGATGTCCAAGATGTCCGGTCCCACATCTTTCGTGTCCGCCACGGGTCTCAGCTTTACTGTGGATGTGGGTCGGGGTCAGCGAAGTCCGGAAATCCAGTTCTTGAGTCGCAGAGTGTTCGGGTTCCGGCGGGAGCCTTGAAACTGCCGACCGGCAAAGTTGCTGATGGTGCCTGTTTGAACAGGGTGGTCACTCCTTGACCACAAGGGAGATGTCTTCCGTCTTCGAGTCAGAATAGAATGTCGAAGGTCCAAGAGTTCTGTATCAAAGTTTCTTTCCAGGATAATCTGAAGTCCTGGGGACACAGCTCCTATACTTATACTAAGGATGGGGGCTGGATTACCTGCCTAGGTCCCTCCTATGGGTGGACCTGAGAAGGGGGTGGTTACACCCCTTACCCTTTGTCCAGTTTCTCGCCAGAGCTGGGGCTGGAGTGCCCCAGCAACTGGTTTGAACCGGGCTATGCATGGAGCACCTTGTGTGCCGCAAGCAGAGTCTAGATGCATTCACTGAATGCAGCCCTCCCTGCCCCAAATAATAAAACCCCTGTCTGGGGAGGTGCTGGCACGTCCCTGGACAGGAAACCTACTGTCCAGGCCGCCCTTGCTGGAGTTTCCCCCAGCAACAGGAGGTCAGACTGGTGTCTGGGGCAGCAGTATCCATTTTGTGATGCTGAGGCTCTGTTTAACTTTAATCGGGTAAAGCAGTAACATACATGTCTTTTCCCTCTAGAAGGGTGGAATGCTACCTGCGCCGCCAGAATTGGCAGGAGGGTAGTATTCCAAAGTGTTTGACACCTTACACGACATGTTTTGATAAAGCCAAACCAAAGTTAGCATTAACCGCAAGGATTATAAAGCACTTAAGAGTATATGGTATGGTTATATCATAGAACAGCTATAAGGAGATTGTTCTGAATGCTGCAGAGGGGCTCAGCTCATGCCAGAGCACCCTCTCACCAAAAACCAAGCACTCTGCCTCCAGGATTGTAGAGGCCTACCATAGGAGTGACTCATAGGTGCATATGTGTCTATATATAAGGTAGATATAGGTATACTATATCTGAGTAAGGGGTGATTACACCACCTTACCCAGGCTGTGTGAACAGACCTGTGGTGTCAGTTTGGAAGGCAAAGCAGGGGTGGCACAATACATGCTGCAGCCCCTGGTAGGCCTAGGGTGCACCTATGCCCTGGGTACCTAGGGTACACTATAAAGGGGCTCACATGGGTGACCCAGTAACCAATCTGGTATGTACCTAAAGTACACGGTATCAATTTAGCGGGTGAACAGCTGGGCTGTGGGTCTGATTAGCAGGTCCACAGCCACACTAAAGTCGAAAAACCAGAGAATCACAGCAAAAAGTGGGGGTGACCATAGGAAGCAGACCCTACTCTCCTACAGTGGCATAGAGTACAGTGGTGAAGAGTAGACTGGTGAAGACTGCAACAGCGTACAGTGGTGGAGAGTAGAGTTGCATAGCGTAGATTGGAGTAGCATAGAATGCAGTCAAGGAGAGTAGATTGTTTCAGAGTAGGGTGAAGTGGAGTAGAGTGGAGTAGTGCTGGGTAGAATGCAGTGGTGTAGAGTAGAGTGGCGTACAGTGTCAGAGTGCAGTGTCATTGAGTGCATTGGTGCAGAGTAGATTAGAGAGGCGTAAAGTGGAGTGATGCAGAGCAGAGTGGCATAGAGTGTAATGCCGTAGAATGTATTGGCATAGAGTGCAGTAGAGTGGCATGGAGTACAGTAGATTAGAGTAGAGTGAGGTTGTGCAAAATAGAGTGGTTGAGAGTGCAGCACTGCAGAGTACAGTATCGTAAAGTGCAGTGGTGTAGAGTGCAGTGGAAGACAGTTGAGTGGTGTATGGTAGAGTAGCTTAGTGAGCATTGGCGTAGAGTACAGTGATGCACAGTAGAATTGACTAGAGTATAGTGACATAGAATGCAATGGTGTATAGTGGTATAGAGTGCTGTGGAGTAGAGTAGAGTAGAGTGGTGTAGAGCAGAGCGCAGTAGAGTCCAGTGGCTCTGAATGCACTGGCGTAGAGTGAAGTGCTCTAGACTGGAGTAGGGTAGAGTGCATTGGCGAAGGGTGCAGTGGTGCAGAGTAGCGTAGACTGCATTGGCATAGAGTAGAGTTGTGTAGAATTGAGAGGTGTAGGGTGGTGGAGTGATGCACAGTAAACTGCAATGGTGTGGAGTCGTGCAGAGTTTACTGTATTGGTGTAAAGGGGAGTATGCATAGTGTGCTAGTGCACTGCCATTACAAAAAACACATTTTCAATTGAAATGACCATTACATTTTCACAGACATACCATTTTACTTATAAACTACACAGCGCACAAATGATAATGACCACCAGAACCTGGCTTCTATGGGAATTCACAAGGGCATATCATCAAGCCCATTATAGCTGCTTTAGCAGCAGTTTCCTGCCGATCAAAGCAGCGATAATGTATCGCCCTTGCTTGATAATATGGCCCCTAGTTTCCATACAGGCCGACATGTGGGAAAACGTACCTTTAAAAAAGAAATCGGGGTGATTGCCCCATTAGCTTGGATGGGGTGGAGTCAAGTGACATTTGAATTACAGCAAAGAATACAGATTAGATTAAACATGAGTACACTTCTGCAAGATTTGTGCTGTAGCTGAATATGCGAAGTTTTTCTGAAGGATTTTTGACCCAAATAGTATCCCCTGCATAAAACTTAAACCATACTGACAGATATTACATCATTTGAATGGTTATTTTCTTTTTTTTATATTAAATATAATCGGTATCATTTGGTGCAAATTGTAAATTGAATAGAGCAATAAAGGTTCATTTACTCGAAATTGTCAAATACACACAGCTATACAGAACCAGATGGTTTATTAAAGCTAAGATCCCATCAAAATTAGTCCAACAATCTCAGCAATGTCTGTTCTCTAGTTCTCAACAGCATCCTTCAACATGATTCTATTTAATCTAATATGCTTATCAGTATCCTGTCACGTGTCTATAATGTAACTTATTCTCCATTAATGCATTCCTTGTATGCACTTTAACGTGTGGTTATTTTCAGGTTGAAAATGTCATATGCCAAAATTGAATAATCCACTTGCTATTCAAATGCTTTAGTATCTTTTATCTGCGTGAGTGTGTAAGAGGCCAGGTGTGACGCAGGATAGAAACGACTCTAGCTGATCCAAAGCCCTCATGTTTCTCATGTCCATTTTGGATCTGCTCATCCTTGCACTCCTGGACTCATCGTCAGATTGACCCTACTATAAATCAGTACTACAAATCAGTACTATAAATCAGTACTATAAATCCCTTGTGGCAAAGAAAAAAACTATACTGTGTGAGCTACTGGCGAAGGGATTGAAGAAATATAAGACTTCTGTGTATCAAGCCATGGTACTACCATAAAGTCTTTGATTTTGATTCAAGGTTTACAATGCGCCATAGTAATTATTGTAATCATTATCTGTGTTTGCACACCTTCTCAAAAGCGGGTTTCCTTACATACGCTAGAACAGTAATTGGTGTTAAAATGGAGCATCACAAACAGTATCATTTAAAAAAAAAAATTTATGCTTAGGAAGAACCCCAAACCTCCAACAAAAACATAAGTACACAGGCAATCTGTGTGTTCTGGTTTTTTTATTTGGATCAAATTTATTTTTATTGGGTTCAGCCAAGCAATATAACACATTTGGTAACACAATATGACCTTGCGCTCTGTTCCCCTCCCGTCGGAGCTCACAAACCCTGGAGTTCTGAGCTTTGGGATTGAGTGTCTTGTGTCCATGTTAGCTTGAATGATGAGGGCCCGTGGAAACCTTGCAAGCTGGAACCCTTATATCCGCACCCCTCCCTCGCCCCTCCCTAACCCCAACTGTCCCAAGTCTCCCCAAACCGTCCACCCCCCGCCCCCCACCCCTCGGTGTGTCCAACCATCGCCAGTGCTTGAGGGGACTCAGTCTAGGCCTTGTGCGTTTCCTCCTTCGTTCCATTGCGGAATTCATCAGAGAGTCTGAGGACCCGCAGGTACTTCGGGCATGTGAGCTCTGTGAATTCTTGGGTGAGTAGGGTGAGAATCGGCTGCCATGTTTCTTTAAATGCGTCAGATGTTTGTGTGAGCGCAGCTTGGATCCTCTCCATCCCCATAATGTACCACAGTCGGTGCAACCACCCTGTGTGTGTGGGTTTCCTGGCCGTTCCCCAGAGGGAGAGGATGTGCTGTGTTGCTGCCCCAATTGCCAGACCCATCTGCTTCCCTCTGATGGATTTGAGTGGTAACATGAGTCTGTCGGAGGGGCCGAGGATTGTGTATGCCGAGAAATGGGGAAGTTCCGTCTCGAAATATACATCTATGTCTCTGAGCACCCCCTCCCAGTAATCCTGCACTTCCACACATTCCCACAGTATATGTGTCATGGTCCCTGTTTGTCCACACCCCCTCCAACATGCGGGATCTCTCCGTGGGTTACTTTGATGTAGGCGTTCTGGTGTCAGATGCCAGTAATAGGCCACTTTCACCGCCGATTCTTTGCTGGCTGTGTTCCTATCCGTGTGATGCGCTCTGTAGTATATATCCTGCCACTCTTTGTCAGTGAGTGTTTGTCCCAATTCTTTCTCCCACCTCTTTTGACCTGCAGATCTCATCGTGGGTGGAGGGGGGGCTAAACATGTGTAAAGCTCTGTGATGGCCTTCGAGTCTGTAGATTTAGTGAGGAGCCATTTCTCGTATGGAGTGAGGGGTCGGCATACTAGGGGTTCTACGTCTTTGTGTGTGAGCCAGTGCCTTAGCTGAAAGTATTGAAATCGGTGTTGCCAGTCAATTCCATACTTTTCCTTCATCGTCTCCAGCATCATAAAGCCCTGTAGGTCAAATAAGTGTCCTGCTGAGCAGCATTCGATTTGCCGCCATTGGGGGAATGAGCCGGGGAGTATCCCCGGGGAAAACGCCGGGTTGTCCAACAGGGGCGTCATTGGTGATGGAAATGACGTCAGGCCTCTGGGGACCGCTACCGCGTCCCATACCTGGAGAAGTGTTCTGGTGATGGGCAATTTTTTAAGATAGGCTGGTCTGTGCGCCCGTGTCAGAAAGGGGACCCTCCACAGCGGCATTCCCGCAATCGCTCTATCTTGGAAAAGCCAACGCTTCTCGGAGAGTGTGCAGGACCATTCCAGAAGGTATCTCATCTGTGCCGCTTGGAAGTAGCGCTTCAGGTCAGGCACCCCCAGTCCACCCTCCTCCGTCGTTCTTGTGACCAAATCAGGGCGTAACCTGGGACGTTTGTTTGCCCAGATAAACAGTTGTATGGTGTCTTGTCATTTTTTGAGCATTCCCAAGGGGGAGTGACCGGAATGGTTTGGAACAGGTAGAGCACCTTCGGTAACAGGGTCATCTTGACAGCGACCACGCGGCCCAACCACGAGAGCGTCAGTTGCCGCCATCTAGAAATGTCTCCCTGTATGCTGGTCAGGAGTTTGGAGTAATTAAGCTCTACCGTTTGGGCCGTGGAGGGAGTCAATTCAATTCCTAGGTATGGCAATGTTGTTTGCACCGCCAGCCCCCCTATGTGGAGCGTGCGTCTGTGGGCCTGTCGGGTGTTGCTACCCAGGGGGAGAATAACAGACTTCCCCACATTCATCTTAAATTCGGAGACCTCCCCAAATCGCTCCATCTCCGTCAGGAATGCCGGTATAGACAGTCTAGGGTTTTCTACCGCGACCAGAATGTCGTTAGCATAAAGGCTTATGGTCTGCTCCTCCCCTCCAAATTTGATGCCCAAGATATCTTTGTTAGTCCGAATGTGTTGAGCGAAATGCTCTATATATAAGGCACACAACAGTGGTGATAGCGGGCAACCCTGCCGAGTGCCTCACTGAATTTCGAACGGCTTGGAGCATGCCCCATTGACTTTAATCGTCGCCTGGGGAGAGGCGTAGCAGCTGGCCACCCAGGCTCGAAACCTATCCCCTAGTCCGAATCTCGCCAGGGTGTTGTCCATGTAATGCCAGTCCACTCTGTCAAACGCTTTTTCAGCGTCAACTGAAAGCAAGGCCGCATCTGAAGCGTTGAAGTGTGCCTTATCTATTGTGTGTAGTAGGCGTTTAGTATTGTCCACGCATTGCCTGGTGGGCACGAAGCCCGCTTGGTCTGGTTCTATTATCCCTGGCAAGCAAGGGCCGAGGCGTGCCGCCAGAATCCCGGTGAACAACTTCAGATCTATGTTCAGGAGTGATATTGGTCTGTAGGCCGCGCACCGAGTTGGATCTTTACCAGGTTTCCGCAAGACTATAACGTCTGCTTCCAACATCTCTCGCGGAATCGAGCCCGGGCCCTGGAAGGAGTTGAATAAGTTTGTCAGTATCGGCGCTAGCAAGGGGCAGAATGTTTTATAGATGCCAGTGGAAAAGCTGTTTGGTCCCGGTGCCTTCAGCGGTTTGAGTCTTGCTATTGCCGATATTACCTCCTCTTGGCGGATCGGAGCCTCTAGTGCCAGTACACTAGCTTTGTTTATGGCCGTCACGTCTGCGGTCTCTAGGTATGCGGTGCCTGCTTCATGCTCCAAGTCCGGGTCTGCCGCGTACAGTTTGGCATAAAAGGCCCGAAAGGCCTCCGCGATGCGATCGTCCTCTCTAGCTTCCACCCCATCTTCTACATTAATAAGGGGAATCTTTGAACGGACGGTTTTTGCCTTCGGCTTGCTGGCCAACAGGCGACCGGACCCCCCACATAATATGTATGGCGGAGGTGGAGTGCAGCATATTCCGCCCAGTCCAAATCTAGGCTCGCGAGCTGTGCCCTGGCCGCCTTCAGCTTGCGCCAGATTCTTGGGGCCCCCGTCCGGCAGTGAACCCTCTCTAGTTCCAGCACCTGTTCCGCCAGGTCCTTACATCTTTCTTTTCGCTCTTTGTTGTCCGGTGCCGTGATCCCCATTATCTCCCCACGGAGGACTGCCTTTAGTGCTCCTCAGACGGTTGCTTGAGTCACCTCCCCTGTGTCATTTCGGCTCAGGTAGTCAGTGATACTTTGGGACAATTGCTTCATGACCTCTTTGCGGGTAAGTATGTTTTCCCTAAGGCGCCATCTGCCTCTATGACAACATGTATGTGGGACATTCAGGTGAAGGGTCACTGCATCGTGGTCCGATAGGGCTGCTGGGGTGACTTCTACATCTTTCACCATGGGGGACATGTCAGTGGACCCAATGAAGTGGTCTATTCTGGCGTATGTGCTGTGCACGTGGGAATAGAAAGTGTACCCTGGGGCTGTATGGTGTTTTTCGCCCATTCGTCCACCAACCCCCTGTCAGCTAGCCATTGTTTTCCTGCTGTGGATAGGGCACCTGAGTCGCCAGCTCTCCTTACTGATCTATCTAGCCCATTATCCATGACCAGGTTGAGGTCCCCCCCAATCAGTATGTGTCTGGCGTCCCCTGTAAGCGTGTCAGATAGTGCTCCCTTTAGAAAGGCTTCCTGTTTGGAGTTTGGTGCGTAGAGTGCCCCCACTGTGAATGACAAAGCCCCCAGCTGTACTGTGTGGGCCAGTAGCCTGCCCTTGATTTCGGCCACTTTGTCTCCTATTCGCCCCTTAAAGTGCCGCGCTACCAGGATGGCCACCCTGCTTTTTTCTCCGTCGAGGAGGAGTAGTATTGGTGTGGGAATGCCCTGGATTTCATGCAGTGCCAATCTTTGGACAGCAAGTGTGTCTCTTGGAGGAGACATATATCCGCCCCAGAATGCTCCAGGAAAGAAATAATCGCCCTTCTTTTGATCGGATTGTTCAGCCCTTTGACGTTAAGGGTGAGAATTTGGTGGGGCTTCTCAGCCATTGGGAGGTGTATGCACTACCTGCTGAAGTCCTGGCCTAGCTCTGCCCCATACTGTCCTGCATTTCTCCTGATCTGGTCGAACACACCGAGTCCCCCGCCCCCGTCCACCCACCCCTCCCTCCTTGTCCCAACCCCAACTTTGAAACCTCAACTGGCGAACATTGTCCCAGGCCTCTTCAACAACAGTCCAGGCCTGTAGTAAATTGTCTGGTAGTAGGAAAGCGTGTCCATGGCGAGCCCGAGGACAGCAAATATGCACCTCCGAACCTGTGTGCCTATGAATCGGCATTGGTGTCTTTGGAGACCTCCAGTATAGCTGTTTCATGTTCTTGTGCCACGGTCTCGGGGTGCGGTTTGAACCCTTTCTTGGGTGAGCGTCTGCATCTCACTTGCTGCCATTCGTCTCTCATCTGTTGCGAGGCGTTTGGGCGGGAGAATCGTTGACTGAGTTCATCGTCCGGTGCTTCTTCTTCGTGGGGGATGCCGAAAACTTTGCAAGTGTCCCTTAATGACCTGAGTTGGTGGAAGGCCCCTTTCCACTTGAAAATTAGTCTGAAGGGGTGGCCCCAGGAGTACGGAACCCCATTGTCTCTTAAAAAGGTAGTTGCCACCTTGAATGTCCGTCGCTTCTGCAGTGTAATCGTGGACAGGTCTTGGAAGAGCTCCGGCGTTTGATCCCGAAAGTTAATGGGCCGCAACTGTCTCGCTGCCTTTAAGATGCGTTCTTTCAGGGGGTAGTCCGGCAGGAAAGCCAAAATGTCCGGTGGGGGGGCGGGCGATCGGCCCTGTGGGCCCTGTCAATGCGAATGTCTACGTCCTCGCCCTCACCCAGAATCTCGCGAAACAGATCCTGCAGGTACGCCGTGATGTCCCCCCCTTCCGCTTTAGAAGGCACATTGCGAACTCTTATGTTATTTCGCCTAGAGTGGTTTTCCAGGTCTTCCATGTGTGCCTGCAGGTCTGTTGGTAGTTCATGGAGCCTGATGATTTCCTGTTGCAGGAGTTCCACCTCCCCTCTCCTGGATTGCTCTGAATTCTCGACCGCCGCTATCCTTTCTCCTATGTCGTCTATATCCCGCCGTAGTTCTTTGTAGCCGCCTGCCATGTCTTGTCTCATGGTCTGAATGTCCTCTCTCAGAGACGCAAACAGGTTCTCCATGAACGATTTCGTTGCGGGAGCTTCTCCTTCGTCTCTGTCTTTGTCTTTGTCATGTGGTTGAGACTGTGACGCCGGTTTATCTGGGCTTTTCTCCCCCTTGTGTGATCCCTTGGATAGCATTTCGGGGATAGTGCGTCCCCCTCTTCGATTCGTGAAGGACATTGTTGGTGCTCACTTGTATGATAGCACAACCGGAGGGAGCCGCGGATCCCCTGCAAATGGCGTCCGCGAGGTGGATAACTCGTCGTGATGCTGTGTAGGCTCCGGCCTCAGCAGGGTGTTCCGCGTTATGTCGGGTGTCCGTATGGGGGACCGCTGTCGAGGCAGGTTACTGCCGCGGTTGATGGCGTGGCTGCTCTCACTTTCGGTGTCCCTGGCACACCGGTCCCGGTCCCACCGCCGTATGTCCTCGCTGGCGTTTTGATGGGATGTACTCGGCTTCCCTCGGGTCGTGTCGCCATACATCGGTCCCCAGCCGGGGGCTCGATGTATGCCTTACCTTTAGGTTTCCATTACGACATTTTAATATATTATGGTATCTTCCGACTGAATGATTGGAACCCACCCTTTGAATATATAAAATCTATTTTCAGGGTTTTCTCTGCCTTGTTTTCATATCATTAACTAAAAAGAGAAGAGAATTGTAGCACGCCCTTGCACGCTGCCCACGCATAAAAGTATTAGAGCTTTTTGATGGTTAAAGTCCTGATGAAGGCATATTGTACATGTCGAAACGCGTTGACTGGATGCCATCTGACCTCTTTTTAATCTGTTTTGTGAATACATATGTATCATTATTTTTATCAATTGTGACTAATGTACTTAATTTTTATCCCTTTTTTATCAAATTAAATATGAATATTTTTTCTAACTGAACTAGTTTGTTTGTTGAATCTATTGTGTATTTTCCTCAGTGTATGCCTGGGATTGTTATTTCTCACATATTGTTTACCCTGTCCCAGGATATCTATCCTCATCAGGGGGTCCTTGCTACCTACAGCCTGAAAGCCGCTCAGGCCCTCACCTTCACCTCCGGCGCCCCACCTGGCGTAGGCCGCTCTCTCTCCCTGCGATCACCGTTCTCATCCGTGGGGGCCTCGCCGCTCCACCGCCGACCGCCAAAGTCTCAGCGTGTGTGTCTGACTCCTATCCATCAGAGCCTCCAAAGTGTTCCCGCTCTCGCCTTGCCGTCATAGCCGTTGGCCGCCAGGGCCTCCGTCACCTCCTCTGCCTGCCTCCTCTATGCCGTCCGGCCGACCTTCGCCGGGCCTCGTGGTGCGCCACTATCGCTGGGCGGGCCCTGTCCGCTCCGGGGGCTCGATGGCCGCCCCCCCAATATGCCTCCCGCACGTGCCCAGGCGGCCCGTCTCTCACCATGTTTTCTCTGGGCCGGCGGCGGGCTGCGGTGGGTGTCTCGTTCAGGGCCTCCGGCGCGTGTCTCGCAACCGGGCGCTGTCCTTTGCTCCGCGGGTCACCGGGCTGACCGTCTCAGATCTCGGGCCCCGGTCTCCGCTCAGCTCCTATGGCCCGCCCTGGCCGTCGCTCTCTGGCCCGACCCCGGCCGGCCGTGGGATCTCGGCTGCTCACGCGGGAGGGCCTCGCCTACTCCAGCTGCCAATGGCGGCGGTCGAAGCTCGCGGGACAGTATTGCAGCCCCCCTGCTCCCGCCGTTCTAGTCTAGGTCGATACCGGGTCTCCTCCGCTGCTTTTGATCGCCTACAGAGGCAGGGAAGTGCTTCGAAAATATCACCTTGGGGGTTTGGGACAAGGAGCCTCCGCGGGTTGCAACTGCTCAGGCCGCCATCTTGGCCACGCCCCCCGTGTGTTCTGGTTTTAATGATGTTCAGGTTGCCAACCTACCGGGGTAGTCAGTAGTTCAGTATGTAATGGACAATGTCTGTTTTTGGTACTGTTGCTAATACTGGTTTCTCAGTACCTTAGGTGAGCAGGCACATATTAACCCAGAAGGTTGTAGTAGATTTCCAACTAAAATGCATTATGACTTATTAATCGAACACACTCAATGTCCAGGTGGAGTTATTACTTCTAAAAATAATATAACTTACATTTGGAAAAGTTCAAGTTTTTAAAAACAGACACCACTAAAAGTCAGAATAGTGTAATTCTTGCGAGGAATGAGATAAAACTTAAAAAAAGATTCTAATGCTCACTAGTTTTAACCACAAGTTCTATACGTTTACTGCAAAAGAGGTATGATGCTACATACTGATCAGTCAGCGAGGGCCTTTACAGTTTACATTTCTGTCCTTGTATAACCCTACAACTACTACCAGGTGCTTCACTCACCCAATCTGTAAATTGCAGCAGATTGCCACAGTTGCTATCATATGTTTGCCATTTGTCTTAATTTTCAGTGCAGCTCTTGGTTTAAGCAACGTAACGCAATAGGCCTGGGGCTTCAGAGCTTGTGCCAGGAACCAAATATCTCACCAATCAAATCTGAAATTTACCCACAAAAAAGCGGGGTGCTATGGGTTTGCAAAGTGAAACTGGAGAACTCTCTATTTATAGAGTATTCTGTATGTATACACCATGATTACCACCAAGTGGGAGTCACAAAATATAGTAGCTTTCATCTCAATGATGTCTGGTTGTGGTCAAGATTTTCTGGCCGAGATGGCACCAGCTGGACTAGCTTGCAGCGATTTTGAAGTCAAAATACCCTGTTATAGGGTGAACTTTCCAGACACAATATTTTAGGAACTGTAAGTCATAGGATGTGGTGTCCAATGATATTAAGCACAAGGTGACTACAGTATTTCATAGTGGGATACATCTGGTCAAAAGTGAGACCCCTAAAGGTACTTTCTTGCTCATGACGGTACAGCCACACACATTAACCTACTTCCGACTGTGCTACTGCCCATCAATGATTCACAGACTGAGCAACTTATTATCATCTGGTAGGATATTGTCCCATGGCAGACTAAGGGGCTACTTTAGGCTGGGTTATTTGGTGGCCGCGATCCTCATCCATCTTGTGGTGCCCGTCTCACATCTGCATCCTAAGAATGGTCTGGGTCAGCTGGAGCTCAGTTCCTCGTGACTCGGAGGAGGACTGACTGTTCAGATTGTGCTCCACCCAGATGCCAATCAGCTTTGCCTTTGACCTTTCCTCTTGGCTAGATCAGTCCACACCCCTCTTTGGAAAGGTTAGCAGATCCCATTCCAAACAATATATGTTATGATGCGCTGCATTTGTATAGCATGTATGTGGTGTTGTATGTGGCCTCATAGTGCAATGGCCCTTTAGAGACTGCATGTAACTTTGATATGGGATTTCATTCACAATTCTGGTTGGTATGATGCAGTGTCTCCAAGGGTTCACCATCCGTGTCTCGCATTCTCTGTATGTATCTTCAGTATCTCAGTATCTTCAGAGGTCTGTCAGTGCCTCCCTTTGGCTGTGTTTCCTCAGTGTCTGGTTTGCCTAGTGTATATATTGCTATATTCATTTCTCCCAGTGCCTCTGTTTTGCATGGGTGTGGGTTTTGTGCTGGGGTTAAAGCGCACCTTGTTGCCCATTTTTTGCACAACAGCCAGCAGGCATCGGCAGAGTCACATCCGTGTTGTAGAATGAAACACCCTTCCGCACTCAAGCACCTCCCTTTACTCACGGACTCACCTCTCCCAGCGTCGCAGGATCATGCATTTCCCAGTCTGCATCTCATTTCATGTCGCGTGAACATAATGTTCGTTGATGTGAGAGCTGTTTTCCTGGCCCTGAGGCATTTAGTGGTTGCTGAGAAGTAGTGATGGTAGATACGGCTCGCTGCCTGCAATGCTCCAAGACCTGTTTATTTTTGCAGTCTAATTTTGTAGTCATATCACTTTTTTGTACATTTGCCTCTCCAGTTGTAACCAGGTCATGCAGTCAAGGCATAGTCTACGTGGTGGTTGTCGCATGGACTAGGACATGGTTATAGCACAATTTTAACAATCAGTCAGTACTATATTTTTTTTAATGAGAGCTTTTATGTATCTTAAGGAATATACTTAAAATGAACACACAAAAAATCTAGCTATTTCTAGCACCTTCTTGGGCCAACAATTTTATGGAACGTATGCAATAATGTGCTACAATTAAACAAGCATTGGCAAAGCCGATAGGTTTCGCCCATTTGAGATCTTTTGTTTTGCCAGCTTTGACCGTGTCATGGCGCTTTTTTTTACTTTAGGCAATATTGCATAGCAGCCAGTGCTGTTGTGCAATATGTGTAAAAACAGAGGGGGTGGGTGGGGCAAGCAACCCAAGGGAGGTGGGCAGGGGGTCGGGAAACAAAGAACAATGTGAGAAGTGTGAGGGGAACAAGCAGTGGACAGTGGTTTTAAACAAAAAATGGACAGCAGCAGGAGGGTGAGGGAGAAACAAACTGGAGGAGAAGGGCAGAGGGAGCAATTCGAATGCTTTGCAGGAGAGAGAGAGGGCCAAGGGCTGGGGAAACCATCCAATTTTTTTTTTATGTACCGGTAGCAGCGTGCATCCAGTGGAGCGACAATGGCTGCAGATAAGAAGCAGTACTTGGTCCATGCTCCCTGACAGGAGCAGAGGCCTCAGGAAGACAGGGGGAGGTGATCAAGCAAGGAAAAAAGATGTACATGGAAGCCGACAAATGGTACGTATTGGTAAGTACTAGCCGGGCTCTAAGCCCGTTTTTAAGCTTTTTAAAATTGTATAAATAATAGCTTTTGGTAATGGCAAACCCTAAGAATGAGCTTTCATGGATAGTGCTATTTCATGCGGCATATTAGTGAATTTTACAGTATTCTTGTAAACTTTTGGGTCTCAGCTCTTTTAGTATCGCATTGCTTTCAGTCTCCCGTCATTACGAGGAAGGTGCCAAATATAACTTTACGGTGTATTACTTGTGCCGTTTGTGTCAGTTTCTCAGTGGACTAAATGAGTTTGAGCCAAGTCAACTGAGAATGTCAAAAATAACAGAAATGTTTTAACCATCTAAAAACGAACTGTGATTTTCACTGAGAGAGAAAGACTGGATGTTTGAGAGTGTAAAACAAATAACTGAAAAGTGAAAGTTGTTGTCTGTGACTGAACATATAAAGTTCAACGGGTAAACAGAATGTTGCTCTCACTGGTGTTTAAAGTTAAAAGCACAAAGAAGAAGTTCTCAAATCGACCGTAAACTACATTTCAACTTAAAGAATCTTAAGTCTGGACTGTTTCTAAAATTAAATAAATTGTAACCCTTATGCAAGCCCATAGAGGAATACCATTATATTTGTTCACTTTTTTAGGAAAACCATGTTATTAATAAATCACAATATTAAAATGAGAGATGCCAATCACCACTCAATAGTGCTAAACAGTTGCACTGCATGCCACACAGAAACAGACACAGTAAAAAATGTCAAATGAAACATAGCTTTGTTCATTGCTTTCCTGCATGTAAATTAGGAGGGTCTAGAAGGTATAATACACCAATCAAGATTGTGGATCCCGGTTCCTATGAGACCACTCTAAACAGTCACACATTAATCAACCCTGGTGAAGGGGACTTCCAAGTTATAATTTCCTTAATGTCCTTTAGTTGATATTGGTGTTCCTCCTAGTTTTCCAAGTGTTTTTCATTTGATCACTTTTAAGACTAGCATCGGTGTGGTGCGTATTGACCTCTGTGGAGTAATGGGATTTGAAAGGTCTTCATCGAGACTGTAGAATCTTCAAACAGTCTAATAATTCATTGTGTGGCAGTACGCCATTTGCATTCCCGCACTATGGGAAGCCCATAGCTTATCCCTTCTGCAAACTTCTTGTCCCATCCTTTGTTATGATGGAATTCTTAATTTTAATTCTTAGCACTGAACACTATGTTTCCTTTTTCAGACACCCGTATAACTCACGGTGCGGCTCATGGGGGCTTACTGCAATGTGCGCAGTACAAAAGTTAGACTCACAATAGGAATAGTACTGGTGCTGGAAATTGGTTAGCACCCACATATGTCCTGTGGTGGTACCAAACTTTAGGAGATGTATCTCCTAAAAGGCATCTCGTGGGCAAGAATTTGAAGTAGCGGAGAACGTAGGGATCCAAATTGGCCCTTTGGTTCTCCGAAACCGGGTTGAGGTTAAGAGAACTGTAAAGCCTTTAAATGTTATGTTATGTTATGTTAGTAGTTTTTATAAGGCGCGCAGCTGCCCCAGCCGGTACACAGACAAAATATCGAGTTTTAAATATCGATATACAATAATATCGAAGTTTAAAAATCGATGGGACAAAATATCGAAGGTAAGTAATATCGACAGTCTTAATATCGATATTAGTATGATATCAGTAATATCGCAGTTTTAAATATTGATGTCAATAATATCGAAATAAATAACTTCGATGTTACTAATATCAATTTTTAAATAAATTTAGTATATATTATATTGTATTTATTATGTTTTAATATTTATTTTTAATGTAATTTAATTAAATATTGTCTTTTACTACTGTAGCGGGTTGTGGGTTTATAGGGGAATAGGGTGGGAAGTAATTTAATTATGTTAAATTAATTATTAATTAGTAGGAATTATTAATTAATTAATTGAGAAATAATTTTTAATTAATTTTAATTAATTGATTAATTGATAAATATGTTCTGTAGCGAGTTATGGGTTTATAGGGGAATAGGGTGGGAAGTAATTTAATAATAATTAATTAATATATGTTTGTACATATTTTAATTAATAATTAATTGGTAATTAATTTATATTAATTAGTTAATTAATTAATATAATTTTGTACATATTTTTAAGTATTAATTAGTTGGTAATTAATTAATATCAATTAGTTAATTACATTAATTATAGTAATTATTTTTATATATAATTTTTTGTTATTCTTAATTAATTAATTGGGAAAAATAATTTTAATTATTAAATTAAATTAATTACAGCTAATGTGCTAATATATTTACTTTATTGTTATTGTTAATTAATAATTAATTGGTAATTAAATAATATTAATTAATTTTGGGTAAAGGAGTATTTTTAGGGTTCAGGGTCAGTTTTCAGTTTTTGGGTAAAGGGGTATTTTTAGGGTTCAGGGTCAGTTTTCAGTTTTTGGGTAAAGGGGTATGTTTAGGGTCAGTTTTCAGTTCTTGGGTAAAGGGGTATTTTTAGGGTTCAGGGTCAGTTTTCAGTTTTTGGGTAAAGGGGTATTTTTAGGATTCAGGGTCAGTTTTCAGTTTTTGGGTAAAGGGGTATTTTTAGGGATGAGGGTCAGTTTTCAGTTCATGGCTAAAGGAGTATTTTTAGGGTTCAGGGTCAGTTTTCAGTTTTTGGGTAAAGGGGTATTTTTAGGGTTCAGGGTCAGTTTTCAGTTTTTGGGTAAAGGGGTATTTTTAGGGTTCAGGGTCAGTTTTGGGTTTTTGGGGTACAGGGATATTTTCAGGGTTCAGGGTCAGTTTGGGGTTTTTGGGGTACAGGTGTACAGGGTAAAAACAAAAAAATATTACATTAAATCAATTAAATAACATTAAAAAAAATAAAATTACATTAAATTATTAAGTGTTTTATTTATTTTAAATGTATATGTATTAGTTTTAATTTTGTTTTAATATTTTTATTTAATATTTGTAAAATTATATGTATTTGAAAATTATTTTTACATTATTATTAATACATTTAAAAAAACGATATTTTTAATTCCGATATTTTTGTACTACGATATTTTTTTTCTCGATATTTTTGTACTTACCTTTATGAAGATAGGATTCCGATATTTTTGATGTCGATATTTTTGTTCCGATATTTTTGTAGTTCGATATTCTGTCTGTCGATATTATGTCAGACATTCGCCCCAGCCAAGGGGCGTCCCGGCGCCTGATCAGGCACCACAACACAACAAATCGATGCTGGGAAGGAGAGGAAGGAATCAGTCAGCGATTGGGAACAAAAAAGTTTTTATGGCGCGCCTAAAGGAAGTAAGGCTCTTCAAGGCTCGAATTTGGACAGGGAGAGAATTCCATAATCCTGCCGCTAATACTTAAAAGGAGCGACCTCCCATCCTACTCAGTCTAAACCGTGTATTGACCGCCAGATGGAGAAATTCCGATCTAAGAGACCGCATAGGAACAGAGGAGGAAACAAGCTTAGCGAGGGCTAGAGGAGAGGAAAGCTTCAAGATTTTAAATGTTAGGCAGAGAGCCTTAAATTTAATTCTCTGTCTGACCGGCAGCCAGTGGAGAGAGGTCAAAACTGCAGAGACAGAGCACTGTCTAGGAAGGCCAACGATGGCTCGCGCCGCGGCATTCTGCACCCTTTGCAATCTAGTAGCCTCTGCCTGATTCACTCAGAGCAGCAGCGCACTCCCATAGTCCAGCCGAGAAAGAATGGAGGCTTGGACCACCAGTTGCCGAGTAGGGGGGTCGAAGAATTTGAGGACCGGTCTCAGCCCTCGCAGAATACCATAACAGGTAGCTGCAACCTTCTTCGTGTGGCTAGTGAAGGAGAGTGTAGGATCCAGCCAGACCCCCAAGTTCTTAACTTCGGCAGCTGGGATGGGAGTCACCCCCAATTCTGGAGGCCACCACTGGTCTCCCCAGAGCTCCGCCTGCTTTCCTAAGATCAGGACCTCGTTTTTTTTGGCATTTAACTGCAGACAGTTAGTTCGCATCCAATTTGCCACGGCTACGAGTCCTGCACGGAATCTGGGAGCGTTCACCTCGGGATCACCGCTGAGTGTCACCGCCAGCTGCGTGTCGTCGGCATACGATGTCATGGTTAGGCCACATTGTCTGACGACTGCAGCCAGCGGTTTCACATATAGGTTGAACAAAGTGGGGCTCAACGCAGGACTGTGGAATGAGGAATGAGGACTAAAGAGACGGTTCTGGAAACTAATCCCAGACTCAGCCAACGGGACACGACTAAAAGACATAGGGTGAATGAGAAAATACTTGTCTCTGACTGGAAACGTGTTTTAAGGGTTCCCACAAAGTCAGGGATGATATGTGGTAGATTGAGGTACTGCAGGCTCACCACACTGCTGCAAAGTCTCCTACAATGACCTCGGCCTTCCTGCAAAGCATATTCTTTGGTTGTACTCTTGACAGTTAGCGTGCAGTGGTCTTCTGGCTCCTGGGAAACTCACTTTCTATGTGCGGACTTCAATCCACTGATCAGGAACCTGCTGCTCGCCACACTGGGAAGTCAAGCATTCAAAGAGGTCAGAGCAGTGGAGCTTCCTCCAGACTCCTACACTTCATTCCAATCAGTTTCTCTAGAAACACTTACTAATACAACTTTCCATCTCAAAGGTGACAGTTTTTACCTAAAATGTGCAGTAATTACATGAAGCAAGGACCAATCAAGTTGGGATGGCAAATTTTTAAATCTTAACCACATCTAGGAGACGAGGGCCAGGTGCCAACTAGTCAGGAGCATGTAGATTCCACGGAGACACTGCATTTTTTAATTTTTTAATTATAAGAACCATTATTTTATTTAGAGGTACGTAAAACAATTGTGTATTAGACCACTGCGTTGCTCCCTTGAGGTTCAAGTCCTAAAGTCCAGTACTTAATGGTGAGTTTTGGGTCCAGTCGTAAGCTAGCCATGGGACATGATAGGTAAAAGGACCCCAAGTGATGCAGATGAAGCCCAGTCACACCTGTGAACTTACAATCAGTTCTTTATATTGATATACAGCTTTTAAAGCCACGAGCTCTACGGAGGGCAGCCATGAAACCACTTTTTAATGTGGCGCCCTCTTAAGATGACTTTGTCGGGAATTGACTGACAATATTGATAGGGTGAAACCTCAAAAAATGTCAGCCTCTTCCAGCTTCTTGAGTTACTTTCATGCTTACAGAGGTATTTCTCAAGAAAGTCTTCAAGTTGACAGATTTGCACTTTGTGCAGAACAGATGGTATGTGAGGTATTTGCGTGTAGTAGTGGAGAACCGTGCCTGTGCCACTGATAGTTACTGTACTGAGGTACCTATGTTCCGATGGGGCAGGATTAGCTGCTTCATAGGCATAGATTCTTGTGCTGGATTGGGGCTGTGGCTTTGGTTTCACTTTTATTAACTTTTCTGCGGACTTGACTTCGACTGACACTTCCTTGTCTGTGAGCACATGAGTGACGCCACTTGTGATTCATCATGTTGACTATTTACAACCTTTTTTTACATAGGCCTCTTAACAGTGGAGTGCACCTACCACAAGCACCACACACTGCGTGGGCCACATGTTCGTTTACTTAAAGCATATCCTACACGGTTCATTTACGCAACAATTTCTTCCAATCCATACGGTGGCTCGTTAGATGGAGTCCTTTGTGGAGACATTCTTTTAAGGGTTGTAATGGCACGTGAATGTTCACGAGATGACCCCAAGAGCAGCATAACCCAGGAGATATCTTCCCATTCTCTTAGAAGGAGGTGAGCAGCTTGGCAGACAATCACCCAAGGATCACTAAGCAATCTCCAGTTCTTCCATGACTAGTACCAGAACGGACAGGCTCCCTCAGCCACTAATGAAAACTGTCAGTCAATGAGCCATCACCCCTGCAGCACGTGGTGTGGTGCAGATCGTTTGTAAGTCCGCCGCTGAATCCCAAGAGGTGCACTGAGGACGCCACTGCTTCGTCATCCCTACCATCTATGTAGTTTGGTCCCTCATTGTATGTGAAGCACAGAATCGAGTAACGCTTTGCCGCTAGATCGATTTTACTTGGATTCAATGGGAGAATTAGTGAGCCCTGTGTCCACCTCAGTGCCACTAAAAATGACACCAGTTGCGGGTTTGAAGAAGGATGATGAACGCTGGACCAGCCAATGCTATGTGCTGTGTTGCGAGTGGACAGGGTAGTTTAGCGTGGAGATCAGCTACATCTACAGATGGACTCCCACCGTTGTTAAGGTGATTGGTGCCTGTCCAAGGGTGCACACCTTGTTTAAATTGCCTGCTTTGCTGTCACATTGCCGCTGCATCTAATTAAAACTTGTCTGAACATAACAAAGTAGAAAGTAAGTTAAACAAGCTTTAGCAAAGACAGTATTCCTCACCAGGGATACCAATTGGCTTTTCCAGCCTTGTTAAATGGGCACTGAGTGTGAGCACACAGGCAAAGCAACTAACATGTAATGATTTTTCTTAAAGAGATAAATTATTCAAAGATGGAAGCTGTCTATTTGAATACATGGCCGCCATCTTTGAATAATTCTTCTATATTCTTAGGAAAAATCTTTTCATCGTGCCATTGCGTAGGCAGGAGCTATTTTTAACCTTTATTTTTAATGTATGGTTTCATGATAGCAGACGTCTAACTCGGAACCTTAAATTTATTGGAAATGAAGTATATGAGGCATTCCATGCAATGGGAAAGAAGGGAACCTCACAATTATAATTATAATAATAATTTAAAAAAATTAAAAAGCTGAAGTTGAGGTGTAAATTGGGAAGTATATATGCAGGAGGTGAGGGGTAGTTCACCGTGCAGAAGGTAGGACCAAATGCTGAAAAGCAGGTGCCCAGTAGCAGTGCGCAGCTTCTGGGCCCTCACAAAAAGAAACAAGCATTACAATGCAATAGATCTCGCAATTGTGAGATTTTAAGCTATTGGCATTGTAATGCCTTTTATTTATCTGTGTTTTTAAAGCAACACATATATAAAAGGCATTGACACTAGGTTGTAAAGAATCCCTCTATAATATTCATCTTTGCTTATTTGCTGTTTTGTAAAAGCTATGCAGTAAAGGGGCCACACGTTGAACAATATCTACCCAGGATTACTACATCTACCATGAGAGTGTCATTTCTAAAGAAGCAAGAGGCATGTTAAAATCATGTCAGATATTTATTAAAATGTTATTGTTTTTTTCGCAAAAGGAGTTCATAAAGTGCAATACTGAGAAAACACACATCTGTATCTATGAATGTTAGATGTAAACACATGTAGAATTTGTGCTTAACACAGGTTGCAGCAGTGAGACCCTCTTAGACATTCAGCGGGAGTGACGCACTGGTACTGTAACGAGTCATGGCGGTGCTTGGGTGTGATGCTCAGCAGTGGTTTCAGCACCAGGGGCCAGATGTAGGTAGGCTTTTTTACCGAATCGGTAAATGAGATGTAGGAAGCACTGTAAACCGTGCTTCTGGGCTTTAAGAATTCGTTATTTACCACCAACTATTAGTTGGCGGTAAATAAGGAATTCCTATGTAAATGCATAAATGAGCATTTACACCTGTGCCATGTGACAGACATACAAGCCCTTAGGGCATGTATGTATGCCACATATGCACACCAGCACTAATCAGGGGTGTAACAGGGTGTCAAAGTGACACCCTGCCACCCTTGACTTTTTCCCAATTTTACCGAATCGGTAATTACCGATTCGGTAAATACTGAACCTTAACGATTCGGTATTTTTTACAGATACATCCAATTTACCGATTCTAAAATACAGAATAAAAAAATTCGGTATTTTAGAATCGGTAAAACTTATTTACCTACATCTAGCCCTAAGACTCTCTATGAGGTGTAATGGGCCGTCGGTCCAGTGAGAGAAATTTTTTGGGAACTCCTGCTCACGATACTGGAACGGTATTGCACTGGTGTTTCCAGACCAGCGGTGCCCCCTGGTGCTCTGTGCTTCAAGGCGCACAGCACAGGCTACTCTGACGTGCCATCAATCACATGCACTGAGATGGGGGCCTCTCTGTGCAGAAGTGGCCCTTTCTGCCACCCAGTAGCACTGCGTGTGCCACCGCCGTGCACTGGTGGCTTCTCGAGCAAGGATTCCCTGCCACCGTTGTAGGGGTGGCTTTATTGTGAGCCCTGGCATCTGTCTGTCTGCAGCACGTGACCCAGGCACTCCCCTGTGCCCTGCAGCTGCTGGCACCAAAGGTGTCTGTGTACTTACTGGGCTCGGGGCATGTACCTGTGTGGAAAATAAATACAAACTTGGTGAACATTATCGGCGCCATCTTGCCCCTTTTCCAAGCCCATTCGTGCGCGTAAGCGGCAGCCATTTTGAGCACCATGGCCTCCCTGCTCCTCGCTGATAGCCAGCGCGTCTCTCTCTCTCTCTTAACCTCGCAAGCATTCCCCCGCACGCTGACAACCCCCGCTCTCTCATGCCTTGGGTCATAAACCCCTCTTCAGCGCAGCTTCACCACGGAATCCCATCCTGTTCCCAGCGCGACACCTCCCCTCATCCCTTTCATGGCCCCAAACCCTTTTGATGCAAACCCCCTTTTCCTGTGTCCCCGTTTGTCTTCCTTGTTCCCAGGCCGCCACCTGGCCCTGCGGATACTGTTTATTACCCCGTACAGTAGGAAGCTTCCCCTCCCCATCAAAAGACCCCCGAACCGATCAAAGCCCCCACCCCGTGAGATCCGATCAACCCCATGCATTCCGTGAATCGGCGGAATGCCCTGCTGTGCGACAACCATCACCTGTTGTGACCGGGGTGGGGAATCCAACTGTAAATGTATGTGGGAACGGGTCTGAAGGGGAGATTCCGAGGATGTTCTTTCAAGTACTAAAGTATTGCGAGAATGTGTTATGTGCAATAAAGGTCATAAACCCTAGTATAAGAGGCCAGGTCTCAGAGATGTGGTTAGAGCACCTCGTGACGATACTTGCTGTCTGAATTGATGTGTTCTCCTCCGGAGAGAATAAAATCCTCGTTTCCTGCCTTCCAGTCTCCAGCGCCTGCTTCTTCATTGATTAATATTGGTGGGTCATAGAGGCGATACCGCCGGGCAACATAAAAGGGTTTTTGGTTACCGGTTGTCTTTGGAACCCTTTTTAACAATTGGCGCCCAACGTGGGGCCCATCAGCGACTCGTGGATCCAGTGGGAGAGGTCCTGACGACAGAGTGAACGACTGCAACGATCGGAAGGTACCCTGTCCGATAGACCCTCGTCTGACAGCCGATCATCCGAACTTCACTGGTTCCGAACAGACCTCTCTCGAGTGATCTGCGGTCCTGACTGGGAACCATCAGGAGTGCCACGAGAAGTACGAAGAGAAGAGGACGATCGGGCGCTGGATTCGGAAGACAAGAAACTGTCCATGCGGTCCGGGTAAGGTCGTGTAAACACGACGAATTGCGAAAGTGATAGATAATTGAAAGTGATTGATAATTGTTGAGAAAATACTAGTATTACTTTTTGTTAATTTATTAGAGATTCACTGTCTACAAACGGAGAAACAACAGGCTCTCCCTTTATAAACAGCGAAGGATAGGTACGCACCCGTCGGACCTATTTTTCTCCCCCATTGATTAACTGTTATAGATTGTTTTCTGGAGATTCTCTGTCTGCAAACAGGGAAAAATAGGTCCCCTCTTTGCAGATAGTGAAAGGGTAGGTGACGCGAACCTTTGCGAGCCTACTTATTCTCCCCATTGACCATATTGATTTTTTATTTTTGACCTAAACATTGATTAACTGTTATAGATTGTTTTCTGGAGATTCTCTGTCTGCAAACAGGGAAAAATAGGTCCCCTCTTTACAGATAGTGAAAGGGTAGGTGACGCGAACCTTTGCGAGCCTACTTATTCTCCCCATTGACCATATTGATTTTTTATTTTTGACCTAACGTTGATTGATTGCTCAGAATTGGTTCATGAGGTATTCACTACGTGCAAACAACGTAGAATAGAAATATTCTGTCTAGTCTTTGCGCGCAGTGATAAGATAGGTAGTGCTGACTATTATCCCATTGTGATCCGTCATGCCTGTCTTCTCCCCACTGGTTAGTAGCCTGTTTAACCCGGACCGCTTATTAGAGATGAACCATCCGGCTCCGCTGGAAGGCACCCCTAATAAGGACATGTTCATGAAGCATGGATTAATCGCTATAGCCTACAGTGAGCTGTGGCATAAATATACGAAAAAGGATCGAGAAAGACAGTGGCCACTGAGAGGATCCTTTGATCTTGACAAAATAGAAACGGTAGAAATAGCCCTTCGTAGGAATGAAACAACACCTATTATGCTCGATAGTCTCGGTATGTGGCGCAAAGAAGCCACGCAACGAAGGGAAGGCGACGAATTCAGAAAAGGTGAGGGGACACGACGGATAACCCTCCAAACGTCTAGTAGGCAAAGGGAAGGGCCAGCGATGGCACAGTCCCGAGGAGTAGACATGAAAGGCGAACGGTGTAAAGGGATGTGCCGACAAGCCAACCCCGGAACACAACGACCCGAAGGTAATCCCCCGACATTACGCACAGGACGGACAGATTTAAAACAAAACCAATGTGCTTTCTGTAAATGTCTTGGACACTGGAAAGCCCAATGCCCGACTCTGCAAAGCATAGGTAAGAATGGAGGGTTGACAGAAAGGACGGACCGACAGAAAGGAAAAAGACGTGAGATAAAAACCAATCAGACTAGTGCAGACAGAACAGACAGGACCACCCCGTTTGATTATGCTCGGTGGCACAGATTTCGTCAGACCAATTTTAACGACATGTTAGAGTTCTGGGACTGATTGCTCTCTGTTGCTCCCCCACTCTGAAAAACAAACACAACTGCAGGTCAGTGTAAACAACCCCCCGTTAGAGAAAAGACTCAAGAAAGCCAAGCGTCTATTATAAAACTTAGGATTTAATTACGGTAATACACACAACCAACAGTAAATAGAATAACTAGTAGAACTCTCTAAAAAGCAAACTTGACTAATAGGAAAAATACAAAACATATTATGCTCACTCCGGAAGTCCTCCAATGTAACAGTTCGATGGTCCCGCCCATCCGAAACACATAGCACGTGTGGGGCGGGGCCTGCCAGCAACCATGGGCCAAAAAGAGATCGCCGGCGAGAAGGTCCTGGAGGCTCCGCCAAGCAGGCAATGAAATGGTCTTCCCATACTGCCCTTCCAGGGATGGCGTCCCCCGGACCGCGAGTAGGGAGGGGGCGGCTGCAAATGACCCCCTCCCTCGTATCTCCTGGTCCGGCCATCACGAATTTCTCCATCGAACGGATGCAGGGTGGGCAGGGAGGAAGAGGCGACGCGGACGAGCCTCTTCCACCTCCACAGGTAGGAGGCTTCCCTGCCCTGATCCGGCGCCGATGTCCTCCAGCCGGGCGACGGCCATATACCTACGCTGCACAGGACACATAATGCCCGACTGGTATATTTTCTCAGCACAGGACATACAAGACCCGGCTGGTATACTTGCGTAGTACAGGACATACAATGTCCGACGGGCATATTTACGGAGCACCGGACGTACAGTGGTCCCCCAAGAGTCGGAATCAGGGGTGTAGGGTGGTCATCATGTGCGCCCCTGATTCCAAGAGACGGTGTAGGATGCGCCGGGAGAGGGAGACGGCACGAGTGAGCCTCCCTCACCCCCCCCAGATGAAGGCTCCACTGCTGCACCCTGGCGCCCCGAACCAAAATGTCCTGCTCCAGCAACATGATGCTCCGTCTTTCGCCATCACAAGAAGTTCCTTCCTCTCCTGATAGATACAACGAAGGGCGGTTGCTGCAGGGTCTCAAAATGGCGTCTGGGCCCTCGAAAGGCGGGTCTAGGCCGCTGGAGTAACTTTGTCCGAAATTGCAACTCGGGCACTTGCCCACCTGGGCGCAAGCTCCCACCATCGACAAACATCCCCTCGACTTTGAAGATTCTACCAAAGTCCCAAGAGCCCTCGGCCCCTTCAGGCTTCCGGTGAGGAACAGTTGCATTGATCTCAAATGAAATAACCATGGCACAGCAACAAGATGGCGGTGCTCTCGTGTCTGCATCAGCTTCCGTCTGAACCACCCAGGAACATTATGGGCTAACGAACTCGAGCAAGTTCCGGCTGAACATCAACATGACCCGGTAAGAGAGACTCTACCCCCTCCCTCTCTTGATTGACGGTCCACACCACCAGCCCCTCTGTTAGCACAGTTTTCTTTTGAACTGCCGAAAGGGACTCTGGTCCAACCGCCAATTGTCGGGGATATTTTGCCCCTGATGCTACTTCCGGACTAAACCGGCCTCGCCCAAAATGGCGCTGGTATCAATGGAAACTAACGGATGCCTCGTGGTGTTCCTTAGCTAATGAAACTTGATGTACTAAGATATATATATATATACACGAACCATTGCGCACTCGATGTCAAAGGGAGGAGGGTTCACTTGGCGAACATTTAAGAAGGGTTCCGTAAAACGTTGATTTCAATGAACAATTTATTTTTGATATTTGTTGTAACTGATACATAACGTCGCTTATGATGCACACCCGCGGTTTACATCTAGGAAATGTGATTACGATGAGCTTGACTGTGTTTCCATTTATGAACTGAAATGCCCCTGATTCCTTCGTCACGCAATGAAATGTTTTTGGTTACTTGCAAATAATTAATTAGACCTTTTTTTACATGTTCTTGTGCTACAAAATAACCCCCTGCTGTATGTGCTTCCATCGACGACATGTCAGGGCAAAATATGAATTGCGCTCTCACATTTCACGTACTGAATAATTCTACAAATAAAGGTCTTAAAAAGCTATGGATAGGCATCGCATACTTTTGTAAATGCGGGTATCGGTGGGAGGGTTTTTCTGTGCGCAACTGTTCTGCTTTTTTTTTAAGGTTATCCGAGAAATGGTTGTTCGGCCCTGGGTTAATGGTCGAATCGAAGGTATGATACGCTGCCTCCAAGATATGCGACTAAGCTCAGGAACTGACGTATGAGGAAGGACCTCGACTTCTGAGAATGGGTAAAGTAAAACGGTGTGATTGATAAAATGTTATAAAGATATGGTGATCGAAGGTACTAAGGTACAGGGTTGAACGAAGAACTGATATGCCTTAGAACATCACAGCTTTGGGAATGATTTAGGGATCCCGATGGCCGGATACATCTACAAAACCGGGTACCCCACGCTAGGCACCTCTGATTCCTCTTTTTAGCGTTTTCACTACACACGATCCTTAATGCCATCCTCGAACCTCCCCATGAGCAACCTATCACATTGCCTGCCCCCATGACTTTAGGAAACCAGAACCCTAAGGGATTATATCCCGAAGAGATAAGTACGAGTATGTGGTAAGTAAAGGACTTTCGTGCCCATACATTTGATGTGTTCGAATGTTGTCCCCCTACCTCCCCTTTCCCTCCTTTTTCCCTCTGCAGGTTACATTAGAATCCCGATGAGAGTATCGTAAGGGATCTGGAACCACGTCACGCCCGATGCATGAAAAAGGACTACCGCTGCAAGACGACACAAAAAGGACGCCCTACCCAATGCACGACCTTTTTGTACCAAATCTAATGCTTTTCTGTCCCAAAACTGCATGCTTTTTACATCCTAACACAGACCCGAAACGTCTAACGTTGGGTAACGCACTGAATAGCCCAAACAATACACGGTCATTCTCTATGTCCCATGTGTACTGTTTTGCCTATTGTCTCTCTCTCTCTCTCTCTCTCTTACTCTCTCTCTCACTCTCTCTCTCTCTCTCTCTCTCTCTCTCTCTCACTCACTCTTCCACCCCTCCACACTTTCCCTCTTCCTAGCAACTGGCACCTAATTGGCGAACCTGGTGCACCTCCTGATTGGCCCCAAATACCACAAGTATTAGCACAAATTTGTCCTAAATAAAATTGTATCGGTACCACGTTACTACCTCTCCTTTTCTACTAAAATATGGATGAAATTTAAATTGGCCGATAGGAAAGGGACAGGTAAGACGACTAAGGTTCCCTAAATTTGACCCACTCTCAGGGAACTATTTGTCAGTGGCTTCTATGATAAAATGTGTCTGTGGTAATGCGACCATCCCCATTGCAAATTGTCTCCGTACCCCAAGCTGTAAGAAATGATCGAGACACCCCCATCTACCAAAAATGCCCCCAGTTTGGTATCAGCCGCCCTGAACGAGAACTTGAAAAACGCACATTGCTCCGATTCGCTGTGTTCCTAATCGTTTTTCATAAGATCCCACCTTCCCGGAGGATAAGTTTAATAATTATCGCAAACCACCCCCCCCCGAGTTTTTGTAGTAACCAGGTTGCGAGGATTTATATAGAAAGTTAGAAAGATGTATGCAAAGTTAAAAATTAGATCGAAAATCGAAAGACCTTGTTGCTGTAAACCTTGCTGAAAATAAGATGTTTTGATGTAATGAAGACTTGTTTAGCCTATGTTCATCCCTCAGAAGGATGCCTATCAGACTATGGTGAATAGCACGTTGCACTTTTTGTAAAATACAAGGCCCTGAAGACCAGCCTAGCCTTTCAAGACTTGTACTAGGGAAATGGGTCTCTGCCAGAAGAACTGACATCTACTATAATAGACATATGACAAATGAACGTAATAATCATCAAAGCATCAAAGAATTAGCCAACAAAAGGAAGTTGTAAGGAATCCAGCAAACCCATCATCAATTGTTTATACGTTAGCCGCAAGAATCTCCAATGTAGCGAGTGCTTACCCCAGTTGCTTGGTGTTGGTAGAGAAATAGACTTATGTAATTACCTTTTTCTGCAAAATCTCTAAAGACTGTCTTTTCAACACTCATTTAAGGGTATCACTGTCGGAGGGGAAAGAGACCGGATGTGGGAGCACGCGGCCTGACTGCGGATGGTGGAACATCAGCGACGGAGGCCGAGGCGAGACCACAGCAGTAAGGAGTCGCAGGACGGGGCACTGTTTCAAACAAAGCTAAGGAAAGGGCTGACCTGAAGCCCCTGCTCTATGATCAACGTGTGCCAAAAGGTCCCCGCTCTCTGAACATGGTTACGACCCGCCTGTCGCAAACCCTCCGTCCCCCTGATCTGTTCCCGACTTGGCCTTGCTCCATCCCCTCCTCCTCCGACCTACCATAAGGACTGTTCACACCCGCACCTTTCCACCCGAACTCCCAAGTTCCTCCAAATCCTACTGAGCTACCCAGAGAAGAGTACTCCCTGCGTCAGAAGGGAGGGAGCTCCGACTAAGTAGACCACGAACTATGTTAAATCCCAGAACGGTGACCTAGAACTCCACCAAGGGTCGCCCCCGAAGAAAAGATAAACAAAGTCTGTGGTTCTGCCCGCTACCAAGCACCCTGAAGATGATGGAAGCAACGGGAAATGCCCACCACAGAGACTCAAGAAACGAACAGATCTCACAATTCTGGAACAATTGCATTTTCCATTGCAAAATCTATGCTCTGCATTACGGAAGAAGATGCACCTGCTCCAAAACCGTAACGCATTTCTCCTACGAGGTCTGACGAAAACAAAACAGAATGCACCCCTACCCGCAGACCCCCAACAACTCAATCCACATGAACATTTCTGTTGATAGGTAATCCAGGTGCTCAACAGTGCTGACAGAAGACGACAAAGGACAACGAGAACTCTGATATTTTTTGTATCTCCTTTCTCTCCCAATCACCATTGGACTGACTATGCACTCGCCGTATACAAAAAGGACTTACTTATATGATAACTTACCAGTTCTTATTCTATGATCTGTACCCAACGCCCTCGCTACGTAATTCTAGTCTGATATTGCATTACGATGACTTTTTCTGCAACCAACTTAACGATGAACCCGCCTACTAAATGATGAGATTTTTCAATATGATGTTTATAATGTGATGTTTATGTACAGTTCTTTCGCCTAAGTCCCCTCTCCCTTACTTATGATCGCTGCATATAGGTGTAGATAGGAAATAGGCCAGCAAGATGTCTTGGAAATGTTAAAGGGAGGACTGTGGAAAATAAATACAAACTTGGTGAACATTATCGGCGCCATCTTGCCCCTTTTCCAAGCCCATTCGTGCGCGTAAGCGGCAGCCATTTTGAGCACCATGGCCTCCCTGCTCCTCGCTGATAGCCAGCGCGTCTCTCTCTCTCTCTTAACCTCGCAAGCATTCCCCCGCACGCTGACAACCCCCGCTCTCTCATGCCTTGGGTCATAAACCCCTCTTCAGCGCAGCTTCACCACGGAATCCCATCCTGTTCCCAGCGCGACACCTCCCCTCATCCCTTTCATGGCCCCAAACCCTTTTGATGCAAACCCCCTTTTCCTGTGTCCCCGTTTGTCTTCCTTGTTCCCAGGCCGCCACCTGGCCCTGCGGATACTGTTTATTACCCCGTACAGTAGGAAGCTTCCCCTCCCCATCAAAAGACCCCCGAACCGATCAAAGCCCCCACCCCGTGAGATCCGATCAACCCCATGCATTCCGTGAATCGGCGGAATGCCCTGCTGTGCGACAACCATCACCTGTTGTGACCGGGGTGGGGAATCCAACTGTAAATGTATGTGGGAACGGGTCTGAAGGGGAGATTCCGAGGATGTTCTTTCAAGTACTAAAGTATTGCGAGAATGTGTTATGTGCAATAAAGGTCATAAACCCTAGTATAAGAGGCCAGGTCTCAGAGATGTGGTTAGAGCACCTCGTGACGATACTTGCTGTCTGAATTGATGTGTTCTCCTCCGGAGAGAATAAAATCCTCGTTTCCTGCCTTCCAGTCTCCAGCGCCTGCTTCTTCATTGATTAATATTGGTGGGTCATAGAGGCGATACCGCCGGGCAACATAAAAGGGTTTTTGGTTACCGGTTGTCTTTGGAACCCTTTTTAACACCTGGCATTGCGAGCTGTGACCCAGGAACGTCTGTTTCTACTTCAGGCATCCCATAATTTCACCCTGGTTGCCAAGAGATGAAATGCTGCTTCTTGGTTCAGAGACAGGGATGTGTGCGGGCACACGCATGAATGCACACAAACACACGCACCCACGCACACATGCATGCACACACTGATGGACCCACGAGCACACAAAGGCACACAAACACACAGAGGACGAAGGACCGCTCACAAGCAGACACATGCACACATGCAGTTAGGGCACACAAAACATATTTATACATTGGTGCACACAAAACACACCTGGAAACATGCACGCACACACCCAGACAGAAACATGCAGAGAAATACACACACCCAAGGGCGTATACAGAGGGAGAGGCAGGCATGTGTGCACACCACTGCTGCACACACACATGCACACCTTCACAGCACAGCTCTAGTGCTCGTAGGCGCTTTTCCAAGCACTCAAGAGATGTATTTTATGTTTTCTCCAGAGAGGAGCTGGGTGGGTTGACTCACTCTAGGTCTATCCAAGCTATAGAAATGTATTTATTAAATACTTTATATGTTTTATGTGGAATATTATTCTACAGAAGCTCACTCTTTAGAAAATACCATTGACGTACTAATGAGATATGACATCAGCTTCTTCTTGTTTGGCTGTGCTGTTCGTTCAATTTTTGATTATTGGGAGCTGTGCAGCGTCAAACAATAAGCATCTCACGGTGGGAGGGTTTGTTTTTTGACGTAAATCAGAACACGCCGTGCGATCCTTGTAGACTTTAGAAAGAACTTTACTTGGACACTGGAGTTTCCAAGCATGTCTTCGGCCACTTCCCTTTGTTGAAAAAAATGTGTTATCTCTGGGTGAGGTGCCTGAGGTGACAGCATCTAACAAGCGCAGTCCCAAAAGTGAAACAGGACCGCTCTGCAGCCGGAGCATTGGGATCTCATGTCTTTATGGAGCCATGTGTTTCTAATTCGAAACGCATGGCCCCGTAAAGATAAGAAACTGCTTTGCGACAGCAGCAAAGCAGGACACCGAGTCTGGCTCGGAGGCCAAAGGGCGTCCACCAAAAACCCTCACTTCCAATGGCAGGCCACCGTTTACTATAAACGGGGAAGCCAGCCAATGGAAATAAGAGGCAGGGCTTAAAGCCCTTTTCTCAAACTCCTCATTAACAATATATCTCGCCGAGCGAGCTACACATGTGCGCAGCAACGCTAGGCGAGACCTAAAAAAAGGTCTAAAGAAGAGAGTGCAGAAAACTGTGTGCTACCATGCCATGCAGAAGGAAGTAACACATTCCATCACGTCAGCAGCGGAAGGATACAAATTAGCCAATCAAAATTATGGTAAAGAAGCTGTGCCTCGGGAAAGATCAGAGAACTGAGATAGACAAAAAAATCCATCCTATCATGAGCAAGGGAATGGCCCGTTTATAAATTGTAGACATTGGTATCTTCAACATTGGCTGTCTGTAGGTCGAGACCTAAAAATAACCTGTGTCAACATATATACATAAAAAGAAGGGGAATAATTATAAAACGCAACTGAATTGGAGAAGGAAGGAAGAAAGAAAGAAAAACTAGCAAGAATAATCAAACAGAGTATTGTAGAGTGTGCCAGAAAAAAATCGAGTAAGGGAAGGAGAGAGGCAGAAGTCACTCTAGAGAGCCGGTGGGTGAAAATGGGAAGCAGATGTAAAGCGAGGGGAAAAGGAAAACAAATCGGAAATTAAGAATGTGTGAAGCAAACAAAGACACATAATTACTATTTTTGACAGAAATAAGAGTGTATTACTACAACGGCACCATTGGAAGCTCTGCTGGTGTCCTGTTGTGCCTAAAACACACTGAAAGAAAAAGCGCACACTGGGGGGGGCGGGGGGGGGGGGTCTCTCTCACAACTGTCAGGACACTTTGTTAATGTGTTGTACTTAGAGGTGATTGCTGGAGGAAGATCACACCGTTGGTGTCTTATATCCTAGATAAGAACAACTAAACAAGTGCCAATACTGTTGCTTCTAATTAACAGACCTTGGGTTTCTGCACAAAAAGAATTAAACTTAGTGTGAGTTATAGACTATCAGATCAGTCAGAATGAATCACGTTTTTTTCAAATATTTTTTCGCATTTTTTGTGTTGGTTATAATTCACCAAATTACACAAATAATATAGAACAAACAATACAAAAATACAATTTCATAAAAATGACAGTTTCCTAAAATATACACAATTTCATAAACTCTCATGCATCGTTGATCAACATTAACATTCCAATCTCACATTCTCACACATACACATGTCAATATTTGCCGGGTAGAGAACTCCGCTCCACCCATATGGCACTCCTGGCTATACCCAGTTTCAAGAAAAAGAAAGCAGGCGGGGCGAAATTCGCGGCCCTTGCACCTATCTTCTGGAACTCCCTTCCTATGACACTCAGAACCTCATCCTCCTATTTGGAGTTCGGGAAAAATTTGAAAACATTCTTATTCTCCAGAGCCTTCGCTGCCTAGTCTGTCCTTCTGCTGTTGCCGCTGGTCGCAGTCCTTAAAGCGCCATGAAACCGCTGGGTATAAGTGCGCTCAATAAATGTTTTTAAATTCAAATTCAAATTTAATATTTATAATTCAATATCCCCAAAAGACACTATTAGTTTACACCAAAGATACTTTTTCTGATTAGTATTGGAGTTTTTAAACACTTCAATGATTGTCTTTTTAAAGGGTAATCTTATGGTGTAGAAGGGCGGTCTACGCATTTCGAACCCCTAACTGGTGGGGGGTTCTCATCAGGACCTCATAGCTTGAGATTGGAGTGTGCCCTATTAAGTGACAACCCGGACGTGGAAAAATGGCTTCTGGGTTCTCTTAGTTAGGTGGAAAATTTGATAATTGATTTCTTCGTGCGAAGCATTGGAGAAACCGAGATTTGAATCAGGGACCTCAATTTAGGAAGCGCTCTCTGTAACGCAGTATCTGTCCTTCACCCACTGTTTGAAAAAACTGCTGGCACGAAGAAATCAATTATCATATTTGCTGGTATGGTTCTGTACTTTTGGCAGACATTGCCTGGAGCAAGATCACAGTGCCAGAGCATTGATGCGATGATTGGGGCTACATAGCAAAATCAATCTGATGGTGTTCTATAGCATTGAAAGGTGCTGCTGAAGAAAGCTGTGAGGAGCAAGAGTTCCATTGCACTGACTGGCCATGCAGGGGGAACCTCACAGTGCCAGAGTCCTTTGGGATTGGCTGGCAATGCTGGAGGAAGCGCACTGTGCCAGAGTCCTGTTGCTTTGATGGGTGCTACAGAGCAAGTTCACTCTCATGGGGTTCTATAGCGTGGCAAGTGCTGCTGAAGAAAGCTGCGAGAGTCCAATTCTTCTGACTGGACATGCAGGAGGAAGCTTGCAGTGCCAGAGTCTTGTTGCTATGACAGGGATTGCTGGAGGAAGCTCACATTGCCAGGGTCATGGCTTGTTGGAGGAAGCTCACAGTGCCAGAGCCCTGTTGCTTTGAGAGGGATTGCTGGAGGAAGCTCACAGTGCCAGTGTCATGGCTTGCTGGAGGAAGCTCACAGTGCCAGTGTCATGGCTTGCGGGAGGAAGCTCACTGGGCCAGGGTCATGGCTTGTTGGAGGAAGCTCACAATGCCAGAGCCCTGTTGCTTTGAGAGGGATTGCTGGAGGAAGCTCACATTGCCAGGGTCATGGCTTGCTGGAGGAAGCTCACAGTGCCAGGGTCCTGTTGCTTTGAGAGGGATTGCTGGAGGAAGCTCACATTGCCAGGGTCATGGCTTGCTGGAGGAAGCTCACAGTGCCAGGGTCCTGTTGCTTTGAGAGGGATTGCTGGAGGAAGCTCACAGTGCCAGTGTCATGGCTTGCGGGAGGAAGCTCACAGTGCCAGGGTCATGGCTTGTTGGAGGAAGCTCACAGTGCCAGAGCCCTGTTGCTTTGAGAGGGATTGCTGGAGGAAGCTCACAGTGCCAGTGTCATGGCTTGCTGGAGGAAGCTCACAGTGCCAGTGTCATGGCTTGCGGGAGGAAGCTCACAGGGCCAGGGTCATGGCTTGTTGGAGGAAGCTCACAGTGCCAGAGCCCTGTTGCTTTGACAGGGATTGCTGGAGGGAGCTCACAGTGCCAGTGTCATGGCTTTCTGGAGGAAGCTCACAGTGCCAGTGTCATGGCTCGCGGGAGGAAGCTCACAGGGCCAGGGTCATGGCTTGTTGGAGGAAGCTCACAGTGCCAGAGCCCTGTTGCTTTGAGAGGGATTGCTGGAGGAAGCTCACATTGCCAGAGTCATGGCTTGCTGGAGGAAGCTCACAGTGCCAGGGTCCTGTTGCTTTGAGAGGGATTGCTGGAGGAAGCTCACATTGCCAGGGTCATGGCTTTCTGGAGGAAGCTCACAGTGCCAGGGTCCTGTTGCTTTGAGAGGGATTGCTGGAGGAAGCTCACAGTGCCAGTGTCATGGCTTGCGGGAGGAAGCTCACAGTGCCAGGGTCATGTTGCGTTGATGGCTGCTACTAGAGGAAGCTCACACTTACGAGTTTTATAGCACTGATAGGCCCAACTGAGGAAGCTCACGGGGCCAGAGTCCTGTTGCTTTGACAGGGATTGCTGGAGGAAGCTCACAGTGCCAGTGTCATGGCTTGCTGGAGGAAGCTCACAGTGCCAGAGTCCTCTTGCTTAGAGAGGGATTACTGGAGGAAGCTCACAGAGCGAGTGTCATGGCTTGCTGGAGGAAGCTCACAGTGCCAGGGTCATGGATTGCTGGAGGAAGCTCAGAGTGCCAGGGTCATGTTGCGTTGATGGCTGCTACTAGAGGAAGCTCACAGTGCCAGGGTCCTATTGCTTTGAGAGGGATTGCTGGAGGAAGCTCACATTGCCAGGGTCATGGCTTGTTGGAGGAAGCTCACAGTACCCGAGTCCTGTCCGAGTCCTGTTGCTTTGAGAGGGATTGCTGGAGGAAGCTCACAGTGCCAGGGTCCTGTTGCTTTGAGAGGGATTGCTGGAGGAAGCTCACATTGCCAGGGTCATGGCTTGTTGGAGGAAGCTCGCAGCGCCAGAGCCCTGTTGCTTTGAGAGGGATTGCTGGAGGAAGCTCACATTGCCAGGGTCATGGCTTGCTGGAGGAAGCTCACAGTGCCAGGGTCCTGTTGCTTTGAGAGGGATTGCTGGAGGAAGCTCACAGTGCCAGGGTCCTGTTGCTTTGAAAGGGATTGCTGGAGGAAGCTCACATTGCCAGGGTTATGGCTTGTTGGAGGAAGCTCGCAGCGCCAGAGCCCTGTTGCTTTGAGAGGGATTGCTGGAGGAAGCTCACAGTGCCAGGCTCCTGTTGCTTTGAGAGGGATTGCTGGAGGAAGCTCACAGTGCCAGTGTCATGGCTTGCTGGAGGAAGCTCACAGTGCCAGGGTCCTGTCCGAGTCCTGTTGCTTTGAGAGGGATTGCGGGAGGAAGCTCACAGTGCCAGGGTCCTGTTGCTTTGAGAGGGATTGCTGGAGGAAGCTCACATTGCCAGGGTCATGGCTTGTTGGAGGAAGCTCGCAGCGCCAGAGCCCTGTTGCTTTGAGAGGGATTGCTGGAGGAAGCTCACATTGCCAGGGTCATGGCTTGCTGGAGGAAGCTCACAGTGCCAGGGTCCTGTTGCTTTGAGAGGGATTGCTGGAGGAAGCTCACAGTGCCAGGGTCCTGTTGCTTTGAGAGGGATTGCTGGAGGAAGCTCACATTGCCAGGGTCATGGCTTTCTGGCGGAAGCTCACAGTGCCAGGGTCCTGTTGCTTTGAGAGGGATTGCTGGAGGAAGCTCACAGTGCCAGTGTCATGGCTTGCGGGAGGAAGCTCACAGTGCCAGGGTCATGTTGCGTTGATGGCTGCTACTAGAGGAAGCTCACACTTACGGGTTTTATAGCACTGATAGGCCCAACTGAGGAAGCTCACGGGGCCAGAGTCCTGTTGCTTTGACAGGGATTGCTGGAGGAAGCTCACAGTACCAGTGTCATGGCTTGCTGGAGGAAGCTCACAGTGCCAGGGTCCTCTTGCTTAGAGAGGGATTACTGGAGGAAGCTCACAGAGCGAGTGTCATGGCTTGCTGGAGGAAGCTCACAGTGCCAGGGTCATGGATTGCTGGAGGAAGCTCAGAGTGCCAGGGTCATGTTGCGTTGATGGCTGCTACTAGACGAAGCTCACAGTGCCAGGGTCCTATTGCTTTGAGCGGGATTGCTGGAGGAAGCTCACATTGCCAGGGTCATGGCTTGTTGGAGGAAGCTCACAGTACCCGAGTCCTGTCCGAGTCCTGTTGCTTTGAGAGGGATTGCTGGAGGAAGCTCACAGTGCCAGGGTCCTGTTGCTTTGAGAGGGATTGCTGGAGGAAGCTCACATTGCCAGGGTCATGGTTTGTTGGAGGAAGCTCGCAGCGCCAGAGCCCTGTTGCTTTGAGAGGGATTGCTGGAGGAAGCTCACATTGCCAGGGTCATGGCTTGCTGGAGGAAGCTCACAGTGCCAGGGTCCTGTTGCTTTGAGAGGGATTGCTGGAGGAAGCTCACAGTGCCAGGGTCCTGTTGCTTTGAAAGGGATTGCTGGAGGAAGCTCACATTGCCAGGGTCATGGCTTGTTGGAGGAAGCTCGCAGCGCCAGAGCCCTGTTGCTTTGAGAGGGATTGCTGGAGGAAGCTCACAGTGCCAGGGTCCTGTTGCTTTGAGAGGGATTGCTGGAGGAAGCTCACAGTGCCAGTGTCATGGCTTGCTGGAGGAAGCTCACAGTGCCAGGGTCCTGTCCGAGTCCTGTTGCTTTGAGAGGGATTGCTGGAGGAAGCTCACAGTGCCAGGGTCCTGTTGCTTTGAGAGGGATTGCTGGAGGAAGCTCACAGTGCCAGGGTCCTGTTGCTTTGAAAGGGATTGCTGGAGGAAGCTCACATTGCCAGGGTCATGGCTTGTTGGAGGAAGCTCGCAGCGCCAGAGCCCTGTTGCTTTGAGAGGGATTGCTGGAGGAAGCTCACAGTGCCAGGGTCCTGTTGCTTTGAGAGGGATTGCTGGAGGAAGCTCACAGTGCCAGTGTCATGGCTTGCTGGAGGAAGCTCACAGTGCCAGGGTCCTGTCCGAGTCCTGTTGCTTTGAGAGGGATTGCTGGAGGAAGCTCACAGTGCCAGTGTCATGGCTTGCTGGAGGAAGCTCACAGTGCCAGGGTCCTGTCCGAGTCCTGTTGCTTTGAGAGGGATTGCTGGAGGAAGCTCACAGCGCCAGAGCCCTGTTGCTTTGAGAGGGATTGCTGGAGGAAGCTCACAGTGCCAGTGTCATGGCTTGCTTGAGGAAGCTCACAGTGCCAGGGTCCTGTTGCTTTGAGAGGGATTGCTGGAGGAAGCTCACAGTGCGAGTGTCATGGCTTGCTGGAGGAAGCTCACAGTGCCAGGGTCATGGATTGCTGGAGGAAGCTCACAGTGCCAGGGTCATGTTGCGTTGATGGCTGCTACTAGAGGAAGCTCACACTTACGGGTTTTATAGCACTGATAGGCCCAACTGAGGAAGCTCACGGGGCCAGAGTCCTGTTGCTTTGAGAGGGATTTCTGGAGGAAGCTCGCAGTGCCAGAGTCCTGTTGCTTCGACAGGGATTGCTGGAGGAAGCTCACAGTGCCAGTGTCATGGCTTGCTGGAGGAAGCTCACAGTGCCAGGGTCCTGTCCGAGTCCTGTTGCTTTGAGAGGGATTGCTGGAGGAAGCTCACAGCGCCAGAGCCCTGTTGCTTTGAGAGGGATTTCTGGAGGAAGCTCACAGTGCCAGTGTCATGGCTTGCTGGAGGAAGCTCACAGTGCCAGGGTCCTGTCCGAGTCCTGTTGCTTTGAGAGGGATTGCTGGAGGAAGCTCACAGCGCCAGAGCCCTGTTGCTTTGAGAGGGATTTCTGGAGGAAGCTCGCAGTGCCAGAGTCCTGTTGCTTCGACAGGGATTGCAGGAGGAGGCTTCCAGTGCCAGAGTCCTGTTGCTATGACAGGGATTGCAGGAGGAGGCTTCCAGTGCCAGAGTCCTGTTGCTATGACAGGGATTGCTTTGCTGGGAAAACTCACCGTGCTTGCTGGAAGAAGCTCACACTTATGGGTTTGTATAGCACGGATAGGCCCTACTGCGTAAGCTCACAGTGACAGTGCCAGGATCGTATTGTACTGACGAGCACTTCTGGGGAAAGCTCCGCTGATCGGGTCCAACAATTAAGCGTGCAGGGCAGTGTTGAGGGCGGCTCCAGTTTCCTGAACTGTCAGCCTTTGCCCCAATCGTTACGTCTTCCAGGGTCGCCTCTAAGAGGAGGTATCCCTAAGCGCTTTCGCAGATGCATACGGAGCTGACTGGAAACTCCGTGTGCGTCACAGTCTGGTGGGAACAGGGCCCAGTCCTCCAAAAGAGAGGGCAGGGGAAATAAATATATAACATATTTCCTAAAAATGAACCGCTTGGCCCAGGCGGGACGAGAGGTTCCTCTGGGGCTGAGATCTGGTTTTGATTTCCCTGTTCTTTGATCACTCCCCCTTCCGTGCGAAGTTCTGGTATGTGTATTGGACAGCTTCCTGGAAGGGCCTCCGTCCTCCACATGTAGCAATGACATCACACCGCCTGTTGCCACGGAGACAGCCGTTGACATCATCAGTGCAGTCCACACGAGGGAATTGCTGCTGGGGGTCCTAGTGGCGATAGAACAGGGGACCCTCGCATGTCTCTCCTACAACTGATGGTTTAAGGGTTGTTGCCTGGCGACGGCCTCCTCTCCCTTTCATGTTTATGGAAAAGGAACGTTGATTAATGGGGCTCTAGGCGCGTTTTTTATTTCACACATTTCAAATAAAACGAACACAAATAAAATAAAGACAGGCAGCTAGCTTGGTCTGTGTTATGCCTTCCCTCCCCGTGTGGTTCCCCAACTGCAGCGCTGGGACCCGAGTATGCACAATGGTGGTCAGTGCACGCGATGTAGCGTATCACTGAGCATTCCCACCACACACTGTGCACAATTTTACTTTCTGGAACCTAACACTGATTCAGAGAGCCACAGAAACGTACCCGTTCTGTGTCTCTCAGCCCTGGTCTCCATCACACAATGGTACGCAATCTCTAATGCCCTCCGTAATATGGGGCATGATCTACGATTCCACAGGATTAAGTTTCACAATCAATATTTGCATTTAGCGAAAAGAGTCCTGAAAAAAAATCAAGCTTGCCACTCTTGTTTGCTGGTAGTAGGGTAGGCCTCCATATTAGAGGGAAGGTAAAGTGTGCCCGATCCATCATGGGTGCCTGTTATGTGTGGCTGGGGCAGTGGAATGTTGGTGTGGTGTTGCTGTGGAATGTTGGATGAGTGAGAGAGCCAGTTGGAGAATGGGCTGAGCAGCAGGAAGGCTGCTCCTGGTGGGGCTCTTCATTATAACTACCTCGTAAACTTCCTACAAATATACACGTGGACTGCTGGACTTCATTCCAATACAAGAGCGCCATGCTCGCTTCGAGATAGAAGGCATTGTCACCTCCGTGATCGAAGAGCATCCCAACCCGTTATAAGTGTCACACTTTGAGTTGGGTTCTCTATTGCAGCAATTGCAGACACTCTCCATCCCTAAGAGAACCAAACTATTTTGAGATGTAAAGATCCTGACTGCACTGTTTTGGGGGTTTCCACTCCACCAGAGTCATTCGTGTTCTGGTAGACTACATTCTTATTGAAGTGACTTGACATTCTTTAGTGGATCACACCTACAGCAGGTTTGCGCTGGCAGGGTTGTGCAAGCAGCAGATACAACCCCCCACCCACTGAAACAAAGCTTCTCAATCAGCCTAGTTAAATGTGGAGGGCATAAAGCACCACTTCTATTATTCCTTCCACATTTGTGTGGGTACATTAAAGGTTCCCAAACCATAATGATAGAACATCCATGTTATATCTGTTTATGTGTTATGTTACATTGATTTGTATAGCGCACTAATCACCCAAGAGGGTATCCATGCGCTTGAGCAGGTGTGTAGATAAGCGGTCCCTAAGGTGCTAATACGAAGAGCCAGCTGAACTCAAGAAGTGAGGCAGAGGCTCGGATGTGTTATTGGAGGTTGTTCCATGTCTTGGGTGCGATACAGGAGGCTGAGCGAACTCCAGTTTTGCTTTTGCGGATGCTGGGGATGTGTGCGAGTGAGGCAGAGGGCAGGTGTCTGGTGGGTTGGTGAAAGTGTAGGCAACCGTTCAGGTATTCTGGTCCTGTGTTGTGAAGGGCTTTGTGTGTGTGACAAGTTTGAATTGGCTGCGCTCTTGAATGGGGAGCTAGGGAAGCTTCCTGAGGTCTGGTGTAATGTGTTTGCTTCCCTCCGTTGCTTGGAAAGAGATAAGCAAGAACCATTATAGTAAGGAAATCTTTTAGCATTAGCATAAGCAAACAAACAAGCCCCCCAAAAAGTTACCAATTGAAGGTACATTTCCAACATTTCCCACAATAAGGGAGATTGTTTTGGATGATTTGCTTGTGTCCTTGTAAAACTGGGTGCCATCTTTCACCGTGATTTCCACAGGCCGTGCAGCAAACCCTTTTCGCTTTAAGTAGAATTTTACTGCACACTTAAAATATCAAAAATGTCAGTTACTTGGCCTTATCAAGGGGTATTTGAGATGCAGATTCAGAATTGGATGAAAAACGAGACAGGAGATGGATTGAGGGAGTAGGGGCATGTAGTGATTAACCAAGAATTTATTTATTTATTTATTCAAAGTTTTATATAGCGCGAACAAGATCTTTGCAGATATCAGAGCGGTTTACAGAAACAAGGGGTAGGGGCAACAGGAGGGTGATTAAACCAACTATTGGGTACAATATAGTAGTCTATAGTGAGTGAGTAGCAAAATAGGATAGCAAACATGTAAAAATATAATACCAATAAATGATCAGGTAACCAATAATACAATAACGGTGCAAAGTCTTTGATCCAGCAATAATAGAGATCAGGTGAACTTGGCCATAAGGATGGCTTTTACCTCCTTCTTAAAAAATGCAGTGGAGGAGATAAGTCTGGTTTCAGGAGGGAGTGCATTCCAGATCCTGGGTGCCATTCCTGAGAAGGAGCGTTTGTATGTTTTTTCCTTCCGGAATCTTCGAGGTTTCAGGAGGAGATTTTTTGTGCTTCTATTGGATCTCGAGCCTCCTGATATAGTCATCTTTTGAGTGAGGTAGTTGGGTGACTTGTGGTGTACGACCGAGTGTGTCATACAGGCAATTTTCAGCTGTATTCTGGCTTCAAAAGGCAGCCAGTTCAGGGATCTCAAGTCAGGGGATATATGCGAATGTTTTCTTGAACCAGTGATGAGTCTCGCGGCAGCGTTCAAAGAGGCTCTTAGGGGTGCGGTTGTTGAAAGGGGGAGTCCGCTGAGGGCCACGATTCCGTAGTCTATGCGAGGGATGACTAGGGCTTGTACAGCAGTTTAGAAGTCCTTAGCTGGGAAGATGGGTTTAAGTTTCCTCAGAGTGTTGATTTGGAAATTAGCTCCTTTAGTTGCTTTACTAATGTGCTGCTGCATGTTGAGGTTGGCGTCAAGTGTGATGCCTAAGGATTTCGCGGATTCCACAATGGTGGGTTGGACATTGAGCGCAGTTAGGTGATTGAGCCAGGTTTGGGGGATGGCGATTTTGGCAGGAGGTGCGATCAGAAGGAACTCAGTTTTCAGAGCGTTTAGTTTGAGGTGATTATCGGCCAACCATGATTGAGTGTTTCTGACTGTGGAATTCAGAAGTTTGATGTCTTCCGGGGATTGTAGCTTGAGGTAAAGTTGAGTGTCATCGGCGTACATAAGGAATTGTACATTAGATGCTTGCAGCACTGTGGTGAGTGGTGAGTGGTTCCATGACGAGGTTGAACAGTGTGGGGGATAGGGAAGATCCTTGCGGGACGCCTAAAGTTGTAGGTACAGCTGAGGACAGCACGTTGTTGATCTTGAACTTCTGAGACCGGTTATGTAGGAAGTAAGTGAACCATTTGAGAACAGTCCCGGATAAACCCATTCTGGTATTTAACAGCTCCAGTAGGTTCTCATGTTTGACAGTATCAAATGCTGAGGAGAGATCAAGAAGGATGAGGAGGCAGGAATCATTGCGATCAAGGATTTGGAGGGCGTCATCAATTATGTGCGTCATAGCCGTTTCCGTGCTGTGTTTCGCTCGGAAGCCTGATTGATGAGGGTTGAGGAGGTCAAACTGATCAATGTGTTTTGTCAGTTGGAGTTGTACGCATTTTTCCAGCAGTTTGGCCAGGGTGGGGATATTAGTGATAGGGCGGTAATTGTTTAGGTCAGCCGGGTCAGCTGTAGGTTTCTTGAGTATAGGCGTGACTTGCCCCACCTTAAGGGAGTCTGGGATGAGTCCTTGCTGAAGGGAGCTGTTGATGATTTTAGTCCAGAGTGGGAGGAGCAGGGGGGTGAAGTCTTTTACGGCATTGGCAGGTAGGGGGTCTGTGAAGTGATTAGAGGGCTTCAATGTGCCGAGCAGTTTGTGAATTGTTTCTTCAGAGTAGGTGTCAAAGGACGTCCATGATGCGTTGTTTTTAGGTTGAGTGGTGGTCATGCTGATGTGGCTGGAGTATCAGCTTACATCATTGAGGAGATCACTTCTTATGTTGTCGGTCTTTAGCTTAAAGAAAGCAGAAAAGTCTTCGCAGTGTGGAATATCGCTCGTTGTGGTGTTTGCTTGTAAGGGTTGCATCTTGGTTTGAGTTTTGACTAGTTCGAACAGTTTTCTCGGTCGTTTTTTTGCTTGGTCCAGCTGGTGGCTAAAGCAGTCAGATTTTGAGCGCTTGATTTTCCTAAAGTAGGCATTTCTCTTGTTCTTAAGCGTTTTAAGCTGCAGTGCTGAGGGGTCAGATCTCCAGGTGCGCTCTGCCATTCGCATAGCACGCCTGTCTTCATTGAGTCTACCATCATACCAGGGGTTCGAGTTCTTTGTTGAGACTCTCTTCAATTGCAGGGGGGGCGGCTTCGTTGATTATTGAGTTCATAGAATCGAGTTAGAGGTCGGTCAGTGATTGAACATCAGAGGCGCCCGAAGGGGGAAGGAGGAGACTGCAGGTGTGGGGAGGCAAGGAGTTAGGGTTAAGATTCTTCATGTCCCTTTTCCAGATCTTGGATTTGGTGGGTTAAACACTTCTACTTTGGAGCCAAAGTTGTCACCAGATTGTATAGGTCTGCCCAGGACAGCAATCACCAAAACTGTGTTGGCAGCATCACACTGAATCACGAGCACTGCTGCCTTTGAACCAATGGAAGACCCTGGGTAACTCTTACCTCAACTAACCACCACCATCAGCTGCAACCCCAAAGAGTCCTTGCAGCGAAGGGTAAAGCTGGCTACCCTTCTCTATAGTCCTGCGAGTTCAAACACTCACGTTTTAAAAGTTTTCCCACAATAATTCTGATAAAATACATATGATTTTTTTCTCCTCGTAATTTCATTCTCAGAAAAAAACATTCTCTGTTTAGTAGGAGTTTACTTGTGTCCCCATGCTGCTGCCTCTTTGCCAGGTTGGATGGCGCTCGCGGCGGGTCACAAAACGAGGCCACGTTTCACCAGCGTTTCATGTTTCTCCACGGCTCCCCGCCCACCAAATTGGCTGGAGAAATATTTTTTGGGCGATGGATAAATCAGATGGAGAGCTCGAGGCTCATGCCAAGGTATCTCCCGGAGGTTCATGTGCGTGCGAGCCCAGGCTGAAGCACAGCACGATGAGAGGACAACACATGTCCCCAATTAGCCGCAGCCTTGCCCTCGCCTCCCCTCTGCCCCACACCCATCCACCCCCCCCCCCCCCCTTTAACCTTACCCACAATTACAGGTCTCCCGCTGTAAGTGCAACTGCCCAGACGTGTCTCCAAGTTCTGAGGCTATGAAAGAATGTTTTAAACATACAGAGATATCTGGATGAAATAAAAAGTTGCAGTGACAAAAAAGGGGGGGATAGGGGGGGCAGAGGAAATGAGAGTGTTGCGTAAACAGTAGAAGTGCAAGAACACGAAGATGGAGGAAAAGGGGGAAGGAGAAGAGGTAACTACAGAGCGGGATCTAAATGACAGTGAGAGTAAAAAGCAGTGCAAATAAACAGAAAAAGACATAATAAAAAAGAAAAAGAACTAAGCTAAGACAGGGCTCGATAGGAAAAGATAAATTAGAGCAAAACTAAATGAAGGCTGAAACTATCAAGTACCTCATCCACCCCAAGAGAGGACGGACATGGTTTCGAAACTGACTGCCTAATGGAGATGAGGCTTTCTCTTCATGTCTACCTACTCTTCCGTCACTTCCGCGATTTGTTAAAGCGCGCACGCGCAAGGAAGTTCCGCGGTTCGGCCTCTGCTTCAGAGCCCTGCGCGGAGGCAGCAAGGGCGGACTGCCTTTCATTCTTCTGGGGTCAAGAAAGCGAGCAATAGTAGGTTGCATCGCCCCTACACCTGTCTTTCAGCTACCAACCACAGCTGTGCTTAGGGTGCATACAGAGCTTGAAATGGAAAATAGAAGTGCAGGTACTCTGTGCCAGAGTACCTGCTTGTTTCTCAGAAGTGCCAGTACTCTCCAATTAGAAATATTGAATTTCTCTTGAAAAGTGCTGGTACTCGACCTCTCAAAATAAAAAAAAAGTGCCTGTACTGTGTACCGGACAGTACCGGCCAATTTAAAGCACTGGGTGCATACCTAATTTAGGACTCCATCAACTGACGTCACATCCAGGCGCATAGATGCAAGCAGGTCAGTTGGAGATCTAACAATGCAGTGTGCTGCACCCTGGACAACTGCCCCCTGCACCTCAGGCGGGGCGTTTTCCTGACTTCTCACAGACGGCAAGGACCCTCTATTTAATGTATGGATCTTCTAATGATACAACAATTTGGCGCCAAATTCTGGTTTTATGAGCTGCCACTGCCTGCCTAAAGCTGCCCTGTCTCTTTGCCTGGAAGAGCTCTGAAATGGCCACAAAACAACCGAAGCACTACACAAAAAATAGTAAAATAGAGATACGAATGGCCTAAGAGATGGCTGGGCTGAACAACATGGGAGAACTTGGAGGAATGTAACCGGTTTACCAACAGCTGGTGAAAATTGGTGGGAAAAGTCCAGCAAACTAATCGGATTACCATCAGTGAAAGAATGACATGCTTGCTGCACAGACACAGAAGGAAGGGCTCATCTTTTTCGAGAGTAGTACCTGTTCCTGATGTGGATGTTGAGTATAGTTCAAGAAGCAAGTGGGTTGATGAAGGTAGATCACTATTGGGGCCAGTTAAAACAAATTCGCTGGAGCCCAGAGCTGTGCTGAGAAACTTGTTGATGACCCCAAATTGGAATAGGGAGTGGAAGTCACTGTCAGACCCTGCTTGGGAGCTAAAGGGGGGTGGTCTACAGGGCGTAAACTATGCTGGTTGAGGCTGTTTGACAGTGGGGTCCTGCTATCTGTCCTGTGGCTGTGCAAACTGGGCCACGTACAACCCTTTCTGCTTTTGATTGTTAGGTAGCAAAGGCGAGCAGTCGCATACTTCTTAGGGAGGTAGTGTGAAGGCACCAGCTCAGCACTCAAGTCAACCAATAGGCACAATAATATATTGTCTAGCCTTGTACTTATCTTTTATGCAAAAGAAAGTACTTTTATCTCACAGCAGAACAAAATCCTACACAATTCAATGGTAATGTAATACAGGGATATCATCTAAAAATCCTCTTCTGATGTTCTTCACTGGATTTAATGACTACAGTTCCCAACACCATAAAGCAGCAGCTCCTAACCTTCTGACTTTTGGGAACCCAAGCTGAATCATTAATGGAGCCCACGAAACCCTGCCTAAACAAGTTTCACAAACCTTAAAAACACATAAAAATAAACAAAACCAGTATAAATCAAACAAATAATTAATATTTTAATCAATTCACAAACAAAAATATGAACAAAAACAAAAGTTTAACAGGTCTTGACATTTTCAAAATGTTGTTTTATTTCTAAAAAACAAAGGAATATGCTAGACTCTAGCATATCACTTTATCTTTTTTGCTCCAAATGCATGCTTTTATTGTCAATGCATAGAAGTGCTGCTTCAAATGATGCAACCAGTCCATGCTAGATTAAGGTTGCTGTACTTCTGCTGCTACTATAAATCAAGATTAAGATAAATTTAGATTCCAATTTCAAATTCAGAGCATTTTGAAAATTTCCATTTTTATGTTTTTTTTATATATGTGCTTTATTAATTTGCTAATATTACTTAATTTTCTAAACAGTTACAGACCCTGTGTAGATGTCGCACACCACCGGGGGGCCCTGGACCCCAGGTAAAGAACTGCTGCCATAGTGACTTGGGCTTTAGTCAGGCACATGTGCAGGCAGCATCGATTACTCTCACTTATCAAATGTGTAACTCAATCTACAGTCTTTCACCCTTCAGGCAAAAGTCTCATGCATATGCAGATAGGCATTTGTGTGTGCTGCCTTTGGTCTGTGATGCATCCTAAGCCATGTTGTGTTTATCTGCTGGTTATCACGGCAGCTGTAGCAAAGTGGCAGATGCAGTTTGTTCCCCCAACCTCACAGTGACATCTATTCTCCTGTGGCGGCGCGGCGGCAGCCTTGCCAAGACTGTATACTCACTATGAAAGGCAGATCTGCATGGCAGTCCTATTCCTCGACAGAGTGTTTGCTGGATACAGACAGGAACTTGCAGCAGTTGTGGACTTCAAACTTTCATCCATGATGGTTGGCCTTCAGCAGTTGTAGCCTTTGGGTCCTTTGTGCATGGTTACCCATACACTTGTTGCCCCAATGCTGATGGTTATGACTCTGAAAGTGCACTGAAACCTGCTGCCCAGGCCCCAGGGCCAGTGCTTTCCCCCTAACCAGGATGTAGCAAACTGGCACTCCCAATTGGCAAGGACTTTAACCCCCGTATAAGTCCCTAGTAAAGTGGTACCAGGTATAGCCAGGGCATTGGTGTTAAAGGGGTCACCAGGGCTTGAAGCACTATTTGTGCCACCTTGAGTGACCCAAGTAAACAGATTGAAAGCAGGCCTGTCACTGCAGACTGCAGGAACAGTGCAAAGTGCACCAACTCAACTTTGCCCTCCCAATTAGTGGCAAGGTCAAAGCACTATCTTTAAAATGTCAGTTGCCTCTGAGGTAGGCCTCCCAAGCAGAGGACGCAGGGTGGAGTATATTTAAGATGTGGGCATATAAATGAACATTTATATGTTCCTATAGTAGCCCTTTCCATTAAGGACTGTTTTAAGTGATCAGCGGACCATAGGATAACATGGGCTGGCACCCGGACACCCTCAAGGTTGCCAGGCTTCACTATGGTACTGCCCAGTATGGCCATGTTTGGTATCAAACCACATGCCTCCTCACCCCTGTCATGATTCAATATTTGGTTTGATGTGACATGCACCCAAGTGGCTACCCTAGAGGCTGCCCCAGCCTTTCCTGTGTTCTGGCTGCAGGTGCTACCGCCAAGACAGGAATATGACCTCCTGCCAGGCAGTGTGAACACTCCCAGGAGTCAGAAACAAAGGCCTGGCCAGGAAGGAGGTGACACCTACCACCCTGACAGGATGGCTAGTGAAGTGGCACATCAAGGCAGTGACCTTCAAAGCATGCACTGCCTCTGATATGCACACAGGCTGACTCCCAAAGGAGGAAGTCATCCTCCCCCTTCCCCCAGGCACATTTGCGCCCAGGCAGTCCGGAAAATTAGTTAGTCAGAGGGCGTACACCCCCATAAGGCTAGCCATATTCCTAGGGTGGGCTACCTGGTCTGTACAGCAAAGGAAGTTTTCTGGCATTTTTGGAAGTGACAGATTAGAGGATTCTTGGTAGCAAAGGTGATACACACCCGAATGTGATCACCTCAGGGGCAAATTAGCCGCTGGGGCAAGCAGCACAATGGCCACTTGTACCCACACCCCAAATGACCCTAAATCTAGAATTTATGGGACACCCCTGACACCAAAACCTCAGATCTGTGAAGACTGCAAAGCAGGACAAAGAAGATACCCGAATCTGCGACAGCAGGAGTTGCACAAACCAAAGGCGAGAAACTCTGCACCAGTGATAATGCTACTGGAACTGCATGACTGAGACTCTATCTGAAACCAAAGGCCAGCACCGCCACACAGAGAGGCCCCTTTGAGACCCAAAGGCAACTCCAGACTTCCCTGGAGTAGTGGCACTATTCCCCTACAACCGCAGGCAACAACAAAGTCACGTAACCAAAGAATCGCTGGCCATCGGGCCCTCCAATGGATCGCCCAAAAGTAGATGGTCCAGTGCATTGTGGCAAACATAGTCCTGACCTCCTACAAGTTTCCGGTGGCTACTGTTTTCTCCCGGACCTCCGGACAGTGAAGTATCATCTCTCTGACCTTACAGCTACCAATGCTTGTTGGTGATCAGATCGGTTACCAACCCCTTTACTTGATGCTGCAACAAGAGGGAACCACACAACACCTTTAACCGACCACAGGCTTGGCCCCAATTTCGACCTTTTGCACCTGTTTTCTCCCCTACCGTTTAAGCGGTAAACCTAGCTCTCCTGCGGCTCCCGCTTCAGCACCAAGGACAGCCAGGACAACTCTGCTCCCGTGCCTCTTTGGCCAGGTAAAATTTAGCTGACTGTTGTGGCTTGGTCCTGAGACCCGCAACACCTTAACCTCCGTGGGTTCCACATAACTCGACCTGCAAGTGACAGATTTTCACTAGTACTTTTCCCGTTGACCACAATGGAAAAGTTTACAGTTTTGAATTGCACAGATTTATGATTTCTTCTAAAATCTATAACTCCGGTTATATGTATCCAATTGTGTTCATTTTGAAGTCTAAATGTATATAAAAATCTGCTTTATTTTATAAATTGGTGTCGGATATCCTTAGAGTTGTGTCAATTACTTATTGTCTATGTTGGTACTCTGAAATGCGAAAACACATGTTCCTCTAGTAAAGCCTGACTGCTCTTTGCCACACTACCAGGACTGGGAACATATTCCTCACAGCAAGATGGGGGCTCAGGTCTACCCCTGAATGGGAGCGTGCAAAAAGAGTCTGGTGTTTTTGGCCTGCTGGCGGTTTCCTGTGGAACATCTATCTGGGGCAGACAGATGAGAGCATAAACCAGCCCTAGGTGTGGAATCCGTGGAACACTTCTTCCTTTCGTGGGAATATTGTTTTTTTCCTGGGGCAGGGCGCTGACGAGTTTCTGCTCTCAGGGCATCAGAATCCATAACACACTTCTTCTGGAGGTTCTTGCCTGAGTGTGGCTGGATCCATGTGATTCTTGCTGACGTGTTCTCTCACTGGGGCAGAGGTCTATGCTGTTGAGAGGTGGGGGGAGAAATATTCCATGTTATGTTTACTTGCAGTGTTTCTTTTCTGTGGCAGGGCGCAGAGAGGCAAGGCAGGGTCCTTTTCGGGGAGGATGGGGCAGAATGAGTGGACAGTTAATAAAAGTGTGTCTTTTCTGTGACATGGGGTCTCTGCTCTCACCCTTCCTTACCTGGCAGAAGTACTCTTCAGTAGCACACGGCCTGTCCCCATGCAGCCCACTGAATCCCTGCTCAGGCCGGTGCAGCGGCTCTGGCCTGCCCCAGTCCCTGCGAGGCTAGGTTAGTCATGGCTGCGGTGTAGGTTCCCGCACATCACGTGTCTAGGCAGACGGAGGAGGGTGTGAAACCCGCTGAGCACAGGGGGCAAAGTAATAAAGACTGGAGGATCATGTTGTGCGGAGAAACTGGCCAAGTAGGAGGTCCGGGGATCTACGTCTCGGTTAAGCTACTGTCTGTAGATTGGTTGAAACGGATTGCAATTAGTTGTAAGGATTCTTACTGTTATAATTAAGATAATTTTGATGTATTCAGTTTTTAAATGTTTTCCCCTCAAATTGTATAGGAACCGTTCTGCAAATTCCTCAGCGGGTTGTGTCTTGGAATGGGCACGTGCCCCCTTCCTCTTACACCACGAGCACCGCGCCTTCAGAGAGGCGCCAGTGACTGAATGGGCATGGAGATGGTCTTGTCCTCCGAGGTGAGCCGCCCCTACAGCGACCAGAGTAGAGATAGAATCGGCGCTTCGACCACCGCACCCTTTGGTGAGCCTTATATAGAGAGAGATGACCTTAGCCACGGTTTTTTGAAGTGACTATGCGAAGTAACCGGGTGCACGGCTATTTCTGTGCCTGGCAGATCGCACGCTCTTTGCCCTGTGCCTGTGGGGATACAATGTATTAAGGCAGGTCCGAGCACTGGCAGAGCCGGGTCTTCCGGCTATGTGGCAACCACTTTAATGTGTGTGGTGCTGGTTGCAGGCGCGTCTGCAGAGCCTGTTTAGCATTAATGAGCCCCATTCATGGCCTGCAGCACCTCGAGCTGTCCAACGCCTGCCGCGCTGAACCCCGCCACAGCTCTATGTATAACACCTGCCCTCACCTGCGCACCCCCGGCCGCTGCAGCCCTGGAACCCACTGATACTCTGTCAGGGTACCTCGTCCCTGGCCGCCAGCTCGTGGACATTCAAGACTTTATATATTCATTTGGCTTTTGTAAGCACTCTTATACCCAGGAGGGTTTCTTGGCGCTGGGCATTTCGGCCTCGACTTCCAGAACCCTATGCTTCTCCAATTGGGCCCGCGAAATAGTTCCGCCAGTTCTTTGCAAGCCTGGCCGGGAGCGCCCCAGCTATTTCAGTACTGGGGGCACAGGGAGCTCTGCTGACCGGATGTGCCAGTCTTGGGACCCATCATTCGTTCTGCCAGTTCTTGCTGATATGTCGCGGAGCCTGGTACTCCAGCACTGCGCCTCACAGGCGTATCTGCCAGGGCGTCTCTACCCTCCTGACCAGACCTGCAGCATTCCACGTAACTCAGGGTGGGCACAGATGTCACTCGACTCTCGCCGTCAGCACTGGGACTCGCGCGCCGGTCTGGGCTCCAGTCATGAGAGGTGAGGCCTGCAGCCGGAGCCTTTGATCTGCTGCTGGGTGTCGGTGTCCGCGGGTCACTCACTCGCCATCATTTACTACTGTTTATTCAAAGTCTGCAAACGCAAAGCTGTACAGCGCCGCAGGAAAGACACACCTGCCCATTAACGTTATCTCCGGAAGAGGCTGTGCTGGAGCCTTTCCCCATCCCACACGTCACGAGCAGGCATGCATCACCTCTGACCCTCCTCCCCTTCTACCTCACCTCGTCCTCAGGACTGAAAAAATAAAAGCAACTTTGGAAAAACACACACAGTAGGCCACGAGGGAGGAAGCGCACGTGGGCTGGGGCGGGTTACCAGGGTAGTGGAAATGTACCGAGTCTGTGCAGCTGCTAGAGTAGGGGCATTCCACGCCAGTGGTGTTTGCCACATAAGGATCCCTTCTATTGCCATAGCCAGTAGGCCTGAATTAAATGGACGCGTAATTTGTCGGCATGCTTAGGCTGACCAGGTGAATCCATGTCACCGGAACACGAGTTTTACAAACCTAGGATTTACTATGGCAAATCGATGCGTTTTAGATAGAAGATTGGTTTGATTCCATTGAGCGAATGGCACTAACAGCCTGATTCATCAAGCTGAAATCGGCTCGCAAAGGGCCAGATTCTGAAAATCTGGCCCTTTGCGAGCGCTATTTTTGCATTTGGGATTCATCATCCTAAATGCAAAAATCGGTAATAGCGATTTCGCTATTTTGCGAGGAATTACATTTAAGGAATCTCTATTTGAGATTCCTTAAATGCAATTCATCATCCATTTAAAAATTGCGAATTCGCAATTTCGGCCCACTATTTACCGCGAGGTCAAACCTCGTGGTAAATAGCGAAAACTTAGAAAAATGCTTTTAAAAGCATTTTTCTAAGTTGCATGTTGCACACACACATGTCCTTTGGACATGTGTGTGCGCAACACCTGTTTCAATTTGCATTTAAGGGGTGCTACAGGGTGTCCTTTGGACACCCCTAGCACCCTTTAAATCGCTATCTTATTTGCGATTAGCTAATTGCTAATCGCAAATAAGGAATACTCCCCATTCATTCCTATGGGCCTTTTGGCCCATAGGAATGAATGGGGAGTTATTCCTTATTTGCGATTAGCAATTTGCTAATCGCAAATAAGGAATATGTAGGAATCGCATTTTTTTTTGCGATTCCTACATGAATCCCGTTTTGCGAGCCTGTAATAGCGATTCCTTATGAATCGCTATTGAAGACTCGCAAAACGGGTCTTTCATGAATCAGTCTGTATCACACTTAAAGTAATTACTGGTAAAAGGAAAGCCCATGGCTGGAAAAGGAGTGTCCCGCAGACAGTGCTTGAAATGGAAAAAAAATAAGTGCAGGTGCTCACCAAAAGAAGCAGTGGGCGGAGTTTAGGGAGGTGCTAAGGTGGAACAAGGGGCGGGGTTAGCTTTTTGACTTTGCCAAGGTTGTATGCACGAAATCTGCATGCATAGTAAGAATGTTGGATATATCTGTCCATTAAAATGTACACAGATCTTTCTCGCAAGTGCATTAACCTCCAGATTTATCCACTTTATTGTTACTTATGATGCCCCAAGCTCACTTACTTATGGGAACGCCCTCGGCTTTCTGGTTCTCACGATTGGTGAATGCGCACCTGCAAAAAGCCAGGAATTCATCTGGCACTATTTTCATTCTCGCTACCAGTGGGTGTTTCTGTCAAACCTGTAAACCAGAGCTACTTTCGAAGAGACATACTGTGTATAACTTCAGTGAGCAGCACATTCCCTCTCTCTTGCTCTCCCTGCTACTGTTTGAGAAATGCGGACACACAGACACTAGTGATATTGCTGTTGGTGGCTCACCCTTTCAACATTCCATTTTATGTGTTTGAAAAGGAGTAAACACGCTGCAGATGGGATATCAGAAAGAATGAAGTATCTACTGGGCTGATCTATCTGCACTGTTAGTAATAAAAATACACACCATGACCCCAGGTGTGTTAATTCAGTTAATAATTGATATTATGTGCCTCATATACTTACTATACTAAATGCCAAATGCATTCTTGCATTTGCATTTGTGGATAAAATACATATTAAAAAGAAAATGAACAGGCTTTCAAATCACAATATAATGGCAGATGGTCTTTTTGAATCAAAATATGGCCAATGACGCAAAGTCCTGGTTAGGTGCTGGCGCTTATTACAAATAGAATATGTTTTCTGTGCGTGTACCACGTAACTTGTACAGACGATCACCTGGGAGCACACAATAAATAAAAAATGTATGTTTTTCTGCTTTTGACATTCGATCACAGTGTGCATAAATTGCAGCCATGAGTGTGAAGAACACGCACATAACTAGCCATGCAACACATTTACTGGCTTTCTGATAAAAATGCAGCCATGTACATCCATGTGACATGTAGGCCCAGGTGGTTTAACACTGGCTGCGAACATCTCAGTTTAAAGAGCATTTCACATTTTCTACTGGTCTGACATGGTTGATAAAATAAGGATCAGCGAGTTTGGTAACAAGATCCCTTTTTATTTACACATGCAAGTATTGTATTGTAATGTAATTGCATTTATGTAGTGCATACTACCCCTGACGAGGCGTCAAATCGTTTTTTCAGTGAGTAGCACGCTACTCCAGAACCGATAAAGGATTAGTGTTGAATTAGCATATTGAAATATGAAAATAATTTGAGTGGTGGATATGTTAGTCAGTTATTGAGTTGAGAAGGATAGCAGGGGGGATAAAAGAGGGAAAAGGGTTTGTATTTATATAGCGCTTGTTAACCCTGATGTGGTGTTGAAACGCTTTTTTTGACGAGTAGCACGCTACTCTGGAACCTAGAAAGGATTAGTTGAGTGGAGTGAAATATGAGTGGACATGTTAGTCTATTATTTGGATCGAAAAGGCTAGTGGAGGGATAGAAGAGGGAAGGATTCAGACCTTTATTTTGGGAGGTCATAGCAGTAGGGGGAGGCTTGGAATGAGCAAAAGGGATGTGGAGGGGAAGAGTCAGAGGGAGGGGTTTAGAAAGACTTGTGAACTACAACGTCCTTAAACGTTGTAGTTCGGGCCCGCTTTATTTTCACACTGTGCTTGTGGAAAGAGGGGAGAAGCAGCAGCTGTGCCATCAGAAATTGCTGATCAATGGCCACTGGTCAAACAAAGCCAACAGACTGGCTGCACCGAGGCTTGACTCTGGGTTTTTAAAATGCCCTAAACATTGCCGTAGGGGCCGAGCTGCTGGAATTACTGCTGCAATCGAGGACCAAATTACAAAACCACGAGGCAACTAAAACAAATTCTTTTTGATGATACGATTAAAGTGAATAGTGGGTCAGTCTCTGGCATCGTCTTTCACATTTTACCTCCGAAAAGGGAATGCTCACTTTTTTTTTATTTCACTGTACGCAGGACAGGAGCTTTGTGAGGGACAGATAAAAGAGGGGATACTGTTTAAGCATTTGAGGGCTTGGCTTTTCATTGACGCGCAGAAGAGCCATTTTATGTATCCTTCCTAAGCTATCTCCTCGAGTCTAATAGTTTGTTGAAAGGACGCACGCTGCAAAAAACATGCCTACTTGAACACAGTATTGTATTGTAATTGCATTTATATAGTGCTTACTACCCCTGACGAGACGTCGAAGCTCTTTTTCGGCGAGTAGCACGCTACTCCGGGACCCATAGAGTATTAGTGTTGAATTAGTATAGTGAAACATGCAAGTGCATTTTAAGTGGTGGATAGGTTAATCAGTTATTTGGATTTGAATTTGGATAAAAGAGTGAAAGATTTCTATTTTTTTTAAGGCTTTAGCGATAGGATGAGGCTTTTGGAGGAGTAAAAAGGAGTTTTGGAGGGGAGGTCTCAGAGGAAAGAGTTTAGAAAGGTTTGTTTTAGGGGATTGGTATAGTAAAAGAGGTGTCAGATGATGCAAGGAGGGGTAGAGTAGGAGAGAGTCTAGAAAGGGTAATTTTGGCAATCATAGTAGTGGTATGGGGTTTGGGATAAAAGAGAGAGTGGATGTTGAGGATATATTGATAGATGTATAGGATGAGAGATAGGGTAGTGCATTGGAAGGAGTAGTAGAAGAAGTTTGAGATGAGTCAGAGGTTGGGCTAGAAGCTATATTGAACGAAGTATAGGCTGAGAAATAGGGTAGTGCATTGGAAATGCTAAATTAGAAGAAAATGATAAATATATAGATCCATAATTACATTGAAAGTATATAGATACATAAAGGAGGTAAGTATATGTAGATTAAATATATTGATAGAGGCACAGGATGAGAAATAGGGTAGTGCATTGGATATGCTTTTTCAGGAGAAAAGTAACAGACACACAGATCCAAGTACATGGAAGGCACATAGTTGCACAATGGAAGTCTGTACATGTAGACCAAAGATGATTTTTATTTATTTATTATTATTATTTTTCCTCTCAAGAGCATAATTATTTTACATGTTTATACAAAGTGGTACACAAAGATAGGTACATATCTATAGTGGACAAAAAATGCTTGTATACAGAGGGATATGCTGTAAATTTCTGTTTGCGTATGGTCCTTATGTGGGGAAGAGCCACATTTTTAGTAGTTTTCTGAAGATAAGGTGGTTGTCGGTGGACCTTATGTTGGGGAGGTAAAGAGTTCCAGAGTTTGGCTGCTTGAACAGAGAAGGATGTGCCACCCATGTTTTTTTCCTTGTATGGTGGGATTTTGAGGCGAGATGCTCCTTTAGAGCGGAGTTTCCTTTGTTGAATGTGTTTGGTGATTTTATTCCTGATGAAGAGAGGTCCCATTCCATGTATTCCTTTGTGGGTGATACAAAGCAGCTTAGAGGTGGATCTTCTGGCAACCCATAACAAATGCAGGGCTTTCAAGGCAAGGGAGATGTGGTCTCGCGGTTTGATATGCAAGAGTAGTCTGGCAGCCGATTTCTGAATCAGTTGTAGTCTTTTCATGGTCGTTAAAGGTGATCCGTGGTGGAGGCTATTGGCGCAATCGAGTTTGGACAGAACTAGGGTGATGGTAGCTTGGACCTTATGTGGAAATTCCACATGAGGGAAAATTCGTCGCAGCGTTTTTATAGTAGCAAAGCTTGATCTTACTAGTTTATCCACTTGGGCATTCATCGACAGCTTGGAGTCCATGGTCATTCCGAAGTTTCTTACTTTCTTCGATACTTTAGGCAGTGATCCCAGTTTATCAGCCCATGCAGCAAGCGGGTTGTAATGTTTCCAATCGCAACACCTGAGTATTTCAGTTTTTGAAGCATTCAATTTGAGATGTCTCCAGGTCATCCACTGATCCACGGCTCTGAGACAGCTGAAAATTGGTAATTTTCCAATGTCTTTGGGGCATCCCAGTTGAAGGAGTATTTGCATGTCATCTGCATAGTTATAGCATGTGAGGTGAAATTTATTGATCAGTACTGGTAATGACTTCAAGTAGATGTTGAAAAGCATGGGCGAGATGATAGAGCCTTGAGGGACCCCTGCTTTTGTGGAGTATGGTTTGGACGAGAAAGGTGTGGTATGGATGCCATTAGTTCTGTTTCGAAGGTAGGACGCTATCCAGTCTAAACCAGTTCCCTCTATGCCGGCTTCATAGAGTCTTTGTTTCAGAGTGTCATGGTAAACCGTGTCAAAGCCAGCTGAGAGGTCCAAGAGGAGTAGCGCAGCAACCCCGATGCAGTCAACTGTATTCTTCAGGTCATCCCAGATGGCAAGGAGGGCAGATTCAGTGCCTCTTCCTGGACGGAATCCTGTTTGGAAGTCTGAAAGTATGTCATTCTCTACAATGATTTGTGACATTTGGGCGAACGCTGTTCTTTCTATCAGTTTGCCCAGGAACGGTCCATTTGTAATGGGTCGGTAATTGTCAGGGTTCAGCGGGTCCAAGTTGGTTTTCTTCAGCAAAGGGCGTATGTATGACTTTTTGAGTTCTTCTGGAAATATTCCAGTAGTTAAGGAATTGTTGATGATTCTTACTGGAGTGGCAGCAGAGGTTGTTAAAACAATTGTCTTGAAAGTTTGTGGCGGACAGGGGTCAGAAGGGCTGCAGACAGGCCTGCTTGCTTTGACCAGGTCCATCAATTCATCGTGTGAGATGTGTTGGAAGGAACGGAGAGGCTTGATTAGAGCATTCTTGAATTGTTGTTTTGTACAAGGGTTAGTGCTGGTGCTTTGTTTCTGTTTTAAGTACGATTCCAATGTATCTGCTTTGTCCGATTAATGATTTGCCAGTTTGTCTGTGAAATCTTGAGTAACAGGATGAGTTCCTTCTAGGCAATTTGGTTTTGCGAAATTCATTGAGTATTTTATAGAATTCTTTATTTGCACATTTAGCGTTTTGAATTCTGTCTGAATAGTACCTTTTCTTAGCTTTTTTGATAGCCGACTTGTATAATCTGTTAATTTCCTGTACGTGAAGTTTGTCTTGTTTGGCGTTTGTTTTGAGCCAGGTACGTTGCAGCTTTCTAATTTGTTGTTTTATGTTTTTTATTTTTATGTTTCTCCAAGGCGCTTTTTTTCTTTTGTTCAGTTGTGTGGTTTTGAGTGGTATCAGGATGTCAAAAGCTCCTGTAGCCACTCACATACATTTTGAACAGAATTTATTCTTTCCAGATTTGTACTGGATGATAGTTGTGTTTCCAAGTGTTCCACATTGAGTTTGTTCCACTGCAGATAGGTGGATGGATGTAAGGTAGTTTTAGGTGAGTCGCTTAGTGTTGTTTTATGCTGGAAGGCAAGCAAGTGGTGGCCTGACCATGTGACTGGAGTTATAGTTTGAAAGGTAACTAGTTCAGTATAAGCAAAAATGACATCTAGGATATGTCCAGCTATGTGTGTCAGATTGTTGACAATCTGATGCAGGTTCAATGTGTCTAGGCCGGTGATTATAGTTTTTGGATGGGTCATATTGGGTTTATCAAACCAAATGTTAAGGTCACCCAGAACGCATAGGTTGGAGTTTATGTTATCAGGTTTGAAACTGTGTCTAGAAGTGCATCTGGGAATGTTGCCTTGGTAGGTGGAGGTCTGTAAAGGAGCAGGAAGTTACAGGAGGAAGACGGTGTAGGATTGCATCTTGTTAGAAGAGCCTCACAATTCTTTATGGAGATGTTGTCAATTTTAGTGATATGTATTGTTTGCCTGAATACAACAGCTAGACCACCTCTTTTTTTGGCTATACAATTTTGGGTGATTATTTGATAGCCTAGAGGAATGGCTTCATGCAGGTCTGGAGCCATATCTTCTCCCAACCATGATTTGGTTATGAATAGTATGTCTGGTTTTGCATCGGTGAGAAGGTCGTAGACGTGATGCTTGTTTTTAGAGAGGGATTGGGCATTTATTAGTAGACAGTTTAGTGAGTGGCCTTTGGTGATAGTGGGACTTTGTTTGGTAGAAGAGTGATCAGTATTGTGTGGATTTGTAGCAGTGCTGGTATTAGCTGTATTAGGATAGCAATTGTGTAGCTGTTCTGTATCATGTTCCTCATCCAGCATGCTAAGAAGCGCCACGTCACCTGCGCTCTGAGCTCCTTCGTGGAGAAACACGGAGCCCTTGCCCCCCGTCAAGCTGGTTTCCGCCCCGCACACTCTACGGAGTCCGTTGTCATGTCGGTTCTCGACACCCTCAGGGAGGGTATGGACACCAATCAGCACCAGGCCCTTGTGCTCCTCGATCTCTCAGCCGCCTTTGATACGGTGGATCACAACATCTTACTTTCCCGTATCAGGGCGGCGGGGATCGGGGGGTCTGCCCTGGTCTGGTTATCCTCCTTCCTGAGCGACCGCACCCAGGCTGTCCGCCTGGGTGACTTCACAGCGGATTTCCGGAAAGTTCAGTGCGGGGTCCCCCAAGGTTCCTCTCTTTCCCCCCTTTTGTTCAATCTATATATTGCCCCTCTTATTTTCTCTCTTCAACAGATGGAGGTCGCCGTATTTAATTATGCGGATGACCTCCAGCTGATCTTTGATCTTTCCTCTCCTTCTGCTGTCCTTAACTTTCAAACTGTCATGTTCCACATCAGGGACTGGATGAGCCACAACCACCTCAAACTCAACCCGGATAAAACCGAGTTGGTGCTGACGGGTGGTTCATCCAGCCCCTGGTCCCCTCTCTTCTGGCCCCCCTCTCTTGGCCCTCCTCCTGTTCCTTCCTCCTCAGTCAAAACATTAGGCATAAAACTCAACTCCCAACTCACCCTTCACTCCCAGGTTAGCTCTGTGGTATCTTCTTCCTTCCTTTCACTGCGTACCATACGCAAGGTGTCCCGTTTCTTCACTTTCTCTGCCCTCAAACTTATCATTCTGGCCATGGTGGTGTCCCGCCTGGACTATGGGAACGCTCTGTATGCCGGTATTCCTGCATACAGTCTGCGTCGCCTACAACAGATCCAAAACCAGGCGGCCCGCCTGGCTTTCAACCTCCCTAAATTCCACCGCTCTACCCCACTTCTGAAATCTCTTCATTGGCTCCCCGTGCGAGCTAGAATTCAATTCAAGCTTGCATCCATCACTTTCCTGGCCCGATCGGGTCTGGCACCCACCTTCATCTCCTCCGAGATTGTCTCTTATGTCCCCTCCAGGGACCTACGTTCGTCTTCCCAGTCCCTCCTCACCATCCCACGCTTCCGGAGAAAGAAGTGGGGCGGCCCCAAATTTGCTATTCTTGCACCTACCCTCTGGAATTCCCTTCCCCTCCAACTTCGAACTATCACTCTCTATCCCCAATTCCGTAAAAATCTTAAGACCTACTTATTCACAAAGTCCTTTGAATAAGCGTCCCCTCTACCCTCCCTGCTCCTAAACCTCAGTTCCCGCTAGCTACAGCGCCAAGAAACCGCCGGTATACGTGCGCTTTAAAAGTGCTTTTAAACTCAAACTCAAACTAAGAAAGCATTTTGATGGGTCTGCATGTGTATGTTTTGGAGATGGTGTTTGAGAGTGAGTTGGAGTGCTGTGTTGCTTTTGTGGTGTAACATTGTTGTGAAGTAGACATGGGGAAGCAAAGTTGTGACGTGTGGAATGTTGCTTATATTTTTTGTGTGTGTTGAATGCGGAAGGTGTATGAGTCAGGGGAGGTGGTGCAGCATGTGGGTCATGTAGTAATGTTCTAAATTGTCCAATGGATGAGAGGCGGTTAGAAGAGAGGTGCTGTATTGCTGTGTCTGTGTTAGGTGTGGTGGAAGAGGGATCGCTTGGCATTGGAGTTTGTTCCTTTGTGTGGTTCGAAAGGTGGGTATAAGTTTGTATTTTGTGATGGTAAGTATTATAAGGTATTACGATTTGAAGATCTTGTTGTGCTGGTGTGTGTGATATGTTTTGCGTTTGAGGAGTAGTGAAAAAGGGTGCTGATGTATATGTTTCATGCATTGGATTTGGTTGTGTAGTATTGTTTGTGAGAGGAGGATGTGACGTAGAGGGGGTGGTGATGTGTTTATGAGTGGAGTGTATGTTGTGTGTAGGAGGGAATGAAGTAGAGGTGAGAGTTTTTATCTTAGACTGGTTTGTTGCAAGAGTTACAAAGTGTGGTGGTGTGCAGTGTGTGTGTTAGTGTTATTATGGTAGAAGGGAGAGGAGGGTGTTTGTTGAACAACTGATGGAAGGATGATTATACGTTTGTTAGTGATAAAAGGTGGTCTGTTAGGTGTAATTACAGCAGGTAGAGTGTGTCTGAATGGGATGTAGTTATGTATGATGTTGATTGGCGTTGTGTTAGTGATGAGTGTATTGGTTAGTGGTATAGGATAGAGTTGTGTACTGTTTGTAGGTGATGTTGGATATGTGTGGTAGTTGAGATAGTAGGGTGTGTAGATGTGGTTTGGTTGGGTTTGTAGTGCAGGCTGGTACATTAATCTGTGCATAGTGTTGTGCGTGGTGTACATTTGGTGTCAGTGTGTTGCTCTGTTTGTGGATGTGGATGGTGTGGGCTGGTTATTGCTAAATGAGAAAAAAGGCAGCATTTCTTGCCCTAGTCCCGAAAAGGCTCAAACAGGAAACTGCCCTTAGCCTCGACGCCCGGGCTGAGACGCCCTAAGCCTGGCCTTTTTTTTATAGCCCTAGTAATCAGGTGATCCCTTCAGCCAATGGGAACCCTAGCCCTAACACTATCCAATCACAACACTAGCCCTAAAATCTAGAACCAGTAGGAGACCAGGACCTTACAGCCAATCTTAGCCCTAGTCCAAGCACCCAATCAGTTCAAAAACCCTTATCTCTACGTCCAATAAAGACCCTAGCCCTACCAGTAGTCCCAAAACAAGTCCATGCAACCAATGGCACAGATAGCCCTAGTCCCTACTTCCAATAGAAAGCCTAACCCTACTCTAAGTCCCACACCTAGTCCAGCAACCAATAACACCAGAAGCCCTAATCGCTACTTCCAATTAAAGGTCTAACCCTAGCCCTGGTCCCACCCTACTCCCAACAACCAATAACATAGGAAGCCCTAGTCCCTACTTCCAATAGAAATCCTAAACCTAGCCCTAGTCCCAAGCCTACAATGATTGAATCACAGACCCAGAAACCAATCAGAACCGTCAAATACCCAACCAATGAGGACATTAACCCTAATCCAATAGAAACACCAGATACAACCACCAATCAGTGTAGACACGTACCAACCACTAGCAGACCATATAAGGTCCCAGTGACCTCAGACAAGGTTTGCTGGCCAGGGAGTTGGAAGCTGCTTCTCCTGTTCAGAATCTCCTATCAGACAGACAGGCTCAATCCACACTTTGGACTTCAGCAGGTAAAGGCCTCACTAGCTTGCAATCTAACAATACTGTTTGAATAAAACTTTACTCCCCCGGCTGGCCAAAAAACGAAGTGCACAGGCACTAGTAAAACACAGTTTAAACAGCTCACAGAAGCACCCCCTGATGTAGAAAAATCCCGGTTGCTGGGGGGGGGTGGGGAGGGGGAGGCAGGAGGTCTGGTGTCACTGGCTTGTGAACACAAAATGGTGGCTGGGAGTGCACTGTTTTAACATACAGGTCTTAGCACAGAGCAAAGGAGAAATTTGGAGGGAAAGCAGAATTGTCACCAAGAAATGAGAGGGACAAACTACAGAGGTTGGACTGCAAATGTCGCGATCTCCCTCGCCATCACGGCGAGGAAAGGAAAGAAAGGCATAATACCGCGATCTCTCCAATCGGACTACATGTCCCAGAAGGCCAAGCGGCTCTGGAGATCCGGGAAGAAGGCTGAGCCTATATAAGCTCCTCCTCAACAACAGGACGGCGCTTGACAATTGTTATGGTGGTTCAGGTATTGGCGGATGGTGTTGTCCCCGCCGGATGTATACCGTGAAGGAACCCAGCGCAGACGAAGAGCCTGCGTGTTCAGATACAAGACAAGCCAACGCCGAAGAAGAGCCTGCGAGTTCAGAGCAAACCCAAGTCTACGCCGAAGAAGAGCCAGCGTGGTCAGACAACAACCAAGCCTACGCCGAAGAAGAGCCAGCGAGGTCAGAGGAGTGGAGTCAACTTCCGACGTATCGCAAGTATCATTAAAGAAGAACGGGATCGTTCTTCTTCCCCTGTTTGTTTTCTTTCTGTCTAAAGTTCCAGTTTTCCAAAGTATTTTGGGTTCGCTTATTTTTCCCCCAGAGGAGATTACATTCAGAGTCATTAGAGTACTCCTCTTTGATGAGTCAGGATATCCGTGTCGTACAACAGAGTTACTATTCTTTAAAAGTATTGAGAACAAGTCTAGAGAGAAACTATCTCTACACTGTCCAAGAGAAGCCAAGCCCCTTCGGATTTATAGCCGTTAAGAAAGTGACGATAACTTTCTTGGCAAGTATCCGGGATCTCGGATTGAGGAACTTCTTGTTAGCATATGAAGACGGGAGAGTCGTATCTCCGTCCGTTCCTCACCCGAGTGCTGCGGATTCCCCGACCCCGAAGGCAACCTTCCAAGCGCTTCTGTCAAAACCTCCTTTCCTCCCGGCTTCTCGCAATACTCCCTCAGAAGGTGATTCCAACGTCATCTCTGGGGGTTGTGTTTAGACAAGTCGAGGGGACTTTCATCTCATCGTTCCTGCTGGCCAGATTCCTCAGGTTAGTGGCGCGCGACTGTATTTGCGCCGCTTGCAATCCCGACAGATTGTCAAGCCCACGAATACTCACCAGCCCGAACGATGGAAGTCGATGCTACTCTCGCTTCCCTAATGGAAAGCTTCGCAGAACTCCGCCAGGAGGTCCTTACGTCCCGAGCCGAGAACCAAACCTTATACCAGGAAGTTACACAGATGCGTAAAGAGTTCTCGGACTTAGCAATTCGAGACCAGGCGGTCAAACCTCTCCTCAAACCTGCCACATTACCCCCTCCTGCTTCCACCCGGACCGGGGGTTATTTTTTGCCTTTATCTACTCCTACCCCGACAACCGATGCCTTACCAACGGTCCAGATCATTCAGAATACGGGGATACCTCTCGCCCCACCGGAGAGGTTTTACGGGGATGTTCGTAAATTCGAAACTTTTCTCAATCAGTGCCGTCTTCATTTTTTGTGTAAGCCCGCTGTCTTCCAGGAAGAAGCGACGAAAACGGCATTTATGATGTCATACATGGGAGGGAATGCGTCTAGTTGGACCATCCCCTTGCTGGAACGTAACGACCCTGTGTTACACAACTTTGCTGACTTCTGCCTCGAGTTACGGAAATTATTCGATAGAAAATCCCACATGTTAACTCTCGATAGGGAAATCATGACATTGCGACAGGGGTCGCAAGATCTGCTATCATACATCACCACCTTCAATCGCCTGCTAGTAGAAACAGATTGGCCGGTGGAAAAAAGAATTTCCCTCTTTTATCAGGGATTAAGAGGGGAATTAAAAGATGTGTTGGCCCAAGTGGTGCAATTACCCACGACGGTATCTGAATTTATTGACCTCACGGTCCAGTTAGATCACCGTCTGCTAGAAAGAAAGGGAGAAAGACCCTGGGGAGACAATCGCTTCTATTATCCGGTTTCCCGACCACGCACAGGAGGCGAGGAGAGAACTAAGGTGTCTGATGAGTCTGAGCCCATGCAGATCGGAGGCATCCGAGGCCCTCTTACTTCCGAAGAAAAAGATAAACGCAGACGTCTGAAACTTTGCCTTTATTGCGGCAAAGGTGGACATTTTATTAAGGAATGTCGAGCCCGGAATTACGTTCCCGGACGCTCTGCCTTTCCCCGAGTACAAGCTACTATGAAGAACGCGGAGCCGTCGGAAAACTGAAGATCTCAAATCAGACGGAGGTCTCTGACTTGAGATGCACACTTCCCATGATCTCCCCCGTTCTTGCGAACACCCTTCATCCTGCCGTGGCCCACATGAATATCAGTGTGACTCTCTGGATATCCTCTCATCAGAAGTTACAAATTGATGCGCTCCTTGACTCCGGTGCTACCGGTAATTACATCGATCAGGAATTCGCCTTAAGGATGGGCATCCCGTGCGAAAAGAAGCCAAGACCCGAAATGGTAAAAGCAGTGGACGGCACCATTCTTTCCTCTGGGCCAGTGGTGTTTAACACTCTTTCCCTCTTGATGGAGTTTGGGGAAGACCATCAAGAACACATACAATTCGACCTGATCGATGCCCCGCAATTCCGACTCATCCTGGGCATGCCTTGGCTCACGTTGCACGATCCTTTTGTGAGTTGGTCATCCCGTTCCGTTAACATGACCTCTTCCTATTGTAAAGAACATTGTAGGAAGCATGAACTACAGTCCACATTCACCGAACCCTCACCTGCCACCTTTTTGGCGAACGCCTGCACGATCGAGAAGTTCTGTTGTGCCACGGTACTTCCCGCAGAATACCAGGAATTCAAGGCCTTGTTCGACAAACAACAAGCAGCTCAGTTACCACCTCATAGGGTCTATGACTGTCGAGTTGACTTGGTGCCGGGGGCGGATATCCCTTGCAGTCGGGTATATGCCTTGACGGAAAAAGAGACCCAATACCTCAAAAATTATATTGAGGATAATTTGGCTACTGGATTTATCCGACACTCAACCTCCCCTGAATCTTCACCGATGTTTTTCATCGCCAAAAAGGACTGCGACGAGCTAAGACCTTGTATCGATTATAGAGCGATCAACAAGGTAACGATAAAAAACCGCTATCCTCTCCCCTTGATTCCAGTCCTGATGGACCAGCTGAAGGGAGCCCGATATTTCACAAAGCTTGACCTTCGTGGGGCCTACCATCTGGTACGGGTGAAAAAAGGCGATGAGTGGAAGACAGCCTTCAGGACCAAATTCGGGCTGTTCGAATATCAGGTAATGCCCTTCGGTCTCTGCAACGCCCCGGCAGCCTTCCAATTCTTCATGGATGAGGTGCTGAGAGGATGTCTGGAATCCTATTGTGTAGTCTACATTGACGATATATTGATTTACTCAACGACAATATCCGATCACGTTGTCCATGTCAAAACAGTCCTGCGGAAGTTACAACAGAATTCGTTGTATGCTAAGTTGGAGAAATGTCTTTTCCATGTCCAGGAGGTAGCCTTCTTAGGGTACATCATCGACGCCCAAGGTTTCCGAATGGATCTAAGCAAAGTTGAGGTGATCCTCAACTGGAAAACTCCACATAATGTGAAGGCAGTGCAAAGTTTTCTTGGCTTTGCCAACTATTATCGACGCTTTATTCAGGACTTCTCTAAAACTATCCACCCCATTACATCCCTCCTCCGAAAGAACGTGCCGTTTGTATGGGGAACGGAAGCAGAACAGTCTTTTCAACACCTCAAAGACAGGTTCACCCAGGCACCGATTCTCAGGCATCCGGATCCGCATCGGCCGTATATCCTCGAAACCGATGCCTCCCAATACGCCCTAGGAGGAATATTGTCGCAAAGACATCCGGACACGGGGCAGTTACATCCAGTAGCGTACTACTCAAGAAAACTTACACCCTGCGAGATAAATTACTCTATCACAGATAAGGAACTCCTTGCCATCAAAAGGGCGTGTGAGGAATGGAGACATTACCTCCTTGGTGCTCTACACACCGTGGAGATCATCACGGATCACCGAAACTTGTTGTTCCTCAAGACGGCTAAAGCCCTGACCCCGAGGCAGCTACGCTGGACATTGTTTTTCTCCGATTATGACTTCGTAATCAAGTACAGGCCGGGGTCACGCAATGGCAAAGCAGATGCTTTATCCCGCCTGGGCGAGGAGGAACCTGTGACACATGAGGAGTCTCCATATATCCTGCAAGAAGCAGAAGGCTCCAGTCACTTGTTAGCCCTAGTCACGTCCGAAGACTTCTTGGACGACCTGAAAGTGGCCCTCGCTGATCATGACATCGCCACATGGATACAAGAAGAACCAGAGCATAGACACATGGAAAACGATCTGGCATACCATTTCCATGCGTTGTACATACCCCAGACAGCATTGCAACAACGAGTGTTAAATTGGGCTCATGATTCGGTACTCAGTGGACATTTGGGTATCTACAAAACTTCAGCTAATGTGGAGCGGTCCTTTTGGTGGAAGACTGTTCGAGGGGATGTGAAAGAATACGTTAAATCCTGTGCGATTTGTGTTGAAGGCAAATCCATCCATACGAAACCATCAGGCTTCCTCCGTCCTTTGCCTATTCCACCTAAACCTTGGCATACCGTATCCATGGACTTTATAGTCGAGATGCCTCCTTGCAGTAATCAAACTGTTATCCTGGTGGTGGTAGACCATCTCACAAAAATGGGACATTTCATTTCCTTACCGGGCTTACCCACATCTGTCGAATTGGCAAAAGTGTTCCTCCAGCATGTAGTGAGGGCACATGGATTGCCCAGTGTGCTGATCACAGATCGCGGCACACAATTTACGTCGCATTTTTGGAAAGCCCTCTGTGCCATTTTGCAAATTGATGCCAGACTATCCTCTAGTTACCATCCCCAGACGGACGGCAAAACCGAACGCCTCAATCAGACGCTTGAGCAGTACCTCCGCTGCTTTACGATGCAGAATGCCACGGATTGGACCACACTTTTGTGGTTGGCGGAGTTCGCATATAACAATGCTGCCCATACCACCTTGGGGTGTTCTCCTTTCTTTTGTCTGTACGGTTTTCATCCGAACATGCTCCCGTTCGAGTGGCCCGCGGAATCTTTGGTTCCTTCTATACATGAGCATCATGCTCATCTCAGGGCCATCCACATAGATGCTCGTAACTGTTTAGAGTCAGCGCAAACGGCATTAAAAGTGTTTGCGGACAGGAGAAGATCCGAGGAGCCGGCTTACAAGGTGGGGGACAAAGTGTGGCTTTCCACACGTAACCTTCATCTGAAAGGGGTTAATAAACTGAAGCCTAAGTATGTCGGACCTTACAGCATCTGTGAAGTCGTGAATCCAGTGGCCATGAAACTGTCTCTACCTCCTTCCTGGGCGATCCATCCTGTGTTCCATGTGTCACTCCTCCAGCCGTGTCCCTTGCATATGCGGGTGCCTGAGCGCCCCCCTGCTCTGGAGGTGGAAGGCCAGGAGGAGTATGAGGTGCTACGGGTGCTGGATTCTCGTATGGTACGGGGGCGGATCCAGTATCTGGTCGACTGGAAAGGGTATGGGCCAGAAGATCGCACATGGGAGCCAGTAGACCATCTGCATTGCCCTGATCTGGTTGCTGAATTCCATGATCGGTTCCCTGGGAAGCCGGGTCGACCGCCGGGACGGCAGTCCTCGAGAGGGGGTTCTGTCGCGATCTCCCTCGCCATCACGGCGAGGAAAGGAAAGAAAGGCATAATACCGCGATCTCTCCAATCGGACTACATGTCCCAGAAGGCCAAGCGGCTCTGGAGATCCGGGAAGAAGGCTGAGCCTATATAAGCTCCTCCTCAACAACAGGACGGCGCTTGACAATTGTTATGGTGGTTCAGGTATTGGCGGATGGTGTTGTCCCCGCCGGATGTATACCGTGAAGGAACCCAGCGCAGACGAAGAGCCTGCGTGTTCAGATACAAGACAAGCCAACGCCGAAGAAGAGCCTGCGAGTTCAGAGCAAACCCAAGTCTACGCCGAAGAAGAGCCAGCGTGGTCAGACAACAACCAAGCCTACGCCGAAGAAGAGCCAGCGAGGTCAGAGGAGTGGAGTCAACTTCCGACGTATCGCAAGTATCATTAAAGAAGAACGGGATCGTTCTTCTTCCCCTGTTTGTTTTCTTTCTGTCTAAAGTTCCAGTTTTCCAAAGTATTTTGGGTTCGCTTATTTTTCCCCCAGAGGAGATTACATTCAGAGTCATTAGAGTACTCCTCTTTGATGAGTCAGGATATCCGTATCGTACAACAGAGTTACTATTCTTTAAAAGTATTGAGAACAAGTCTAGAGAGAAACTATCTCTACACTGTCCAAGAGAAGCCAAGCCCCTTCGGATTTATAGCCGTTAAGAAAGTGACGATAACTTTCTTGGCAAGTATCCGGGATCTCGGATTGAGGAACTGCTTGTTAGCATATGAAGACGGGAGAGTCGTATCTCCGTCCGTTCCTCACCCGAGTGCTGCGGATTCCCCGACCCCGAAGGCAACCTTCCAAGCGCTTCTGTCAAAACCTCCTTTCCTCCCGGCTTCTCGCAATACTCCCTCAGAAGGTGATTCCAACGTCATCTCTGGGGGTTGTGTTTAGACAAGTCGAGGGGACTTTCATCTCATCGTTCCTGCTGGCCAGATTCCTCAGGTTAGTGGCGCGCGACTGTATTTGCGCCGCTTGCAATCCCGACAGCAAATCCCACAATTCAACACACTAAATGGAGGCAATCATGGGCAGGGAAACCACACATTTAAAATACAACACAGGTGATAACATATGCAATTACAGGCAGGCTAAAACAAAATTTTTTAACTGTAACAACCACAGGCATAGACAGTAAACACAGAAAGTGAAAATCGTTTTTTAAACAACTTTTTGTCTTGGGAAGAGACAGCACTAGTCTGTCTCCTTACCACTTTCTGGACTCTGCTCACTGCAATCTGGGGTACAGGTAGGCTGCAACTCACAAGATGGGGGAGAATGATTTGGGGTGCACCCAGCAAGGCCTTAAGGGGCCTGGGCAGGTGTGAGAGGAGGGCTCAGACTTGCCTGGTAGCTGAATAGCCAATGGTCTGCTGGCCTGGGGGTGGGAGCTGGGGAGCTGCTTCTCCTGTTCAGAATCTCCTTGGAGACAGACAGGCTCAATCCACACTTTGGACTTCAGCAGCAGGTAAGGGCCTCACCCCGCAAGACGACAGAATTAATTTCATTTTTTTCATTTATCACTGCAAGGACAAGACAAATTATGCAATATATTAGGGAATCTTTAAAACTGCCTTCTTCTTTAAACGGCTGCTGCTGAAAACAAACTCAGGATGAATGGCTATTTAAGACTCTTCTATGCTGCTCTTCCATCAGTGCGCCCACCCCACCCACTCCATTCATGAGGTTGTGAAGAGCGGCACTTTGATTGTCCACATAGAAAGCAACAGTTACCTCTTTTAACGTGGACACAAGGCCGTGAGCTTGGTGTGCGGTGCTTTAACATGAGGCTCTGTTGGAGCATAAACCCACTTTTTTTTTTGTAAAAGTTGGTTTTATTGTATTTGAAAAAAGAAACAAAGGTACAGAAAGGAAAACAAGCGGCATTAGTGCAGCAATACAAACATGAGCCCCGCAGGAGCATCCAGTACAATCATTAGAAGCCTCAAGCACCAGCGAGTCACACTAAGCAGAGTCTGTGATGACAGGGCAGAAAAGAGTTCCAACTGCCAGGCGGCACTCAATGGCTCTGCTGAAACTATCCTGAGGAAGGGTAGACCGTTTACCCGAAATGGCACGGGAGATACCCGAGCGGGGAAAGTCCTTCCTCAGTCATGCAGTGCCGCAACAAGAACAAAAGCCCCCCAACTATATTCCCCTCCCACCCACCCACAGTCCCCCCCCCCCCCCAGGTGGTGGCGTCATCACACAGTCTCATTCATCACTACTCACTCATATCATTCGGGTAATTAGACTTGGAAAAGGTGAAGTGCTCTTAGGGCCGATGGACAGACAGCAGAAGGTAAACCGTTCGACAAAAATCTGACTAAAGGCCCCCAGCGGAACATAAAGTTCTTAAAGTTGCCCAAAAAGATGTCCGCCATTCTCTCCATGCTCATTAGCCTCCATAACTTTGCGTGCCACAATGATATTGCTGGGGCCGTTGGTTTTTTCCAAGCCGTAGCCAGTGTTAATTTAGCCGCCCCCAAACACAGCCACATAATTTGCTTGTCTGCTTTCGTCTGATGTTCCAATAGCGGATCTCGGAGACCCAAGACAACAAAGGACAGGGAATCTGGAATCGGATACCCCAACATGTCTTTGATATGTGATAGAATTTCGGTCCAAAAAGGTCTAATGACTGGACAGTCCCACCAGATGTGGCGAAAGTCGCCCAGTAAGCCACAGCCCCTCCAGCAGTGATCCGAGGTCATCGGGAATATACGATGAAGTTTTGAGGTGTAGAGATACCAATCAAACATGGTTTTGAAGTGGGCATCTCTCAGGTCTGCCGAGTGATTGTGGTTCTTAATGTCCCGCCAGAGACCCTTCCATTCAGTCTCCGCTATGTCCCTACCCAGCTGACCTTCCCAATGGTCCATATAGCGGGGATGAGGAGAGACCACTGTGTCAAGCAAAAGCTTATATAAAAAGGAGATCGTTCCCTTCATTGTGGCAGTCCGCAATAGAAAGACTTCGAACGCTGAGGGTGGTCTCGTAGCCGCCTCTCTCAGACCCGGCGAGGTTGCCCAGTGGATCAGCTGGGCATACCGGAAGTGTTCCGTGGGTGGCAGGTCGTAATCCCGCATGCAATTATAGAAGGTGAGGGGCTCCGTTCCATGGAAAAGATGTGTAAGGGCCCTACAGCCGCCCTCTCCCCAAGGCCGAAAGGGTCCTTCCTGTAGCGCCGGCGGGAAAGCCGGATTAAAGTGTAGAGGAGTGAATGGGGAGGGGAACGACGTCCAGCATTCGTCCCCTGATACTGTGTCCCAAACCTTTAAGACCGTGCCCGTGGGAGTGCTGATGTACGCATTCCTAGGCCTATCTGGTTTGGGTTTCCAGGCCAGGTCCCAGATCGACCTCCCAGCCACACTCCTGTCCATGTGCAGCCAGTGTTTTTCAGATTCTTGCTGCGACCACTCCACCAAGACCCGCAGTTGCGCGGCCTTATAGTACAGGTGCAGGTCCGGGAGGCCCACTCCTCCCTCCTCTCTCGGGCGCCTCAGAGTCGCATAGGAGAGGCGTGCCCGGCCACCCTGCCAGATGAACTTCAGGAGGAGGGTCTTCAGCCGCCGGAAGAAATCCATCTCCATTGGTATGGGGAGGGCTTGGAAAAGGTACAGAAATTTCGGGAGGAGGACCATCTTGATGGCATGGATCCTGCCCAGCCAAGTAATGTATTTCGGCTTCCACCTGTCCAGTTCCCCCCGCACAGCCAATAACATGGGCGGAAAGTTCGCTACGAATAGGGAGCCAACAGAAGGTGTCAGTCGGACCCCTAAATAGAGCAGAGAGGCCGGCGCCCACGCCAACGGCGTAAGCGACCGCAAGCGCTCGGCCGGCGGGAGCGTCAAGTTCAGGATATAAGATTTATCAAAATTAACTTTGAAGCCGGCTACGTCTTCAAATTTGGACAGCAGAGTTATAAACCCACTTTTAAAAGAAACGCTGCTGGTCAGTGATAACTAACATTTTCAATAACCAAAAAACACAGAAAGCAGCAGGAGGCAAGTAGGCAATTCACATGTGTGGTAGGCAATTCAGATGTGTGGCTAAAGTTAAAGCATTAGCAAAGGTTCTTTTGTTCTGTCCACGGAATATTCTATCATGCACAGGTCCCATGAGTACCAGTACTCTCTTCGTTCTAGGAAAAGTTCCGGTACTCAAGGGGTGAAAATGAAAAAGTGCCTGTACTCAGTACTGGTGAGTACCGGCCCATTTAAGCACTGCTGGTAGACATGCAGTCATCTGATAACTCTGTGCATGTCCGCCCCTCCCCTATTACCCCCACAAAAGGGGCACCTTTGATCTTTACGTAGAGCGCAGACTCTGTTGTAATTTTCTGCTGCAGCAAATTCACTCCTTATTTGTGACATACCCCATAGGGCTGTGCTCAAATGCGAGAGACAGAGAGACACACACACAAGACTGCACTTCCTGATTTTCAGTACCTCATTCGGTCAGAGGTTAGCCAATGCCCGTTGACTTTAATTACGTACATACATACACACATACATATCTTTCAAGCAGTATTCGTCTTGCCATTGGTCTATTGTTGTCATTCACATTTTTTTTCCACCCACTTCAAAAGGCAGCATGGGGCAGTGGGTCAGCACCTGCAGCCATTTGCTGACCTCATTTTGAGTGACAACAGTCTTTCTGCTCTTTCACAACAGCACACCCTCAGATAAAGCAGCTCCCTTCAGAGCCACTGACTGCTAAGGTAAATTGTGCTTTTATGGGACTGATAGAATACCTTTGTGTTTATATTGCTGTTAGTGTACGTTATTAACCAGGTTTAGAATTGAAACTATCAGGAGTGAGTTGCGTTTTCCGTTGGGCCAATTTAATGAGCATTCCATCTGTCCATGTCCCTGTTACGAAGATTCACCACAGACCGTACTTTATTTTATGTTATTTTCAAAATTTTACCTGCACTTCTCAAAGAGACATCTTTTGTCTATATTCAAGAAGCAAGGGTGTATTAAATGTAGTCCCAGGCTGCTTTACTTACATATGCTCCCCATAGACGATGTATGTGTGCGTGTTGGTCTTTTCCTCAAATCTGCTGTGTACTACCGCAACAGTATGCTTGTCTGATTTTGTTTAGTCAATTCGGGTGGAGTTTGAAATGTTGTTTTAAAGCTATATTTATACTGACATTATTGGATGTATTTTAATATGAAGGATCTTGTATATTTCGTTCATATTTTTATGATCGCTTTCGTTGATCAAATAAAGACATTTTGACACATTGTGGTTTATATTTATATTTTTGAAGGGCAGCAGCTCCCCCAACAATAGCATTCCACAACAACCCATGACAAAATGAACCAAGCATTTACAAAGCCAACAGGCTGGCAGCCAAAGCCCGGCCTATTGACTTTGATGTTGCTTGTTTAGTAAAACAGACAAACTACTCATATTGTAAATGAAACCTATTCACCTATCAGATGCCAGAGTTGACAACAGTGAGCAACATTCCACACGCAGAAGGCTCCCAAAATAATATACTCCTACATGATAGCATCACAAATCACCACTGAAGTGCCGAAGGAAAGGAGTTATCCCATCTGTTTCCTAAAAATATTCCACATAAGCCAGTGTTAACAGTTGTATATGTGCACAATATGCTGCACTGACAGGATATCAAACCTACAGCAACACACAAATTCTACACCACAAAGAAGCTTCGGCTAACATGAGGGGAACAGTCCAGGAAGTCAATTATTATGATGCGTTATTCATCATCGATCGGCTGAAATACAAGAAACAAGCTTCTCCTTGATAAGAGAAAACAACAATGCCTTAAATAAGAAATTAAAAAAGAGAAATACACAACTACGGGGCAGATGTATCATCACCATCATTTGCGATTCTCAAATGTCGATTTTTTAGAAATCGCTATTTGCAAATTGCAATTTGGGAAGTATGTAGAAAATCGCAATGTTTTAGCGATTTCTTAATATTCCGAAATTGCGATTTGCAAATTATGAAATCGCAAATAAAGAATAATTTCCCATTCATTTGTATGGGCCAGGAGGCCCATAGGAATGATTGGGAAGTTATTCTCAATTTGCGATTCGCAATTTGAGAATCGCAAATTGAGAATAATTTCAAGGGTGCCAGGGTGTCTTGAGGACACCCTGCTGCAACCCTGAATTTTACATGTGTGTGCATATGGCGCACATACATGCCCTAAGGGCATGTATGAGCGCCACATAGGACCTTCACAAATGCCAAAAAGTGCATTTGTGACAGAAATCACAAATTAACATCAACTTGAAGTTGGTGGTAATTTGCGATTTCTTAAGGTGAATTCGCTAAACTTAAGTGTTTCTTACATAGCATTTAAGAAATCACTTTTTGCGATTCGTTAAATGCTTGCGCAAAGTTAAGGAATCGCAAATTTTGCGATTCCTTAATTTTGCGATGCCATTTCCTTCATACATCCCCTTTTCCTGATTTTTAGTCGCAAACGCTGCTTTTTTGCGAATCGCAGCGTTTGCGACTAAAAATCCCGTTGCTACATCCGCCCCACGTCGCAAACGCTGCTTTTTTGCGAATCGCAGCGTTTGCAACTAAAAATCCCATTGATACATCTGCCCCTACATCTTTAGGAAGAACACCAGAACGAGAGAATATAAACTCAGCACCATAAGTAGAAACTCTAAGACAACACAGAACTGTACCAGCTGGATAAATGTACCAGCAGAAACATTTACAACACCATCAGGATGAACCTCAAAAAGAAATGATCAAAACAGAAAAATCAGATAAAATAATATAAAAAGAAAGGGATCAAAGCTGCAACAGAAAGGAGACAAACAACACATTCCGGAAAAACGTAAACAACAAAAAAGTGCAGAACTGTAAAACCTACAAGAAGACCATCTGCAAAAATGCAGAGAGATAAACAAAACGTTCAGGAAGAACACATTCTGTTAGGTCCTCAAAATTAAGAGATCAAAACAGCAACACCTTCATGAAGAATACAAAATAAGAGATCAGAGCAACAATACATTTGGGGAACCCTCAAAGAAGAGTACATTTCTGTAAAACCTTTGTGGAACATCAAAAGTAAGCAGGGAGACCTACACAATATTTTTTAACACATACAAGTAGACACTAAAAAGATATTAAAAGAGCAGTTTCAAAATGAAGAGATAAAAACTGAACCAAATTAAGAAAGCCCTGCAAAAGAAGAATAAATAACACGTTTGTGAAGAACCTCAAACAGGTGAGTAGATAACTGTCACACTTTTAGAAAGAATCTCAAAATAAGAAATAAGAACAACAATTTGACTGAACTGTAAAAAAAAGAGTAACTCCTTCATGAAAAACCTTAACAAGAAGAGATTAAAGCCCAATACTTTAAGAAAGAACCACAGAACAAAAGAATCCGAAACATTTAAGAATAGCTTTAAAAGAAATAGAACAGAATTGCCACTCCTTGAGGAAGATATACATAAAGAGATCTACAACATGTTATCGAATCGAACCTAAAATATATCAAGAGGTTATTTTACAAAAAAAATAATAGAACTTAACTCCAGCATTTTCAAGAACAACCAAAAAGTCTAATAAAACAGTAATAAACCTGAAAAAGAAGAGACCCGAACTAACAACATCTTCAGAGGGGAAAAAAAACCCTCAAAAATTAGCAACAAAACATACAACACAATTGTGAAGCATCACAAAAGTACACAGAAATTATTTAACAAAACAAAATAGAAAAGAAATGTCATTGCTTAAGAGAACCGTACAAGTAGGAGAGTTTGTGTAGAAAATCCATATTTTATACGTGGTCAATCCATACTTTTGCCTTTTGCTGGATCATGCACTTTTGCTGGCTTTAGAATTCTGTGCACGTAAACCCTAATAAACAGTGGTAAAGGGCCTGTGCTCCCCCTTTAAACATAGTTGAATTAGCATATTCCTAAGTGATATGTTTAGCTTGCCTATAAGTCCTTGGTATATAGTAGAAAGTGAACCCAGGGCTTGGAAGTTAAATGGCGCTAGTGGATTGCAATAACCGGGTGCGGTACAAAATAGTTTGATTTTAATTTAAATACATTCAAAACATGCAAAAAAGGTTTAAAAATCAGGTTTTCTTTCAAACAGTTCTCACGTACATCGATAACAGAAGTAAAAAATGAATCAAAATTGGAAATATACTAGTCATTAATGTATTAGCACCCATCTCCACAAAATCAACAAATTGAGTGGATCCTAGACATAGGATTCAGAAAATCAAAACTAATTTAATTTAACAGTGGCTAAAAGGGAGGATTGGTTATACATCGATGTTTCGGTCTCCATTACATTATGTCAATGAGACCATCTTCAGGACATCAATGAGTCTGGTGAGATTTCATGACCCCATGGTTAATAGTTGTAAAGTCGAAAAAACAGTAAAAGGATTTCTTCAAAGATTAAATCAAATTTAAACTGATGTTACATATCCTTAAGTCAATCAGGATATAATATGTTACTTCAATCTTTTTTTTTTTGTATCACAACAGTAGGTGACTAATACAATTTTTGTATGCGCCACAGCACTTGTCAAATGGTTCTACCCAGCTTTCTAACAAAGTCAGAAGTTAACAATTTGTTGATTTTGTGGAGATGGGTGCTAATACATTGATGACAAGTATATTTCAATTTTCGATTCATTTTTTACTTCTGATATCAATGTATGTGAGAACTGTTTGAAAAGAGCCTCTGATTTTTGTACTTTTTTTGTATGTTTTCAATATAAATCAAACTATTTTGTACTGCAACCGGTTATTGTAATGAATTTACTTTATTAATTGTGAAAATAGTATAACAAGTGTTTTCAGGTGACACAAGTGGTCAACTGTTTGAATATATATGTAACTATTTAAATCACAGTTTTGAGAATGAATACCTTGTAGGCAGCTTTACCTGTTTAACTTTATTAACCAAGCCCACAAGGGTAGATTGGGTTCCCCATAGATAATAAAACACTAGTGGATTCAGCACAATAATGAATTTGAAATGCAAAAACATACGAATCCCAAAACGAATTAGAAAAATAGAGTTAAATAATGGTTGAGATAGAACAGGGCCAAGACGCAATTTGAGCGAACAGTAAGGGAGTGCTGGAAAGATACACCAAACAGGTTTGTCTTGGTCAAAGATTTTACCTTCTGACGTTAGTCCTTTAAACCCCAATACACCACAGGAATACACTTCTAAAGCTCCACATGACCTCAGGGGAGGCACGTAGAGAGTCTCTGGATGGAAGGATGCCAAGCAGGGTCCTGTCCTGATCAGCTGTGCAGTTGCCAGATAAGGCCTCTTGCAGATTGTTGTGTCTGTATAGGTTTAATAGGCGGACAGACTTATGCCTCTTTGAGTCCACTTCTTTGTTCTGGGTACAAGAGGAAGGCCAGGGGCACTCTTCAGTGCTCTTCTCGGGTCACAGACAGCCCAGCAGTCCTTCTTCTGTTTTTCTAATGTTCACATAGTGTTATGAAGTGGGAGCTGGAAGGTGTTACATTTATGCCCGACAGGACCTAGTGGGTGGAAATTACCTCTGGGGATGCCATTGCTAAATAGGTTGTGTCATTTTGTTTTATTGCATTATACTCTATTTTTCTAATTCCATTTGGGATTTTTATTGATTTGAATTTTGACTTTATTTCTTTTTTTGGTACTGCATAAATGCTCTACACATTGCCCCAAGTTAAGCTTGCCTGCACTGTGCCGTAGTTACCAGGAGGATAAGCTCAGGTTAATTTAGTGACTTTAAGGGTTCAGCCTGACCAAGGTTGCGATTATTCCTTGCGGTGGGTAGTCACCCATCTCAATTAAAAATCCAATTTCTTACAGTTTCATTACACACTGGTGAACCTTAAAAAACAGAAGAGAGCCTGACTGTAACACCTCCAGGAAAAACTTCCAAAGAACAGACCAAAATGACAATACTTTCAGATATACAATCAATAAGTAAATATGAAAACAACACCTTCAGGAAAACATTATACAAGTCGGAAAGAATAGAACTGATTTACACCTTCTGGAACAACCTTATCTAAGAGAAAACCACACACACAAGAAACTGGAACAACTCATTCAGAAAGAAGGTCAAAAGGAAGATGACACTCATAACGACACAGACAGAGCACACAGACCCGTGTCCCAGCAGATATACCGAATGATTCAGAAGAGCTAGTCCAAGAGCCCAGATAAATGGGCACCAAGACAGGCATTCTCCCGCTCTACATCTAGCGCTGGGCTGTGCTGTTTACTCCCCCAAACGAGCAGACTTGTTCAAAACATAAAGCGATCAAATGATACTGATTTCACTGAAGATGGTGTCCAGAGCGGACTGAGAACTCTTTCAGGTACTTTCTCTTTCAGAGGGAGGATAAGTGAGACAATGGAGACAGTGCACAAATATAGGACAACACCTTCTGAAAGAACATAAAACCTCTCGGATTTTTTGAAACCAGGCCCTGCTGTGAGACAATCTGCCAACGAATACTAACTTTATGCCAAAGAAGAATCAAACTTCGCAGAAGAAATGGAAGGGCGCCAGACACTACTACCAGGATGAAGGATGAATGGACGTCCAACAGGAGGGTTAGGGAGCCACCAAACTGCACTAGAAGGGTGGAAGAACTACCAAAGAGCACCTGAATTGAATGGGAAGCCACCTACCAAAGGCCTACCAAACAAAATGAAAGGATGGTGGACAATGAACACCACCTCTGAGATGAAGGTGACCAAGAAAACACCAGGAGAGAAGGAAAGACTTCAAAAGACAAGTAGCAAAATGAAGGATCATCAGACATCACGATTAAGGCTTAGAATGAATGGAAGTTTACAAGACACTGCTAACAAGATAAAAGATATACATACATGCGCCAAGAAGGGTAGACAGAGGAAAAAAACTGCACAAGATGGATGGGATAGACCGCCACCAAACATCTTAGTATAAGAAGGTTTACCAAACTTTACCATAAGAGATGGGGGAGACTTCAACCGCCACAAACATGATGAAAGAGCAACAGGCACCATCAGAAGAATGTGAGGCTATCTGACATGACCCGGGGGACGCAAGCTCACCAAGGCCAAGCACTCTTGCCTACTTCTAGAGTTAAGGCTTCTGTCATTTAAATCCTAGGAAACAGCATATGTTGCATGTGTGCGACAAACCGCATCCAATTCAGGGATCGCAGCCAATGTTTCACAGCTAATTAATACAACATGGTTGCGTGTAAAGTTTAATCAATCACTTCCTTTTGCTAGTGAGGGTGGGAGAGGGTTGGGTTTCTGTCAATTGTAATAGTAAAAGAAGACTCTTATTGCTAGGAGCTGGTAAGTTTCCCATCCTGGCGTGTTCCTTTTTCTCGAGCAGGCTTAAAACTGATCCCGCAGTGAGCTGTGTTGGCTGAGGTACTATCTTTCCAGTGCCTAGTCACCGACTTTACCTGAAGGGTCAAACGCTATTTATATTCCTGCACAGCAAGAGCGATGGAATTTGCTGGGAGCTCAAGCTAAAAATTGATTGGACTGAGCCCTGTTTTGTTCCTGATTGGAACCTGCAAGCCTGAGGTGGTGCAGGTAGAAGTCGGTACATGACACAATGCCCTCAGAACCAACCAGCAGTGCCAAGCATCTTTCTTATGAATATAGGCAAACCCTTACCAGCCAGACGGGTGCCCATAAACCAGGGGATTGACAGAGCAGTGCTTAGGTTCTGAGAGACGATGAGGATGTTTTACGTGAACGGTGTCATAAAAGTATCTGCTCATTGTCCCACCAACAATGTTGCTAGGTGGGTCTCCTACATCTTTTCCTCTTCTTTAGTCTACATTAAACAGTGATTGAGCAAGATTTGGTGCCATTTTGACTCCAAGTGTTTCCATGATAGGGCGGCGACGGAGCACTTCTGCATCAGTCAAGGTTCCTCCTTCGCCTTCAATGAAGACTCGCGTCTGTAGGAAGCAGTGCTAGAAATCCTAACGTTTTGTAGTCTGAACCATTCAAAATGGGTTTATAGAATAGTTGATACCTTAAGTATGCAGCACTGTAAGCACCTGGTGGCAGGACCAGAGACTGCGCGTGACCAGACCATACACATTGGTAGTTTAAAATGCTTAAGGATCACAGGCTCGAATGCCTTTTAACCCATCCCATTGGTATGCCTGAGTTCATTAAGGTTAGATACCAACTGGGTAGCACTGAAATCTTGTTATGGTTCTGTAGAAGAAAATATTTCATGTTTGTGTCATCATGAACTGTGGACCCTGAGGGTGAAAACCACTATTAATGTAGAACTACAGGCCCGGAGTCTGATACCAACTCTGGGGTCCGTCTGCCATCAGTAGAATTCAAGCCCGCCTATACTCGGAAGCGTAGCTCTATCCAGTCTTGTGAAACGAAAGCTTACCTTTCAGACCATGGGTTCCTATACATCTACGGACGACCACACTGCAGTCATGGGGGGAATCTTTGGTCTTTTGAGCTGGGTAAAACACCTGTTGGCGCCTGCCCTTTCTGCACTCAAGAGTTAGCACCAATGTGTTATCCCAAATTACATGGGTCACACCTTGTTACAGTAGTTCCAGAGAACCGTAGGACCAAAGACTTCATGTAAGTAATGGATTTTTCTGAATTTCTTACAGAACACTTATGCCTCTTTAACTGCTGGAAGCATAAAAACAGCCTTCGCGAAATGTGCAGTTAATTTACAGAGCTGCTACAAATGCTGAATCTCAGTTGCTTCTCAGTGATATCCTCTTCAGGCACAGGAATCCTCGGATCTCCATCATAATTGGCTTAGGATAAGCACATCTAGAGTAGGTTCTTGTAAAGCCCACAGCGGCCCATCACAGTAGGACAGAAAGCATGCAGGCCAGGCTCTTTCCCTGACTCTCCTTCTCTGTTGATCCAAGATAAGATGGTGAGTGTGTGTGCACATAGACAACACCCCGCTCATTATCTTCAGACTAATGTCACTTCCTGCAGATGGGGAGCAAGGAGCATGCATTACATCACAGCATCTCTCCTACAGCAGTTGAACGTGTGGGGGTAAGAGCATGTGAAAGCTTGCAGACTTCATCACACTCTGTGTGAATAGGGATCTACCCCACAGTTCCCAAGTAGATCATTAGCACCTGGGTCCCAGTCTATTCATAGGTCACTAATCTGAACTGCAGTCATAGGAAAAATCCACACTAAAACATCATGGTGCGTAACTTCTGTTGGCATGCCCTCCTGTTGGGTTGGGCATGGAACCTCCTGCCATACACGCTGTACCTCGTATATGAGTCCCTCTACTGCACCTCCCAACTACCCATCCTGTGATTCAGAAAGGTCATCTCAGCAGAGCATCACATGCGGATGGCTCCAAGTGGGAGCCACGGTGCTTCTTTTCATATCTCCCGGTAGAAGCCAGCGGAGGGGAACTTTCATGGACTTTTTACACTCGCTCGGCCCTCTCCCCCGAATCAGTCATGGTTCTTTCACTCAATGCAAGCGGCACTTTGAAGAGCGGATGTGGAAGCACCGTGCCCTCCCGCACTCAAACATCCAAGTCTTGATGTCAGCAAGGGTACACAACACCAGATTACAAAAACAAAATAAACCCCCCAAAGGTTCAGCTGAACTTGAGGCCAAGGTTGGGCTCTCGACTCTGTGGCTGCTTCAGGTTTGTTGTTTGCCTTAATCCAAGTTAAAACCGGTATCAAGGATGGTTCTGGCAGAAGTTTGTAGACTGCTACTGTGCCTTCCTGGATCGCTTCTGGAGAGTCCTTATCCACTCCAGGCTGAGGAGAAGCCGTCCAACGTTTAGTCCACCGGAGAGGGTCTACCAGTGAGGGTCTACTGGAGAGGGTCTACCACTGAGGGTTTACCAGTGAGGGTCTACCACTGAGGGTCATCCTTTTCAACAGGCTCTGAGATCAGTGCTTCCTGAGAATAAATGAATCTGACCGGAAATGCTGCCTTCCCGGTGGCCAGCACTACGGCCCATGGACAGTGAAACTATTCGTTTTCTGGCTTGAAGCCACGTGCAGGTTTCCAGAGAGAGACAGCAGCGTGGTGCACTCACTCACTATTCGTTTTCTGGCTTGGAGCCACGTGCAGGTTTCCAGAGAGAGGCAGCAGCGTGGTGCACTCACTCACTTATCTTTCATTTTAAAAGTGGTTTCCGATTTTCATATCTGCCATGAATTTCACAGCTTATTTTCTTCCTTGGAGTTTATACCTCAGGCTAGAGGGAAATAACTACATCATCTATATGCTAACCGAGCCCTGAACAGTGGACATTATTTGTGCGAAGGCGTTTCCTTGAACATGTGTGTAAAGATGCTGGAGGCGTATTGAAGGTTAGATATATTTATTACAGATAAAGAAACAGGTGAGCGCCAGGCAGTACGGCAGTACGACTTCTCTTCCAGGACATCAGTGACAACTAACGCCCTGGAATCGAACTCGCAACAACACAAAGAGTATTCTATGCCACGCTCACAATAATACAAAAGAATACAATCCAATTGAAGGGCCCTGTACAAAGTAAACTACATATACAACAATGTGGCCTTTTGTGAATTGCGTAAAAGAGCTTGGAAGGCCGACAGCCGCGGCCATGTTTCACGGTGAATGGAGTCGTGTTCAAGGGCTTGGCTACCAAGTGCAGCGGCACCGGGGTCTTGGGTGCGATGGGCCCACTGGAAACCAAATAAAGCTGTGTTTGCTGTCATGCCAGTGGATAGGGGAAAGGACGTTTTATTTCTTGCATTAGAGCCCGTGGCACCTGCACTGGTCATGCATGCCTTGAGTTGAGGGCTTCCGCTTCCGGACTGGGTCGGAGGCCAGCTCCTTACACCAGAAAAAAAAAACATGGACCGAGGAGCCCCTTTCATGTTACACAATTAAAAATACAAGATAAAGTAGGGACTGCCGCAGACTGGACTGTGTGTGTAGAGTACACAGCGGATTTATGTCATTATTCTGTCGTCGTAGCGCTTTAATCCCCGCATTCAATGGTTTCCCAGGTGAAACAATAGCAACAACGTGTCGGGGCGCATTTATTGCGTGCTGGCTAGGCCCTGAGATGCGCTGCCATGCCCTTCTCTGGGGGTCTGTTTCTCTCTGGCTGGCTATGTTTTAAGGCCTCTCGAGGTCCCCTCTAGGCCCCGCCTCCTCCTCCTCTTCCTGGCCAGCCTCCTCGTGCGCCCTTGCTCCCCCTCTGCCCCTCTCCTGCACACCTGTCTTGTCTCCTCCTGTTGACATTGAGCTGTCAGCTCGTCTGCCTGGCACGAGGCGGGCACCGAAGCATGACGACAGTGGCGGAACCCGCGCTCCTGCCTGTGCGCATATCACCCCCTCAGAAAACGGCGGTATGGAGTGGGTCAGGCGAGCCGTGGGGGGAAGTAACGGGCCTTGAAGAGGTCCCTGTGCCTCGCAGCGCTGAGCTCCTTCAGCAAGAGAAAGGATTCCAGCCTCCATCGGGGCCTACGTGTTCATTCCTCAGCAGAGCCGCTCTATGGGCCCCTAGAGGACGGACTACAGCCACCCCTGGCTATCTTTAGCCACAAATGGGTCTCATAATCCCCACGCTTATAGAGGGAAAGATCAAGAGACAGGTGGAATGAAGTGGGGGTGTCCCCGTCTGCCCCCGTGGTATATTCCAGGAGCGTGACCCACCACTCACAGCTCTGAGAGTGCATCTGACTGCGCAGCCACAGCGCCACCTGCTACTCCCGCGGGGTCACCTGCGCATAGCTCCGTCCCGGCCAGCAGCACCCCCTGCTCATCCAGTCATGGAACCCTCCACGCAGCTCTTCTAATGCACCCCAGTCCCGACCCGGGGGTCCTCGCCTCTTCTAGGGGTGACCCACACACAGCTCTGGGAGTGCATCTCGGTCCGCGGCCACAGCGCCACCTGCTACTCCCGTGGGTCACCTGCGCACAGCTCAGTCCCGACCAGCAGCAGCCCCTGCTCTTCCAGTCATGGGGCCCTCCCGCAGCTCTGCTGAAGCACCTCCGTCCCGACCAGCAGCACAACCCATAAACGAGGCGCACTTTCTTCTCACGAGACAAGGGTGTTTGCAGAATACCCCTGACGTTTGCCCCTGACGTTTGCCCCTTCAGGATTTTGTCTGTGCCTGCTGTCTGCCTGTCATGGGGAGGTCGCTATACATGAGTATTTTAAATTCTTATGTGAACTGCACGTGTTGGAAGTATGTACGTTTGGTGTCTCAGTGGTGTGGCCTCTATTTGTATACACTTGGTATGATTTCATGTTCTATGTGTCCTTCCTGTTCGTTTGTTTCATGTGTATACTTTATATGTCATGTGTATCAATCTTTATTCTTTCTGTGTAAGTATTGTGTGTGCTTATGTTAGTTACTTTTATGTGCGTTTGCGTGCGCTTCCTTGATCTGATCCAATTGTGTGCAATCGTAATTGAGTACCAGTTGTGTGTGCATCTGAATACGTATCACTGCTAAAGTGATATTGTGTGCACTTAAGTCGGAGTTTCGTGTATCCTGGGGGCGTTGGCGAGTCTTTCGTTGGCATTTTGGCTGTGTGCTTTTCTATGATGTGTGTATCTGAGGGTGTTTTTTGTAATATTTGAGAATGTATGCCTGTTCGTACTCGTGTGTGATGGGGCGGCAGTCTCTGTATGTGTATTCTATCTTGCCTGTATCTCTGAGCAACTGGCTGTGTTTGATGCCATGTATACATGTTTATCGTAGTAGCTGGATTGGTAGCATTTGGTATTTCTGCATGTTTGTTTCTCTAGGTTCAAATACTCACGTGTAGGAAGTGGTTCCATCAAGAGAAAAGGAATGGCGACTGCAACAACGCTAAGGCAGCTTAAAACAAAACTGTCAATACAAATCTTTGCTGAGCAATTTCTATCGTAAATGTACTTGTATTTATATAGCGCAAATCACCGACCCGGTATCTAAGCGCTTACTTAGGGAACCCGTCCTGGTATTCCCCTGTGAGATAACCCCGGCAGGGTATCCACAAGGTGAAAGCCAGGCATCTCACCGCGAGGGGCCATTGTGGAGATTAGGCAAGCTATTGCCCAGAGTCGCAGAGTGTGAACCCATGAATTGAGTAGGCACCGGAGCGAGAATTGTCGAGTCCATGGACATTTTAGGACTCAAGACCCACAGAGCCGGGAATTGAACCCTGGTCCTGGGCTGACCTCTGCTTCCAGGTCTGCCTCCTCTAACCAGTGAGCCACACTTCTCCACAATACTGTTATGTCAATCCAAAGTTGTTTAGCAATAATCCACAGTATTTAGAGTCAAAGTGTCCAAAAGTCAAATCCAACTTAGTAAAGTTGCCTCTATGAAAACACCAAGGTATGTTGTTACTGCATCATTTCCATTTATTTCACTCCTGGTTTCCATCAATCACAACATAGCAGCCAACACGTGTTTCGTCTGGCATTAATATCATGCCTTTCGACTTCTTCAAGGCAGGAAAGGTATTCCTCAAATTAGATTTCTAAAAATATAACCAAAGTCAGACCTCTAATAATGGTAAAGTATTAGAGGTCTGACTTTGGTGATTGATGGAAACCAGGAGTGAAATAAATGGAAATGATGCAGTAACAACATACCTTGGTGTTTTCATAGAGGCAACTTTACTAAGTTGGATTTGACTTTTGGACACTTTGACTCTAAATACTGTGGATTATTGCTAAACAACTTTGGATTGACATAGCAGTATTGTATATATACGATCGAAATTGCTCAGCAAAGATTTGTATTGAATGTTTCAACCGGAAGAGTTCTTCTGGGTGTGTAAGGAAGAGTGGTGACCTTCCTTTTCTTTGCCTTGTAGCACATATTTTGTACAGAGAATATGTACTGATTGCCATACTCTTGTTGTGCGCTTACTTCATACCTGGTCACCATATTATATATTTGTGTTAAAACAAAACTGACAGGATCAACATACGCCCCACTCCTCTATGTTGCACAAGCAAAAATTCCATCATCAGTTACATATGGCAGCGAGGTACTGAGAGGCAGGGACGCTTCATTGCTGGATACCACCTTGGCAAAAGCCTATAGAGTAAACCTAAACTTCCCGCCATACACCTCGCCAGCACAGATTCGGCTTGAATTTGGTCTAACAAAGCAACTCCTATCAAGACGAGGCTCGTACATCAAGTGCTGGCACAAAATTAAGAACTCCGCCAGGAATACTTGAAACACCAGCTCTGGCAGGAATTGTGCAGCACATCCACCTCGCCTGGAAGAATCACTGGCCATCACTGGACGAGCCGACCTATGGCAAATTCCAAAAACCCACTTGCACTTTGAGCACATTGTAAATAAGGTTATTAAGAAACTTTCTCTCACAGAAGACAAAGCCGCCTTTGCACACAGGAGCCACGCATGGATGACTCTGTGCAGCTACAAATCATTTGGGTCACAGGCATACTTTGAAATGTGGTACTCTACGAAGTCTAAAGATGCCTTTCTAAAACACAGGTTAGGAATCCTACCAGCCATACCTCATCTTCCACCATGGCTGAGAAAGAACTATGGGAACTTATGCCGGCTATGTGGAGATGGAAACGAGGACATTGAACATATAATATGCTCCTGCATTTAGCTAAAAGAGGATAGGATAGGTCTCTTAAAAATTCATTTTAATGAACGAGGCAGGGTACCCGAAGACAAGCGGTACTTGCATGCCTTAACCCAAGGGACCCACAATTAAATGGAGTTCCTGCTCCTAGTAGCATCTAATCAAGGACCAGCTGTACTGTAACCTGCCTATAGACTCCAGAGGCTCTGGGCGAAATTACTCACATCTTTTTTAATATATAAGAATTTTAACAGGGTTCAGATCGAAAAGTTAATCAACCAAAATGTTTTGTCAGAATGCATTTTTGTAATGGTTTTAATTAATCAAATGGTTCGTGGTTTGTGCAGATGAGTGTGTGCGGATTCATTTATATGCATTTAAGTATGCAATTATACCATATACCATATGTTTGTATGTGCTTTCTCGTGGTTTGTGGAGATGAGTGTGTGCGGATTCATTTAAATGCGTATAAATTAAATATTAACGTTATCAAATTTTGGGCACATCATTTGTATGCTCATATCGTTGTATTTACAGCTATTATTCTTACGTGTTGTTGTCCAGGTGTGCAAAACCATCGCTCTGCATCCCTTTATGTAGAGCAGTCAGTGCGTGTAGTGCGTACACGTGCTTTTTTGGGATGCCAAATGTATTCACGTGCTCCTGGCTCTCCTTCCCCTGCACACCCTATAATTCGGCAGTATAACCGTTCCCTCTCTCCCAAGACTGCACGAACCCGATGCCTCCCCATCACTTCTTACACCACTCCACATGACTAACCTGGAGGCCAGCGCCACACTGCAGGAACTGGACGTGAGCATTTACCATTCTAACTTCTCGATTCCTCGAAAACTGTGGTACACTCCACAGGACCAATGGAAATGTTTATGCGGTAAACTTTTGAAGAACTTGTATGGTAAACTGTGAAAAATTAGAAAAAGACACACGGGAGCGCATGCTTTCTTTTCCCCTCCCCGGCAGACGCGAGCACACGCACAATCTATGGTTTACCTTTTGTGTCGCCCCCTGTCCCCACCACAGGGGCCTTACCTTTCTATCACACTGCCGGCGTTCCCCTGGTCTCTCATCACACGGACCAGCTCTGTGCGTCTCCACACCACACGCTTGTCCTAGTTCAGTCTGAAATACAGCCGTATGTACAGTGCAGTGGGTCGCTGGCAGCCCTGTGTCCAGGTGCCACTGCACCTGCTGCACCCTTGACAGTTACGCCCGGCATTTCTTTCTCTGCGAATAGAATATGTCTCCCCTCATACTGTCTTTCTGTTTCCCGTCACCCGGTGTCTTCGCTTTGCATCCCCACGTCCCCCATTTCACTCACATCAGCTCGCGTCTTCCCTCAGCATCCCATCTCGTCCTCCCACTCACTCATGTCTGCTCGTGCCTACCCCGCACATCTCACTTCTGCCCTTTCTCTCGCACATCAGCTCCTGCACTCTCTCTCCTTATAGTCGCGCCGATCTGTCCTCTCTTCACTCCAGGACACGCTTTTCCTTCCCACCGGCCCACTGTGGGCGCCCTACTACAACCCCCGGCCGTGGCGTGGACACAGTCATACAGGATACCCCCAACAGTACCTGTGTCCTGGGGGAACGCCTCTCTGTCCTCCTCCCCGAAGATCAGCCGAAAGTCCAGCTCCTCGTCCTCGCAGCCGGCCGCCCCCATGGCTCCGGCGGCGATCGGGAGCAGATGCCGCGATCCTCCGGGAATCTTTCAGGGTGAGGGGACCTTCGCTAGGCACGCATGACAGGGACCCTTCAAAGAGAAGCAAACTGGTAATTAGGGCTGTTTTTGAATCAAAGAAAGGAGTGCGGGGTCTCCGCGCAACGACCGCGGCTCCTGGGCCTTTTAACCTAAATCTCCGTCCTTTGTGCCTTCTCTCACACTCCCTCTATTTTTGGGCTTATAATAGCAACTTTTCCCCCTCCCTACACTGGGAACGAAAAATTGAAAACTTCCCAAGCCCCACCCCCTAACTTTGAAGATTGACAGGCTGGAGTTTCGCCCTCCTTTGGTGGGTGGGTGGGGGGCGTGTCCCTTAACACAGGTCACACCTACGTCCACTGGCTGCTCATTGGACCAGTCTGATCAACACCGTGCCAAGGATAGGCTTTCAGAGCAGCCAGTTTGTCTGCGTTTTGTCTGCTGAACTCGTTAAAAAAAGTTTGTCTTAAAGGCACAGTGTCCAGGAATGAATAGCCACCCAACTGTGGGATCGGCTCCAGGTTTTAAGGGTCTCGCATTCTAGCGCAGTCAGTCCCAGCCAGTAATTGGCTCCGTTTGACATATTGTTTGGAGTGATGTGCAGAGATCAGTGCTGACAGATACGGTCGTGATGAGGCTTTTGGTAGAGGCAGACTTTGCTGCTCATCCTTCTCCTTGAGGTATTATCACCGACGTCACTTGTTACGTCTGTTAGTACAGTGCTTTCAGTTCAGTTCATAAACTTTATTCGGATAAACATTGTATCCATAAAAGTACGCTTTTTACTATTCATCTTTTGTTTTTGTGAAGCCATAGTTTCCCCCAATAATACACCTGTTATTCCCTGTGTCATTCACTCTGTGGTATGATTAACTCAGTGATGATACCATTCGAAGCCTGGCCCCTGCCATTTGCCAGCAGCTCTGATTCCTGGGACCTCATTTATGAGGCTGTGCATCACTTTTACGCCGCCGGTGCGTCACTTTTTGTGACGCACCAGTGGCGTAAAAAATGCACCTTGTTGCGCCATATTTACAAAGTAACGCATCTAGGTAGATGCGTCACTTTGTAAACCCCTGCGCCACATTATACCTGCGCCAGGTATAATGTATGCAAGGGGGGCGTATTGACGCAAGGAAGGGTCGTAGAAGTGACGCAGTGAAATCTATGAGATTTCACTGAGTCAATTTTAGGACGCCGTTGGGTCAAAATCTTGCGCCTGCCTCACAGCAGGCATAAGACTGACGCAGGCCCTTTCACATAGGGCTTGCCCCATGTGAAAGGACGCATTGCTGGAGTTGCGTCACTTTTGTGACACACTCCAGCAATGCGTAATTTTGTGCACTTAGATACATCAGAAATACTAACGTATCTGTAACTCCTTGCGACATGATGCGTCATACATTAAATATGACGCATCAGGAATGTCGCAAGGAGTGCGCACTGAGAAGTGACGCATCGCTGCTTTCACGCAGCGATGCGTCATTTCTCATAAATGAGGCACATAGTTCACAAAGAGATGTTGCAATCCGATAACTGGCTTTTAGAGTGACGTCACAGCCAGACAATCTGAAGTTAGGCTTCCGGTGTGATACCGTCGTTTGAAGGCTGCTTTGCTCGAGTGATGTCAGGACTATTGTGTCTGCAGGGATATTACTGTCCGTCATTCTGTTTGTGGAGTTGCCAGTTTTATTCATGTATCGAACGTGAAGTTACAATCTCATATGAAATTCTTGGCTACTGGGATGATATCACAGACCTGACGTCTACTTTTTTTAGAGTGACGTCAGACTTCCTTATGGTTCCAGAACCCTACTGTAATATTCAGATTTCAATTTAATGTTTTCCCACCCGAGCCCTCGCAGTGGCAGAATATGAATTTAACGCCTTTATTCACCTTTTCTCTTGAAGTAAGGGTTCCGATTTTTATTAACTCCTGCAGGGTGGGAAGAATTAGGACTGATACCCAACCATTCAGATAGCTATATATTTTGATCCTTAATTTCTCAAAAAAGATCAAGCGGATTTACACCAAATCTAAAAAAAGTAAGCTTTCTGGGTAAAGATCTTGCTTTCTGCCAAATTTGGCACAATTCTGTTCAGCCATTTTAGCTGTAGTACTGTTTAAAATTCCCTATAGAAACTGCATATGGAAATTGTGTTTTGGGACCCTCCCTTTTTCTTGCTACTGCTTGATGGACCACCCCATAACTTTCCACGAAGGATCTGAGGAGGATGAACTTTTTTTGTAAAGTTTCATGAAGATTCTTCAAATAGCGCCAATGTTATTAGCAGAGCAAGTTCATGCCTGTCAATCAAATCACTTGGCTGCAACTAGATCTCTATACATTTTGAATCCTAATTTGTTCAAAAGTACTTAACGGCATTGCATAAAATCACAAAAAGCACACTTTTTGAGTAAAGATCTAGCTCTCTGCCAGATTGAACGTAATTCTATTCAGCCATTTTTTAAGTATCGCTGTTCAATTTTACTATATAGAATTGCATGGGGGAAAATGTGTTTTGGGACCACCTCCCTTTTTTTCAGCCCCTTTGAAGGATCACCCCAAACCTTTCCAGAAAGAAGTGATGGTTGACAAAACTTTTTTTTAAAATAATGTTTTGTGAACATTCGTCAAACGGTGCCAAAGTTGTTAGCAAACCAAAAAAACAATTTCCTATGGAAACGTGGTCCTAAATATAACTACCCTATAACTTGTAATATTGACTTATATTCACATTGAGGGGCTCAAGTGACATTTTCAAATCTGGAGCTCCAAAGGCTGAGTGTATCATTAAAGTAATTTGAACCCTGACACTGCAAAATAGTATCATATTACACGTTACTTGTTATATATTTTTGAGATAAAAAATTTTTTTAGTTCATTTTATTACTCTTTCAGAAAGGTTCAGAGCATTTGAGGATCATCTGTTTAGTATTCATTGTTTGGGTGAAACTGCAGAAATGTCTGTCACTGTTCTGAGAAATGTGTGTTTTTTTAAAGTTAATTTACAAATATTTAACCCCTTCCATGCTCATGACGAGCTCAGCTCGTCATGCAGCACAGTGCTCGTGTGCTCATGACGCGCTGAGCTCGTCATGACCACACCCATTTTAATTGTGGTCCAGCACAGGAGGGGAATCTTGCAAGCAGTGATGTGGTTAACGTGTTTTATGCAACATTGTGTATTATTATAAATCGGATTTTTTTAACATATTTTTTTATTTTTTTTTCACTGATACACTGCAAAAAGCTAGCATCATAGTCAACAGATTTACAATATCAATAGTCATCATTTTCCCCACCTCCAGTTTTGCAGGAAGGTCATAACCCCCGTCAATACCAGTAAACACACTTATGAAACCCTAATCCTCCGACTGTGGATTTACCAGAGAACTCCCCAGTACCACCTCTGCCCGCACTGTCTACTGCATTATCCCTCCATTGCATAGAGACCGGATATTCTGCACATTATCCGCGGGCCAGGCGGGGAGTTAATAAATGTGAGTAAACCTCATGGAGTTAATCTCAGAGACAGCGATTACTGTGTGCAGTCACGGTTAATTCCACACAGCGTGTAACAGGCCGTTACCATAAGCCTGAATGTATCCCTGATGACTTGTGGGCTGCACCCACGCCCCTATATCTGTAAGCGCCGGCACCCATCTAGAGACGGCCAAGTGAGCACCATTGCTGCGTGTGCCTGCTACCTGCTGCACGTATCTGGAGGTCTATGCGCAGGTGTTAAACTTGACAACTTTTGGCGTGTTTCCCCTGTTTTTTTGCTTTCTGACCTCCTGGTTTTGACTTTGTTTTTGCTGGTTTAGTGTCTCTGCGCACTTTCTTACTGCTGTTCAGTTTTAAAGTGCAAGTGCTCCTGTTGTAAATTGTGTTATGGATTGGTGTTTCCATGATTGGCATATTGGATTTACTGGTAAGTCCCTAGTAAAGTGCACTGAGAGTGCCAGGGCCTGTAAATCTAATGCTACTAGTGGGGTCGCAGCACGGGTTGTGCCACCCACAGAAGTAGCCAGTAAAAAGGTAACTCAGACCTGCCACCGCAGAGTCTGCGCGCAGTTTGTAACTGCCTGTCGACCTGGCAAGTGCATCCACTTGCCAGGTCCTAACCTTCCCTTTTCTTACATGTCAGTCACCCCTTAGGTAGGCCCAAGGTACCCCTGTGCACAGGGTGCAATGTGTGTGAAAGGTAGGACATGCCCTGGTGTGTGTGGCATGTCCTGATAGTGACTTACTGCCAATTTCATTTTTCACTCTTGTAAGGCTACCTGTTCCAATAGGACAGAATGGGGAGTTTGTTTATAACATCTTATAAATATAACTGACCCTAGGAACAAGGTAGAAAAATAAAGTTTAGTATGCCTAAACTCAGAATCTAAAGATGCATCTTTTAGTCAAGGTGATTTGTACATTATGTGTTTGAAAATACCACTTTTAGAAAGTAGGTATTTTCTTGCTTAGCCATTCAGTAGGTCTCTGCTGGGTTTGTGGATTGATTCTCTGGGTTTTGGATAACAGTGGCTGGGCAGGAACAGTGGCTCCAGATAGTGTAGGTAGGCCAGTAAAGGGCTGAATAGACATGGGCTGCATTTAGAGTAGGGGGAGGAGATTTCCTTTCACCTGAATGGGCCTGGTCTGCCTCTGACAATACTGACTCCACCTCCTGCCAGGAAGCTACCCCAGAGAGGGCAGAACTGGTCCTGGCTGGGCACAGACCCTCTCTGCCTGAGAGGACAAAAGATTTTAGGCTATAAAAAGTGGGGGCCAAACCCCTGAACTTTAGAACTCTTTTGGACCAAGAAGACTGCCCAGAAGAAGAGCTGGAGAAGCTGTAAGAAGGAACTACCACTTTGCTGAGTGCTGTGCTGTGTTGGCATGCAGTAGCTGCTTCTGGGCAGTGAAAGGACTGAACTTTGTGCAACTTCTTTCTTTGAGTATCTCCAAGGGCTTGAGGTAGAGCTTGGCCCCTGTTCAAGAAGTCTCTGGATTGACCTGAAGGCAACAGAGGAGCATGAAAAAAACCACTATTGCCCAAAATTGAATTTCTTGAAGATCCTATGCCACAAGATGGAAAACCTCAGAAAGAGCGCACATGAACTATAACACTGTGCCAAAGAAAAGGTTATCTTTAATGCATATAAAGCTAGTGGAACAGGCAAAGGCCCCTCACAGCATTTTCCTGTAAGACACATGGAGGCCATAGAGTATCAAACATGTTGGAATTATACCCCACACCGTAAATGGTGTGGGGGGTATGATTCCAAGCACTGGCTAGCCTCGCAGTGCTCCCGGTGCCAGACTTCTAGACCCGAACAGCACAAAATGGTTGCTGTCGACCAGAGACACGATTCTGCCCTCCTGCTACTGAGCCAAGCTCGAGCAGGGGAAGGCAGAACAATAGGCATCACGTCACAGGGAGGTGTGATCACCTCCCAGACAGGATTTAGTGTATTGGGACTGGGTAGGTGTGCTTACCAGCGCCACTCAGTCAGCATAAGGGGCACAATTGTTGTCCCTGTGCATAGTCCAGTTCAAACCAGCTCTGGGAACCGTTGGCTCCTGCTCTGGCATGAAACTGGACATAGGTCATGGGAGTAACCTCCCCCTTGTCCAAGCCTTGCTGATCCTGAGCTCCTACGGACTCCGAAAGGTTCTGCAACACAGGTGGTAGTTCTCCACAGCTCTTGAGGCCTGCCCAGCTTTCTCACCAAGTTTGAGGTCAGTATCCCTTGTGAGAGCCGCAGGAACCAAACTCCTGTGCACCGCATTGACCTGCAGTTGCAAAGGCTTGTTGGCTTCCTTCCTCCTAGATCTTCTTGCTCCAAGTAGCCCCAACCTTAAGCATTTCCAGTGACTAAAGTCTTTCTCCACATCACATCATTTGAACCATGGCATGCATCTTTTGGTGAACTGCTTGAGGTCCTCTTGAGACTCGAGTGCCTCCGGCCTGTGAGTCCTGTTAAGGGTCATCTTTGTTTCTTTTGGGCTCACCTGATTGCTTGGGGCCTACACTGACTCTCCTGCTTGTGGTGAGTCCCTTGGACCTTGCATATCCCGACATTGCACCTTCTTTGATTTTTTTGCGTTTGTTGCATTTGCTAAGACTTGTTGGTGCTCCTGCTGGACACGACGCCTCAGCACTCGACATACAACGTGGGACAGCTTGTGCATGGCTCCTGGTCTTTCTCAGAATCACCTGGTCCTCACAGCTGCAGAGTCAAGGTTCTCTTCAACTCTCCTGCAACTCCCGACAATGGTGGGCATTCATCTTCCACACCTTCTGGTCACTCCTGAGTGACATAGACTGTTCCATCTGCTGGCAGGTACTCCTCAACTAGAATCCACCTTCAGATACCACAAACACTTTCTGTTTCTCCAGCAGCGGCACTTCCCTGAAGTCCTCCTTTGGGTTCGATGGCAGTTTCCGACACCACTGCACACCTTTGCATCCAGCTTCCCTGGTGTGGGTAACGTGGGTACTAGGGTATCCACGGGTGGGCTGGCTCTCCAACCTTCTGTCTTCCATGGAATTTCTTCAGGGTACACTGGGAAGGGTCCTTAATCTTTAAAACTCCAACCCGACTTACAAGTTGATTTGTACACAGCAGGCGGTGGCGTTCCCACACTGCACACGCTCTCCGTGGGGTTCCTAGTCACTCACCTACGGTGGTTCATGGGTCCCCAGCACTTTTACGTCCTCTCGACCTTGTCTTCTCCCAAGTCATGGTTCTTATACCACTTTCTTAGTATATGGGTTGCTCCCTTCCTGGGTCCCACTGTGTATTTCGTGCTATTTACTTGATTTCTATGCAAAGTAGTGTGTGCATAGTGTTTATCTCCGGGTAGGAGATATTTGTATGTGTTAGAGAGCATTATATAATAAATACATATTTTTATAAATACCTTGTGTGGTTCCTTTTCACGGTGCACAGACAAAATATTGAGTCCAAAATATTGATTGGACATAATATCGAGTTTTAAATATCGATTGGACAAAATATCGACAGGACAGAATATAGATATCAAAAATATCGTTTTTAAGGTAAGTGATGTAATATCGACTGTTAAAATATAGATAGTTAAAATATCGAAGTATATAAAATAGATTGTTAAAAATATAGATTTTTTATAATATCAAATTTTTTATTGTGTTTTTTTATGTTATAATATGTGTGGAAAGTGTGTATTTATGTTATAAATATTTTTAATTAATGAATTTTGTTTTTATAATTATTACGTAATTTAATTCTGTAGCGGGTTGTGGGTTTTAGGGGAATAGGGTGTGAAGTCATTTAATTATAATTAATTAAATATGTAAATTTATTTATTGATAGTAATTTTTAATTAATTGTTAATTAATGTATATTTGTTGATAATTAAATTTTAATCTGTAATTAATTTTAATTAATTGATTAATTGGTAATTATGTAAATTTTACTAATTTATTTTCTGTAGCGGGTTGTGGGTTTATAGGGGAATTGGGTGGGAAGTAATACAATTATAATTAATTAAACATGTAAAATTATTTATTGGTATTTATTTAGAATTAATTATTAATTAAGTATTTATGGGTAATTATACAATTTTTATTTGCCAATAAATTTAATTTAATTGATTAATTGTTAATTGTGTCAATTTTAATAATTTATTTTCTGTAGCGGGTTGTGGGTTTATAGGGGAATAGGGTGGGAAGTAATTTATTAATAATTAATTAAATAATTACATTTATTTAAATGTATTTAATTGGAAATAATTGTTAAATAATTTTTAATTATTAAATAATTATTTGTTAATTTTTATTTAATTTGTATTAATAGGTGATCAATTGAAATAATTATTGTTAATTAGTAATTTTATATATGAAGGATTTACTTTCCCTAATGTTTTATTCTCTGGAGTGGGAATAGTCATTTTAACCCCTACGCTATCCAACGCTTTCCCTACTGTTGCACTCTTTGGAGTGGGAATAGTAATTTTAACCCCTACGCTATCCAACGCTTTCCCTACTGTTGCACCCACTGGAGTGGGAATAGTAATTTTTACCCCTACGCTATCCAATGCTTTCCCTACTGTTGCACTCTTTGGAGTGGGAATAGTAATTTTTACACTTACGCTATCAAACGCTTTCCCTACTGTTGCACTCTTTGGAGTGGGAATAGTAATTTTTACCCTTACGCTATCCAACTCTTTTCCTACTGTTGCACCCACTGGAGTGGGAATAGTAATTTTTACCCCTACGCTATCCAACGTTTTCCCTACTGTTGCACCCACTGGAGTGGGAATAGTAAATTTTACCTCTACGCTATCCAATGTTTTCCCTACTGTTGCACCCACTGGAGTGGGAATAGTAATTTTAACCCCTACGCTATCCAACGCTTTCCCTACTGTTGCACTCACTGGAGTGGGAATAGTAATTTGAACCCCTACGCTATCCAACGCTTTCCCTACTGTTGCACTCTTTGGAGTGGGAATAGTAATTTTTACCCTTACGCTATCCAACGCTTTCCCTACTGTTGCACTCTTTGGAGTGGGAATAGTAATTTTTACCCTTACGCTATCCAACGCTTTCCCTACTGTTGCACCCACTGGAGTGGGACTAATAATTTTTACCTTTATGCTATCCAACGCTTTTCCTACTGTTGCACCCACTGGAGTGGGAATAGTAATTTTAACCCCTACGCTATCCAACGCTTTCCCTACGCTTGCACTCTTTGGAGTGGGAATAGTAATTTTTACACTTTTGTTATTGTACGTTAATAATATTGGCTATTATTTAATTATATTTCGTTACTATATATATATGTTTTAACAAATATGAATTACATTAATTTTAACTTTCATTAATTATTTAATTATTATACGTTAATTTAAGTATTTTTAAGTATATTTTAGTAATTAATTTTTAATATTAATTTAATTTAACATTGTTTTTAGTAAAGTCAATATTTTTAAAAACTATATTTTTGTAAACAATATTTTTAACTCAATATTTTTGTACTTACCTGTTTGTAGATAGAAACTCGATATTTTGTCTGTCGATATTTTGTCAACGATATTCTTGATGGTCGATATTCTGTCCCTCGATATTATGTCAGTGATCCCCTTTTCACTTAATCTATACATATAAGATTGCATTGTGGTAAAACAAGCCACTTTACACTCCTTCTGGACTAAGCCTGAAGGCTGCTCTCCACAGCAACCACAACCACTAAGGTTGTCTAAGACCTCTTAAATCACCATAAGGGTTGTCTGGACTGGTGCAGGGTGCCCACTTATACAAGTGGACATCATATACCAGGCCAGCTGTTTACATCTCCTATGAATTCTTTAGTTGTTGCATATTAAAGCTCAATTTTGTATTGTTTCGTCTTCTCCTGTTCTTCACCCAAATGTTCAGGTTGATGTTTTTCTATTCTAAAAGTAAGATATGTTATGACTTACATGTCAGTGCAAGTGATGTTGTGTTGTCTTGCAAGATGACATATTGGCAGTCAGTTAGAATGTGACTTTGGTGCTTCATCATGTCAGGTGGTCTCTTTAGGGGAGGAGCACAGATAGCGAGACAGTAAACCTATCTCTTATCATTATTTGCAGTGCTTCTTTTGTTCGCTCGTAACAATTACCATCCTACCTGATCCATTAGATGGACTTCCTGGTGTGGACTTGTTTGCTGGGGAATCTGCAGAGCAAAGATCTAACATAGTACTGAGTGTGCTTTTTAGGTCTTTCCTAAAACAGTACATTCGCTGTTTGTTGCAAGACGTTTTGTTAGTGTACAGTGGGCTTAGTGCCCACCTATTGCTTCCCATTGGTAGGCTGTATTACCATTCTCATTTGCTTGGTTCTCATTTGTTAGCTTCTGCAGGTTTTACTTACTCTTTCTGTATTCGCTCATCCCCTGGCCGAAATATTTGTCTCCTTGCAATGATCACATTTCGAGAGATACCTTTCTCTTTTTGTTTAAGCACTCCATGAGAGTGCATGTGTTTACTAATTGTCTCCCTTATTTGCTTCTGTGCCCCTGATGCTTCGAGTCGCTGTTTCACCCATGTGCTTTTGTCCCCCACCCATGCTTATCTTGCCCTTGCTCGCCTATGAGCATCCGTGCACCATGCTACTTTCTCTAATTCATCTGCTTCTGTCCCTCATCCATGCTCATGTTGCCTCTCTCATCCTGGTGCTTTTGTGCCATCCATTTTGCCCTCATTCATCTGCATGCTTTTTTACTACCCCTCTCTTTCATCCTTGTGCTTCTGTACCGCCTGCTCTCCTACATTTTGCTCTCTGCTTTTGTTCATTTGCGATTCCCCCTATTCCATGTCGCTGTCTCTTGGCGTGAGTGCTTCTCTCAATCCCAATTTTTTGGCCAATGCTTGTTTGAGATATTTATCAAAATAATACAGACAAGTATGTACGTCAAGTATGTTGCTGTTGAAAGAAGACACGTTCACAGAAGAAGGTAGGAATACTCTTTATTTAGTCACCAGCCTATTGGTGCTCTTACGTTCACAGGTTCAAACGGAGGAGGGAAAAGCTGACGCAACGCAAGCTCTTGGACACAAGACATACACAGGGAATTGTGCACATTGACGTGACACAGGCAGGGAAAGAACACATGCACATAACATGCAACATATAGAAATAACTTGAATAAATGTAACAGTTGCCTAATCATTAGTGCAAGCCATGTGCTAACCATGAGTTGGATTTAGAACGCATCAGAGTAGTGAATTTGCATATATGTAATTCCAAAACAAATAATCAAAGACTCAACAATAACTGTACTAACAAAAAACAACTATCTAAATCCCAGTGACTTAAACACACATTAAAGCACATTTATGCAGCTACAGGCTTAGTGTGCATAAGAACATTTATAATTTTGGGGCCTGGGCAAGAGGCTACCCACCTCAAGGAATAATAACAACTCGTGTCAGGGTGAACACTAAAAGTCACTAAATTAACCTGAGCTCAACCCTGGGGTAGCTATGGCACAGAGCAGTCAGGCTTAATTTAGGACAATGGGTGAAATATGTATGTAGTGCCAAAAAAGTAATAACGTTGAAATGTAAAACAATACAAATCCAAAACTAAGTTTAAAAAACAGGATAAAAATCAATAAACACAATGGCACCAAAACGTCAAAAACACAATAAAGAGAACTGGAGATATGATTTTTAAAAAGTTTTAAGTAGGAATATTGCCACAAAGCATGAAGTGCCAAAGATAGTCAATGGTCGCAGTGACCGGGACCTAGTTACAATTTGACGCTGATAGTGATGGAGCACAAGTTGGATCAACCAACCAGTTTCATCCTAGTCAAAAATTTAACCCACAGACTTAAGCCCTCTTAGTCACAATCCACCAAAAGAGTACAGGTCTAAAGCCCTCCAGGTCCATAAAAAAGGAACTTAAGAGGGTACAGATATCAGGGTCTAAACCAGGTCTAGTTACCACTGATCAACTGGGCTAGTGCAGGAAAGGCCTCTTGTAGCTTATTGAATCCCTGTAGCTTGAACAGGAGGCTAGCATTCTGAACCTTGGACCCCCCTTCTTCGTACTGGGTACAAGAGAGACAGTTCTAGTCCTTTAGGGCTCTTCTCAGATTGAAGACTGTAGGTTCATTCCTCCTCTAATCTTCCTCAGGTCCAGGAGTGTTCTAAAGTGGGTGCCTTGATGTTCCATATTTATGCCTTGCACAAGCTAGTGTGAAGGTCAAGTAACACCTGCGCTGAGGTCTTGCGGCTGATTGCAAGGAGATGGGCTACACATGGAGTCAGAGTGAAAGAAAAGCACAAGACCAAGATGGCTGATGAGTCCCGGTTGACAGCCTATACACCAGGAGGGGCGGTAAGCATAAGTAAGTACAAGAAAGTAGGTGGAAATTGCTCCCGGTCATGTCCTAACAAATGGGGTAAAAGTTCCTGGGACCACCCCTACTTACTTTGGGCATTTATAAGATGTAAAAAGCCTTAAGCCGAACTAAACGTGGACTCTGAGTGTGTGTGAGTGTGGGGGGGGGGGGGGTGTACTATGGTAATCCCAGTCTCCTCCCACATGTAACAACAAGTTCCAGTTTGAAGCAGCCACAGTAGCTCCATTAAACTCAGAGACAAAGGTCTGATAGAACAAAGTAGGTTCTTCTGCAACCAGATGCTGTTCAATTGCACCCCTGATGACAGAGGTACAAACCCAGTATACCTATCAAGTAGGATTTAACATGGTAATGTCAAAAAGAATGCTCACATCCCCTCCACTGCATATTCTGGGAGGTTTAGAGATGTCATCTCTGGTAATTCAGGTTTGCCTATTGTTTGCTCTTGGGAGATACTTCACACATTTTCACACCTATTCAAATGCTGATTACTGTTAAATGGGAGAGCAAATACCAACTTAGCTCCCAGGAACTTCAAGGCAGGGAAAAGGGAAACTTTCTAAAAGTAACTTTTCCTTAATATTTATTAGAAATCTGACTTCATAAATTAATTCGATTTTTAGTAAATATTACAATAGTTTATTTTTCTAGTTAGCCCCATTCCTGAGATGCAGTATTAGGATTTGTACTCTGTACTCTTGTTTTCTACACACAGAGGTGTGGAATTTTATAAAGTATCTTCGTGCCCACGGGGCGGATGCTTCAGAAATCTACTTGTCCTATAAAAACAATTCAATTGTGCCTTTTTATGCCAATCCTCGAGGTGACAAATTATGGTTCTCACTATATCAGAACTCATATGATAGTCTCTCTAATTATGGTAAGGTTCTTATGAAATCAGCATTTACATTATAGTAAGGCTCGGATGTTGGCACCTTTTTGCAAGAGGCTGGAAATATGTGTTTAGTAGTAGTTCCAGGGTTGAAACGCCCTGCAAGTCTATGCAAGCCTACAGATGAACAGGATTTCTTTTTGCTTTTCTTTCTTTAATTTCATACTTCAAAAGGAAAATATACCATATTTCAGTCATCTATTTTTTTACCTGTTTATGCATTTTAAAATACCAGCTTAGCCAGTGAAACACTCGTCAGGTGGTAACCCTAACCTGCCAGTGAACTTTTGTGAATTTCTTGAGAATTGGGCCACTAATTTATTTTCATGTTGCCTATAATAGTTTACACTGATTTTCCATTGCTATTTTTTTTTTAATATACTGGAATGCACCAAACTTTTTATTATATGATACTTCTGAGAAATGATATTTAAAGTTGCACAGTAGCGTAGACAAATGTTTTTTCATGTTTATTTCTATTCCCCATCTATTCTCCAATCCTTTCCCACATCGGAAAAAGTAGGGAATTTACTCCAGACAAGGGCAGGAGTAAAACAGTTTGCATTTTAGAGACCGAACATGGTGCAGGGAATATGAATTTCAATTTCTCAGTAGAATTGTTCGGTAGAAACTATATGTAAGTGTATTTGCTTTTGTTTCTTTAAGTTTATACTTCAAAAGTAAAATATACTGTATTTCAGTGATCTTCCTTATCTTTTTACCTGTCTTGGCATTAAAAAGTTGCAGCTAGTCCGGTAAAATACTGATCAGGTGGCAACCGTAAACCGCTGGTGCACTCTTTCCACTATCTTTAGAACCCGGTCCCTAATTTATTTTCATGTTGCTTATAATTGTTACATTGTTTTTCCGTTGCTAACTTGTTTTTAAGATAGTAGCATGCACCAAACAAGTTTTACTAAATGGTGCCTGTGAGAAATGCAATGTAAAGTTGAACAGCAGCTTAGAAAAACGTTTTTGTTCATGATGCAATTTTTCGATATATACATGTTATTTTGAAAGCAAACAATCTTGCTTTCATGCTTAAATATGTATTTTCATATAATCAATAAACAATCCGAAAGGAATGTAAATAGTCTCAAATTGATATATTTAACAAATATATCAACATTATTTTACACTGGAATCATTGTCATGAATGCAAGATGTACTCAATGCATTAGTCCTTGCATTAGTCTTTGCATTTTTTAATCATATATTCACAAATCTGAACTACATATACAAATGTAACCAATCCTTGCCTTACTGACAGTCAGTCATCTCTCACAGCTCCATATCGTAGAACTGTAAATTCCAGCTAAAAGGTTTGTGCTATGGGCGTTGAACCTACTTGTCCAGAGGACAAAATAAACATGAAAACGTATAGCCCTTGACCTCAAACACTATGTCCTGAGATCTGAGCAAGAGGAATTTCACACTCCTGCTACACAGGACAGCTAGGCCTGCCACAGTGGAAACAGCTTTTGGGTACTTGTCACTGTAAGGATATGTTAACAGTAAATTTCTACATGTCCCATCTTTGAATACCATGCACCCTGCCTTGTCAGTGACAAGGCCTGCATAATCGCCTACAAATCCCTCCACAACATCTGACCCAAATACCTCAACGACAGAGTATCCTTCCACGTACCCAAAAGGAACCACCACTCTGCCGACCTCGCCCTAGCAGAGACCCTCCGTATCTGCATAAGCAGAGCAGGCAGGAGAGCCTTCTCCAACGTTGCAGCCAAGGCCTGGAACGAGCTCCCAGTCAACATCAGATTCTCCCCAGCCCTGCAAGCATTCAGGAAGAAACTCAAAGCCTGGCTCTTCGTCTCAACTGGAGCTGCACTCCCCCCTCCCACCAGGGCCTTGAGACCCTCACGGTTGAGTACAGCGCTTTACAAAACCCCTGATTGATTGATCGATAAGGGATAATATTTAAAAGGGAGGGTTTGACAGGTCGAATCGCAGTGTTTAAACTGCCACAGTCTGGCTCCAGTGTTAGGCCTCAAACAATGGTTTGCACGGACAATGTAATGAATGGCGGAATAGGTGCTGCAGTCCACTAATAACATTTAACTTGCAAGCTCTGGGTACATTTTGTATCTGATAGAGACTTCTAGCTGCAGATTTCTTACCTTTGAATTTCCCCAGGTGTCACACTTGATGCAGAAGATTTTTTGTGAGTAGTACCCCTGGACGCTGGTAGGTGGCATCCTTCAGCTCCATGTGTGTCGTTGGCATTATCTGCACCAGAAGTGACATCCGCGGTATCTATGTAGGCACCACCTATGATCGCTGATGTAAATTCATTTCTTTCCGTGACAGCCAATGCTGATTCGGAGAAGTGCTTTCCTTCTGTCACCCTTTGGATTTTTTCAATTTTTTGTCATCTATTTTTTGAGGTTTGTCCTCCTGGTGTATAGGATGTCATCCAGGAAGACAGGATACAAGTCCTGTAGAGCCTGTCATCAGCTGATGTCAGTGACAGACCTATACCTTGTCTGCCTGTGAGATTTGGAGTGTGACCACAACCCGAATTTGTGCTCCGATTGCCACATCATGAATCCTAAGGCCTTGTGGGAGCGATCCCTCAAGCTCATGGTGGCCTGGCATGTGACTCTGTGCCAATCTAGGTCCCGGTCGAGAGGAAGGCCCTGGGAGCGCTGGCGTAGTCCAAAGGCATCGTCCCATTCCAAGTCCTTATGATACTCTGGTAAGTCGAGGCATAAGAAGTAGAAGAAGTCAAAGAGGTCTCCGACTTCCCCTTGTCCATCGACAGACACGATGAGGGAGTATCGACATTCAATGCCTGGCTCCGGGATAGAGCCTGCGCCTGGGCTGACTCCACGCCTCCCTGATTTTCTGGGAGCCGAAGCTACCCCTGCCCAACTACAAGAGATTTTTGAGGTCATGTGCCTCATATTTGGGTGGTGTGACCTCTCCGGCATGCCTTTGAACCCCATCTATTTCCATGCTTGTGACTCCGGCCCTAGCTCCAGTGGACCCCCATGGATCCATTCCTGGATCAGGACTGGCACCGGTCATACCAACTCGATCTTCCCCGACGTTGATCCCGATGCAGACACCCTGGGCACCCTCCCCATTGTGATCCCCGACCCTGATATGGAGCCTGACGGGTGTCGACCGATGCTGACTTCAGCGCTGACACAAGCCTTACCTCCTAGGCTTGAGTCCTAATCCCTTGGGTAGGACTCAGGGAAGAATGGGGTGGTCACTGGATCCTGCAGAATACCAGCCATATGAATAAGACCCTAGCATGGACTGATTTATTTATTTATTAAGTTTATAGAGCGCAACAGCTACCCAAAAAGGGTTTCCCGGCGCTGGAATAGGCAGTGTGCTAGGGAGCCAAAGTTGCCAACGTTACTGTAATTTATTGATTGAAAAGCCAGGTCTTAATGGCTCTGCGAAATATGACATAGCTGGTTTCTGTACGGATATTCAAGGGGAGAGAGTTCCAAAGTTTTGGGCCTAAAAGAGCAAAGGACCTGCCACCCATTCTTGCGAGTCTGAATTTGGGTACGTTGAAGTAGCCTTGGGATGAGGAGCGGAGGCAGCGTGAGGGAGTGTAGGTGTGGACAAGGGATTGCAGGTAACGGAGGCAGTACCCCATTTAATTTTATACATGTAGCTCAGGGTTTTTAAACTTGACACGACTCTCCACCCTGAGCCAATGTAAGTCACGGAGGTGCCCAGAAATGTAATCAGTTCTGTGACTTTTACATAGCAGTCTCGCGGCGGAGTTTTTAACTAGCTGTAGGCGTCTTGTCACTGCCTTGTTTGCCCCAAGGTAAAGGACATTACCATAGTCCAGCCGAGAAGTTATAAGGGCATTGACCACAGACTTCTGGGTGTCGCAGGGCAGCATCCAGATAATTTTCTTTAGCCATCGCAGAATGGTAAAGCAGATGGCTGACACCTTATTCACCTGATGCTGCATTGTTAAATCGTTGTCAATGGTAAACCCCAGGTTACGCACATGGTCAGAAGGGAGAGGGAGGGTAACCATCTCCGAAGGCCAGTGTTTGGAGCTCCAAAGGTCATGTTTTTGACCTAGGATTAAGACTTCGGTTTTGCCTCCATTCAATTTAAGCAAATTGTCTTTCATCCAGATGGAAATTTTCCTTAGGCCTGACTGCAGGAGGGAAGTGGAACCTTGGTCAGGGTTAGAGAGGGATAATGCAATCTGGGAGTCGTCTGCACAGGTGAAAAGAGTGAGACCGTCTAATTCAGCAATGTGGGCCAATGATGTTACATATAGGTTGAACAGAAGGGGGCTTAGTACCGAGCCCTCGGGTACACCATAGGGAGACGCATGGATTTCGGAGGTGGCTGCGTTGGAGAAGATTTGAAATGTGCGGTGAGTGAGAAATGAAGACAGCCAGCCCAAAGCAGGGCCGCCGATGCCCATCGAGCTAAGAGACTTTATAAGTATGGTGTGAGAAAAAGTATCAAATGCAGCGATGAGATCAAGCAGAATCAGCGCAGCTGTGTCTCCTCTGTCTAAAACATGACGTAGGTTTTCTGTAACACCCAACAGAGTTGTTTCGGTGGAGAACTCAGGACGGAAACCCGATTGGGAAGGGTGAAGTATGTTGTTGGCCTCGATGAACTGGGCAAGATGGGAGTGGATGTGCCTCTTCAAGATTTTGGAGAAGGCAGGCAGAAGTGAGATGGGACGGAAATTAGATAGGACTTTAGGGTCGTCAGTGGGCTTTTTCAGAAGAGGTGTCACCATGGCATGTTTCCAGCTTGCCAGGACAGTGGAATCTCTCAAAGAGAGATTGAGGGTTTTACAGATCATGGAAAGTGAGGGTTGTCAAGTAGTTTAAGTATAGGGATGGGAAGTGGGTCAGTTGGTGAGCCCGATTTCAGCTTACCAAGAATCTCCGTCAAGGCTTCCTGGTTGATGTCTGGCCAAGAATTTAAGACTACATGGGTATAGGATAGATGGGATGAAGTAATGCAGTTAGTGCTATTCGAAAAGATAGATTGAGACTGCTGGGGTCTATTACAGTGCTGTTTAGCTATGTCCTGATAGATATTTTCTATTTTCTTTTCGAAAAATTGTGCAAGTTCTTCACATTGGTTGCTGCTCAGAGGGGGCAGTTTGGCTATGGTTTGGGAGCCCACTAGTTCTTTCACTAGACCAAAGAGCGTTTTGGATTTGTTCGTAGCCTCCGCAATAGTTCTAGCGACATAGCTGGCCCTAGCTGTGGTGCACTCCTTGTGGTATAGCTTAAATTTTTTTTGTAAGCGTCCCCTGATTCTAGAGAGTAGTCTTTCCTCCAAATCCGTTCCAAGCACTTACATTTGGATTTAGCCATTTTAGCGATTCATTGAACCAGAGTTCTGGTATTTTCTGGGTTTTCACTTTTATGTGAGACGGGGGAGACAAGTGTCAATGGAATCAGTGAGCCAGATGTTCATCTTACTTGATGCACTTTCTACATCGTCTGTATCATTGAAATCCGATGGAAGATGGGCGTCTAGGACATGCTTAAGGATTAGAAAAAGTACCAAGGCACATCCCTCTTAGTTGCTATTCTCCAAATATCATTTTCGCCATTACAACTCCAAAGACAAGTGATTTCAGACCAAACGAAACGGGACTCCATATGAAAGACGATTGAACTGAGATGGCGATGGGACTTATCATGGCTCCATCAGACGTGTAATTATTTGCTCAGTGACCAAAGAACGGAAGGACTAACACCTTACTACATTAATCGAATTCCTGGTGCATAAAACAAAAGCTTTAAAGCCTTGAAAAAGCCCGCGGAGGGCGAAACGCGCGTCGGCTGTGACGGTGTGGCAAAAGAAAGGAATTGTTAATAAATGGACTTGGAATAACATTGAACATTGTACATGTCTTTTTGAGGACTATGAGTAGTTGGTGAAATCACTTGTCTTTGGAGTTGTAATGGCGAAAATGATATTTGGAGAATAGCAACTAAGAGGGATGTGCCTTGGTACTTTTTCTAATTTGTGTACGAGTTTCCGTCTTGCCAGGAGTGAGTAGGAGATCGTGGATTGTTGCTTCTAGGTGGATAAGCACGATACCAAAGAGCACTCCAATAGAGTGTACTTAATACATTGTATTGCAACCATTATCGAGGGGAATAAGTGTTCACAGATGTGCAGACCAAACGTAGCAAATCCACTGTGTGCTTTTTGTTGTCTTGACATGCTTAAGGATGTTCATGTCTAACTTTTTCCAGTCTCTTTTACAGACATTGTATGTCACGCTGGGAGGGACCAGGGCAACAGGGGAGGTGAGACTAAATTTGGATAAAAAATGGTCAGCCCAGTGAAGAGGAAGTGCGGGAAAGCAGTGTATCTGGGAAAGGTTTGAGAATATGGGGTCGAGCAGGTGGCCGCCTCTGTGAGTAGGTCCTGAGTTGCACAACGTGATATTCATAGCAGCAAGATCGGCAATAAGGTTGCTGCCCGTAGCTTTTTTGGAATCCTCTAGATGTAGATTAAGGTATCCCAAAATAGAGAAATTGCTAGAATTCACAAGTATCGTGGCTGTGATGTTCGAAAATTGAGTAGCACACGAGTGTACAGGACCAGGTGGCCAATAGACTAATAGGCCTGTGAGAGTGAAGCTCGGGTGTAAAGCTAATTTGAAGAGGGCAGCCTCACAATTGGTCAGATTTAGTGGTTCAAACTTGCATTGAAAAGTACTTTTAAAAATTATGGCAATCCCCCCGTCCATCTCCCCCCTCCCCCAATTTGGTTGGGTCTATCTACCCTGACTATGGCATAATTATTTGGAAGTGCTTCGGCAATGTCCGGGCCCGAACCATCTTGAAGCCACGTCTCAGTGAGAAACAAGGCGTCAGGTAGTTCGTTGTTTAAGAGATCAAAAATGTCCCTTTTATGCATGGGTAGGGAACTGCAATTTAGGCTGAGGAACGTGAAGTTTGGTGAAGACTTTGTTGCAGGCAAATAGCGACGGCATAACTGGGGTACATCCAGGAAGAACTTACAGTTAGGACAGTAACTGGGACTCCGGAAGTCCAAATGGAGAATGCTACAATCTTGGTTCTTATGAGGTCTCAGAGCATGAAGTTGGAATGAGGAGTATGCAGTCTGTATATTAGGATTTTGGCCAGGGGTCGTGGCCCCTGGTCCCGGTTGGCCACGGACGGGCGCAGACGGGCTTGCCTTTGGCTTGCCTTTGGTGTGCACGCCCGCTGCGCGTGCGCTTGTTCTGTGCCCTAAGTAGTCTAGTGGCCACCAGAGACTGCAGCGCTAACCCCGACATCCGCCGGGAGTGGTGTCGGAAATCCCGGGTCAGCCCTCCGAAACAATCGGCACAAGCCGTGTCGGACCGGGGCTACGGGAATCTTTAGGCAGTAAGGTAAGGAGCAAGCAATATTCAGTTAACACAGTGTTTTTTAAAATAATGACCGTCACAAAGTGCAAGTTTAAAAGCAGTAAACGGCGACTGGCTCAGGCAGGCTGCCGCATCCACTGCGCTCGCGCTAGTTCTGTGCCCTAAGTAGTCCAGTGGCTACCAGAGACTGCAGCGCTAACCCCGACATCCGCCGGAAGTGGTGTCGGAAATCCCGGGTCAGCCCTCCGAAACAATCGGCACAAGCCGTGTCGGACTGGGGCTACGGGAATCTTTAGGTGGTAAGGTAAGGAGCAAGCAATATTCAGTTAACACAGTGTTTTTAAAAATAATGACCGTCACAAAGTGCAAGTTTAAAAGCAGTAAGCAGCGACTGGCTCAGGCAGGCTGCTGCATCCACTGCGCTCGCGCTAGCTCTGTGCCCTATGTATATGTCCCAATGTACCAGCCACCTTTGTGTTAATAAAAATAGTTTTTAAAAACCATACCGCTTCGTGGAGTGGGAAAGCTGCTTGTAGGCACTGGGACTGATGTGAGGAACTGGGTGAATCCAGTGGCCAGGATACCTCTCTAGCTACTGGTATGCTTTCTCTCCCTACCGTGGCTATGGAGGAGGGAGCCTCGTAGGCAATGGGGATGCGGAGGGCAGCAGGAGGGAGTTGCCTTCGGTGGTAATCAAGACTAACATCTTGATCAGAGGTGGCCGGCTCCAATCAGGGCTGGAGGGGTGGCAGCAGGCGGAGTGGTGGTGGTGGGGGGTGAGTGTAAGTAAAAAAATTATTTCTACTTACCTGCTTGCCTTGTCCTTCTTGCCGCTCCTCCTTGTTGCGTCTTACATCCTTCTGCCAGCAGGAACAGGAAGCAGCCTTGAAGCACCCAGGCTCCCCTGAGCCAATCACAATGCTGAAATGCAGCGTTGTGATTGCTCTGAGTGCTGTGGTTCAGAGCTCAGAGGGAGCATGGGGGCCTGGATATGTTCTCCACCCAGGCTGTAATGCAGCCTGGGTGGAGAATAGGGAAAGTGTGCAGGACTGTTATGGTCGGCCCGAAAGTCATGTGCACTTAGGAATAGGGGCAAACCACTCCTCGGCTGCTCTGCCAGCTCCCCCGCGCTGCCGTACACGAAAAAGCAAAAAATGTAATGATAACTGAGTTATTATAATTTTATTTTTTCTTATTCTGCTGAAAAAAACAGAGGGGGGGACGCTGCTGTTCCTCAGCGGAGGAGCCGCCACTGATCTTGACAGAGGTGCTGCAGCCGGGAGTCTTCACATCTGAACCGCTACTCCTGTTCAATGTTGCCCTCACTGACACCACCAACTCAGTACCATTCTGGACCTGTGGATACTCTGCCAGGAAGAAGGACTGTTGTACTGCTACAAGGACTGCCACTCTGCTGGACTCCTGCTCTGTTGTGCTGACCGTCTGCCTTCTTGCCTGGAAATGAGAAGAACTGGGTCTGCATCTCTGCAACCCAGTACCAGAGTGCATCAAAGGGTTAATCTGCTTGCCTCCTGTTTTGAAGTCTCAGGGACATCAAAGACTTCCAACCACTTACCTACAACACCTTGTCCTGCCCTGCCAAGTAGTGTCAATCCAGTCCTGGGCCCTTGGAAGTGCATATAAAATGCTGATGGAGCAAGGATTTGCCCGTAAAACGCCTTGCTCGTATGCAAAACCCTTGTCTAAACTGCATAATAATATTAACCTCGTTATTCGTCATTTATAAAGCGGTTTCCCAACACGTGGGTGTCCCCAGGATGCTTGCTTGTTTGTCTTTCCGTACTAAAACGAAGCTTGCACTGAAAATGGCTGCTTTGCCGAAATTCAGTCTGCGCATGCGTCGGTCATACCCATGTGATGTGACGCACTCGCATTCTGGAGGGATTCTGTGCTCATGCGCATTGATGCTAAATATGGCTGCTTGTCTCTCAGCACGCTCTCTGCTTACTGCAGCAGCTTTAGCCTATCTATCTTTTTGCACTAATCCTTAATGCTATAGTCATTATAAAGTAAGGGTTGGTTAAGTTTTACCTTGGTATACAGTGCGATAATTTTTATGTATGATATTAATTTGTTTTCGCTTACTTTTCATGTACCGCGTCTTTGTGGGCTGGGGCAATCATGAGCGGAGCCATACTTGAAGCTCTGCTGGGCACCGTCACATGACCGGAGAAAGTTCCAACCGCGCAGAAGCTAAATCTAGCCAGCTGGCTCCTGAAGCACAATGCGCCTGGGAACATCGCTGGGAATACGGAGTCTTACCTTGGAAAAAGCAATACTGTTGCTACATATTGTGAACTATCCTGTACTGCTGTATTCTATGCATGGGAACGTGAACCCGGGGGGCGGGTGTGAAAAATTGAATATTAAACATGGGAAAACTGAATTCTAGGAGGTGGTAATGACCGCACCACCTCTCCTGACCAATCACAATGTGGGAAACTGTCACTTGCAACATTAGTGGGTGGTCTAAGGGTCCCCAAAACCGTATAATTACCCTAGTTTAGCTTAGGAAAATTGTCCGACTTGTCCGAGTAGCAGACCTGTCACTGACCCTACGATCTCAATAGGTGCTCATTCTGAAAGTGCTGCGGAGCACTTTGTCCATACTTTCCACAATCCCCTAAGGGGTGGAAAATCCTAAGTGCTGGCGAAGCACTTTGCTGGGGAATTCGAAAATCCAATCGGGGTTTCTGGCGGATTACTTGCAGGAGGGGGTAACGCAGGCGTTGCTGTCCGAAGCTGTGGGTGTTGGTCGTACCCTGGGAGGCCCAGTCCTTGACCTGAACCTGAGGGGTATCCTGTCCTTACTGTCCGTGAGCTGTACCTGCTCGCATTCTGGCATTCCTTTTCTGAGGGTCCCTGTCCCCGTCTTCCCACTGACCCGTGGCCAGGGTTGGTCTTCAATCTGATCTAGGTAAATATAGATTGTGGGTTTACGTCTCTCTCTCTCTCTCTCTTTATCTGATCTGGTAAAGGCATTCTTACCTGTGTTATTGCTCTTTTGCCATTGCAGTTATATGTGTCTGAATTTTAGTTGGTTCCTTCTCTCCCCCCATCCTTTAGAAACTCATTGATTTTATAAACCATAGCATGTTCCCGTTTTTCCCCCTTCCTTTAGTGGTTTGCAGTAAACTTAGCAAGAATAGTTTAAATGCTTAGGTTAAGTACATGTTCTAGGTCTCATTCCCATTCCTACGTTCTAGTATAAAATTGCAGTGACTAGTTTTGTTTTATACCCTCCTACCTTTAGTCTCCCCATATATCCGAATGGTCATATTTTTGATACAAAGTTACCTGTTGGTGTTGATTTTAATGTTTGATATATTACTCCGTGTAACGCTTATTATCTTGGCATCTTCTCTTTGAATTCTTATATAAAGTTTCTTTGACTTCATCAGGTGTCTGTGGTCATTTTACAGAATTGTGGAAAGTATATTACTGATTTTAAAGTGTATTGGATGTTAGGCCTGTCTACTATTTTCCCTAATAGCTCCAGGTCCGTCGGAAGAATTGTGCCTGTGGTAAGTCGGGCGCATGGTAAGCAGAGGTAAATCCAAACTTATTACTCTTAGCAGCGCGCAGGAGGAGAAATCCCCACCCGGATCACCCAAACAAATTAGTGTGATGATAAAAAGTATTTCCACGCCAAGGGCCCAGTGCGTGTAAAAGAATTGGTAACTCGGGTGACCGGGGGAAAACTGCGCGCTCTAGCAGTAATTTCTGGTAGCAGAGGATGGTTTGGACTAGTTAGATTAGGTAGACAGGATAGGCATAAACAAACCGTGAAAATAAAACGTGCTGCTGATTTCTACTGTATTTTTTCAAAATTTATGAAATGTGTTTTTTATATATATAAATGTACATGATTTTGCATTGCTGCTATAAATATTGCATGTTGAATTAACCCAGAATTGTTTGTAAATGTTCAGTGTAGTCCGAATCCCCGGGGAAGTATTTTAGCTAACGGTGAGTAGAATCCGGTTAGCTGTTGAAGTCACTAAGTTTGAAGTATTAGTGCAGGGTTAAGGATAACTGGAAGCACTAATTAGGACCTTTGTTTCTGGAGTGAATGATAGCTACGAGTCCCTTATAAAACTTTCATTGCGATATCACCTAGTAAGGGTCGCATACGGAAGGAGTAGTAGGGTCTCCGAGGCTTGTCTGGTAAGTAAAATAGTTCGCTGGTGAAATCCTGGCTCAGTACATATCCCCGACTAAGGTGGATGAGTCAGAAGAATAACGGGTTCTAGGTTACTAGTGTGAAGGGACAGGCAAAGAAGTCTATCCAGAGTGAATGAAAAGTAGACAGAAGTGGTTTACTAGTAGCGAAAGAAAAGTCTTTTCTCTCTTTAGAACACTCAGACATAGTGGCAAACGTTGTGTGTTATTGACTAAAACTTGCACTCGCACTTTAGAGAGAGTAAAAAGTTTCCGTTACCTTGTGAAGGAGGGAGTCAGTCGGAGAGCTGCTCTGACGTCACTCCGTGCCGCGCTGGTATTGGTCAAGTCAGCGGGCGGATAGTGGAGCTGAATTTGTAAAGGAGGGGTGAGTGCCGAAGCGTGAGACTCTGTCTTGCGAAAAGGCCGCGCACCCATTGGTTAACCGTGTTTGTATTCTCTGAACTGATTGGGTGGTGCGAAATAAAATTCGCGCTAGCATTGGAAGCTCAAAGGTAAACAAAATTAATCAAGCCGAGCTAGAAGCGAGTCTGGAGAGTTGTATGTGGTATCCAGACTTCATACCGAATCCAAAGCACCTAGGATTTCATAAGGATCAGCTTATACGAGGTAGACCGCACATGATGTATGGAATAAAGAGAAAACTGTCCTTCTCTGATAAAGTAAAGAATTTTTTCAAAACTGACAAGCCCATTAGAACGAGGGAAGGCGTACTCATTCCCCCGCCAAATACCCCTGCCTCTTTCATGTTGTTTGATAAAGGGTATCACACTTGTGTCTGGCTAGAAAATTGGGCAAAGTATACTGTAGATGACGGAGTCCTAGCATTTCCTGTTGAAGGTACATTTAATGGTCGGATCCTGTTTAACTTAAGGACCCGCATGAACGAATTACACCCTAGACCTAGGTTGACCCAGTACGAAGCTTTGGAGGAATGGGAGATTGAGGCTGCAGAGCGAGATAAACCCCGAATGGATAAAGGAGTGAGTAAGTGGTATCCCAGACTTCCAACACCAACCAAAGAGCAGAAAATGAAACAGTGGAGGCAGTCTATGTTAACTGAAGGGCTATTCCCCATGATGGGGGTATTAGAGGAGAAAAGAGGAAAAAGTAAAGAAAAGACCCATCACCTAGCACCTATGGGGGACATAGAAGATGAACACCTGGAAGAATTGTTAATGAAGGATCCACCTCCCTATGTAGCAGAATCAGATTCGATGCATTCTCAAAATTCTGTTACCAATTACCCCCGAAGTAGGAGGGAAAGTGATTCAGACGGGACAGCTACAAGCAGTAAATATAGTGGAAGGGATGGGTTTTGCAGACCTAAGTCCACAGTCCCGAATTATCAGCCATTCGGGGAAAGTCCCCCTCGATTGGTTGCCCCGACTGCCCCGAGTATTTATCCATCCTTAGTACCCCAGGTATTGCATGGCAATTCTGCTGAAAGGGGGTTGCAGGAAAAAGAGAGAGAAGCCCTGACTAAACAGCGAGAGGAATTAGTCAGAACCATTGCACAGATGCATCCCCATCCTGATTCCTTGACCATTCCGGTAACTATTGGTCCTGCTATCCCAATGTATAAAAATGACTTGACTAGTCCCCTCCCTCCTGTTATCACCCCAATACTGCCTACTCCTAGCTTCCAGACCCCGAGGAAGGAAGTATTCATAGAGGAGGATCAGGAAAGTGAATGTGAATCTGGAAGTTTGATGGATCTGCCCATAAGGGAGTCAAGGGCTAGTGTAGTAGGGACAAGAAGTCAGCCCAGACAAAAGGAAGTGGTGATTGAAAGTGCAACTGGAATTAGGAACGCCTCTTTAGTTTCCCCTGAAGAATTAGACAGATGGACAAAGGAGGTAGAGAAGGAGACCACTCCCCAACCTAAAGCATTGGAAATATATAAATTAAGAATAGAAATAGAAGAAATGATGGCTGGGAATGTGGGAGTTGAGCGCCTGAGCTCGTATAATGAGGAAGAGTTACTATTCATCAGTAAAAATCTTACCCGGAGTGCTAGGGTGCTCCACGAAAAGATAATGGATGCCGCCACAGAAATGGGAGTTGATGTTAGTCGCTCCAAAATTCTTCAGAAACCCTACAGAGTAGACTTCTCAGACAAGGATTTAGAAAGCCTGAATGTGATGGGAAAACAGATCCAAATAAGAGAGTTGTTGAAAATCCTGCAGAAGTGGGGCGAAGTGGGGAAATGGAGAACCCGGTGGGCAAAGAAAAAGGAAGGCAGCAGGGCTGGGTCCGTAACTTCAGAATTCGTATTGAAGGAAGTAACCCCAACCGAAAAATTGTGCCCCATGAGAGAGGTCCCGGGAGGGAAATATGTCCATGTCCCTTGGTCCAGACAAGACATTGTGTCATTTACAAACGACTTCCCGAAATTACGTGAGAAACCAGTTGACTGGTACAGACAGGTAGAACGTTTCATAAAAGTTCAGAAATGTCTGCTGAAAGACCTGGATGGGTTTTTCGACATTGTGGTCCCTGTAGATCTGTGGACCGAATGTAAGATAGAAATTGATTGGCCTAATGATGAATATCCCAGGGATGAGAAAACGGGGGCCCCTTCACCAGATGTAATGAGGAAATATGACCAGGTCATACAGTACCTTAAGAAAAAGGTGCCAGCAAAGGAAACAGATTGGACCAGAATAGATAGAACCACCCAAGAAAGGGATGAGACGGTGCATTCATTTTACGAAAGGTTACTGCAGGTATTCAAAACTTACAGTGGTATTGATAACGTAGACATGAAAGACATGACCCATTTCAGTTACAGATTTGTGCTAGGATTAAGGCCTGAAATATCACAATGGATTCGAGATAACAAAATCAGTTGGCAGGGAAAACCTATAGATGATGTCCTGAAATATGCAAAATACTGCGAAGATGAGATCGAAAATAAAAAGAAAGCCCTCAAGGAGAAAGTGATGTGGGCACAGGTGAAATTAGCTGAACAGCAAGAAAAACAGTTAAGTAAAATGACTTCTGATAATAATGTTCCGAATACCAATTCTGGGGGGGGAGGAAAGCCCAGACCTAAAATGAGTCGTGAAGAGGCCATGAAAAAGTTTCCGTGCCATGGGTGCGGCCAGATGGGGCATTGGAGAGACGAGTGTCCACACCTACAGGCCGGTAATGCCCCTGTAAATGGTTTAAATCCACAGGTGCCGAAAGAGGGGACAAGAAAAACCCAGCAACAGGTAAAATTACCTCCAGTACCTCGCGCTCCTAGACAGAATTTTAAGAGTCAGGGTCAGCAGAATGAGAGGGCGGAAGTATGGGAGGTTGAGAGTGAAAGAAATGCAGTCATTCCACAGTACTTGCTAAATGATACCTTCCTTTGTGAAGATCAAGATTGACGGGGCCTGAGAGGGGAGGATGAGGAGTGCGTACTTGGCGCCTCCTTACCGGTAGACCAGACTGGACCATACATTGAAGGAAAGGTTGAAGGCAAAGACGTCACCTTTCTGTTGGACACTGGTGCTACCAGATCTACTGTAAGAACAGTGGATGTTCCTAACCTACCCCTCTCGGGAGAAGCAATCCAAGTAGTGGGCGTCTCAAATCAGATAATAAGTACCCCTGTAACTGAACCAATGGAGATTTCCATAGGAAATTTCAAGGAGATGCACAGATTTGTGGTCTGTGATTCCAGTCCTGTAAATCTACTGGGACGTGATTTGTTGTGCAAGATGCGTTGTACCATTTTCTGCACACCAAATGGCGTCGAAATTCAGACCCCCGATGAAGATGGCCTGTACAAACTGATGTTAGTCAGACAAGATGCTGATATCAAGCCTTTGACAATTGAGGATTTACCTGAGGAACTCCAGCTAAGAGTAGTACCAGAAGTGTGGGATTTCACGGGAAAAGATGTAGGCCTGATGGCAAATGTGGACCCAGTCAAAATAGCAATAAAAACAAATGCTGTATACCCCAAAACCAGACAGTACAAAATGAGTGCAGAAGTGAAGGCAGGAGTAGCGACTGAAATCACGAGGCTGCTAGAAGCAGAAATAATAGAAGAAGTGTTGAGCAGCCCTTGTAATTCGCCTATCATTGGGATCAAAAAGCCTAGTGGGAAGTACCGAGTGGTGCAAGATTTGCGCAAGGTAAACCAAATTGTTGTGCCTTGCTGTCCTATTGTACCCAACCCTGCAGTGATACTCTACCAGATTCCCTGGAACGCAGAATGGTTCACTGTCATCGATCTGTGCCACGCATTCTTTTCCATCCCATTGCATCCAGAAAGCAAATTCCTTTTCAGTTTTGAATTTGACAGTCATATCTATGTCTGGAATCGTGTCCCCCAGGGGTACACCGAAAGTCCATCGATTTTCAACCAGATACTGAAAAAGTGCCTTGAATCCCTAGTGCTGCCGAGAGAGTCTGTTTTGGTGCAGTACATAGATGACCTGTTAGTGGCATCTAAAACCCAGTCTGACTGTGTCACTGACACAATTGCCTTGCTGAATCACCTAGGAAAAGGAGGACATAAAGTATCGCCTGACAAATTACAATTCTGTAAAAACTCAGTAAAATATCTGGGGCACCAGATAGAAAAAGGAATCAGGAAGGTCACTACCGAAAGGATCAAAATAATTAAAGCAATGGAACTGCCCACAACCCAGAAAGAGGTGAGAATGTTCTTGGGAGTTGTGGGTTACTGCAGGCAATGGATTGTAGGATTTACGGCTCTAGCCCGACCCCTGATAAATATGACAAAGAAAGGAGTGGAAGACCCCGTCCACTGGGACAGTGAGAGCATGAATGCTTGGGTAACTCTGAGAAACTGTCTATGTACCGCACCTGCATTGGGTATGCCTGAGTACACTAAACCCTTTGAACTGTTCTGTGACACCAGAGAAAATTGTGCTCTTTCAGTCCTGACCCAGGAGCACGGATCAGTCAGACGACCAGTAGCCTACTTTTCGGCCACCTTAGACCCAGTGGCCGCTGGATTGCCTGGATGCTTGAAAGCCGTTGCGGCTACTTGCGTCAGTCTAGAACAGAGTGAGAGCATTGTCATGGGACATCCCGTCACTGTCTATGTTCCTCATTCTGTTGTCATCCTACTGACTAGAACTAAGACCCAGTACCTCACACCTAGTCGACTGACTAAGTATGAGAGAATTTTGATTGGTGCTGAAAATGTAACTATTTCCCGGTGCAATGTCCTAAATCCTGCGACACTGTTACCTGTTCCTCTGGATGCAGAATCTGATGAGGACGGGGAACATAATTGCATCGATCTGACTGAATATAGCACCAAGCCCCGTCCAGACATTCGTGAAATAGCACTACGTGACGGGGATAAAACAATGTTTGTGGATGGCTCGTGTTTGAGACATGAGAGTGGGAGTCTGAGTGCTGCCTATGCTGTGGTTACACTGACAGGAGTCGTCGAGGCATCTTACATGCGCGAGGTGAAATCTGCACAAGTGGCAGAGCTCATCGCGTTAACTCGAGCATGTAAGAGGGGAAAAAACAAAAGAATCACTGTTTACACAGACAGTCAGTACTGTTTCGGGGTTGTTCATGACTTCGGCCAATTGTGGTTACAAAGAGAATTCATGACTTCCTCTGGCACACCTATCCGAAATGGAAAAGTAGTGCATGACTTACTGGAAGCTATCCAATTACCCAAAGAATTGGCTGTGGTCAAGTGTGCGGCTCACAGATCTGGAAATGATGATGTGACTGCCGGTAATAGGTACGCTGACCAAATTGCACAGTTTTGTGCCCGACACCAGATGTCCCTACAAATTGCCCGGTGGGATGGAACCAGCTGCCAACTTATGTTGTTTGATAATGTGTCAACGTGGGAAGAATTAAAGGAGATACAACAAGCAACAGACAGGCAAGAAAAATGCAGGTGGGCCGCAAAGGAATGCGAATTGCGAGAAGATGGTGTGGTGGTGAATCCGGATGGGGTGCCTGTACTGCCTGATAGCTTGATCGACCCCATGGTCAGAATGATACATGAGCCAACACATATGGGAAGAGACGCGATGTGTCGGGTGTTTGAACAAGTGTTCTGTAATTCAAAGTTCAGGGACCAGGCGGAAAGGCTTTGCCAGAGGTGCCTAGTGTGTCAGCAATTCAATGCAGGAAAGAAGACTGTAGTGAAACAGAGTACTATTGGAAAGGCAGTAGGTCCCTTCGTTAGAATGCAGGCAGACGTCATAACCATGCCCAGATGCAAAGGATATAGATATGTCTTAGTCGTAGTATGTCTATTCTCCAGGTGGGTGGAAGCATATCCAGCTAAGAAAAATGACGCTATCACCACAGCCAAATTATTGCTCAGGGAGTTGATACCTAGGTATGGGATCCCAGAGACGATCGAAACGGACCAAGGTGGGCATTTTGCCAACGATGTCCTATTGGAACTCTGTAGAGCATTCAAAATGAAGCAAAGATTGCACTGTGCCTACCACCCAGAGGCTTCTGGGGTAGTGGAACAAATAAATGGCACTCTGAAGTCCAGACTGGGAAAAATGTGTGATTCCACAAAAATGAACTGGATAGAAGCTTTACCCCTGGTGCTGATGAGTTTGAGAAGTATCCCGAATCGAAAGACTGGCCTAAGTCCCCATGAAGTGTTGATGGGAAGAGTGATGCGCCAGGCATGGGTACCCGGAAACAAACTGCTAAGCATTTCTGATGATATGGTGCTAGAATACTGCAAGCAGCTGGGTGACCAAGTGCGTTCTCTCTCTCAGCAGATTGGAGAGACAGAAGACGAGTGGCCAAAGACTCCAGCACACAATCTGCAGCCAGGAGACTGGGTGGTGTTAAAGAAACACACCCGGAGCAGTTGCCTGAAGCCAAGGTGGGGAAAGCGACGACAAGTGATCCTCGTCACTACCACTGCTGTGAAGTGCGCTGGTGTACCGAAGTGGATCCACGCCAGCCACACAAAGCGGGTATCTGGAGAAAACGCGACTGGAGCTGAAGGCAGCACAGCTGAAGAGACTTCCGAGGAGGAAGGTCCGGAACTAGCTGATATCGAACTGCCGAGCACAAGTCGAGACGTTGAATGGTATCCCGCCGACGAACCAGTTCATGATCCAATACGAACCCGGAAATATTCCTACTTAGACAGTGAGTGGGATAGTCCAGGTGAGTCAGAAATAGAAGAAGCAGGTCAGGTCAACGAAAGCCACAACACACCTGATCAGGACATAGGCCAAGTAGGGTCAGATCAAGATCTCGAGACTCCTCCTGAAACTCCGGAGCCGAGAAAGGGACAGTTAGAAGTTAGAGCTGACGTTCATGCAGAAGAAAACGAAGAGATCGAAGAGCATGAACAGGAACAGATAGAACTAGATCAAAGTGCTCAGACAACGGAAACAACAGTAACCAGAAATAAAAAGAAAGTGCGATTTGAATCTGAGCAGGGACAGAATAGGGACCAGGCAGAAGAAATAGACGAAAGACCTGGAACTAGTCAGACAGGCAGGGAAACAGAAGTGCCACAACAAAAAGTGAAAAGAGTGCACGAAGAAGGCGAAGTCTCCTCAACCACTGGGAGGCACGGAGGAAGAAGTGCACCCCGATACGTCAAGAGACTAAGGCTCAGACTAAAGACAGTCGAAGAAAACGATAAAGACCGAAAAAGGGCTCAAAGTGAAAGGAATGCAGCCCAAGGCAAATCGCTGAGAAAGAGCGACAGAATAAAGAAACAGAACCGACTGTATCGGAGCCCTGAGTGGACGTACTTTGTGTTGGAGGAAATTGACGAGCCACACCACAGTGGCAACAGTGACAACGAGTCTATTGCTGATCGGAGTTCGGACGAAGACCCTCCGTAAGAGAACCCCTGAAGTGAGCCTTTGGTACAAAGGAACGAAGAGGGGTAGCAAAAGCCACCTGTAAGCTAAAAATGTCTGATCCGAGTGTCTCTGGGAGATCCCGGTGTGGGTGTCTCAAAACCTGTTGTAAGATATGCTTGTGTAGTGTAGCTATGCTAATAGTAATGTGGATAGGACTAACAGTTTTTCTACCCTTTATGATAAGTAGAGATCCAAACTTGTCCCCTACTGAACCCGAAGCAGTAGATGTAGGGGTTGTACAGACTGCAGAAACACCACGAAGACTAGAAAGACGCGACAAAAGAGTAGGACTGACACACACACGACCTAATTTAGAAGCACCAGATGAGGAGGGACTACATTTTCACAAAATGAAGAACAGGACGCATCTAAATGTTTTTGCTAACTTGTTAGTGCATTATGTAGAAGCCATGGAAATAGAGGACTGTTATGTCTGCATGAAGCTACCAACCTCAGTGGCTGAAGGCGTGACATACCACCATCTACCTTTGACCTATGGAATCTCCTGTAGTATATTGGCTAGCTTGTTCTATAGAAGCACCTTGCAGTACTATTATTCAAACGATGACGTAGTATTTTCTGAACTTCCTGTTAGAGGACATTTGAACCGTGTACATACTACAAGTGACGTGACCCGCTATATGGGAGAATATTTCCTGAATATAGGTAACATAGACTTAGATCAGGCAAGAGAAGACAATCTGACCTGTTCACTGCAAGAGCAGGAAAAGATGTTTATAAAGATGGCAGACAGAAGGAGAGAAAAGTTTCAGAAAAAGGCAAATGACGAGAAGGATAGAATCCCTAGGTGGGCTGAGCACATGGATAACACCTCAGAAGGCGAAGCCAGTCCTGCCTTGTTGCTGGATTTTGAAAGAAAGGGGAAGCTTTGTATCCATAGGGAAAAGACAGAGTACTATAACAATGTATTCATCGGTTCCAGCGAGTGTGAACATAATTATAAAGTAATTGGAGGTTGGGGTTTCAAAAATGGGTCAGAACCTGTGTTCCCCGGAATATATTATATATGTGGGAACAAGGCTTATTTCAAATTGCCGGATCACTGGTATGGAAGCTGCTACTTTGGCATTGTTTTCCCGAAAATATACCATGTGAATAACGCAGCTGGAAGCGATGATGAAACTAATGGCTTAGTGCGTAGTAGGCGCGAAAGTGTAGGTGAAATTATAGGTGATATTTTTAGTGCACTGATACCTGGAATGGGGGTAGTTCTGAACACCCATAGAATCTGCAAATTGTCTACAGTAGTGAACCGGTTATCCACGGACACTGCTGCTGGTTTCCTGCTGGTCAATACTGAAATGGTTGCGATCAGATCAATGGTTTTACAAAACCGTCTTGCCCTTGACACCCTATTAGCAAAAGAGGGCGGAGTCTGTAGAATGCTGAAAGCGCAACATTGTTGCACCTACATTCCTGATAAAAGTATCGAATTAAAACAATATGTGAAGAACATAACTAATTTGGAAAGGGAACTCAAACCATTGGAGGTTGACAGTGCCTGGACGAGACTGACTGGAGGTCTCTCCTCTATAGGTAATTGGTTTACTAACCTAGGTAGAAATATTTTGTGGAAAATACTGATGCCAATAGTTATAATAGGTGTGATTGTATTGATCATTTTTATCTGCTGCAAATGTCAAAAGTGTAAAAGGAAATATACAGTAAATCCGAGGGGGGTGAAGAGAAATATTGATGATTTAGAATTAGAAGAGTTGAAGAGTGCAATTTACAAAAAGGCGAAAAATGACCACTCTCATAGAGAAGCTGCAAGAAAACTCAACGACAAATTTGTTGAAATTCGGATGAGTGATGTGGATGAATGAGAAAAGTTGGCATCTGTTTCCTTCATGTAGTGATGATAGTAAATATCATCAAAGAGGGGATTGATGGAGCAAGGATTTGCCCGTAAAACGCCTTGCTCGTATGCAAAACCCTTGTCTAAACTGCATAATAATATTAACCTCGTTATTCGTCATTTATAAAGCGGTTTCCCAACACGTGGGTGTCCCCAGGATGCTTGCTTGTTTGTCTTTCCGTACTAAAACGAAGCTTGCACTGAAAATGGCTGCTTTGCCGAAATTCAGTCTGCGCATGCGTCGGTCATACCCATGTGATGTGACGCACTCGCATTCTGGAGGGATTCTGTGCTCATGCGCATTGATGCTAAATATGGCTGCTTGTCTCTCACCACGCTCTCTGCTTACTGCAGCAGCTTTAGCCTATCTATCTTTTTGCACTAATCCTTAATGCTATAGTCATTATAAAGTAAGGGTTGGTTAAGTTTTACCTTGGTATACAGTGCGATCATTTTTATGTATGATATTAATTTGTTTTCGCTTACTTTTCATGTACCGCGTCTTTGTGGGCTGGGGCAATCATGAGCGGAGCCATACTTGAAGCTCTGCTGGGCACCGTCACATGACCGGAGAAAGTTCCAACCGCGCAGAAGCTAAATCTAGCCAGCTGGCTCCTGAAGCACAATGCGCCTGGGAACATCGCTGGGAATACGGAGTCTTACCTTGGAAAAAGCAATACTGTTGCTACATATTGTGAACTATCCTGTACTGCTGTATTCTATGCATGGGAACGTGAACCCGGGGGGCGGGTGTGAAAAATTGAATATTAAACATGGGAAAACTGAATTCTAGGAGGTGGTAATGACCGCACCACCTCTCCTGACCAATCACAATGTGGGAAACTGTCACTTGCAACATTAGTGGGTGGTCTAAGGGTCCCCAAAACCGTATAATTACCCTAGTTTAGCTTAGGAAAATTGTCCGACTTGTCCGAGTAGCAGACCTGTCACTGACCCTACGATCTCAATAGGTGCTCATTCTGAAAGTGCTGCGGAGCACTTTGTCCATACTTTCCACAATCCCCTAAGGGGTGGAAAATCCTAAGTGCTGGCGAAGCACTTTGCTGGGGAATTCGAAAATCCAATCGGGGTTTCTGGCGGATTACTTGCAGGAGGGGGTAACGCAGGCGTTGCTGTCCGAAGCTGTGGGTGTTGGTCGTACCCTGGGAGGCCCAGTCCTTGACCTGAACCTGAGGGGTATCCTGTCCTTACTGTCCGTGAGCTGTACCTGCTCGCATTCTGGCATTCCTTTTCTGAGGGTCCCTGTCCCCGTCTTCCCACTGACCCGTGGCCAGGGTTGGTCTTCAATCTGATCTAGGTAAATATAGATTGTGGGTTTACGTCTCTCTCTCTCTCTCTCTTTATCTGATCTGGTAAAGGCATTCTTACCTGTGTTATTGCTCTTTTGCCATTGCAGTTATATGTGTCTGAATTTTAGTTGGTTCCTTCTCTCCCCCCATCCTTTAGAAACTCATTGATTTTATAAACCATAGCATGTTCCCGTTTTTCCCCCTTCCTTTAGTGGTTTGCAGTAAACTTAGCAAGAATAGTTTAAATGCTTAGGTTAAGTACATGTTCTAGGTCTCATTCCCATTCCTACGTTCTAGTATAAAATTGCAGTGACTAGTTTTGTTTTAAACCCTCCTACCTTTAGTCTCCCCATATATCCGAATGGTCATATTTTTGATACAAAGTTACCTGTTGGTGTTGATTTTAATGTTTGATATATTACTCCGTGTATCGCTTATTATCTTGGCATCTTCTCTTTGAATTCTTATATAAAGTTTCTTTGACTTCATCAGGTGTCTGTGGTCATTTTACAGAATTGTGGAAAGTATATTACTGATTTTAAAGTGTATTGGATGTTAGGCCTGTCTACTATTTTCCCTAATAGCTCCAGGTCCGTCGGAAGAATTGTGCCTGTGGTAAGTCGGGCGCATGGTAAGCAGAGGTAAATCCAAACTTATTACTCTTAGCAGCGCGCAGGAGGAGAAATCCCCACCCGGATCACCCAAACAAATTAGTGTGATGATAAAAAGTATTTCCACGCCAAGGGCCCAGTGCGTGTAAAAGAATTGGTAACTCGGGTGACCGGGGGAAAACTGCGCGCTCTAGCAATGCTGCCTCTGCCAAAATCTATGCATCGCCGTTGTTGCGCCGGTATGAACCTGCACATTTTCTTTGACAACAATGCATCGTAGCTGCTGCGAGGATTAAGTGCGGCGCTTCGCCATTTGTATGATGCATCAATTCCAACTCCGACACATCTCTGACTTGCGCTGCTCAGTACTGACGCATCGTCTACATCTAAAGGATCGACGCAGATGCATCACCTTCTCTGCTCCATGAATCGGATCATTGTTGATGACGCAAAGAAGGTATATTGCAATGGGACAAAGTAGGTCTCTGTATCCAACCTACGCTCCATCTTCATCAGCCTGAACGTTTGATTTGACACTATCAAGCAGGACCAGATAGGCCCGGTTGGCGCTTTATGCTTTTAAGCATTACATTTCAGTTTAATCTTTTAAAAAAACTCTTTTAGATTTTTATTGTTTTGGTCATGTTTTGTTCATTAAACTAAGCTCTATTTTTCTAACTAGGAATGGTATACTTTTGTATGATTTTTTCACTGTTTGAAATGTTGCACAAATACTTTACACATTGCTTCTTAAGTTAAGCCTGACTACTCTGTGTCAAGCTACCAGGGGGTGAGCACAGATTAATTTAGGATCTGTATCGGATTTACCTTGACTAGGATTATGGTTCCTGCTTGGACAGGTTGCATACCTCTGTCAACCAGAAACACAGTTCTAGCAGTTTTGTTACGCAGGGTTTCCAATGAGCTACAATATTGGCCACTTGTTTACCTACCAGATGCTTTTGGATCCTGGCAGGGTCCATGCTATCTAATTTTTCGGATATGGTGAGCTGCAGACAGTCATCTGTTTGCTGGTGAGTCTTTGCTGTGTATATCATATTTGTTTTGTTGGTTTTTTGGCTCTCCAGAAATGTTTTACTTTAAATAATTTAATGTTTTTTCATTATTTCTTAGGTTTGAACCATATTGAGGACCAAGCGACTATCACACTTATAGCTTCTTTGGTTTTCCCATAATGTACTTGTCATTTTTCAGCACAGGAACTACTGCTTTTACTGATTCCAGGTGTTTTGGTTTGATTCTGGTGTTTTCCACGGAAGTGCTTCGTGACTTCTGTTGATTTTGGCTCATTGCAAGTAACTGGCCTTTTGTCTTTCGTACATGTCGGCTGTAATATGCAGGTTCAGGCTTCACCCTGACTAGAGTGGTGGTCCCTTCTTGGACAGGGTGCTTACCTCTGCCAACTAGATATCCCATTTCTAACACAAACGTTGACCATAGTGCACAACATATTACCGAGGTTGTACAGCATCAAAAAAAGACATTGACAAGTACATGCTTAATTAATTTACGGCCGTTTATGCTAAATGGTGTTTATCCTCCATAAAGGGAAAGTCCGGTAATCTCATGCGTCTGTTTGCACATAGGGGCCGAGATGACTGGGTCATCGGGTAGCCTTATATACTACTCTACTCCGTCATGACGATGAATTATTAACTAGAGATTAGCTTATGTAGGTGTTAATTCCAGTTGCAGATATGCGTTGAGTGTTTTACGAACTGCTCCCACCAGACAGAAGTTATATATCAAACGAATGGTCACCTTTATGCATCGCCCTGTGGGCATCATCTATTGTTCCAGTGTGTTTGTCTGGTGACATCACAGCAAGAGAATCGTGCAGTTGGAGAGAAATAGTTCTCTCGGGCGAACTTTTAAAAGTAGCCCTCTGCTTTAGAGGAGCAGATCACTCTCGTGTACCAAGCTTTCCATGTGGGCACTTTGTACCAAAGCAAAGTGCTCCTGGGCTCGGTATTATGTCTGGCCTTTAGGCTGGATATGGGCTTCTGCTCTCAGTAGAGTCGAAAATAAGATGTCGAAATGAGAGTACCTAAACGTGTTTGTTTGCATGTGAAAGTCCGCCACACCCAAGATGCCGCTGATGGCATCCGACCTGCAGGAAGGGAGGGTCACCAGGCAGACAAAGAGAAAACAGAGAACACAACCTGGGGCATGGAACCTTCTAAACTCCTCCCCGGAGCTGGTTGAGGCTACTCTACAAATTGCAGGTAATGAGAAAATGTTATATGTAGGCAAAAGACAAAATATATGAAAAATAATATTTTACAATAATCAATGTGTGCAGAAACACAATCTCCTTAGAATTGGAACCATATCCAATAGTGGGTGTGTTGACTGGATGGCTATTTAAGTTCCACCATTTAGAAGCCTTTACTTTTTAATATGTAACTCAGCAAGAGCAGAGGAGAACTGATGCCTACGGCGCAAGTAGTGTTTAGGGGACAAAGTTTCGGTTGAAACTCCTATAGAAGTCAGGCAGAATAACTGCAACAATCGGTAAACCACCACATGGATCCAGAAAAACCAGAAAGACTGGCTAGGACACACTGCTTCTTGAAACCAAGACCAGAGAGGGTTTTTTTTTAACCTAAACAATGAGACCATGGTAATGACGAGGCAAGAAATACAAGTATTGTACAACAGAAAATTAATTCTGAGAAACACTTAAGAAAGAGTGAAGATACTTCTGAAGTTAATTAGGAAGAATCTAAAAATAGAAGGAAGATTCACTACATGAATACTTGACATTTCTCAGTTTACTGTCACTGCCTGGTGTATACTGCTCCCAACCCGCTGGAGCACGTGGCTGCTGTGTACGTGGAGTCAACTGACAATCAAGATGACGTGATCCTCAGAGGCAGGCTGTGAAGTCACAGTTCCTCAAATGCGAGGGGCCATTTGTGGGAAGCGCATTTTAGCAGGAGCTCAGTCTGCACTGACAATACATTCAAACAGCCCATCGCTTCCCCACCCCCCTGCTTTAAAAACAGAGGACACACTGCAACAACTGGATACCACTGGAGTTCTATCCGAGAATTTAGACAGAAGAATTACTCACTCCTCACCACCACCACATTCACCATTTCAGTGATGGCTGACTGAAAGCAGACCGTGCTGTGCAAGGGGTGTCATTTAAAATGGAAAACCAAGCTTAGCTCAGTCTTCTAAAGCCAGTTGTAGCTTTTTATGTTTTTCAAATTAAGAGCGGAAACGAAGCTCTTCGCTCACACAGCCAAGAGCAATTATTGACGTGCAGACAGACTAAGTAGCCTTTTGTAAGTTTATCAGATTTGAAGACATGTTTCTGTGCTCGTGCATCCAAAACCCTAATGTTCATCATTGGCATCAGTTCTGCTAATTATAATGAAGTACGTTCAGCCAGCGTCATGTATGTATGACAAGCCTCTGCTGCTCTCTATAGCAGAACTGCACCTTTTTTTAGGTCTCGTAGAACCAATGCGCATGCGAGAGTTATAGTAAGGGACATTCAAAAATGCTCCCAAAGTCTGCAGATCGGACACAGTACATGTGCGCCGGGCGCGCGCACCATCTGTCCACCGGCAGGCTTTGGGAGCATTTTCGCAGCCGCTTTGATGTTCTCAGTGAGCCGCGCGGCCACTGAGAACATCAAAGCGGCCGCGAAATTGCTCACCATTTGCCACCCACTTCCTTCATTGGCACTTGCGGGATAGTCACGGTTAATTTACTTGCCAATATTTCTTTCTTTGTGTTCAGATGTTACTTTACTTCTACTGCATTAATGTACGTAAACTTTTTTATTTTGAGATCTTTTACTGGATATCTCGTCAGGTTAGAATTAGGCCACAGGTAAAGGAGTAAAGACTAAAAATGACCCATCAGAGTGAGTTTTCGTGTGCTTCAGGTTTGCCGCCTGGGGCGTGAACTTCCTCCGACGTGGCTTGTATAATTGGTAACATTTTAAGGGTGAGGACGTTGCCTGGGGTTCATGTTATCCCCCTCAAACTTTCTCCATCTGCTGGTTCACTAGTCCCACAAAACTAGAGGACTAGTCCTAACTCCTGGATGGTTTTAGTAAATAATAAAGCCGTTTTCCCTTCACTATGAATAGTTTTAAAAATGTATCTGAGCCAAAAGTGCTGAAGATGAACATGTAGTTCTCGTAGTTGCCTCGGCGTCTGCTCCAGGCGTTGTTTTCAGTTCTGAGATTACTGGGAGGCCCTAGGGTCAGAGCGGCATATGATATGAATTGAGACACATTTCTCCTGAACTTTCTTTCACACCGCTAATATTTTCGTTATTTGCCCTGGTTCCACATGCTGCGGTGGCTGCGATGAACTGTTCTGTTCACCCCAGTCCAGAGCGCCCCTTTATTGTAAATTCATCTCAATCACAACTTTACTTTGCAGCTACCCAACGTCGATTCCACAGCCCCTCCACAGGCAAGGTTCAAAAACCTATGTAAAAGGGTCCGAAACGAGCTTCATAAATCGAGTTAATAGGCAGAAATACTGCTTCAGTCACTGGTGAATTTAGGCACTCAACTCATCATACAATGCCCTCTGTCATTCATCCTATCGCCCTCACTCTATCTGTCTATCTATCGCACTCACTCTATCGCCATCACTCTATCTATCTATCTATCTATCTATCTATCTATCTATCTATCTATCTATCTATCTATCTATCTATCTATCTATCTATCTATCTATCTATCTATCTATCTATCTATCTATCTATCTATCTATCGATCTCCCTCACTCTATCTATCTGTCTATCTATCGCCCTCACTCTATCTATCTATCTATCTATCTATCTATCTATCTATCTATCTATCTATCTATCTATCTATCTATCTATCTATCTATCTATCTATCTATCTATCTACCTGTCTGTCTGTCTGTCTGTCTGTCTGTCTATCTATCTATTACCCTCACTCTTTCTATCTATCGCACACTACCTATCTGTCGCATCACCACAGCATCACTCAGCACCACCACAGCATCACTAAGGGGCACCACAACATCACTATGCGCTACTACAGCATCACTAAACGCCACAGCATCACTCGTCGCCACCACAATATCACTCAGCGCCACCACAGCATCAATCTGTGCAACCATTCAACAACAACTGATTCAAATATGTTCTCTAAATGTTTCAAGCTTTATTACAAATGTTTTTTGTTTTTTAATATTTCATTTCTGTTCTTGGATTTTCGTCACAATAAAATACACTGAACATACTTTTCACAAAAGTTATTTACAAAAGTTTAAGCTATTGCCATTATAAATTACAATAACTTTTATTTAAGTATTAATTATTGAAAACATTAAAAGCCATTGTTATTTGTAATATCAATACATCTAAGTCACGTAAATACAACACATATTGCATTAAAAATGCTATAGGTGTCACATTTGAGAGAGTTAAAACTATTGGCATTGTAAATGCCAAAGCTATTAATTTCGCTATTTTAAAAGCCAACACATAAATAAAAAATTTGTCATTTACAATACCAATAGCTCAAAGTTTCCTAATGCGAGACCTATTGCATTGCAAATGCTTGTTCTCCTCGGCTTTCTTCTCAGCTCCATAAAAGACAAAAGCCGGTTGCCGCCCACCTCGTGCTTCAGTCAACAGAGACAAACCAGTGGCACTCTGCTGTTGTAAATACCCTGGGCCACTAGAATTATGCGATTGTGCGGCGCCTCAATTTTCGCATAATTATAGATTTGCTGTATTTGCCACGTAATCCATCATCTGCTGAATAATCTACAAATTTGGACCCCCAAAAAATTGTTCTAACTCAAATCGGTTCAAAAGTTCCAAACAACGCTGAGGCACGTGTTGCAGTGCAGTGGAAGGTCTTTTGCAAAGGTTGACTGGTCACCTTTCTGTTGCTTATTGCTATGTTTGGGTATTAAACTTGTACTAATGAGGTGCAACCAATACCCAGACAGTGTTAGCAAGTGTATAAAGTACACGAATAAAGTAATAGTATTAAAAAATGTGCAGCATTAGTTTGCATAATTTTGCCTTTTTTGACCCATAATTTATTGTACCCTGCTGCATAATTTGGCCCTCTCCTGCTGCATAATTCCTGTGACCCCAGGGCTTTAAGTGGGCCGGGTCCTGCCGGTGCTCAGCAGTTCTAAAAAGCAGGCACAGAGATGAGTCCCTATCGGGCTCTCCATTTTTGCCTTCACCGTTAGGGTGATAAAAATAATAATAACTCTGCAGCAGTACCACCCTTCACTGCCTTTGATGTAAGCTACAACAAGATGGGTTATAGTTCTTTCAGTCTCATCATTTCAGAACTGAAGTATTTTAAATATTATGTACAACGAAGCCATAGTTGTTGCCTATTTATCTTATGCAGCTGACAACCATTGGCAAATCCAATAGTCCTGGCTTGTTGTAGGTGTAATGTTACTTGTTGTATTATATATCTGAACGCAGTGAATGAAGCAGCATACCAGACGGGCGGAACAGTATTCTAAGCATAGATTTCTATCTTGAGTGTTTTTAAGTCACGCCCTTAATTACATCGGCCACGTCCCTTTGAGAGACCCCCACCCCCAAGTTTTTGCATCCCACTTACAGCCCTGAGTGACCCTGTGTATACCTGGGGGCGTTGACAATTGAAGATGTTTGCCTAAAAAGGAGAGGCTGTGAGGCATCAAGGGGCCGCGCACAGGGCACCTCACATAGATGCCAGCCTGTATTTATAAGGTAAAGGAGATGAGAAACAACTGCAGCATCCAATGGGTCTCTGCAAGGCAGTCCAAAGCCAGTAGAGGCAGTGGCGTACCAAAGGCCCCCACAGCCACCGTGGTGTGGGAGGGCCCGAGCTCAGGGGCCTCCTCAACACAGTACCCTGAGAGCGCCGAGTGAGTACTCGAGTTTCGTTACATTTACATTCACCAAATTGAGTTCATGGCTAGCCAAGCATATGCTGCTAGAGCCAGGGTCAGTCTTTCCAGTTTCACTGTCAGCAAAAAAGGAAAATGCAACTCACTTCACGACTCGTGTTTTCCGCCACCAAGGAGTGTGCAGAGAGTTTAATAACTCCACACATCTCTGTCCTGATCATAATGTAGGAGCATGGACAGAATTTTAGACTACATAATAATAGGATAATGTTTTTGTGTAGCACATGATATCATTTCTAAGTGCTGTAAATAACAGATGTTACTTTTAACCTACTTATGCTACTTGAACTGTCCTGGGAAAGATGGGAGGCTAAATCTAGTCGGCTGGGATTCATCACCACCTCTCATCACATTTGAAATCAGAGACTGTTCCCATCAATAAACCATTTTGCCGGATTAAAAACCATGCCTTCTGGGTTCAATGCTTCAGTCTTCCTCACTACACCACAGCTCTAGTGGCGGTGTCTCCAAAGGGAGAGTATGGAGACTTTTCGCCCCAGGGAAATTACACTATGTTGAAGGCCCTATACAGCTTTTTTAATACATCGTTCACTACTGGCACGTTTTTACACAGCTGTAAAACTAGAATTACATGTCATGTCTTCTGGAATCATTGGACAGAGTTTTCCATAGCTCTGATGACATCTCAAACTTTACAAGTGTTACTGGAGGGGGGATCTGTGGTGAGGACTTCAGCCAGACTTTATGCGACATTGAATGAAGGATAGTCAAGTCAAGTCAAGTCATAAAATTTGTATAGCGCACTACATACCCAGAGGGTTTCAAGGCGCTTAGGAAGGGGAGGAGGATTATTTGTCAAATATCCACGTTTTAAGCTGCTTTCTGAACGCTAAGTGGTTCTGGGTGAGGCGAAGGTAAGCGGGGAGTGAGTTCCATGTTTTAGCAGCCAGGTATGAAAAGGATCTGCCTCCCATGGTGGTCTTGTTGATGCGAGGTACAGTGGCGAGGGCTTGGTTGGAAGAACGTAGTTGGCGGGAGGGGGTGCAGAAGGACAGTCGAGAGTTGAGGCAATCTGGTCCGATGTCGTAGAGTGATTTGTGTGCGTGGGTGAGCAGTCGGAAAGTGATCCTCTTATTGACGGGTAGCCAGTGGAGGTCTTTAAGGTGACCAGAGATGTGTTCGTTGCGTGGGATGTCTAATATGAGCCTGGCTGAGGCGTTTTGGATTCGTTGGAGTTTCTTCTGGAGTTTAGCGGTGGTACCTGCGTAGAGGGTGTTTCCGTAGTCCAGTCGGCTCGTGACCAGAGCGTGGGTGACTGTTTTCCTTGTTTCGGAGGGGATCCAGCGAAATGTTTTTCTGAGCATGCGAAGAATGTTGAAGCAGGAAGAGGATACGGCGCTGACTTGTTTGTTCATTGAGAGTGAAGAATCCAGGATGACGCCAAGGTTCCGTGCGTGGTCTGTCGGGATGGGTGCTTTTCCGAGGGCTTCCGGCCACCAGGAGTCGTCCCAAGCGGAGGGGGATGTGCCTAGGATGAGGACTTCTGTTTTGTCTGAGTTCAGTTTCAGACGGCTTTGTTTCATACATTCGGCAACTTCTTTCATTCCTTCGTGCAGGTTAGTTTTGGCGGTGCTGGGGTCATTGGTGAGAGAAAGGATCAGTTGAGTGTCGTCCGCGTAAGAGATGATGTTGAGGTTGTGTTGGCGTGCGATGGCCGCGAGGGGGCTCATGTATACATTGAAGAGGGTGGGACTGAGTGAGGATCCTTGAGGTACGCCGCAGATGACTTCAGAGGCCTCGGACTTGAATGGAGGAAGGCGGACTCTCTGGGTTCTTCCGGTGAGGAACGAGGTGATCCATTCAAGTGCTTTTCCTTGGATTCCGATGTTACTGAGGCGTTGTAGAAGGGTGCTGTGGCAGACTGTATCGAATGCTGCAGAGAGGTCGAGGAGGATGAGGGCGACTGTGTCTCCATTGTCCAGTAGAGTTCGAATGTCGTCTGTTGCTGCGATGAGGGCGGTCTCAGTGCTTTGTTTTGCTCGGAAGCCAGATTGTGAGGGGTCGAGGGATTTGTTGGCTTCGAGGAAGGCGGCGAGCTGGTTGTTGACGGCTTTCTCGATGACTTTGGCCGGGAATGGAAGAAGCGAGATGGGGCGGTAATTTTTGAGTTCGGTGGGGTCCGCTGTTGGTTTTTTCAGAAGGGCGGCGAGTTCAGCGTGTTTCCAGTCTTCTGGGAAGGGCCCCAGCCAGTTTTAAAAGCACTACACAAATGGGAGGAAGATCTACAGGAACCACTGCTAGACAGGGAATGGGTCAAGGCACATGTCCAGGTGAAGGAGATAGCCAGTAACACCAGATCTATACTGTTGCATTTCCATGTGCCTTATCCCACATATCCCACATATCTCACACCACAAATTTGCACCGCATTTATCCACTTAGACCTGACTAGTGCCCCAGATGTAAAGTAAAACAGGAGGATGGTCTGGAGCTGTACTGAGGTGATGACATCCTGGTCAGAGTGTCTAGCTGGAATGCAGGACGTATCGGGGATCTGTTTAGAAACCTCTGTCAAGCATTAAAAAAATAAAAAAAATAAAAAAAAAAAAAGCATTATATACTGGGGCTTGTCCCCAAAAGATAGTAAGCTGCAAAATAGTTTTGTTCAACTGGTTTTTTCTTTTGCCATCCACTCACTGGGGAATGTGGGACCCACATTGCACGCATGGCTAAAGGATACAGAAGAATGGGCGGTAACAGAGGAGAGGAGGCTGAGGGATGAGAGCACTCACAAAAAGTGGAGGAAGATTGTATGGTATGGGCTGACTTGCTGCGTTGGTTGGTAAATACCTCATGGGGGAATTATCTCAAGAGGAGGACAGCCGCCATAGACCACCTGTTCTGACTGAGTTTTTTGCCCCTTTTCTTGAGTGAAGATGACTGAAGGTGACTTTAGCCTGCTATCATTCTAATAGGAGGACTAGAACCTTAGACCGGGCCTATTTACAAGGCGTTTGATGCAATTCCCTACCCTTTTCTTTATTCTAGGGCTTATAAACCTATGTTAAGAGATAGATTCCTTAGTATTAGTATTAATCCGTCCTTTTGTAAGAGTGCTAGTATACTTCTAATGGAGTTATGCTTATTTCGGGCCTTGTAGGCCTCGAACGGGAGAGACTCCATCTTTCTTCCTGCCTCAGCAGATTGAGATGCTAAATGTAATGTTTTAGTTATGAGGTGTTGTTCGCTTGGAGAGAACCGGCTCAAGCTGGCCCTTATCGAAGAACTGTATTTTTCTTCGTATCGAAGACATAACATCAGGCCGGCCGGCTGAGAACATGTCCTTGGTACGGGGAGGTACAAGAATTTGGTGGGCGGCAGGTTACTGGCCGTAACTTTCCATGCATGAACAAGGTTCCATATTAGCGAAAGCATGAGGCAGTCAGAGTCAGTTCGTAGGCAGCAGCTAGCCGTTAGCATCATTGCAATTAATCATCTTAAGGCAGACAGTCGCCATTTTGAAGTCCGAGAAAGACCGAAAGCTAATACTCTCTTAGAAAGATTGAAGTTATTTTAGTTGGAGCAGCTGGCGAGCTTTGACATTAAGATCAGAGCATGCAGAGTGAAGCAGTTAATGGAGAGAACGAATACCAGAGTGGTAGAAACTGATTTATAAGATCGAAGCTGGAAGGTGAAGATAGTCCGCGATTGAGAGGAGTAGTGCAGAACAGCGAGAGTGCAGCTGACGAGACAGAGAATAGGAGGAAGGTTCCAGTGACTTGGAGTGAAACGGAGGAGACAGAGCATAGCGGTGCAGACGTGTATCCGTGACTGCAGGGGTGATCCTAAGACGAGCCAAGGCACAGACGAGAAGGGAATCCAGATGACCACCGAGTCCAGACTTCATACTCACATGGTGACGTCGACCCTTTCTTATTAGTGTGCACACACATTCTAACCTTTCCTTTTGCTTTTCAGGCTATGTGTGATATTGTAGTGTTATATTGTTGATGTTATTAATGAATAAAAATACCCCAGTTCTTAGCGAACTAGTGCGTGATGGTTGCTTCCTCATGATAAAGTTAACCTTTCTTCTAGTCAGATGCTGTTATGTGAACGGATGCGACTCCCGTCCAGGTAAATGGTAACTGAGCAAGGGGGTAGAGGAGCACTCAAAATAGGGAATAACCTTTACACAGTGTAATTTTGCCGTTTTGTGTGGGAGAGGATTGACCTGTCTATCTATCCCATAATCTATAATATTGTATTATCCTAGTAGATGAAGAGAGAGTTCCCAATATGGAGAAGGTATTCATAGGAAAGTGATCGTCGTTGTGTCGCGGCGTTATAGAGAGCATTGACCATGGTCGATGTGTATACCCACAGGATTGTGGCTTGCGAGAGCACCGGGAGGATACGGTGTGTAAAGAGAGCATTGACTGTGGTAAATGTGTATACCCACAGGATTGTGGCTTGTGTATGTAGGAAATAGTGAGAGCACTGGGGGGATACAGTGCCTATACCCACAGGATTGTGGCTTGCGTGAGCACTGATTGTGGTCAGTGTGTAATGGTAAGTTATCGGAACTGCCCCCTTCACTATGAGTAGGAGGGTAGCATAGTCTGGGCCTATGTTGCCGTGAGACTATAAGGTATGAGTGTGGTGTTTTAGAAGATCTAAGCTTGTATATTGCTAATTCCCCATCCTTAGGTAGGTACACAGGTGCCATTTGTAAGTAGGTCCTGAGGAGGGAGATGGTTACGTTTCGGCTGGGTTAGTGGTGTTCTAGTCTGATTCTATCTGGTCCGAAAATCTGGTCGTTACATCTGGCGTCACGAACCGTTTACGAAAGTCTATTTGCGCGGTGTTGTTTCTATCTTGTTGGTTGCGCTCGGCACGTACGGTGTTAATTTTGTATATTATTTGTTTATAGTTGTATATATCTTTTTCTTTTGTCACAATGTTTTTGAGAAAGTCGAAATCTACTTTTAAATTGCCTATTGAAATTCCCGGCTGGGAATCAACGCCTTATGAGGCTTTGGCCCGTGAGTGGGCCGACTCTACTGGTTTAAGTGAAAATTGCAGTTCCTGTTTGGAACTGGCGGAGTCGTCTAACGTGATTGCTTGTCTACAGAAAGCGCCAGTTGTGAAGGGTGAGGAGCTTCCTATTTTGGGACGCAGAGGTTGGATTGTTTTATGTGCGTACAGGATTTTACATGAGAAATTTTCGAAATTACAGAGACAATATGCGGATATGGAAGAGAAGTCTGTTGAAGTGCAGAATGCTCATACTCTTTTGCGATGTCAAAATAAATTGCTTGCCGACAAACTTGAGACTTATCAAACAATAGCCGAATGGGCTGCTGTTCGTATTGCTAAATACAAATATAAGAATCGTCGTGGTCGAGTTTGTAAACGGAAAGTGCGTCTGGTCGTGGCGAAAGCCAGACTGGATTGGAACCCTGATGAATGGGATGGTAATATCTGGGACTCGAATGATTCTGGCTCCTCGGCTGAGGAGTCTGACAAGCGCGAGTCTTCTCGCACCGGACGTGATTGTAAATCTAATACTTGTGACAAATATGATGATTCCAGCGACCGTGGTCGCTGTTTTAATTCTGATAACGTTTATCGATCTGACTGTCCCTCTAAGTCTGTTGATCGAGCTTCTTCTGATGCTCGTCCTGAGGTTTCTGCGCATCCGGTTTTCGACGTAAATTACAACAGGCTCCTGGTAACCCGAACGGTATTCCTTTAGATAGTTTGGAGGATTTTACACAACAGGAGATTAGTGACATTTTGCAACGATTTCGGCAACGTCCCGGTGAGGCTTTGCTTCCATGGATGGTACGCCTTTACGAACTTGGTGCTGCGGGCATCATGTTAGATGCAGGAGATGCCTTGAAATTTTGTTCTTTGAGTTCTGATTCTACTGTTCAGGATCATTTCCGTAACTATAATGTTCCTGGTCAAATTAGTCTGCTTCAGTTGGCGACTGAGGGTTGTAATAACAAATACCCTACTGAATCTGATTGGCCCCCGAATGATAAGCCATGGTACACATTGCGCGATGCGGCGCAAAGGCTGAAGGAGGAAGTGATGAAAACTGCGATTTTTCTGGGTACATCTGACAGATTGTTGGATGGTTTATTGACATCTTCTGTGCGGAATCGCATTATCCGTTCTTCCCCTGTTGCTTATAAACAGGTTATGATGACTTTGTCGATTAATCAGACTGGCAATGCATTGTCTATGGTGCTTGAATCTGTGCGTCAGCTTGGCGAGCTGGGCGAATGGCTTGAACCTGGAAGACAGTCCAGACCTGAGGGTCGTACTGCTGGAACTCATAGGTTCACTAGACGTGATATGTTTCTTGCTTTGTTCGATGATGGTGTGAAAAGGGAAGACATTGATGGTGAACCTAAAAATCGCTTGTGGGATATGTTTCGCAAACGCGGTTTGGATCGGAAGGAGGGTGCCCGACGTGTGGAAAGAATGAATGTGATCGTGAATATTCTGATGACAGTGGGGATGCTGGACGTCGTGATGATTCAGATCGGCGTGATGGACGACGGTATGAGCAAGATGTGTCCCCTCGGTGTGAAAGAGAGAGAGGGCGAGAGGGGGAAAGAGAATGGGGGAGAGATGACCGTGTTAACAGCAGATATAGAGATGAAAGGGATCAGTCCCCCGAGATGAGGAGAAGGGAGGATCGACACAGATTTTCTGAACGAAACTCACAATACCATGCAGATGACAAGAATCCATTTCGTAATGGGGATGGATATGAACATGACATTATATCGTCCAAAAAATTTGAGAGCTTTTATCCTGATTTGTCTTCGTTGTCAGAACGCAATAAAAATGACTAGGAAATAGGTCAAGCTCCAGTACGCAGGTGGGCTCACAGAGACAATAGACCCTATGTAGATATTGAAATTTTTTGGAAACATCGTAATATCCAAAGGGTCCGAGCATTGGTAGATACAGGAGCGGAGGCCACTCTAATTCATGGAAAATCGAAGAAATTTAAAGGACAATTTTTCACAATTACTGGTTTAGGTGGAAAGGAAACCCCCGCAGTGCAAACAAAAATTGAAATGAAAATAGGTAGAATTCCGAAAAGAATATTCTGTTTTAGTTGTGCCACTTTTGGAATACACAATTGGAATTGATATTTTAAAAGGTATGACATTGCATCTAGATGATGGTTGTTATCAATTTGGGAGTAAAAATTATATATCATCCAGACCTGTACGAGTTGGTCGTTTGAGAATGCCCCCTATAAAAATTCCTCAGGCTACAAAAGTTTCCAATAATCCATGGGGAGGAGCAGGGGACTACAAAGACCTTATTACAGGTCCGGTACCCCACGAACATTATCGTAACCGGTTCAGACGCCGATCATTATCCTGTGTACGCTGACCCCCCTTCGCCTTGCCGTTTCTTTAAGGGGTCCAGGACAAATATATTTTCTGACTTCCTCAGCTCAACACTGTAGCTAACCTGGGAGACTCGAACAACCATTCCACTTGGAACTGTGCGTCAATTTTACTCAGGAATACTTTGGGGTCATTTTGCGATCGTTCTTCAACATCAGCTTCTCGGGTGCAATCACATCTAGGACTATCGTATTTGAAAGATTATCTATTATATGCCCTGACGAAATTCCCTAGGCACGAAAGGGAATGAAACACGTTGGCTGTGCCGTTGTATTTTAAAAGGAAAATAAAGAATACATTAAAGAAAAGAACAGAAGATTCTCATACTTAATGAACTTTCTTGTGCTATTGACTTCACTGAGTGCACCTCTCTATTCTTTTGTACTATCAGGCTACAAAAGTTGTTTCCCAAAAGCAGTATCGTATCCCAGGTGGTCACGAAGAGATTAGTTCTACAATTCAGGATTTAGTGGATGCAGGAGTTATAACTCTGGTTACTTCTGCTTGCAATAATCCCGTTTGGCCTGTACGTAAAAGTGATAATTCTTGGCGCATGACTGTTGATTACCGCGAATTGAATAAACATACACCCCCTTTGACTGTTGCAGTACCAGACATGATTACTTTAATTGAGAGAATTCAGAAGCATCCAGGAATATGGTATGCGTCTATTGATATTGCTAATGCTTTCTTTTCAATCCCAATTGCCCCTGAGTGTCAGGAACAGTTCAGTTTTACGTGGAATGAACGTCAAATGACGTTTAGAAGTCTTCCCCAAGGTTATGTACACAGTCCTACGATCTGTCACCGGCTGGTGGCGGAACATTTATCTGAAATACCCATAAACCCACAAATTCAGATGTGTCATTATATTGATGACATTTTGATTCAAGGTGAGACATAAGATCGAGTTCAGACTCAGTTGGATCAGGTCATTGATCATTTACGTGAAAAAGGTTGGAAATCAATCCCGACAAGTTGCAAGGTCCATCACAAAGTGTGAAATTCTTAGGCATCAATTGGCATAAAGGTAACAGAGAAGTGATTCCACAAGTAAAGCAGAAAATTCTTGATTTTGAGTCAGATATTGGCCCCTTTATACAGATTTACTCGTAAAAAGAATGCGTTTGAATGGAGTAAATCACAGCAGGATGCGTTTGATTTGGTGAAAGAAGCAATTCAGTATGCTTTGGATTTGTGGCCCGTGTGCGATGGTGATGTGGATCTGAATGTGTCTGTGCAAGGTCTTTATGCAAATTGGAGTTTGTGGCAAAAACAAGGCAGAAATAAAGTACAATTAGGTTTTTGGACTAAAAAGTTACCTGATGCTGGTGAGCGTTATACACCTTTTGAGAAACAGTTACTTGCATGTTATTGGGCTCTGGTGGATACCGAGCAATTGACTTTGGGGCATGATGTGGTATTGAGACCTGAAATTCCGATTATGCAATGGGTTCTGAGTTCGCCGAAAACTCATCGAATCGGACATGCTCAAGAGGCGAGTGTGATTAAGTTTAAATGGTACATACAAGACAGGGCACGCGTGGGACCGAAAGGTGTTGCATCGTTAGAAGAGCAAGTGGCGCAGGCGCCATCGAATGAGACTGGGAGTGATTGCTCCGTACCTATAGTACAGGAATCCCCTGTTAAGTGGGGTAAGCCATTTGATGATCTGTCCGCGGAGGACAGAAACCATGTGTGGTTTACGGATGGTTCAGCGAGGTACATAGGAGAGAAGAGGCATTGGAAGGCAGTGTCCTATAATCCCGTCACACAAAAATTACTGAGTGCAACTGGTGAAGGAAAGAGTAGTCAATTTGCTGAATTATATGCTGTTTACCAAGTTTTAAAACAGGAGTTACCCGGTACATGTCATCTTTTTACTGATTCCTGGTCCACTGCTAATGGACTGGCGGTTTGGTTACCAACCTGGCATTCTCATAATTGGGAATTGCATTCTAAAGAACTTTGGGGTAAAGAATTATGGCAAGAAATTTGGGAGCTACTCCCACAAAGTACTGTTACAATCTTTCATGTGGATGCTCATACATCAATAGATTCTCGACACATTTTTTCACAACATTGCAGATGAGAAATCTAAAATTGCTGAGGCAGTGGTGGACATGCAGGATTCTGATTTGGCGGGATTGGCGAAATGGGCCCACCAGAAAGCAGGACAATTTGGAGAGAGAGCCACTAGCAGGTGGGCTGCTGACCGAGGAATTTATATTCCTTTAAATTTGATTAAAGATACTATACTGCATTGTCCTATCTGTCAACATTCTAGACAGCGAAAAGTGCCCCAAATTGTTAAAGTATCTGAAGGTGAGCAACCCAATATACCCTTGCGGGCTTGGGCAGAGAGATAAGTAATTGATAGGGCCAGCAAGGGATTTTTTTAATATATATATGTTTTAAGACTAAAGACCAGTAAGTGCGGAACTCAATTGAATTGTAAACTCACACTGTTCTTTGTTTGTAACTGGTAAAATCAATTCAAGTCAAGTCAAGTCATAACATTTGTATAGCGCACTACATACCCAGAGGGTTTCAAGGCGCTTAGGAAGGGGAGGAGGATTATTTGTCAAATATCCACGTTTTAAGCTGCTTTCTGAACGCTAGGTGGTTCTGGGTGAGGCGAAGGTAAGCGGGGAGTGAGTTCCAGGTTTTAGCAGCCAGGTATGAAAAGGATCTGCCTCCCATGGTGGTCTTGTTGATGCGAGGTACAGTGGCGAGGGCTTGGTTGGAAGAACGTAGTTGGCGGGAGGGGGTGTAGAAGGACAGTCGAGAGTTGAGGCAATCTGGTCCGATGTCGTAGAGTGATTTGTGTGCGTGGGTGAGCAGTCGGAAAGTGATCCTCTTATTGACGGGTAGCCAGTGGAGGTCTTTAAGGTGACCAGAGATGTGTTCGTTGCGTGGGATGTCTAATATGAGCCTGGCTGAGGCGTTTTGGATTCGTTGGAGTTTCTTCTGGAGTTTAGTGGTGGTACCTGCGTAGAGGGTGTTTCCGTAGTCCAGTCGGCTCGTGACCAGAGCGTGGGTGACTGTTTTCCTTGTTTCGGAGGGGATCCAGCGAAATGTTTTTCTGAGCATGCGAAGAATGTTGAAGCAGGAAGAGGATACGGCGCTGACTTGTTTGCTCATTGAGAGTGAAGAATCCAGGATGACGCCAAGGTTCCGTGCGTGGTCTGTCGGGATGGGTGCTTTTCCGAGGGCTTCCGGCCACCAGGAGTCGTCCCAAGCAGAGGGGGATGTGCCTAAGATGAGGACTTCTGTTTTGTCTGAGTTCAGTTTCAGATGGCTTTGTTTCATCCATTCGGCAACTTCTTTCATTCCTTCGTGTAGGTTAGTTTTGGCGGTGTTGGGGTCATTGGTGAGAGAAAGGATCAGTTGAGTGTCGTCCGCGTAAGAGATGATGTTGAGGTTGTGTTGGCGTGCGATGGCCGCGAGGGGGCTCATGTATACGTTGAAGAGGGTGGGACTGAGTGAGGATCCTTGTGGTACGCCGCAGATGACTTCAGAGGCCTCGGACTTGAATGGAGGAAGGCGGACTCTCTGGGTTCTTCCGGTGAGGAACGATGTGATCCATTCAAGTGCTTTTCCTTGGATTCCGATGTTATTGAGGCGTTGTAGAAGGGTGCTGTGGCAGACTGTATCGAATGCTGCAGAGAGGTCGAGGAGGATGAGGGCGACTGTGTCTCCATTGTCCAGTAGAGTTCGAATGTCGTCTGTTGCTGCGATGAGGGCGGTCTCAGTGCTGTGTTTTGCTCGGAAGCCAGATTGTGAGGGGTCGAGGGATTTGTTGGCTTCGAGGAAGGCGGTAATTTTTGAGTTCGGTGGGGTCCGCTGTTGGTTTTTTCAGAAGGGCGGTGATTTCAGCGTGTTTCCAGTCTTCTGGGAAGGTAGCGGAGTTGAAGGAGCAGTTGATGACGTCACGGAGGTGCGGTGCTATGACGGAGTCTGCTTTGTTGAAGATGTGGTGAGGGCATGGGTCTGTGGGGGATCCTGAGTGGATGGAATTCATCAGGCGGATGGTGTCCTCAGTGGAGATTGGGTTCCAGGCGTTAAGTGTGTTCACGGGGGGAAGATGGTCAGCAGATGGTAGGGTGGGTTGGTTTCCGGGTTGGTTGTCGAAGCTGTTGTGGATGTCTGCAATCTTGTTGTGGAAAAAAGAGGCAAGGGAGTCGCAGAGGGTTTGAGAGGGGGTGATGTCGTTGGAGTTGGCCGAGGGATTGGAAAATTCCTTGACGATGTTGAAAAGTTCCTTACTGTTGTGGGCGTTGTTGTCAAGTCGATCCTTGAATGCTGTTTTCTTGGCTTTTCGGATCAGTTGGTGGTGAGTGCGGGTGGCGCTTTTGAAGGCGTCCTTGGTGCTGGTGGTTGGGTCTTTTTTCCAGGCCTTTTCAAGGGAGCGGCAGAGTTTCTTGGACTTCTTGAGATCATCGTTGAACCATGAGGCTTTCTTGCTGCCAGGTTTACTTTGACGTTTTTTCAGTGGAGCTAAGGTGTCGGCGGTGTTGGATAACCATAGGGTGAGGTTGGCGGCGGCTTCGTTGGCGTTAGAAGAGAGGGCTGGGGAGTTTCGAAGGAGCGATGCGGAGATTTGGTCCGTGGTGATTTTGTTCCAGTTTCTTTGCAGGGTAGGTTGGGAGTGGTTGATGGGTTTCGGCTTGTTGTAGGTGAAGTGAATGCAGCTGTGGTCGGTCCATAGGAGCTCCGTAGTGTGGCTGAAGGAGACATGTTTGCTGGAGGTGAAGATAGGGTCGAGTGTGTGACCTGCGATGTGGGTGGGGGAAGTGACTAGTTGTTTAAGTCCGAGGTTGGCGAGGTTGTCCACGAGGGTGGCGGTGTTGTGGTCGTTTATCTTTTCAAGGTGAAAGTTGAGGTCTCCCAGAAGAATATAGTCTTTGGAGGGGAGCGCGTGTGGAGAGATGAAGTCTGTGATGTCTTCACTGAATTTTGCGCGGGGTCCTGGTGGTCTGTAGAGGAGGGTGCCTCTGAGTGTTGTTTTGGGGTCGATGTGGATCTGGAAGTGAAGGTGTTCGGAGTTGGCGAGGTTGGCGTCAGAGCTGGTTGAGATGCGGATAGATTTCTTATGGACGATAGCGATTCCTCCTCCTGTGTGGCTGGTACGGTCTTTGCGAGTGATCTTATAGTCTTCAGGGATGGCAATGGTGATGTCTGGTGCGGAGGAAGCATTCATCCATGTTTCCGTAAGGAAGGCGACGTCTGGAGAGATGGTGTCTAGTAGGTTCCATAGGTCAATGGCGTGCCTGTGCACCGATCGGGTGTTGAGAAGGATGCATTGTAGGTGGTTGGGGTCGGGAATCTGTGATGTGGTCGTAGCGGAGATGTTGTCGGTGCCGCTGAATTTGCAGGAGTAGCAGGAGAAAGGTCCATGGGTGTGTCCAGGAGCGGCTTGGACGCAGTTGGGGGCGCGACCGGGGTCAAGGGCTAGGAGGGTGGCGGCATCATAGGTAATGCGGGAGGGCTGGGGAGCGAGAAGGGCAGGGGGTCTGGCGCTGGGCGCGGTCCAGGCGCGGACGGGCGTAGACGGGCTTACCTTTGGCGCACCTTCGGCGTGTCCGTAGCGCGTGGACGCTGCGCGTGGGGGCATTGGCCATAAATGGGTGGTGGAGGGGGCGGAGCGTGGGAGGGGCCGCTGGGAGGCGTGAGCGAGGTCGAGGGAGGGCTCGGGTCAACCAGGGAAATGGCCGCAGCAATAACAACAGCGCGGAGACAGGGTTACACACAGCCAATGCGATCACAGACAAAGAGCAGCCAATATAAACACAAGGGTATGCACAGCAAGTATAAAATAGTTTACAGTCTGCCAAAGCGCTAGGATAATGTTTAGCCAAACGTGCGCGCTAGCAGAAAGGCAGATGCAGAAGTCAGCGCTATACTCAGCCAAAGCGCTATGAGAATAATAATCAAACGAGCGTGCTAGCTGGGAGCCAGATGCGGAGGTCAGCGCTACGATACCACAGTTGGAGGCTGAGGGAGGAGGCGAAGGGAGCGACCACTCACGTTGTAGGCAAGATGGTCACAGCTCTCTGTGAGGGTGAGGACGGCCCGTAGCTCTCGTGGGTGGGAGGGGCCGCTGGGAGGCGTGAGCGAGGTCGAGGGAGGGCTCGGGTCAACCAGGGAAATGGCCGCAGCAATAACAACAGCGCGGAGACAGGGTTACACACAGCCAATGCGATCACAGACAAAGAGCAGCCAATATAAACACAAGGGTATGCACAGCAAGTATAAAATAGTTTACAGTCTGCCAAAGCGCTAGGATAATGTTTAGACAAACGTGCGCGCTAGCAGAAAGGCAGATGCAGAAGTCAGAGCTATACTCAGCCAAAGCGCTATGAGAATAATAATCAAACGAGCGTGCTAGCTGGGAGCCAGATGCGGAGGTCAGCGCTACGATACCACAGTTGGAGGCTGAGGGAGGAGGCGAAGGGAGCGACCACTCACGTTGTAGGCAAGATGGTCACAGCTCTCTGTGAGGGTGAGGACGGCCCGTAGCTCTCGTGGGTGGGAGGGGCCGCTGGGAGGCGTGAGCGAGGTCGAGGGAGGGCTCGGGTCAACCAGGGAAATGGCCGCAGCAATAACAACAGCGCGGAGACAGGGTTACACACAGCCAATGCGATCACAGACAAAGAGCAGCCAATATAAACACAAGGGTATGCACAGCAAGTATAAAATAGTTTACAGTCTGCCAAAGCGCTAGGATAATGTTTAGCCAAACGTGCGCGCTAGCAGAAAGGCAGATGCAGAAGTCAGCGCTATACTCAGCCAAAGCGCTATGAGAATAATAATCAAACGAGCGTGCTAGCTGGGAGCCAGATGCGGAGGTTGTTATAATCAAAAGTATTTCTTTGTATTTAATTTTCAAAAAGGAGAGTTTATCTCTTGCGCATGATCAAGGGTACAAAAGAAATGCAAAACGGATATACTTAAACAATGTTGTTCAATAACATGGTATATCTGGAAAAGGTCTAAACTGCTGTTGAATAATAACTTTGACTCCAAACAGAAATGATATGAAAGTCAATAAAGTTGTATGAAACTATAGCAGACTTAAGACAATGTTGTCGACGTTTCGGTCTTTCTTTTGAATTCACAAGACCATCTTCAGGACAGAAGTTTTAAAAAGCATTGGATCAAAGACCCTTTGTAGCCTGATTGCAATTGGCTGTCTTGTTGAGCCAAAGAAAGCTATATCACAGACGGTTGTAATCGACCTCTCTGGGTGACCTTGCTCTGTCAGGCAAGTAAATTCTTCTAATGTATAACAAAGTAGGTCAATGGCTGAGGATTCAAGTCTGTGTTTCTCACGTTTTGAGGTAGAGGGAGTTTCGGCACAGCAAAAGTCTTGTTGCTCGAAAAAACGCTTCTCTCGGTCAGCGTCACCTTACCGGAACAGCTGATGATCCGGTAAGGTGACGCTAATGTTACATATATAATGCGTATATAGTTACATATATAATGCGTATATAGTGGGAAACACATCACCAATGTGGAAAAATGTGCTATGCTTCTCTTGCGACTTATATGAAAAGCTGTTGTCAGGAATCCATGAGTAGCAGAGCACGACCTGTGAGCATAAAACAAGACCAATTCCCTCTTGTTATTTCACGAGGCGAGATAGACAGGTGCACTTCTCTCCATAGTTTGGAAATGGGATGAACTTGTTTTACAGGTTATTTTTAGGTAACAAAAAGACGGATTATCGTCATTTCCTTTTAGGCTAATTTAGAGTTCAGCCAATTACCATGGGTAAGAGTCTTTTTTGAATTGACTAATATAGATATCGACCACCTCTGCAACACAAGTATTTACTGGGTATTTGAACCCTTCTTTCAGAAATTGCTAACAACAGTTTTTTGCCCTTCTTGTAATTAGTAAGGCTTTCAACCTTGAGCCTTCCTGTCTGTAGGTACTCTCCCCAATATAGGGTAAGTTGAACTCATATTCACAGCTGGTGACTTCCAGCGTTAACCTCGTGTGCCCATATGTATTTTAAATATTCCTCATTTCTCAACCCCACAGTGCCCGGCTGCGCTCTATGTGAGTACTCATCTTCCTTTTTCACCCCCACACTGTGCACACCACATTATCTGACAGTCATCCCCAGGTATGATTAGCAATTGAAAATATACCTGTTTGAAGCTTTTCTCTTATTTTTCACCACCAAACTTTTACTGACACTATGGTTATCATTTTTATAGGTGCCCCTGCATTGCTAGGTCATGATGAGACCCCACATTGTTAAGTGGGTCGAAACGTCGTCAACTAAGTGAAGCAAACCATTGTCAGCCACTATTACTGTAGTAGTAGGCTGTGAGCACATATGGGCCATATGTAGGTAAAAGGCGAATACCGATTCCTTAATACCGAATTTTACCGAATCGGTATTAAGAATTCGTAAAACGCGATGTAGGTACAAAATCGGTAAAGTTTACCAATTCGTTAAGATTAGGTATTAAATACCAAATCTGAAAGAATCTGTAAAGAAATCAACAATCCAACAATGAAATACCGATTCGGTGTTACCGAATCCATTACCGAATCGGTAAAAACCGATTCGGTAATTCAAAAAATCGTACGTAGGAGAATCAGCCAATCCAGAACAACCAATTACCTCACAAACAGGAAGTGGGCACACCCAGCGAGGTGTACAGGACCAGGAGCACACAGTGAGGCAGGCAGGCAGTCAGCCAGGAGAGCTGAGGAGGCAGCAGCAACACAGCCACACAGCCACGAAGCAAGACAGAACCCGAAAGCAGTGAAATGGCAAGCCAGGACAAGGAGAAGGAAGGAGGTGACAGAAAACGCAAACTGAAGTTCAGTGAGAAGGAGCTGGAGGTCCTCATCCAGGATGTCCGCCAAGAGCACCACAAGCTGTTTGGAGCCCAGTCCCACCAAGTGCCAGAGTCACAGAAGAGGCAAATCTGGAGTGGCATTCGTGACAAAATCAATGCCAAAGGTGTCACCACGCGCACCATAGAGGACATCAGGAAGAGGTGGTACAACCTCAGGAAAGCAGCAAAACAGAGGATGGCAGAGAGACACCGGCAGGCTGGCCTTACAGGTGGAGGCAAAAGCCGAGCCCCAGCACCAACACCACTTGAACTGATGGTGGAGTCCACCATCCAGCCGGAGAGTGTGAGCGGCGTGGGAGACGCAGACAGCTCCGCCCGAGCAGCAAGAAAACAAGGTAAGAAGCATGCCCAACATGCTGTGCTACCCCCTCCCCAACCCCAATCCCCATAGTGGCAAAGGGACAAACACTCCACCCCATTTCTTACTGGTAACCTACAATGCATGATGGGTGATGTAGTCAAAGGGAACACATGACTGGGTCAGTCAGGCTATCAAGTACAATACCATGTGAAAGGAATTGGCTACGTCAGGACAACCACTGTGCACAATAGGCATGCTGTTTAATGCAAGACCATTGCTGACAGAGCATTGAGTACATGTACATTTGTGTCAATACAGGCGAGTCATCTCGCAGTGCAGCAGAGGCCAGCAGAGGCAAGTCAGCCAGGCCAGAGGGGAGCCAACATGAGGATGACAGCATGTCCTCAGGGACCACAAGCACAGCGCCATCACAGCCACCCATTCCTCCAGCACAGCCATCACCACCACGCCAGGGAGGGCCGCAGTCCCCACTCACACAGTCCCCAGAGCGACGATCACCGACACCACCACCACCACAGTCAGGCAGGATGCATGCCGTGGCCAGCCTCCAGCAGATGGAGGGGTCGGAGGAGGAGGGCAGATTCGGCGAACAAAGTCCCATTGCTGATCGATACCACAGGGAGAGGGCTGGTGCAGCATCCGATGGCTCCCACATCACATCAAGACGCCGCAGGGTGAGGCCGGACAGTACAGTTGCATCCGAGAAGGGTGACAGTGTGTTTGCTGGACTGGAAGGCAACATGCTGAAGGTCCAGCGCCTGCAATGGAGGGAGATGAAGTCAATGCACAAGGAGGTGGCACACATGAACAAGCATATGCTCAGGATGGAGAAGGGCATCAGTGCTATGGGTGAGAACTTGTGTGCGGGAATGGAGAGAGTAGCTAACTCTGTGGACAACCACTGCAGCCAGCTTCAGCAGGACCGTCTTGGCAGGCGTGGGGAGAGACAGAGGCTCCAGGCCTATACCAAGTCGGTGAACCGGCTGGCCACTACAACTTCAGTGATGTGCCGCAGGTCAATCGCCATGCAGGAGGAGATGGCGCATTGCAGCAGGGATGTGGCCAGGGGGATGGTGTCCATTACCTCTGTGCTACAGCACATGCAGAATGCTAAGGCGGCCACAATGGAGGGGGGGGGGGCAGTGAAGAGGCGACCAGCTGTGGTGGCATTATGCCCTCACCCACTGAATGCAGGAGGCGTAGTGAACGCAACGTGCCTGCACATGAACAATCGCCCACACCAGACAGTGGCGAAAGGGAACGTGGACGAGCAGCGCGTGGACGCAGGAAGTGAAGAGCTATGGCTGTTTCTATGAATGAGATGGGTGATGTAACCCATGTCCAATTGGACATTGCTCACTATAGTGTAGGTGTGCACAATAAACACCTTTACATGTAACAGGTAATGGCTCAGTGTCGTTAATCACTCAGAAAAAGTTTGACGTAATCTCTGACCGCCTCTGTCTCCCATCTTGTTCAATTGCACCACCAGCTGCGCAGGGCTCTGGCTGAGGGTTGTATTCGTCCTCGTCCTCTGAGTCAGTTAGTTCCACTGCTGTACCTTTTTTTGTGGCTAGATTGTGCAGCATTGCACGCACAGCAATGATCTTGCAACATTTCAGGGGACTGTACAGACGTGCACCTCCAGTTTTGTGGAGGCAACGGAATCTGCTTTTGAGCAATCCAAATGTGCGCTCAACCACGTTGCGTGTGCTCCTATGTGCCACATTGTACCTCCTCTCCCTTGGGGTGGTTGGGTTGAGATATGGAGTGAGCAGATAAGGCCGGAGGGCATATGCGCTGTCACCTATGTGAAGAAGTAATTGGTATTGATCACTGTGCACAACAGCTTGAGGCAGGGTGTACATTAGGGTGTGGCACATGTACTTACCTAGTATGTATCCATCTCCAAATTCGCCATCAAGCAGACGTGTATGGATGCCACTGTTACAGAAGATGTAGGCGTCGTGGCTACTCCCGGGGAATTTGGCCACGATGTCAGTAATGATGTGCTTGGCATTACAGATCACCTGCACATTGATGGAGTGGGTGGATTTGCGGTTCCTGTATATGTATTCGCTTGCTGCAGGTGGGCAGATCGGTATGTGTGTTCCATCGATGCATCCAATGACGTGTGGGAACTGTGCAAGTTGGTAGAACTCAAGCTTGGTTCTCTGCAGCTCCGCCTGTGTACTGGGGAAGGAAATGCAATGTTCCATTCTGTCCATCATGGCATCCAGGAAGGTGTTGAAGAAACGGGATAGACAGCTCTGTGACACTCCACCCACTGCAGCTATCACACCCTGGAAACTTCCTGATGCAAGGAGGTGCAGGCAGCAGAGTACCTGGACATGGGTGGGGATTGCGTGGGCCCTTGGTGTCTGATGCTCCAGATAGGGTCTTAGGTCACGGATTAGGTCCAGGATGGTGTCTGGGTGCAGTCTGTATCGTTCATGAATTTCAGCTTCTGTCAATTGGAACAATGTGATGCGTACTCCGTACACCCGCTCTTCACGTCTCCAGATCCTCACTCCTGCTGCTCTCAAGCGTAGCCGCCTTGCAATGACGTAGAGGGCTGCCATTGTGGTCACACAGACGCATTTTGGGCCGCTTTTTATGCACTGCACCTCATTACCACATGCTCTTGAAACGTGGTAAATACCGAACCGTTATTTCTGATTCTGCTCGTTTTCGGTGTTACCGACGTTTGCTACATCGCATTCTTGGGGGTTTTACCGATTCTTTAATTCCGATTCGGTATTTATTGTTTCGGTATTTCTGAATCGGTAAATAAGGAATCGGTAATTTTTCTCTGAATCGTTAATAACGATTGCATTCGGTATTACGTACATCTCACATGGCTGGATACCGGAAAAGGCCATTTTTCGGAGTTACCAACCAGTATTCGGCCACCTACATATGGCCCATTATGTATTGATTTTTTGGTCGCTCCTGTACATCTTTGATGAAACCTTGTTTTTATGTCACAAAAAGTCACAAACTTGAAATATAGGTTTCACAATCACTTGGGACACTATGCACTGGATTTAAAATAATGTGATTATATTATATAAAACAACTTATTTTTATACAAAATTCATGTTATATGCCTCTTCTCTTTCAGACATCTCTTTTCCTTTGATTATTGTGTTTGTGCTATTATACACTAAGTATCATTTGTTGATTGTCCACAGGAGCCGTTGTTGTCTGTAAAACTGTAAAGTACCCTGGTTCCATGGGAGTAGGGTGTCCTAATTTAGATCTTGACAGACAAGTTACTCCATCACAACAGTGACAGATATCCTGTCTGCCAAAATATAAATCCCATAGGATATAATGGGATTTATATTTTGGGGGACAGAATATCCGTCACTGTTGATACGGAGTAACCCGTCTGCTAAGAATCAAATTAGGCCCTTAATTCAGAGTACAATTACTGAAAATGATAATACAATTATTCTTTTTTTGTAAATAGTAGTACATCAAATCTCAACATAAAGAACCCACGATTAAATATATACCAATCAGCGCCTCAAAAATAAAGTGCAACAAATAGCTCTTTTGATTCCCAACCCAGCAATATGCCTCTATGTACTTTGATTGACAGCTCCTAGGCTGTGGAATAAAAACCAGATGCTCCATACAGGGAAGAATGATAAGCTTTGAACAACGAAAACCAGTCTGCATCAAATCTCCCTGCAGATTTCCAAATGATGAACAAATGTGCCAGGGAAAGACCATCCATCATCAACCTGGAAACTTCGGAAGATCCAAGTCATATGTTCTTTTTCACTGTGCAATACAAATCTAAAGGAAACGTTGATTCTTTAAATAGGTGTGATTTATTGTGATTGTCCTAAGCATATCCAGAAGTGCAGCATTTGAATGGGAAGAAATGGAATGAGTCCGCTTTCTTGCCTCTTTTTCTGAAACAACTGTAGTAAATTGGTTCAGACACTCAAATGCGGATCTAGCTCTCTCCTGCATAGATGGTTTCTTAGAATGGGGTAGAAGTGTAAAAAAACAAGCAAACAGTTTTATCAAACCCCACTAATTCCCCATAACTCTGTATGGCCCAGGCATACTAACAAGAATTAAGGTCCCATGTAAAGGCTGCAAGAGGCCCCACAAGTCTTATAGAAAATGCAAGAGATAGAATAATCATCACTGGATCAGTGGTAATCATAGGCACTGCCAATTTAAATGTTTCACTCAGAGTGGGACCTCAAGTAATTGGAATTGGATACCTTATGTGCTAAATTGAGAAAACACCCAGGCTTCCCAGCCACTCAGTAGTTCACGCAATGCTCTTCCTAGTTTTATTTTATTTATTTATTTATTTTATTGGATTTGTATTGCGCTCAGCTACCCTCAATGGGTTTCCCGGCGCCAGGGACAGACTGAAGAAAGAAAACAAGCAAGTGCAAAAAAGAGATCACGAAATAAGGAGATCAAAACAGAAAGGTCTTCAATTTTTTGCGAAACGCCAGAAATTAGTTTCTGTTTTTAACGCCAACGGAAGAGCGTTCCACATCTTCGGTCCAAGATATGCGAACGAGCGACCTCCCATTTTAGCCAGTCGGATTCTTGGAATCAAAAGATTGCCATTATTAGATGACCTTAAAGAACGGCCAGGTAGATAAGGCTGGACAAGGTTCAGGAGATAAGTAGGAGCCGAACCCTGACGGATCTTGAACAAAAAACAGTGTTTTAAAAGTCACGCGATCTGAGATTCTCAACCAGTGTAGGTCACGCAAGGCTTGCATTGTGGACGTTCTCCGTGGAACATTACGCAAGAGGCGAGCGGCTGAATTTTGTACCACTTGGAGTTTGTTAATTGTTGCTTTGTCCGCTCCAAGATAAAGCACATTGCCATAGTCAATGCGGGACATCACAAGGGCCTGGACGACAATTTTGCGGGTGGACTCAGGCAGCATCCATAAGATCTTCTGCAGCCAGCGTAAGATGGAAAAACAGACTGCAGCGACCTTAGTCACCTGCTGCCTCATCGAGAGTTTGTCGTCAATCAGGAATCCGAGGTTACGAGCAACAGGCACAGGGGTAGGCAGAGGACCCATATCACAGGGCCAGTGTCTAGAGCCCCACAGATCTTTATGCTTACCTAATATGATAACCTCGGTCTTATCTCCGTTGAGCTTCAGCAGATGGTCTTGCATCCAAGCTGCAACGCGAGATAGGCCAATTTTGAGGGCAGAGACTTCCTGGGCCCTGCTGCTAGAAAGAGAAAACACAATCTGCGTATCATCTGCATATGAATATATGGACAGACCGGCGTCCTCTACGATGGAAGCAAGAGGTCTGATGTAGATATTAAACAACAATGGGCTTAATATAGACCCTTGAGGGACGCCGTAAGCTGAAGAATGAATCGCAGATTCAGCCTTGTTTGAGAAAACCTGGAAGGTGCGCTCATTGAGAAATGAGGCCACCCAGGCAAGTGCTGATCCATCAACACCAAGGGAGCGGAGGGACTCCAAAAGAGTGGAATGAGACACGGTATCGAATGCAGCGCTTAAGTCAAGAAGAATAAGCGCAAAGGTCTCACCGCCTTCCTAGGATACCAGAAGAGAGTTTGCTTCTTTTTTAACACCCCAATAGGTCGAGCCTGCTGCTTTTCGGCTCATGGACTGTTGTGGATTTTCAGAGAATAAAACATTAAAACAATGTTTTAAATGTAATCAAGTCATGTTGTATGTTCTGACTCCAGGAAGCTCGGTATATAAACCCAAAACCAATTAACGGATGCTACCTCGCCCATACTTCAGCAGTAAGCGGCGGGAAAAGGGGTCATCCAAGTAGGGGGGACTATTAACTTATGTTTTAACCCTACCAGACATTGTCATCAGCATAATCTCAAGCAATGTGCCTTGTCTTCAAATTACAGTTTGATGCTTGGTGCTCAGGTGACTCTCGGTGCTGTGATCGCCGATAACAACCTCAAGATTTACCATTATGTAGGTGACCCACCATTCTCCTTGAACGTCTCCTCGGCATCAAACATCCAACGCCTCAAGCACTGCTTGCACATCTTGCAGACCTGGATATCCAGCACCTGTAGCTCAACCGAACCTAGCTAGAATTCCCTTTGTTTGCCAATAACAGTAAACAAGATACAGCACAAATCTGGCTCAATGACATGAACTTGATGACTTGGAACCCCAACTTTCACAGAATGCTTAAATTCATCCTGGACACCAACCTCACCCGCAAGGAAAACATTGCGAGAAAATAAAGATTACCTTAAAACAGCTCTCTCTTCTAAAGAAAGTCAAAACCTTTCTTACAGAAAGTGACTTCAGAACTCCTTTTCATGCTCCCGTACCCTGGCATCTGGATGGTGGTAATTCCCTACTCTACGGCCTCCCAGACTACACACATGCAACTCTTAAAGCATTTCACATGCCACAGATGTCTTATTCAGGGCCTGAGGAAATATGGTTGCATCACCCAATCCTGATAAAACTCCACTGGTGCCCCTTACTGACCCACACCATCTTCAAAACCAGCTGCATCTTTTACAAGACCATCATGACCAGCACCACACTTATCTTGCTGACAGGCTCACCATCACTTGCAGCCAGAACACCATTAGATTGTAGATTCCAAAGTGTAAAAAAAAGAAAAAAGAAGCTAGCAGGCCTTTTCCATCGATGCACTGAGGATATGAAACAGTATCCCCGTATCCATAAGAGCCACCCCAGTTTAGGAAAGAGTTGAAGACTCACCTCTTTAACTCCTTAACCGCGGCGCAAATTCCGCCGCGGTGCGGGAGTTCTATTATGTGGGTGGGCGGCGTCAGCCAATGTACGTGCGCAGCACTATCGAGGTAGTGCTCGCAACAGCCGTTGGACGACGTGCGCATGCAACGGGTTAAAGAACACTACATCCTAATCAACTACACTGCTTTTCTTCCCTTAGCCTTCGAAATTATGCTTGCCTTTGATTATGTACAGTGCTGTGCTGCCTTTGGGCTAGGTTGGCATTTATAAATACCATGTACAAACAGTAATTATGCACAGAAATCGTGCAGACATTTTTTAGAATAATTACCATTTACATTAAACCGTCTTTAAGTCAGAGTAAGGCTGCTTTAAAAAGTCATGGAAATCACTGAAAACACATTACTGTCAAATGCCGGTGCAGACAGGTGAATTTAATTTGAATCTTTTCCATGAGGTGGCGATCAGGGATTTGATCAAAAGCTGGCACAAAACTGGGAACAACTTTGCCTCCAACATAAATAGCAGTCAGAAAGAAGCCCTTAAAACTTTACAAGAAGATCATACTATTATCATCAAGTCTTCTGACAAGGGAGGGAATGTGGTCCTGTGGGATGTCAATAAGTATAATCAGGAGGTGTTCAGACAACTACATCTGAGTGGGGATTATGAAAGAACTACTATTCAGAATTACAGACACAGCGTAGAGACATACCTATCTTTGCTCCGTAGATGGAGAGACAGTGGTCTACTGTAAGCAGAAGATTTTTAATTTCTCAGTGTGAAACATCCAGTGGTCCATTGTTTCTACATGTTACCAAAAGTACACAAGGACAAGGAAAACCCTCCAGTTAGACCAATTGTTTCGGCCTCCGACAGTCTAGTAGAGCACACTTCTATGTACTTGAATTTCTTTTTGTTACCTATGTGTTGGCTCGCCCTTCTTATTGCAGGGACAGTACCGACTTTATTAATAAGGTGCAAAACATACCTTGGCAATCACACTTTCTGCTGGTCACAATGGACGTAACATCTCTATACATGTGTATTGATCATACCCTGGATATTGAAGCGTGCAAATTATTTTTCGGGGACAAACCCATCTCGAAGCTTGATCATACGGTGATGCTACTAAATATTTTGGAATTCTGTCTTAATAACAACTTTTTATCTTCAGGGACCTGTCGTTTGGACAACTGTGATGGGCAGTTGTTTTGCGCCAAGCTATGCCTGAATCTTCATGGAGTGGTGGGAGGCAAACTGTGTGTGGACAGAGGCAAATGAGAAATGGGCTAAACATATTACATTGTGGACCAGATATATTGATGATCTGTTTATTATCTGTGAGGGCCCCAAATGTGATTTAGAAGAATTCCTGGTACACGTAGGACACAACAATCTGAATTTAGCATTCATACACAAAATACATCCCACCAGAATGGATTTTCTAGATGTGACAGTTGAGGTCAGTGGGGGGCAATTGAATGCCAAATTGTTCCATAAATAGACAGCTTACAACAGCATTTTACATCCTCAAAACCTTAAGTGGAGTATACCCCATTGCAAGTTACTACGAGCTAAATGTAATTGCAGCACGGTAGCCGTGTTGAGAAAGAAAAGAAAAGAATGTTGAGTTGATGTAGAACCAGGGGTTACCCAGCCAAGGTCTTGAGAACAGCTGTTGACAAAGTATCTAGTGGCAAGGGACAGCTTACTCACTAGCCGAAACAAAAAGGTAGAAGGGGGCCCGTCACCCGTACAACTTATTACCACCTTTAACAACAGTAGTCAAGAGATCTGGAAGGTGTGAACACGTCACTGGCACCTCGTCAGAAGTGATCCCATGATAGGCAGATCAGTTAGCAAATGTCCACAGATTACCTACCATAAACCCAAATCACTACGTGACATTCTGGTACACAGCAACACAGGTACAGATAACAGAAGAGAGGGCTGGCTACACGAGCAAAAGGGGTTCTACAAATGCAGAAGATGCAAGGCATGCATCAGAGCAGTAATGTTAGAACATTCACCATTGATACTGGTAAACAAACAACAAATTCATGACGTGTACAAGCAATTTTTGCATATATGCTCTTGTGTGCCCATGTGACCTCAAGTATGTGGGCAGCACAATAGGTACTATCTAGAAACACATTTTGGAACATTATAGGGAAATTAAGAACCTTGACCAGGCATACCCTGTTGCGAAACACTGGGCCAGCCTATATCAACAAAATGTTGATCTTGTTGTCTTTACAATTGACAGGATTGAGAAAACAGCCAGAGGTGACAACAGGGAAAGGCGTTTGTGGCGAAAGGAGTCGGAATACATAATTCTGCTCAGCAGCAAGTACCCTGGAGGCCCGAATGAGAGTGAGAAGCTTCACATACACATCGGCTGATGTGGTACTTTCCTGAAGTCTTTCTCATTCTCTCCTTTTCTATTTCCTGTAACTATATATTGCATATCTGATCTAGAGCATTTTTCTCCCATCCCCTTTCCCTGCCTCTCTCATTCTATGAATTCAGGAATTTGACCATATTTCTTTGTGCATCTATGGCTCCTTGGATACATTGGAGCATTTTTCCATGTGTCATTTGCTCCCTTCCACTACACCCCTTTCCAGAGTACCTTCCATCAAGGCAATTTGTGTCTTTTATTAATCATAGCACTTTTATGACTACTCAGTTTCAGCAAGGGATCACGAATTTCTGATTTATGTTGAACAGAGAATGGGGATTTGTATTCATATATGTATAGAGACTGGTACTTTTTGTAATTTGTTTTATGCAGTTTTTGAAAGTCTGATTTGCGCAATAGGCCACTTGGCCAATTACCTTCTTGTGGTTTTTGCTTCAGTCTGGTTGCAGAAGTTGTTACCTTGTCACTTGACCCTAATATATCTTTGACAAGGCTGCTCTGAACTTCATTTTTGGAGCCATGTGGCTATCAATATGAAGACCATATGTTTCTTTCACATGAAAAAAAATTCACTACAATGTGTTTTTGATCAGGTTGCGGTGAACTTAAGTTCTGGAGCCACTTGGCTAATAATGTGATTATCACATGTTTGTTTCACATGAAAATTATTGCCAATATGTTGCTAGCTGTTATTACTATTTATTTGTTTCACTCACAATGAAAAATGTGTATATATAGTGTTAACATATTGGAAATTACTACTATTGTTACAGTCTGTTTTCTCATTTCCCCTGTATCAGATGACATTGTGTGTGTGTTTATTCACTGTTCATCACCCTAGAGGTTACTTCTAGGGTTGATTGGGTACAATTGGTAACTGGCTATGACATCCATCTTTTTTTGCACTCCACACCACCCCAGTTCAGACATGGCCATATGCAAATCAGTGTGGAGTGCAAAAAACAATGGATTTAGGCCCAGATCTCTGTACTGGGGTGAATGTATGACATTGTTCTGCATTCTGTCCATCAACTGTGGTTTTTGCATTTGTCACCCCGAGCGGGATGGGTATGCTCAGACGTGAGTCCCATGCTCTCCACACTACTGGATTCAAGCAAGCCGGGCTAAAGACAGCTGGAATGCCAGAAACCGGTCCTAGGATGCTTGTTTCCGGTCCAGGGAAGGCATGACTTGGCAATTCGGGCTGGACTGTTCCCATGAGGCACAGGGTCAGACTGATTTGCATATGGCCATGTCTGAACTAGGGTGGTGTGGAGTGCAAAAAAACGATGGATTTGGGCCCAGATCTCTGTACTGGGGTGAATGAATGACATTGTTCTGCATTCTTTCCATCAACTGTGGTTTTTGCATTTGTCACGCCGAGTGGGATGGGTATGCTCAGACGTGAGTCCCATGCTCTCCACACTACTGGATTCAAGCAAGCCGGGCTGAAGACGGCTGGAATGCCAGAAACCAGTCCTCTGAAGCTTGTTTCTGATACAGGGAAGGCATGACTTGGCAGTTCAGGCTGGACTGCTCCCATGAGGCACAGGTTCAGACAGATTTGCATATGGCCTTGTCTGAACTGGGGTGGTGTGGAGTGCAAAAAAACGATGGATTTGGGCCCAGATCTCTGTACTGGGGTGAATGTATGACATTGTTCTGCATTCTGTCCATCAACTATGGTTTTTGCCACTGCAGAATCAGCAGGTCCCGCCCAGATGACTTCAAGGTGCGCAGGGTAACAACGTGCCGGTTTGGTGTGACGCAAGTAAGCAGCAGCCCAGCCTGGTTCGGATAAAGCCACCTGAAAAGTTGTTAAGCAAATGACGAAGGGAACATACAGCGGCATCCACGAAGGATTTTGAAACCTACCTGAACTTAAACCACCATGATGCAACAAACGCAAACGCCCATTGGGGCGGAACTTACTAAGACCCTTTAAAATCGCGAATGCAATTTAATTAGCACAGCTGTTTCCCCCAAGCCAGTGACCAAGGAATGACTCCGAAATGCGTATGGCAAAGAAAGAAAGTGTGCTAAGAATACCTGGCCGTGTATGCTGTTGTCCATCAAATAAACCTTCATATTTTATACAGTTTAACATTTTCAAAGCAACCATTTTCTTTATTTTTTTGTTAAATACTTTTTATTGAAATAATGAACACATCAAATGAACAGTACATAATTAGGACAAAAATGTGAAATAAGACTAAGCATACAATTGACTAGTCCATAATCATGCCAGCTAATCTGGAGAATGCCCACAGAGCATTTTTCCTAGGGGAGCTCTCTGGCACACCGATGTTTGATAGGTTAAAATGCGGTACAACCTAGTCTTATAAATGAGATGCCTGTAGAGTAGATGCACATGTGACCCAATGACAAGATTAGCTTGAATCATCAACAAACCTCAACCATGACGGTGTGTGGACTGCGGTCACACCTACATTACTTAACTATAACACTTCTAGGTGAGTCGGAAGCTCACTTGAAGCCAGCCACACAAACCATGGTTCACAATAGAGCTTAGATTTAAAAAAGGGAACTTTTTAAGACTCTGCCGACAAGTATGTGGAAACAAATCGAAAGTAGAACCCCATGCAGTTCACATTCCTTGAACTTTATAAAAACACTCGAGAAGGATATACAAGTCTTGTATGTGAAGCAAAACATAAGTCAAAAGAGAGGGATTGGATGACACTTTTGTTCATCTACAAATTTAAGAATTCACTGAAATGATGGATTTATTTACATTTATTAGACAATCCGACTTTTTAAAATGTAGGAAACAATGTTCCAGCTACCCTGTGGGAAAAGAGTGTCTCTGCATTATAGTATGAAAGCGGAAAGGAAAACTCATCTATATTAAAGGAACCATGGTCCATGTGTACAAAATTACGATTCCCAAATAGCGAATCTATAGAAATTGCTATTTGGAAATTGCAAAACAGAATGTATGTAACCTGTAATTTCCTCATAGCAATTATTACGAATTCACATTTGCTGTTAGGAAATTGCAATTTAGGAAATCCCAAATAACTATTTTCTAATAGGAAATTGCAAAAATAGGAAACAGAGCTCTCTGGATGCAGAATGATGATGTCAGAGCAGGAGGTTTATAAATATAGGGTGCGGCCACAACCCAGAGGCCTATGTTGGAAGTAAGGAGTGCCTCTGCATCACCATTGCCACTGAATTACACTATCCCAGGTGAAGACCATGGCCACAGGGGATGGGTGCAAGGACTCAGGGTCCAGAAAGAGGTAAGTCAAGTTTACTGAGAAGGAGTTGTAGCTCCTGACAGAGGAATGTGTGGCCCATACGGACCAACTGTTTGGAAAGTTCTCCTTCTCTGTGCCATAGAGCCAATCGATCTGGACAAGCATCCTGGAGAAGATAAACTCCCTAGGAGTCACCCAGAGGACAATTCTTGATATCCGCAAAAAGATGGTAGGTCTCGCACGAAGAAGAAGGTGGCCAGCAGGATAGCTGAGGGATGTGGAATCTGTGGAGGACCCTCAAACGCCCCCCTCCGACTCCCATGAAAAGACGTATACAGGGGATCCTGGAGCCCAAGAGTGTGGTGGGAGTATCCAATCCAGCAGGCACCATCCAGGGTAAGTCATCTTCCCTTTACTTACCTAACACAACAGAATGTTAGTAAATCCATATATCAAACATCACAGCATGCCTAACTCCATTCAGATGTTTGCCATACCCTGGCAATGCATCATTGGAGTTGTAGTGCACTGCATCCGCTTGCTGAGCTGTGTGCTGAGGACTACCCCAAACATATCTCTACAACATTAACAAGTCACAAGCACATGAAACAGAGTTACAACAATATTGTGGCCGAACTTTAACAATTTATTTACACAAATTATTTACATGCATTTACACAGATCACAGCCTGGATGTGCCAAGACCCATTGCAGTCGAAGGGCATACTGACACTGATGTGGTAATGCAGGACACGGGAATATATGATGCTACTTAGCATGCCATTACTACGCATGCTTTTAGTGTGATGCTTTTACATTGCAACTACCATTACTCCGCATATTTTTAATGCGCAAACCATCCATTACTACGCAAAAGCATTTATAATATAAGAATCTTCTTTTACTTCGCTGGTAATTACTTTGCATACCACTACTACGCAAAGATGGACCATTTTTAATATTTTTTTTTAAGTTACCTAAACCCTGGGACAGGATTACAGGGAAATAGGGGTGTTGGGTGGGGGAGTAATTTAAATTATATTTTTAAAATCTATTCTCGGGTATGTAATTTAATACACTGCATAGTTAACATCGCTTTTTTTCTATTAATAAACACCCAAACACTTAGAAAGGTATTAAAATATTTTTTATATATTTAATAAATAAATAAACAGCCCAACCCTACGCAAAATACTAAATGAAAATACACTACCCTACACACCACAAACTTCTCAACACTACTCTAATCCCTTCAACACTACTTTTAGCACGACATTACCCTGTGTCACAGTCCTGCCCCTACACACAAACACTTCCCTACATGTCCCCCTCACACTACCCTAAACCCTAAAATACTACCCTACACTACAAAAACACTACACACCTACCCTAAACCCTAAAACACTAACCCCAGCACGACCCTGATCCCTACTCTCAGACCATCCCCTTCACTTAAACACTACCCTACACAATCCCCTGACACTACCCTAAACCCTAAAACACTACCCTACACTACACAAACACTACAACACTACCCTATACCCTAAAACACTACCCCATTCTGACCCTACCCCCAGTCCATCCCCTACACTGAAACACTACCCTACACAACCCAATGACACTAACCTAAACCCTAAAACACTACCCTACAGTACACAAACACTACAACACTACCCTCAACCCTAAAACACTACCCCCAGCACAACCCTACCCCTACTACCAGTCCGTTCCCTACACTGAAACACTACCCTGCACAACCCTCCAACACTACCTTAAACCCTAAAATACTATCCTACACTACACAAACACTACAACACTATCCAAAACCCTAAAACACTACCCCCAGCATAACCCTACCCCTATTACCAGTCCATCCCCTACACTGAAAAACTACCCTGCACAACCCTCCAACACTACCCTCAACCCTAAAACACTACCCTACACTACACAAACACTACAACACTACCCTAAACCATAAATCACTACCCCCAGCACATCCCTACCCATACTCCTACTATGAGTCCGTCTCCTACACTGAAACACTACCCTGCACAAACAACCTACACTACCCTAAACCATAAAACACTACCCTATACTACACAAACACTACACAACTACCCTAAACCCTAAAACACTACCCCCAGCACTTACCTACCCCTACCCCTACCCCTACCCCTACTTCCACTCCATCCCCTATACTTTAACACTACCCTACAAGACCCCCTGTCACTACCTTAAACACTAAAACACTACCCCGCACTACACTACAACACTACCCTAAACCCTAAAACACTACCCCAAGCACTTCCCTACCCCTACTCCCACTCTGTCCCCTACACTACACAAACACTACAACACTACCCAAAACCCTAAAACACTACCCCCAGCACAACCCTACCCCTATTACCAGTCCGTCCCCATCACTGAAAAACTACCCTGCACAACCCCCCGACACTACCCTCAACCCTAAAACACTACCCTACACTACACAAACACTACAATACTACCCTAAACCATAAATCACTACCCCTAGCACATCCCTACCTCTACTCCTACTATGAGTCCGTCCGCTACACTGAAACACTACCCTGCACAAACCACCGACACTACTCTAAACCATAAAACACTACCCTACACTACACAAACACTACAAAACTACCCTAAACCCTAAAACACTACCCCAACACTTCCCTACCCCTACCCCTACTCCCACTCCATCCCCTATACTTTAGCACTACCCTACACGACCCCATGTCACTACCTTAAACCCTAAAACCCTGCCCCACACTACACTACAACACTACCCTAAACCCTAAAACACTCCCCCAAGCACTTCCCTACCCCTACTCCCACTCCGTCCCCTACACTACACAAACACTACAACACTACCCTAAACCCTAAAAAACTACCCCTTGCACTACCCAAAACTAAAGAAACTACTCCTCAAACTCCAACCCTTAAAAAAGATACACAGTCCCTCTTGCCTCTCGCTCGTCTTGGCACGTCCCATCTCCTCGTAACTCGCACAGCTCGTAGTAAAGTAATGCGTATAAAAAGCATTTGCGAAGTAAAAGCATGCATAGTAATGGTAAACGCGCACTAAAAAATGTGGAGAAAAAGCACATAGTAGCAATGCCCGTGTAGTGATGGTGCATTACCAGGACACAGCCCTCCAACCCCTCCACCCATCACCCTTACTCTAACTGGCAGGAGAGCAACCATCTCACAGCTGACAGAGTTTGTGGACAGTGGTCAATCACAGAGCGGGGACCCCAAAATATCGGAGGCCAGGACATGCAGACAGCACAGAGGGCAAAGTTCAGCGGTCTGTACCGAGACCATGTCTGATGACTTGTTGGATAGTGCTCCTGTGCATGGTGGGTGGGAGAGGTCCATCATCTCCGTACAGCGCCTGCAGACAAAACAGATATTTACTGTTAGTAGGCAGCTGCAACGTATGTAAGTCATGTAAGAACTTGGAGAAAGGGCAGGATTGTTGGCTAGCGGCAATGGAGAGGGAGCACCATGTGCAGAAACAGAGGCACACTCAGTACCTGGCAAGGTTTGATTCCTTCACCTGATCCATCAACCACCTTGCATTAGCCACAACAGCTCTAGCAAGGCAGACTGTGAACATTCAAACTGACATGGGGCACTGCTGTCAGGACTTTGCATGTGGGCTTGTGCAATTGCCCACAGCCCTAGAGAACAACCAGCCCAACAGCCTCTTTGTCTCCAGCATCCTGCCCTCACCTGAGAGTGAAGAGGGCTCTAGCCTCAGTGCCACATCTGTTCAGGAGGCATACGGTACGGTATTCACGCACACACACTTATGGGACTGACATGTCACCAGTCCCACAGCCCAATATTGCTGATAAAGCCCTCAACCCCAGAGGGAGAAAGAAATTAAGCACTGTACACTCGAGGAATGAGACAACTTTGTTTTGTTTCACATTAGTTACTTTTGTTGTGAATACACTAACAATGTTACATTCACAAGGATACAGTTAATCCTTGAGTATTAAAATATTGTGGCTACCTTAATAAATGGTGGTGTCTCGGTTATGCACCAAGCATTAGCATCATGTGTGATGTCTCATTATTTCATTATCTAATTCCTCTTACCTCAGAAATATACCTCTGCTCCCCCTGTTGTGGTGGTAACTCATCATCAGAGTCGGTACCTGGCTCTATGAGGATGTTGTGCAAACCCTTCTTCATTGCAATATTGTACAGAATGGCACAAGTGGCTATGATCTTGCAACATGTATCTGGTCTGTACAGTAGTGCCTCGCCGTTTTTGAGGAGGCATCGGAAGCAGGATTTCAGGATCCCAGAGGTTCACTCATTGATTAAGCACATTTTCCTGTGTGCCCGGCTGTATTGCCTCTCACTTCTTGTCCAGGGAGTTAGGTACGGTGCGAGGAACCAGGGCCATAAGCCATATGCACTGTCACCAGAAGAGCATGAGAAGTAAAACCATTAGGTCACATTACACACACTTTGATGGCCACTGTATTCATTGAGTCTGCGATTGTCTTACCAATTAGGAAGCCATTGCCATATTCACACTGTGCCAGTCGGTTATGTATTCCTCTGTGGCTGAACATGAAGCAGTCAGGGGTGCCTCCTGAGAATCTGGCCACAAATCCGTCATGAATGATACTGGAGGCTTCACATACTACCTGCACATTGAGTGAGTGTGAGCTTTTCCTGTTCCTATATATGTATTCAGTCACTGAGGGGGGCATATGGCAATAAGTGTGCAATCTACACAGCCAATGACATTGGGGAACCGGGCTACCCTGTAGAAAATGACTTTGCTGCAATGATTGGGGAGTTTTGGGGGAATGAGATACATTGGTTGATCTTGCTCACCATCTTGTCAAGGCACTGATGAAAGAGCTTGAAAAATGCACTTTGTGACCCCCCCCCCCCTCCCCCTCCCTCTCCCTCCACCACCACTGCTATGACTCCCTGGTAACTGCCCGATGCTAAGAGGTGTAGGCAACACAATACCTGCATATGCAGTGGTATTGCATTGCTTGTGAGTATTGGGGCCTGTAGCTGAGGTCGTAACTCACCATTAACTCAATCTGTACCTATCAATAATCTCCTCCTCTGTCTGTTCAAACAGGATGACCCTCACCCTAAATATCCTCCCCTGTCTTCTCCTCTTTCTCTGCCTTGCCGACATTATCCTCATCCTCCTTGCCTAAACATACAGGGCCACCATTCTGAAAGAGCCTGATTCATTTTGTGTGCTTTTTTTTTTTTTTATAGTTTTCACCTGGTTCCCTCTTGGTCCGATTCAGTGGTAATTAGGAAACGCTATGTACATGCGGTTACCGATTCACATATCGGAAATCCCTATTTGCGATTTCCTATTTTGCAGAGCCACATATGCCTTTCACACATACAGAAAGGCAATTTTGCATTTTTTTATCGGCCGGCCCAAAATAGTGAATCGGACCTTAAAGAAAAGCGAAATTCATTTGTACATATGAGCACAAGTTCCTTGAGTTTGAGCAGATATTACAAAATCCAGCCCGAATTACACCCCAGGTCCAAATGTGCTCCCAGTCTCATTGTATAAATAGACAACAACTACTGAACTTGTTGGTTAAACCCCCTATTGAATGCCTGCTATTTTTCAGGATTGATCCCACCTTCCTGGAAACAATGTACTTCTTGTTACAAAAAAAGTTCCATGATCTGATCCATCCAACTACAGAATGATTATATTGCTGGATACAGAGGCTACATTGTATGCTATGTTACTTTTAGCAATCTTCTAACGTGGGCAGAAGAGCAGAATCTTATCCCCTGTTAGCCTTTCGAAGGTACCATTAAAACCTACCTGCTATGTGGACATTGGCCCGCGCTTATTATACCGACGGACACTTCGCCGCCTGCACTGCAGCGCTTAATTGAACAGCACTGCAGTTGTAGGTGGTCAACTGTCTGTGGGGACAGTGAGGAGGGCAGATGGGTTACAGGGGCTGCCCCCCCCCCCCCCCCCTGCACTTCCCTGTAAAAAGAAAAAAACGTCAATCACCATGGGGCAAACACCTGTGTCCAGATTGTGTCATTGTTTGTTCCGGGGGAATGCCTGCATACCTATTGAAAGCATATTGATGCTTTCAAAAGTGATGAACAAATTCCGAATGCCAGGCACACTAAACCTCTATGACTGATTCCTAGATTTCAAAACAGCTTTTGACGGATTGACCAAGAAAAGCTCTGGCATAAGCTTGTTCCTGGGTTATTGATCAGACACTGTTAAAAGCAATACAGGCACTACACATGAATATCTGGTTCCAGGTAAAGTTTGGCAATAAATCTTCGCTCTCAAAGAAAATTTACACCAACATAGGTCTAAAGGAGGGATGTGTTTTGGCGCTGGTTTTATGTAATCTTATTTTTTGGGCCTAGCTAAAGCACTGGACAACTCTAGAGCACATGCATCCAAGAGTTTTGAGATCCCAGTGCACATGCTTATGTGATGGCAGGTGAGTAAATAACACCTCACCTGCCTCCTGACTCTCCTTTTATTTGTCTCAGTATTAAACGCTGAGCCAATAATAGGAGGGTTTGCTTTCTTTGAATTTAGTGGACACTTTTATAAAAAGCTCAGACTTTTAACAAAGCTGCATTCTTTAGGCTTAGTAAAATCAGAGGGTCCCTGCAACCATCTTTGCTTGAACCTGTCTCTGCCATGCTACCTAGCTTTAATTTCCAGTAGAGAATGCTCTAGCAACTGAGGAGCCTGCCGGGGGCACTCACTCCACCTCCAGCCAGTGGTTCACGTCCTCCCTGGGCTCGCTTTCTCTCTGGGTCAGCCTGGGCCGCTCTCTCCCTCCCTCCAACCTCCTCCTCCTTCGTCTCGCTGTGCTTTTTTTCCCCCTTTTCTGAATGAAGGGAAATTCATGGCATGAGCAAGGCACGTGCACAAGTCTGTGATGACAAGCGAGTGTGAAACTTTGGCGGAGATTAATTTAAAAATTGAACGGAGATTGGGTGGGGGGAGGAGTGCGTTTATTTACTGAACTGACGTGAAGCCGAGGTCGGTTATGAGCGACTTGCTGTGTGTCACTAACAGCGCCACGGGCGCCTTGATTGTTGAACGAAACAGGTGGGAGCCGTAGTAATCCTGTCACCGCAAACTGTCCGCCCTTCATAGTGCCCACACCGCCATCACTCGCTCCACTTGTACCCACTACATTCACACCAAGAAGACTCATGAGACATACTTGTGGGAAAACGGTGGTGCAGGTTTATTTGCATACTACAGCAGATATGTGGGTCATCTTACAGGCGATCCAAGATGGCAGCCCCTCGCTGACCCGCCTGCCTAATTAGCCAATTTGCACGGTAAGTCGATGCTCTTGACGGTGCAATACCTTTAATAGTTATCTCGTTTACTCCCGCCCCCCCTGTCGGGGCGGAGCGATGAGGCACACCCCCGGTCGGTTTAGGCCCCCCGACCGCCCGAAGGACTAACGGGGCGCCGACGTTGCTTCCTGGAACCCCCTCGGCTCCAGGTTCTTGGCTCGGGCACCCCTACTGTGCCAGGCAGAGGTATTGCTGTCTCCTTCTGCCGCAGAGGTACCCTTACTGTCCATCTGCTTCCAGATCGCCCTGTACTCCGCCACAGCTCTGGATGAGGCCCCCACCACCTAGCACCTTGTACTTAGACCCAGCACCCGTATCTCACACGCAGCCTGCTGCCGCTAACGTTTCCTGTAAGTCAAGGAGAAACACATCCATCCCCGTCTCAGACAAGTGAACCCCATCCTTTTCATAGTAACCCACAGCCCTGTCCTGTATTAATGAATGCCTAATAAACCCCATACCCCTCTTTTCGGTGAATTTCTGCATGACCCTGTTCACCCTTCTCCTGCTCTGCTCGATGGCAAGCGGTGACCGCGCTCCTCTCCATGTCCTGCGTGGGACAATTTCTGACCATACCAATTCCGTTGTCCCCAACTCGTTCGCTAACGCCGTGAATTCCCGCTGCATGGTATCCACTAAGGCTCGCCTCCCCATGGTTACCAGGTCGTTCCCACCCAGATGTACTACTAAAATGTTGGGTGGTCCCCCCAAGGCTGCCACACCCTGTGCCAGTCTGCGCTGCAGCTGATCCCACTTCATTCCAGGTGCGCCCATCCACACTATCCTGGTCTTTGCAAAGGCCAACTCCCATTTCCTGAATGCAGCTCATCGCTCGAGTCTGGAGACATACGAATGCCCCATCACCCACACGCAGACGCCGACTGTAAGAAAAAACACAGTTGGTATAACGCTTTTATTCTAAGTTTCACTGCAAGCAACAAACAAACAATAACACACCAGAATTCAATGGCACCAATACAATGTTCAAATTGGATAATGACAGCTCGGCGTTGCCTTGAAGGAGCAAATGGTCACAACCCTATATTAAGGTCCCCAACCCGGATATGCAACGCCCGCATTCAAGTTCGATGCCCCAATATTTATGGGCGTACATATCTTTGGTAACATGCTGATGACCATCTCCCCACTCTTTTGACCCCTTCGTCCCCCAGGCCCGCCTTGTATGCTGCTGTGGCTGCCCCAATTCTGAAAGAATGGCTGGAAATTTTTTTGCCATCCCCAGCTGCTGCCAACCCCGCCTTCGCCAACACTTTCTCCATCACCTTTTCAAATTGGAACTTAGTTAGAGGCATGCCATCTGCGTGTATCAAAAAAGGTCCCGCCAGCAGAGGTCTAATTCTCAAATATTCCCGCACCAAAGACACCGGGCAATACTCCTCTCTGCCTTGCACCCTTCTCCCCCTCCCCCTTGCACCCTTCTCCGACTTGCACCCTTCTCTACCTTGCACCCTTCTCCCTGCCTTGCATCCTTCTCCCCTCTGCCTTGCATCCTTCTCCCCTCTGCCTTGCACTCTTCTCGCCCTCTGCCTTGCACTCTTCTCGCCCTCTGCCTTGCACCCTTCTCGCCCTCTGCCTTGCACCCTTCTCGCCCTCTGCCTTGCACCCTTCTCCCCCTCCCCTTGCACCCTTCTCCCCCTCCGCCTTGTACCCATCTCCACTCAGCCTTGCATCCAAGCATTGGCATAGACAATAGGTCTCGCCTTTGAGACCTTATAAGTGTTTAGCCATGCAACAGTTGATGTTATTGCACCAAAGATATTGTGCTGTATAACTAAATACTTATAAGGTCCCAAAATCAGACCTATTGGCTATGCCAATGCTTGTTGCAAATGGATACCGTTATTTTTAATCGAGGGCAATCGAAACTTTAGCAGGGAGGGCAAAGGGGGTCCGTTAACTTTGATCCCAAATACATCAGATCTGAAAGTAAAACAGTTTATAGAAAATAATCCATTTTTCGTCAGTTACGGTCGCTCCCTCCTGCCCCTGCTCTCTCCTGCCTCAAGCTGGGTATCGTTTGCGCAGATCCGCTGCTAACCACAGAAATTGTCATTCGCTGCATTATTTGTGTATTTTTCACCTGTATTGTCCTGCCTTGAGATCGTGTGCCCGTGTTTGTTGTTAATTGCTGCCTTATTTATCTGTTTGTTTATACCCCTGCATTAGCTGCCTTGAGATCTTGTGCCCGTGTTTGTTGTTATTTGCTGCATTATTTATCTGTTTGTTTATACCCCTGCATTAGCTGCCTTGAGATCGTGTGCCTGTGTTTGTTGTTAATTGCTTCATTGTCTGTTTATTTTTGCTGCCTGCATTGGCATTTGTGTGGCTGCCCCGTGTAGTTATTTGGTCGGTTTCACCCGACCCGGTCGGCGCTTCCGCCCCAGCCGCCATTGCTGTTGTTGTTGTTGTTGCCCAGAGTTCGCCCCCTCCACCACGCACCCGCCTCCCAGCTGCTCCTCCCTCGCCCCTCCCCCCTCCCACTTATGACAGATGCTCTTGCGTGCAGCGTTCACGCGCAGCGGTCGCGCCCCATGCGCGCCGAAGGTGCGCCAAAGGTAAGCCCGTCTACGCCCGTCCGCGCCTGGACCGCGCCCAGCGCCAGACCCCCTGGCCCTTGTACCACCTACCCCACCCGGATTACATACGACGCCACCACCCTCTTAGCCCTAAACCCCGGCCGTCTCCCCAACTGCGTCCAAGCCGCTCCTAGACACACCCATGGACCCTTCTCCTGCAACTCCTGCAAGTATGACGGCACCAAGACCAACTCCTCACCCACTAACACCAAACAGAGATCTGACACCAACCACCTAAAATGCATCCTGCTCAACACCCGCTCGGTCCACAGACACGCCATCGACCTTTGGAATCTACTAGACACCATCTCTCCGGACGTCGCCTTCCTAACAGAAACATGGATGAACGCCTCTTCTGCCCCAGACATCACCATTGCCATCCCGGCAGGCTACAAGCTCATCCGTAAGGACCACACCGACCAAACAGGAGGAGGCATCGCTATCGTCCATAAGAACTCCATCCGCATCTCAACCAGCTCAGACGTCAACCTTACCAGCGCCGAACACCTTCACTTCCAGATCCACACCGATCCCAAGACCACACTCAGAGGCACCTTCCTCTACCGACCACCAGGATCCCGTGCACAATTCACTGAAGACATCACTGGTTTTATCACCCCACACTCCCTCCCCTCCGAGGAATACATTCTACTGGGAGACCTCAACTTTCACCTGGAAAAGAGCAATGACAGCAACGCCACCACCCTTCTGGATAATCTCGCCAACCTCGGACTCAAACAACTTGTCACTACCCCCCACCCACATCGCAGGTCACATACTCGACCCTATCTTCACCTCCAGCAAACATGTCTCCTTCAGTCACACCACAACTCTACATTGGACGGACCACAGCTGCGTTCACTTTAGCTACAATAAGACCACAACTCACAACCATCCTCAACCTACTCTGCGAAGAAACTGGAACAAAATCACCATCGACCAGATCTCCTCATCGCTTCTTCAAAACCCCCCTGTCCACTTCTCAAACCCCGACCAAGCAGCCATTAACCTCACCCAATGGCTATCCAACAGCGCCAACATCCTAGCACCGTTGAAAAAACGCCAAATCAAGCTAGGCAGCAAGAACGCCTCCTGGCTCAACGACGATCTTAAGAAATCTAAGAAACTCTGTCGCTCCCTCGAAAAGGCCTGGAAAAAAGACCCAAACACCAGCACCAGGGACGCCTTCAAAAACGCCACCCGCACACACCACCAACTAATCCGGTCTGCCAAGAAAGCCACACTCAAAGACCGACTAGATAACAACGCCCACAACAGCAAGGAATTATTCAACATCGTCAAAGAGTTTACCAACCCCTCAGCCAACTCCAACGACATCACCCCCTCTCAAGCCCTCTGCAACTCACTAGCTTCATTTTTCCACAACAAAATCTCAGACATCCACAACAGCTTCGACAACCGACCCGGAGACCAACCCACCCAACCCTCTGCAGGACCTTCACCCCCCTTGAACATCCTTAATGACTGGAACCCAATCTCCACTGAGGACACAGAGAGCGCAAATTTGAATAAAAATTATGTATAGGCCATATATACAAGCACATTGTATAACGTAGGAATGAAACGTATATCGTAATGTGAAGTGACACTTATAGCACATAGATAACCGATATAATCCAAAGTAATATAGGAAATGTAACTGTATTCACTTTAGAACCTGTATTAGATTTAGAAGGCCCGTATATGTAGTGGGCTGATGTAGAGATGGTGTAGAAATGCTTACGAAATGTAGAACGTGCAAGGTAGAATTCATGTACGTGTGTAACCTTTAAACGGAGAAGCAGCGAGAAATGAAACGTGAAGAAATGTGTAGAACATGTATAAAACGATATAGAGAATGAGAATATAAAGTTATGCTTTACGTAGTTTATATTCTATGTACAATGTATTCACATATATGTAACTAACTTTTGCTAAATACGAAAATATATGTTAAAGGTTATACTGTGTAGAAGGCTTTTGTAGGAATGTTAGAAAGGTTTAGGTCATTTGTGATTCTAACCTGACTGACCAAGGGTTAGCAGGAGCACAGTCCAATGTGTACAATTTAGTGGACTCACAGGAGTAGTGAATAGCTTGATGTGGACGTGAGAGCCAAGAAGTCTAGCACTTGTTAGATTTAAGGTGACAACGCTGGACAAGGTTTATTGCCTGAACGTGATAGGAAGCGCTTAGAATTTGAAACTTGTTTTTGAATGACCATTCACAGGACCTAGAAGGGTCAAGAATAGCAGTTGTAAGTTAAAGTCTTGTTTAAGTTCATATGACTTTTGATCTGAGAGTGTCAGTTGAAGTCGCCAATAAGAAGATGAAGATGACATCTAAAGAAGAAAGGTCAACTTAACGGACGGCGAAAGAGATGAAGCAATGGAAGAAGCTAGAAGCTGACATCATCGGGGAAAGTCCGTGGTGGGCGTCAAGGGGCGTTCCACCCACACTGTGATTGTGTATTTTAGGGACAGCACCCCGGGGATAAGATAGCAATTGGAGATTAGGAACAGCGAAGCGAATTGCTCAGAGGGAGCTGAGAGAGAAGGGCGAAGCATAGATGACTTGAGCAGATGTGCTGAGAGAGATCAGAGCGCAAGAGAGCAGTAGGCCGAGGACCCTTAAGAAGAGTGGATGGGTAGGCAGAGAGGGTACTGCTTCTTAAACTTGAGTTACCTTTAGAGGCTAAGAGAGTTTGAACTTCTTTGGGAGTCAAACTGCTGACACCTTTTTAGGTTAGGAACTTGCGAAGTAGGGATGTCACATAGCATAGAGTAGGGACAGAGATAACGTGATACTTTTCTCTTTCTGTAGATGACGCCAAGGAACCACTTCACATCGAAGCTTTAAATTGCTGATATCGGAATTGATTTTGTATTCTTTTGTATACTTTGAGGTTTATCCAGAGCGGATTGTAATTGCATCCAACTTTGACTTTTATATAAAACTTTCAAATTTTATCAGTTGTAAGTGGTTCTTCCGAGTGGCGTCAGTTAATGGGGTTTGTCTAAACCTATGCGGGGGTTGTCTTTTACTCAATGACAGATACTAACGGTCCAAAATAGATGAATGAGATAAGTTATTAAATTGATCATAAATTGATATCAAAATCTCATTCCCCGCAGTTGGTAGCAGAGTAATGATGGTTATCTTCTTGAGGAAGACGACCTAGGCCAGGTTTAGTTTACCCCAAGGTCCCTAGTCATCGACGACCAGAAGAAGAATTGCAGCCGAAGACGGTGCTGACGGTGCGACGAGAGAAAAGCAGCAGAGTCGGTCGAGAGTGAGTATAAGGGTCATGCGTTGTAAGATTGCGGTGTTTTATGTTGTTCCTGTGTTGTAATGTCAAGCGGAGTTGAATGCCTGTAGTGTGATTGAGGGAAGGTTGTGAGCGCGCGCAACCGGATGAAATCTTAAGCTCCAGGGAAGGACTTAAGTGGTTCGGGTGTATCGAACACCCAGAGTAATTTGTCTACCATTGAAAGGGAGTCATGAGGTACCATTGATTTCCCGACAGACCGATGATAGGGGGAGCGTAAGAGTGAGTGAATGAGTAGCGGACGCTGGTCGTACGTTTACTGTGTGTAAGTAAGCTATCAGTTGAGGCGATCGTCTGACCGTAGGAGGGAAGACGTTTCGTCAGTTGAGGTGACAATTACAGTTAGACTGTGGCCGTACAGTCAGAGAAAGGTGATCGCTTGGACGGAAGTAGTCATTTTTCAGTGTATGAATGAAAACGCATGCGAAATCGTGAGACAAATTGAGAAAGAAGGAGAATTGCTGCAAGAGGGAACGAGTGACGTCAGCATAGAACCGCGCTGAGATTGGTTAGTTTGTCAGACGTCAGCGAAGAGTCGCACTGAGATAGGCCGATTAGCGAGAGACGCGTAGGGATTGGTTGGTTGGTCGTCATTCGGGACGTAAACAAGGAAGAGTAAGAGGAAAATTGTAAATTATCGAAAATGAAGTGTTTTAAGAGTTTAAGAGCACTCTTTAGAAGGAATAGAAGAAACTTATATGCCGGAGAGGAAGCTCCATCAGAAGGCACACCAGCTTATTATATGGCAGTAAATGTAGGCTTACACTCGATATTATGGATTTCCGAGTGGAATAAGCTGACTGAAGGGAGTAAGGAACTGACGTTTCCGAGATTTGGAACGTTTAAGCTAGATGTGCTGAATGAACTAAAAGCGGTAATGCTTGCAACAAGACCTCTACCGAGGCCAACACAGTTCGAAGCACTTAGTGTATGGTTTAGAACAGCACACGAAAAGAGCGTAAAGAGGCGCCAAGAAAGAGTGAGACGATCAGTAAAGGCAGTACAGGATGCCAAATGGGATGAGGAAGCTAAGAAATGGAGGGTGCAGAAGATAGAAGCAGATAAACTGTACCCGATGCTAGAAGTTACGGGAGAAAGGAAACCTCTAGAGGAAGAAGAGGAAAGTGAGACAGAAGAGGAACTGATAGAGAGGCTATTGACAGATAGACCACCTCCGTACAGCGGAGGGGCCGCAAGTCCTATATTACCACAAGAGGACGGAGCTAGATGGGGGGAATACAAATCGATCCCAGTAACAGAGTGGGATGCCAAGAAAGAGGAGGAAGTACCTCAATCTAGTTCCGAACAGAGAGTAGTGGGAAGATTCGTGGTCCAGAAAATGCCAGAAACGCAACATGCAAGGTCTTATCAAATGCCGGATGCTCTACAAGTACCGGTTACCATAGGCCCTATTGTGTCAATCTACAACCCGGAAGGGGTCCAGCAGGAGGAACAGGCACGATGGGATAGGGAAAGGGCAGAGATGGAGAATAGGAATACCATGATGAATCCTCAGAGACAGATATTAGCACCGATGAGTCGGAGTACTCCATTAGATGCAGCAACAGGTCCCTGGGTAGAACAAGGGCGTCAAAGAGGGCCAATGGACTTAAGGGGACCAAAACCGAAAACCCATAAAGAATTAAGGGAATACCTGAAAGAATGGGATACTGCCGAAGAGGCTCGGAGTAAAAGTTTAGAAACAGGAGCAGAGTGGAGAGATCAGGATAACCGGATCCTCTCTCATTGTGGAGCTGGCGAAAGCAGCCCGGAGTGGGAGAGAGGGAGTCAGGAGAGCAGAGGAATTAATTGTCCTACTATCAGCGGCAATAGGCAAACGTGCGACGACAGGAGTACAGGGTGTGGCGAAGTGCCTCGCGTCACCTTTAGTGAAGGGGAACGAAGGACGCAGGAGTACCGTAATACTTTCAGATGCACTCACCATACCCCGGGTGAAACGGTGCAACATTGGAATCACGGGAACATGGAGAGTCGTGAAGGGTCTCGCCATGCATCCGGTGATCATGGGTGAAGTCATGAGAATATAGGGAGTCGCGAAACGTCCCGCCATACTTCTGGTGATCAAGAACGAGATCGCGGGAGCATGGAGGGCCATGAAGGACCTTATCGGTTATTGAGCGACACCAGACAGCAAGCGAGTTACAGTGATTTAGAACAGAACGGTGGATCCTATCTCGAATCTGGAGAAACCGAGCCGAAAAGGCGTAATGCAGGGATGGGGGATGGAGCAATGTTCCACCACACCCCACGGGAAGATGGAAAGGCTTGGGATCTAGAGAGGTGGGAACAAAGGGATGAAAAGAAAACTCCCCATAACTCACCTGTGTTTAGGCGTAGGGCGCATAGTGGAGGTGAGAGGGGTATGAGCGAACCACCTAGGACTGACATACTGAGAGCTGAAATAAAAGCCAGACGGATTGACGTAATGAGCTTAAAATCAGACTTGGATGAAATAATTGACGGCACAGTGGCAATAGAGAGGTTAGAATTGTACGCACCAGATGAAATACTGTTTTTATCAAAGGATGTTACTCGGAAAGCAAGGGCAGCTCATGAAAAACTATCTGAATTAGCGGAAAAATACATGATAGATATGTCACGAACTAAAGCTTTGCAGCCCAATCATAGGCTAAATTGCACAGATCGAGATCTAGATGAACGTAGAACAATTGGACTAAGAGTACACATAAGGGAACTAGTCATGTGCATTAGAATATGGAGAGACTTGGATAGATGGGGGAGGAAAAGTGGTCTAAGAGGGGATCGGTCAGAAGAAGTACAATTGTGAAATCCCAGGATACAGACCTAATGCGAATGGAAGCTTTCCCATTGCGATAAAAATCGCGAACGGAAATTACGTTCATGTACCCTGGAGTAGGGGGGATTTGGCGGCATTTACCAATTCCTTCCCAAAGCTTAGAGAAAATCCCGTTGAGTGGTACAAGCAGGTAGAGAGGTTCGTGAAGATCTCTAAGGTGCTGTGGATCGATTTGAACACATTGTTCGATATCGTAGTACCCGGAGATTTGTGGACGGCATGCAAGCTTAATGTTGAATGGCCTACCTGTGAGCCTCCGAGAGATAATCGGACAAATGGTCCATCAGACAGAGTCATGGAGAAATACGAAAGAGTAATATCATGGCTGAAAGAGAAAGTGCCAGTACAAGATATAGATTGGGTTAAGATAGATCGAACAACTCAAGAGCCCAAAGAGACGGTTCACGAGTTCTATGAGAGGCTACTGAAAGCATTTAAACAATACAGTGGGTTAGACGTAATGGATCCTAAGGACATAGGACAGTTTGTGTCGAAGTTTGTTTTAGGATTAAGACCAGACATAAGCCTGATGATACAACAGCATTTGATCTGTTGGCAGAACAAACCTTTAGACGAAATTCTGAGGTATGCAAGGTACTGTAGCGATGAGATAGATTCGAAAGCGAAGAAACTCAAGGAAAAATTAATGCTGGTACAAATGCAAGCAGCTGGAAAGGGTGGACAGCGGCAACAGGGAACAGGAACGCAAGCAAAGAAACAGAATAATCAGAGCAGAGATGAGGAAGAAAGACCGAGACCGAGAATGGATATCGCGACACTGAAAAAGACAACGAGGTGTCATCAGTGTAACGAAGTGGGACATTGGAGACGCGAGTGTCCTTACAATGTTGAGACAGGGGAATTAGAACAAGAGGAGGAAGAGGTACAGAATAACGTGGTTAAGGGAGCCGCAGCCCCGAAGGGAAAGTTTATCAAAGGGGGGACTCAGACTCCTCGAGCCCCGTTTCCTCAACCACCTCGCATTACAAATGGAGGGAAAACCTATAGACAAATGCCATTGTTTGTAGGAGGAGAAGAATGCTACTACGTTGATCCTCTTACAGGGCAACGAGTAAACAGGGAGGAAGACTGTACTCTAGGAGCAGCCCTGGAAGTAGATCAGAGAGGACCATACGTAGAGGCTGAAGTAGCTGGATGTCCTACAACCTTTTTGGTAGATACGGGTGCTACTCGATCTACGTTGAGATCAGCGGTAGTCCCAGGTTTGCCAATATCGGGAGAGACGATTCAGGTGGTAGGAGTCGCAAACAAGAGGATGACTAATCCTCTGACCGAACCAGTGTCAGTAAAAATAGGGAATTACAGTGACGAACATCAGTTTGTGATCTGTGATTCTAGCCCTGTGTGTTTGCTAGGAAGAGATCTATTTTGCAAACTGAATTGCACAATACATTGCACACCTGAAGGAGTAGAAGTGCAGACCAATGATGAGGATGCCGATTTTAAAGTTGTGAACTCGCAAGAGTGCGTGGAACTATATCCTACCTTAACAGTGGAGGAACTTCCACAGGATTTGAGGGAGAAAGTGTCAGCTGAGGTGTGGGATTTTACTGGAGAAGAAATAGGACTGATCAAAGGAGTAGAACCAGTAAAAATCTTGGTAAGACCCAATGCTGAGTATCCAAGAACTCCACAATACAAGTTGACTCCAGAGACGATTGCAGGAATAAAGCCTGTGATCGAATACATGATTAAACAGGGAATACTGAAGGAGATCGTGGGAAGTCCATGTAACTCCCCGATTATGGGTTTGCAGAAGCCTAGTGGAAAATACCGAATAGTGCAGGATCTTCGGAAGATTAATAACATTGTTGTCTCATGTTGTCCAGTGGTACCGAATCCATCAGTGATATTATTTCAGATACCGTTCCAAGCTGAATGGTTTACCGTGATAGATTTATGCCAGGCTTTCTTTTCGATACCTTTTGATGAAGAGAGCCAGTATCTTTTCGCTTTTAAGCTGGAAGATCGCGTCTTAACATGGTGTCGTATCCCTCAGGGGTATACAGAAAGCCCATCGATCTTTAACCAGCTATTAAAAAGAAATCTTGAAAGTCTAGTACTGCCCAAGAATTCGGTTCTAGTCCAGTACATAGACGACCTCCTAGTTGCGTCAGAAACTGAGGAAGCTTGCAGAGAAGACACCATAACCTTGTTAAATCACTTGGCCGAGAACGGACACAAGGTGTCTCCAAGTAAATTACAGTATTGTATGACTGAGGTGCAATACTTGGGCCATAGGATTGAAAAGGGAAAGCGGAAGGTGTCTCCAGACAGAATAGAGGCGATCATGAAAATGAACGCGCCTACAACACAAAGAGAAGTCAGGATGTTTCTAGGCATGGTCGGTTATTGTCGGCAGTGGATAGCCAACTTCTCACTGAAGGCAAAACCTTTATTACAACTGACGCATAAAGGAGTAAGTGATCCGGTACCATGGGATAAAGATTGTTTGATGGCGTTTTTGCAGCTGAGGGAGGACTTATGTCGTGCCCCGGCTTTAGGAATGCCTGATTACACAAAACCATTTTTGCTTTACTGCTGCAAAAGAGAGGGATGCGCTTTAGCAGTTTTAGCTCAGATCCACGGAGATGCACGCAGGCCAGTGGCGTATTTCTCGGCTACATTAGATCCAGTAGCCGCAGCGTTGCCCGGATGTCTCAAATCCGTAGCTGCAAAGGGTGTCAGCATTGAACGTTCTGAAAGCGTAGTCATGGGACATCAGTTAGTTGTGTATGTACCTCATTCTGTAGAATTGTTAATGACCAGGACTAAGACTCAGCATCTGACAAATAGCAGGCTCACACGCTACGAGCAAGTCATACTGGCTGCCGAGAATGTGACCCTAAAAAGATGCTCCGTCTTGAATCCTGCAACTTTGATGCCACTTCCAAACGAGATTGATGACGAAATTTGTACAGATCATGACTGCCTTGATGTGACTGAACTATGCACCAAACCAAGACCCGATATTGTGGATGAGCCATTGACTGACCCCGATGAAATTTTCTTTGTTGATGGTTCATGTGTAAGAGACAATGTCGGTCAGCTGAGAGCAGCTTATGCAGTTTGCACAATTACGAGAGTAATAGAAGCCGCTTGCCTGGAAGGAGTACACTCCGCTCAGGTAGCTGAAATTGTTGCTTTGACTCGTGCTTGCTTAGCGGGCGACAAACTTCGAGTCACCATATACACCGATAGCCAGTATGGTTTCGGGGTAGTTCACGATTACGGGCAGTTATGGTCTCAAAGAGGTTACATGACCTCCTCGGGTTCTCCCATTAGGAATGGAGAGTTCGTGAGACTTTTGTTAGAGGCATTGCAAGGCCCAACAGCTATAGCAGTGGTCAAATGCGCAGCGCATACGAAGAACGTTGACTTTGTATCACTAGGTAACCGCTATGCGGATGAAGTAGCGCGTTACTGCGCAGAACAGGGATATTCTCACACTGATGTAAAAGTGGGGGGAATCCAAGAAAGAACTGAATTGACAATGTTGTTGGATACTGTAGATACGTGGGATGAATTAAGAAGTGTTCAGGAAAATGCACCAGATGACGAGAAAAAGAGTTGGGAAACAGCGGGTTGTTCCAGAAGCGAGATGAATTTCTGGATCTCCGCCGATGGGAGAGCAGTTTTACCAAATGAACTTGTTAGTCCAATGGCAAGGAAATTGCATGGATCAGCGCACATAGGTAGAGATGCTATGGTGAGAGTATTCAGACAAACGTGGTTTAATCCCAAATTTAGAGTAGCGGCAGAAGCAGTGTGTCAGCGATGTGCGATCTGTCAGCAACTAAACGTGGGAAAGAGAACACCAGTTACATTGAGTCACATTGGGAGGTCTGGGGGGCCTTTCAATAGAATGCAGCTTGATTTTATAGAAATGCCTAAATGTAATAGACTCAGATACGTTTTAGTGATTGTCTGCATATTTTCTAGATGGGTTGAGGCTTACCCTACACGTAGGTGCGATACACTTACAGTAGCAAAACTGTTACTTAGAGAGTTGATACCGAGGTTTGGGGTGCCATCCTCTTTGGAATCGGACAGAGGAACTCATTTTAACAGCGAAATAGTGAAGATGCTATGTTCAGCTTTGGGTATCGATCAGAAACTTCATTGCAGCTATCGACCAGAAGCTTCAGGGTTTGTAGAGCAAATCAACAGCACGATAAAGTCCAGACTTGCCAAAGTTTGTTCAGCAACATCCCTGAGTTGGCCAGACGCACTTCCAGTGGTTCTTATGAGCATACGTAGCACACCGGATAGAAAAACAGGTCTCTCTCCTCATGAAGTGCTAATGGGGAGAGCTATGAGATTGCCATCGGTTCCGACTGCAGCTCTAGTGAACATCACAGACGATTTGATCTTGGACTACTGTAAGGGACTATCTGATGCCGTTAATTCTGTGTCCCTCCAGGTCCAGGCTGCAGAGGTTCCATCAGCACAAGACTTGTGCCATGACCTGAGTCCAGGAGACTGGGTCCTGGTGAAGAAGCATGTCAGAAAGAACTGCTTAGACGTGCGCTGGAGAGGACCGTTTCAAGTTATACTAGTGACGAATACTGCAGTAAAGTGTGGAGGTCTGCCAAACTGGATACATGCCTCACACACCCGAAGAGTGCCAACACCTCTAGAAGAAACAGCTCCTCTCTCGGATGAGAATCCAGCGGAAAGCGGAGAAGCCATAGAGGGGGAAAGCCAAGCTGTGGAGGTGAGCGAAGAGGCTGAGATTGAGACGGAACGGGTCGACGAAGGTCAGGACATCAGAGAGACCGAAGTCGCCTCAGGAGAAGAAAGTAATTGGGAGTCCGACACAGATATCGAACAAACTGAGAGTGACCAAGAGACTGGTCCAAGAACAAGGAGCAGGAGGACAAAGAGAGACGAAGCCAGTTGGCCGGAGAGAAGGAAAAGGCCAAGCTCGGAAGAAAAGCAAGAAAGAACTCTTGTTCCGATTGCAGATGAATCATACCATGAGGAGGAAACTACAGACTCAGGAACTGAAAGTCCAAGGAGATCGAGAAGGGTACGTGTGCCCTGCAGAAGGTACGCCACCCCAGAGTGGACTTATCTAGCAGATGTCTTGGGGACAGAAATCTGGGAGAGTGAAGAAAGTGAAAGTGATCGATCACGATCCATTTGTGGCAGTGGAGATATGGATGTTGACGCCTGGACTCGAGACTGAGGGATTACTGACTTTCACACTTCCCATACCCCCATATTTGAGTCAAATTCAAGATCTAGTGCTGAATAGATTACAATTTCCAACTTTTGGCCAGCAAATGCCAGAAGAAGAAGAAAAAGTTATTCGTTTTGAATTATTAGAAATTGTTGTGAAAGCTGCAGGTCCGAAAATAATTGTTGATGCATAAAAGACTTTTGTGTATAAGCTATAAAGAAGAAGATAACCTAGCACCGAGTGGAAAGAAGAATAAAATTAGGGATTACATTTAGAGGACGGAGAAGGGTTAGGGTTGTCTGTTGCTAAAAGAGAAAAGACATTGTTGCGAAAAAGAGACTTTGTTGATAAAAAGCACTTTACAGACTGAGAAAGTAAATAAAGCAAACAAAGACTGCAGAAGGAAAAGCTTTTTCGCAAAAGAAGGAGCTACGCTGTTTTGATAACATGGAGAACGGCAACCCAAACCGAAAAGCTAGATGCATAATAGGTACACTTATAGCAATAGTGATTTTTCTCATAATTACAGTAGTGACAATATCATACATAATAAGACATGAAAGTGATAAGGAAACAGCAAATGTAAAGCCTGTAACGACTTTGAGACCTGCTCTTGTGGGGAAAAAGGAGGAGAGCAATGTTATACGTGAAAAGGCGTTATTGGCAGATGAAGCTCGTAGATTACATGTAGACGAGTCACAGGGAAACTTTAGGTCAAACGCATATGCTAAACTGTTATATGAATATATCGATGCAATGGAGGCCAAAGATTGCTATGTTTGTATGCAATTGCCGGCTTCTGTAGATGAAGGCATTAGATATCATCATCTCCCATTGACTTATGGGATAACATGTAGTTTACTGCTCAGTATATTTTATGGTAGGGAAGGATTTGAGTACTACTTTTCAAATTATGATTCGGTACTGCCTGAAGTTCCGAATTATAAGCAAATGAATAAGTGGGACTATTACAAAAAGGAGGATAGACTAGCCAAATTATTTCTTCCTTGGGATACATTAGATACATCATACGCACGCAGAAATAATCTAACTTGCAAAGTGTCAGAGGTTGAGAAGAAGTTCATAGGACAAGTAGATGATAGGTACAGAAGGCAGAAGATTCTGAAAATGTCAGGACAATGGAAAACGGATTGGACCGAAGAAGAGAAGGCACATAAAAAGAAGGGTAGCAATGGTCCAATAGCATTGGATAGGACGCAGAAAGGGAAGGTATGTTTAACTCAAAGCAAAACGTATTACGAGAGTGTATTTGTAGGTGAAGTGAATTGTGAACATGCTTTTAGATTGGAGTACTATACGAAAGACTTTATGAAAGAGATGCAAGTTATTCTGAATGTGTATTTTGTATGTGGAAGAAATGCCTATGTAAAACTACCTGACAATTGGTATGGTTCGTGTTACTTGGCAATTGTCTTCCCCAAAATATATCATGCAAAAGATGTAGCGATAATAGAAGGAAAGGCTTCGAGGAGAGCGAAAAGGGAAGTAGGAGATGCAGAAGTAGTAGGAGATGTATTTGGAGCAATGTTTCCGATGTTAGGTTTAATACTTAACGACGTTAAGATCAGGAGACTGGCTACAGTTGTGGATAGATTATCTGCAAGTACTGCAAGGTCATTAATATTGGTAGAAGGTGAGATGCAGTCGATTAGAGCAATGGTTCTTCAGAACCGACTTGCTTTAGATGTACTGCTAGCAAAAGAAGGCGGAGTTTGTAAGGCTTTGAAGGTCCAGGAATGTTGTACTTATATTCCTGATAATTCAAAACCACTTGAGAAAGTCATACGGAACATTACACAGATTCATCAAGAGATCGAAGATTTATCAAAAATAAATGTTTGGGAAAAAGTTGGTCATGGAGTAGGAAAGGTTGGGAGTTGGTTTTCCAACCTTGGGAAAAGCATAGTATGGTACATAATAAAGCCTGTATTGATAGTATTAATTTGTATAATCACATTGTTAGGTTTAGTAAAATTATATAAATGGTATAGGTCGAACCAGTTACAACGAGCAATGAGAGAGCAAGAAAGGAGATTAGCTGCTTTACAAGATCAACAGTATAAAAGTTTAAGAGCTCTCGAAACGATGAAAAGAGGGAATATTGTAACTAGTCCTGTTTAGAGATATTATTCAAATTGCATTTAGTGATGACTCCTAGAAGTCATCAAAGGGGGGACTGAGAGAGCGCAAATTTGAATAAAAATTATGTATAGGCCATATATACAAGCACATTGTATAACGTAGGAATGAAACGTATATCGTAATGTGAAGTGACACTTATAGCACATAGATAACCGATATAATCCAAAGTAATATAGGAAATGTAACTGTATTCACTTTAGAACCTGTATTAGATTTAGAAGGCCCGTATATGTAGTGGGCTGATGTAGAGATGGTGTAGAAATGCTTACGAAATGTAGAACGTGCAAGGTAGAATTCATGTACGTGTGTAACCTTTAAACGGAGAAGCAGCGAGAAATGAAACGTGAAGAAATGTGTAGAACATGTATAAAACGATATAGAGAATGAGAATATAAAGTTATGCTTTACGTAGTTTATATTCTATGTACAATGTATTCACATATATGTAACTAACTTTTGCTAAATACGAAAATATATGTTAAAGGTTATACTGTGTAGAAGGCTTTTGTAGGAATGTTAGAAAGGTTTAGGTCATTTGTGATTCTAACCTGACTGACCAAGGGTTAGCAGGAGCACAGTCCAATGTGTATAATTTAGTGGACTCACAGGAGTAGTGAATAGCTTGATGTGGACGTGAGAGCCAAGAAGTCTAGCACTTGTTAGATTTAAGGTGACAACGCTGGACAAGGTTTATTGCCTGAACGTGATAGGAAGCGCTTAGAATTTGAAACTTGTTTTTGAATGACCATTCACAGGACCTAGAAGGGTCAAGAATAGCAGTTGTAAGTTAAAGTCTTGTTTAAGTTCATATGACTTTTGATCTGAGAGTGTCAGTTGAAGTCGCCAATAAGAAGATGAAGATGACATCTAAAGAAGAAAGGTCAACTTAACGGACGGCGAAAGAGATGAAGCAATGGAAGAAGCTAGAAGCTGACATCATCGGGGAAAGTCCGTGGTGGGCGTCAAGGGGCGTTCCACCCACACTGTGATTGTGTATTTTAGGGACAGCGCCCCGGGGATAAGATAGCAATTGGAGATTAGGAACAGCGAAGCGAATTGCTCAGAGGGAGCTGAGAGAGAAGGGCGAAGCATAGATGACTTGAGCAGATGTGCTGAGAGAGATCAGAGCGCAAGAGAGCAGTAGGCCGAGGACCCTTAAGAAGAGTGGATGGGTAGGCAGAGAGGGTACTGCTTCTTAAACTTGAGTTACCTTTAGAGGCTAAGAGAGTTTGAACTTCTTTGGGAGTCAAACTGCTGACACCTTTTTAGGTTAGGAACTTGCGAAGTAGGGATGTCACATAGCATAGAGTAGGGACAGAGATAACGTGATACTTTTCTCTTTCTGTAGATGACGCCAAGGATCCACTTCACATCGAAGCTTTAAATTGCTGATATCGGAATTGATTTTGTATTCTTTTGTATACTTTGAGGTTTATCCTGAGCGGATTGTAATTGCATCCAACTTTGACTTTTATATAAAACTTTCAAACTTTATCAGTTGTAAGTGGTTCTTCCGAGTGGCGTCAGTTAATGGGGTTTGTCTAAACCTATGCGGGGGTTGTCTTTTACTCAATGACAGATACTAACGGTCCAAAATAGATGAATGAGATAAGTTATTAAATTGATCATAAATTGATATCAAAATCTCATTCCCCGCAACACCATCCGCCTGATGAACTCCATCCACTCAGGATCCCCCACAGACCCATGCCCTCACCACATCTTCAACAAAGCAGACTCCATCATAGCACCACACCTCCGAGACGTCATCAACTGCTCCTTCAACTCCGCCACCTTCCCGGAAAGCTGGAAACATGCCGAACTCAGCGCCCTTCTGAAAAAACCCACAGCTGACCCCACCAAACTCAAAAACTACCGCCCCATCTCGCTCCTTCCATTCCCGGCCAAAGTCATCGAGAAAGCTGTCAACAACCAGCTCGGCGCATTCCTCGAAACCAACAAATCCCTCGACTCCTCACAGTCCGGCTTCCGAGCCAAACACAGCACTGAGACCGCCCTCATCGCAGCCACAGACGACATTCGAACTCTACTGGACAATGGAGACACAGTCGCCCTCATCCTCCTCGACCTCTCCGCAGCCTTCAACACAGTCTGTCATAGCACCCTATTACAGCGCCTCAGAAACATCGGAATCCAAGGAAAAGCACTAGATTGGATCACCTCATTCCTCACCGGAAGAACCCAAAGAGTCCGCCTCCCACCATTCAAGTCTGAAGCCACTGAAGTCATCTGCGGCGTGCCACAAGGATCTTCACTCAGCCCCACCCTCTTCAACGTATACATGAGCACCCTCGCGGTCATCGCACGCCAACACAACCTCAACATCATCTCATACGCTGATGACACTCAACTGATCCTATCACTCACCAAAGACCCGAACACGGCCAAAACCAACCTACATGAAGGAATGAAAGAAGTAGCCGAGTGGATGAAGCACAGCCGACTAAAACTGAACTCAGACAAAACAGAAGTCCTTATCCTAGGTACCTCCTCCTCCCTCTGGGATGACTCTTGGTGGCCAGAGGCCCTTGGAAAAGCACCCATCCCGACGGACCACGCACGGAACCTGGGCGTCATCCTGGATTCTTCACTCTCCATGTACAGACAAGTCAACGCCGTTTCATCATCCTGCTTCAATATTCTTCGCATGCTCAAAAAAACATTTCGCTGGATCCCCACCGAAACTAGAAAAACTGTCACCCACGCTCTGGTCACGAGCCGCCTGGACTACGGAAACACCCTATACGCCGGTACCACCGCAAAACTCCAGAAAAAACTCAAACGCATTCAGAACGCTTCAGCCAGACTCATACTAGACATCCCGCGTAAAGACCACATCTATGGTCACCTGAAAAACCTCCGCTGGCTCCCCGTCAATAAAAGGATTACTTTCCGCCTCCTAACACGCTCACAAAGCACTCTACGAACTTGGACCCGATTGCCTTAACACACGACTCTCCTTCTACACCCCCTCCCGCCAGCTACGATCCTCCAACCAAGCCCTTACTACTGTACCTCGCATCAACAAAACCACCATGGGAGGTAGATCCTTCTCCTACCTGGCAGCTAAAACCTGGAACTCACTTCCCACTCACATTCGCCTCACTCAGAACCACCTAGCATTCAGAAAGCAACTTAAAACTTATTCGACAAGTAATTCCCCCACCCTTCTTCAAGCGCCTTGAGACCCTCTGGGTATGTAGTGCGCTATATAAATCATTTGACTTGACTTGACATCCTCGTTACTGACCAGCAACTTCAATGATCCTGGCTTCTGATTAACTATTATAATAACAATTTCGGCCCTAATATTCATTCATTTGCGGATGAGGTTGATAAGGAAGTGGACACCATTTTGAAATATCATCTGGCTAGGGGATTTAAATATCCACCCCTGTAAATATAGCTCACAAAGCGTATGTGGTATGACTGATCTTGTGGGAAACTAATTACAACACTTTACACTTAGGGCCACATGTAGCTAACCCAATACCGGTCGGTAACGGCCGAAATGACCGAATTTCAGCTGTTACCGACCGGTATTTAGGGTTTGAGATGTAGGAGACAGGTTTAAGGATTCGGTAATTACTGATTCCTTAAGGAATCGGTAAAATACCAATTCCTTATTTTAAGGAATCAGTAATTACCGAATCCAAAAAGCTATGTAGGAGGCACTCAAGTGAGGGCCTTCTTGCATTCAGGACTCGTTATTTATCACCAACTACACGTTGATGGTAAATATCGAAAACCTTTAAAAAAGAAATGTTGTGCTTTTTTAAAAGTTCCATGTGTCAGACATACATGCATTTAGGGCATGTAGGTGTGCCACATGTGCATACATGCACATGCACAATTCAGGGGTGCAACAGGGTGTCAATATGACACCCTGCCACCCTTAAATATGTGCCCCCTATTACTGATTTGGTATTTACCGAATCGGTAATAGTGAATGGCTTCCCATAGGAATGAATGGGAATTACTGAATCGGTAAATACCGATTCTTAAATACCGAATCGTACCGATCCAGTAATATTTACAGAATTGTTTCCTACATACCATTTACCGATTCTGAAATACTGAATCGGTAAAATTCGGTATTTTAGAATCGGTAAATGTAGATTACCTACATATGGCCCATAGTGTCTATGGGAACAGACTGCATCATTTACTTTCCGCTAGGGACATGGTGATTGTAGACAACTATTCCCCTTCCACTGATTCCCTACCCAAAACTTTTCAGCGTCTCGCTCACAAATCTACCATAGATTTTTTTTTATTTCAACCCAGCGAAACGATAGTTGTATCAATGCGAATGTTCTATTTACACCATTTAGCGACCAAGCTATTTTAACTTGCGAAATCCGCTTTGCCTGTAGAGAAACATCTCAACAAAAGGGAAATAGCTCCGCCTATAATCAACAGAAGGAATGGTTATCAATTAAAGTGGGCCCAAGTTGAGAGTGCAAATATCCTTACCGAGATGGTTAGCAAAGCGCTAACCAGTTTCGAAATATGTCTGGACTCAAACAACTTTCCTTATAGGATAATATAAAACTTTCCTTAACGCAGTATAAGCCCGATAGATCTAAAATGGCTAGTGGTTCGTTTGATTCCCCTTGTACAAAAAAAAAGAAAGACATAAGTGACCACTCTAAAGACATAACAGAGGGATGTGTAATTGCTTTGCTATGTAGGGACTACAAATTAGCAAGGAAAGCTAGGGAGAGGGTAAGGAGGAAGGGAATATGGGCCAGTCTAGAGGCATCGTCAGTCTCAGGGAGCAGCAAAGAGTTTTGGGCAATAATTAATGCGCCCTATTTTAAAACAAAAGGTGACCCTACCTTAGACTCACATATATCTGAAGACTACTGGGTGACCCATTATTCAAGTATTTTTCCACCAACTTACCTGACCCCAGGCCTCACATTGCAGAACCCACGAATCCTCAAGAAAATGTAGTATTCACTATGTCGGAGGTTAAGTTGGGCCTAGAAGCATACAGTAAGGGGAAAGCACCGACGGGGTCCCAATTGACTTTTTTTAAATGGACCCAATCATCTGGGTGCCTTTGTTGACAAATGTTTTCAATAAGATTGCGGCATTGGGTCCCCTCGCGTCATAGAAGACGAGCCTAATCGTCCCAATTTTCAAAAAGGGAGATAAGGGAAATCCTAAAAATTACAGACCCATCTTCCTCATTGACACAACTGCAAAATTGATGGGTCGTCTCCTTCTGTGCAGGCTTGAATCTTGGGCGTCTCCCTCACCAAAATGGAAGCTCTTCATTTAGTGTGATTTCAGTGTTTACAGTGGTATTCATTTACCATTAAAACGTAGTATTCATTTAGTAAGCATGAAGGCTAAGTAGTATGCCCACGAGCCGAAATATGCTAATGAGGGAATACTAGTCCTACTCAACTACCCTTCAAATACATGATGAACACTTCAATTGATTGCTAAAAGAAGACTAGTAGTATTCTAGAAGAATAGTATTTGAAGCTTAGTAGTCTTCTGTTAGTGTTTATCTGCAGCTCTTGTGCTATTTCAAGAGCAAAATGAAGGCTAGTCTCATTGATTGTGACCACCATTTGAAGACTAGTGGTATTCTTTGTGAGCAATATCTGAATACTAACTGACCACTATTTGAAGACTAGTGGTATTCTTTGTGAGCAATATATGAATACTAACGGACCACTATTTGAAGACTAGTGGTATTCTCTGTGAGCAATTTCTGAATACTAATGGACCACTATTTGAAGACTAGTGGTATTCTTTGTGAGCAATATCTGAATATTAACGGCAATGATTGTGAAGACTCAAGTAAGACTAGTAAAATTTAAAGTGAATGTTAATTGAACACTAGTCACATTTGCTCTGATTAATTCATAGTAATGCGATTGATTTGATAGCATGCACAGCGCTTCTCTTAATGATGCCTTATGGGCCTTTCAGACTACATTTTATTTGCTACATGTTTTCGGAGTGAATGATTATAATCTGCCTGTTACAAACTCATTAGTCATACATTCAGCAAACATTTTATGATGTGTACCTGGAACATGTGTTTGTTTTCAGAGTACCCAGAAGGAACAATTGTGCAAAATTGAATTAGTCGCCAGATAAAAGCTTAACTGTTCTAACTCCTCCTGTGTTGATTTTCATACCTGCTTGGGTCTGTACTCTGCCACCAGGCAGGAATTTTGTCTTTGTGGACGCCCTTTCCAACGCCCGTTTTCCTCGGGTCTGTAGTCTGCCATTAGGCAGTTTGTTATTGCACACCAGGGGGGTCAGTAACAGGCCGTTTTGTTATATGCTCCTGGGGAGTCTGTTATGTTGGAATTTTAGAATTCCAAGGGCCCACTTCTGTTAGGCAGACTGCCCATTAATATTTTTCCTGCACCTGGGCTGTTGGGTCCTGATCTGTAGCCCTATTTAAACGCAGGCTCTGCTTGCCCAAAGTGTAGGCTGACACCCAGCACTCCATATATGACCTTCGAATTACCCACTTACCTTTTGAAGGGTTTTTCTACCTGGGGTCATGGATGACCAGTGGGAGGAGGATCCCCTTAACGCCCTACCATGGGCTGTTTCTTTTTATGACGTAGTGGACAATTTCATAGTCGCGGAGGCATTGGCGCCGTTAGAGGATCGCCTGACACGCAAAATTGATAAGGCTTGTGAGATATTGGCTAAAGCTGCGCTATGTGTGCCAAACCCTACACCAGGGAATGCAATGACAGATGCTCAGCCACCACCTTCTAAGCGACCCAGAGACTCGGGCGTCGACACTGATGCGTTCAGTCGCCTTAAGCAGGCATTCCTGGCCAGTTCTCAGGCGTCCACAACCACTGTTGCAGCAAGCCCTGCTGCAGCATCACCTGCCACCCAGGGGGCGGATGATCAGGGTGGAGCGGATGATCAAGGGGACACTGCGCTATATAAAAGTTTATAAATTACCTCCAGTAAGTCCCACACAGCGAGATTGCTAAGAGGTCTTCGGAGGCCATGTCCCCTTTCTCCACCACTCCGCAAACGCGCTCCTGGCACACTACTGGTTGGGGATGAAGTCCACTTTACTCCTGAGGGACCTTTGGAGGCTAAGAAGCCCTCCTTGTACCTCCTGTAAGTGCTACACAGCGGGATTCCTGAGAGCTGTTTGGAGGCCCATCCACCTTTCTCCACCACTCTGCAAACGCCATTACGGCTTAAAAAACTATAGGCATTCGCTGAAAAAAATAAAGGTTACAGGGGCGTTATAGCTAGGAAACGGAGATTGAAAAAATGTTAGTAGTTCAATGAAAAAACCAAAGGTCACAGGGACGTTTTAGCTTCAGCCGTTACGTTACGGGCAGCTCTGTGGTGCCGCCGTGCTACTGGCTGCCTGCGTAGGACAGCGAGGGCGCGAGGCAATACTTTATTAATATAATATAATTAACCCGGCGGCCGTTGCAGAGGCGGGACGGGCACAGCACAGACTTCTAATGTTAGCCTCCCCTTTATGTTGCCCTGTATGCCTGGACACAGCAGTTGAAGGTGCGCCGGCCCGCTCCCCCAGTCACAAGGCCTGGGACGGAGGCCTACTTTTAATGCACATCCAAGGGGAAGCCGTCCGCTCTGGAGCCCTTTACATAGCTAGGTACTCACCCATATATCACATCCATTCACTCACCCTCACAGCCATACACACACTAACCCATACAGCCCCTCACAAATGCATTCACTAACCCATACAGCTACTGACTCACCCACTCATTCATCAATACAGGCAGTCGCACACCCCCTCACCCAGACAGGTACTCAGACAACTAATCAATCGCCCATACAGCCACTCATGTACCCACTCACACACCCATACAACCACTTAGACATCAACTGACAGACTCATACAGTCAATCACACACTCACTGAACCATCCAGACAGGCACTCATACACCCAGCGATTCACTATATACACCTTGGTATTTATATTTAACACTTAAACTCTATAAAAACAGTCAGTCACTGAGTGATGTGGTGGTGTTGGGAGGCGTGCAGCAGTGGGAGGCGTGCAGCAGTGGGAGGCGTGCAGCAGCGGGAGGCGTGCAGCAGCGGGAGGCGTGCAGCAGTGGGAGGCGTGCAGCAGTGTGAGTAAAGCAGCAGTGTGTGGCGTGCAGCAGTGTGTGGCGTGCAGCAGTGTGTGGCGTGCAGCAGTGTGTGGCGTGCAGCAGTGTGTGGCGTGCAGCAGTGAGAGGCGTGCAGCAGTGAGAGGCGTGCAGCAGTGAGAGACGTGCAGCAGTGAGAGACGTGCAGCAGTGAGAGACGTGCAGCAGTGAGAGACGTGCAGCAGTGAGAGACGTGCAGCAGTGAAAGGCGTGCAGCAGTGAGAGGCGTGCAGCAGTGAGAGGCGTGCAGCAGTGAGAGGCGTGCAGCAGCGTGCGGCAGTGTGAGGCGTGCAGCAGCGTGCGGCAGTGTGAGGCGTGCAGCAGCGTGCGGCAGTGTGAGGCGTGCAGCAGTGTGTGGCCCCAGAGTGATGTGCTGGTGTCCCAGAGTGATGTGCTGGTGTCCCAGAGTGATGTGGCGGGGTCCCAGAGTGATGTGGCGGGGTCTCAGAGTGATGTGGCGGGGTCCCAGAGTGATGTGGCGGGGTCCCAGAGTGATGTGGCGGGGTCCCAGAGTGATGTGGCGGGGTCCCAGAGTGATGTGGAGGTGTCCCAGAGTGATGTGGCGGTGTCCCAGAGTGATTTGGTGGTGTTGCGAGACGTGCAGCAGTGTGAGGCGTGCAGCAGTGTGAGTAATGTAGCAGTGTAACGTAATGCAGCAGTGCGAGGCATGCAGCAGTGCGCGGCGTGCAGCAGTGCGAGGCGTGCAGCAGTGCGAGGCGTGCAGCAGTGCGAGGCGTGCAGCAGTGCGAGGCGTGCAGCAGTGTGAGTAATGTAGCAGTGTGAGTAACGTAATGCAGCAGTGCGAGGCGTGCAGCAGTGCGCGGCGTGCAGCAGTGCGCGGCGTGCAGCAGTGCGCGCGTGCGGCAGTGTGACGCGTGCGGCAGTGTGACGCGTGCGGCAGTGTGTGACATGCAGCATGGTGCAAGCAGACGGGGGTTGGCTGACGGGGGTTGGCAGACGGGGGGGGGGGTGGGGGGGGGGGGTTTCACGCGGCAGTCTGTCTCTTTTTATGCCCGGTGTGGTCTGTCTTCAGGCAGCGCACTGTAAAGAGACAAAGCTACCTTGTTTTCTCTGTTTCTGGTCACCATGCAGAGCCCTCACTCACCCTGTCCAGCCTACAAGTTTACCCTTTTCAAAACTTCCAACGTTAGTCAAATCCTGGTCTCAAGCCCCACCCGGAGAGCCCCTTTTTATCCCGTAATTCCTTACTTTTCCAATTGTCTTCTTGCATGGACTGTGCAAAATGGCCTTATTTGGATGATTAAAAATTACGCTTCCCATTGACTATTTCTTCCACGTAGAGATCGTTAATACAAATGCCAATCTGTCATTTTACACACCATTTCCTCCTTTTGTCCCTCCTAATTGAAATCTTCCAAAATTCCCTACATGCTCAAAAATTCTAATGGTAACGGCTGTTCCCCTTGGCCTGCTCCTCCAGATCAACCGTTAGACCCCCTTGGTGCCTTTCTAAACGTCACCATTGGTCTGCGCATAGCTGCCAAGGTTTCAGATTGCCATGTGTGACATTTCGATAATTTCAGTGTTATTATGAGTGACACTTCAAAGAATATGAGTGACACTTTCTCGCAAGCACAATAAAGCAATGAAGATGAGGGAAACATATTAATATCACAAATTACAACCATTTGTGCAATGAGACACTATACTAGCTCCTCAGAAAACCCCTGCTTCCCTCTGTTGCAGGGGATGAAATATCTAGCAGACATCACTGCACTGTGTGAGTTGGACGTTAGTCAAGTTTGAATGAGGGTTTCTGCAGGCTGTGAAAGGCCCATAGGCAATGCTACTGTGCACACTCCAACTGAGACGAGGAGGCAGAAAGGCATGGATTGACTGACACTGGGACACACATACTATAACAGATGCTTATTTACACACTGGAATTTAGAGAGATTGACACGGGTAAAAAAAAAAAAGACATGGGCAGACTGTCACTACAACTTAATGCAGACACAGGGTAGAAAGGCACAGGGAACTCGCACCTCAACGTAGAGACACATGAATGGGACATAAAGGTCTGGGTGAATTGGCACTGACAATTACACACACGGGTAGAAAGACAGAAAGCGAGACCTATTGTCAGTTGGAAGGAGCAGAGAGTCACTGTCGCCCTAAGAGAACATAAATCGACACTTCTGTTGGAAACATGTCGCTGCTTAATCACTTATGGCAAAGCTCTGCAGTGAGTAATCCACTGCAAGAACGAAGGCGACTGATGTTCAGCCAGCGCAGTGTTGTGTTGCCTGCCCATCAGTAACTTTGCCTAACATAGACCAGCAGTCTGGTACAAAGGCCAATTGACTCCTGTGTAAGTAGGGAGCTCCTCTTACACCGGTAAAAACAAACTTTGGGGCGCAGCTAAGAGGAAAATCAATGGTAGAAGCACTGAAATTGACCTAAGCAGACCTGCGCAGTTAAAATGGAACTTTCGCCACAAAGATTACATGTTGTCAATTTAGAGCACGATCTAATGGCACATGCGCAGTCGTAGCTAGTAGCTGCCCTAGCACAGACATGAAGATAGCTCAGACACAGAAATGAAGTGGTAAAGAACAGAGGGTCTGCACCTGGCGATGAAGGCACAAGCACCAAGTCCTTCCCCACCAGTCCTCGCCCGCTGTTGGACTGGGCTAGTAGGAACCGCAGCAAACAAGGGGCTGGCAGGCTCAGCTTTGGGAAAGGCTGCCCCAGTGTGCAAGCGCATTAGTTCCTATTCCACAGCACAAGCAATACACAGTCCTGCCAAGTATCACGCATCAGGCGTGACGCTAACGCATTTCAGTGTGGTGTTCCCGCAGCACCGCACTGAAATGCATTGTCACGCATTTGTGCCACTGACCAGCACTCTGATGACAGTGCTGAAACAGCGCCTCTGACACCTGTGCGCTGCTCGGGTGCAAGGCAGGCGCGGTGCGTCCGTTGGGGCGTAGGGGCGTAGCCCCACTAAGCCCCATGGACCCACCGCGTCGCCACTAAACCACATACAATTTTTTTTAAAAAATCGCGCTACCTGCCGGCCGGGAATCCGGGAGACACCCGACTTTCCCGGAGTGCGCAGGGGGGGTGGGGGCCTGATGGGCCTGCTAAAGCTGCGCATGACGACTTTTGGGCACAAACATGCCAGCGCATGCGCAGATTGTTTCCCCCCTGATTTTCCTTTTAGAGAGAGGACATGGGGGTGGGCGGCAGCCCCCGGGGTTGTACAGGGCGACTGGGCGAGCAGTTATGGTGCCCCCCCAGCCAATCCTGGCTGGGGGGGCACCATACAGCGCCAAGATTGGCTGGTCAATACCTAGCCCGGGTACATAACCCCCTGTCTGGGGGGCCAGAGCTCTCTCCCTCCCACGTACTTCGGCCTCTGTTTGTTTATGGGGTTCGTTTGATGGAAGACTTGACCTCAGACCTGACTTGACCGGACCCAGGAAGGAATACTTGAGAGGGCGACACTGCGACAGTCAAGTCCCAAAGGAACTGCTCGGCCAGGGAGACCCGGCGTTCACACCAGCTCAGGTATGATCAGAGTGCTATGAAGGAACATTGTTTACTAAACGGGTTCACTGTAGTAGTGTAGTGTACACGGAACGTGAAATCCGACCTTGAGAAATATAGATGCCGAGTGATTTTTATTTATTAAATTATGCCGCAGTAGCAATCGCCAGTTAGGCAGCACAGGTTTGCTTATGAAATGTGGTGATAGAAAAGTAAATACCTGATTAACGCATTAAATAAACTATAGGAAGTAACGTTATGCAGCGCTTGGAATGGCGATTGGAATGGCGGTTTTTGGCGCGCTGCTACAAATGAGTGTAGCTTTGTCGGCAATCTAACTGCTAATGACTCGTTTTGCTGCCCTTATTTAGACTAGTTTTGCTGCCCTTCTGCCTTCATTTACACTCGTTTTGCTGCCCTTCTGCAACTCGTTTTGCTGCCCTTCTGCCGTCAATTAGACTCGTTTTGCTGCCCTCATTTACACCTGTTTTGCTGCCCTTCTGCAACTCGTTTTGCTGCCCTTCTGCCCTCATTTACACTCGTTTTGCTGCCCTTCTGCAACTCGTTTTGCTGCCCTTCTGCCGTCAATTAGACTCGTTTTGCTGCCCTCATTTACACTCGTTTTGCTGCCCTTCTGCAACATTTGTGTTTGTCAGTGTTACATGCAATGTTTATTTCCCACGATCCCCACCCCTTTATTATGATGGATGCAGGATGGATGAGTGGATGGATGAGTGGATGGGTGGATGGATGGATGGATGGATGGGTGGATGCATGAATAAATGATGGATGCAGGATGGATGCAGGATGGGTGGGTGGGTGGATGGATGGATGGGTGGGTGGATGCATGAATGAATGATGGATGCAGGATGGATGGGTGGATGCATGAAAGAATGATGGATGCAGGATGGATGGATGGATGCATGAATGAATGATGGATGCAGGATGGATGGGTGGATGCATGAATGGATGCAGGATGGATGATGGATGGGTGGATGGATGGATGGGTGGATGGGTGGATGCATGAATGAATGATGTATGGATGCAGGATGGGTGGGTGGGTGGATGGATGGGCGGATGCATGAATGATGTATGGATGGATGCAAGGTGGTTCCGGCTCGCTTGCTGTGCTCGCTGCGGTGCAATATGCAAATTAGTTTACGGCCCACCACTTTCAAATGTCACTAGCCGCCCCTGGTGCAAGGCCCTCCCTGCAGCTGTAGTGTGCACTTGTCACAGGCTCTTTTAGTTCAATAGTAATTTTGCATTCATTTATCACTACGGTCCCTCGTGTTACTGCCCTTCCATTTCTGGTGCTGTGCAAAAGTTTTAAGATTCCCTTAGAGTGTTTAGTTGCTCAGATTGGTGTAATTTCTGATAATGTGTCACTCATAATTAGACTGAAAGTATGAAAATGTCCCAAAACATTCTGAAAACTTGGCAACTATGCACAGTTTAATAGTCTGATCTCTGATAAATTATTTTAGTCACACACAATCAATTTAGTTGACAGGCGGGGCTGCTCTGGCTCATCATCCTTCTGAATGAGCCCGGTTCATCTGCAGATCTGATTTAACCACAGTAACTCTGCAGGCCCGGCCGCAGGGCTGCTCGGTCTCCTCATCCTTATCGTGGGCGCCCTGACTAACTGGGCTAATCTTCCCAGACTACGGGTCAGCGCGTGACTGTTTTCCAGGCTAGCTCTCGCATGTTCTCTCGGCACTGGGGCCCAGGCGGGGACAGGTGATTGGGGGGCTGAGGGAGTTCCTTGTTGCTCAAATGTCTGTTATTTCTGATATTCAGAAGTTTCCCTAGTCTTCATTGCATGATTTTTGCTCGAGAGAAAATGTCACTCATAATTTCAGAGAAATTGTAAAATGTCACACATGGCAATCTGAAACCGTGGCAGCTGAATACCAAAGTCACGCACCTCTGTAAAAGGGTTCATCCTACCGGCAGATTCGGAGCCTTCTCTCGGGATCTAGCGCTACCAAGCACAGGCTCACACTATCTTTTCTTCGAGACAGGAAGTTCGAATTTGAATTTCAGCGCCGTCGCTATTAGCGCATGCGCACCAGATGTCTCTCCATGGTAGGCACTGGCGGCTCTCGCTGTCACTCGGCGGAAGTGACCGCCCAGAGCGGGTGTGTCTTTATCCTTCCAAGAAATAAACTACTACAGAGCCCGGAAGTAGGGAAGACCCGGAAACGTCCGCTTTTATTTCACACTGTTTTGTTCGGTGCCAGTCTTGTCATTCGTTCTCGTAGTGCAGGATCAGACCGGATTTAATTTCAATGGGTTGTGTCCTTAGAATGGGTTGTGTCCTGGAGGTGCACCGTGTCAAAAGTCAAAGCGAGGGCAAGTTTATTTATGCGATTTTATATAGCGCGGACTTTACCCGAAGGTGTCAGAGCGCTGAACAATGTCACACCTTTCAGACTCAGCAGTGTAAGATGTGAAAGAAATGAGAGATACATCAATATATCAATGTGTTTTACTCTCTTAAGCTCGGTTTACCAGATGTGTAAGTCTATGCGTGCTCAATATGTATGTAATACACGAGGACCTATGTTTGTTCTGTATGTAAATAACTCGTAGGTCTGTGTGGATAATCACCTAATAGTAGACATTCATATAGTGCACTATACAAATCCCATTCTTTTTGGTGCTTTTTAAAAGGTAGCAGTGATAACCCAACGCAATGGTACGCATTTTATCAATATTAGAAGAACAAAATATAATGGTAGTGAATATGAGGCTTCAAACGTGTTGTTGGTTACCAGCCTATATATGTAGCTTGTACTTAATGCAGCAAGTTATTTTAACAGAATTTGAACTGGTTGCCAGCAGGTCACACAAGGAGGTATGCAACAAGCACATCAACCCTCTGATCTAAGGTATTTGGATACAAAACTTTGACCTGCAGCTTTTCACACAGTGCTCTAGGGCAGACCTCCCTACCGTTAAAGATAGTTTATTCCCATTCAAACTTGCGAATAGAAGATGGCACACTAATCACTAATGTAAATACATTCTTCCAGGGCCCTCCAGTTTTAGAAATTTCTAAGAATAGGAACTAGGTGGCATATTTTCTGACACCACAGGAAGTGATTTCTCATGACTTTTGACTTTAACACGACACAAGATGCGACTGAGTGACCTGACTAAATACCAAAAGCTAAATAAAGAAGACACATTGCTTACATTGATTGTGGAGAAGCACTCTTTTAATTAACTGAGCCTCGAGAAGGAGGATAAAGCTGATTTACAAAATGACAATTAAAATAATGCAATCACTAGCAATGACCATAGGTCTGCTTTTTTAATAAACACTGTTTTCATTCATTGTTGAGTTTGTCCGTGTGAGTGACTCTGGAGGTATGTGTGAATATTTGTGCATCTGTATAGATGCATGTATATAGGAGCATTCATGGATGGTTGAATAGATAGTCGAATGCAAGAGTAAATGAGGTATTGGTGTGTGGATGCATAAATGGATGAAAGGGTGTGGCTGAGTGCATGGATAAGTGAGTGAATATAAATAAGTGCTACTTGGATAAATTAGTGGATGTATAGAAGAATGCATGGAGTGACTACTAAGCAGGAGCAGTTTAATGGGTGAATAAGATAACAAGTGTGCCTGGATGGACAAATGAGTGAGCGAGTAGATGAGAGAATGGATGCCTATAAATAAGTTAGTGAGTGCAACTGCATTTAAGTCACTCGCACCTGCACTTCTAAAACTACTAGCATACTTAAGCCAGCAACCTCATTCACACCTCACTGCCACATGAACTAGTAACCTTTCTCGAACCTGCAATGGAAGCTGCAAAATATTCTCATTTGCACCTCACTCACTCAACTGGGACTTCCACCAGTAAGCTCACAATCACCTTGCTCACACCTCTACTGTCACTTGTACCAGCACCTGTACTGGCACTTTAACTCTCATATGCCCTCACACTTGGAATGGCATCATTAATCTCTCTCACAGCAGCGCTCACCTCTGCTCTGCCACTAGTGTTCACTCCTGCTCTCCTACTTGCAGTCAGAGCTATCTTGACACTTGCACCAGTAACATCTGGTCACTGCTAGATGATTTGAATAAAATTCATTGGTGGATTCATGCAGCGTCTCAGTCTATTGCAGCCACACTCACTGCAGACTGATGGAGGACGGTGATTCCTAATCCTCAAAGAGCAGAAATATCTCTAGGGAGACTCCTGGTAACTTTGAGGCTGGCTCAGGCTCCACGCTGGGGCCTTTCTCACATCCTAGTGCCCTTCCATTTCTGGTGCTTTGCAGCATTTTTCAGATTTTCTCAGTATATCTTGTTGCTCAAATGGGTGTAATTTCTGATATTTATATATTTGCCTCGTCTTCATTGCTTGATTTTGCTCGCGAGAAAGTGTCACTCATAGTTGTTAAATGTCACTCATAATTACACTGAAATTATGAAAATGTCACACATAAGCAATCTGAAACCTTGGCAGCTATGACCGTGCGACTTTTATTGCACAACGCCTGTTCATTAATTAGACGTTTTATCAATCACTGAATATATTTCAACACATCCGATTTATTAAAAAAATATATATAAACACAAACACCATTTTTGATTTATTTATTTATTCATGCATTTTTATATAGCATGAACTTTACCCAGAAGTGCCAGAGCGCTTCACAATACAGCGGCTTGTTTCTAAGAAGTGCCGGTACTCTCCCTCTCAAAATAAACAAGAAGACCCTACACCTACCCCCTGTCCGTCCCCTACACTGAACCACTACCTTTCACAGCCCCGGCACTACCCTAAACCCTAAAACACTACCCTACGCTACACAAACACCACAACACTACCCTAAACCCTAAAACACTACCCCCAGAATGACCCCCAGTCCGGTCCCTACACTCAAACACTACCCTGCACGACCCCTAGCACTACCCTAAACCCTAAAACACTACCCTGCACTACACAACACTACCCTAAACCCTAAAACACTACCCCCAGCACGACCTTACACCTACCCCCTGTCCGTCCCCTACACTGAACCACTACCCTGCACAACCCAGACACTACCCTAAACCCTAAAACACTACCCTACACTACACAAACACCACAACACTACCCTAAACCCTAAAACACTACACAGCACTACCCTAAACTCTAAAACACTACCCAGAGCACGTCCCTCAGTTCGGTCCCTAGACTCAAACACTACGCTGCATGACCCCCCCAGCACTACCCTAAACCCTAAAACACTACCCTACAAAAACACCGTAACACTACCCTAAACCACTACCCCCAGCATGACCCTCCCCCGACCCCCAGTCCGGTCCCCACACTTAAACACTACCCTGCACGACCCCCCAGCACTACCCTGAACCCTAAAACACTACCCTGCACTACACAACACTACCCTAAACCCTAAAACTACCCCCAGCACGACCCCCAGTTCAGGCCCTATACTCAAACACTACCCTGCACGACCCCCCAGCACTACCCTGAACCCTAAAACACTACCCTGCACTACACAACACTACCCTAAACCCTAAAACTACCCCCAGCACGACCCCCAGTTCAGGCCCTACACTCAAAGACTACCCTGCACGACCCCCCAGCACTACCCTGAACCCTAAAACACTACACAGCACTACCCTAAACCCTAAAACACTACCCCCAGCACGACCCTCAGTTCAGTCCCTACACTCAAACACTACGCTGCACGACCCCACCAGCACTACCCTAAACCCTAAAACACTACCCTACACAAACACCACAACACTACCCTAAACCACTACCCCCAGCACGACCGTCCCCCGACCCCCAGTCCGGTCCCCACACTTAAACACTACCCTGCACAACCCCCCAGCACTACCCGAACCCTAAAACACCACCCTGCACTACACAACATTAACCTAAACCCTAAAACTACCCCCAGCACAACACCCAGTCTGGGCCCTACACTCAAACACTACCCTGCACGACCCCCCAGCACTACCCTAAACCCTAAAACACTACCCTTCAAAAACACCACAACACTACCCTAAACCTCTACCCCTAGCACGACCCTCCCCCGACCCCCAGTCCGGTCCCCACACTTGAACACTACCCTGCAAGACCCCCCAGCACTACCCTGAACTCTAAAACACTACCCTGCACCACACAGCACTACCCTAAACCCTAAAACACTGCCCCCAGCATGAACCCCCGACCCCCAGTCCGGTCCCTACACTCAAACACTACCCTGCACGACCCCCCCAGCACTACCCTAAACCCTAAAATACTATCCCCAGAACGACCCCCAGTCCGGTCCCCACACTTAAACACTACTCTGCACGACCCCCAGCACTATTCTAAACTCTAAAACACTACACAGCACTACCCTAAACCCTAAAACACTACCCCAGCATGACCTCCCGACCCCCAGTCCGGTCCCTACACTCAAACACTACACTGCACGACCCCCCCAGCACTACCCTAAACCCTAAAACACTACACAAACACAACACTACCCTAAACCCTAAAATACTACCCCCAGCACGACCCTCCCCAAACCTCCAGTCCGATCCCCACACTCAAACATTACCCTGTACGACCCCCGAGCACCATACCCTAAAACCTGAAACACTGCCCTAAACACCACAACACTACCCCAGCACGATCCTCCCTCAACTCCCAGTCCGGTCCCTACACTCAGTCACTACCCTGCACAATCCCCCAGCACTACTCTAAACACTAAAACACTACCCTATACTACACAAACACCACAATAGTATAATAAATAAGGCATAAAAATAGTATAATAAATAAGGCACCATTAATCTACCATTCAGCATGCAGCTTGAATAGAATGATAATAGTAGTCTGGATAAAGTCCAGTAGTATTCAAATTGTTTGTATTCACTAAATGTTCTGCATTGTAAATGAAGACTATGCGAATACAAATAAGTATGTGCTTAGTATTCTGTTAGTATTCAAGAATTTCCACCCAAATATCAGTAGTCTTCATGCACTAGCCTTCCCAAAAAGAATACTACTGAATACTAAAATTGGCATAAATTAGTCTTCGAATGCTATAAAAAGACAGGTTAACCACTAAATGTAGTATTCCACTTCGGTAAGGGCTGATAGAAATTTTTTAATGTCAACCCAGTATGGCTTTCGACAGGGGAAGGGCACCGTGGATCAGTGTTTGAACCTTGCCCTTATTACGGATAAATATGTGAGGGCCAAGGGTGGGAAACTATATTAAGTCTTTATGGATTTAACGGCAGTGTTCAACTGCGTTTTCCACCCGAAACTCTAGGATATTATGTCACAAGTGGAATTGGAACAGCCCCTAATTGATTTCATTCGGCAACTGTACTCAGATGCTTCTGCATCCGTCCGATATGGGAAAAATGGGGAGAGGACCGGCTCTTTTAATATCCTAAGAGGGGCAGTCAGGGCTGCATCCTCGCACCGTTTTTATTTTCTATTTACACAAATGGTGTTGCGGATGCGCTGGGGGGAGAGTCTTTGGATGTCCCATGTGTGACTCCCATCGGCTCGCCTATCTTTGCATATGCCAATGATGCCGTACTCCTTTCAAGAACTGGGGTGAGGCTCCAGCGGCTCATAACAGCATATGCGGCTTTTATGAGTTCGCTTGACCTAAAGGTAAATGAATCAAAGACATTCATTTTAATTGCAGGGGAAGGGGAAAATGATAAAACACCACAGTTTTATATGGACTCTAAGACAATCGAAGTGGTTAATACTTTCTCCTACTTAGGAGTTCTCTTCGATAACAATCAGTCCGGGAAACAGCAGGTGGAAAGTAGAGCATTGACGATGAATAGGAGCTTAGTGGTAATTAAAACGTTTTACTAAGCGGTTGGGTGCCCGACCTCTGGGCACTATAAAAAAGATCTATCAAGCCAAAAACAATTTTGGCTGTGACATATGGGGTAGGCGTATGGGGCGTGTCTTCGATTGAATTACTACAGCTAGCTGAAAACAAATTCCTGAAATCTTTTATCTCCCTTCCACAGTCATACTCTAATTAGAGCTCTCACATCGAATCAGATGTCCCATATATCAGATTCACTTGGTTTGGCTCCACTTATGCTGTGGTTCTGGATTTGGCATAGGGACAAAGTCCCCCTGAATCAAGGGATCATTACCGACCTCCTCAAGTTGGAGAACCATAGCGAGTGTGGCTGAATAAGTTATGTAGAGCAGGAATTTAGCGCCTTAGGCTTGTCGAACCTCTTTAGATTTCCAATGACATGCCGTGACTTTTCCAAGAGTAGGCTGGCCGAGATTTACAAGACGAGGGCCCAGTACGTCCGTAGGGAGAAGAACATTGGTGCGCAGATGGTGCAGCTGTATCATCTAACTTCCCCAATTGTGGAGGGTGAGTTTTCATATCTGGCAGTGATCCCACTCTCACACCATAAATTTATTCTAACAAGATTCCGTCTAAATCTAATTCTACTAATGCAGGGGTATCCAGACAGACGTTTTAGGCATTCTGATTGATCAAAATGCCCTTGTGACTTTAAGTCGATGGTAAATGATTTGCACTTGATATTTTTCTGCACTTTGTATGCCCTAGAAAGAAAGCGTTTTGTTGTTCCAATTTTAAAGAGACATAATTTCAGTCAATGCCGGGTTGCATTGTATTTTTTAAAATCGCTCCCGAATGCATTTACGTGTTTCGCAGTAGCATCCTCACTTTTGGCATGTATGAGGAAAAGGAAATACGCGTTTTAATATTGAATTATGAGAAACGCCTATATGTTTAAAGCTTATTAGTTCTATGTATTTTACCTGAATTTTGATTAAGGGGAGCTCAGTTTTTTTTAAGTATTGTGGCTGGTTATATTTTAACTGTTTCGTAAGTGATTTTATATACTTTTATGATCTCTATATAAAAGATCGAATAAAGTTTATAAATGAAGTGAACAAAGCTGTATATATATATATATATATATATATATATATATATATATACATATATATATATATATATATATATATATATATATATATTTACAAATCGTAAAACCCTGCAGAGTCTGAATAACATGGCCAACCCATCAGTCAATGTCCCACCTTGAAGTGCATGCCTTCTCTACCTTATGGCTATGAGGTATCCCTTCATCGATGACCACCTGGTCCCTGGATGGATACAGTTCAGTGTATTTCATTCAACAGCTTTTAGCTCTACTAATTCTACTTCACACACCAAATTCGACCGGGGTTTAATTTGATCAGTCGGTCAATCCAGCAAGCATCACACATTCCAAACAATGCAAGACTTCAAAGCAGGGCTCTTAGAAATCTCACTTGTGGGCAGAATTGGTGAACACCACTAAGAACAATCAACCGCATTGAATCCCCCTGTGCAGCTCATTACAGCTCTTAAATATGCAGGAAGCTTGTGAATTTCCTTTTAGGAGGGGGTGTAACTTGCATAATTCTGTGTAATATATTAATTTGGAATTACATAAAAAGTCTGCAAGATTACGTAGAATTACATGAGAAGAGTAATCTTAATTTATCGCTATTTTCTTAGCATAAAAATGTTCCCTCGTGGCAATAAATGGACGCAAGGATGCATCTTACACTAATAAAATAGCGCTAAATGCAACAGAACACGAACAGCAGTGTGAGAAGCCACTTGCACTCTCTAAATCTGCTCTCATAGTGGGATATTTCTCCCAAATGACTTTTAATTACACTTACGCAAGCAGGAGTAATCGTGCTATATTGGTAATTCTGCATCAAAGAGTAATGCAGAATTACCTAAATGATTCCTACGTAATTCCACCAGGCCTACTTCCTTTATCATCACCATAATTTAAAAATAATTATAGAAAAAGGTGATTTTCATCTTATGAACAGGAGAACACAATCAGTAGCAGATTAAAGCACTTTGATATTATTAGCTCCTTGCACTCAAGGCAAATTACAACCTTATTTAATCAAAGCATTATCATTAAGCCTGAAGAAGGATATTGCCTGGCTTAGATTTTGCCAATTTGATATTGGTGAGATTAAACATGACTGGAAATGTATTTGCTGCCAGGCACACTGCTGTAGCCTCTGCCATTATAAATCAGAGTCTTTGGCTCAAGTCCTATCCTGCTGCAGAAGTCTTAGATCTGAACAAAACTGAAAGCATTCTCTATAGCTTCAGCCAATAGCCATAGTCTGTCATCTTAAAATAACTGGGTGGTGATAGAATTTGCCCCCGACGGTAGAATGTGGCCGTCAGTCATACTTCAGACTGTACTATTTGGCTCCTGGCAATATGTTTGTTAGTACCCATAATCTAGAAACAACAATACATGTCCTGTATTGGAGGCACAAGATAATTCAATTGCCTCTTGGGTCACTAATAAAATTAGTATCAGGACACCAGGGGGGGAAATGTGTTACTCATTCAATGGCTGAATTGCATAATGCGTATTTGGGAAATCTAATTTCAGTCCCCCGCTTGATCAAACTGAGTGACCATAGGCAATTACTTTTCTTCATTGCACCTCCTTTTCTATTACCATCACATTTGAGAGCACCTTGAAATAACTCAATCAGAATGTGAACTATAAGGAAATCACTCATATATAGTTTGATAGGAAATAATGTTACATCTACAACAACAATAATGACTTTAAAGGACGCACAAGGTCAACAATTCGCCTCTTAATAAAATTGACACAGCAGAAGGGATGAAGTTCACTAATTCGAATAAAAGCCACTAACTACAGTGATAAAATGTTATACGCTACAGTGAATAAATACAAAATTATCATTTTTTTTTTCCAATTCGGACATCAGCTTTTAATAAAGCGATGGTCAGCAATGGTTGAAGGAGGTACAGGTTGTGTTAAGAGCTGTTCTCAGCCTTCGTTTTGCTTCTCTTCTAGAACAGATACAACACACACCCAGTTGTATGCAACACACACCCAGTCAGATGCAACACACATGCTCAGCGGCGGCTCCTCAGCTATGGGGGAGGAGCATTGCCCCCCCACCAGCCTCAAAACTTTAAAAATGAAATAATAATAAAAGTGTTTATTATAAAAAATAAATCTTTCAATAGCTGAGTCTTGGGGCGGGGCCTAATTGGGCGCCATCATGGAGGGCGAATGGTGGGCAGCACACTGTTTCTCAGTGCGCATGTGAGTTTGGCTGGCTGACAGAGGACTGCCAAACTGACATGCACACTGAAGCTGTCTCCAACCCGAGCTGCGTTTACGGGTTGGAGACATCAAGCACAGGCTTCCAGTCTCATTGGGAGTGCAAATCGTTGGTGCTTAGGCCAATTCTGATGCTGCTTTCATGCTGCCAACAGCATAAAGCAGCGTCAGTATTGGCATGGGATTCTGGGAGCCTGTGCTGGTGAGGACGGAGCAGAAGAGTGGAGATGCAGCAGGTAAATATTTTTTTATTTGTCTCCTTTGTTGTTTGCCGTCTGTCGCGCCTTCCGCCCGCCACTCTGCCAGGACTAGAGCCGCTACTGCACATGCCATCAACTGTGTGGGCCCTGCTCATTAGTGTGGGCATGGCCTGTTTCTTAGCACAGGCTATGGCGCAGCAATCCGTGCTGTTAAAATTGCAGCCCATGCCGACAGCCTCACCCTTAACGCGACACGTGGCTTCATTAAAGAACGCTGCCTGGGGAAGATTGCACGCCTAACCAGCAGCGGTCTCTTGGGGCTAGAGCAGAAAATCATTCATAGATGGTGCAAGTCTTTGTGGCGATAATAAAAGCAACAAATGCACACCAAGTAATTAATTTAACTATTCCGAAGTTAGTAACCAACAGCCAATTATTTTCATTTCTTCAGTGTTAAAAAAAAAGATTTAGCAACTTGCTTTCTGATTAGCTGTGTAGATGTGCGTAATGCTTTTTACCCTGCGTGATACTACTAAAGGAGACGTTCAAGCTTAGATCCTAAATCTGCCTCACGTGACCATTTACATCACCACATGATAATACTGCATTGCCCCCAGGTCATTGAAATGGAATGTCCCTGCCCAAAACATTCTTTGCTTTCTTTTTACGAGAAAAGCTTGTTTTACTCCTCTCTCACACCCAACTCTTTCCCATTCGCAACGATACATTTCATTTCTTGGTGGGGCGATGTCACTGGAGGTGTGTGCTTTTCAACAGGCCTCTTCCGGTTTCTGGCTGTTCTTGAGATATAGGGTTGATGTTTCTGTTTTAAACCTATTGTTGACCTGTCTTTTATCTGTAGGTGGATGTGGATTAATGGTTGGTACAGGGGTATTTGTTTTACATGCTCTATCAACACATGCCTAAAATTGAGTACATACATGAAATGTAACAGCAGCAGCGGCCAGTGCAGGTAAGAGCGGTAGGGCCGGATGGGGGGATTTCGACTGGCGACGATGAGGGACAATTATTTATTTAATTTTCCTTTGTGGTTGTCTGTCAAATTCTAACCCCCCCCCCCCCCCCCACCACCACCACCGCTCTAACCTGCACGGGCCGCACCTGCATAATCGAAATAAGAACGCACATAAGATTTTCACAGTTTATTTCGATTCACAATGTGAAAAATATTCAGATACTTGGGGGGGGCGACAGTGTAACAAGCAGGTAGCTGTGGCTGTTTATTGGCTACCTCATGTGACTGATCCATAACCCTGCTCGACAACCTCGACAACCTCGGTCTCAAGCAGCTGGTGTCCACCCCCACCCACCTCGCCGGATACACACTCAACGCTGTCTTCTCATCCAGCAAAGACATCGCCTTCAGCCACGCCACCGGACTCCACTGGACGGACCACAGCTGCGTCCACTTCTCCTTCAAAAGAACGACGATCCACCACCACCTGCAACAGGTTGCTCGAAGAAGCTGGAACAAGATCACAGCCGACCAGCTCGCCGCTTCCCTGAGCCAGCACCCTCCCGCCAGCTCAGCGAACCCCAGCCAGGCCGCCGACAACCTCACGAAGTGGATCAGCAACTGCGCGGACGAACTCGCCCCACTGAGGACCCCGCCCAGCAGACCCGGCAGCAAGAAGGCCCCATGGTTCACCGACGAACTCAAGAGCTCCAAGAAGAACTGCTGAGCCCTCGAGAAAGCCTGGAGAAGGGAACCAACACCGGACGACATGACCACCCTCAAGCTTGCCACCCGGAAGCACCACCAACTGATCCGCGCCACCAAGAAAACTGCATTCAAGGACCGGCTGGACAACAACGCACACAACTGCAAGGAACTCAACATCGTGAAAGAGCTCTCCAACCCCAATGCCGGAAACAACGACATCACCCCATCGCAAGACCTCTGCAACTCCCTCGCCTCCTACTTCCACAACAAGATCGCGGACATACACAACAGCTTCAGCACCCAACCGACGAATGCCACGACCGAACCACCGCCCCCCACCACCACCCTCCGCGCCTGGACTCCGATCAGCACCGAAGACACCGTCCGCATGATGAACTCTATCCACTCCGGATCTCCAACCGACCCCTGCCCTCACCAAGTCTTCAACAAGGCCGACGCTGTCATCGCACCCCACCTGCGGGACATCATCAACACCTCCTTCGACACCGCCACCTTCCCGGAGAGCTGGAAGCACGCCGAACTCAGCGCCCTACTCAAGAAACCTACAGCGGACCCCACCGAACTCAAGAATTACCGCCCCATCTCGCTCCTCCCGTTCCCAGCCAAAGTCATCGAGAAGACCGTCAACAAACAGCTGGCCACCTTCCTCGAGACGAATGGATCCCTCGACCGCTCACAGTCTGGCTTCCGAGCCAACCACAGCACCGAGACCGCCCTCATCGCTGCCACCGATGACATCCGAGCCCTGGACAACGGCGGCCCTCATCCTCCTAGACCTCTCCGCGGCATTCGACACTGTCTGCCACCGCACCCTAGTGCAGCGCCTCAGCAACGTCGGAATCCAGGAGAAGGCACTGGAATGGATCATCTCCTTCCTCAACGGAAGAACACAGAGAGTCCGTCTACCACCGTACAAGTCAGAGGCCACCAAAGTCATCTGCGGCGTCCCTCAAGGATCCTCGCTGAGCCCCACCCTCTTCAACGTCTACATGAGCCCCCTCGCGGCCATCGCACGCCAACACAACCTCAACATCATCTCCTATGCGGACGACACCCAGCTGATCCTCTCCCTGACCAACGACCCCGCCGCCGCCAGAGCCGACCTTCACGAAGGGATGAAAGACGTAGCCGAGTGGATGACGACCAGCCGCCTGAAACTGAACTCAGACAAGACGGAAGTCCTCATCCTGGGCTCCTCGCCCTCCACCTGGGACGACTCCTGGTGGCCCACCGCCCTGGGCACCGCACCCAAACCGACAGACCACGAACGCAACCTGGGCTTCATCCTGGACTCCTCCCTCTCCATGACCAGACAAGTCAACGCCGTCTCCTCGTCGTACTTCAACATCCTACGCATGCTACGGAAGATCTTCCGGTGGATCCCCACCGAGACCAGGAAGACGGTCACCCAGGCCCTCGTCACCAGCCGACTGGACTACGGCAACGCCCTCTACGCCGGAACCCCCGCCAAGCTCCAGAAGAGACTCCAGCGGATCCAGAACACCTCAGCCAGACTCATCCTCGACATCCCACGACACAGCCACATCTCCGGACATCTGAGAGACCTCCATTGGCTCCCCGTCAACAAAAGAATCACCTTCCGTCTCCTCACCCACGCACACAAAGCCCTACACGATCAGGGCCCGAGCTACCTCAACAACCGCATCAACTTCTACGCTCCCAAACGCCATCTCCGATCAGCCAGTCATGCCCTCGCCGCCGTTCCCCGCGTCCGAAGAGCGACAACAGGAGGAAGGTCCTTCTCCTACCTGGCCGCCAAGACCTGGAACTCCCTCCCTCCCGACCTGCGCCTGACCCAAGACCACCTCTCCTTCAGGAAGAAGCTCAAGACCTGGCTGTTCGATCAGTAGCAGCACCCCCCCCCCCCCTCCAAGCACCTTGAGACCCTCCGGGTAAGTAGTGCGCTCTACAAATGTCTTTGATTGATTGATTGACTGATAATACATACTTACTTATATTATCATTCCTAAAACATATAACTGAGTTTATTTTAATTAATTGGAATACATTTTCAAAATGTAATTGGGAATCTATCTATCCATCTATCTATATATATATATATATATATATATATATATATATATATATATATATATATATATTCAAAGCTCCAACTTGCCCTCCGGCACGGCAGCACTCCCCAACAACGACTCCGGGTACAAGCTTGCTGTTCACTTTGTCCTTTCAGTCCTCATGTCGACACTGTTTTTCTGCCTGACGCGTTTCTGGGCATCCGCCCTCATCAGAGGCTTCGACGTAGAGATTGTGCTCAGTTACCACACCCACGTTGTTGTATAAATACACGCCCATGAATGTGCACAGGTGAGTGAAACGCATTGCATTCTGGACTCTGTGGTGCGTAACTGTGTTAGCTCCATGATGGTTGCACGAATTTTGACTTGTCAAGGGTCCTTGGTGGGCCCCCAAAGTGTTCATCGGCTTTTAATCCCTGTTGTTGGTCAGTATGCGTCCCAGTGGTATTCTGGTCCCGTGGCCCCTCTTTTAGGGTGGTGCAAGCCGTCGCGGCCGGGCCGACCGCGTATAGATTCAAAGCTCCAACTTGCCCTCCGGCACGGCAGCACTCCCCAACAACGACTCCGGGTACAAGCTTGCTGTTCACTTTGTCCTTTCAGTCCTCATGTCGACACTGTTTTTCTGCCTGACGCGTTTCTGGGCATCGGCCCTCATCAGAGGCTTCGAAGTAGAGATTGTGCTCAGTTACCACACCCACGTTGTTGTATAAATACACGCCCATGAATGTGCACAGGTGAGTGAAACGCATTGCATTCTGGACTCTGTGGTGCGTAACTGTGTTAGCTCCGTGATGGTTGCACGAATTTTGACTTGTCAAGGGTCCTTGGTGGGCCCCCAAAGTGTTCATCGGCTTTTAATCCCTGTTGTTGGTCCGTATGCGTCCCAGTGGTATTCTGGTCCCGTGGCCCCTCTTATAGGGTGGTGCAAGCCGTCGCGGCCGGGCCGACCGCGTATAGATTCAAAGCTCCAACTTGCCCTCCGGCACGGCAGCACTCCCCAACAACGACTCCGGGTACAAGCTTGCTGTTCACTTTGTCCTTTCAGTCCTCATGTCGACACTGTTTTTCTGCCTGACGCGTTTCTGGGCATCCGCCCTCAGAGGCTTCGACGTAGAGATTGTGCTCAGTTACCACACCCACGTTGTTGTATAAATACACGCCCATGAATGTGCACAGGTGAGTGAAACGCATTGCATTCTGGACTCTTGTGCAACCATCACGGAGCTAACACAGTTACGCACCACAGAGTCCAGAATGCAATGCGTTTCACTCACCTGTGCACATTCATGGGGTCCGGTTCGAGGAGAGCGCTAGGTGCCAAGCGGGTGTTTGGCGTTGCGGGCGGTGTGCCACTGTCGCCACCACCCCCCTCCCGAGACCCATGAGGTGTGGATCTTTTAACACACAAACCACAGGTTCGCACACTCTAGCTCGAACCCTCCTTTTTTGGTTTGTTCTTTTTGCACCCCTTTTTTGACACATAGTCAGTCTTTTAACTTTCACGTCCTCTGGTCAGGGTAGGCCTTAGCGTGCCTATACCGCCGAGGTACACATTTACATGGTCCTGACGAATGCCCAGTAACACATGTACACTTAAAGGGCAGAAACATGTTGACCCCATTGTAAACCTTGAGGGGAAAACACCCAACACAATAGTTGGTAGATTTCCCATCACATACCTTTTAACCAATACCCAGCCAACCACGGAATAAAGTTTTTGTGTGGTAAGTGCTGCCGGTATTTTTTAATATTGTTCACCTTTTCACATTCTGTCACAAATAAACCCCGCTCCGCAGTAACCTGGCGTTGCAGCACACCGGGGAGACATTCGGTTTCTCCCGGTGGGCCCAATGATGAAGCATGTCACCACCCAGGGTGGTGAGTGAGGGCTTAAAAAGAATCCCTGGGAAATTCCTACGACGGTAGATTCTAACTTTCCTTGTCTCTGTGCTGGACACCTGTACCCTTCAGTGGGCACTCTTTTGTTGTTTATTACTACTTCGTGGGGGACTGAGAGTGTCCTTTCCCTCTCTCTCTCGTTGTTGTTATCATAATATAAATCTAACACTTTAGCATTATAATGATCTCTTAGCAATATTATTCTGTTTTCAGTCTACATCCCAACTTCTATTGCTTTACTTTGTTCCATTTGTGGTCACCCTACAGAGTGTATCATACAGGATAAAGAGCCCTTCATCCCAAATGTACCGCTAATTCCTCATGACTATTAAGGCCGTCCGGCGTCTTAGTACAAAGATCTATGATGTATCTAGATTCTAATCTGCGTAATCTCATTAGTCTATCACCTCCTCTTACGCTCATGGGAACTTGGTCTATCGCAAAATAAGATACCAATTCATTATTGCTCTCATGATACCTCTGAAAGTGTCTCGCCACTGGGTAATTTACATCCCCTTTATTAATGGACCGTAAGTGTTCTAGTATGCGGATTTTGGTTTGGTGGATGGTGCTGCCTATGTATCTCAGCCCACATGGGCAGACTAAGCAATAAACTGTGTATGGTGTTGTACATGTTAGGAACTTCCTTATTTTCATTAAATTTTCCCCCACTTTGTATGTAAGCGTCTTTTTGCTGTTCCTACACGGTTTGCATCTCCCACACGGGAAGAAACCCGGGGGCGGTTCTCCAAAAGGTTTAGCTACCGATTTTACTATATGACTCTTGGTAAGAGTATCTTTCAAGGCTCTAGCCCTTCTGTACGTTATCATCGGGCGTGGTGGCAAATCAGAATATATATATTCACAGAAAAAAACCATAGGTTTCACAATCGTTATAGTTAGGAATTAGCATTTAAAAAACCTTTGAAATTCACAGAAAAAAACCATAGGTTTCACACTAGTTATAGTTAGCTGAACATTTTACTCACACAAAACCATTGAAATTCCCACGGTATAGTTAGTTGGATTCACTATAACTCGGGCGCCCGCAATCCACTGCTGATGATATCACATATTACATCATTCATGACATGGTCAGTGACATCACTGATGACATCACTGATGACATCTCAAATGACATCACTGATGACATCATCCATGTGATAATACGATGCACCTCCTCACACTCTAATCTAACCTTTGATACATAAAGCGAGTCCCAATTTGTGAGATTTGGAAAGTAAAGCAGTCCATGAAGAAGAGGCAATGGAGCCTTGAAACGCATCTGACTTTTTAAAGCAATTACTGAGTTGCCGAAGCGGGTCTCATCAAAAACTTTAACCGGAAAGTCAGCTGGCAGTCGAGCGCATCCCAGAAAACCCTGAGCCTTGGATTAAAAATCTTAAACACGGTTGCTCGACCGTGCAGGATAGCACCACCTGAACGCAAGAGGGGCGGAGGTGGAAACTATTTCCTCACACCATTGGGCACAGCCAGCTGGAGAAACTATGCCCGCATTTGACATTTTGACCCTACTAAGGGAAAGACCAGCATAAATAATACGCAGACTCACAATCAAGCCCACTGTGGGCAAAGCACTTAGGAGCAAGGGACTACCAGTCCCAGAATTCTTTGAATGACGGAGCTGGTCGTGGCCCACTATGGGCTAATTGACGTCACATCATAAAGCGCGTCCTAATTTGTGAGATGTGTAAAGTAAAGCAGTCCATGAAGAAGAGGCAATGGAGTTTTGAAACGCTTCAGACTTTTTAACGAAATTACTGAGATGCCGAAGCAGGTCTCAGCAGAAACACAACCCGGAAGTTCAGCTGGCAGTCGAGTGCGTCCTGGAAAGCCCTGAGCCTTGGATTAAATAAATAAATATATATATAAAAGCAGTCCGTGACTTCACGGATGGTGCCGGTGCACTGTTTCCAGCCCACGACCTGGCGGACCTGTCAGCTGCAGGTTGAAGCGGATTGCGGGGACGAGAGGCTCTTAAATTTTGTATGGACTGTTGTGAGTTTGTCCAGCCCTGCACACGCCACAAACACTAGGATTAAACCTAGTTTTCCCCTCGTCACACCAACCCAGGTTTGGAGTATGCTGGGAGTTGTAGTGTGAGTAGTTCTACGCTGCAACAGATGATCACATGGTTTGGGGAGGCGTGCACTCACCAATCAGGAGTGCTGCAGAGACTCGTATTCAGCTGGGCGCACAAACTTTCAGTTGGGCAGAGGCGTCTGAGGAAGGCTCACGCCGAAATGCATCACGCTGTATCTGCTAAATAATAAAGAACCTCAACACAAGTCCCCGTATGTGGCTCCTTCCTTTGGCAAGTCTGGAGGTTGTATTGGATGTTTTCGTGTTGACCAGGGACACTTCAAGGAGCTCACGTTTCGCAAGTTGGCTGCCTGTCATCTGGTGTAGGCGCAAGCAGTTTGTTTCCCGTCAAGGTATTGGCATCAGGCAGCTCACCAACAGCGAAGCAGGATAAGCATGGGACGCTGCTAAAAGCAGTCCGTGACTTCACGGATGGTGCCGGTACACTGTTTCCAGCCCACGACCTGGCGGACCTGTCAGCTGCAGGTTGAAGCGGATTGCGGGGACTTGAGAGGCTCTTAAATTTTGTATGGACTGTTGTGAGTTCGTCCAGCCCTGCACACGCCACAAACACTAGGATTGAACCTTGGTTTCCTCTCGTCACACCAACCCAGGTTTGGAGTATGCTGGGAGTTGTAGTGTGAGTAGTTCTACGCTGCAACAGATGATCACATGGTTTGGGGAGGCATGCACGCACCAATCAGGAGTGCTGCAGAGACTCATATTCAGCTGGGTGCAAAAATGCATCACGCTGTATCTGCTAAATAATAAAGAACCTCGACAAAAGTCCCCGTTTGTGGCTCCTTCCTTTGGCAAGTCTGGAGGTTGTATTGGATATATATATATATATATATATATATATATATATATATATATATATGAGGACTACGTGCAGGAAGGATTAAAACAGCTCAGTGATGAACATTGCTATGGTAAAAGCAGCAAAGCAATATGGAATAATGTCCATGCAGCCTTCCGAACAAAACTTATGGCTTGGCGTGAGCAAGGTATATTGACAACTGATGAATTCAAGTATCTATGGAATCCAAATCCATCAATACCAATACTGTACTTTATACCCAAAGTTCATAAGGACTCCGCAAGCCACCAGGTAGGCCGATTATATCTGCCAAAAATGGTATATTCAAAAACACTTCAATCTTTGTTGATTTTTTCTTGCAAGAATTTGTTGTTAATTTGGTTTCATATATCAAAGACACTGGTGACTTTTTGTCTAAGATGAAAGACTTTGTATGGAGTGACCAACATCTATTAATCACTTTGGATGTAACTTCCCTCTATACATCTATTAGGCACGATGATGGATTACGGGCCTTAAAATACTATCTAGCAAGGAAAGGGTCCCAATATGACGATCACAACAAAATGTTGCTCAACATGGTCAAGCTATGCCTAGAGAATAATCTTTTTTTGTTCCAGGATAAGATGTACCAACAACGGAGGGGTGTGGCGATGGGGGCAAGCTTCTCCCCCAGCTATGCGTGTCTACACATGGGCTGGTGGGAGGAGCAGGTCCTGATGGTCAAACACTCAAGTACATGGGAAAAACATATCAAAAGTTGGTGGAGGTACATCGACGATTTGTTTTTGGTGTGGGATGGCAGTGAGGCAGATGCAATGATGTTTATCGAGTCACTTAACCAGAACGATTTAAATTTAAATTTAAAACCCCTTTGTAGTCGTTCTATGGTAACATTCTTAGACGTAGAAGTGTACATTGATAATGGGAATCTAGAAACTAAGTTGCATCGGAAACCCACGGCAGGCAACGCTACCCTGCACGCAAGCAGTGCTCATCCCAACCACCTAGTGCAGAGCATCCCCTATGGGGAGCTCTTGTGCATAAAGCGAATCTGTAGCAATGAGACTACACTCCAGATAGTGCAGGATGAATGTATTGCCAGGTTCAAGGAACGTGGATATAGCAACCATTGCTTAAAGAAGGCTTTGCAGAAATGCAATTCTGTGGACAGGGAAGTACTATTAGGCAATCGTACTGCCCGAGATAAACAGGATGATGCCAATAACACGTTTAGATTCACCCTAGATTACAACAAGGAACATGTAAAAGTCAGGAAAATAATCAAACAAAATTGCCATCTAATAAAACAGGATCCCATTATTGGTGCCTCGGTCCCTAGAAACCCTATGATAACGTATAGAAGGGGGACATCAATGAAACATACCCTAGTGGAAAATGTCCACCTAAGGGTTCTTGGCTCAAACAAAGAAAGGGATTCTACAAGTGTAGGACATGCAAAGCCTGCCAGCATGGGGTTCATACCACAGAAATTTCCATGCCATTTGGGGGGCCAAATAAGACCATCACGAAAGCACTGGATTGTAAAACCGATCATGTGGTGTACGTGCTGGAGTGCCCTTGTGGTCTACGCTATGTTGGCAGTACGACCTTACCAGGATATCAGAGGGCACTCCAGCACCTACGCGCAATCAAGAACCATGATCAAACCTATCCGGTGGCCAGGCATTTTCAAAAACATCACGAAGGTGACCCTAAGGATCTAAAATATTTTTTGGTTGACTCTGTACCAAGAAACAAACGAGGTGGGGACAGAGTTAAGAACCTTAGATTGCTGGAAATGCACTACATTCTGAGCCTCGACAGTAAACAACCCAATGGCTTAAATAGTTCTGAGGAACTCCATGCAAGTTTTTTGACAAGTAGACATTATTTTCAATCTATCTACAACCCTTAAAAGCTGAAACTAAAACATACTATACACTGTAAGTAAAATATTCAGTATATAAATTAGTTACTCTTAGCAGGCCGCCTTAAAGAACAATAAAAATAGTCCCCAAACCGAATCATAGGTGGTTACAATTTTCAGACATCGTCAGTATATTCAAATAGACATAGGTTGAAAACATGTTTTGCTGCCGCTAGTATTCCCTAAAAATTGAATACTCTTCTTTTTAAACCACTTAACAAGTTGTTATTTGCACATAGGCACTGGTATTTTGGGATATATATAAATGTTTTTAAATGTATTAGATGTGAACATTAAAATGCATTTGGGGGTTTCCAATCAAACTTTCAAAACATAATGGTCATGTGGGACAAAAAATGAGACAAAGGCTATCTTTCCACAAATTGAATGTATATATATGTAAAAAATTCCTTTTATTTGGATTTTTTAAATGATTTTATCATATTTATGATATGTATTTATAACGTATTTATACCTATTTATTAATGCAATAGTGTAAAATAGATATTTATATCTCCACTTTTGTACAGGTTATCTGATTGTGGATTCAATACAGGCCGTTGAATCAAACATGAAAAAATCTCCCCAAATAAACAGGACTAATGCATTTATGCCTGGACGACCACGGTCAATTGATCAATTATGTAATTTATTTAATTTTGTTAACCGATTTTGGATTTACCCTTGTTTAAAAAAAAAGCATTTGATTGTAAATATGGTTGATGAAATTCAGTTTGGAACCCATTTGCATGGTGTTGTCACTTTAAGAGGTGTGGGTTTTAAACCTCAAAAAAAGCGGTGGAAAAAAATCTCCCCAAAAAAGTGTTGTGAGTATATAAGAAACTTTGATAGGTGGATGGCGTCATGTGATCAAGTCCCACGCTTGGGATGAAACGCGTAATGGCTTCCCCATCTTGCTGTACCATGGACTGAAATGGCAAAATAAATTGAAGGATTTGCACTTGGTGGTCCGTGCTCTTTTTTTGTGCCCTACGGGAAAGGGATTACAAAGCCGAAGAGTTTTACTGCATATATATATATATATATATATATATATATATATATATATATATATATATATATATATATATATATATATATATACACACACACATTAAACAAGAGGTTGCTGCTCCGATGGAACGCACTAGCCTTAGGTCAGGCCAAAGACAGGGCTGCTCATTCAGGACATCTCCCCACATGTGAGCCGCCTGCCCTTTTCGGGATACCTCCCTTTCTCTGGGCAGCATTCGCACAAAATGAAAGGCACCAGCAAGTTGCAAGAAAAGTCCCATCTTTATTTTGCATGGTAAACCCCGATATAAATCAGGTGAGTGAAACTGTGGCATGATTGGACTTGGAGTCCTGTTTTACATATCCAAGTGGGCGCTGGCTTCCAGATTATGAAATAAAATTTCGTTGTGGGACAAACAATGTTCGAAGTGCCGTCCTTGCAATGCAAACAGGCCCCTTCAGCTCTGCTGTGCTTGGTAAGTCCATTGATGCAGACCCACTCGGGTCTCGTGATGGTGCGAAGTCGTGACCTGGGCTTGGCCACACATATTCTAAACATGAGGTTGCCGCTCTGGTTGAACGCACTCGCTGGAGGTCAGGCCAAAGACAGGGCTGCTCACTTATGACATCTCCCCACATGTGCGCCGCCTAAGAGTATCGGGATACCTCCCTTCCTCTGGGCAGCATTTGCACAAAATAAAAGGCACCATCAAGTTGCAAGGAAGTCCCAACTTTATTTTGCATAGTAAACCCCGATATAAATCAGGTGAGTGAAACTGTGGCATATATATATCTACACACACACATATATATATATAAATATATAATGTTGTGCTTATTCTTAATTCCTTAGCGTTGTTGTGGAATGTCATTTACGTGGGATAGAATGCTAGAATGTTAGTGCAATAATCACAGTGATCACCTGTGCATTGCACAGGATGTCAGTTGCTCTCTGGGAGCTTAAGAGGTTGGACGTGTTGGCCCTTCCTTATGGATGAGCCTAAATAAGATTTACTTACCAGCTTGAACCTTCTGCCTGGACTACTCAACAATTTTGGCGACAATCTAATTGAGCCTGTGTCTACAACATGCTGGGTGTGGAAGAGCTTTGACAATTGTTTCCAGAATTGCTCACTGGGAGTGGAGTTGCTATCTCTTTCATCAACATCTGACGGTGGTGAGAGGGGCCAACAGTGTCGCAATTTGGGGGGGCCAGAAAAACCGGCAACTGGCATTGCGGGTAAGTTTAGCACATGGGCTCAGTAAGATTTTGGCGTCAAGAGTGTTAGTGTACCTGCCCCAGTTGATTATGGAAGACCAGTGTGGATTAATCCTTCATAGAAATACCCTTTGCAAAGTATGGAGACTGTTGTTGTTAATGCATTCACCTACTTTGCAGGACGACCAGTGTGTGCTTATGCTGCTGGACATCGAACAAGCCTTCGCCTCCCTGTCATGGGAGTTTTTATGGGAGGTGCTACTCAAGGTTGGCATTGGAGGGACCTATATAAGATGGATGCAGCTTCAGTATGGAGCCCCCAACATCAAGGGTGATAGGTGGGGGATACAGTATTGATGAGCTTTACTTTGAGCCGAGGGACCTGTCAGGGGTGCCCCCTTTTGTCCGTGCTCTTTGCCTTGGCCATGGAGCCGCTGGCCTGCTGATTGAGAACGGTTCTGCAGAGATTGGGTAGTCAAATCAGGGAGACCTCTATGCCAATGATGCATTAATACCTGCGTAGCCCATCATATTCGGTCCCTATCATGCTAGCAGTTCAAGCCGAGTTTGGTGAACTCACTGGGATGTACATGAACTGTAATAAGTCAAAATTGCTTCCATTGGGATTTGACTCAAATCGACCTCCCTTGGGAAACGGAGATGGTGAGGTACTTGGGGATTCGGATAATACACCGGGCTAAAGGATTTGGAGCTGCAAATATAGGCAGAGTGATTGGCGGCCTGAAACCTATAATGAAAGTTTAGAATACACTCCTTTTCTCCCTGATGGGGGAAGGTCACCTTAGTAAAGATATTAGTTCTCCTCAATGTTTGTATATTTTACAAGGAACCCTATTTGATATATATAGGAGGCTCTTTCTGGATCCCAACAGGTTGATTGTTGAGTTGTTTTGGACCACTGGGAGAAAGAGATTTAACCTGGCTACATTGAACCGTGCATGGCGGAAAGGAGGTCTGGAACTGCCCTGCTTGGAACATTATTATCTGGCTGCACAACCGCAGCACACAGTCAACTAATTGGACGACCAAGACAGCTAGAAACCCAGACTGTTGAGGGGCACCATGTGATGGGGATCCACTGCTGGAGATATTAATGATGGGGGCGAAGGCCCAGACAACCTTACCATATGCGGTTAGACCGGAATGTTGGGCATGGGAGCGGGTAGTTAAGGTCAAACTGAAGAGGGCTTCCTATGCTTCCAACATGAGCATCTGGGCACTGTCCCCATCCAAACTTATAGAACATTCTATGTCCCTAGATAAATGAGGCTGTGATACTTTATGCGATCTCTACCCCAACAATAGGTAGAGATAGCAGATGACATAGAAGCATTTCAACTTGGAAAACATCAGTTCATACAATTCACTAAAATAGCGTTTACCGCATGCAAGATTTGGCCGACAGTCCCCTAGGCTCTGTCGGCCTCTCATACACTAGAAACCCTGTTGGCCATGTCATTTATATGAGGCTGATCTCTCATATAAGTAGGGCCCTGAGAGAGGATGCTCTTTTAACTGAACTCTTGGTGACTAAATAGCACACAAATGTAGAGGTGCCCCTAACAACGAAAGCCTGGGAGGGTATTCATGAAAGAGTGAAAGCAACATCTACCAACGTGCGGTTTAAATTGTTGCAATACAATGTGATTTAACAGGTATACCTTCCCCCAGTAGATTGCATGCCATAAACCAGGAGCACTCGGCGTGGTGCACCCGATGCAGCGGCCAGGCAGCAGATTTCCTACTTGTAAGCTGGGGTACCCAAATCTAGATGACTACTGGCAGTCAGTCAGGCGAACCTGAACACGGCCATGGGGCGGGATATACCCAAAGAGGTGAGCCCATACCTGCTGGGTCACATCTCATATAGAAAAAAAATAGAAACTATGTAGAAAATGCTTTATTCTGGGGCTGGTGCTGGAAAATAGTAATTGGATAGCTGTTACTGAAAGTTACTGATTGGTTTGAAGAAGATGGCTGAATGGAGGATTACTAAAGGAGCCACATGAGTAAGGCGAGTAAGGATGAAAAAGTGGAGGATGACCTACAGGCTTCGGCGGCGATGCTCTTTTAGCTGCTGACACTGCCAGATGAATTACCCCCATAGATCAGGTGGGTGCCATGGAGCGAGGTGTAGATGTGATTGTGCTAGACTCTAAGGGAACCCTCGAAATCTGCTGCATGCCAATGTGCTTTGCTTGCATCATTGGAATGTGTTCCATTATGTAAAAACACAGATAAAGCACGGTATGTATTGATCTTGAATAGAATGTGTCTGAGCTTGTGGGGGCCAAGGGGGGGAAGTGGGGGGGGGGGGGGGGGGTCTAGCCGAAAATCTGCTTGTAAACAAAACTGTGATATGATATATTCAATCAATGCTTTTGTTGTAACTTTTGAAAGGGCAATACAAATCTGAACTAAAAAAGAAAAAGTTTGGCACATGGAAGTGTACATTCATTGATACATGCTCGAGAGACAGTATTGAGCGTGCAAATATGACGTGTTGTAGCGTGTGCAGTTGGTGTTTGTGCTGTACGCATACTTCAAGTATGTGTGCCTCCATTTCTATTACATGATAAATGTTAACACTCACGCAGTTTCTGTATTCCATGGGTATGTCATCACGCAGCTAGCCGCAAAGTTTGTGGAACTTAGGGCGTTTCTGCAGAGCAGCGTGATAACGGCGCATCGCCACGTTTCAGCCACTGGGTGTCAAAAACCTAGGGCGCATCGACAAAGCAGCACAGCAAGGCAAGCTACACATTGCAGCCTCCAGTGGTCAGGAACACCCGGTGCATCGGCAAAGCAGCGCAGCAATGCAACGCTAGTGGAACTTTACTGCCTGCCCACAGGTAGCAGTGAAGCAATTCCGGGCGTCTGTTGCAACACAAACTCAACTTATCAACCACTATTGTGGAGGCACGCAATGGCGGCCGTCGCACTAGGGTAGAGCTCCGAGCCGGGCTCCCCTTCCCTGGGCCGATTATCCGTCAGTTCTTCCTGCAGCCGCCAGAAACTGCGGGCGGAGCATTGCGGAGCCAAGCTAGACCCGTTGGCTGACTTTTGCACTGAGGGTCCGACCCGGCCAGCACCGGTCTTTCCCAGAGACCTTCTGCGGGACCCCCTGCTGCCCGGCCGGCAGGAGCGACAACAAGAGACCGCGGCTTGGGACTGGCGACTAGGCCCACACACGCGGCCTACGGACTAAATTGCATAGCCTCCCCGCCCGCCGGAAACGGGATCTGGGTGCTCTTCGGCTGCTCCTGACCGCGGTCGGCGATGTCCCCAAGGAGCTGAAGGGGGATCGAGCCTGAAAAGAGCGGGGACCTGTCCCGCTGGAGCTGCCAGACACGCCGGTAAGAGCCCAGACCAGGAGCGCTGACACCCGGCTGCCGAGTGCCGTGGCCGGAGGTGCCGCGGTTCCCCTGGGGCACTGCCAGGTACACACCAGCGGGACTGGGACGCCGGGGGAGAGGGCCCCCCTCCAAGACTTGCCGGGCGGCCGCGGATGTGCGGCAGGGCCTCTATACACACGTGGGTGGTGTCGCAGAAAGCGAAGAGCCCTGCTGGGAGCCTGTGTTGGGCTCCAGGGCCCACACAGAGGAGACACGAGAGGCCCGCCTGAGTAATTTCTCTGGAGAGAGGCACGCACCCTATACGATCAGCTGGCCTGAAGGGACTGGCAGAAGCTGCCCACTGTACCTGCGCCGGGGGATTGGAGCCGCTGAGGACACACGAGGCATTGGGAGAAGGCCTTGGCACCGGCTGGGGAAAGGGGGCTCTGCGCTAGCAGGGCACCAATTAGACACCATCCCCGACACTGGAGAGAGCCTGACCCCCCCGTGGCAAGCTGCGGAGAGATGAGGCTATGAACACGGATCCCCGGATACACTGGTGACCCCATACAGGCCTCCCATCTGCCACAACCGTCCCGAACACACTGTGACCGCTAACTGCCCGTTGTGCATGCCGAGGCGAAGGCGATGACTGACACCTGCTGAACCTCGCAGACACACCTGCCTGGACTGAGGAGCGCCACTGTTGGCACACGTGACGCCACCTTGCTGGTCGCACCAGGGTCGTCGCGCACTCTGTTGCCCCTCTGCTCTTGGTAACCACCAGGCCTTCTCACGACTACGGGCTACGGACCACCTTAACACCGGAGCCCCCTGTGTACCCGACAGGACTGATAGCCAAGCAGCTCTGCCCATGTCCGGAGGGGTAAGAACACGCACCAGAACTGGAGGTGCCCCACCGAAAGGGAAGACTGACAAGACACTGAGGAAGATGGATGCCGACCAGGTGACCACGAGACTGGATAGCGTGCTCGCTGCCATGGAATGCCTGGAAGAGTCACTCCAGTTGACTAGAACCTCACTGGAGACTAAAATCGACAGTGTCGCCATAGACCTCACCCACCTCAGAGACGATCACAAAAAATTGGCAGAACGAACCAAGACCCTGGAGGGAACAATGGCGGAACTTTAACCCCGAGTTAACCAAATGGACAAACAAGTGCAGGACCTCCTGAACAGGGTTGACTTTCTAGAAGACCGTGTCGAGGATGCGGAAGGACGGGCACAGCGGAACAACATCAGACTTGTGGGTATACCGGAAAAATGGGAGGGCAACAGCCCAGCCCAACGTGTGGAAGACTGGCTTCGGGCCATACTGCCGGAAGACACGCTCTCTCCCTACTTCGTGGTGGAACGGGCGCACCGAGTACCCACGAGACCACTTCCCACGGGCTCCGACCCGCGACCACTGCTACTTAGGATACTGAACTATTGCGACTGGGATTCTGTCCTGCGGGAAGCCAGAAGGCTCCGTGAAATCCGCATAGACAATGCCACAGTGATGTTCTTCCCGGATTACACTATCCAAGTGCAACGACTGAGACACTCCTTCCTAAAGGTAAAACGGCGGCTACGCACAGCGGGCCTCAAATATTCCCTCCTCTTCCCCGCAAAGCTAAGAGTGGTGGCGCAGGATAAAACGTATTTCTTTATCAACCCTGAAGAAGTAAACGCTTGGCTCGATGGGGGAACTGATACGGCACCCAGACAAACACAGGGCTACGAGGCGAGACAACGGGCACGCGGACCGAGGCACCGTCGCTGGAACAGAGAACTACAGGCTTGTCGCCCGGAGGAAGCGGCACAACACTCCCCGCCAGCGGATCAAATTCTCCAGGAGCAGCGGGATGCACTCCGCAGGGTCTCTCAGCTTAGCAGCTCCCCTACATCGGACGCCACACCGGGCCCCAGCCCCGGATGGATCCAAGCGATGACGAAGCCATCTATGGTATACCGGACTCTCAGTTATCCGTGGACCTGCCGGACATCACACCACAGACAGCTGACCTGCTTAATTGAGACCATACGAGGAGTCCTGGCAGAACCTGCTGGAATGACAGTGATGATAATAGGGGCTGGAAGGACGCTGTAGCACCGTTGAAGCCCGGTGACACCGGAAATGACTTCCTTGCCTCTGGGACAGACGGTGGAGATGGGACGCAGTGAGTATTGCCCCAGAAACATAGACACTGATATGGTGCTGCAGTGGGAAGACCTCCTTGTACCCCCCTTACCCCCCTCTGCCCGCTGGCCCTTGCACGTGGGGAACTGAATTTCCATGGCCTGGGATGTGCTGTCTACTTCACTTTACCCCTACATGGCTGGCTAGACTACGACCCATACATAACAGGCTACACCGAACCTCCGCATAATGACTCTGGCCACAAGACGCATATATCATATGGCCCAGGGAGGGATAAAGATTTCCTTCTCTATCCAGATAGCTACACTGCTGAGACTGTGCCTAGCATGTGACACCCCCTAGACTTGAACGGTTGTCCCTCTCGATTGAGAGTATGGACGGTGGCATGTTTTGCTACTGCCCTTTTGGCATTCATATATGGTTCACCCTCTTTTGGTTGAATTTGTTAATTGTTATTGCCCCTCCTGTGAATTCCTGGGTTATGATGACTGTCAGTGAACATAGCTGTGGGCGCGTTGGGTGGAGGGATGTAATGGACCCGGGGTCAGCTAATATGTATGGAGAGGGAGGGAGGCTACCTAAACCGATATTATGTCTGCGATAAAAATATGCACATGGAACATTAGAGGCATGCACACGCCAGCACGCCGTTACCAAAAATTCTCATACCTTAAAAGGCACCAGATCCAAATCGCACGTTTGCAGGAAACACACTTGAATAAGGTGGAAGTAATAGCACTGCGCCGCCGATGGAGGGGGCAATTGTATACTACGGAGTACTCCTCATATGCCCACGGAGCGCTACTGTGGGTAAGACCAGGCACTCCCTTTGCAATGACACACTCCCAAACTGACCCAGAGGGCAGGTATGTGCTTGTACACGGACGCATTGATGGGCAACCAGTGGTCCTGGCATCCATCTATTCTCCCAAAATAGATCAGGGAGGATTTCTTGCGCACCTCTCAGAGAAACTGGCGCCCTGGCATGGAATCCCCTGGATCCTCGGGGGGTGATTACAATAGCATATTAGACACCACACTAGATCGCTCTGCCCCACCCCGGCCTGATGCACCATCTTGTGGAGCAATGAGAGCACTCATTCAATGGGCAGCGCAATGGGACTTGCAAGATGCCTGGCGCACCCGTAACCCCAACACTACAGTGTACTCCTACTATTCTGGAGCGCACGCTCTACATGTACGCCTGGACAGATACATGGTGTCATCGGAATTGCTACCCCTCATCATGGATACACAATACCTTGGCCGAACGCACTCGGATCACAACCCACACACACTAGACATAGCTTGGGAACGCCCACACCCGCCCATCCCTACTTGGCGTTTACAGCCTGCTCTATTACTAGACGCCCCCTTCCGAGACTATTTACAAGCTTGCGTAGCACAATACTTCATAGATAACTCAGGCACGGCGTCCTCCCCGCAGATTGAATGGGACGCCTTTAAAGTTGTAATCAGGGGACACTGTCTGGGTACACAGGGGAACATGCAGAAAAAACTGGAAGCTGACCTTCGCCGGGTGGAGGCTGACCTGCTCAGCCGGGAGTAGGAAGCGGTGGCGGGGACGGATGATCAAATGCTCGCGAGGAACACACGGCACTGTTGGAACGGCTACGTTCCCTTAATTACGCAGCCCATTCGGCACGTGCACATCACCACAGCGACAAACCTGGGAAGCTACTGGCCTGACAAGTCAGACAGGAGGGCTGCACTACGCCGGTAACTGCCATTCAAACGGCTGAAGAGGGGGTGGGATATACCCAGAGCAAAATACATCACGCCTTCGTGCAACATTATCAAGCCCTGTACCGGTCGCAACTGAGAGTCACAACTGAGACTCTCGCAGAATATCTCACGGATATTCAGCTGCCATCCCTCACGACTGCGCAACAAGGAGACCTAGAGCCGTCGTTCACGCCGGAGGAAATACGCGAAGCCATTTTTGCCCTTTCCAATGGCAAATCACCTGGCCCAGATGGGCTGCCTGCTGAATTTTTCAAAGCTTGCTCGGAAACCTTAATCCCAGAATTACTCAGAATGTACATTGCTGCCATAGATGACTCGGCACTTCCGGCCACACTCAATGAAGCTACCCTGGTGTCGCTCCTGAAACCCGGCAGGGCAGAGACGTGTATGGGCTCGTACAGACCCTTAGCCATGTTGAACACCAATTATAAAATCTTCACCTCTCTATTGGCCCGACGCCTAGCCACCGTGGTCCCGACCCTGGTCCACAACGACCAGAACGGCTTTGTACCTGCACGAAGTTCCTCACAATATCCATCGCCTCTTCCGAATACAGGAAACCACCACGATGCACTGGCCGAGATCGGGATGCCTGGTACTGGACCTTGAGAAGGCCTTTGACTCGGTGGAATGGCCCTACCTCAGGGCGGTACTAGAAAACTTCGACCTAGGAGACGCGTATGTCGATATGGTTGGGATGATCTATCAGAGACCCAGTGTGAGAGTGCGAACAGGCAGATTGCTCTCCGATAGGGTGGAGGTGCGCAGAGGGACTCAACAAGATTGCCCCCTGTCACCCCTTCTCTTTTCCCTGGCCATAGAGCCCCTCGCGGCACTACTGCGAATGCGAGGTGCGGAATGGGGGATCCCACTGGCAGATGGCATACACGTGGTCTCGCTTTATGCAGACGACCTGCTTCTGTATGTACGTGACCTCACCTCTGTGCCATGTTTATTGTCGGAAATATTTCAGACATTTGAGGAGGTATCGGGTCTCAGGGTCAACTGGGCCAAGCCCGGAGTGTACTCGTTCATCCCCGACACACAGGAGTGTGATGTGCACCTCGGGGTGTTAGGCTCACCTGGTATCCCACTACATTCAAATACCTCGGGATACACATCTATAGAGACCCGCCAAACATAATGGAGGGTAACCTGATGCGCGCTCTCTCTTCGTTACGTGCCCAAATAGCCTTTTGGAAGACACTACCCCTGAATGTACCCAGCCGGATAGCACTATCCAAAATGATAGTGTTGCAGAGACTGCTTTATATCACTTCGCCAACATCCCACTATATGTTCCGCGACCTAGAATATATGATTCGGCATCTGATCTGGAACGCTGGGCGCCCTCGAGTTACATTGGCAAAACTCTACTCGCCCACTGCAGAAGGGGGGTTAGCGGTCCCTAATTTGGAGTTGTATTATCTTGCGGCACAGCTGCAATGGGCGACACACTGGCTGAGTGGCACGCACCTGGATGATACCGCTACCGACGTCACTATATGGACCCACGCGCAAGTATGCACGTTGTTCCACCCCCTGACCAAGGGACCCCATCCGTTGCCACTACATGTAGCAGTGGCTCGCAAATGCTTCCTCCGTAGTCTAAAATTGACCCGCGCAGTAAAGCCTTATGCCCCTGTGCTCCCCCTGCTGAGTACTCCCAGGAGGGGCGGAATGGTGACATTACGCATGCTGGAGAGCTAGAATGCAGCTGAGGTGGAAACTGTGGGCGACCTCTATGCAGACGGAGCTCTACTCCCATTTGCAGATCTGGCGGAGAGTACGGGCTTGCCAGCTGGGCAATTCCTTCTCCATGCGTCCATACTGCGCACTACACGAGGAACTGCCGACACGCCACCTTGTGCAATACCTCCATGTCATGGGTATTGGCTCTCATATATCCATTAGCTAGGACATGCCCTCCTCATGCATACGCAGCAATCCACATAGCTACTGCGAGATAAATGGGCGGCCCCCCGAGGGAGGGAATGGACAGACAAGGAATGGATGATGGTCCTAGCTAGCCCCGTGAATATCCCACGCAACTCCCGTTTCAAAATAATACAGTTTTACATACTGCATTAAGCATATTTGTCACCTGATAAAATTAACAGGTACTTCATGATCGATTCCGCTAGCTGTCCCAGGTGTGACCTGACAGGTGCAGACATTTTACACATGCTCTGGCATTGCCTCACTCTTGCCACGTACTGGAGCAAGGTGACATCTCTTCTGACACACAGCGCTGGCACAGGCCTGCCCCACACATGGGAGGCCTGCATTCTAGGGTTATATAGAAGGACTAAATTGAATAAAATACCGGCCAGGTTCTGGGACCTAGGACTTATTACTGCCAAGCGACTGCTCACTAAGCACTGGAAAAAGAAGGAACCACCGCTCATTATGTACTGGTACATTTCCTTTCTTAACTGGTCTAGGGCGGAAAGCATCACATTACACCGAGAAGAAATAGCGGGCTTGAGAAAATTCCCAATTGCACAACTTTGGGATGACACATTGGGCTCCTTTCAGCGGGAGGGTGCGACTAGAGGGCTCACTCAGTAGCTACTGCACTAGAGGAGACACACGCAGGGAGGATGGGATGACACCAAGGAATTAAACAGTACTGTTCCCCCGGATGCCTGCAGGACCTGGAAACTGGCGGTGCGGCACCTCCAGGTTAGAGGAGACTTGACCTCCCCTGCTCCATCGAGCACTGATGGTAATATACCTCTGTCACACTGGCCGCGGGTCCGGGCGCCCACCCACATGACTGTCCAATGAAGCACGACACGGCACAATACCCATTGACACGTCTCACAACCCCACTCCCCCTATACACTCTCCCCCCCTTGTTCTTCCGCATAACACCTTTCGTTTCACATTTTCTCCCTTGCCTGCTCCGCTCGGGGAACATTTGGAAGCACCCGACACACCCGTATCATCATTTCATGGTTAGTTACCCTCTTTTGGGTTCTCTACTCCCCGACTGAAACTAGTTTAGGACATTGATCTGGTGGATTAAGCTGCCACACATGCTGAGATTTTGAATGCATTTCACCGGGGGGTCTAAACACGCACCTTGCACGATATCCCTGACCATGAGATACATCGACTGATACTACGCATAGCCAGCTGGAAATTAGGTGGATACACGCAAGAGATACACTTCCATGCCGCCTCCTATAGGACGCCAATACACAACTCCCTAAGAACACACTGCCCTACAAACGGGAAAACAAAATTTCTAGCACAACACAGATATATTATAGCATAGAGCTGCTATAGCCCTATCACCACAGGGCTTGGCATAAGTTGCAATAATTTCGCATACAATTAGGCTGCACAACTTACTTGCACTGCAATTTCTCCAATGCATTGATAACCGGAACGATGCGTACCATTATGTATGTCACTGTATTGATAGATTGAATATGTGAATCAACGAATTCTATCCATATAAATCAGTCATAGGGTCTATATGAGACTACCAGGTGTATCAGTACAGCGGACATCGGAACGACAAACCCGTTGACACCAAGGAATTTCTGAGTACAACGGATAAGAACTGTTGAGTTTATTGAGTTAACCTCTTTTGTTACAAAATGGAAAAACTAGACGTCATTTGCATGCAAATACGAAATGTAAGCACACGTGGTACATACAACACTTTCTATGCTAATGGATCCGAGGTTATTGACAGAAGAGCTATGCATAGTCTGTATTTGTTGCAGCCGGCCCCAGGGCTGTAGGCTCCGCATTGTGTACTGCTTACTAATGTTAATAAACGTCTTAAAAAATAAATAAAAAATCAACCGCTGTTGTGGGAAAGTTCAAGCGCACTGGCAAAGTGGCACAAAGAAGTACAGAGGATGGAGTGTCACACTTGGCTGATGCAGTGCATTTGGAGAACTAACTTTATTCAGTGGTGTGTGGTGCATTGCGCGTGGGAACAAGGAGATCAACAAGCCTCGCTTTTCATAGCAGTGCTCCTGTTCTGCACAGCTCATTATTATTTAATCCTTTATGTTATTTTATTCTAGGTATTCTGTGTCCTCATAGTACATCATATGTGGGTGACATACCTTCTCTCTAACACCCCCACAACCATTTTTAACAGGGGTAGGTGATCCAGCTATTAAGTGGAATGAATGGAAGCAATATTTCTTGAACTATATTGACAAAATCGAGGAGGAGGAGCTTTTACAGGTAAAACAGAAGAATATTCTTCTGCATTTGTTAGGGCCTCAAGGCCTTATTGTGTGCAATGTGATGGAAAAAAAGTCCCATGCTGCTAGTGAGTTTGTTTTTCAAAACACTTTGGAAGACTTAGACAAATATTACTCTACGTCAGTTTACATAGAAATTGACAGCCACACTTTTTCCAGAAGGAAGCAGAATAAACAGGAGCCTATGGAAGAGTATGAGTCTGCTCTAAAAACATTAGCATTAACCTGTAGCTTTGGTGCCTTGCATGAGGAATTTGGTAAGAAAACAAATATTTATGATTGTGAATAGTGAACATGTTCAGGAGAGGCCATGGATTTATGGAGAAGAGTCCCTCAGTGATGTAATTTTAGTGGTTAAGAAGGCAGAGATTTGCCATAAATGTGCAAAAGCGGCTGAGGTGAGATTCAAAGAACAGCAGTGAGAAATTGTTTGCAAAGTCAAGGAAAAGGAAAGAAATATGTAGGCCAGTTTGAGAGTAAGAAGAATTCATCACAACAGCAGGAAAATAGATGTTATAGGTGTTTTAGTTAGGACTACCTAGCCAATAGCAGGAAGTGCCTAGCTTGCAATAAAAAATGTGGTATTGTTGACAATTTTGCTAAGTTATGTAGGAAAAGTAAGTTTAACAGAAAGGTAGGTGAGGTGTAATCAAAGGTGATTCTGAATCAGATTCAGACTCTTAGTCAGTTACATCTACCAAAGAAGGCTCTTTTAAACAGAATGTGTGTTTACTTGGCATTGTGGAGGCCAATGGAAATGGAAGTGTGAATCTCCTGTTTAAATAGTTTAGGAATAAATCAGACTATAATGTCAAGTTTGGTGGGGTGGAGATACTTCTAGTTGCAGATTCTGAGTCTCCATATACCGTTGTGGATAAAAGTGTGTGGGATGAAACAGTTGCTGGTGTGATAGGTAATTCATTATGTAGTCTTGTCATTAGATAGAACTGTAGCTGTGTAGCCATGGCCACGTAGAATGTAGAAAGGGTCCTGGGTTTGTCTGATGCTGGAGACTGGAGCCATGAAGCAAGCTGACTGCTCTGTGTCCATCTAATAAATATCTCTTAATGATATTAAGGCTCCGCATCCTTACAGATTGGCGACGAGCGTCGATGCAAATTCACGTTTGCCTCTGCCATCCTGCTTTTGTGACTGCCGTAAGAGCGCTTGTTGCGTGTTCTCGCAAACAAATAAAATCGGCGTAACATTAAGAAATACATTTGAAGTGGATCACGCGCTAAATTAATTTTGTGCTATTGCGCACTAAATTAATTTATTAACACCTTGGCTGCTATGGGTTTTCCCCTCCTGTGCGTATTTGTGAGCTTTCCCGTTATACATGATGAGCTCAGCTCGTCATAAGCACAGCTCAACCGTGTCTCATGACGAGCTGAGCTCGTCATGAGCAGGCAAGGGGTTAAAGAAGGATAACTGCTTATCGAAGTGCAGTGCGAGGAACAACTGCTTCTGACAAATGCGAGCATGCGCATAGCAAATCTCGGGTGATTTTGCTTGATATATCATAAAAGGCAGCCATCTTGGATTCAGGCAAAGGAATTTTATGAGACTTTAGAAATCTCAGTGGACATCTTAAAGTCAGGCACGTATTGGGACAATGCAATTGAATATTACATCCCTCCATAGTAAGGTCAGGCAAATTCAGTTTTTACTTGTTTTCAAGCATATAAACAAGGTTAATCCATTAAACAACTCAATTTTGATTAAATAAAAGAATATTAAGCAACTAAACAATATAAAATGAATACCATATTAATATAAGAGGGTGAAAGTTAACAGGGTGAATTAACAGTGAAACAACACACAGACACATAGATGAACAAGAAGAAGAAAATGTGTCCTGCTCGATTTATAGATGGCCTTTACCATTTGACATTACAGATGAGCAAACAATTGCTCACAGATGGGAAAAATGGACAAGACAATTTGAGCATTTTCTTAAAGCCACATGCAAAAAATATACTGATGAGCAAGCAAAGGATTTACTGCTGAATTTAGTGGGTGATGAAGTGGAAGATATTATTGTGACATTCCCAGATGCATATAAAAGCACAGATGAAGGCATCATGAAAAGTTTGAATGAACGATTTGACCCACAAATAAATGTAGATTTTGAAATATACACCTTTAATATGACGTGTCAACAAGACAATGAAACCATTGATGAATTTGTGACTAAGTTAACAAAATTAAAAATAATTTGTGAATTTGATAAATTCAATAATGAAGAAGTTGTCAGGTTAAGGGTCATTCAAGGATGCAATTCAGTAGAATTCAGGAAGAAACTTCTTGAAAAAAACTACAATTTGAGAACAATTCTACGCTTGGTGCGTACTGATGCTCAAGCAAAAAAACATGCAAACAACATGGAGCAAGGAAGAGTTAAAGCATTAGAACAAGTTCATCAAATGACCAAGAAAGACATCAAAAGTGAAGAAAAGGATAAAAAAAGGATGAAAAAAACTAATAACAGAATGGAAAAAATAGCAATCTTTAGAAAGGAGAAAAGAACAAGTTATAGATGTGGACAACCATTTCCACATGTGAATGTATGTCCAGCTTCGGACAACAGTGAAATGAATGTGGAAGGATTAATCATTTTTCTGCTGTATGCAAATTCAAAAGAAAGGATAATGGGAAAATGTGGAAACGTCAAGTGAAAGGAAATACGAAATATGTCAGACAAATGGGAAGTGTTGATAATTCTTCCACTGATGAATTTGAACAAGAGCGATTGTATTTAATGTCAGAAGGAAATGAAGGTGAAAAGATCAAACTGTTAAAAAAGAAAGATATTGCAATACCTGCTTCTGTTGACATATTAGTGGGATCTCAAAAAGTTCCCTTTGTGCTAGACAGTGGAGCAGCGTGTAATATCATGTGCACAACTGAATATGATAAAATGGAAAACAAGCCTCCTCTTGTTTCTTCAAATGTCAAAGTTTTCCAATGGGGTGCAAAAAGCCCTGTAACATGTTTAGGGAAATTTGGAGAAAATGTATTTTATGGAAAGATATTTCTCAAAGAAGAAATACATGTATTGAAAGGAGAAACTGCTGGGCCATGTTTGCTAAGCAATGATACAGCTCAGTTAATGGGACTGTTGGCTATGACGTTTTATGTAACACCAGAACAAGATGTACGAAAGGAATTTACTGCTTTAACAAAAGGTCTTGGAAAATTTAAAGGACAGAGCATTTCGCTGCACATAAATGAGAAAGTGAAGCCAGTAGGAAAAAGTTGAAGAGGAAATCAATTTCTTACTTAAACAAGACATAATTGAGCCTGCTGCAGGCCCAACACCTTGGGTGTCTCCGATTGTGGTGGTGCCAAAAAAGGGCACAAGCCAGATTAGAATCTGTGTTGATATGAGGATACCGAATACTTCAATTCAGAGCGAGAGACATCCTGGTCCTCATTTGAATAACATGATTAGTATTTTGAATGGGGCGACAATTTTCTCAAAATTGGATCTCTGTAAAGAATATAATTGATTGGAAATTGATGAGAAATCTAGATACATCACAACTTTCTCAACACATATGAGACTATTCCATTACAAAAGACGCAATTTTGGAATATGCTCAGCTGCAGACATTTTTCAAAAAATTATAAAAAATGTTAATAGACCAGTACAAAATTCAATGAATGACAGTGATGATATTCTTGTCTTTGGAAAAACAAAAAATTAACATGATCAAGCACTAAGAGAAGTTTGTCAAGAACTTATGAAAGCCGGACTCACACTGAACCCTGAAAAGTGTGAAACTGGAAATTCGGAATTAACGTTTGATGGTCATATTTTCTTAAGCAAAGGAATAAGACTGAATCCAAAGAAAGTGTCATCACTTGTGGCAATGTTGTATCCAAAAGACATAACAGAACTACGTTCTTTTCTAGGAATGGCTAGTTATTGTTCTCGTTATATCAAGGATTATTCTACTGTCAATTCACCTTTTAGAGAGCTAACAAAAAAGGACAGGGCATTACTTTGGGATAAAGAATGCAAGGATGCATTTAAAAAAATAATAAGTGACGTAGCAACAGCAGCGAGTTTGACATTTTTTTACCCAAATTTGTGCACAGAAATTGTAGTAGATGCAACTCTAGTGGAATTAGGTGCTATTCTGTTTCAGTATGGACCTGGAAAAGATGCCCCAATATTTTTGGTCTCGCATGCTAGCCGAAGCCTGACAGACATAGAGAACAAATATTCTCACCCAGAAAAGAAAAGTTTGGCAGTAGTCTGGGCATGTGAGCACTATCACGATTTTTTGTTTGAAAAATCATTCGTTATAGTAACAGATCACCAAGCTCTCACGACTATTTTTGGAAATCCGAAAGCGAAAAGACCCCTTCGGATTGAAAGATGGGGTTTGAGGTTAATGAACTATGGGCCAGATGTAGGTTGGCAAATACCGGTCGCTAATGGCCGATTTTGGCCGTTACTGACCGGTATTTGCTAATGGAGATGTAGGGTCCTTAAAATATACAGAATCGGTATATTTACCGATTCGGTAAATTTACCGATTCTGTAAAATACCGCATCGGTAAATTTACCGAATCAGTAAATACAGATGTAGGTGGCACTGGAAACAGTGCCACAGGCCATTACTGATTCGTTATTGACCATATAATACTATTACATGGTAAATAACGAATTCCAGTGTACATGCACATCTGTGCATGTACACCTGTGGCATGTCTGTGTGCCACATGGCACACAAGCCAGTAACAGGGGTGCAACAGGGTGTCAAAGTGACACCCTGTCCCCCTTGTAAAATCTGTAATTTTACTGATTCAGTAATTACCGAATCAGTATTTGCTATTGAATCCTATGGGCTTCAAGGCCCATAGGAATCGATGGCAATTACCGATTCAGTAATTACCGAATCGGTAATTACCGAATCTTACCGATTCGGTATTTTTACCGAATTTGTTACCTACATAGCAATTACCGATTAGTAAATACCGAATCGGTAAAATTTGGTATTTACCATTCGGTAATTTGCTATTACCTACATCTAGGCCTTAGATTTTAAAATAATTCATATGCCAGGGAAAGAATATAATCCAGCTGATTACTTGTCGAGACAAATGAGGATAAAAATGAAATAAATGATACAGAAAACCACATAAACTTCATTATTAAGTTAACAGTTCCTGAAGTGATCTCCTAACAAGAACTAATTTATGAATCTAATAAAGAAAATACTTTAGTAGAAGTAAAAGGAATAATAAACTTGAATAAATGGAGACATGCCAATGCTTTTTCGAAATTTCAACCAGGAGTAAGCAAAATAGATATGCTTGCATTCAAAAATGTTCAAGCAGAATTGACAATGGCCACTTCTGGTATTCTTATAAGAGGAAACAGGATAGTCATTACAAGCAGCTTACAAAGACGTGTCATTAGTCTTGCCCATCAAAGTCATAGAGGGATATCAGCATCAAAACCTCTCTTAAGAGAAAACGTGTGGTTTCCAAGGCTTGATAGTCAAGTAGAAGAAATTGTTCAGTCTTGTCATTTCTGCCAGTGCACTGCAAGAGAGAGAACTGTTGAAGAATTAGAGATGTCTAAATTGCCAGATGCTGCCTGGTCTGATCTAGCATGTGATTTTTATGGACCTTTAGGTTCTGGGCGTTATTTCTTTCTTCTCATTGATGAATATTCTAGATATCCAATTGTAAAAACAGTGTCATCCTCTTCTGCATCTGTGGTTTTGCCTATTCTTGATGATATTTTCCCAGCTTGGGGTATAGCCAAAGTTTGAAAAACAGACAATGACCCACCTTTTAATGGAAAACAATGTACAAAATGTCTTGATTATATGGGTGTGAGACATAGGAAATTACCCCACTCTGGCCACAAGCAAATGCTACAGTGGAAAGATTGATGGCCACATTAAAAAAAAGTATGCAGAGAGCAAAGCTAACAGACATTTCTGTGAACCAAACTGTGTGTCAAGTGTAGCGTGACTATAGGAATACGCCTCACGGTTCGACTAAAAAAAGACTCTGCCAGAGCTAATGTTTGGCCAGTCTAGACAAACACGTTTGCCACAAATACCAATGAAACCTCCTAAAGAACATACACAAATAGCAAAGATAGATGAGGTAATGAAAGAAATGATGAAGCAGAATGTGGAACAAAGAAAGTATGCTCGCAGAGAAAGCTATGATATAGGAGAGGCAAAAACAGACACAAAAGTCTATGAGCAGATTTCACCCATCTCCTTTGGAAGTGACTAAGGTGAAGGGTTCAGCTGTTACTGCTCAGAATGAAGATAAGATGATAAAATGAAATAAGGCACATTTCAAAAAGTTTATAAGCCCCTCAAATGAAGTGTGTAAAGAAAGGGATGGTGCCAATGTTTGTATTCCTCTTAGAAGAACAGAAAGGGTACAAAAAATTCTTCAAAGTTTGATTAAACAATGTTAATCATTTATTTCTATTTCTCTATTTTTGTTATTTGTCATTTAATATTTGTTATGTCATTTGTTGTCAAGAAGGGGGAAGATGTAGTGATGTCATTAGATAGAACTGTGGCTGTGTAGCTCTGGCCATGTAAAATGTAGAAAGGGTTCTGGGTTTGTCAGTTGCTGGAGACTGGAGAGATGAAGCAAGCGGACTGCTCTGTGTCCGTCTAATAAATATCTTTTAATGATATTAAGGCTATGCATCCGTACACCTTATACCCGTCAGATGTTACTCCTGAAAGCTTCATGGGGGAACCCATCCCTATGGTTGGTTACAGGAGATTAACCTTTGAATTCAAAGGAAAGAGAACCATTTGCAAACACTATGTGGTGGAGAATGGTCTATCTGTTATTGGGTGGTAGACCAAAGAGCTTTAGACATAATTTTAGACCCTAATAGTCAGGATCAAGTTTTGGTCACTAATTGTGGTGACACTAATGAAGATGAATTTAAGAGCAAGTTCTGGAAGTATTGTCCAGGAAAATTGGGACATTGAAGGGGTACTACCAAAAGATTGTTCTGAAATATGATGCTGTTCCCAAGGTGCACAAAATTAGGGAAACCCTTTAGATTGTGAGGAAGGAACCTGACCAGGAGGTAGAGAGGGTGCTGAGGGAGGGGATAATTGAACAAGTCGATGCTGCTGAGTGGAGTGCCGCAATTGTCGTTGTGAGGCGATCTAATAGGAAAATCTGCTTATGCGTGGACTTGAATTTGAACAACAAAATAGTTGGGGAAAGGTTTTTCTTACCTAAAATAAATACGATGCAGCCGTATACTAAAGGGATGAAATGGTTCATGTTTGATTGAGCTGTCATCATTGTATCACCAAATCAGGTCACATGAGTATAGTAAGGATGTCAGTTGCTCGCTGGGAAATTAAGAGGTTGGCCGTGTTGGCCCTTCCTCATATGGATGTTCTTAAATAGAGATGTACTTACCAGCTTGAACCTTCTGCTTGGATAACTCCACATATATATAGATGTATATATATATATATATATATATATATATATATATATATATATATATATATATATATATATATATATATATATATATATATATATATATATATATATATATATATATATATATATATATATATATATATATATATATATATATATATGTATATATATATATATCAACAGTAACTCCAAGAAACCACCTCCAATCCAGCAGGACCGGCGAAGTAGGAGACAGACCACAGCATTCGGGTAAGTATTTTTTATTTTCCAGTATTTTCCGCTACCAACCAACCATGGCGCGTTTCGGGCTTTTCAGCCCTTGTTCACATGCAAGGCATTAGTGATATTTTCAGTGCTTATAAAGTGCTAAAGTGCTCCGCCTACAACCCTGTTCCCATAAAGGTCATGTGACCACTGTGACAAGGGGAAACAGACTATCTCAAAGTAAGCTCAAAACAAAAAAAGCAAAAATTACTTTAAACATTGCAATTCCGGCATAAATGCGCCATGTGTACATTGTTTAAAAACAATGTTTTTATACACAACAGTCAAATTACCGAATAAATTCCTAGAAAGGGAATCATAACTGGATAAATCCAGATACATCATATACACAACAAATGTTAAGAGCATCTAAAACATGTCGTAAAGAGATAGCATCGATTATTGTGCTGACAAATATTAACTTTGTTGTTACGAAAGAATAAACTTCTTTCCACTAATGTGGGGCCTGACGGAGCAATCATAACTAACAACCAAAACAAAGCTAGGACAACCATGCCTAGTGTGCAAAGAGGCTAGAGATAAAGTGCAAACTGCATATTCATGAAGACAATGAAATATAAATTTATGAAATATCAAACAATGCACTATAAAAAACACAATTGTTACCCATCATAAAATCAGGGACTATTCTTTGTTTTAAAAATGCATTTCTAAAAACATAAATTTCATAATGTTGTTATCTTAAAAGAACATTACAGAATGTTTGTATAAACATTAAATAGTGATAAAATGTGGTAAAAGTGAAGGGAAGGCTCAAAAACCATTGGTCTTAAAATGGTGAAGAGACGGCACAATATAGAAAAATAGATAACACATAAATATGCAAATAATTCATATTAATTTACATAGTAAAGTGCTGTTAGTCATGAGTGTTTCTTAAACCGTGATAGATAACAGGGAACCTGACTATCTATCAATACTAGAAGTACAGGAGAGAGAGTGTGTGTAAATATCTACCCAATGTAGTATATAATAATGAGCAACAGGGAACCTGACTACTCATTGACATTAGGGCAGAGTGTCTGACATAAATAGAACCCAGAAAAAATGCAGACAGGCTGATACGAAAGGAGGGGCAAAGTAATTCATATTTTGTGTAATGGCAGAGTTCCTAGTGTTCTACAAAAAATTGTAAAAATCTTCAGTATTGTTAAGGCCATTTGGCCATTTACTATCGAACTCTAATATGAAACGTGTTTCGAGTTGTCGCAATAACAACTCTCTGTTGCCTCCTCTGCGTAAGGGCAATACTGATCCTATCACATAGTATCTCAAACAATTAAAATCTTTATTATGTTTGGCCGCAAAATGGCGTGCTACCGGATAGGAGGGATCAGTATGCAGTATAGCCCTTAGGTGCTGTAAAATTCTGACGTGCACCTGGGCTTTAGTACTACCAATGTAATGTAGTCCACAGGTGCACGTCAGAACATAGACTGCAAAATCCGTTTTACAGTCGTAGCAGCCTTTAATTGGAATCTCACTGGGGCAAAAAGGGGTTCGATAGTGTGTTTTATTCTCCCCAAATTTACAGGCCCTGCAGTGAGAGCATTTCCGAAATCCAGGTTTGGCCTTTAACCAGATGTCCTTTTGTTTTAGCTCAGGACTGCTTACATCAAGAGAACTGCCCATATTCCTAGCTCTACGATAAGTTACCACAGGTCTAGCAGGCAAGGTAGGACTCAAAATATTATCAGTAAGGATAATGGGCCAATTTTTTTGAATAATTCTTTTGATGGCATATTCATCACTACTATAGGCTGTGATGAACCTGGGACATGTAGGAATAGTCATGTCGGAACCATTGGATACATCAGCATTGTCGGGGTCGGGTGTCAGAAATAAACTCTCTCTACTTCTTAACCTTGCTTTAGCCAAAGCTTGGTTAAAAATTTGATTGGAGTAACCACGTTCTAGAAACCTAATTCTGAGATCATTGATACATTTGTCAAATTCAGATGTGGAGCTACAAATACGTTTGACTTTAAGAATTTCACCTAAAGGGATACTGTAAATTGTGTGCTTCGGATGGAGGCTAGAGGCGTGTAAAAGGGTGTTTCCCGACGTAGGTTTACGATGTAATGTGGAAATTAGTTTGTTATGTTCCACATAAACCTGTACATCAAGAAATTCTATCTGGCGGGCACTAATGTGTGAGGTAAAATGGAGATTAAGCGGGTTGTCATTGATTTCATTTATAAGCAACTGAGCTACCTCCTCACTTCCCTGCCACAGAATAAAGATATCATCAAAATATCTTAGATATTTGATAATTTTCTCTCTCACCCATGTTGCATGTGTAATACCTAGGACCTGTTCCTCCCACCAGCCCACGTGCAAGCACGCGTAGCTGGGGGAGAAACAGGAACCCATGGCCACGCCACGTAATTGTCTCCAAATGTCCTTCCCAAAGGCAAAATAATTATTATTGAGACACCAATGCATAAGTTCTAAAATGACTTTGTTATGTTCATAAAAGTCAGCAGAACGAGTGTCCAAAAAGTGTTTCGTAGCCCTTAATCCCTCTGGATGACCAATGCTTGTATAAAGGGATTCCACATCCAATGTGATGAGCAACATATCCTCTTGCCATTCCAAGTCTTTGATCTTTACCAAGAAATCGCCAGTGTCGCGCACATAACTAGGCAGTTTTTTGACCAAATCTTGCAAAAAATAATCTATATAGCGACTGACATTTTCGGGATTAGATAAAAGACAGGGAGGACCGGAAATTCTTTGTACATGAATTTATATTCCTCACCTGAAATTAATCCCTCTCGCCGATACCTACTTAACAATTTTTCCAACACAGTCTTGGCATTAAGATATTCTTTCTTGTTGGTTTTGCTGTAACACGAAGTAATGCTGAGTTGACGCAGAGCTTCGGCCACATAGTCTCTTTTTTCCCAAATCACCAAGTTGCCACCTTTATCAGCTGTTTTTACAACTATGTTTGGGTTACTAGAAAGTTTCTTCATAAGCGCTATGTAATTTGCTTGTTGTTGGTAATATTTGCTTTTGTTACGTTTGCAAGATTATATATATATATATATATATATATATATATATATATATATATATATATATATATATATATATTCCCGAACAGTCCACTCCAATTGCGGCTAGACAGATGACCCGCACACCATGCCTTCAATATCAAAAAAGTTTATTCAAGCCCCTACCCCCACAACAGACGCGTTTCGCCCGGAGGCTTCGTCAGTGTAAAAAAAAAATATATATATATATATATACATATATATATATTTTTTTTTTCAGGGCCACAAACTAATTAAAAAACAAAAGGGATAAGCCTATTCAAGGCTACAAAATCACCATGAAAAGAGAAAGGGATAAGTAGTGTATTAAATCATATTATGGGAGAAAAGAATTGGGAACAATCTACCAAATATATCCTTATATTATGCAATATGTTTTTGCAAATTATCCCTTGCTTTGTTCAAAGCCAGTATTTACTGTGAACATTTTCAGTCTGTTGTCACATGTTTTTAAATGGTTAGCACTAGAGCACTTTATTTGAAACACGCCTTAATAACCACATGAATTGTATTAGTAGTAACACACTATAAGATGGCCGCTGCGAATACAATCTAGGCACTGAGCACCATTTTCTATGTTGTACAACATATCGTGGCTTTAAATGGCGTCACTATGTGCACACAAACTGACACTGACGAAGCTTTTTTAAGCGAAACGTGTCTGTTAGGGGTGAGTGGTTTGTAATAAAACATCTTGCAAAAGGAAACCTGTGTGCTTGCCATCTTTCAGCCCGGATTGGGAGTGGAAAAGTGTTTGAATATATATATATATACATATATATATATATATATACCCACACACACACCCACCAATGCCCACACTCAAGGATACTCACGTGTCACTGAGAAAAAACAAAAGTTACAGTAACGTTATAGTTAGGAAATGGAATTTTAAAAATTACAATTCACTGAAAGAACCAAAGGTTACAGAGACGTTATAGTTAGGCTTAGGTTTCAATCGTACAAAACCAGAACAAATCTGCAGTTATAGTTAGCTGAGCTAACTATAGCTTGCACCCCCGCAATGCAATACTTATGAGCTAAAATATTTCATCACTCTTGGGATGGTCAGTGACATCACTGATGACATCACTGATGACATCTCAAATGACCACTGATGACATCACTGATGACATCATCCAGTGACTGAATGTTTAAAAAAAGCTTGAGTATTAAAAGTGTATATACCAAGGTGTATTGATGTGCCCGTATGGATGATTCAGTGGGTGCGTGACTGACTGTATAAGTGAGTGATTAGGTATCTCAGTGAATGTATGGGTGAGTGACTAGGTTGTCTGAATGTCTGCATCAGCCTGTCAGTTATTGTCTAAGTGGCTGTATGGGTGATTGATTGGTTGTCTGAGTACCTGTATGGGTGTATGAATGTCTATGTGGGTGGGTGAGGGGGTGTGTCACTGCCTACATGGATGACTGAGTGGGTGAGTCTGCGGCTGTATGGGTTAGTGAGTGTGTCTGTGAGGGGCTGTATGGGTGGCATAGTGTGTGCATGACTATGTGGGTGAGAGAATGACTGTGTCAGTGGTATAAGGGTGAGTAACTACATATGTGAAAGACAGTATGGGTGAGTGTTGGAGTATATGAGTGACTGTATGTGTGAGTGAGTGATTGGAAGAGTGGCTGCATGGGTGAGTGTGTGCTTGCGTCACTGACTGTATAGGTGAGTGAGTGTGTGTTAGTATCTGTATAAATAAGTGAGTGGGTGTGTGTATAACTGTATAGGTGGTGAGTAAGTGGCTGTGTGATTGACTCTATGGGTGTGTGGGTATGTGTATGAGTAGCTCTATGGGTGACTTACAGTGTGTGAATGGCTGTATGGGTGTACAAGTGGATAAATCAGTGGCTGTATTAGTGAGTGAGTTGATATATGAGTGGCTGTATGGGTGACAGAGTAGATCTGTGAGTAGACCTGTGAATCAGTGAGTGGGTGTTTAAGTGTTTAAGTACTGGTATAGGTGTGTTAATGGTTTTGAAAATGGTAGTATGGAAGTTAGAGTGGGTGTAAGAAAGTTTATATTGGGGTGTGAGTGGGTGCATCTGAGATTCTGTGGATGTTTTCATCAGTGATGTATTTTGAAACATAATTTGAAATATCATGAGTAATGTCATGAGTGATGTCACTGACCATGTCATGAGTGATGTAATATGTGAGGACATAAGCAGTGCATTGCGGGGCGTGAGTTATAGTTTGCTCAGCTCACCAAATATAGAAAAGGCACTACTGCATACCTGTCTCTACCATTTTGGCAAGTTGGGTGTAATTCCGTTCAGCCGTTCGGGCTGTAGCCATGTCTAAAGGTCCCATAGAAAATGCCATTTGAAAAATTTCAAATTCCTTTTTCTCAAGAACTATTGGAGGGATTTACACCAAACATACAAAAGGCACTGCTGCTGTATACCAGTCCCTACCATTTTGCCAAATCTGGTATAATTCCGTTCAGAGGTTCGAGCTGTAGCCTTGTCAGAATGTCCCTATGGAAATTAACAATGGGAAAACACGCTTTGGGACCCCCCTTTTTTCTCGGCCCCCGCTTGACGAATCCCCCCCGAAACTTTCAGGGAAGGAGCGGAGCGCAGCGAGGCATATTTAAAGGAAATTACAGGCAGCCAAAGTTATTCCCAATAGAATGTTCGGAATTTCCTATGGTATCTAGGTCCTAACTATATATACCTACTGGCCACCGCCAGTAGGTAATATATATGTATATATATAAATATATATTTTACCTATATATAGTTAGGACCTAGCTACCATAGGAAATCTGCAACATTCTATTGGGAATAACTTTGGCTGAATGGAATTACACCAAACTTTGCAAAATTGTAGGGACTGCCTTTTCTATATTTGGTGAAAATTGCTCCAGTGGTTTTTCTGAAAATTAACTTCAAAAATACATATATATCTGGGCGGAGCCTAACCACACATCTCATTGTGAGATCTGATTGGCTGTCAGCACTTCATCCAAGAAGTGTTGGCAGGCATCTTGGGACCAATATACATGATAGCACCTCATTAAAAAGCATTGTAGGTAATTGTTACATTATAAATCATTTGTTGATGGCACCATACTCATTTTAGGAATTGTGGTATGTTCTAAGGTGATTTTAGCTAGCAACACAGAAAGGGTGGCAGGCACTATTGCTGCACTAGCTGACAGTTGACAGTTGCACGCTATAATTTCCAATCTTGCCCACCTCCTAAGACCAGCCACCACAAATGGTCTTAACATATAAACTTATTTAACACAGCAGTGGAGAGGCAAAGCGTATCAGTACTTATTTGTGGCTTTAAATGCCATACATATAAATCAACACAGATGACAGGAGTAATGTTTTTTTCCTATGGACAGTTTGGTCCTAACTATAACTATTGCCAGTAGGATGTTTATATATATCTATATATCTATATATCTATGTATGTATGTATATATATATATATATATATATATATATATATATATATATATATATATATATATATATATATTGCTCCTATATAGTTAGTTGTACTACCTATATCTTGCGCACCCGCAATCCACTGCTGATGATGTCACATATTACATCATTCATGACATGGTCAGTGACATCACTGATGACATCACTGATGACATCTCATTTGACATCACTGATGACATCACTGATGACATCATCCAGTGACTGTGTGTTTCTGTAAAGTTTAAATATGTTTTACATATTGAAGAATGAGTGGATGTATAAGTGGCTGGATGAAGGATTTAGTAGGTGCGTGACTGACTGTATGAGTGAGTGATTAAATGTGTCTTGCTAAATGCATGGGTTAGTGACTAAACTGTCTGAATGTGTACATCAGTATGTCTGTTGTTATGTAAGCTGCTGCATGTGTTGATCAGTAGCTACATGAGTGGCTATATGGGTTATTGATGGGTTGCCTGTGCATAGATGTGTGAGCAGTTGATTCACTAGGTGTATGAGTTCAAGAGTGCATGTGGCAACAGCTATATGGGCGGTTGACTGTGTGCATGGGTATGTTCGTGAGTGAATGGATATCTCAGTGCTATATGTCCAAGTAAGTACATATGTAAAACACAGTGCATGTGAGAGTTGGCATATAAAAATGACTATACATGAGAGCCAGTGAATGTGCGAGTGGCTGTATGGATTATTGTGTACTTGTATCAGTGATTGTATAATGAATGAATGAATGAAATGAAATTTATAAATGCGCTACTAAGCCCGAAGGCATCAAGGCGCCTAACCAAAAAGGAAATCATAAAAAGGCAAATCCAGGGGGGCGTGGCTTGGATGCCGAGGAGGTAGGCAGCGTGAGCTCGGAGCTCCGTGCCCGATCCCGGAAAATATCCTGAATATCTGATCGGACCCCGATGTAACCAGTATCATCCGGTACTGGAAGGCACTGAGGAGGGCCCGGGGCCCACGGAAGACGACACCGAGCCATTCCACAGCGATATCTCAGCTTTGAAAGTTGGACCCAGGCGAGAAGTCGCGGACCCCAAAATGGCGGCGAGGGCATGAGACTCTGAAGCGACGGAGACATCTGCCTGGAGACCTGCTAAGGACTGCTCCCTGGCGACACAGGGGTGTTGACGGCTGCATCGCGCCTCTCCCCCCAGGTGCCGAGTGGACCTTGGGCGCGCCCTCGGGCGGAGACTGGGGACCCCCCCTGGTAGGGGCGACGACAGTGCGATAGTGACCCAGCGACGAGAACCCCGGGCCCCTGGCACGACTGGCGCCGGCCGGGCTGCGGTCATTCAGTGTTTCCTGCTTTTTGGAGATAACTTCGGACCCGGGAGCCCTGCCGGAGGGCGAACCCAACGGCAAACGGAGGACGACCAGGGAAGTACCCGGAGGCCACCGAACGAGCCGGCCCAGATGGGGAAGACGAAAGGGAAGGGAGATGGTGCGACCGATACTGAGGCCGCGGAGGGAGCGGAGCGAGACCAAGCGGCATTGCAGCGGATGCAGGATCGTATCCTGGAGGCCATCGCCACCACAAAGGACGCCCTGCAGCAGGATATAGCTCAGGTGGCGACGGGTTTGGGCCTCCTGAAGACCGACCATGACAAACTTAAGGACAGGGTGAAGTCCGTGGAGACCACGGTTAAAGAATTAGCCCCGGGCCAAGCCACAATGAAGGCCCAGATGGCGGACGTGATGGACCGTCTGAAGGTACTAGAAAGGAGGGCCGAAGATGCGGAAAACCGAAACAGGCGCAACAACGTTCGCCTAGTGGGCCTGCCGGAAAAAATCGGAGGCGACGACATGGTGGGCTACCTTGATAATTGGTTGCGGACGGAGGTGGCACCGGAAGGATTGTCCCCCTTCTTCTCCCTGGAGCGGGCACATAGAGTTCCAGCGCGACCGCCAGCCTTGGGCCTTCCTCCTCGCCCAGTGGTGTTTAAGTTGCTCCACTACCGGGACAGAGACTGGCTCCTACAGAGGGCGAGAGAAGCGGGGCCATTTCAAGTGGATAACAACAGAGTCACCATGTTCCCGGACTATACATTTGAGACGCAGCGACTCTGGGCAAACTTTCTGTCCCTCAAACGGGAGCTCCGCCAGGAAGGCATCAAGTACTCCCTGTTGTTCCCTGCCAAGCTCAGAGTGGTGGTGGATGAGAAAACATTATTCTTCACGACCTCCGCGGACGCTTGGGACTGGTGGGACACTTATAAAGCGGGTACGGATGGTGCTAAGGCCAGGGAGGAGGAGGCTAAGGTGGCGCAACCGGTCAGGCAATCCCAACGGATCAGGAGGAACCGCAAGAGGACCGGAAAACCATCGGTGTCGCAGACGGAGGCGGAGAGGCAGGCGGCACTGCAGGCGGTAGTGGACTTATCTAGGACCGCCAGGAGTCGATCCGGGAAGGGCACGGAATCGGAAGACCCGGGCACGGGCTCAGAGACGGGACAGTCGGAATTTGGTGGAGCCCGGGGCCCTATTGTGACGCCGCAGACTTCGGGGGAGATACTGGAGGCGTGTTGAACTGAACTGGTGGAGTGAACTCGTTGGTTGGACACCGGGGCACTGGGCCCGCAGCAATGGAACGTTAATGATTGAGGTTTTGGGGAGCTGTAAGGTGGGGATTGTGGGATGGAGCGCACGGGGCTGATTTGTTTTGAGGTTACATTGCATTGAGCCACGCCTTACTGGCCCCTAAGGTCACCGCAGTGGGGACTGCGACTATTACCGCCTTTCCTTGAGGGGTGGTCGGGAGTGTTGGTTTGGATGGGGGTACTTCCAGTTGCGGGGGGGCCTGTCCTGGGGGGGTGGGAGAAGCGAGCAGTTGGGGTTGCTCGGGGGGTAGTTGTTGTTGGAGGGGTTCGGCTTCCTGTTTGGAGAGGGTGGGTGGGGGGACCCGTGGTCGCGGGACTTATGCGGACATTGTTCTTTGCTCTTTGGTCCGGTTGTGTAGGGGGGGATGGCTAGTACCGGGGCTCTGAAATGTGTGACCTGGAATGTGCGGGGTATGCAGTCCATGACGCGCAGACATAAAGTCCAGGCGTACCTCAAGCGTAGGGGGGTTCATATAGCGTTCCTGCAGGAGACGCATCTTAACAAGCAGGAGGGGGCTGCTCTGCAGAGGCGCTGGAGGGGGCAGTTGTTTTACACGACATTTTCGGCTTTTGCAAGGGGGGCACTGATTTGGATACGGGCGGGGGTCCCCTTCCAGGTCTCGAAGTCAGTGGTGGACCCGGAGGGCAGATATGTGGCGGTGGAGGGGAGGCTGAGAGGCAGGGTGATATCTCTCTGTAATGTGTATGCTCCTAATGTAGACCTACCCGCCTTCTTGTCTACCATCTCGGGCAAATTGGCGGGTTATTTGGCAGGGCCGGTCCTCTTGGGGGGGGACTTCAACTCGGTTGAGGATGTGTTACTAGATAGATCCCATCCCCCGCTGCGCGCGTCCCCAGTGCATAGGGTCGCTAAGCGTAGGTTGGAATGGCAGGAAAGCTGGGCCCTCGCGGATGCATGGAGGGCGTTGCACCCCACCACTAGGGACTATTCCTTTCACTCGCACCTACATGACCTGCATGTGAGGCTGGATGCGTTTCTTTGTTCGGCGTGTGTGCTCCCCGCGGTGGGAGGAGCGGAATACTTGGCCAGGACGTTATCGGACCACAACCCTTTGTTGATGTCTCTGGAATGGATGGTGACTGTTAACTGCGTGCCAACATGGCGCCTGCAACCTGACACTCTGGATGACTTGTTGTTCAGGGAGGCCCTGGGTGAGCGCATTGAGAGATATTTTGAGGAGAACAGTGGCTCGGCCTCCACTAGGGCGGTCGAATGGGATGCGTTTAAGGTGGTGGTGCGGGGACACTGTATTGGACACACGGCAGGGGCTCGGAAAACACTGCTAGATGACTTAGATAAGGCTGAGACGCAGCTGAAGGACTTAGAGAAGAGGCGCCCGAATCACCCTGAGCTGCAGGAGGGGCTTAGCGGGGCACGGGAGGGGCTGGCGGTAGAGCTAGAGCGGCTGCGCAGTTTTGATCATAAGGCGTACATGGCAAGGGCGCATGCGGAAGGTGATAAGGCGGGGTCGATGCTGGCTTGGCTTGCTAACCCCGTCCGGAGGGGTGTGCCGATCATGGGGATCCAGGAGCCGGGGGAGGAGCCCTGCCACACTCAACCCGGGATCCTGAATAAGTTTCGTGCTTATTATGAGGGGCTCTATGAGAGTGGTGGAACGGGAGGGGCGGACGAGCTTGAAGAGTTCTTGGACGGGTTACAGTTACCGCGAGTGGAGGACTCGGAGGCGGAAGAGCTAGGTCGGCCCATCTCTCTTGGGGAAATAGGTTGTGCTGTAAAGCAGATGGCTAGAAATAAGACCCCGGGACTCGACGGACTGCCAATCGAATTTTATGGTAAATACCTAGAGCACCTTGCCCCACGGCTGCGCGAGGTGTACAACGAGGCACAGGCGAAGGGCCGACTCCCGGGCTCCATGTGCGAGGCCCTCATGATCCCGCTCCTGAAACCGGGCAGAGAGGGTGCGGCTCTGTCCTCGTATCGTCCGTTGTCTATGTTGACGACGGACTACAAGATCCTCAGTAAAATTCTGGCCAACAGACTGCTGGCACACATGACAAGCCTGGTTCACGGTGACCAGTGTGGTTTCATACCGACACGCAACACCACTCATAACATTCGTAGGCTCACGAGACTGATGGGTGCGGACTGGCCTGACGCAGTCTCCCCATTTGTCCTCTCCATTGATATTGAGAAGGCATTTGACAGCCTTGAATGGGGATACTTATATGAGGTGATGCGTCGCTTTGGGCTGGGAGACGGATATATAAAATGGACCAAGGTCCTGTACACCGAGGCGGTAGCGAGGGTTCGGGTGGGCACACTGATCTCGGGACAATACCCGATTAAATGTGGCACTAGACAGGGTTGTTCCCTATCCCCGCTCCTATTCGCGTTGGCGATGGAACCCTTCGCGGCGGAAGCCAGACTGGGCCGCCACTACGCAGGCTTATCATTTAGGGGGAGACCGCAATTCATATCCCTGTACGCAGATGACCTGCTGATGTTTTTGGCCGATGCGGGCCCTGAACTTCAGGGGGCGCGGCAGCTACTGGGGCAGTTCGGCCGGTTGTCGGGCCTGAGGGTCAACTGGCCTAAATCCTGTCTGTTCCCTCTGAGGCCGGGTGAACCGTGCCCACTCACTGCTCAGGAACTCCGGTGGGAGCCGCGCTGCCTGCATTATTTGGGGGTCTATGTTTACCACACCCCGTTCGACCTACTGGAAGGCAATATTACTCGCTGCATCAACGCTCTGCGGGGGTCCATGGACTTCTGGGCAACTCTGCCGTTATCCCTGGCGGGTAGAATCTCCCTGCTTAAGATGATAGCCCTGCCCAGGCTGTTGTACTATTTTAGGACGCTCCCGGTATGGGTCCCGAGCTCTGTTTTCAAACGCCTGAGGTCATTGGTCATAGCCTTTTTGTGGGGCACGGGAAGGAGGCGCATAGCGCTCGACACCCTGTTGCGCCCCAGAGATGATGGAGGGATGGCGGTGCCGGATTTTGAAGGATACTACTTAGCCGCGCAGCTGCAGACCTTTACTCAGGAGGTGGCGAGGGTGTATAGAGGCCCCGAGGACGCGAGAGTGGAAGGTACCCCGCGACATGTTCTGGCGTATATTACGCTGCACCAGAAGCTCCGGGTGGGAGACCTGACGGTCGAGGAGCAGACGTTCCGGCTTTGCTGGGACCGGGCCCGTAAGCGGGCGGGTGTCCGCTTTATGTATGCCCCCGAAATTCCGCTGGGGATGGTCACCGCCCTCCCACATGGAGGCGATTGGTCGCGCTTACTAGGATGGGAGGAGGCGGGAATACAAATGCTGGGTGACCTTTACGAAGATGGGGTGTTGCTGCCGTTCCAGGGCCTGCAGGAGCGATTTGACATCCCGAGGGGCGACTACTTGCTGCACGCAGCAGTCACAGGCGCCATGCAAGCTCACTGGGGGGAAGGGCTGCAGGAACCGGGCACCTCGATGGCCTGCCAGTACACCATGATGGCGGCGGGAACCTTTAAGGCTGTCACGTGCCTGTACGCTAGGATGCAGCGGGAGGCCTTGCAGCCTTTGGCAGCCCTGAAGGCCAAGTGGGAGCTGGACCTTCAGGTGGAGATACCAGACACGACCTGGGGCCAGTTGCTAAGGCGGGCGCGGAAGAGCTCGAGAAATGCCAGGTTTCAATTGATTCATTTCTATATCATCCACAGGGCATACCTCACCCCCGGGAAAATCCAACAGTATTTTGGGGCGACCGACGCTGCTTGCCCCAGATGTAATACAATTGGGGCGGATCTGTGCCATATGCTGTGGGATTCCCCCTCTCTGGGAGACTATTGGCAGGAAGTTGGGCGGGCCCTTAACGTCGCGACGGATAGGGATATCCAGTTTACCAAAGCGGTTGGTGTCCTTCATTGGTTCCCACACACGCCTAGGAACAAGATGACTAGTACATTTATAGATTTGGGGCTTATTCTGGCCAAGCGGGAGATCACAAGGAACTGGAAGTCCAAAGTGGGGCCCACGTATAAAAGATGGTATGGGGAATGCCTGAGATGGGCCGCGTGTGAAAGTACCTTACGGTACCAGATGGCCTGGAGGTTGAATGACGAGAAAGCTCTGGAAAGGGCGACTGCATGGGAAGTGATGGTGCAGGCGCTCCGGGATGTGGACGATGAGGGGCAGGATGGCGAGAGCGAACTGGACAGGGCGGACCCCATCACTACACAGGAGAACACACCTTAGTGAAAGATTACTTCCTCCTGCATCACACCGGACACTTTTACACTGTTAGTCCAGCGCAGAGCGACCACGGGGGAGGGTGGGTAGGAGGCTGTTTTGGAGGGATGTTGGGGTACCGAAATTTGGGGAGGGGGAGGGGTGAAAAACGCAAAAGCAACCCAGGGTTAGCTGCTTAAGGAAGCGGTCAGACATTGTAAGGAGCTACAAGAAATGGGCAGGGATGAGGTCACCCGCGCCAAGGCTGAGGTGACCCCCCGGATGGAGATCGACTGGGTCGTGCTGAGCCTGTACATGTTGTATTATAACTGATAATTGTATTGTCTGTACATTTATATTGGTGATGCAATAAAAATGATGTTAAAAAAAAATAAAAAGGCAAATCCAGAGCTAAGGGTAGGCTTTGGCAAATAGCCAGGTCTTAAGGGCCCTCCTAAAAGCTTGCATTGATGGTAGGGACTTAATTTCAGCCGGCAAAGTGTTCCACAACTTTGGAGCAAGACCCGAAAAGGCTCTGCCACCCCACTTGGCTCTGCGAACACGGGGGACTGATAACAGAGATTTATTGGCAGAGCGCAGAGTTCTGGAAGGGGTATAAGGAAGCAGCAGGTCCTTTAAGCCTCCAGATCTGTTTGTAGCCAGAGCCCCATAGATCAAACACAGGGACTTAAAGGAAATCCTGGCATCAATCGGAAGCCAATGTAATGTCTTTCTCGCAGCAGTGGCTGAGGCACGCTTAGGTAAATCCAGTACAAACTTGGCCGCGGCGTTCTGCACCATTTGAAGTCGCAGTAACAGACCCTTGTTTATACCTAGATATAAGGCATCACAATAATCAAGTCTGGAGCCTATTAATGCTACTACAACTTGCTTTCTGGCTTGTGGGGACAGATAGTGTTTAATCTTCCACAAGATATTTATTATGCCCCAACAAGTGGAGATAGTCCTGTTTACTTGCTGACCCATCCCCAGGGTTGGGTAAATGTAAATGTAAATTGATACTTGTATAGTGCACTACTCACCCGCAAGGGTCTCAAGGCGTTTGTACGAATACCGCTGTGGAACCCATCCGGGCTTTCCCTGTGAGACGTCCACTCCTGGGCACCCCCAAGGTGGAGGCCAGGCATCCTTAGCGTTGTGGGGGCCGTTGTGGAGATTAAGCAAGCTATTGCCCAGAGTTGCAGAGTGGGACTCCATGATTGGAATAGGCACCGAGGCGAGAATTATTAGGTTCGTGGAATTTTGAGCCCAAGACCCGCACTGGCGGGGAATTGAACCCTGGTCCCGGGCTAGATCTCTGCATCAGGGTCTGTCGCTCTAATCATTGAGCCACACTTCTCCCTAGGGTCAATCATGACTCCTAGGTTCCTGGCCAGGGCAGTGGGTGTCGGACAAACGCCCAAAGATGTAGGCCACCATTCCACAGACCAAATGTCCTCCTTTCCTCCAAACACCAGAATTTCTGTCTTCTCACCATTAAGCTTCAATGAATTGCAAATCATCCATTGAGCGACTGCCTCCATACAGTGTCTAAAATTGGAGGCAGCAGAGATGACAGGTTGGGCGAGAGACACCAGAATCTGAGTGTCGTCGGCATAGTAGACTACCTCCATCCCATATGATCTAATGAGCCTGGCAAGTGGGGTAACATAGATGTTGAAAAGGGTCGGACGTAATGCCGACCCCTGAGGGACCCCACAATGCACAGGAAGGGATGGAGATAGGAACTCCCCCAGCTTAACTCTCTGTTCCCTCTGGCCCAGGAAAGAGGCCAGCAAGCTGAGTGCGGGCCCCTCAACCCCTATCTCCCTCAGTCGAGATGTTAACACCGAGGGAGACAGAGTATCAAACGCAGCCGTAAGATCTAACAGGATAAGGAGGGTAGTCTGGCCCTTATCAACTCTGGTGCGGATGTTGTCAAGCACTATGGTAAGGGCCGACTCCGTACTATGCCCTCTCCGAAATCCATGCTGCGAATGATCCAAAAGGCCAGAGGTTTCCAGAAAGGCTGCGAGATGCTGGTTGAGATGGGTTTCCAGCATCTTTGCAGGGGCTGGGAGCAGCGAAATGGGGCGGACGTTTTTAAGAACCCCCGGGTCTAATGTGGGCTTTTTTAACAGTGGCTTACCCACCGCTCTTTTCCATTGTAAAGGGAAAATCCCATCCCTCATTGCCCTATTCATAATCTCTAATAGGCAGAAGAGTCTCCTTACATTGTTTGAGGAGTTTCAGTGGGCAGGGGTCTAGGGGAGATCCAGACCTAGTCTTGTTTCAAAGGACTTCAAGTTCCTGGAGGGAAAGGGGTGGAAAACTGGACAAACACCCTAAAGACACCTCCTCAGACGATGTTAGCGGGGGGATAGGTAAACACGGAGAGGTAGATAGTAACGTCCTCTGTAGCTCTAACGCCGAATATATGTCCACAATTTTAGACTGGAAGAATTGTGCAACATCATTGCAGAGCTGCTGCGAGCTGACAACGGGATCTGGCACCTTCAGAGATGTAAGTGTGTCTACGATCTTAAATAGCTCTTTCGGCGAGGTGAGCGAGGTAGTATGAGTACTAAAATACTCTTGCTTAGTCCTTATCACCTCCGCCTTATAATTCCTCAGGAGGGTTTTATGACTATCCCTGTCTCGCATATCCCAACTAGTCCTCCAGAGACGTTCCTGTCTCCGTATTCCCTGCCTAAGAAGTCTTAACGGTTCAGAGAACCATGGGGTCGATGGACTTTTCCTTGCAAAGTAGCGCAGTGAAGCTGGTGCAAGTTCATCAATAGCTGTTTTAATGGCACTATCCATCCTAAGAACTGCCGAACCTACATCCTCCTCTGAGGAGATCGCCAAACTGGGCAATCTGGGGGCAAGCGCATCATTAGTTATATTCTTGAGGTTACGCCTCAGTTCCATTTTGCTTGGCTCGTTCCCCTTGCTATTAACTGTGGCAATCATTAATTCTATAGGGACCGCGTAATGGTCCGACCAGGAGAGAGGGATAGGAGTCTCAATGGTCAAGCGGGTGTCATTCGAGAAGACCCCATCCACCGTATGGCCCGCCTGATGAGTGGGACCCTTAACTAGCTGTTGCATCCCGCAGGCAGAGAAAATATCCAATAGGGATAGGGTTTCATTGGACTCCAGATTTTCCAAATGGAAATTCAAGTCCCCCAGAACGGTTAAGTGCTCACAGCCGAAGTGTGGCTCTAGAATGTTGAGCATATGATGGCCAAAATCCGCTCTAGCCGCCGGAGGTCGATAGATGAGAAAGCCCGTAAACGGAACTACATATGATCCGTTAATCGAAAATTGAAGGGCCTGAAAAGCGTCTTGAGGTTCTGATAGTGGAGTGATATGGCAGGAATAGCAGTCTCTATAAAGGATGCTCAACCCCCCCCCCCCCATGCGTCCCACTCTGTCCTCCCTCACCAACGTATAACCTTCTGGTACCGCTTCCACCAGATCAGGTCCCGAGGAATCCTTGGCCCCAAGAGGGTTTTCTAGCCAAAACAAAATCCTTAAATGCAAGATTGTTCTTAATCAATGACCTAGCGTTTATGAGAAACCCCTTATCTCTCCTCAAGAGAGTAAGTATGTGTTAGTATATGTTTGAATAAGTAAGGCGTTGTGCGTATAACTCTATAGTTGAGGAAATGGAAGTGTGATTGATTCTTTGCATGACTGACTAGGTGTGTGAGCAACTCCATGGATGAGTGGCAGTGTGTGAGTGTCTGTATAGGTGTATGAGTGCATATGATAGTGTTGTATTGATGAGGCACTGTATGTATGAGTGATTCTATGGGTGAATGAGTGAATGTGTGTGTAGACCTAGGAATCAGTGAGTGCGTATGTAGTAACTGGTATTGGTGTGTCAATTGTTTCAAGAATGGTAGTCTGTATTTAACACTGGGTGTATCAAAGGTTACATTAGAGTGTGAGGAGGTGCATCGTATTATCGCATGAATGATATCATCAGTGATGTGATCAGTGATGTCAAATGAGATGTCATCAGTGATGTCATCAGTGATGTCATTTGAGATGTCATCAGTAATGTCATCAGTGATGTCACTGGCCATGTCATGAATGATGTAACATGTGACATCATCAGCAGTGGATTGCGGGTGCGTGAAATATAGTTAGTACAACTAACTATATAGGAGCAATTTCAATGGTTTTTTAAATGATAATTCCTAACTATATAAGGCCTGAAACCTATGGTTTTTTAAGTGAATTTGCAAGGTTTTTAAAATGCTAATTCCTAACTATATAAGGCCTGAAACCTATGGTTTTTTGAGTGAATTTGCAAGGTTTTTTAAATGCTAATTCCTAACTATATAAGTCCTGAAACCTATTGTTATTTAAGTGAATTTGCAAGGTTTTTTAAATGCTAATTCCTAACTACATAAGGCTTGAAACCTATGGTTTTTTCAGTGAATTTGCAAGGTTTTTTAAATGCTAATGCCTAACTATATCAGGCGTGAAACCTATATTTTTTTTCAATAAATTTCGAAGGTTTTGTAAATGCTAATTCTATTAGCAGGTAACGTTTATATATGTTATTATCCTTCTGGGACCACCTGAGCAGCCATCTTGTTTCTCAGGAGAAGTGAGGCACAAGAGAGCCCAAAACAAGAGTGGAAAACGCGAAAAGGGGGCAGGGTTGAGACCCCCTGACCCTCTAGCCCAGTGGTTCCCAATCTGTGCGCCGCGGCACCCCGGTGCGCCGTCAAAACCAGCCAGGGGCGCCGCGCATGAAGCACACAGTTTGTGAATTTGGGAACCACTGGACCGTGAAAGACGTTCACCTGCTTCGAGGACCGTGTTTGTGTGGTCCTCTTTTTATTTCTATGACCGCAAGTTTCAGGTGTTAGAGGCCCCCGGGCTCGATGCAGAACAGGATGAATATTCTGAGGCACAGGCAAACGTACAGAAAATAAAGGGCACCAGGAGAAACTGGAGCTGCAAGCAAATTTCTCGTTCTTTCACCAACAGAGAGGACTTTCTTTTCAAAGACTTTGGTTTTTAGAAAGTGTATAGGTTGTAGACACGTGCAGAAATGCTGGCATCATGTCTGCTGATTATATAGGCTGATATAGTATTATTGTTGTCAGTTATGGATGCTGCCATAACATCATGGACTCTCGCTGTATTAGCTGAAATGTTGTGATTGCTTATGATTATGGGAGCATATAATCAATATGTGAATCCAGATGATGCATTTATCACCATGTTTTTTAGACTTAATGATACTTTAATGTTTGCAAGTACTGTAAGGTCGCCGATCAGATACTATAAAAACTTAGGTATCTGACCTAGGGTTCACACCAGGACTAAGCCAGGGGTCACAAGGCTTTGCAACGGCAACCAGGCTAGTCGGAGAAGACGCTGGGAACAGTGCACCCTTTAGCTAAGCACTGCTTTTCATTCCAGGGCAAAGCCATGATAAAGAATTACTGAGTTGCTATTTCCTAATGAAAACAGATGTGCGATCTATCCTAATTAACTCTGACAATAGCCATGCTGTTTACCGTTGCAGCTAAAACTTAGCATAGTGCCTAGAAATAGCTTTAGACTTTTAGGATGTTTAGAACACAGTAAAAAATTTAGAAATTCGTGTTTTTGCTGACTATTACATGCTATTAACGCATTCTGTATTGTTACAGTTCATATTTTATGCACTCGACTAGGATTTTAAAATAAACATTTTAACGTACCTGTAGCTATTTTGAGTGTGATATTCATTGACCGAAGTGGGTTTGGGGTTCCACTGCTTCCTGCCAATAAAAGTAATGAAGTCATAGGCACAATGTAAATAAACTCCAAACCACTTTAATGTCTAAATTACACTGGTTTGTAGTTGACACTCTTCTACAAGTGCCAGTTAAGTGCTCCCTGGTACTTTACGGTATCGGTCTGGTCTACCGGTGGCCCCCACTCGGTCTCATTTTGAGAGTATTCTCTCTGACAGTATTGCAGGTTTCTTCAGCTTGTCTCCAGTCTTGGTCAAGCTACTCCAATCCCCTTTAATTTGTTCATGGAAAGAGAGAGGTGCTGTTCTTTGTAACCCTTTAAGGACTGTTCAGTGGACCTAAATCAAAACATTGCAGTCACGATTGTGCACTTTCTGGGACTACGCACTCCTGTGACCGGGCTTACATCCCACACCCTAAAAAAAAATTGTAACATTGTGGGGAGCCGCGGGCGAGGGCTAATACGTCAAGGGAGCCGTGGGTTGAAAAAGTTTTGGAACCACTGCCCTAGCCCTTCTCAGGGGGTCCCAAAAGGACCACCAAGTGCAAAAAACAAAAAAAAAATTTAAATCGTAGGGTACGCGCACAGTACGCGTACCCTACGCGTACGGTGCGCATACCCTGCGATTTTTTTTTTTTTGCCCTTGGGGGTCCTTTTGGGACCCCCTGAGAAGGGCTAGAGGGTTGGGGGGTCTCACCCCTGCCCCCTTTTCGTGTTTTCCACTCTTGTTTTGGGCTCTCTTGTGCCTCAGTTCTCTTGAAAAAACAAGATGGTGGCCAACACTTCCTGGTTTGGACAGTTTGGAATGTTGACAGTCGACTGCCAGCCAATCAGAAACTCGCTCGCGCACGTAAGGGTACACGCACGTACGCGTACGGTACGCGTATGGTACACGTACGGTGTGCGTAAGGTGAGCGCATATAGATATATAATTTGATCAAATTCAATTTTCTCAACAACTACTGGAGGGATTTTCACCAAATATAGAAAAGGCACTACTGCATACCTGTCCCTACCATTTTGCCAAGTTTGGTGTAATTCCGTTCAGCCGTTCGGGCTGTAGCCGTGTCTAAACTTAGGTCCCATAGAAAATGCCATTTGAAAAATTTCAAATTAAATTTTCTCAAGAACTACTGGAGGGATTTTCACCAAACATAACAAAGGCACATCTGCATACCAGGCCCTACCATTTTTCCAAGTTCGGTGTAATTCCACTCTGCCGTTCGGGCTGTAGCGGTGTCTAAAGGTCCCTATGGAAATTAACATGGGGAAAACACGTTTTGGGACCCCCCTTTCGGCCCCCGCTTGGCGAATCCCCCTAAAACTTTCAGGGAAGGAGCGGAGCGGAGCTGGCCAAAATTCTGGAAAATTACACACAGATTCCTCAATCGGCCCCAAAATTATTCCCAATAGAATGTAGAACGCATATAGATATATAATTTGCTCAAATTCATTTTCTCAACAACTACTGTAGGGATTTTCACCAAATATAGAAAAGGCACTACTGCATACCTGTCCCTACCATTTTGCCAAGTTTGGTGTAATTCCGTTCAGCCGTTCGGGCTGTAGCCGTGTCTAAAGGTCCCATAGAAAATGCCTTTTGAAAAATTTCAAATTCAATTTTCTCAAGAACTATTGGAGGAATTTACACCAAACATACAAAAGGCACTGCTGCATACCAGTCCCTACCGTTTTGCCAAATCTGGTATAATTCCATTCAGCCATTCGAGCTGTAGCCTTGTCAGAATGTCCCTATGGAAATTAACATGGGGAAAACACGTTTTGGGACCCCCCTTTTTTCTCGGCCCCCGCTTGACGAATCCCCCCGAAACTTTCAGGGAAGGAGCGGAGCGCAGCGAGGCAAATTTAAGGAAAATTACAGGCAGCCAAAGTTATTCCCAATAGAATGTTCGGAATTTCCTATGGTAACTAGGTCCTAACTATATATGCCTACTGGCCACCGCCAGTAGGTAATATATCTGTATATATATAAATATATATATTACCTATATATAGTTAGGACCTAGCTACCATAGGAAATCCGCAACATTCTATTGGGAATAACTTTGGCTGAATGGAATTACACCAAACTTTGCAAAATTGTAGGGACTGGTACGCAGAAGTGCCTTTTCTATATTTGGTGAAAATTGCTCCAGTGGTTTTTCTGAAAATTAACTTCAAAAACACATATATATCTGGGCGGAGCCTAACCACACATCTCATCGTGAGATCTGATTTGCTGTCAGCACTTCATCCAAGAAGTGTTGGCAGGCATCTTGGGACCAATATACATGATAGCACCTCATTAAAAAGCATTGTAGGTAATAGTTACATTATAAATCATTTGTTGATTGTACCATACTCATTTTAGGAATTGTGGTGTGTTCTAAGGTGATTTTAGTTAGCAACACAGAAAGGGTGGCAGGCACTATTGCTGCACTAACTGGCAGTTGACAGTTGCACGCTATAATTTCCAATCTTGCCCACCTCCTAAGACCAGCCACCACAAATGGTCTTAACATATAAACTTATTTAACACAGCAGTGGAGAGGCAAAGTGTATCAGTATTTATTTGTGGCTTTAACTGCCATACATATAAATCAACACAGATGACAGGAGTAATGGTTTTCCAAACGGTGACGTGATTTTCAAGTGCTTTTATAGTGTCATAAAATCCACAGCCAAAATCCACAGCCTACGCGTTTCGCCCAAACACGGGCTTCTTCAGGGCTGTAAATAATGTATATATACATATCGTAAATGCAGTGTAAAGGCACAGTGTAAAAACACACACATATACAATTCATAATCATAAGACAATATGTGAAACATTACATATTTTATAAACATTCTATTTAAAATGTCAGTATCAAGTCATGGAGAGAAAAAGAGCGATTAACCGACGGCCAGTCAGAGAGCACGATAATTAAACATCATCATCGCTAAGGCAGATAAGCTAAAAAACGAAACAACATAGTTGTACATCACAGTGGCTAGAGCAAGCAATCCACGATCAACAACTGGTCGGTTGTTGGTGTTACATATTTCTATATTGGTTGGTCATTTTTGGACAAAAAGTTATACCACTATCGATTTACACATGCTTGTACATAGTGGAAGATTCGATGTTTGTTGGAAGAGAGAGGTAACAGGCTTCCTACCTAGCCATACGTCACCCACAAATATAGGTGGTGGAAGCACACTGGGATACTGGGGATGGTAGAAATGGTTGGCACACATTTGGCCATTGTCCTAGGAGATTGTGTACGGGGCTGCTGAACTTGGAACAATACAAATTAAAAACTTATTTCATATGAGTGTTAATACTAGAACGTTCAGGTGGTCTACCTTGGTGTCGTATCTCAATGCTACAATGGCTTCGAAACTGGATTAGTCCATTGGTGTAGTTCCAAGGAAATGGTGCATGTGTCCCACTTGCTTTTATGATAAGGTCAAGTATTATTTTGTGATCTATGAAAGATATTAATTCACTAATTTATATAAATTCCCAAGAGAAAAGTATTGAGATTACACAAACTATGTGTGCGACACAATAAACTCCACACGCTTACCCCTTGTATGCTGTCAAACTCCTAGTTTCAGAGGATGAAATAAGGACTTCAAATTTAGCTGTGTCGCTATACAGGGCTGATTAAGGCATAGTGTACCAACTGTAAATATGAGAAGCAAACATATTGTTAGCCTACTCCCCTCTTACATCTATGGTTAGAAAAATACTGTTTTACATGAAAAAAATATAGAGTAAATCGTTCCTATGATCCCATTAATGCAAGTTTCATGTCCACTGTGTCTATTAGTGTTTCTGATAAAGTCGAAAAGGTCTCCAAATCCACCACTCCCTCTAGTGATCAAAACGGAAATCATATGTCAGCCCAATTACCATTAGTCGTAGAGATTTCATGTATCACATAGACACTCGCAAAACGAGTGATTGTGCCCTTTAACCTTAATGCCCAGTAATTTAAAACAGGAAAACGCACAGTTAAAATCTACATGTGATGCTCTCTTAGACTCCGAGAAGCCCTTAGTATCCATCCCGTCGTCAAAGCGAATGCTAGCCTCCATCAGAGCTGTCACACGAAGTGCTCTTACCTCAAGTATCGGAGCCCTTCTCCTTCAATATTCGTTCCGGAAGTGTAGAAACGAAAGACTAGCCTGGGCCCTTTTTATCCCAGGTTTAATTGAAAATTTAAAACACCTGTGTCTCGCGCGAAAATGCTGCGGTGTCCCACAAAACCCGGACTGGAACCCGCATTAGTGTTTCTTCCGAGATTTACGGTTATGGCTCAAAAGACGAGCGATTAGGCTCAGAAGGAAATAATGCTGAGTTATAACATGAATGTTAGGTCGAAACGGGGCACCCGAATGCACAAACCTAAAATATATTTTTTTACTTGAAACAGAGACAAATATAAAAGTTGGTTTCAAAAAGCTTGGTTCATGAAAGTCAGCACGAACTCCCTGTATACCGCGGAATATAGCAGAAGTCTGCTACTAGTACCGTACCTGAATTCGATGAGGTAAACACGCGATCAAAACTAAGTATAATTGCTGTTCCAAATGTGAAATTAGATCGTGACGGTCACGGAAAAATAAACTAAGTCGCCGTGTGCAGGCACGAATCCCTGTCCCATACGTTGGAAATAACAAGCTTCTACCAATGGTGCTACTACCAGGTTGAGTGTATATAGACGCGATCGACAGAGGCTTAACTTGAGCCCTTTGCCTAGCGATGTCAGGATTGATGTTATCCAGTCATAGTTTCGTATACAGGGAGGAGAGAAACACCCATAAGTGTGGTGCCAAATAATTTAAACTTGTGTAGCCGATCAGATATTGTTAGGTTGAGTGCCAATACCAATACAGTCTTAGAATTCGCATTTTGAACAATAAAACATGAAGATGTTACTAACGAATAGTGGAGCGAACACGCTGTACCGCTGATCAAGTGTCATACATCCATACCATGTGTGCTAATGCGGCCTCTGTCGAAATACTGGATGAGCCTTGAGACCAAGTAGATGCTAGTCTAATCGTGTGTTACAGGGATGAGGGTAAAGAATTGTAAAAGTTCGTGAAATTACTAATAGGTCTACTGTTTTTATACTAATGTTAACGTCTCGCTGTGTGTGCTCTTCCAAAGAACAGTTAAGAAGTGAGAAAACACAAACAACAGACGGAACAATCAATAGCTGATATTACATGGTGCTGTCTTATACCTTATCACGCCTATGCATGTCACTGTAGGAAGGGAATATGCTACGTACCAGTATGCATCTGTTCTTGGCATGTAGGGCCGCTAACATTCATATCTTGTGCATAGATCGCCGCCTAGTTTTGGGTCCGGATGATTGCACCTTGTTGTCCTGGAAGAGTCTTTGAAGTATCACGCGATAGGTGGCTCCTCCTCTGGACTACAGTGCGCATGGGCATCCTCTGCATCCTCAGATTATTTTTCGCCATTGTGGCAGAGATGGAGACCAATACAATACAAGATGACCATGCTTACAAATAATTCTGACTACTACATCTGCGACAGGCACCGGGGAGGATGGGCGGGCTATATGAATGTTAGTGGCCCTACATGCCAAGAACAGATGCATACTGCTAAGTAGCATATTCCGTTCGAGGCATGTGGGCCGCTAAATTCATATCTTGTGCATAGAATAAATAGCAGTTTCTCCCTTAGCGGTGGGTGCCCGAGCCAGCTGCAGCTGCCTGTAAAAGGGACTTAAGAACAGCCTGTCCTACAGCAGCTTGCTGCTTGGAATGTACATCAACACAGTAGTTTTTGGTGAATGTATGTATGTTATTCCATGTGGCTGCTCTACATATGTCCTCCATTGGAATGTTACCCAGGAAAGCCATGGATGCCCCTAGCTTGCATGTGGAATGCGCTCTTGGGGGGACTGTTAGTGTGCGTTTAGCCTTCTGATAACAAATCTGAATGCACTTAACAATCCATCTGGCTATACCTGATTTGGAAATGGGTTTGCCCTTGTGCTGTGGTGAAAAAGCGACAAAGAGTTGTTTAGTCTTCCTGAAATCCCTCGTCCTGTCTATATAGTACAGGAGAGCTTGTTTGACGTCTAATGTGTGCAGTGATCTTTCTGCTACTGAGTCTGGATTAGGGAAGAAAACCGGCAGTTCAATAGTTTGATTAATGTGGCACTGAGAAACTACCTTGGGCATGAATTTAGGGTTGGTGCGTAGCACCACCCTATTTGCGTGAACCTGCATAAAGGGTTCTTGAATGGTTAGGGCTTGCAGCTCGCTAACCCGTCTCAGCGACATGATCGCTACCAAGAAAGCAACCTTCCAAGTTAAGAACTGTATCTCACAAGAGTGGAGAGGTTCGAAAGGAGGTCCCATCAGTCTGGTCAAAACTATATTAGGATTCCCGACCGGTGAAGGTGATCTTCTGGGTGTAATGACTCGTTTGAGACCCTCCATAAAAGCCTTTATGGCTGGCACTCGAAACAGTGAAAGGTGTTGCCTGTTCTTTAAGTAAGCCGCTATTGCCGCCAAATGAATACGTATAGAACTGTATGCCAGATTGCATCTGTATAAATGTAACAGGTAACAAATAATGTTCTGTTTTGATGCATCCAGCGGGTTTATGTCATGGTTGGAACAGTAAATGACAAAACGTTTCCATTTGGCAGCATAGCAGGCCCTAGTGGTAGGTCGTCTTGCCTCCTTGATGATGTCCATACAATCAGGAGGCAGATTCAGATACCCAAAATCTATGACTTCAGGAGCCATATCGCAAGATTCAACTGTTGTGGATCTGGGTGCTGAACTTCACCATGGCTCTGGGTGAGAAGACTGGGTGTAAGACGCAGCCTTTGATGAGGCACCACGGAAAGTTCTAGGAACGTGGTGTACCATGCTTGCCTCGCCCACGTTGGAGCAACTAGGATGAGAGTCTTCGAGTGCTGTCTGAGTTTCCGTGCAACCAGAGGTATGAGTGGGGCCGGCGGAAAAGCGTACGCAAATCTGCCTGACCAGTTCATCCATATCGCATTGCCCTGAGACCGCGGGTGTGGGAACCTGGCGGCGAAGTTTGGGCATTTTGCGTTCTCGTTTGTGGCGAACAGGTCGATGTCTGGATGTCCCCACTGCTGGAAGTACGGTTGCAGCACCGAGGGATGAATCTCCCACTCATGCACCTGATGGCTGTGTCTACTGAGCAGATCCGCCATCTGGTTGTCCTGGCCCAGGAGGTGCTCCGCCAGGAGGAAAATGTTCCTCTGAATGGCCCACTTCCACATGCTCTGAGCCAATTGAGACAACTGTGGAGAGCGAGTACCTCCCTGCTTCTGAATGTAATACATGGCCGTCATGTTGTCCGTCCGGATCAACACGACCTTGTTGCACAGATGTATCTTGAAAGCCTTCAGTGCCATGAAGATTGCCATCAATTCTAGCAGATTGATGTGCATCCTCCTTTGTTGATCCGACCATAGTCCCTGCACTGTATAATGAAGGATATGCGCCCCCCACCCCAGGAGGGATGCGTCTGTCGTGAGCACTACTTGTGGTACAGGCTCTTGGAACGGTCGTCCCTTGCAAAGGTTGCGTGGATTCCACCAATGCAGAGAGTTGTATGCACGACCGGTCGCCAACACTAGGTCCTTCAATTGTCCTTGAGCCTGATGCCACTGTCGTGCTAGACACTCTTGGAGCGGACACATGTGCAGTCTCGCGTGCGGGACTATGAAGATGCAGGAGGCCATCATGCCTATCAACTGCAGAAACACTCGCGCCTGTAGTGAGTGTTGTGGCCTGAATTTGCGAATCAGCAGTTGCATGCTGTCGATTCATACTGAGTTTGGCTGGGCTGTAGCCGTCACAGTGTCCAACGTCACTCCCAAGTATTGCTGTACTTGAGCGGGTTGAAGATGCGACTTGGGATAGTTCAGAGAAAATCCCAAACTGTGCAGAAGATGAACTGATTTTCTCATTTGAAGGCACAGGGACAGTGTCGAGGGACTCCTTTCACCGTTGTAGGTCGGCAACAGCAGAATGGTTGCGAGTTAACTCGCTTCAATTTAACGGGTCAAAAACTGAGGTTCTCCATTGCTCCCTAGATCGTCTTCCTCGTCCGTTGCCGGACGATTTTTGGCCAACTTCTATCCCAGGCACAGTAGAGGCTGCTGACTCGGCTCGCAATTTGGGAGTCCTGTTTGAACCTAACTTGCAACTTGATGCCTCTGCGAACAGGACCACGGCGACTTGTATAGGCTTGCTCCGCGCCCTACGTAAGATCTTGCCGTTACTCCCCCTGGAAGCTAGAGCAGAGGTAGTACGTAGCTCTATTCTCAGTAGATTAGACTACTGTAACACACTACTTCTGGGAGCCCCCAAAACTTTGATCTCAAAGTTACAGAGGATCCAAAATATGGCCGCTAAATTGGCCTTATCCAGTCCACGTTCTGCTTCTTCATCTGCAGCATTGACTGACCTCCATTGGTTACCTGTCCAGCAGAGGATTGCCTTCAAGGCTCTATGCCTTGTCTTCAGGGCTCTGCACGGACTGGTACCGATACCGCTTCAAAATCTGTTCTCTTGGTATCAAGCCGCTAGACTTCTGAGATCCTCCTGAGCGTTTTTGTGACGGTCCCCAGGATTAATAGAGCGAGGATGGGTGGCCGGGCCTTCAGTTTCACAGCTGCTACGCTGTGGAATACCCTACCTCTGATGCTGAGGAGTAAACAGGACCTTACTTCTTTCAAAAGGGACCATAAGACCTATCTGTTTCCTAGAGCAATGTAGTGTGTTTCACCCGATGGAATGATGTGGTCTCAGCACCAGGATACCCTTTGGGTGACAGCTGCGCTTAACAAGTAGCAATACATACATACATACATACAATTGTGCGGGACACGTGGCTGACGCACTACTGGGCCGACTTCGCTTGCACAAGCCAGTCGTCCAGGTAAGGGTAGACATGATTTCTTTGTCTCCGAAGGTGTGCCGCCACTGTCGCCAAGCACTTGGTGAACACTCTGGGAGCAGTGGTCACTCCAAAGGGTAGCACCTTGAACTGGTAATGCTTGTTTTGTATAGTGAACCTGAGGTATTTCCTGTGTGCCTGATGTATGGGTATATGGAAATACGCATCCTTCAGATCCAGAGTTGCCAGGAAATCCCCCTGACTGAGCAATGGCAGGACCTGCTGCAGAGTCATCATGTGGAAATGTTCTGAAAGGATGTACAGGTTCAAGGGTCTCAGATCCAGAATGGGTCTGAGAGACCCGTCCTTCTTTGGGACTAAGAAATAGAGAGAGTACACCCCTGTTCCGTGCTCCTCTAGAGGCACACGTTCTATTGCCCCTTTTTGCAGCTTGCTGGCCACTTCCTGCTGTAATAAGGTTAAGTGCTCTGCGGACATAGGATGGTGTCTTGGTGGTATGTCGGGTGGAGTGGATGTCAGTTCTAAACAATACCCGTACTGGATAAGTTGCCTCACCCACCTGTCTGTGGTAATGCCTTCCCAGACTGGCAGGAACTGCTAGAGTCGTCCCCCGACCGGTGTTATACGGTCTGGGGGCAGTGACAAGACGTCACTGTTTGGTATTTGCTGAGGACCTGGTGTTATTATTTCCGCGTCCTTTGCCTTTGGTGCTGTTACCACGGTATCCACCTCTATTTGTCTTGTTAAAGGTGGTCTGTGCAACACCTTTACTGTATAGTGTCTGCTGAGATGTTTGTCCCCTTGACGGCCCTCTACTACCTGAGCGACGAAAATAACCCCCTCTGAACTGTTGAGACTGCAAGGCCCCCATAGACTTAGCCATCTCAGTGTCCTTCTTGATCTTTTCAAGAATCGTGTCAACGTCAGGCCCAAACAAGAAATCTGGGTTAACGGGGTGATTGAGCAAACTCGTTTGTATTTCTGGCTTAAAACCTGAAATGCGCAACCATGCCTGCCTCCGTAGCATCACACTAGTGTTAATGGCCCTGGCTGCAGTGTCTGCTGAATCTAGGGCACACTTGATAGAAGCATTTGATATCAGTTTCCCTTCCTGAATCAACATTTCTGCCCCCTCTCTATATGCATCAGGCAAATGTTGCAACAATTGCTCTAGGGTATCATAGTGAGCCCTATCGTATCTAGCCAGTAAAGCTTGTGTATTGGCTATGCTCCAAATATTAGCTGCCTGCGCAGGAAACCCGTTTCCTAGAGGCTTCCAATACTTTAGATTCTTTGTCTGGGGGAGGAGCATCACCACTTGTTTGTGAGTTCGCCCTTTTCCGGGCATTGGAGACCACCAAAGAGTCCAATGGCAATTGACCCCTTATATACGTAGGGTCCACAGGAGCAGGCCTGTATTTCTTTTCAATACGTGGGTTCACCACCCTTGCTCTGGTTGTGTCCTTGAAAATGTCATTGGCGTGCTTAAGGACACCCTTCAGCATCGTCAGCGTCTTCACCGACCTGTCCGACGTAGAGAAGGTATCAAACAGAAAGTCCTCCTCAACTGGGTCTGCATGCATGACCACATCATGGTTCAATGCCGCCCTTTCAATTAGAGCGTTGAACGCCGCAGTATCCTCTGCGGGGGCTGTCTTTACTTGGTAAGACTGGGTGTCCGCCATGCCTTGATCGTCGGGCACATCCTGCGAGTCATCCTGATTAGATTCATCAGGATAGTTGAATTGCTCGTCATTCTGGTCATCCCCCCCACCATCCTCAGTGAGTGTGGGGGAATGAGTAAAGGCTTGTCCATAAGGCCTTACGGACTCGAAAAGGACTGGCGAGGAAGCAGAGTCTCTTTTCCTTTTGAGCGGAATTTGATAGGATTCCATTGGCTTCTCCGGCAAGTTCTTCCGTTTGAAGAGGGTGAGTCTTCTGGTTGCAGAGTCAATGTGCAGCTTCTTAGAGCTTTCAGAAGAAGGTGGAGTGGAGCCGACGCCTTCAGGGGTGGCGGTTGTTCCTTTAAGTTTTGACATCATTTTGGCAGGGTCGGTGCCCTGTGCCGGCTTAGAAGTTTTAGGTCTTGCAGTCGGAGGCAGTCCAAAAACTATAGGTGGGGGCCCCGATGGCTGTTTGACTTTTTTCACGGCCATCGCCAACTTCGAGCCAGGTATTGCGCTGGGGTCCCCAAAATGGCCGCAGCTTGATGCGTCACGTTCCAACGCGGCTATTTTGTGCTTGTCTTCGAGAACCTTCACCAGCATCAACTTGTATGCATTCGGACTGAGGGGCGGCTGCGACTCAAGTCCGTCTTCAGTGTCCATGCCCCCGAGGGCAGCCTTAGATGACGTTGCACCATCTCTTCGGGCCTTTGGCACCTTCTTGGATGTAGCGATCTTTGGGTTGGTACCCTTCTGTAACCCCGAAGGGGCAATGACACTCTGAGCCTTCATAGGATCCGATGGAACGAGGCTTCGTGAAACGAATACTGGTTTGACCAGTTTCAGTTTCGGTTTTGATTTGTCTTTAGTCAGTTTCGGTTTGGTTTTTGAAGGCGTACCCACCGAAGGCTCTGAAGTATTCTTAGCCGGGCAACGCTGCGGGGCTGTAGAATGAGTAGAAAGATCTTGGCTAAGGCCTTCCGGCGATGCTTCGACCTGAGCCGTTGACAAGACAGTGTCACTTTCGACCCCCGAATGTTCGTACGGGTCTTGCTCATCGCTGGAGCCGCCCTCTGCAGCTCCAATAGCCATACCGTCGTCCCTTACCTCGACGGCTTCATCGTCTTCGATGTGTTCATCGTCTACCTCTTCTCCGTAGCAAGAATCTTGACAGGAGACAGGGTCGGAGAAGTGCTCCGGTTCCTCCTCTTGGACGCCCTCGTCGTCCCCAGCCTCGAAGATATCCTCCACTTCCGACGCTCTCCGCGCTGGTAGTCTCGCCTCACGTCGAAGAGCGAGCGCCTCTACCGACCTGAATTTCGAACAGGCCAAGCAACTCTCCTCGTCGTGGTCTGGAGACAGACATCTGTCGCACACAGGGTGCACGTCTGAGAGAGGGTACTTCGCGTTACAGACTGGGCAATGTTTAAACGGGGCCTGGGATTCCATCGTCGATGTCAATCTTCGTTCGGGCCTAAAAAGCTGGGAGCACTCGTGCTCAAGTATCCGGGAACCGGATAAAGTAACTCAGAACCGAACGAAGTACAATACCGACGCTTAAAGAGGCCTTTTGGCCTGAAGAAAACAAGTTTTTCCTATAGGTTCCGAACAAAAGTCACGGAACACATCCGAACCCAATGGTGGAAAAAAACAATCTGAGGATGAAGAGGATGCCCATGTGCACTGTAGTCCAGGGGAGGAGCCACCTATCTCGTGATACTTCAAAGACTCTTCCAGGACAACAAGGTGCAATCATCCAGACCCAACACTAGGCGGCGATCTATGCACAAGAAATGAATTTAGCGGCCCACATGCCTCGAACTAATGCATTTCTGGGTCGATATTTAGACCTTTCAAAGTGGAACGTAGCCTACAGATCCACTTGGCTTCCAATTGGCGTAGTTGTAACTTCCTATCACATCCCCTTTCTAATGCTGGTAGGTGATCAATTGCGTGAAATTTAAAGTTGGATCTGTCACCTGCACTGTTGCACTGGTGTGACACCAATGCATAGGATAGGTCTTGATTGATGCAGGCCCGTTTGTGTTCCTGTATCCGTATTTTAAGTGGCCTGACAGTACTGCCCACATAGATTTTGCTGCATTTGCAAATGATGACATAAACCACAAACTGGGTCAAACAGTTAAGGAAAAACCTAATCTCATAGGTTTTGTCTGAGTTGTACTTAAAACAAGTCAGACGACTTGCTTGTGCACACATGTTGCAACACCCACAAGGAAAAAAGCCCATCTTGAGGCTGAGCCACAATTTTTGTCTGTCCCGTACTGGTCGGGTGTAGCTTGGACATAAGGTTTCCCTTATGGTTTTGCATCTCTTGTAGACTACGTTGGGTTTATGGTGAATCAGATTACCCATACCCGGGGCACATTGCAACAAATGCCAATGTTTGGCTAGTATCTTGTATATATCCTGATTAAGATTGGAATTGGTGGTGACCAAAGATAGTTTCTCCTTTGGGGTTTTTGTTCTTGGTGTTAAGGTCACTCTCCGATCTAATTTTTTTGCTTTCTCAACTGCTTGTTTCAAGGTCTCCTTCTTGTATACCCTTTGTTTTAAACGTTGTACCAAATCCAAACTGTGTTTTTCGAATTCTGTTGTCTCACTACAGGTTCTTTTGATTCTTACTAACTCTCCAAAGGGGATAGCATTTTTAGTGCTAGCAGGATGTGAACTTTCGTAGTGTAAAAGACTGTTCACTGAAGTTTCTTTTCTATATAGAGTACTCTGTAAGGTGTTGTCTTTCACATATAGTGTAGTGTCCAGGAATTCAATTCTAGTCTGGGACATACTCATAGTGAATTTTACGTTCATGGCGTTGTCATTTAGATAGTTGTTATAAGCTTTGAAACTGTGTTGCGTTCCCGACCATATAACAATGACATCGTCGATGTAACGACCTCAAAATTGTATATGTTCTGACCTCTGAGATTCCGCATGGGCCCATACATGTCTCATTTCTACCCACCCCATAAACAAGTTATCATATGACGGTGCTACCTTGGACCCCATTGCGGTACCTTGCAGCTGTTTGTACCAGGTTGTGTCATACAGGAAAAAGTTGTTATCTAAGATTAGATGTAGCATCTCCAAGAGCATTAGATTATGATCATAGTTTTTGGCGTGACATGAAGAGAGGAAGTATTCTACGGCTCTTACACCTAGATCCTCCCTAATACACATATATAGGGATTCCACATCTAGTGTGCAGAGCCAAAATGAATCATCCCACGGTAGTCCATCCAATTTGTTTAACAGGTCCATAGTGTCTCTGATGTGAGACGGAAGGTTGTGCACCAAAGGCGGCAGGAATGAGTCCACAAATTGAGCCTTTGGTTCAGTTAAAGATCCAATACCTGAAATTATGGGGCGTCCAGGGGGAAAGGCTGCCTTTTTATGGATCTTGGTCAGTAGGTATATACACGGATATCTCAGATATTCCACCCATAGATATCTGTGTTCAGTATCTGAGAGCAGACCAATCTCCTTCCAATGGCTTAGCTGGTCTTTAATTAATGCAGATGCATTTACATAGGGGTTGGAAGTTAGTTTTTATAGCATGTTACCACAGATAGCTGTCTCTGTACCTCCAGCTCATAGTCCTTCCTGTTCATGAGGACAATGTTTCCCCCTTTGTCTGCCTCCCAGATAATAAGATCCTTGTTGTTCCTGATCTTTTCTAGTGATATCCTCCATCTTTTACTAAGATTTTCATATCTATAGCTTTTATTAGAGGTAAGTAGTTTGTCTTCTAGTTGGTACAGACTTAGTGTAACTTGCTGGTGTAATACGTTTATACTATTTAGATGGGCTCCCTGTGGAATAAACCTGCTGCTGGGGTATAGGCCACTATCAAGTGTATAATCCTGTTCTATGCCCATGTCTTTCATGGTCTGTTCAAAAGTCTGAGAGTCCCCCTTCGTGATAGACAATAGTAAAGACACATTTTCCACAGCTGACACCGATAAATCTGAGGAAACCATAGAACTTTGTTCAACATTTTTATTGACCTTATTCAATGCAAAATGACATTTGAGTTTTGCCAATCTTGAAAATTTAAACAGATCAACATGTATATCTGAACAGTTGCTTCTATTCGCTGGACAAAAACTTAAGCCCTTATTCATAGCAGACAGTTCATCTTCATTTAATACATAGTTTGACAAGTTTACCACCAGATTGACTTCATCTTGTATAGTCTCCTCATGTACATCATTCCCCTCTAGTCCCATTGTTACTGTTTATTCATTTGCTTTCTCTGATATCGGGTCTGTTCTAAGGTGATTTTACCATGTGAAAAAGCCTTCTGCTGGGATATCATGAATCATGTTTGAAAGAAAACTATTATCTCATGCTTTTCCCACAGTGGTTTGGAACGGGATCTATAAGCTAAACTGAAAGCATATTTTCTGGAAATTCACATTATCTTTCTCAGTCATGTGAGAATGAAGTCTGACGTTCTCAGTAAAACATGTGCATACAACAAGGACAGAGACTGTCAGTTGATTCCTTTGTGTTCTACTGCAGCCTCCTAGAGTGTTCTAAAGAACAACTAGAGCGCTAATAGTCCTACTTATTACAAAGGTATGGCACACCTGAAGCCATCTTGATTGGAATAAAGTGGTAACTCTTAAAACATTTAATTTAAAAAGGAACAAAATGAGGAGGTATATTTTGCCATAGAAAGTATGATTAGTGCTGCAGAAAAAAAAATGTGGGCACATTTTGAGTGACTTCTCAAATCCTCTTCTATTTCATTAAAAAATTCTGACATGCAGTCTCCCAAGATGGCCACCAGAGACAAAAGAGCCCAAATGTAGCCCAAATATCACCCAGATGAAGCCCAAGTATAGCCCAATGACAGAATGTCCCAGAGTGTTCTAAAGAACAACTAGAGCACTAACAGTCTTACTTATGACAAAAGTATGGCACACCAGAAGCCATCTTGATTGGAATTAAGTGGTAAGTCTGAAAACATTTAATTTAAAAAGGAACAACATGAGGGGGTATATTTTGCCAGAGAAATTATGATTAGTGCTGCAGAAAGAAAAATTAGGGCACATTTTGAGTGACTTCTCAAATCCTCTTCTATTTCATTAAAAAATTCTGACATGCAGTCTCCCAAGATGGCAACCAGAGACAAAAGAGCCCAAATATCACCCAGATGTAGCCCAAGTATAGCCCAATGACAGAATGTCCTAGAGTGTTCTAAAGAACAACTAGAGCGCTAACAGTCTTACTTATATGGCCGGGATGCCCGTCACCCCCTCCCAACACAATCCCCAAGGATGGGAAGTCGGACACAGTCTTAAACTTTTGGAAGGCGGGAGGGAGTCACCCTCCCGGCTGTATTTATTAAAATATGAAACAAAATTTAAAACATTAAATAAAAGTTTCATAATCATGTACAATTTTACATTTATTACATTTCAATGAAGACATGTTCTTTGGCTAACCTTAACAGATCTCTAATACAAATGTTTCCTAGCCGAGTCTAACATCCTGCAAATGTAGCCATTCTAAATTAAAAGTGTACATCCTAGCATTAAGGGCCAACGGCAAGGTCTTAACCGGTGTCAGATCCCTACTACCAAAACTCTCGCCCTCACGGTGTGAGTGGCGCATGCGCAGAGGACTCTACCCTCATTGCCAACTGTAACTTCCCTTGTCGTGGTGGGGGCCCCCTTTCCACTCGACGCCATCTTAAAGGTCGTCCGAGTTCCCGTGTGAGGTATCTGTAGGAAGGACAGCGTGGACTCCCCCCCATCCCCTCACTCTCTATCCGCCGTCGCGGATATCCGGCCCCCGGGAAACTAGTAGGAGGGGCATATAGCCGCCTCCTCCCCTGGGAGGGGCCTATGGCCGTCTCCCCTTAGGCGACCCATCCTTAGTGGGTGCCGCCTCCCCGTGGGAGGGGCCAATGGCCGCCTCCCCCCGGGCGCTCCCATCCATTCTGGGTGGCACCCCCCTCTAGGGACCTTGAAATTACTGCTCACCGATCATGACCTTACCGCCCGACCAAAATAAATACGACAGTTGTTTACCTACTAAAGAAGGAAAAAATTCTGACATTTCCTCGATGTGTCATCGACTGCTCACTCCTACCAAGCAAAACATTATCCTACAGGCAGAAGTCACATCCTTATCTTAAACATTCCTTTACTTTTCTACCAAGGAAAAAAGGCCTATCTCAGCAAAACTTTATTTAAACAAACATTGCCATAAGGGGCTGGTGGGCGGGTCAAAATTGCTGCTTGTTCCGTCGAGGGCTCACGAGCAACGAGTGGGTGCAGCCTTCAGAGCACAGGAACAAGAGGACGCTTCTTCGGATTCCCGCTCTATTTATTCTTCTGCGGGAGGGCGTGTACCCTCCTCCGGTACGCCTACTGGGCGTGGTCTTTGCTGTAGGTGTCTAGGACAACCCCTCTTGGGCGGGAAAAGGCGCGCCCCGGCTACGCCGCTTCGGGCATACCAGTCGAGACACGCCCCCGCCCAAAATGGTTTCCCGGGAGGATCGGGGCACCCAACCATACGTTTGGGGGGACCGAGTGGTCGCCCCTTTCCATGACAAAAGTATGGCACACCAGAAGCCATCTTGATTGGAATGAAGTGGTAAGTCTGAAAACATTTAATTTAAAAAGGAACAAAGTGAGGGGGCTCATTTTGCCATAGAAAGTATGATTAGAGCTTCAGAAAGAAAAATTAGGGCACATTTTGAGTGACTTCTCAAATCTTCTTCTATTTCATTAAAAAAATTCTGACATGCAGACTGAAACATGCACTTTGAACACCAGCAGCAGACTTCCCTGGTGAGTGAATTTTAACGGTTTTTTAAATGCTAATTCCTAACTATATAGGGCCTGAAACCTATGTTTTTTTCCGTGAATAGATATATAGATATAGATATATATATATATATAGAGAGAGAGAAATATGAGACACTAATTAAAGACAGAAATGCAACCGAGTACTTGTGTGACCGTCTAGATTATGAATCAGGACGCATATATAGATTCGCTAAAATATTTTACTCAGAAAGAAGGCAGAAAGTTCAGAGTGGCATGGTTATGTGCCAGGAAACCTCACAGAGCGAAGCCAGCTCTGATACTGTCTCACACAAGAAGGGGTGTAACCAATACGAGGCTGACTGTCGTCACAGATGAACTTTGTTTTTTACAGTTAAACCGAAAGACAGACCACCGACCAATGAGAGGTCGAGGGAGGGGAAGAGGATGAGGAAAAGGAAACAGAGGAGGGGAGGAGAAGGATACAGGAGAAGCTCAAGGAGGGCAAACAGTCAGGTCAATGTGCTACAACACAAAACAATCACTCAAGAAGTAACTTCCAATACCACACTAATAAATGTAAGTAATATCATTCTATTGGAAGAAGAAAAATTGGTACTGGAATTAGGCCTTTCATACTGTGATAAAAATGATTTTAACTATGCAAACAGTAGAATGGACATTTACAAGTTTGTTTGTAATATCAAACTATCCAAGCTACATAAAAAAGTCGGAGCCTTCAAACTCAGGCAACATCCTCTACAAGACATACTATTCCCCCCATGACCAAGGCAATCTAGCTGTAATAGATGTATCCGTCCTAGAGGATCTTTGGTCATTATATGAAAAAACTCATTTGGGTGTTGCCTTAGAGGATGGGCTCCCTGGTAACAATGATGGAATTGGTTCTTGAAAGCTACACTTGGAAAAGGAAGATCATACGCCTTTTCGCCCTCAGTCACGCTTCATACCTCAAATGGTGAGGGATAATTTGGACATCTTTTCTGATAACGTGGCAATGGATTTAAGACAGCTGTACTATAGGATGGCAAGTCAAAAGAAAAAAAATCCTAAACAAGTACAAATCCAGAAGGTCATAAAAAGAATTCAGAAGGAGGAGGGTATCCTGGTGAAGCCCTCGGACAAAGACGGAAATGTACTCTGGGGGTGTGATATGTACAAGAAAGAAGCATAGAGTCAACTTAATAACAGGGAATGTTATAAACAAATTGAAATTAACGAGTATGAGACGGTAAAAGATACATTTTTTGAGAGGCTGGAATAGTGAAAACAGCAAGAACTCAAGTTGGGATGAGTTCATGTTTATAAAACAAGAGAATCATGTCATACCAGTCTTCTAAATAATGCCCGAGGTGCATAAACTTATTGTGAACCCACCAGGGAGTCCCATAATACCCTCGTGCAATGGTCTGTTTGAAAATGCGTTGAAATATATTGACTATTTTTTAAATTCCAATGTAAGATCACTAACCTTGCATATAAAAGACTCTACTGACTTTTTGGAACATATATATGATAAACGCTGGGATGATACTATGGTTTTAATAACTCTGGACATTGCTACACTCTACACGAGTATAAAACATACTGATGGATTAAGGGCCACTGAATATTTTTTTTTAATGAGACCATTGACATTTTTAAATCATAACAGGATGCTGTTAGAGATGATGGAGTGGTGCCTGACTAAAAATATTTTCTTGTTTGGAGATAAATTGTTCCAGCAGGAGCCAGGGACAGCCATTGGCCCCTGCTTCACCCCCAGTTATGCTAATTTACATCTTGGCTGGTTGGAGGAGCAGGTGGACTGAGAATGTCCTATTGTGGGTAAGGTTTATTGATGATGTTTTCGTGCTGTAGCAGGGCACAGAAACCAATAATGATTTGTTTATCAGTGACCTTAACACAAATAATTCTCAATTTAAAATTTGTGGGACATTACAGTAAAACCACAATAGATTCCCTGGATATTAGAATAAAACCAAAAGGAGACAAATTGAAAACTACCATATTTTGTAAGCCCACGGTGGGAAATACAATTTTGCATGCGGTGAGCTCCCACCTAATGCCATTCATCAGACGTATCCCTTTTGATGATTTTTATAGGGCACGGAGGACCCGCAGTAACCCAGAGGAATATGAGAGGTTAAAACAAGAAAGACCAGTCGCTTTATTCAAAGGGGTTACACATTGACATTCATACGTGGGGCATCAGATAAAGCCAGGAATCTAGATAGAAAGAAGGTACTATTCAAACCATCAAAAACACAACGCAAGAAAGAACAAAATGATTTGAAATATAATAGATTTATAACAACATTTAACACCAAGCATAAAGGTGTTAGACCTATACTAAATGAACACTGGCACCTTATCAGAGGAGTTCCGTTACTGGGTCCTGAGATTCAAAAACATCCAGAAATAACGTATACACTCACTGAAAAAAACAAAGGTTATAGGTAGGCTAAGATTTCCCACATACATATCCATCAAAAATTCAGCCATTATAGTTACCTGAGCTAAGTATAACTTACGCACCTGCAATGCACTGTTTATGACCCCGCATATTACATCACTCATGACATGGTCAGTGACATCACTGTTGACATTGCTGATGTGGAATCTTGGGGCTGCGTGGTTTGACCTGAATCAGTTACCTTGTGGCTTGCCATGAAATATAAAGCCACGACCACCCCGGGGGAAGGGGATTAATTTTGAAAGCAAAGATGAGCCCACTTTTTTCTTTTTTATGAGCTGATTGAAAAAAAAAAAACAATAAAGCACATGCATAAGGGAGATAGGTTATCCTATCCCTACCCTTCACCCTATATATATAACCTATTGTAGGATGGGGTGCTGAGTCTTGGAGTCCTAACATGGCTGCCACCACATCTTTGTTGATGAGAAGGTAGCCAATCAGATCTTTAGGCATGATTGCTCAGCGGATCCTCTGTGTTGTGAAATGTACAATTTTTTAAACCTTCATTTCTCAAAAATGGATTTACACCAAATCACAAAAAGCACGCTTTCTGGACCAAAATCTACTTTTCTGCTAAATTTAGTGTAATTCCGTTCTGGTGTTTTGGCTGTAGCTGTGTCTAACTTCCCTGAAGAAAATTACATGGGGGAAATAGGTTTTGGAACCCCCATTTTTTTCAGCTCTCTCTTGATGAATCACCCTGAATCTTTCCAGCTGAGGTGAATGAGATTATTTTAATAAAGTTTCGTGAAGATTCATAAAACGGTGCCAAAGTTATAAGCAGACCAAAAAATGCCATTCTAATGGAATTGTGTTCCAAACTGTGACAGAGTAGTGTCTTCTAAAAATACGTGCAGTAGCCAGAACTAGAGCCAGAGTGGCATGACCTTAGTGTGTGCTAACAGAAGCTAAATAGAAAGTGTGTGAGTTGGGTGCATAATCAGCCCATGATCTGAGGAGAGCTGGTGGTGATCCACTTCTGACCCTCAGTTGAATGCATCTTTGTGTGCATGCATGTGGGCACATTTAAGGGTTTTCTGCATGTATGGTTGGCACTATTTAACTGTGTTACTTCCTGGTAGCTATGCCTGGTGTCAAAGACCACCAAACATATATGTTGCTTCCCATGATACTGCTTTCATCTCCGGCACAACTGTGTCCATTCCTGGCACAGTAGTGACCCAGGCAAAATAATAGTCATCCTTGACATATGTTTTGCTTTCTTGGTCTGGTTGTGCATACTGGTTGAAATCATTGACATTGTGGGCTTGACTGACCTAATTTTTGCCATCCGCAACTTGAAAGGGGGTGCCTCTACCTTAATAACCAGTGATAAAATGTGTTAGCAGCTCAGAATGATTTTCCCTGACCAGAAGTAGCTCTTATTATAGGAAAGGCTGGGGGCCCATGCTATAAACTGAGATTGGCCTTTGCCTTCCAGGAGACGACCTTATTTGATTATGTTGTAGGAAAAAGACTGGTAGGTAGTAGTGTTTCCTATGAGGGAAATAACCGCATATCAAATAAATCAACGTATCTATAACTGGAAGTAATTGGCATGAGAAATGTCATTAATGTTGCTGTATTTGCAACAGGGTGCTAAGTTTCATTCGAACATCTACTACCCAGAGGTGCTTTCAGCACATAATGAGGTAACATGCATATCACTATACCAAAAAAGAAGCTATTACAGCACACCCATACCATATGGAAAAATTCCAGAAACAGTACTGTACATGTATTAAATAAGTAACATAGTCAATCAATTTCCTACACACATGAGGATAATAAAATGAGACACGCAGAATATGAAGCATTCAAGCAGTCAAAAAAGTAATCAGTCGATAATTCCTTGTCTTTTTATTAGTTTCTTAAAGATTCCCAGCACACGATTAGCCGACACGTGTTTTGTCTGTACTCAGACTTTTTCAAGGCAGAATGGGAATATTGACGAAATATAATCACATGTGGGTCTGTCCAAGTAGTACGTCTGATAGCGTATTCCTATGTCCACAATATAAGCACGTCTTGTCTGATAGTCTTACATAAAGAACAACCGTAGTACGTCAACTAACACACAAAGGAGTCACAGATTCCAATAGAGGAGCTGCATGCTGCTCCTGTCTTAAACCATGAATATTGTCGACAGTGTTTCCAATTGATAAAAGGAATTATTATAATTTCTTTCATCCAATGTAGACCATGTTTCGCATATGAAATGAGAGGCACAACCGTGGTAAGTATGCAACTTCAAGACGAAAGTATCTCCAAAGCAAATGCACGTGTAAACGCTCGCAATGTAGTTTATATGTTCTTGTCTTGATGGAGGTTCCCTCTCCTTTCATAGTGTGCAACCACGGGCTCGGGCGGCGCTCCCAAATGCCATGAAAAACAGAATATTTAGACAGAAAAAGTGAAGGGCCAAGCGTAACTCCCATCACCCCATATTTTAAGTACCATAGCATCTTGTTTTAGGGGTGTGATTGCTCAAACTTTATATAGCCGCTCACAGCTCACATTCTGCACGTATGCAGCTTGCCTCAGATGTTGAAACCCCTTATTTTGCCTTATCTGTTTTTTCAAAATAAGCGTGGGCCCATGAAGTTAATGGAGCCTGTCAATTACATTGTAGATTATGTACACCCAGGGCTTTATATGGGCCGGGTCTCACAGGGTCTGAGCACCGGCAGTAAAGGAGTCCTCGAAACGGGTCCCTATCGGGCTCTGTTTTGTGCCCTAGCACAGGTGGTCGTCTTTCTTTCCGGACTGCAGTAACAGCAGGCACATCAATGTGCGTGTGCTCACACTGCTCACTTGTTACTCGTGGAGAAGTGATGGCATGAAGTTATGCCAGGTGAGCCATTATCTCTCTGGATTTCCCTTCTCTTTTTGCAACTCAGTAGCAGCAACATTGTTGTGGTGTCACCAGGACTTTAAGTGGAAGCTTTTTCAATCGATATCTATACTAATATAATAAAGAGAGAGCCCAAAATTTGAGGTGGGTAATCTCAGGAACCACAGCACCAATCACAACACTCAATACAGCGTTGGAAAGGGCAGTTGCAGCAGAAGGACATAGGCTATGCAGACGCCCACCATATACATTTAAAAGGTAAAAGAACCGTGCCAGCAAAGTAGTCACTTGTGGGCGTGTCTGCATTGTGCTGTGGGCGTGTGCTGGGGGCGTGCCAAACGCTGGGGCGTGTGGTACATTCCGCCCTTCATGCCATGTCTCATATCGTGTGCTGTGGGCGTGTGCTGGGGGCGTGGGCGTGTGCGGGGTGCGGGATTACGGAAAGAAAAGCGAGCGTTGGGCCCAATATTTCATTGTTTTTTCTTCCCAGGTTCTGTACATTCCACCTCTAGGTGTCCACCCTGCTCCCTTTAAATACCCCTGCACCCCATAATCATAACCCACCCTTACTCCTTAAAATACCCCAACACCCTTAAACACTAACCCATCTTAACCCTATGAATATACCCTGTACCCCAAAACCCAAACCAATCCCCAAACCCTAAAAATACCCCTGTACCCCAAAATCCAAACCTAGCTCTGAACCCTATAAATACCCCTGTACCTCAAAACCCAAACCTACCGATGAACCCTAAAATTACCCCTGTACCCCAAAAATCCCAATCCTAGCCCTGAACCCTAAAAATGCCCCTGTACCCCAAATCCCAAATCTACCCCTGAACCCTAAAATATCCCTGTACCCCAAAACCCAAACCTAGCCCTGAACCCTTAAAATACCCCTGTACCCCAAAACCCAAACCTACCCCATAACCCTTAAAATACCCAAACACCCCAAAACATATACCTCAGTACCCCAAAACATATACCCCTATACCCATACTTACCTTATCCAAACATTAAAAAAACATGCTTTTACCATTCATGCATTTGCAACGAAGGTCGTTGTAAATGTATGCGTGGTAAAAGCATATAATATGTAATGCCATGCATTATAATGGCATTGCGGAGTCATGGTACTTTCGTAATGAAAGTATGCGGAGTGATGGTATGCAGAAAGAAAGGCGCGGAATAAAGGGTGTTTACCCTCCCCTGGTAAGTATATTGGTGGCACGGCGGCCCACATCTCCAGCAACATGCTCATATTTTTTCACCACCGATTTGAAAAATGCACAGGTCTCTCTCATTGATGGCCAGCACTGACATACACTTTTAGACACACCTCCCGCCACAAGTTCTAGAATGGCGAACTTTAGAGCTAGGGAGCTAAGTTCGAATCTCGGCATCAGCTCAACATCCTGTAAATCCAGGCAAATCGCTTTGTCTCCCCGTGCCTACCACAAATGAATGTGTTCTTCTGTAATGTAAATTGTGCTCATACCATGTTGTCGAGTTTGCGCTATATAATATTGCAAGGAAAAATAAAGTAGGGAAACTCGAGTTCACACACTACTGAACGGGCACTCTTAAGTGCATCAGCAGTGCACTGTGAATCGGAGCGTTTCACAGGCCTGTCACAGATAAGAAATGCTATCAAAACGAAATCCTACAAAACAATATACTACTGGCCGGCAGCAATTCATACCCGGACAACGTCGGGACGGGCTGCTAGTATTATATACAAGCCAAAGTTGCGGCCTATTTATCTTATGCAACTAACAACCATTGACAAAGCCAATGGTCCTGACTTGTTGTAGGTATGATGTTACTTGTTGTATCATATAGCTGGGTGCAATCACAAAAGCAGCAAAATACAAGTAGGGCGGCACACTATGCTAAGCACAGATTTTTAGCTTATGTGTTTCAAGCCACTCGCTTAATTACATTGCCCCCCTTTCCCCCCCAGTTTTTTCATCCCACTCAAAGCCCTGTTCATACCTTTGTGGTCCGGAATCTTTAGGTGTGTTTTCACTAATTTTGTTTAATTAATACATGCTGCTGCACTATTGCGGTCATAGAATTTTACACTTTTTGTTTTTCCTGTCAGCTTTATACTTACACTGCAATGCGAATGCGAGGCTTCCGGTATGCATGGCCTACCATCTTCCCTTGCGCAGCCACCTTGTCTTTCCTTTCCTGCCTTACGAGCAGAGGCACATCTATAGCTCCCATCATGGTGAGAACAGGCCTTGTGGCAAATCTGCCTTCATCTGCCTTCATCCTGTCTCCTGCCAAACTTTCCAGCATCAGTACAAAAGGGGGTGGTGATGGACGGAGCATCTGAATCAATCAAACACTCACACCAAGTCAAAAGATCTGGGTTTAATCCATCACCGTTCTTTAGCCCACTCTGCCACCCAGTTCAGACATGGCTATATGCAAATCAGTCTGACCCTGTGCCTCATGGGAACAGTCCAGCCCGAACTGCCAAGCCATGTCTTCCCTGGACCGGAAACAAGCTTCTGACGACCAGTTTCTGGCATTCCAGCCGTCTTCAGCCCGGATTGCTTGAATCCAGTGGCAAAGTGAGCAAGGGACTCACGTCTGAGCATACCCTGCCACACTTATGGCGGCCAAAAGCGGTACAAAAGGGGGTAAGTGTGGCAGGGTATGCTCTGATGTGAGTCTCTTGCTCACTTTGCCACTGGATTCAAGCAAGCCAGGCTGAAGACGGCTGGAATGCCAGAAACCGGTCCTCGGAAGCTTGTTTCCAGTCCAGGGAAGGCATGGCTTGGCATTTGGGGCTGGACTGTTCCCATGAGGCACAGGTTCAGACTGATTTGCATATAGCCATGTCTGAACTGGGGTGGCAGAGTGGGCTAAAGAACGGTGAAGGATTAAACCCAGATCTTTTGACTGTGTGTGTTTGATTGGTTCAGATGCTCCGTCCATTACAACCCCCTTTTGCACCACACTTTCCAGCATGGCAGCTGGTGTCCACTGTTGATTCTTCAGTGTCCGAAGTAGTGGAGCACGAAACTCGCTGCGAGAGCTCTTTCGTGAGTCACTTCTCATGCCCCCTTTTCTCCGCTCCTACCAGGGGACTGGAGTCAGGGGGTGATGCGAATCCCCAGATTATATTTGCCCCCCTTCCCATGTTCCCGTGGTGTTGGTCATTAGTGCTTTGTCCCTCTTGCCTGTTATATATATGGCCATCAGCTAGATTTGCCTTGTATTGTTTTGTCAAGGATTAACTTTGTCTTTTTGAAGAATCTGTTTAGTTGTGAAATATGGCACAAGCAAACAGATTGTGTAAGAAGGCTCCATTTCACCACTTGTACCAAGTTGGTCGTTATATTTTTCAGCTTCAAAAGTTAACAAAGGCTTCCCTTTCAGGAATGTCTTCATGTTAAGATTAAGAACTGTGCTGTTCCCCTCCTGGACAGCTTGTAAATCTTTTGATATGTTCGTGTGGGCACCATCGCCTTTCACTGTTTACAGTTACTGTTAATACATCAAAGAGCCGCCTGTGTTCCTCGTAATAACTTGCAACCACTCTAGTATTGACTTGCCCTGCTGCATTCACTCTTAGATTTTTTTTGTCTCAGCACACTGGCCTGGCTTGGCAATCCCTGCCTCTGATGACCACTTGTTCCTGTCGCTGTTTTGACATCACCATCCTCTGCTTGCAATCACCATCTTTTGTTTAATACACTTTGATTCACCGTCCACCTGCCAAATATTACAGGCCTCTTTTAAGCTATTGTGTTGACATCGCCTGCCTAAGGAAGCCTGCAATGCAGTGTCCTCTCTCTTCTCTGGTCACTGGTCTGACAGCCAACAGCATTCCTTCACAGTTTACTGTTAAATCACTCGTTGTTTTTTGTCTTTCACAGATTTGACATCATCAACCAATAACTAGCAAGTATTGGCTGGGCTGACTTTTGGCACATCTGTTATTCTGCAGCCGGCCCAGGTTGTAGTTACTGCTGTTTTGCAAGCTGCTGTTTTTAGGTCTTGGTTTGGCAGCGTGCATGGCTGTCTCTCCAAGACATCTGGTAGTCTATAAGGGTGCTGAAACTCCGTCTACTGCTTTGTTATTTCTTGCTGCTTGCCATTGGTTAACTTTGGCTTTTTATTTGTTAGCAGCCTTATTATTGGCTCTTTAGCCAGTAGGTAACTTCCGGCTATTCCGGAAGAAGCACCGCCTAACTACAGTATTGTAACGCTTATTTTAAATAGTGCGCAGTCATTTTGACTTGCACTGGAAAAGAACCCTCGATTGCTCGGGAAGCAGCACATTAGCACTGCTCTGTTTACTTTCCTCTTCTCACGTTCCTATTGTTCCCGCCCCCTCCCGATGGCCGTTGTCTCCCAGCTCATGGGCCATAGACGTGCTTGTTGGCACTGTGACCGCGCTGCCCTTCCCCTGCAAGTGGCTCTGTCCACCAGGACTGAGCGCCCCTGGGTGCTTTTCAGTTTTATAATCCCTGCTCGATGGGGGTTGGAGCTCGGTATAGCAGCAGTTTCCCTGCTGCAGTCGCCTGTGGTGAGCGGGTGTGCCACCGTCTACAGCTGCTCGTCCTTCTGCTGCTGGGTGCTGCTGGTCCATGCCACCCCTGCAGCACGGTCTTCAATGGCCTCTAACCCACAGCAGTATGCTTGTGTTTTTTTTCGGGATGACTTCGCCTGTTGGAGCGATCGAAGAAAAGCTAGATACGCCACGCGGCACTGTTTGCGAGCTCGATACATTTCTTCATTTATACATGTATTTGTTTAATTATTTGTATTTTGTGTAGCATCTACAAGTTGGATCTATAAACTTTAGAGCTTTTCGACTCACTGGTGGGAGGAAGAAAGAGCTGGGCTCGTGCTAGCCTTTAAAGGTAAAGAGATTATTTTCTTTTTTATTCTTTGGAGATTCGTAGAAGTCTTGTCCTTTGTACCACGAGACAACAGCGGCAACATATCACCTTTCAGACACCTTCAAGAGCATCATGATCCTGGAGTGCAAATAGGTAATCGCTGTATATTCCATTCGCCTGACTTGACTCCACCTCCCGCCGCCCCCCCCAAACACAACGCCGTGTGCAAAGGGTGGCTAGTTGGGCACTGATTAGTGGGAACAGGCATTCCGGTAAGTCCCGGATTTTACTAAATGGAGCACCTGACCTGTCCCTGTTTTTGGAATGCAGTGACTAAACAAAATTATGTTTTATGCAAAATTAGGTATCAGCCCTTATACAAAGGTATATTTATAAAGCTCCACTTTTATCTGTTCCATTATTAAAAATTATATTATTTACTTTTTGCACTTATTAGGCCACGAAAGTGATTGTGCTTTATGTTTTTTACAGCAGTATTTTGCAATGGGTTTTATATATAGCACAATAACGTGTATGTTTATAAAGGCGTGAACACAAGGTGGTCTGATTGCTTGACTTCTATGAAACTATCTAAGGAGGTAAATTGGTTCCTTATGAAAAATGTGTTATATCTGCTTACATTTCATATGCTTTACTTAATCTTGCAATAGCTATGTGTTGCTTTGTCAAGGATTTAGTACCTATTTTATCAGGCAGAATATCTCTCTTGTCTCCCCTCCTTGAAACCTATTTCCAGGTTCTCCAGTGCCCCAAAGTGATACAAATTGCAATAGTGTTTTATAGTAATAATCACTCCACTGCAAATATAAAGACAACCGTTAAAAACATTGTCATTTTCAACACCAAAAGCTCTAACTTTCACAAATCCGAGACCTATTGCCTTGCAAATGCTTGTTGCTTATTGCTGTTATATTATCAGATCAATAGTTTTTTAAAATGTTTTTATGTATGAAAAGCTGCAATGTGCTGATTGACTTTAGAAAAGCAAACCCTGTGTTTGAATGTTTATTATTTGGCAGTGTGACCATAGTGTGTCTGGGGTATGTTAAAACATGTACACCATGGTCCATCGTAAGGTGATATGTTAATCCAATGCAGTGATGTGAGAAGTAACAGATCGGTATTTTCAGGCTGCATTCTTCTGGCCATGTTTTTCTACATTACCCCATTTGTACAGATAACAGTTCTGTTCATCATTACCGCGTTTAAAGGCCTCTTTCTGATTAATACATTGCGGTATTCCTACTGAGTTCTATAACTCATTTATCAATCTCAATTTTGAACATCTAATGGCTGCACTGGGGCACAAGTAGCTGACATTTCCAATACACCAGATCCAACCATCAACGCGCTTCATTTAGCATTCATTGCAAAACATACAATTGGTCAAAAACGAATATATACCTTTACAACACAGATTTTACTCCTTGCTTCAAGGGTGGTGAAGGACATTACATCTGCCACCCTGCTAAACTACCCCCAGTAATTTCTAGAGATCACGGCTGGGCCACGGGTGACCTCTGTGCCGTCACAGGAACTACCACCATGGTGGCCCTGCTGAAGGCACTGAAAGTCTGGTGAGCGGCTGCCATGTTTCAGGCTCACTAAACTTCTGAAGTTTGTTTTTGAAAAACAAAATAATAACGACCCTCTCACCCTGGGAGCTTTCTTCAAGGTTGTGGGGGGTCATTAGTGTTTTTTTCTGCTTCAGACCACAAGGTGTTCCCTGGTGGTCCTGACGAGAGGGTGGGAGCATCAGCTCATCCTTCCCAAGTAGGGCAGGTGGTCTAATGTTCTAACATAGTTGCCCCCGCTCCGTCAGGCTGTGTGTGTAGATTTCTGCCAGTGGGGGCACTGGTGGTCCGCTCAACTCTAAATAGAGGATGCAGACTGACGGTTTGGCTGACAGGGTACTCTGCCACGTTCATGGTGACTCTATATTTGGTCCTCGGTTTTCTGTTGGAGGCAGAAGCCCTGCCCCTCAGCCCATCAACCAGGGATGGACCCATGCGGCAGCGTCCTATGGGTGCTTTAGGGAGCCCAGTGTGTATCAAACCTATGGTGCTGTCAAATCTGAACGTTAGCGTGGCTAAAACTATTTAGATCTGCTCTGGGTATGGGTCTGTCGGCTAAGAAGAGATTTTTCATATACATGTATAGTGAGGGATCTCACACTTTTTACACTAAAGGTTTGCATCGAAGCACGCAAAGCCAAAATCGCAAAGTAAATGTGAGGCATTAGCCTTGGTTGAAAGTAGAGGAAGTCACTAATGATGGATGGATGCTGCAATCCAGTCTTGAAATGCTTGTGTTCCATTTCAGGGAGGACCAGGCCTGGCAGTTCGGACTCGACGGCTCCCATTGGAGCATCACTACACCTGGACTCCTCTGTCACAGGTAATAATCCTACAACATTGCGTCAAAAATGTGCCTATATTTTCACTTTCCTCTTTTTCACGTTACAACGACGTGGAAAAAACAATATAGAATGCCAAATGCCAAAATATGCCTCAAATGAGGACGAGCCATAACAATGATCACCTACGCATACAAACTTTTAGTTAGCTTGAGGCACTGGAGGGGAAATGTAGTTACAGAGCAAACGCAGCGACATTCAATGTGCAAATTATAACTTAGTCTAAATGATAACTTGCAGCAGTGGGAGAATGGCTCAAGGGGAGCTAGAACAAGCATTTCACTGCAATAGGTCTCGCATTAGGTACATTTTGAGGAATTGGTGTTGCAACTAGCAATGTTTCTTTATATGTAAGTTCTCAATTAACCAGTGGTAAGGATCCAAAGAAAAAACAAGCAAAGTAAATACATGTTACACAAAGTAAACTGCTGCTTTTTATGGGTTCCTAAGAGGGTTGGGGGAGGGGAGGAGAGAGTGGAAGAAAAGAGAGGAAGAGTAATGGGGTCAGGTGAGGAGACAGTGAAGGGGCAGATATATGGTAAAGAGAGATAACAAAGTGTGTTAAAACTGTAGAAAGGCATATCAAAGTTAAATGTGCTTCAGAGTTTTTTTAAACAGCGAGGATGCTGCACAACTCATGAGTGTTACGGTGCAGGCAGGTGGGACGATGATGCAGTCCTGTGATGTTGAAAAGCACACCGGCAGCAGATGGATGTAGATGGTGTCCTGGTAGAGTGGGGGAAAAGGGGGAAGATTGAATTTTAGATACGCTGGGCGGTAGTGTTTCGGTCTCAATGAAGTCATCGTGATGTTCCCCAGAGTAGCAGTGGTGCTGAAGTACATAAGGAAGAAGCAACATCCTGGGTAGGGAAAATGGGCTTGTAGTGAGATCTGCATGGGTGTGGATATATTTTATTACAAATACCTCATTGCACTACATGCTAAGTTTATGAAACACAGACAAGAGGTCTAGTTTTACTCTGCCCTCCAGCCTTACATACTCCTTGCACAGTGACGTCAGATACCACACTTTTACCGACTTGAACCGGATCATAAGAGCATGCCAATACGTGCTCGAACTTCCATCGTTAAGGAGCTGTAGGGGTTAAGTATAAAGAGATCTTCTGCCCTGTAGAAAGTGAATGATTGTCAGTGGTCCTTAAAGATTTTATTTTTATTTGCAGTTCTCAGTGGCGTCACTAGGGGGGTGCGGGGGTGCGGACCGCACCGGGTGACACCAGCACTAGGGGGTGACACCAATGAGTGGTGACCGACGCATACCTCAGTGAAGCTCTAATTGTTGTATTTACCGATGCAGACTTTCACGCATAGTTTACTTTCAATAATTCTTTCTGCTGGCAATCATTTATAGTTAAAGACGGTTTCTTTCATTAATAGCATTATTATAGCAGACTCCGGCCCTTGTGAACCCTGGAGTGACGCCTTGAGTGCATGCATGGTCTGATTGGCCAGAGGCAGACACAGGCGGGCGGCAATTTTGTTTCTGCTTTCCACGCACGCAGGCGTCAAAACGGCGCCATTCTTCCAGGTCTGATCGTATGCGCGCAGGCCGGGGCCTGTGGATGTCCCTCCCTGCTTGGAGCCAGTGCTTGCCCGGTCGCCTCCTCCTTCCACGCAAAGGTCACCAGGTCACTAGGCATCGGAAGATTCATGCCGTGTGTGTGTTACTAAAACGGACTCCTATCCCTGATTCAAGGCAGTGATTCATCACGGAACGTGCTGTGTGGTAAGTACAGTGATGTTGCTACCAGAAAAATTAAAGTTTCATGTGCTGATAAAAGGAGCACAAGTACGAGTAAATGTTTGTGCAAATAAATCTGCTGATTGTGCACCTTCTTTTGGAAGCACTAATCTGTTAACACTTCTCCCGATGCAGGGACCTTCCGTGACGAGTCTGCTGCTTGGATTCCCATACTGAGAGTGTAAAATGTGTCTGCAACTTATAAGGCGCACGTGTGCGTTGCTCTGTCTGACGCCACTTGTTACAGTAGAGACATCCGCTCTACTGTATCATGAGCATCTAACACAGAAGTTAATGGCTAGCTGCGCCTTTCGATTTGTCTTGCTGGCAAGATGATTTAGAGTTAACACACATTTTATTTGCTAACATCAGATTACTGGTTCCAGTTGTCGGTCTCATCCCATATTATTTAGGTGCTTACAGACCACTGTATGATGCACTATGCAAAATGTTATAATGAGGAGCCACACATTGGATGGGCGAGGTACTGGCCTGAAATGAAATACAAGGTATTTGTAGGCAGGTCAAAGTTGGGAAAACAAAGGGTGGGAGCGACAGGAAGAGGAGACAAGCTCTGAAGAGATGCAGCACAACTTTACCACGGGGTTAGGGAATGAGCCAGGGACAGCAGGGTATATAGGGCAGGTAAAATAAGCTCCTCTTTCTGTATCAAACACTGACAGGGGATATGCTTAATTTGTGCTGCTGGTCAGCACCGGCGCTCATTTTTAGCGACTGGAACTTATTTTTCAATATTAGACTTTAAGCAAGGGAGAGAAAGGTAGAAACAAGCGAAATAATGTGAAAGATAAAGATGGGAAAAAGTAACAAAGGGAGAAAAGTCAGATGAAAAGGAACCAGCGAGAGAGAAGATAAAGGAAGGCAGGGTGTGGTGGGAAAAGGGTAAAGGCTTTGGTATTTGAAAACACCAGCATTCGGCCACCCCAGCCTTCAGGGTTGCCAGCAGCAGGCTCCCAAAGGAAACTTTGAACCCCTGCACTTTTTTTTATATAATGTAATCTGTAAACCGGACTTTAGCCACAAAACATTTGTGATCTTGGTGAGGTGGTTGTGTACCTTCATCTCCAGGTTCCCTGACAATGACTGTTCATCACCAGCTTCTTCCTAGTGTTTATACCCACCAGTCCCACATCATGTTTGGTGCATCTGTAACCTCCCAAAACATGCAAAAAGTGTTATGTTTTGTGTGCTGAACTATTTGGTTGGTTTTGTTTCTTAAAAATCAAGACTTGGATAATACAAAATGTAGTATGTATGTGGAATCGCAATGCTAAAATAAGCATTGGTCCTGTACTCTTGTCAATCTCATTTTCTCTAAAGAAAACCTCGAGGTGAGTGTCTTTTAGCAATGTGAGACTTTCATTCCTTAAATACGTTTTGTGGTAATCTTTGACAATTTTCTTTTTCAATATAATTTGTGATGTATGGTGTCTATTCCAATATTTTTAGATGAGGCCTGAATAAAGTTGTGCATTGTGGTAGCATGATTCCTCTTAACATACATTGTATATAGCATTTAAAACCAGGGTTTAATTTGAGCTGGCGGTTTACGATGCTCGGCACTGGCACTTAATTGTCAGCACCAGCACTTGAAACTGTATTGCACAAGATAGCATTGTCTGCACTGTCTGGTTAATTTAGAGAGGACAACAACAACAGTTAATTATTTATTCATTATACATAAAATTAACTTCTATCCCCCTTACCCTCCCACCAAGCGATTCTTATAACTTAGGGGGCCTGGAATTGTCACACTTGTACGGTTGTAGGGTGATGGTTAGTAAGTGTATTGTCACTATCATTGGTAGCACTGGCATGGGCAATGTGTGGTGCAAGCTGAAGTGGCCTCCTGATGAGAGCCCTGGCACCAGGTGCGTAGCTAGGCACTCTGCCTGCCAACCGTGGCGGACCCTGACTTTCGCCACCACACGCCGCGTTGAAGAGCTGGGGGGGGTGATAGAGAATATTTTTGCCGCTGCCCCCAAAACTCGCGCCGCCGGGTTACGCGTCTTTGTTCTATCTCGCCTCGAGGAACAGGAAGCACAGACAGGCCCCACTAACCAATGTTGTGATTGGTTGGCACACAGGCACCCCAGACCAATCGCAAAACTGCAATGCAGCGTTGTGAGTGGTTTTGAGCATCCTGGTTCGACGCTCCAACAGGGAATGGGGGCCTGGGAATGTTCTCCATGCAGGCTGTAATGCAGCCTGCATGGAGCACAGGGAAAGAGTGCATGACTTGTGTGGGCGGCCCGAGAGTCATGACCAAACAGTCATTGTGCACTTAGGAGTGGACAAACCACTCCTCCCTTGCTCCAAGAGCAGCAACCTGCAAAGCAGCAGGAATCATCAAATGATAATAACTGAAAGTCTGTTATTACCATGTTATGTTTCTACTTCTTGCACTGCTTGAAAGCAATGGGGCGATGCTCTGGAGGAGACGCCACTGCCACTATGTGCTCTAAGATGTCACTCTGACTATGAGAAATATACCCAGTCCAAAGATCAGGGCTTGATCCATCACCGTTATTTAGCTCACTGCACCATCCCAGCTCAGAACCTGGCTATATGCAAATCAGTCTGTACCTGGCCCAGTGCATCATGGGAACAGGGCAGACTAAACTATCAAGCCAATTCTTCACCAGAAAGGAGACAAGCTTTCGGGGACCGGTTTCTGGCATTTCAGCCGTCGTCGGCCCGGCTTGCTTGAATCCTGATGGTGCAGTGAGCAAGGGACTCATGTCTGAGTATACCCTGCCACACCTGTAGTGGCCAAAAACGATTCAGAAAAGGGGGTGGTGATGAACAGAGTGTCTGAATTAAGCAGACCACTCTTACCCAGTCCAAAGATCAGGGCTTGATCCATCACCGTTATTTAGCTCACTGCACCATCCCAGCTCAGAACCTGGCTATATGCAAATCAGTCTGTCCCTGGCTCAGTGCATCATGGGAACAGGGCAGACTAAACTACCAAGCCAATTCTTCACCAGAAAGGAGACAAGCTTCCGGGGACCGGTTTCTGGCATTTCAGCCGTCGTCGGCCCGGCTTGCTTGAATCCTGATGGTGCAGTGAGCAAGGGACTCATGTCTGAGTATACCCTGCCACACCTGTAGTGGCCAAAAACGATTCAGAAAAGGGGGTGGTGATGAACAGAGTGTCTGAATTAAGCAGACCACTCTTACCCAGTCCAAAGATCAGGGCTTGATCCATCACCGTTATTTAGCTCACTGCACCATCCCAGTTCAGAACCTGGCTATATGCAAATCAGTCTGTCCCTGGCCCAGTGCATCATGGGAACAGGGCAGACTAAACTACAAAGCCAATTCTTCACCAGAAAGGAGACAAGCTTCCGGGGACCGGTTTCTGGCATTTCAGCCGTGTCGGCCCGGCTTGCTTGAATCCTGATGGTGCAGTGAGCAAGGGACTCATGTCTGAGTATACCCTGCCACACCTGTAGTGGCCAAAAACGATTCAGAAAAGGGGGTGGTGATGAACAGAGTGTCTGAATTAAGCAGACCACTGTTACCTAGTCCAAAGATCAGGGCTTGATCCATCACCGTTATTTAGCTCACTGCACCATCCCTGCTCAGAACCTGGCTATATGCAAATCAGTCTGTCCCTGGCCCAGTGCATCATGGGAACAGGGCAGACTAAACTACCAAGCCAATTCTTCACCAGAAAGGAGACAAGCTTCTGGGGACTGGTTTCTGGCATTTCAGCCGTCGTCGGCCCGGCTTGCTTGAATCCTGATGGTGCAGTGAGCAAGGGACTCATGTCTGAGTATACCCTGCCACACCTGCAGTGGCCAAAAACAATTCAGAAAAGGGGGTGGTGATGAACAGAGTGTCTGAATTAAGCACACCACTCTTACCCAGTCCAAAGATCAGGGCTTGATCCATCACCGTTAAAAACATTGTAATGCAGTACATTCAAAATGCAGTTAATCGCATGAGAAAGTGAGATCCGCTGCTTCTCTCAGTCTGGTCTAACAACCACAGTTTATTCACGTTGTGGTTTGTCAAACGGTTGTAATGTCAGTGCGCCAAGGATCAAAGGCGTGTCAGCGCAGGACAAGGGGCGAATTTGAAACTAAACATAGGGCCTTATTTATGAAGGCCTTGCGTCAGTTTTGCGCCGCCGGTGCGTCACTTTTTGTGACGCACCAGCGGTGTAAAAAATGCGCCTCTTTGCGCCATATTTAAAAAGTGACGCATCTAGGTAGATGCTTCACTTTTTAAACCCCTGCGCCACAATATACCTGCGTCAGGTCTAATGTATGCAGAGGGGGCGTTCCCCCAAAAAAAGCCTCGTAATAGTGACGCAATGAAATCTATGAGATTTCACTGCGTCACTTTTAGGACGCTGTTGCGTCAAAATCTTGCGCCTGCCTCACAGCAGGCGTAAGACTGACGCAAGCCCTTTCACATGGGGCTTTCCCCATGTGAAAGGACGCATTGCTGGAGTTGCGTCACTTTTGTGACACACTCCAGCAATGCGTCACTTTTGCGCTTACAGATACGTCAGAAATACTGACGTATCTGTAACTCACTGGCGATATGATGCGTCATACATTAAATATGACGCATCAGGAATGTCGTAAGGAGTGCGCAGTGAAAAGTGACGCATCGCTGTTTTCACGCAGCGATGCGTCACTTTTCATAAATGAGGCCCCAGGTCACTAAAACTACCAAAGAGTCAAGCTTCCAAACCTCCTTATTTGTGAAAGAGGGAGCCAACTAGTGAATGGTGGAGGCAGGCATACTTTAGCAACATTTCTGGAATCGTTCAGGGCGTTTCAGCATGCTTGCTGCAGTGTTATGCATACATGATGTTTCCTCGTCACAGTCCCGAGTCAACATGTATTTAGCAAAATAAATACCCGGAATGTTGTTTACCAAAAAAAGAAAAAAGAAAACTGAAAGAGCGCACGGCGCTGTGCTAAAAATAAAATCAGAAGCGGCTGTCATTATTACATGGGGTGCCTTACTGCTTGAAAAAATAAGTACTAAAAAAATGCGCACACCATTGCTAAAGCTTGTGTCCCACCAGTGATCTTTAGATGAATTAAGTAAAGAGTTCTCCCAAAGGGCTAATGCAAGCTAAACAGTAAGGACACAGTAAAAGCTCCAGTCCTGATGGGCATTTGCAAAAGAAGACATGGAGGTACTAAGGAGGGACTAATAAGCCTTTGAACAAATCAAAAGCCAACATTTACAAAGGACAGTCACAGCAGTTGAAAAGGTGGGCGGCAAGTGGGCGGAGCTTCAAGTCCATTCCTTACTACTCCATTCCTCGTGAGTGCATATTGTATTGTTTCACTGGTCCTGAAAAAACCCTTGCCACAACGCATTAAAAAGGCTGAAACATGTAGACCTTGTCACGAGTACTCCAGGGATGTCTATGACCAATTAAGTCATAAAGGACATCCCCTAACTTTGTTTTTTAATCTTGTCCTATGACCCCTCAAATAAATTTCAAGTGATATAGAGGCAATCTTAATCACTGTCGCTTATCACTCATTTTGCACAAAAAAATCCAGCTCCGCGGTAATTCCGGCGTCTCTGCACACCCTGGAGGCATTTGGCCCCTTGGGTGGGAACCCTATGATGCCGCATGCCACCAACTAGGTTGAGTGAGGGCTCTTTTTAGGTTTCGCTGGAGGGCGGAGCCGTTAGGCTCCTCCTCCAGAGAAATCTATTGAGTACAGTAAGCACTATGGAACACGCCCCCCCGTCCCATTGGCTAGCTCCATAAATGGAGCCTAGCCATTGGACGAGGGGCCTGTCCATCAATGCCGGACCAGACACGGGGGCGTTCCCGAGATTCTTTGGCTTTTGCCGACGTCACGCTACGCCGGGAACGCCCCCGAGTCTGTTCCGGCATTGCCGGCACCTCCCTTGCTGCTCGGGACGGGTCTCCTTATTTGTTCCTAGCTGCCCCTCTCCCGCCTCCCTCGTCCTCTCCCGCCCCCCTCCCGCCGTTCGTGTACTCTCCCGCCTCCCTCGTCCTCTCCCGCCCCCCTCCCGCCCCCCTCCCGCCGTTCGTGTACTCTCCCGCCCCCCTCCACTAGAAACTCGCCGTTCTGTGTAAAAGTGATCAGCTGTAGGGGTTTGTGCGTTTTTAGCGGGGATAGGAAACACATCACATAACATTTCCTTAGAGAGAGAGGAGCCGGCGCCCGTGCCTGACGGTGGGCGGGGTTGCTGAATCAGGAGAGGGAAGTGAGAGGAAGATGGCGATCTAACTCCTCCTCTGCTGGTGAGCAGACCCTGCGCGAGAAGCCTCGAGCGCACAAAACTTCACCGGCGGCTCCCCTCGCCTCAAAAAGAACAACAAAGCACCGGCGAGGAGCTGCGTGGAGCCGCTAAAAACCCCCCACAGAGAAAGCGGTAGGAGCAGCAGAGCCCGCCTGAGTGCAGCGGCAGCAGTGGGCGTCCCGGGCAAGCTCTTGTAAGATCCTTGCAATTAATCCCGATTTCCGATTGGTAATTGTGTATTTAAATAAATAAATGCAGCCCAGTTACTCCTTGCACTGACGGAACCGCAAGGGAAAGCAGGCGGTTACACAAGACCACTTGTATTTAAAGAAGCGCTGCTTTCATATGCAACTCCAGGGCTGGTATTGCTGTGGGAGGGGGGATGGCAGCGCCAGAAGCCCCTGTGGGGAGGGCAGTGCACTGCAGCTCGTTCACTGTTGGCATGCCGTGACACGCGTGTTTAAGGCTCTCTGCCATGTATGCTCACACTTCTGTTATCTGGTCAGCCGTGTGGGTATTTTAGTCGTTGAAAATACTGCAGCTTCAGGTGTCTGTCTACGCTAGTGAAAGATCTTGTGGGTAGAGCGCAGTTACACGTGTAGCTTGCAGGCAGGGTTAGATGCCTGGTGTGTCTGCCACTGAAGTCTTTCTCATAGCACAATGTACGCACCTATCGCCTCCCAAAGACTGTATTCCGGAGGCGTGGGAAGTGAAGACGGGTTTTAACAACATGACCACCAAGCGAACCGTCAAAATATCTTCATGTAAATAGTGTGAGCAATTCATATTTTGTGTATGTTAATGACAGACTTGCAAATTGAATGCAATTTCTGTGACGTAAATCTCCCACCCCCATTTTTTGTTACTTAAGCTACCTAGCGTTAGAAAATTACAATATATTTTTACATACGGTGTCAGTTGTTGTATTGAATGTTACTGTTACCAGTTTAATTTTTAGGCACATCGTGCCACATTTTTACTCCTTGCACTGACGGAACCGCAAGGGAAAGCAGGCGGTTACACAAGACCACTTGTATTTAAAGAAGCGCTGCTTTCATATGCAACTCCAGGGCTGGTATTGCTGTGGGAGGGGGGATGGCAGCGCCAGAAGCCCCTGTGGGGAGGGCAGTGCACTGCAGCTCGTTCACTGTTGGCATGCCGTGACACGCGTGTTTAAGGCTCTCTGCCTTGTATGCTCACACTTCTGTTATCTGGTCAGCCGTGTGGGTATTTCAGTCTGGTTGAAAATACTGCAGCTTCAGGTGTCTGTCTACGCTAGTGAAAGATCTTGTGGGTAGAGCGCAGTTACACGTGTAGCTTGCCGGCAGGGTTAGATGCCTGGTGTGTCTGCTTCGCGTTTTATCCTTCCATGTAATTTAATTACTGTGGCATTCTGCCTATAAACAGCCCTTATTTCACAGGCTAATTTCCGTTAGGTGTTCAAGCTTCTCTAAGCATTGCCCTTTGAGATAATGTCCAGAGATTAGTTTTACATGCACTGCTTTGATTGCATGCTATATAATAATCATGCCATGTTTTTTTTTTTAGAAAGGAACAGTTTGTGAATGACTGTAGATACTACCCAGAGTCACTCAAAAGGAGTTTGATTTAATTACTCAATGCGTGACTAGTTGTCCCGTTTTCCTGCAGTATTATATACTCATTCTATTTGTTTTGGCCAACTTTATAGGCATTTTAAAGATAACAGCTTGTGATGAGTAGAGATCTGTGATGAAGAGCCCCCCGACCACCCCCACCAACCTCCTCTGTCCCAGAGATCTACTGGCTTTTATGTGTAAATGTGGTTAGCAGGAGTCTGACCAAACTAGCTGCAGAGGCCCCATGGGAGAGGCCTGGCTCCTCACTGATACCAGGCAGGCCCAGGAGCATATTGGCACTGGAGTGCGGATGGCAGGTGACCATATGTTCTGTTCGACCCCACTTATCACAATCCCTGCAATCTGTATCCCTTTGCTGTGCTTACAATACATGTTTACCCTCGCAGCATGCGCTTTTAGTGTATCCCTGCCAACTCTTGATAGTTTCCTCCTCGCACTTGATGTTTTAATACCATCTGTTATAAGTGTGCTTAGAACTGTAAGGCTTAACCGACAAGCACAATTATGTATGTTGATCATTGTATACATTGAGGTACGATTTGTGCAATTTTTCTCTCAGGGCGTTTTATTAATATTATCGGACTGAAATTGACTGTGCAGCCTTTTCCCCACAGTTTCTTGTCAGGGTTTGTCCACAACTCCTTCGCAGCGGTTCCTTCTGGTTGGGCATCCCAACGCGCTTTCAAGGCAGCTCAGCTTTCTTTAACAATTACATTGGTGCACGATTGATGTGTGCATTTATATTCCAATGTGCACTGCTTACTAAAGGAAGCACATTTGTTATATTTTCTGGCCAGGGAGGCACATATGATATATGTACTTATCAGATCCGTTTATTGTTGCCAATTATGTATACATTTCCTTAATTGTGTGTTGTTTCTACAGCCATGTATCCCTGCGAAGCAGTTACATTATTTCTCCTGTCGCCAAAGAAACCTTGGAATTAAGTGACAGCTTATTAATCATTTCAATACTTAACTTCTCTACAGGAAAGCTTAAAAATATTGGCAAACCCAATAGATCTGCCTAAACACTTGTTTCTGTTTGCCTCTCCTGGGCCCTGTTCCTTTCCACCCACTATAGTTTTAGGGGTGTGGGCGTTCTATTATTAAAAGAATATTACTGTACCTACCCACTGCTGCTGCTGGCTTTTCGTTAGTGTACTTTTACAGTTTCCTTGAAATACCATGCAATGTTGATTCCCTGTGATGGATTAATGATCACAATTAATGCCTTGGTTTCATACTGGAACTGGTTAATGTGCAGAGTGGTGAGTGCAGAGTGGTGAGTGCAGAGTGGTGAGTGCAGAGTGGTGAGTGCAGAGTGGTGAGTGCAGAGTGGTGAGTGCAGAGTGGTGAGTGCAGAGTGGTGAGTGCAGAGTGGTGAGTGCAGAGTGACTAGGGAGTGCAGAGTGACTGCAGAGTGCTAGAGTGTGCTAGGGAGTGCAAGGGAGTGCAGAGTGACTGCAGAGTGCTAGGGAGTGCAGAGTGCTAGAGTATGCAAGGGAGTGCAGAGTGACTGCAGAGTGCTAGGGAGTGCAGAGTGACTGCAGAGTGACTGCAGAGTGCTAGGGAGTGCAGAGTAACTGCAGAGTGACTGCAGAGTGCTAGGGAGTGCAGAGTGACTACAGAGTGCCAGGGAGTGCAGAGTGACTGCAGAGTGCTAGGGAGTGCCGAGTGACTGCAGAGTGCTAGGGAGTGCCGAGTGACTGCAGAGTGCTAGGGAGTGCCGAGTGACTGCAGAGTGCTAGGGAGTGCAGAGTGACTGCAGAGTGCTAGGGAGTGCAGAGTGACTGCAGAGTGCTAGGGAGTGCAGAGTGACTGCAGAGTGCTAGGGAGTGCTAGGGACTGCAGAGTGACTGCAGAAATTAAGCTAATGGCAATGTAAATGACAATGCCATTTATTTATCTGTTTTCAAAACCAACACATAAATACACATGTCATTTACAATGCCAATAGCTCTAACTTTTCCAAAGGCGAAACCATTGCATTGTAAATGCTTGTTTAAAAAAGGAATTGCTTCCTTTTTTCCCCCATTACATAAAGCAGTAATCCTTTTCTGGAATTGCTCCTTTTCTGTTGATTGTGTTAATTCTTAAGGGGACCAGGAGTAGTTCCGTTATATCCTTTCTCTCTTTGTGTTTATTGTTAAATGTCAAAGTATTTTATTAAGAAATTTTACACATACAATAAGCATTGCTTCCCTTCGCGGGGTAACATCACAATCTGGCTTTTGGTCTGAACCACACACCACTGCGTGTTTCAGCTTCTGTTTTTGAAGTAGGCTGAAAAATGAAGACAAAAGTTGTTCTTTCTAACATTTTCCACAAGGGGGTGCTCCTTACTTTAAAATCTATCCACCTTCTATTTTCCAAGTGAGAAGATGTGAAAGTAAGAAAACACATCGCCTCGTGAGAGGCCCGTGAAACGTATGCAGGCAGTTGAGCATAGCTGCCAAGATCGATTCTGATTGCTCTATGCCACATTGTCATAATTTCAGTGGAATTATAACTGACATATCAAGGACTATGAGTGACACTATCTCACAAGCAAATTCAAGCAATGAAGACGAGGGACACATACATATCAGGAATTGCACCAATTTGCGCAACCAGAAACTCTAAGAAGATCTTAAAACTGATGCAAAGCACCGGAAATGGAAGGGCACTAGCCTAGTAAAAACAGTAACTCACAGCCAGTCCTCATAAAATACAGTTTTGCGATTAAGCGTGGTTCATGTGCTTTTTGCGAAAACTGTCACTAGATAAAACACGATACGCTGGGAGAGGTGGCGACCCTAATAACTTATCCCAGTCCATAATAACGTCCTTCATAACTTACCTCGGGTGTCTTCATCGGGCAGGGGAGGAACATGGCGGCGACCAGGCCGTGCTCTGCATTGCTGAATCCTGCATGAGAGAGGCTGCCTTTGCCAACCTGCTTCCTCCCTGTCAATCATCAAAAAATGTAGCATCATAAATTGATACACAGGGTCTATCCAGGCTCTCTGTCCCATGTGGTACTCGACTGTACAACAGGCAGGATGTGAGAGGCCCCACTCGCAGCGGGCCCGAGCCAGCCTCATTACAGTCTCAGGCTGCTGCCTTGCAGATGTCTTCTCAGCAGCCTCTAGCATTACTCGTCGCCTGCCTTAGCACCTTTACACATTCTTTCATGGTGTACTAAGCAACCCAATGACATCATCGTGAGGGGCCGCCATTATCACTGCGTGCCTAATGGCCTCACCACACTTGCCTGCAAGAGCCTTTCTTGTGGTTGAGGTTTGGGTCTCTTTCTTAGGATGTTGAGCCACACCGGGCAACACACTTTTTGGCCTTATTGGCAGAAGTGCAGGAGTGAGACAGTGACAGGGAAGCAGTGGTGGTAACTAGTACTACCCACTACACCACTGGGGTGTGTAATGTCGCAAAGGTCTGCACTCAGGTGTGACGTAAGACCTTGTGTACCAACCATATGTGCATACACCTCTCAGGCTAGCCACTTGGGCATCGGCTAATAAAAGGGGTGAGTTGAACAAAGAGATCAGCCAGCCACCCAAATTCCGTATATGCCGTCCCTACACGGTGCAGTGCGAGGGTGTCCAGACGCAGTACTCACAGAAGAGGTGTGGTGCAGTGGCCAGGGCAGCTGACTTCGGAGCACAGGGTTCACAGTTCGATCCCCAGATCCGGCTGCAGCTCAGCTCAGCACCATGTGACTCTGGGCAATAGCTCACTAAATTTCTACGATGGTCCCCAGCCCCTTGAGACCGTAAGGGTTAGTAGTTCGAGCTTTACAAATACGGATTCACACTTACAGCTACCTGACTCACCCTAGAGACGCTGGAGTGTAAGTGTGAGTCTAGAGTGTTGGACACTGTGACCTAAAGAGATTATCCTTGTAAAGGTGCATAACCTGGGAATGCAAAGTATTTTGTTCAGTTTCATGCAAACTGTGCTCAGAAATGTGTATTTATAATTCTTAATGTGACTACAAAATGGAAAATAAAGGCTGCTTTCTCAGTTTTCTAGTGCCTTTTCACTATTTAAATACATTCATGCCTTCATACGGGTCCAAAGTGTGGGAAATGTATCAAAAGAACCAGGAAATATAACGTCCCATCTTATAATGCATTTGAGGGCGTGTTAAGAGTGAGAAAGCTCGAATAAAACAGGGGTTTCTGACCTCCATAAAGAGAGTGGACAAGTCCCTACGTTCCTGTGTATTCATGAAAGGTTGGGCACAGAGCAACACTAAGAGACTAGTGGGAAAAGAAAAACACAACTAGAACCTGCAGTAGAAAGCATGTTGCGTGCTTGCAGTAACAGTACAAAGAGGTGGTGCTTCAAGGGGATAGGCACTCAGAGGTGCTGCCCCCACCCAGGGAGTCTGGCACCGGTCAGGGGGTGGGCATGGTTAGAGCACCCGCACTTTCAGAATCAGGGAGGAATCAACCGCACAACCCCACCCTTTGAAAACAAAGGAATGGTGTTGAGACGAACACAGTCATGCATGACATCATCAACATGCAATGCACGGTTTCCTTCTGGGCTGCAGGCTATTGAATGACTTTCTCCAAGGTAACTCTTTCCACCGACGGAGGAAGGGTGCGGCAAACTAAAAACACCCCACGCATCTTGCAGTGATTTTTAGGTCTCACCTATGCAGCGGGCATGCACTGCTCTAGGAGGGCCTTTAGCCATTGGTTTTCACTTTTCAACACTTTTCTACAGCGTTGTTGAAAATAACACAGTCTAGCAAATCCAGCGGACCGCATCGGTACGAGCCCACTCAAATGTCGACAGACTCAGTCACAGTACCTTTTACTTGGGGCGACCAGGTACGGATGTGCGAGCCGGTTTGGGTGATCGTCGCGGTGCAGAAAGGAAGCGTTGCAGGATGCGGTGTCCCTCTATGCAGTGCAGGCAGCGGCCCGTAGACAAAGTCGGTGAATCCAAGGCTCTGTTGCAGGGTGAGACTGTGCTTCGATGCAGTGCTAGCAGCTTGCGGTGCGGCAAACGAACCTGAGTTCGAGAGCTGGCATTGATCAGTCCAGACAGCGGTGCAAGTCGGGCGGTGCATCGCAGAGGATGCAAGGTGGTGCCCAACTCCGGTGCGGTCACAGTACTCGAAGTCAGCAGCAGTGACCGCGTCGGTCAGACCCGCTCGATTTGATGTAGCGAGGCGTTGCACGTCGCAATGTCTACCAGTCGTGTTGCAAGCTACGGCTCGGTGACGGTGTCAGGACGGAGTCGGTGAGCGCAGAGCTTGCGTTGTTCGAGGCGGACGTTGCTTGATGCGGTGCCTACAGGACACCGGGCCGGTCGTGAGAGTCGGTCACAGCTCCCTGCCTCTGTAGCCACTTGTTTCCAGCAGCAATTAAGAAAGGCTGGTGAAGTCCACTGGTCCTGGGACTTCGGTCAGGGGGCAAGCTCTCTTCCAAGCCCTTGGAGATCTTTGCACAAGTTTGAAAGAAAAGTCCACAAAGTTATTTTTCCTCTCTTTGGCAGTAAGGCAACAACTGCAGACCAATTCCCTAAGCAGCACTTCAGCTTGGGAATAGTCTCTCATTTTCTTCAGGTTCCTTCTCCTCTGCATAGATTTTGTCTTGTAAGTCCAGAAGTGATCTAATTCATGGGATTAGAGTCCCAATTCTTATACCCCAAAATCCTTTGTTCTCTAGGGGAGAGGGGCCTGTGCCCAGTTCAAGCCAGTTCTGAAGCACTCTGTTTACCAGACTTCTCCTTTCCTTTCACAGCGCAGGGCAGGCACATCAGACGCCCCACAGGAGGTGGAGCCAGCATTGTGGAGGGAAGGCCCATACCTATTCAGGTCCCAGGTGCAACTCCTCCCACCCATCTAGATGCAGATCTTCCTATTTACCACCGGGCTGCCCCAGCCTGTTTCTTGGAATCCCCCAACCCTGCCACTCACAAAACCAGACAAAGGAATACACAACCTCGCAGAGGCAGGCTTGAAAGGTTAGGCAAGCAAATACCTACTTTCTAAAAGTGGTATTTGCAGACACAGAATATTAAAATAAACTTCACTAAAAGATGTATTTTATTATTCTGAGTCCAGGCATACTAAACTCGAATTTCTACCATGTTCTCTGAGTCTGCTAGGATTATAAACATGTAACAATCCAGCAGCCCATTCTGGCCCATGGAGAGCAGGTAGCCTTGCATTAGTGAAAAACGAAAATGGCTGTAATTCACTATTAGGACATGACACACACATCAGGGATTGTCCTACCTTATACTTACAATACACCCTGCCCTTGGGTCTACCATAGGGGTGACTAATATGAAAAAAAGGAAAGGTTTAGGGACTGGCAAGGGGGTGCACTTGCCCAGTCAGCATGACAGTACTAGACTGCACACAGGCCCTGCAATGGCAGACCTTAGACACATTTTACAAGGCCGCTTCTGTGGGTGGCACAATCAGTGCCACAAGCCCACTAGGAGCATTTGGATTTACACGCCCTGGGCACACTCAGTGCACGGTACTAGGGTCTGACAAGTAAACCAAATATCCAATCAGGGAACCACTAACCAATACATCAATTTACAGTAGGGAGCACTCACACTGTGGCACTGGACAGCAGTGGTACAGTGCCCAAAGCATCTAACACCAGCAAAAACACATGAGGCAACAGAAAAAATGGAAGGGAGACCCACGCCAATGGTGTCAGGTCTAACACGTGTCCCCTCCAGTTGAAATGTGGGGAGAACTACCCTACCTCCTGGGAGTTCTCATCACTAAGATGAAAAAATCTGGACAGACCATCAGCGTTGGCGTGTTCTGTACCAGGATGGTGTTCCACCGTAAAGTCCATACCCTGTAGTGAAATGGACCACCTCAACTTCTTTGGATTATCACCCCTCATCTGTATCAACCATCTGAGGGGCCTGTGGTCTGTCCGAACCCGGATGTGAGTCCCAAACAGGTATGGTCTCATCTTCTTCAGTGCCCAGACCACATCAAAGGCCTCACGCTCAATAGCACTCCACCTCTGTTTCCGTGGAAGTAACCTCCTACTGATGAAGGTTATAGGTTGATCTAGGCCCTCTTCATTCATCTGTGACTAAACAGCCCCCACACCATGCTCTGAAGCGTCTGTTTGAACCATGAACTCGTTGGAGAAGTTGTGTGCCAGGAGCACAGGCGCCGTGCACATGGTAGCTTTCAGGGCCTCAAAAGCTTTCTGACAGGTGTCAGTCCAAATCACTTTCTTGGGCTGCTTCCTGGAAGTCAGTTCTGTCAAGGGTGCAACAATGTTGACATATCCCTTGACAAACCTCCTGCAGTACCCTGTGAGTCCTAAAAAGACCCTTATCTCTGTCTGGGTTTTGGGGGGGTTGCCAAGCCAGGATGGTTTAAATCTTGGGTTGTAGGGGCGCCAACTGGCCTCTCCAAACTTGGTGTTCCAAGTACACCACAGACCCTGCCCGATCTGGCACTTACTGGCCTTGATCGTGAGGCCTGCCTTCCGCAGTGCCAACAACATTTCCCAGAGGTGGTGCAGATGTTCCTCCCAAGTGACACTGAACACTGCGATGTCATCCAGGAAGGCGGCACTGAACTCATCCAGTCCAACCAACACCTGGTTGACCAACCTTTGAAAGGTGGCAGGGGCATTCTTCATCCCAAAAGGCATAACCCGGAGCTGGAAATGCCCTTCTGGTGTGGAGAATGCTGAACTCTCCTTTGCCCCATCAGTCAAGGTGATCTGCCAAAACCCAGACGTCAAGTCAAACATGCTGAGGTACCAGGCAGCCCCTAACCTATCAATGAGCTCATCAGCTCTGGGGATGGGGTGCGCATCGGTCTTTGTGACCGAATTGAGCCCTCAGTAGTCCACACAGAACCGGAGTTCGGGTGTGGCACCCTGCGCCGTAGCTTTCGGGATCAAGACCACTGGGCTGGCCCAAAGACTGCTGGAGGACTCAATCACCCCTAGTGCAAGCATCTTTGAGACCTCCTCTTTGATGCAAGCCCTTACCAAGTCAGTTACCCTGCACTGCAAGAATTGTGCTTCACAGGTAAGCTGTCTCCTGTCTTCCACACAACAGTCGCACATTCAGTAAGTGCACAGTGGTCCCATTAATGCGGATATTTACCTTTGTTATTTGCCGATTCATTTTGGCTAGTGGTCACCACTATTACGCAGGTGCCGCCTCACTCCTACCGATACACCGTACCTTGGAGAGCCTTGGAGCCCCTGTTACTCCACGATTGGATTGTGAGACAAACACCCTTCCCCCCTGCCGTAACACTTATGGTAATGTGGATTAACCATGCCCAGACCCCTGGGACTTTATTTTAGTTTTTTAGTTTGTAGTCAGGTACTGATACACCGTCCTTCTTTTTTAGTTATCCCCAGCCCCAACCATTTCACTCTTGTCCTGATGAAGACCCCACTAGTAAGGTTCAAGATACCTACAGAAAAGGGGTCAAAACGTCGACTTTAGAACATCCGCCAATACCTGATTGACAGTGATAAATAAACTGTGACCTCATGTTTTATATGGCAAATATGTATATAATGTTTTGATTTTGGCTATGCGGTATATAGTCAACATATACCTGAACTGTTTGTGATATTATGTTAACACCACCAAACTTTCTCTCCCATCACTTACCATCTTACACTCCCTCCCCCTTCTCTGGGCTCCACTCATGTGAATTTGATAGCCTTTTAGGTTGTTTTCCCATGAATTTCTATCTACATGAAAAGCTTATTCCCAATGTGATTAAATCACATTGGTCGAAATTTACTGTTTTTGCCTTCATTTTGAAACTGTTGAATATTTTCTTTATTTGTGTTTTTCCCTTTTATGATAAAGCCGCTAATACACTGGGACCACTTTAATGCATATCGTCTAGTGCCCAGGTCCCAGTGATTCCGGGTTTACCCTTCTTTTGTAACTAGTATAGAGCAGGTGCATGCCTGGGAGGTATTGTTTGTGATACAATGCACCTCTACTCAAGATGGTAGAGAGTGAGACTCTTTCTTATGCGGAGGAGTACATTAACCAGCTACTACTTGACCCAGTCAACCAATTCCTTCCCTCGGACACACCGAACATTGACTTCATCTTGAACGCCAAAATCAGTAAACTTGAACGGTTGGAGAAAAAACGTATCCGCACAAGACTACACGGCCATTTGCTTACAAAGCACCTCCATGCCAATATTATCCCGGTGGGAATGCAGATCAAGAACGAACCGGCTATCTTCGTAGATGTCCCTAAATTTAAGGAGGGGTTCAGTTTTGTGGCGAACAACGCGCCTCGCCACTGGATGGTCCTAGGATTTGAGACAGCGGCAGAATAAGTCCAATCATTCACCTGTGAGATCGCGGGGCTAAGACAAGGAATTGCAGGAGATACCACATTATCGAACACCAAAAAGGCACTTGAAAATTTAGGAAAAAGCTTGTAGGATTTGGTGACTTCAATTTAGAATAAGGAGTTGGACAAATTATCCAAGGATATACGCTTTTATGACAAAAAGATTACGTATCCGTACATCAACGAGAATTACTATAAGCAGGACACCCAAGGGAGATACACAGGAAGAGGCAGAGGAGGCTTCAGGGGCAAAAGAAATTATACCACTTTTTCTGATTCGTCCGCAAGTACGGACAGCGACACTGACCAACAGACCATAGTCGCAAGCTACGGATATCGTGACAATTGGTACCCACCCCAGAGTAACCCACCTTTTTTAGGTGAAGGCCAATGGAGACCACCGAGAGGAATAGGTGCGAATTGGCAGAGGGGCCCACCGAGGGGCCAACAATCGAACTACCAGCGAGGACAGGGTGCGGGACCCAAGCCGGTGCACTTCCAGCCGGAGAGCCATGGGGAAATATTAACCCGCCGGAAGGTCTACAGATGGTAGGCCTTGAAAATATTACAATGCTGTGCCAGAACAACAATCCAGTGGTAAATATCTCATCATATCAGTTAAGTGAGGATGAACAAAAAGTATTATCTAAAGGACTAGTTTTTGTGCCTACTAATCAGCCGAATGCCTTCAACATCAAGACAGAACTCTATGCTTTCTTCTGAAATACCCACCTAAGATACATCTTTTGGAATACGGATACCGATCATAAGAAGTCACTTACTGGACTAAGGGTTCCATCAACATTTTTTCCACCTACCTTGTCCAACACTATATTGGCGTATGAGAGTATGGTTGCAAAAGATGCTTTCAAATCACTTGACACATATAAATACACTGTCCAGAACATCACCAAACCAGAGAAGGCAGCCCTTGTCAGTCTTAAGAATAACAAAGAGATTGTGATAAAATCAACTGACAAGGGCGGAGCCATTGTGGTCCAGGACACAACAGCCTATAAGCTAGAATTCCAAATACTGCAGGATGGCATTAGCTATGCCCAACTACGATCTGACCTCTCAAAGGATTTGGCCACAGAAATCCTGAATCTTACTTCTGAGGCTTTAGAACTGGGTTTTCTGAGCAAATTGGAGTTTGAATACTTGAATCAATTATACCCACGCTTACCCACGATCTACACTTTACCAAAGATCCACAAGGATATGTCCAACCCCCCGGGTAGGCCCATAGTGTCTGGCTGTGGGTCTCTGTTGGAACCTCTCTGCAAATACATTGACTTCTTTCTCAAGACTATAGCAGAGAGTACGACGGCATACCTAAGGGACACAATGCAAGCTATAACACTGATCGATGAACGTCCATATAATCCAGCCCAACAACTGCTAGTGACCTGCAATGTGGTCTCTTTATACACAAGTATCCCGCAAGATCCAGCACTGGATGTCATAACGAAATATCTTGACATGCGCCCAGCACCCGTGGAAGTGCCCACTAAGTTCATCATTGACTTGCTAACAATAGCAATAAAGAAGAATTTCTTCTTTTTTCAAGGTCACTACTATGTTCAGACTAAGGGGGTGTCGATGGGGGCAGCCTTCACCCCAGATCTGGCCATTATTTATATTTACCATTTTGAACAATCTTTCATTTTCTCCAACAACCCACACCAACGGAGGATAGATCTATGGAGAAGATACATAGATGATATCTTGAGGATATGGACTGGAAACCAAATCGAACTTGGTCTCTTCTATGATTGGCTTAATCAATGTGACTCAGACATCAAATTTACAAATCAGTCAGAAACAACTGAAATCGCATTTCTTGACATTAAGATCTGTTATGATAACAATGAACTGTACACTACCCTCTACCGTAAACCTACGGAACGCAATTCGCTATTGAGGTACAACGATTTAATCAACGCATCCTTTGCACAGGGTCTGGTGCCACCAAGCTGGAAGGGAGCAGTTGTGAAAGCCCTCCTGAAAAAGCCCACCTAGATCCATCGGATCTGGTGAATTTCAGGCCTATTTCTCTGCTTCCTGGACTCAGTAAAATCGCGGAAAGGTTGGTGAACCAACATCTATCACACTTTCTTGAGTCCAATGGCCTGTTGCTTAATTCGCAAACAGGCTTTCGGCCGGGTCAGGGCACCGACACCGCTCTTCTGGCAGTCGTTGAGGAAGCCAGAAGCATCTTGGATTCGGGAGGATCAGTGGCAGTGATCCTCCTGGATCTCAGTGCGGCTTTCGACACTGTTAATCACCAAGTGCTAATTCAACGGCTGTCAGATGTAGGAGTGACAGGGAGGGCTTTGAAATGACTCACGTCATTCCTTAGCGATCGGACTTACCAGGTATGGGAAAGGCAGCGCACGATCAGCGTCAATCCCCCTCCATTGTGGTGTGCCACAGGACTCATCCCTAAGCCCCACATTGTTTAATGTGTATATGGCCCCCCTGGAGGATTGGTCGCCCCATTTGGTATCAAAATCGTGAGCTACGCTGATGATACTCAGCTGGTGGTTGCCTTATCCCAGTTTGCTAAAAGTTCAGACACGCTGCACTCCTGCATGCCCAAAGTCTATACTTGGATGTGTGAATCAGCATTGAAGCTGAATGGCTCAAAGACCGAAATAATGCTTTTAGGACACAAAGGACACTCACTCCCTCCGACTATCTGGCCCAGCTGTTTGGGCGAGCTCCCGAGTCCAAAGGAGGAGATTAAGAGTCTTGGGGTCTGGCTGGAACAAGATCTCTCTTTCAGGACCCAAGCGAAAAAAATGGCGGGAGTCTGCTTTGGTCTTCTCCGCTCAGCTCGGAAAGTTCGGCCCCTCCTTCCACCGCTATCCAGAAAGCTGCTTATTCAGGGGCTGATCGTATCAAGATTGGATTATAGTAATGCTATCTTTCTCGGTGCCCCTGAAGCAACGTTCAACAAACTCCAACAGATTCAAAACGCTGCAGCACGGCTTCTTAAGAGTACCTCAATGACGCGGTCAGCTAAACCTGCATTGAAGGCGCTGCATTGGCTCCCGGTGCACAAAAGGGTCAAATTTAAGTCCCTTTGCATTGCGCATAAAATTCTTCAGGACAAGGGACCTCCGATCCTGAAGAACTTAGTTGTGCCCTACAAGGCCAATAGAGCCTTGCGCTCAGATCAGAAACATTTGCTCAAAATTCCGAAAGTTAAAAAGGCACGTACGGGGGAGAAGATTCTCAGTGAACACAGCGATTCTTTGGAACGCACTCCCCCTGAGTCTGCGCTCGGAGACTTGTCTTCTCTGGTTTCGCAAACTCCTCAAAACGCACCTCTTTCCTAAATGATGCCTCTGAACACGCTTGACTGCTACCTTTCTGTTGCTCTGGAACAAGCGCTGGGATGCTCTAGGGTAACTACGCGCTACACAAAACTCGTAATAATAATAATAATAATAATAATAATAATAATAATAATAATAATAATAATCATAATTATAATAATAATAATAATAACAGCCATCACCCGAGGGCACTGTGAGACAATCTCCCGGTTGGCCAATTTTTGCGGAATTGCTCCAAAAAAACAGACTACATGGAAGAATCGGATATTCTAGGTGCCAGACTCATGGCCAGGGGTTACTGGAGAAGAATGATCAGGAGAGTGCAAAAGAGGGCGTGGTTCAGCCCGCGAGATGATCTACTAACCCCGAGAAATAGACAAGATCCTTCTGTGAAGAGGCTAATCCGTGTGACTACTTTTTTCAACAAAGAGCAATGCAATAAAAAACAGTGATCAATAAACATTGGGGTCTGGTGGCTGATGACATCAAACAACCAGAGCCACCTATTTATTTATTTTTGAGATTTATACAGCGCGTACAATTACCCGTAGGCGTCTCGGCGCTATGCATGCTTTCCGAAAAGCCAAAATTATCAAAGACCACGTGGTTCACTCATTCCTAGCTACAGAAAAGAATCCCACTATCCAGTTCATGTGGAATCTCCCACCAATAAAAGGCCCCCACAAATGCGGTCTATGTAACCTTGTGCAACCACGGTACAGACGTAAACCTTCACACATAACCAGCATATGCTTGATTTACAGGGATTCACCAACTGTAATTCTATAAACGTGATCTACAGAATTGTTTGCCCATGTGGCCTACTGTACTTGGGCCAAACCCAGCAGAATGTGAAGATGAGGATACTTCAGTATCAAAGCAGTCTACAATGCCAGGTGCAGGGAGCGCCCCTTGTTGAACATTTTGTCAATCAACGCCACACACCAGACCAAATAAAATGTCTTGTTCTAGAAAAAGCAGAGATGGGTCCGAGAGGAGGTGACATCGGCTCCATTTTGAATGTAAGAGAATCCAAATGGATGATAAGATTGGACTCCATCACTAATGGCCTCAATGAACAGGATACCAGTAATGCCCAACTGGCATGTCTGAGTTTACGAGAGTCCTCTGACATTGATGTTAGTTCCCCCAGAGTTTTCCTCTATCCCTTTGCTGAGCCTACAATCATACTATAAGACTACCATACTAGCTCTGTACTAATTCTCAGTACATTTCGTAAATTGTCATCTCTGCTCAACATGTTGGCTAACTGTCTCAACAAGTGTATGCCTATCCATAGACTGATGAATTGTGTTTTGTTTACAAAGGAGATGTCTTAATTATTATCTACTTTGAGCAGTAACACCACTGGTTTGTAATATATGAACAATTATATATATGACCCCGGCTCACAGGACAATAGACAGGTGTTCCTTTTTATGATAGGAGATGGTGTGTCACTTTTGAAATGTTACTTAATGCTTAAGGTGATAAATTCATGCCTCAATATCATCTCTATACGAGTTTGTTCCTCTGGGATGCCTCTTATTACCTTAACGTAATACAATGCTTGGTATCTCTGCACTGTTACTACCAATGGAGTCTTTGTATAGATCTACTTATGGACCTTCATTTGTATTTCTGCCCCTCATTTTATGGCATATATTAATACCATCACTGTTATGTCGATCCTCAATTGATTTCCCCAACCAATATTATTGGCCCTCATTTTATGGCATATATTAATATCAATGCTAATACGCTGTTCCTCAATTAATTTCCCCAACCGATATAATTGGGGGTTTAGTCTTTTTTCACTTTTGATGCATTCCTGTTGCGTCACGCATGGTGCTCGCGTGCACACCTGCAGCGTAGCTCTCCCAGTATATTTAACAGCAGTACGCTGAGCACTGACTGTTTCCAGAGACGCTGTCGAGTTGCCGATTGGGTAAGCCTTTACAGCCGCTGTGCTTCTTTGCTTGAGAACCACGTCACTAAATCTCTCTGACACGACGGCACCATAGGTCTAGGCACTACCACGCTAGTACCTTAAGTGATATTCCAGTTCTTGACCGATGTGTTTCATTCCCCAACCAGGTTCACAAGGGCATATTAACCGCTATGTCTGGTGATTTGCTAAACTGTTTTTAAATCATCCGTTTCCTGACAACCGAGTCACTCGGCATTTCGCTATGTCGGTTCCTTTGTTGAACTGCTTCTTTAAATCACCAGCCCGTTTTCATTTGTCATTCACTTGAGCAACCGACCACGGCAATGAGAACAAATTTAGATTGCCTAGCAAGACCAACCTGCCACTATTTGTTAAAATATACCGGTCACGACACCACGAGTTTCTTGTGTGCCAGCTTTATTAATGTTATTGCCACACAGTCCGCTCTATGTGAGCTGATTTATAGAACCGTATGCACCCATTGCTGGTGTAACAGAAGACGATATGTTATGTTATGTTATAGAGAGATTTATACTGCGCACTAATACTCTGGAGTGTCCTGGCGCGTAGGTGAACTGATTTGCATATGGCCATGTCTGAACTGGGGTGGCGGAGTGAGCTAAAGAACGATGATGGATTAAATCCAGATCAGTTGACTGGAGGTGAGTGTTTGTATTGTCAACGCTCCGTCCATCATCCCCTTTGGTTTTTCCTTGTTCGCCCTAAGTTGGCAGGGTATGCTCAGACGTGAGTCCCTTGCTCACTTTGCCACTGGATTCAAGCAAGCCCGGCTGAAGACGGCTGCAATGCCAGAAACCGGTCCTGGGAAGCTTGATTCCGGTCCAGGGAAGACATGGCTTGGCAGTTCGGGCTGGACTGTTCCCATGAGGCACAGGGTCAGACTGATTTGCATATGGCCATCTCTGAACTGGGGTGGCGGAGTGAGCTAAAGAACGATGATGGATTAAACCCAGATCAGTTGACTGGGGGTGAGTGTTTGTATTGTCAATGCTCCGTCCATCATCGCCTTTTTTTTCTTCTTTGTTTGCCCTATGTTGGCAGGGTATGCTCAGACGTGAGTTCCTTGCTCACTTTGCCACTGGATTCTAGCAAGCCCGGCTGAAGACGGCTGCGATGCCAGAAACCTGTCTTGGGAAGCATGATTCCGGTCCAGGGGAGACATGGCTTGGCAGTTGGGGCTGGACTGTTCCCATGAGGCACAGTGTCAGACTGATTTGCATATGGTCATGCCTGAACTGGGGTGGCGGAGTGAGCTAAAGAATGATGATGGATTAAACCCAGATCAGTTGACTGGGGGTGAGTGTTTGTATTGTCAACGCTCTGTCCATCATCCCCTTTGGTTGTTCTATAATCAACATATACCTAAACTGTTTGTGAAATTGTGTCACCACCACCAAACTTTCTCTCCCATCACTTACCATCTTACACTCCCTCCCCCTTCTCTGGGCACCACTCATGTGAATTTGATAGCCTTTTAGGTTGTTTTCCCATGAATTTCTATCTACATGAAAGGCTTATTCCCAATGTGATTAAATAACATTGGTCGAAATGTACTGTTTTTGCCTTCATTTTGAAACTGTTGAATATTTTCTTTATTTGTGTTTTTCCCCTTTTATGAGAAAGCCGCTAATACACTGGGACCACTTTAATGCATATTGTCTCCTGTATCCATATCATGGACGCACCAATCTGTGATACTAGGAACCAGGGAGAACAGATCAGAAAACTGTCCCAGCAACTGGCGGCAGTCATTCTGTTGCTCAGGGGTCAGGGTGGAAGAGAGGTTAACACCATCCACTGACCCATCTTGCTCTGTGGCCGCCCGGAGGTCAGGAAGAGGCTCTGTCTCCTCTTCTATTCCAGCATCTGCCGCCAAGAGCATGCCCACTTCAGACCTCTCTAAGTGGGGCTTAAGGCGGTTGACATGCACGACCTTCAAGGAGTTCCTGGGAGACCACAAGTCCACCAAGTAGGTAAGTGGACTCTTGTGCTCCACAACCTCAAATGGTCCGGCCCACTTATCTTGGAGCACACAGGGCGCCACTGGGGCTATGACCCACATTTTCTGACCAGGTTGAAGCTCGACCAGAGTGGCATTCTGGTCATACCACCGCTTCATCTCCTCCTGGCTGGCTTCCAGATTCACCTCAGCGAGTTGCCTGAAACTCGTAGTCTGGTTCCAATGGCCAACATGTGCCTATATACAGCCTGGGGACGTTTCCTGGGAGATTGCTCCCGGCCTTCCTTGACCAGACTCGGAGGTCCTCTGACCGGGTGCCCATAGAGAAGCTCAAAGGGACTGAACCTTAGAGATTTCTTTAGCACCTCCCGGTATGCGAACAACAGGCATGGTACAAGGACGTCCCACTTACGCCTCATGGGTTCTTCAAGACCCATAATCATGCCCTTCAGGGTTCGGTTGAACCTTTCAACCTACCCATTTCCTTGGGGGTGGTAAGGAGCGGTGAACTTGTAAGTTACCTCACACTCCTGCCACAGGGACTTTATGTACTTAGAAATTAAGTTGGTGCCCCGGTCAGACACAACCTCTTGAGGGAATCCTACTCATGAGAAAAATCCCATCAGTGCTCGTCCCACCACAGGGGCCGTCACTGTCCTCAGAGGTATGGCTTCCGGGTACTGCATGGCATAGTCCACCATGACCAGGATGAACCTGTTGCCCATGGCTGTCTTGGGGTCCAGTGGCCCCACAATGTCAATCCCCACCTGCTCAAAGGGGGTACTGACAACAGGGAAACGCTGGATAGGAGCCTTCTGCTTCCTCCCACTCTTTCCACTTGCCTGGCAAGTCTTACAGGTCCTGCAATGAGTGTCTGAACTCTTGCGCATTTGGGGCCAATGAAAGTGGGTGACAAGCCTCTCAAAGGTCTTGTCCTGCCCCAAATGTCCTGCCAATGGCACATCATCAGCCAGCCCCAGTAGGAAGGCTCTGAAGTGCTGGGGTACCACCAGCACACGGGCTGACCCAGGCTCAGCAACCCTAGGCTCACTATACAGGAGACCATTCTCCCAGTAGATCCAATGTGACCCGGACTGATCACCTGCTGCCTGGCTTGCAGCCTGCTGCCCCAAGCCCTCAAGAGAAGGGCATTCTCTCTGCTCCCTGCAGCATTCTTCCCTGGAGGGGCCTCCTTCTTGCTGCCAATGGGTCAGCTCAGGCAGGTCCCCCAGTACAGCGACCTGTCCCCCGGTAGGCTCCAGGGCATCCCCCTCAGGGTCTACCTCCTCCTGGGCCGTGGGAACTTCGGGGACGGTTTCCAGCACCTCCTGCCTCTTCTCTCTAAGGTAGGTTCCTGGGCCTCCCTCTCAGGCTCCAGGTCCTCTTCAGCATCCCTACTGGCTGCCATTGACCGGGTGGTCATGCACGCCCAGTCAGGCAGACCCACCATCCTCAGGTGAGTAATCTTTTTCACCTTCTCCCAAGGTGAGCTCTCCAAATCATTCCCCAACAAACAGTCAACCGGCATGGCGGGCCTCACAGCTACCTGAAGAGTACCAGAGACCCCCCCCCCCCACTCAAACTGAACCTGAGCCATTGGACAATGACTCTCGGTGTTGTCGGCGTTAACAACTCAGCAGAATGCATGTGGGACAACCTGCTCTTGAGACACCAGGTGACACCTGACAGCTGTCACACTGGCTCCTGTGTCTCTAAGAACCTCCACCTTTTGGCCATTGATGGTCACCCACTGCCCATATTTCTTAGTGTTCTTAGGCAGCTGGTTCTCTGGAACCACCTCACAGTCTCCTAAAGAGATAAGGGACATCTCTGCAGGACCCCACCCACCTTGGACTTCCACCTCCTCCCCAAATACTACACAAGTCACTTTCAGGGGTCAAACCATACCTAGTCATGAGTACCTCCTTCATTTGATTATAGGAGTTATGGACTTCAGAAGGCAAGTCCAACAGTGTGTCTCGCCCCTCACTAAGGAACCTTCCCCACAACCCCGTTCCCCAATCTCTCGTAGGGGCCCGGTGGAAAGACATGGCTACCTCATAGGCTCTGAACCACTGCCCAATATCATCATTCTTAAAAAACTCCTTTACCACAACTTTGGGGATGTATACTCTACCTTCCCCAGGTGCTGAGGGTGTGCTGCCTCCAGAGGGAGTAATATGTAGGCTCCAGGCTTTCAGATCTAAGTCCCTCAAAACTTTGTCATGCTCCAACTGTAATCTCTTTTCCTCTAGAGCCATCTTCTTGGTTTCTAGCTCCAGCTGCCCATTCAATTTGAGCTTGGCCATTCCCATGTTATGCATCCTGTTTTTTTTCTGTCTGTCAACTCTTCTGGGAACAGACCTCATGCAGAAACACCACTACCCACTGGGGAGGGCGCACCTCTCCTCTCAGGACCCTGTGGCCCACCAAGCTGCTGCTCTGCATCCTCATAGTCTACTAAATCACCAGGGGCATTCCTTGCTGCAATCCAGGCCCTCAGTGCCTTGTGGTACTGCTCCTTCTTGGTGATTCCGGTCAGGGTAATTTTAAACTTTTTGCAAAAGCTCTTGAGCTGGTTGTTGGTGTAGCTTTCTAGTTACTCTTCCTCCCAATCACAGTCAACAGATGCAATGGATGCTGCCTTTTCCATTCTGACTGAACCAGGCATGATTTTAAAAAAATGGAGATCTCTGGCAAAAACAAGTATCAAAAGTGCGTGTTTGTGTTATGGTCTGCACTCACTAAGTAGTGTTCACCAATCACTGTACATGAGTCACAAATGCAAATTCGGAATCCCTTCCTCTGACTACCAATGTTAGAATTGAGGTTCTCTAGTTGGCACAGGTAGGTACTAGTGACAAATAGGGACCCTCTCCTCTAGTCAGAGTAAGGGGGATTACACTCCTAAAATAACCCCTGCTCACCCCCTTGGTAGCTTGGCACGAGCAGTAAAGCTTATTTCAGAGGTGTTGTAAGTTAAGCATTTGTGACCACATACAGTAACCCAGTGACAACACTAAAAATGGACACCACACAAGGCTTTATATAAAAATTAGTATATTTTATATAGAGTTACCTCAAGACCAATAAACGACAAAAAGAATCCACAGTACTATTAGCTTTCAAGAGTTCTTGATAAAAAGGCTTAAATCAAGGTTCTGTGTGAGTCGGTAGCCCGGATGGGATACAGCGTTGTTGAAAATAACAGAGTCTAGCAAATACAGTGGACCGCATCGGTACGGGCCCACTCAAATGTCGACAGACTTAGTCACAGTACCTTTTACTTGGGGCGGCCGACACGGATGTGCGAGCCAGTTCCGGTGATCGTCGCGGTGCAGAAAGGAAGCGTTGCAGGACGTGGTGTCCCTCGATGCTGTGCAGGCAACAGCCCGTTGACAGAGTAGGTGGATCCAAGCCTGCGTTGCAGGGTGAGACAGTGCTTTGATGCGGTGCTTGCAGCTTGCAGTGTGGCGAACGAGCTGTAGTTCGGGAGCTGGCATTGATCAGTCCGGACAGTGGTGCGAGTCGGGCGGTGCCTCGTGGAGTGTGTGAGGCGGTGCCCAACTCAGGTACAGTCACAGGTCTCCAAGTCAGCAGCAGTGTCCGTGTCGGTCAGACCCGTTCGATTCAGTGTACCGAGGCATTTCACGTCGTGATGCCTACCAGTCGTGGTGCAGGCTACGGCTCGGTGACAGCATCAGGACGGATTTGGTGAGCGCAGAGCTCACGTTGTTCGAGGCAGACGTTGCTTGATGCGGTGCCTACAAGACACCGGGCCGGTCGTGAGAGTCGTCACAGCTCCATGCCTCTGTAGCCACTTGTTTCCAGCAGCAATTCAGAAAGGCTGTTGAAGTCCACTGGTCCTGGGACTTCGGTCAGGGGGCAAGCTCTCTTCCAAGCCCTTGGAGATCTTTGCACAAGTTTGAAATTAAGTCCACAAAGTTCTTTTTCCTCTCTTTGGCAGTCAGGCAACCACTGCAGGCCAATTCCCCAAGCAGCACTTCAGCTTGGGAATAGTCTCTCCTCAGTTTCTTCAGGTTCCTTCTCCTCAGCAGAGGTTTCGTCTTGTAAGTCTAGAAGTGATCTAATTTCATGGGATCAGAGTCCCAATACTTATACCCCAAAATCCTTTGTTCTCTGAGGGGAGAGGGGCCCATGCCCAGTTCAAGCCAGTTCTGAAGCACCCTGTTTACCAGACTTCTCCTTTCCTTTCACAGCGCAGGGCAGGCACATCAGACGCCCCACAGGAGGTGGAGCCAGCATTGTGGAAGGCAAGTACAGTCCTGGAGCACTTTGTTGACAGTCTTCCTTCTCTTCTTTCAGTGTGCAGGGCAGAGACATCAGACGCACCAGAGGAGGTGGAGCCAGCATTGTAGAGTGAAAGCCCAGTCCTATCCAGGCCCCAGGTGCAACTCCTACCTCCCATCTAGATGCAAATCTTCCTATTCACCACCGAGCTGCCCCAGCCTGTCTCTTGGAATCCCCCAGCCCTGTCACTCACAAAACCAGACAAAGGAATACACAAACTCGCAGAGGCAGGCTTAAAAGGTTAGGCAAGAAAATACCTACTTTCTAAAAGTGGTATTTGCAAACACAGAATATTAAAATAAACTTCACTAAAAGATGTATTTTATTATTCTGAGCTCAGGAATACTAAACTCGAATTTTTACCATGTTCTCTGAGTCTGCTAGGATTATAAACATGTAACAATCCAGCAGCCCATTCTGGCCCATGGAGAACAGGTAGCCTTGCAATAGTGAAAAACGAAAATGGCTGTAATTCACTATTAGGACATGCCACCCACATCAGGGCTTGTCCTACCTCATACTTACAATGCACCCTGCCCTTGGGCCTACCATAGGGGTGACTAATATGAAGAAAAGGGAATTTTTAGGGACTGGCAATTGGGTACACTTGCCCAGTCAGCATGACAGTACCAGACTGCACACAGGCGCTGCAATGGCAGCCCTTAGACACATTTTACAAGGCCGCTTCTGTGGGTGGCACAATCAGTGCTGCAAGCCCACTAGCAGCATTTGGATGTGCACGCCCTGAGCACACTCAGTGCACTGTACTAGGGTCTGACAAGTAAACCAAATATCCAATCAAGGAACCACTAATCAATACATCCATTTATAGTAGGGAACACTCGCACTGTGGCACTGGACAGCAGTTGTACAGTGCCCAAAGCATCTAACACCAGCAAAAACACATGAAGCAACAGATAAAGTGGAAGGGAGACCCACACCAATGGTGCCAGGTCTAACAACCCCCAAGCACATCAACAAGCAAGCTCAATCCACACCTTGCAGCACACAACAAACAACCAGGGAGACAGCCACTGCAGGAGTGGCTGCACAGGAACACACAACACGCAACACACAACATCAGTGCCACCCACACTGAAGGCTGCCAATACTTGCCAGTACATACACACACAAACACTACCACACACCCTGGGTGTAGCCACAAACATAACACACACACAGGGATGCCTGAACAGATGTCTGCCCAAAAACAACACACAAACACAAAACACTACAGAAATACACACAGAACCCCACCAGAAAAAGACAAACCCTGTCAGCCAAACTGCGGAAAGGCAAAGGGAGCACAGACACAACAGGAGTGCACAACCTCATCACTCAGGACCAAAATACACACAACATACCACAAATCACACAAGAAGCGCACCGTCACAGAACTACACTGCCACATGAAACAAACTACAGATGCACATGACATCAAAAATGAACAAACACTACAGGACATCAGGGGATGCCCGTCAGGCAATGCCAAGGCCACATACACACAGTATTGTACGCACAACAAGTAGTGTGTGCACACCAAGCAAAACAGTCAAACACAGACATGACTGACACAACCTCAACACACACAAAACACAAATCAGAACAGCACAAACACAGCAGCATACCCAGGAAGGTAAGGAATACCAGAGCCAACACACATACATCCAACACAACAACAACAGATGCACCACTCTGGGATACAAGAACAGAACCATCTTGACCAGAGCACTGGGCAGCACACACAGCTGAAGTGCACATGAGCAGTCCTGACTGATTAATAGCACAAGAACATCACACATAAACCATTGGGGCAATGTCCATAGTGGACCATCACTCTTGACCCAATAACTGCACCACAAAGCACAGTGTCACACATGAAGTGATGGGGAGGCACACACACACATGTAAACCAAGGGGACAGCTGACATCAAAGTGAAGTGTCTTGCATGTCAGTAGTCGACATGTAAGGGATGTACCATACTCAAATAGAGGGAGTGCTGACTCACAATGGGTAGGCATAAGTGACACACATAGGGGATGACATTACACCACACACACCATGCCATACAGGAGGATAAAAAGCACCATGTGCCTGCAATGCATGAGAAACACAACCACAATGGCAGTTTGGAGCAGCAGGGCTGCACAATCTACAGAAACACAATCAAGACACATAGATAATCAAACAAACACAACACTGATGTGCAAGTCACACACTCTGCACACTTATAAGTGATTAAAACAACAGGAGTCAGACAGATAGGCACGGACATACCAAGACACTGTACAGTGCTGCTCAACAGACAGCTCACACATGTGCATACAATCACATCCACAGGGCAGAACAATCCGAACAACAGGCACACAACTCCTGGGTGACACATGTGTGTCTTTCACAATCCAGGGGCACACACACATCCACACCCCCTACAAAAGTCACACCCTTCACACTGCACACCTCTTGTCTACCCAAGAGCACACATCTCAAGTAGGCCATGGGACCAGGACTAAGGGCCATCACAAGATGAGCATACACATACACAGCTGGGCACACATAAAGGAATAACACACATACATCATGACATTGCCCAGCCTGCATTCAAACCTGTGCACAGCATCACACCCTCTTCTGGCAGTGTCCCCAAACCTGACATGTGAACAATGTAGCCAACAATAGCAAACCACGAAAAAGAGAACTGCTTGACAGGTAAAATGGACATCACAGATAACACAGTATCAGTGTCTGAATGGACTGAAGACCCTGTCACCCCTGTTAAAAATGTGATGCGGGTGAAGAGCTTGGCAATGTTGAAGTGACACATTGAGCATGTGGCACAGTCAACCAAATGCACACACCAAAAGAACTTTAATCAGCAAGGACACTGACAAAATAGACAACAGGAGTAACTGTCTTTATTCACATATTGCACAGATGTGACAGTAGAACAACAGTAGACAAGAGCAAGGCACAAAATGCTGATCATATGCAAGATATTCTGCACAAGCAAACTCTAAACAGGAAGGCAAGTGGCCAGTGCAGGGTGCACGGCAAATAATGAGAGGCTGCACAGGGAAGAGTCCAACAGAGCAGAGCAACAGGTCCATTGTCCATGGCAGGGGACAGAGCAAGTACATGAGAGGCTGCCCAGGGGAGAGTCCATCAGAGCAGAGCAACAGGGCCAGTGTCCATGGCAGGGTGCAAAGCAAATACATGGGAGGCTGCACAGGGGAGAGTCCAACACAGCAGAGCAACAGGGCCAGTGTCCATCGAAGGGTGCACAGCAAGTACATGAGAGGCTGCACAGGGGAGAGTCCAACACAGCAGAGCAACAGGGCCAGTGTCCATGGGAGGGTGCACAGCAAATACGTGAGAGGCTGCACAGGGGAGAGTCCAACACAGCAGAGCAACAGGGCCAGTGTTCATGGCAGGGCGCACAGCAATTACATGAGAGGCTGTACAGGGGAGAGTCCAACAGAGAAGAGCAACCGGGCCAGTGTCCATGGCAGGGCGCACAGCAATTACATGAGAGGCTGCACAGGGGAGAGTCCAACAATGCAAAGCAACAGAGCCAGTGTCCATGGCAGAGGCTGCACAGGCATAGGGCATAACAGTAAGGTCAGTGGACATGGCAAAGTTCAGAGTGAGTACATGAGAATCTGCACAGTCAAGGGCAGAACATCAGTGAATGACAAGGCCAGTGGGGATGGCAAAGTGCAGAGTCAGTACATGCAAATCTGTAGAGGCAAGGCCAGAACAGCAGTAAATGACAAGGCCAGTGGGCATGGCAAAGTGCAGACTCAGGACATGAGAATCTACACATTCAAGGGCAGAACAGGAAGGCCAGTGGTCATGGCAAAATGCAGAGTCAGGACATGAGCAGCTGCACAGGCAAGGGCAGAACAACAGTGAATGACAAGGCCAGTGGGCATGGCAATGTGCAGAGTAAGTACACGAGAAGCTACACAGACAAGGGCAGAACAGCAGTAAATGGCAAGGCCAGTGGGCATGGCAAAGCTCAGAGTGAGTACATGAGAATCTGCACAGGCAAGGGAAGAACAGCAGTGAATGACAAGGCCAGTGGGCATGGCAAAGTGCAGTGTCAGGACATGAGAATCTGTACAGTTAAGGGCAAAACAGCAGTAAATGACAAGGCCAGTGGGCATGGCAAAGTTCAGAGTCATGACATGAGAATCTACACAGTCAAGGGCATAACAGGAAGGCCAGTGGTCATGGCAAAGTGCAAGTCAGGACATGAGAAGCTGCACAGGCAAGGGCAGAACAACAGTGAATGACAAGGCCAGTGGGCATGGCAATGTGCAGAGTGAGTACATGAGAAGCTACACAGACAAGGGCAGAACAGCAGTGAATGACAAGGCCAGTGGGCATTTCAAAATGCAGAGTCAGGACATGAGAAGCTGCACAGGCAAGGGCAGAACAACTGTGAATGACTAGGTCAATGGGCATGGCAAAGTGCAGAGACAGGACATGAGAATCTGCACAGTCACGGGCAGAACAGCAGTGAATGACAAGGCCAGTGGGCATGACAAAGTGCAGAGTGAGTACATGAGAATCTGTACAGTTAAGGGCAAAACAGCAGTAAATGACAAGGCCAGTGGGCATGGCAAAGTGCAGAGTCATGACATGAGAATCTACACAGTCAAGGGCAGAACAGGAAGGTCAGCGGTCATGGCAAAGTGCAGAGGCAGGACATGAGCAGCTGCACAGGCAAGGGCAGAACAACAGTGAATAACAAGGCCAGGGGCATGGCAATGTGCAGAGTGAGTACATGACAAGCTACACAGACAAGGCAGAACAACAGTGAATGACAAGGCCAGTGGGCATGGCAATGTGCAGAGTGAGTACATGACAAGATACACAGACAAGGCAGAACAGCAGTGAATGACAAGGCCAGTGGGCATGGCAAAGTGCAGACTCAGGACATGAGAAGCTGCACAGACAAGGCAGAATAGCAGTGAATGACAAGGCCAGTGGGCATGGCAAAGTGCAGACTCAGGACATGAGAAGCTGCACAGGCAAGGGCAGAACAACAGTGAATGACAAGGTCAGTGGGCATGGCAAAGTGCAGAGTCAGGACATGAGAGGCTGCACAGGCAAGGGCAGAACAACAGTGAATGACAAGACCAGTGGGCATTGCAAAGTGCAGAGTCGGGACATGAGAAGCTGCACAAGCAGGGGCAGAACAGGAAGGCCTGTGGGCATGGCAAAGTGCAGAGTCAGGACATGAGAAACTGCACAGGCAAGGGCAGAACAGGAAGGCCAGTGGGCATGGCAAAGTGCAGCGTTAGTACATGAGAAGCTGCACAGTCAAGGGTAGCACAGCAGTGAACGACAAGGCCAGTGGGCATGGCAAAGTGCAGAGACAGGACATTAGAATCTACACAGACAAGGGCAGAACAGCAATGAATGACAAGGCCAGTGGGCATGGCAAAGTGCAGAGTGAGTACATGAGAATCTGCACAGGTGAGGGCAGAACAGCAGTGAATGGCAAGGCCGGTGGGCATGGCAAAGTGCAGTCAGGACATGAGAAGCTTCACAGTGAGTGTGCTTGACTGTACCTTTCCATGGCCAGCAACACACTCAGGTGTTAAACTATGGGCAGGACTAGCACACCTGAATGAGAGATAGGTGTGTGAGGAGGGACTACCACTCACTCTTGCCTGTCAGGCGGACTTGGATCTGGCTGTGTGTCAGGGACAGCAGGACCACTTGACTGGGGAGAGAAATGCCCAGGTGATCTAGGGCTATCAGTAGCTTGGCAAGCTAGAGGGCTGTTTGGAACAGGTGGTGTAGTGGCACATGGAGGTGGAGTCATGCAGACCTGTGACACAGTGTGGGTGGGAGAGGTTCAAGGGGTGCCTTTCCACTTCTTGGGAATTCGAAATGCCTTCCCTGCACTGGGGTCAATGGGAATTGGTGATGACACAACAGGCACACACACCAACAGACCCGCATCAGGTGCAGACACTGGCACTCCCTCTGGTGATGTGCTGGATCCTGCGGAACGCTTTGTCTAGCTACGCCTCTGGACTCCTTCCCCTGTTTCCTGGTGTACCCCCTACTGTGCCCTCCTTCCTCTGTTTGCCAGGTGTCTCCCCTACAGTGCCCTCCTTCGCCTGTTGCCAGGGGTAGCCTCTACAGTGCCCTCCTTTGCTTGTTGGCCAGGGGTAGCCCATACAGTGTCCTCCTTCGCCTGTTTTCCAGGGGTAGCCCATACAGTGCCCTCCTTCACCTGCTTCACTGGGCTTGGAATTGGAGTTGATGTGGCGGGGGAATGTGGTCCTGAGCCCTTCCTAGGTCATACAACACCTCCTCAGTGGGCATAGACACTGCACGCCTAGCTCTGCGTGAAATTATAGGGACAGGAGAGTCGTTCGCTGTTGATACCTCTGAGGCATGTGAGCCTGATGTGTGCTTCATTGCTTTTTCGGCATTGCTCTTCCCTGACGTGCTCTTGTCTTTGCATTCTGGGGTGGATGTACCATGGGTGGAGACTGGCTCTAATGGTTTTTGATGTTGTCCTCAGCAGTGAGTTCTTGGTCACCTGTGGATTAGATGGGGAATGGTCAGTGTTGTGCACTCAGCAAGAATTCTGTTAGCTGTGTGTCATTCAGTGTTTGTACAGTACACAAATGACTGATCTTCATATCTTTTTCTATGTGCAATACTGTGCCGCATGACATGATACAGAGGTACATACATTACTCGTACATGTTGTCAGATGTCGATGCATTGCATGCAAATTGTGCTATGATCATGGTCACAGGTACCAGTTGCCATGTAGGGACCAGCACAAATGACAAATGAGTTTAATGGTTCTCTTAATGTTGATTCGTATGCCCTGGCTGACGTCACATCTGGCCATGGAGTGGCCGTTGTATTGTACTGCATAACTTTGACCTGTAATGTACATATTTGGATTTATACTCAGCAATGTGGGTGTGTCCCAATGGAGTTTTGCTGTCAGGTGTGTTGTGAGAGTTGTCCTGGAAATTGTTTCTGTTTGGAATTTATTTGTTTCATTGGGATGTGTTTGGTGTATTGGGGGGCATGGCTACTTATATTTGTGCAATGTTTGCCTTTGTTGTGGTGCTTTTGCATCGTCCGCCATGTTTTGTAAGGATCGTCCGCTGCAGTGGCTATGCTGCAGCTCTTCCGCTGGCTCTCCCATTCACTCCAGTGTGCGACCGCGGCGGTCAGAAACAGTGATCGTATCGCGGGACCATTGGGGATTTCCTAATTTTCTGTGCGGTGTCTCCACTATGCTTGCGGCGGTTTGTTGCTTTTCCACTGCGTTTCTGACCGCCATGGTTTTTGATCGTCACCGCCTACGGCGGTGGCTTTTATTCACTCGCTACCGCTGCGGTTGGTATTTTTTGTCAGGTGATCCTAATTTGATCACCGGTTTATCCACGGTCCCGGCGGACGGTAGTATTCCGGGTCCATTGTTTTCGGGGTGGTTTTCTGCACGACATCCTAATGGGGCCCTAAGAGTTTCCTCTCACTTGATGGGAGCTTTGAAATTGCTCCCAACAAGTGAGAGGGAACACAGGTTACTTGTAACTGGGACATAGCTGGAGCCGGGACTGGGACAATGGGGTCCCCAGGGCCATTAATGGCTCTGGGAGAGGGGCCGCACTGCCCCCTTCCCTTATGTGTGCATGCCTGAGTCCAGAGCTATGCCTGCCTCTTTATGGGGTGGTGGGAGGAACTGGTCCTTAGACAAAATAATATGCACTATTGCACATCCAACATAATTTCGAGTTCGAAAAATCTTTATTTCGATCACATGATCATAAAAGATATACATAATATCACAGAATAATTCAATTACAATTTAAAAACGCATTAAATAACAATAGTGATCAAAGTTAATTGAGGTATGCCGAGAATCAAATCTATACTAAATCGCCAAGTCTCTTAATGTAGCGGTTTCGGGTATTACACATTGAAGTTAAAAATTTGAATAGTGCAAATACGGTAGTTGGGGCCAAATCTGACTTTAAAACTCTATAAGCGGGTAAAAAGGTTCTGAATCCCATGCTTTTGAGTAAAGGAACGAGCCAGTATTTCCTGCTCCTCTCATAGGCTCGACAGAAAAAGATCACATGAACATCATTCTCCTTTGTGTGGGTACATGCGGGGCAATTTTCTGTAGGGGAGCAGGAAGACCATGTTGCTGTGAAAGATGCCAAGGGGAGGGTCCCATATCTCCATTGGAGGAATAGTTTCCTAGTTATTACCGGAGTCATAGCATCTAGGACACTTGATAGGAGTCTTTGATTTTTATGAACTGGTTGGTCAGAGATCCATCACAGGCACTGTTCCCTCTAATTTTTTTCCTCTGTGTGCGGCAGTGGAGGGTCTCTGTGCGCTGCAACCATGGCTATGTGCGCCAGGAACCAAACCGGGCCTGTCTGCGGCGCCAAATGGCACTCCAAAATTTTTCTTTAAAAAGCGAAAAGATAGTGCATTTTCACACATACAGCGCCACAATAAGGGTCTTGAGGGCAGTTTGCAATATTGGATAAGCACGCCATGACATGAACTGGTTACACTGGTTCTCCCCCCACCCTCCCCAGAGCAATGCCCTCCGTCTTGTTACTCTCCCCTCACCACTCTCCCCTATAACAACTATCTTCTCTCATCCCACCTCACCAGTATGCACTCTCACCACTCTCCCCTCTAACCATCACTCTCCCCTCCCTTCTCTTTTTCCCCTCACTCCTCACTCTCCCATCGCTTTCCCCTCCCCCTCTATCCCCACTCTACCCTCCCTCTCACCACTCTCCCCTCTCACAACTCTACTCTCTCCTGTCTCCTCTCTCTCCTCTCTCTCCCCTCCACCATCTCCCACCACACTCTTCCTTCTCTCTCCTCTACAATGGGTTTCTGGTCCGACGCACGTGGGTGGCCATCTACTTGACCTGGTGTGCGCGAATTTCCCCATCCAGTCAGTGATTGTGGAAAAAACAACTTGGTCTGACCATGATTTGGTCAGATTCAGTTGGGAGATGGTAGAGCCCAGCCCCCCGCCCCCTACATGCCACCTTCAAAAAATTAACCTACCCGCGCTTAGACTTGCCTTGTCTAATACTCGTCCGCAACCCAAGGGGTGTTTGGACGAAGCAGTTGGGGAGTTTAATGAATGGATACGGCAGGCGGCGATTGCCTCTACTAAGCAAACTATGCTAACTAGAGCCAGACGCTCGCCCTCCCAACCCTGGTTTTCCCCTGAACTAAGAGAGATGAAACTGGGCTGCAAAAAATTAGAACGTTCATGGAGGAGGGAGTACAGCCCTGAGGCTAAGTCCGCCCTACGGCTCGCTCAAAAAGACTATTATGCAGCCATTAGGGATGCAAAAGGTAACTATTATGCTGGGCGTATTAACAAGGCCGATAACAACAGCAGAGAGATCTTTGCGATTGTTAAAAGCTTTGTGTCCCCTGTTGCGGAAGCTGTGCCCCTTCCGTCCTCTGCACAATGGTGCGAGGAGCTGTCCACTTTTTTCATAACTAAAATAGCGAAGATTTAGCAGGGCCTTTTAGAGGCACTTCCTGCCGACTGCTCTGCAGCTGGCCCCTGTTCACCCTTTCCCTCATCCTCTGGACACCAACTTACCACCTTCACACAAGTTGCGGAGGGTGATGTTCTACATCTTCTCCAGTCCCTTAAATCGGGCTCTCCTGCCGACCCGTGCCCTGCCCGAGTGCTTTCGGAGGTGGCGGTAACAGTCTGCAGTGAGATCACGCAGATAGTGAACCTCTCCCTGGCCGCAGGCGCGGTTCCCCAGGTTTGGAAACAAGCCAAACTCCTGCCGGTCTTGAAGAAACCAGGATTGGACGTGTCGGTTCCGGGAAACTACCGACCCATCTCCCTTCTACCTGCTCTCACGAAAATCTGTGAGAAGGTAGTTCTCCAACAAGTGAAGAGCTTTGTCGAAACATCTAATGCCCTCCACCCTGCCCAATCGGGCTTTAGGGCTGCTTATAGCACCGAGACGGCCCTGGTGGAGATGACCGAGGCAATTCGGGAATGTCTAGACGGAGGTGGCAGAGCGGTCCTAATTTTATTGGACCTCTCTGCCGCTTTCGATACTGTCCCCTATGACCTCCTCCTCGGTCGGCTGTCTGCCATAGGTATTGGGGGAGTGGTGCTGGAATGGCTGTCCTCTTTCTTATCTGATAGGACCCAGCAGGTCTGGATGCCCCCCCATGCCTCTGGGTCCACACTTAGCCCCTTACTGTTCAATGTGTACATTACACCCTTGGTATATCTAGCTGAACAGTTTGGGGCTAAAATCTTAGGGTATGCTGATGATACCCAACTGCTGTTCACCTGGCCAGACGACAATCTGGACACGTCTACAGTTCACCTGTGTCTGTCCTCGGTATTTCACTGGTTAACACAGGCCCAGCTGAAGTGCAATGAGGACAAGTCCGAAGTGCTCTTTTATGGCTCCTTTCCCCCCTCATTTATGAGCACACTTTGGCCTTCTAACATTCCCTGCCCAAAAGAGATGGGGAGACCAGCAAAAAATCTGGGCATTTGATTTACGGAGGACCTCAGATTTGAGCATCACATCAAAAAACTTACAGGCACCTGTTTTGCCACTCTGAAAATGCTCCGCAAATTTTTCCCCTTGCTCCCTAGGGAGGCCAGAGAGTCGGTTGCCAGGGTGCTCATATTGGCTCGCCTCGATTACGCGAATGCACTGTTCAGTGGCATTCCGGCATACCTGGTCAAACGCCTCCAAATTATTCAGAATGCGGCTGTACGCCTACTGTTTAACATCCCCAGGTGGAAGAGCGTTCGGGCTGAGCTGCGCTCGCTTCCCTGGCTTCCCGTAGCGCAACGCATTCTGTTTAAATCTTTGGTGTTGGCGTTTCGTGCAATTCATGACCAGGGCCCCTCGTATTTGAGAAAGAGATTCACAAGGTATATCCCGGCACGCACCCTGAGATCCGCCTCTTTGTTTAAACTGTCCCTTCCCCGTTTTAAACGTGCCAGACTGGGCGGCCAGTCGCTGTCTGTTGTGGTGGCTCGGGCCTGGAATGCCCTCCCTCTCCATCTGCGCTCCACGCCGACAGTGGCTGCTTTCAAAAAACACCTGAAAACTCACTTATTCAAGAGTGCAGTCTAGGAGGATCCCTCGATGTTTTGTTCTCTGCCTTTCTGTCTTTCCCCCGCGCCAGGATACTCTCCAGTAACAGAGCGCGTTACAAAACGGTTTATACTATACTACTATACTACTACCCTCTCTCCTCTCTCACCACACTCTCCTCCCTTTCTCCCCTCTTTCCTCACTCTCCCTTCTTTCCCCTCCCCTCTCCCATCTCTCCTCAAGGTACACACGATTGTCAATGAGCACTAACACAGCATCATTTATACCATTTCGGCATTAGTCAACACCACTAGTTTTTTCCTGTTGCTCTCATCTTCATCTGCCCCATGGTTACTCCTTTCCCAGGTCTATCTCCATTGCTCTGCCTTTCACCTCTCATGCCTCTCTCCCAAACTCATCTTCTCCCTTTCTATGCTCAACTCTCTCCCTTTCTATAATGTCAGACTCCCTCTCCTGCTTCTCTCTCTTGCTTCGCTCTTGGGCTCCCTGTCCGTACTTCTCGCCCCTGATACACTCTGTCTCCCTCTCCATGCTTCTGTCCCCTGCTGCACTCTCAGGCTCCCTGTCCGTGCATCTCACCCTTGCTTCACTCTTGGGCTCCCTCTCCGTGCTTCCCTTCCTTGCTCACTCTCTGTGCTTCTCTCCCCTGCTGCACGCTCGTGCTCTCTAGAGATGTGGCCTAACGACCAGAGCTGCCATCTAAGTCACGTACATACAAAACATGTTGCACTCCAAATGCTATAGGTGTCACATTCGCAAAAGTTATAACTATTGGCATTGTAAATGAGAAAGCTATCCATTTAGCTATTTTAAAAACCAACACATAAATAAAATATTTGTCATTTACAAGACCAATAGCTCCAACATTTCTAATGCGAGACCTATTGCATTTCCAATGCTTGTTGTGCCTTTCTGTCCTGTGTCCAACTCGTTTTTGGAGCCCTTCTGCCCCACTCGTTTTTTGTGCCTTTCTGTCCTGTGCCCCACTCGTTTTTTGTGCCTTTATGCCCTGTATCTCACTCGTTTTTTGTGCCCTTCTGTTCTGTGTGTCTCACTCGTTTTTTCTGCCCTTCTGTTCTGTGTCTCACTCGTTTTTTGTGCCTTTCTGTCCTGTGCCTTCACTCGTTTTTTGTGCCTTCACTAGTTTTTTGTGCCTTTCTGACCTGTGCATCACTCGTTTTTTGTACCTTTCTGTCCTGTGCCTCAGTCGTTTTTTGTGCCTTTCACACCTGTGCATCACTCGTTTGTTGTGCCTTTCTGACCTGTGTGAGACGCGTTTTTTGAGTCTGCTGTGGCCTTTTGTTTAAATATTGCTGACAATCAGAGCCCCCTCATGGGCTCCGATTAACAGCTTTCTATCAGGAGCTACCCTGGCCTCACTGCTGTCCCACCACTGTCCTTTCAGAGGTGCCCTGTGCTAGTGTGCATCCACTTCCAATTAGTACCCTCATCACCCCCAATGCTATTCTGCTCCCCCCCTATCCATTCTGCTGCCCACAGTGTTGAAGATGCCACTCTGATCATTCACCCACTGCCCTCTCTGCCACTTTTCAGTGTGCCCTCAATGGGCAGCCAGACCAATCCCCGGATTACATCCTGCCTCCTCCCGGCCTGATGTCAACTGACCCTACAGTGCCAGTTCAGTGCCCTCCCTGCCCTGTGCCCACTCAATGCCCCCGCCCCATGGCCGTGCATTTCAGGCACTGCCCCCTGTTGGTTCAGTTCCCTCCCTGCCACACTTCACTTCTACTCCCCAGCCTGCTCCCTGATGTATGCCCGTACTGTCCCAGTGCCTATTCGGTGCCTTCCCTGTCCTTTCAGTCCTGTCCATGCTCGATGTTGTCGCTGCGTCCTCCCTGCCCTACGCCCATCCTGCCCAGTTCCTCCAGAGTCTTCCCTCACTCATGTGAATACATCTTCTCTCTGCCCCAATGTCTATCCTGCCCGCTCCTTCGCTGTTCACACAGGGCCCTCCCTGCCCCTGTCTACTGTCCTTCAAGTCGAATTCCTTCAATATTCTCCCTGCCCACGTCCAGTCAAGTCCTGCCCTGGAGACCCTGTGTCTATTCAGTGCGCTTTATGCCCCAGTGTTTCATTCGTGCCCCCCCACCCCCCCAGCCCCTTCAGGTCTCTCTTCTTCCCATGTGCATTCGCTGCCCTCCCTGTACCATGATGAATGAGGGCGCTCCTGTCCCACCCCCCAGCTGCTCGCCCTGCCTCATCTACATACAGTACCCTCCCTGCCTCCAAGTGCACTACCCTGTCCACTCACCAATGTCCGTTTGATGCCATCCCTGCCCCAGGTCCATTCACTACCCTCCCTGCTCCCTGTCCATTCACTGCCCTTCATGTCCCAGGTCCATTCACTGCCCTCCCTGCCCCAGGTCCATTCACTGCCCTCCCTGCTCCCTGTCCATTCACTGCCCTCCCTGCCCCAGGTCCATTCACTGCCCTCCCTGCTCCCTGTCCATTCACTGCCCTCCCTGCAACACGTCCATTCACTGCCCTCCCTGCCCCAGGTCCATTCACTGCCCTCTCCTATACCGAAAACCAAATGCTGCCATTACATGCAAATCATACATTGGGTCCGGCTGCAACCACAAATCCGTCCAGGAGCAGAGAGGCTCCTCACCCGATATGAGCACTAAGTTGAAAGCACTCCTCCAAACTACTACCCATTAATTGCCAAGCGACTTCTCCCGCACTACCATAACCCCCACAATAACCACCGGTTCCTCCCGCCTCCTTCCTCCCGCTTCCCGCCTCCCGCCGTGGTAAATACATTCTCCTCCCGCTCCTTACCTGCAACTTCTCACGCCCGCACCGCCGCCAACCGCCGCCACCACTGGAAATGTGCTGCACGTCATGTTCGCGCCGCTCGCTTTTTAAAAGCGGCGGGCGGCGCGAATCTCTTGCGACGGCCTGTGTGCGCGCTCCACGATAGGTGGTGCGCGCTGACGTCAGGGAAGGTGCGCGCGCGCGCGCGCGCGTGGCCTAGAGGGAACAGTGATCACGGGTGCCATCAACAGTTTGTGAGAGCATTTGGTCGTAGTAGGCTCTCGATAGCACCTTTATAGGGGTTCTATTACTTGTGTTGACTGGATCTAATCATAGTTCAGGGAGTCCAATTGCCTCAGAGGTTCTCTTAATGTAGTTTAGCCAAGGTGTTCTTGTGGCATTCGGCAACATTAGGAATTCCTGTAGCTCAGCTCTGTAAGTGGAGAGATCTGGGCTGCTCCATAGGCGTCTCCAAAATGCTAGCGGTTTAAGCCCCAGCTCCTCCGTATGGGCCGGAGGCCCATATCCAGCCTTAGAGGGAGAATTGGAGTGCTCAACGGAAGAGTGGTAATCTGCCTCAGGAACTTATTCTCAGTTGTCAATAGTTTTGGTGATGGAATGTGACCCCACAACTCGCCCCCATAGGTGACACCCCCCCGGGGCTGTGCCTTGTAAATTTGAATAACGGGAGTGAGTGGCCGGTAGGGTGTGCCAGTTTGATATTTGCTTTTAACTGATGGGCCGACCACGTTAGGTTTTCGTTGAGGGTAATCCCTAGATATTCAATTGCGTGTACCCGTTCCAGTTGGACTGTACCTAGCATGGGGGGTGGGCGGTTGAGGGGTTTAGGGTTGAGAATCATGTATTTAGTTTTCTGAGGGTTGATTTCGAGTCCCCTTTCTGTGCAGAACTCCAGAAAGCCGTTCAAGACTCGTTGTATGCCCATCGGGGATTTAGACAGCAGCAGGGTGTCATCTGCAAACATAATCAATGTGAAAGAAGTAATCAAATATCAATGCGACAAGGGAGAAAAAGTATGGAAAGCACACAACCAAATAAAAAACATAAGATTGCATTTATTTCTATGTAAATGTATTCATATTAAAAACATTTAATAAAAAAGCATAATAATCCAATAATTACATAAACAACTCAGTAGTACAATATTCATATGCTTGTAACACAATTACACAAGAAAGTCATAAAACAGTGGCAAACAATGTTAATCGACGCACGTTTCGGCGTTTTTGGAAACGCCTTCTTCAGGAGCCACAATAAAATCTGAAAAACATATGTAAAGCAAATTTAAAACAAAGAATTGCAATCTCAAATTCCAATTTTAATAGTGAAAAGTACATATGCAAAATATACCTATAACTGTGCTTATATACCAATGACTCCCTACTAATGTAGCTAAAAGATATAGCTACATAAGGTACAAACTAATAATTTTATATTTGAGCAGTAGTATATGAGCGAGGGGGAGTGAAGGGGGTGGGGGGCATGGAAAAGGGGAAGGGAGGGATACCCTATAAATGAGTCAAATACACAATGGGTAAAATAGAGCGATGAACTCAAGAGCTGCAGAGCTTTGACATTGAATAACCTCATAACTTCCTTGAAGGTCATAACTTCCTAGAACTACATGAGGAAGGATAGATCTATATATGTATATATACAAGAGTAAGCCTCTTAACATAACCCTTTTAGAATTTAGAGTTATGTATGACTTCAAATAATGGCCCAAAATTCCTATATCTCTTGTAGCTATTTGAGAAAGGCAATCTACAACTGTCAAAATTATATGCTACACAGTGTTTAAAAAAATCACTAAATAGGGTATCTATGGTGCCACTGGAGAAGGACTCAATGTAGCCTTCAAGTTGTATAATAATATAGTCAAATTTCAAGGGTTTATTCCATATGAAGAGGCAGGTTTATAAACCTGCCTCTTCATATGGAATAAACCCTTGAAATTTGACTATATTATTATACAACTTGAAGAGGCAGGTTTATAAACCCCCTTCCTCTTTTTTTGAATTGCACCTTCCCTGGTACCCCTTGTTAGATCAGACCTAATCTCTTTATCATTGATTATAACTATATTAGGTTCAAGGGTTGGGGGCGGGATTACAGGTGGATTTTGGGGTGTTTGGGCTTTGGGCAGGGCCATTAGACTCATATCCTCAAGGTCGCTGGGGGCCTCTATTGTGAAATCTGGGTTGGTGGTTGATTCGCTAGATGGCTGATTTGCCCCCATGTCCCTCGGTATATGGTTTGTGGGTTCTAGCCTCCCATCCGGAGTTCTAGCTTGAGCCATTGGCCCCATTGAGGATCTCCTAACCCAGTCTATTTCCTGGGAAATTCGTCTCTCCAGAACCTCTATTTCCTCAATCAAGAGTGATCCAGTTTTGACAAAATAATTGTCAATGGTACCTTTAGCGGCTCCAGCCGCGGCCAAAGAAGATTTGCTCCTAGTTTCCCTGGTACACATTGCTTCGTTCCTCGAGTGCGATAAACGGGCAAGGGAGGTGGGCCCAACCCGACCTCTTCCGACCTCGAACGGCCTCAAACGGCCCGCTCTTTGCCCGGTCTTAGCCCCGGTCTAAGTCCCGCGCGCGTCCCGCGTGCGCGGGTAGTACTGATAATATATACGTGTGTGCTGTGGGCGTGCCTTGCAGGGAGAGCGGGCCAGGTGATGTCAATCGGCCTCGTGGGGACTCCTGGTTGCTGGAGTCCCCCGCGTCACGCTCGCAGCCCTGCACGCCTCGCAGTGAGCACACAGGTGGGGGCTGGGTGAAGCGGGACCCGCGGAGCGGGTCCGGCGAACAGCTCTCCTTAATCCAACTGGGCGGGTAAACAGGGATTTCTGGAACACGCCACTCCGTAGCTTGCACTGCGGCAAGAGTCACACCCGGTCCACAGGAAAGGCAAGTTCTTAAAGCTCCGGTGCGCTGTGGGCGTGCCTTGCAGGGAGAGCGGGCCAGGTGATGTCAATCGGCCTCGCGGGGACTCCTGGTTGCTGGAGTCCCCCGTGTCACGCTCGCAGCCCTGCACGCCTCGCAGTGAGCACACAGGTGGGGGCCGGGTGAAGCGGGACCCGCGGAGCGGGTCCGGCGAACAGCTCTCCCTAATCCAACTGGGCGGGTAAACAGGGATTTCTGGAACACGCCACTCCGTAGCTTGCACTGCGGCAAGAGTCCAACATAATAACATGGCTTCGTTTTATTGATGACCTTTTTATAGTGTGGCATGGAACTCAAGAAAGTGTTTTAAAATTTGTACATGAAATTAATGTAAATGATCTTAACTTGAATTTTACCTCATGTATTAGCAAGGAATCGGTGACATTTTTAGATGTGCAGGTTTTTTTAACTGATAACGTTCTTAGTACTACCCTTTTTAGAAAACCAACGGCGGGTAACACTCTTTTACACGCAACGAGTGCCCATCCACAACACCTGATAAAGTCAATCCCATACGGTGAGATGCTTCGCATCCGCCGTATATGTAGTAATGATGAGGATATGAAGGTGAAGCAGAACGAGAGTCTGTCTAGATTTGCGGATAGAGGTTATGGTACTAGACTAATAGAAACCGCCATCAGAAAGTCACGAGCAAGAGCTAGAAGTGATCTCCTAAAATACAGCCCAAAAGGGAGCCAAAGCAAGAGTGTAGACACCAACCCAGTTCGCATAATACTGACATACTCCAAACAAGAAAAAGAGCTGAGGAGTATAGTCAGACGTAACTGCCATTTTGTGCAGGATGATTCAATCATTGGAGAACTGATGCCCGTCAATCCGTTAATAACCTTTCGGAAAGGAATGAGTTTGGGCACAATTCTAACCAAGAAAAGTCAGGAATGCCTCGGTAAAGAACCCTGGAAACCCATCAGTAAGGGGTTGTACAAATGTTTTACATGTAAGGCATGTCAGTATGGTGTCAACACCAAAAAATATACTACAGTTATCCTAAAGACAACCAGGGAGATTAAACAACACCTGACTTGCAAAACAGAATATTGTGTATACATCCTTGAATGTAAATGCTGGTTAAAATATGTGGAAAATTACAAAAAACAATTTGATGGACAGAATGTAGATCAATGTCTTACATTCACCCCAGTACAAGGATATGGGCCTAAATCCATCGTTTTTTGCACTCCACACCACCCTGGGTCAGATAATGGCTTTATGCAAATCAGCTCTGACCCTGTGCCCCATGGGAACAGTCCAGTCCGAACTACAACAGCCATATCTTTCCCAGACCGGAATCAAGCATCCGAGGACCGGACCGGTTTCGAGGTAACACCTCTCTTCAGCCCGGCTAGCTTGACTCCAGTGGTGTGGAGGCTCTGGGACCCACGTCTGAGCTACCCCAGTACACTCAGGGAGAAAATTACAAAAAACAATTTGATGGACAGAATGTAGATCAATGTCTTACATTCACCCCAGTACAAGGATCTGGGCCTAAATCCATCGTTTTTTGCACTCCACACCACCCTGGGTCAGATAATGGCTTTATGCAAATCAGCTCTGACCCTGTGCCCCATGTGAACAGTCCAGTCCGAACTACAACAGCCATATCTTTCCCAGACCGGAATCAAGCATCCGAGGACCGGACTGGTTTCGAGTTAACACCTCTAATCAGCCCGGCTAGCTTGACTCCAGTGGTGTGGAGGCTCTGGGACCCACGTCTGAGCTACCCCAGTACACTGTAAAAATTTAACTCCTATGAATTCTTAGTTTTTGAAAATTTGGTTTTATAATTTTGATTTATACACGATGTGGTGAGCACATATTACAAACAACACAAATGGCAAATTGTTATGGATTTTGTGAATGATGACTTTTGATTATGTAATAAGCATTTCTGCTATTAGTTGTAAATAGTTCTCAGTCATCAACAGTTGTTAAAGATATTCACGACTGTAGTAGGTGATTAGTTGTCTCTTTCAATGTATACGTATTTAAACGGTGAGAAATGAGATAGTATACCAGAGATTTAATACTGTATTCAAACAGGTAGTCTTTTTCCAGTTTTATTTGCACATGTGATGAACTTGCACTTTAAATGGGGCTGAGTAAATGGCATTTTCATGTGACCAAGGCCGCAGGGATGGCCGAAACGTGTCATGACTAGCTGTTGGGAACAATAAAACAAGTTGCTACGAAGAAGTGGTCCATGCCTCGTTTTTACACCTAATAGGTGGAGCGCCGCGAGTTATTGCGGATAATTACCGGCATTTGACTGCTGCCAGTTCTGGACCCCCTCCTCTGCAAGAAGGCTTCACGGCAAGCAGTTTACTGTGCCTCCGGTCCCTGTTACTCTCTGCCGGCTGGTGGAGCTTTGGCAGGGACCCCGGGGGTGCCATATATATATATATATATATATATATATATATATATATATATATATATATATATATATATATATATATATATCGCAAAGAAAGCACTCCTTCCACTTCCACCAAAGCCTCGGCGGCGAAGAAAGAGAAACGAACCACTTCTTTTCTCAGGCAAGATGTTTATTTACAACCTAGCAGCAGTCAACAGATGACGCATTTCGGGCTTAGGCGCCCTTGTTCACATATATATATGTATATATATATATATATATATATATATATATATATATATCAAAGCTCCAAAGCTCCCTTTCCCAGAACATAAGCCAGCACTCCCTGGGGTATTTGCAAAAAGTTGTTTAATATCCCCAAAGCAACAACAAACACATTTCGGCTTTTGTGCCTTTGTCTGTGTTATCGACACACCGCTGGCGGACTTTTTTAACCCCTTCAATTCATTGTCATGAAAACACAAACATAGGACCAGCATAGTTGCCTCACATGGGCACCATCTTTGAAAGTTTGCACATTATAGACTAGATACCTTATACATGTAAAACATTCAATTACTTGATTTCTATTGGCAATAGATATCTGTACCTTTTTCAATATATCAGGTTGCACCCATTATTCGATGAATTGTTCGCTGATATATCGCACCTCACGGACACATCGATCATATTTCATTACAACAACTACACCTTATATCGGCTTAATCAGAGCATGATAATATCTAACATCCTCCAACGGTTAAGCATAGCTAAAAATTGAAACATTCTATGCATCATTTTAAAACCAATTTCATTCATATCCTTTACATGAACAAAAAGACCGTCATAGCTACTATCAAAGGGCGCCATCTTTGAATGTTTCATTATTATTGTCCAAATACAATAATTTTGCAGTGTACACAAATTTCTGAACATTTGGAAGGAATTAGGAGCAAGCCAGGAGGCTGTTGAGTCCTGGCTCTGTGACCAGAGATTGCTGACGCTTGGCAGAACATTGTCAAAAGCCTTGAGGAACACATACAAAATACGGATTTTATTGGCCCTTCGTTATCGATTTCAAATAAGGGCACTATATCTGATTCGTTTTTATCCACGTGATTCCAGTATCTACTTGATCCAACTAAAGAAGCCTCAATCAAGGGAAGACGCATACATCCCCATTTTGTTGTGTACATCGTGTATAACATGTGAGCATAGCAGCCACACTAGAGGAGGAGACAGATCTCCTTTACCATGCTATCGCATCAGTTTACTGGATAATGTGGGGAGACTTTTAATGGTATCTGTAAGCCTGAAGAAGGTGGTGGGCCAGCCTATACCACTGAAACGCATCGCTTTGTGTTGAGAGTGCACCCAAAACACTACCTGGTTCGATTAAGAGAAACAAATCTGGATACATGTTGAACCAGGGATACCAATTCTAGTGTATATGTATTTGGTGTGCTCGGTTGATTTATCACACTTGTATTGTCTCTATTTTGTCATACTCTCCCAGGTGATTTTTATTAAACCATGTTTTTAATCAATATGAACATTTAAAGTGTATTGACGATGTATATGTTGATTTGAAACTCGTTTTTTCAATGATCTTTTTTACATTTTTGAATCTGATATAGATCCTAAAATAATAAAAATATATATTATACATTTTATATTATTTATTTGGTTTATATGGGGTGTTGGTGGTTTGGATAGTGCTTGAAGGATATTAATGTATGCATGACAATAGTGTGGATCTGTATGGTTAAAAGGAGCCCAAAGGAATCTTATCTTTGGCAGTAGTGCCTAATCGTGGTGTCCTGTCGCTTTGGTGAGTAGGACCCCTCTCGTATTTTTTGGACTAAGTGAAGCCATACAGGCTGGAATACATAATAGAACTAATACCAATTTATGAGTGAGGCAGGGTTCCTTTCACATTTTCAAAGTCATTATGGGGATGAAAGAAAGAAATTAAGCACTATCAGACACATGCAACGTTGTTGACTTTTGCAATTCCTTAATTGCGATTTTTAAAGAATCCCAATTTAGGAATCGCAAAAGCCTATGCATGTAGAAATCGCTCAGAAAATTGTGATTTTTAAACATTTCTTAAGGAATACCTCTCCATTCATTCCTAGACATTCTCATTTTGCGAATCTCAATTAGAGAATCTCAAATTGAGACCCTGTTGCACCCCTGAAATTGACCCGTGCACACATGTTGTGCACACACATGCCCTATGGGCATGTGTGTGCTTAGCATGAAACTTTGAAAAATGCACAAAAGTGCATTTTTCAAAGTTTTAGCAAATTACCATGAAGTTTAACTTCATGGTAATTTGCTCCCCTAAATAGCGAAATCGCAGATTTTTTTACTTTCATGCATTGCATTTAAGGAATCGCAAAAAGCTATTCCTTAAACGCAAACACAATTTGATGTTTAACTGTTTTTCTTGTAAGGTACAACGCTTCCAAATGTATTCCTGCCATCAGCTGTGTTTTTAACCAGTAAATAAACGCATAATACTGTTGATTTTAAACTATTCCCTGTCATAAACTCTCAATGCCAGACTCCATTTTGGGCATGTTAAGTTAACCAATTTTACCTTTGGTCCACATTAAACTTATCATTATCTTTCTCAAAGTTCATCAAAGTGTCAATCAATCTAAACAATGAATTTGCTAACACAAAAGGAGAAACAAGTGTGCTATAAACTACAGAATATCTATGTTTCAAGGTCTGACAATGGATATGTAAAATAAGCACTTAGTTCGAGATGACGTATTTCCGACACACCACCCGCCGGTCAGACTACTTTAAAGATGTAATCTTGCAGGCAGGTGGCAGCGAGTCTTTGGGGTACGAGGCGTCGCAGTGGTGTACTGCCCACTCCCGCACCGCTGAAACACATAGTCGGGCCCCAAGTGTCATCAAAGAGCTGCATGCAAACTGCAAGGCATAGGTTAGAGAGTTATGATTTTTCCCCTGTCATTTGTTATCCTAATGTTGTAAAAAGGGTTAATTTGGGTAGAAATCAATTCTTATTCAGAAACACAACCTCTAAACATCATGTTACATTTTAAGGTCTGAGTTTATGCTTCTCTAGACCAAGCACTCTTAAACTATACTATATACCAGTACGGATGACATGTGACTCCTACACCTTGTAGTCCTCTGTCTAACATTTCCTATACACTGATTTACTTACACACGTAAGATTCATTTCTGTGTGAAATGTGTGTGTGATGTAAAGTGCTCAGTCACCCTGCACTGGTATGAGTCGCGCTATAAAGCAAAAGAAATGCATGAGAGAGAGCAGTTATGGAGGCTTAAGGGGCACTGTGAAAGGGTGGTTGTGAGGGAATCCAAGGAGAAGGTCATTGGGGGCACCAACAAACATTGTCGCACAGGGTGCCTTCAGCGCTGAAGCTGGCCTTGCAGAAAGCACAGGAGGTATGCTCAGTGGGGTTGTGTGGGGCTACAATAACCTGGACTCCCACAACCAAGTAAATGTAGACTTAGTTCAGTCCAGGCACCCATGGGTAGTGAAGCCCGACCTTATAGACATGGGCCAGGGTTCCTGGTCAAGCCACATCCCATTGTGAAAGGTTATTGTCAGATGCACTAGAAATGATTTGGCTTAGCACCTCCTTGTTATCTGTTGGTTTATGTGTCATTCACTCTTGGCGTAGGGTTTTGGTTAACCACCGTAAGCAGAGGAGAGCTCTACATTATTGCACCAGGAAGGAAGAAGGAGGTAATTATGCCTGGGCCAAGCCAAAAATGAGTTGCCTTCTGATTGGTTTGCTCCTTGAGGGGAGTGGTTGCTGAATTACAGTATGTACTCTGGAAGTTTGCACAGGGACATTCTGCTGATCTTCCAAATAATAGGTGAATTCATTGGCATGCTACCCCAGAGTAAGTATTTGGATCTTTGACCCTACCCTCTCCCCTCCTATCTTGGAAGATGGGCTAGACCCACTTGGACTCAAGGGCTGGCCACTTAGGCTGAAGACTGGGGCAGAGGATACCTAGGACCATTCAATTTCTAGCCCTTACAGACCAGGCGTGATGGATCTGAAATAAGTTCACATCTACCCAAGCGTCCTCACGGGCTACCAACCTGGCGTAGATAGAGGACAATTTCTAGATAGCTGAAGGTGGTGCCTTTGAGGAGAAAAGATGACCATAAAACCTCGTCATATGAAAGGTTGTGCACGACAAGGGCCTGTGTGATTAACTATAGATCTGATGTTTCTCTCATTGAGCGAGGCTTCTCTTTACCCCTCTTCTGGAATACGTTCTGTCTGTTTATGTCCTGCTTCATCAGAAACAGTGATGCGAGAATGGTGCCCTGCCTGCCAAGTGTGAGTTCTTCTTGAATCTGAGGGAAACATAAACAGGATTTGCTCCCCGAAAATAGGTAAAAAGTTAAGCTAAATAGGAAACACATTGATCATAGAAAGAGAAATAGAAAAAATCCTTAAATAAAAATGTAATCTCCGTGGATGACCCCAGTGACCAATACTGATCTTTGAAAGCCAACTACTACCTGGGTCTTGCATGGTGGCTGATACTCTCAAAACCCTAAGCTGGGCCCTGCATTGTGCATAGGTTGCACAGTGTCTTTGAACCTCTTTTCTCAGATGAGCCTCTTTCTCATCCTCATCCACAACAGCCTGTCAATTTTTAGAGCACAGAGAAAGGTGTATAAAATTCCTGGAGAAATAAATTGTTAACATTTCTGCCAGCAAGAAGTGAGAAATACATTGAGGTCCTCTTGCCTGGGGCCTTGCTTGTTCTTCTGTGTGCATTTGAAAGATCTTTATTGTATTGGAACAGAAGCAATAGTTATTTAGGCACCTTTCAGTTTCTCTCCTGTGCTAATGCTGTACAGTAGGCAAGGTTATCTTTTTAAGTTATTTTGCAGAGTTCAAAGGACACTGTAGACATTGTGCATCATCCTTCGAAAGTGGTCCCTGATGAGAGAGATTATAATTTCTTCTGTATCCAATGTATGGCCATTGTCAGTGTTTTCCAGAGACTATCTTTTATAACGTGACTTGCCAGAGGGAGGGAAAAGGATATGGTCAATGTTTTTTTACACTTTTCAATCACAGCAACATGCTGCATGGTTGGTCAGAATCCTTTGGCTTCTCTGTTCCCTGGTACCTAACAGATTAATTCGATCCAACGCGGAGTGCTTTCAACCTTCTGCAATTTTTAGGGTCATTGGATATCAATATTAATTAGGTTGCTTATCAAAGATGACATCCTATGGTGCCCTTGGACCGAGTTTCTGCAATTGGAAACCATTTCCAACAGTTGATGTACTCCTACTCTTCTGAGGGATGATTTTTATCAGGCAGCTTAGATGCAATGTGAAAGAGAGAAACATCTAAGGTGATAGACTTAGGCTCCAGAGATTGTGATCCAGAAAGTGCTTTTTGGTAGCTACCTGAACTCTTCCCAGCTTTGATTGCTCAGATGATATATACTAACCGCTCCTCTCTGTGTCTCATAGCGAATCACCCTTCTGCTGCATTGGAGTTCCACCAGCTCTTTGGACCTATCACCTTTCAGTAATTTGGCTGGTACTGCCTGTTGTGGAGTAAGCAAGGATTTCCACCCCTGCATTTCTTTCATCAGTATTATTTTTCTGCTACACAAGTGTCCTTTTTCTGCATGTGCTAGGGTCAGAATTTAGGGCAAGGTTCCTGCTTCACACATCATGTACATTATTGGCTATTTCCCCTGTCTGCTCCAGCCCTTGCTGATATTCTATTTCTCAGCATTCTCCAGGGGCCTAGCTATCGATAGTGGAGTTAGCAGGCACAGTATGACTGGTGTGGTAAAATCTAATTACCCATGCTTAATTTATGCGGAAAAATCAATAAGAATAACTCAGATAAATAAGAGGCAAAATCCGTGATATTGAGGTTTACTCAAAAGGGTTTTATTCCTTAAAAAGGAATTGGGTATTTGGCTCGAGCCAAGGTGGCATACCATTCCGTCACCACACAGGTTCGGGAAGGGACTGACAGACAACATTTTATTGACAGTTATTCATATATATAGTCAATGCATTACAGTAAAGGCATATGCAGAAGGCGTAACAGCTGAGAAGAGAGATAAAATGCTCATACGTAACAGAAAAAGGCGTTGCAATAGGCGTGCATGAAGGCGTGTACTAGAAACGTCATTTACCATGAGTTCACAAGTAGGTGGATCCTTAAGAGAATCCTGCAGTGTCAGCAGAATTACATGGCAGAGATGCGCGCGCAGCAGTATGACGTGTAACTGGAGGGTGAAGGGGACTTGACATTTAGCTCTGTAAGTGTAGACATAAGTCTGGGATGTCAGACCAACCTAATCCCAAATCGTATCTGATATCTTATGTTTAAGGAACTGTAGTATCTGGAAGGGAAAGGTCTCTCGGACGGAGGCTATTCTATACTGGTTGTGATTGCGTGTATAAGCGTCTTGTGTCTACGTGTCTGCATGAGAGGTGAGGGGGCATGGGCCTACCATGGCAACGGAGTCTATGAATTACTTGCACGGAGACAGAAAGGCCGGGCCCAGTGCTCCTGCAGCTGGGAGGATGTTTACTTGAACGACGAGACAGGAATGTATTTTCGAGGAGTGGAACAGATAATTCGAAGGTTGAAGACAGTCTTGGCAGGCAGAAGGCTGGGCTAAGCGCCGTGAGCCGCGCGAGGAGTAAGGCAGGGGTCACTGGCACAGAGGCAGCCTGGGCTGAGGCCCTCAGAGTCAGAAGGCAGGAAAAAGAGGCTTGATGGCAGAATCAGGGCCTACTTCGCCAGAGCTGAAAAACGTGTAAAGTATACCACAAAAAGACGTTGGCATAGCATATTTAGAAACTGAATATTCAATCCGTTCATGGCGGATCTGAAAGAGGACATGTTAAAGATGGACGCAAATGTATTTGCGTCTTCATAGCTGGCACAGGAGGGAAATTACATGCACTTCAAGCTAGTACATGGAGACGGTGGGGTACGCGTTAGGGAACATTACTTGACCAAAAATCTATATTTCCTCATTCCCTCCTTGTTCCCTACGGACCCTTCATGATACATCGATCCTCATGAATCGATCAATCTGTTCACGTAACATCATTTGCTCTTCTTTCTTCTTTTCGCGTTTTGAATGAGAATTTGAATGCGGAATGCATGATGTGGCGCACAGGCCACAAATCGCCGGCCCACATTGTAGACACAGGCAGCAACTGAATACTATGAGAAGGGCAATGCCTAGGAGGGATAGAATCTTCCATCCCCAAGCAGTTAACGTTGTCCAAAACCAACCGGACCAAGTCCAGGTGCCTGGATTCTGGTGTATCAAACTTGCAATTTTATGAAGACGTGTGATAGCTTTATATACAGTTGGCGCGTTTTCTGGAATGAAAACACAGCAACTTGACCCGATGACCTTACAAGCTCCACCCCTATCTGCCAAGATGACGTCAATAACAAGACGATTTTGAAGAACTACAACCCGCATGGCGGACTGCTCCTCCGTTAGGTTGCCTAGAGCTGAAGTAGTCTCATTCACTACTGCTTCGAGAGTTCTGGTTAGTCTGCGTATCAGTTTACTATTAAAAACAGCACCTAGATAGGGGAAAAAACCTTTATTGAAGTCCGTATATTGCTCCCATGCCGTTTCAGTGTAATCGACGAGTGGGAGATCTCTTCGGAGTCGATGGTTCACTAGATTAGTATTTCTATGATAATCAGGAGGGGCTAGGAAAACAGGTGGCAAAAGGAATGCAATGTAACAGGTACCATCCCAGTCTAGAGGTAAGCGTATGTATGCGGTATGGCCGCAAACAAAATAAGAATGACGTGAAGCTCTAAATGTAGATTTGCCTTGGTCACTGAATTCGACTACAGTAGTGCATTTGCTATGACCTAAATGTACTGAACCATTTTTCCGGACACATAATTCGCCTGTGACTGGCAGTACTGACATGGCTGGTAAGACTGGTGCAGCTTCAGATTCAATTGTTAGAATCATGAAATTAATGGTGTAATTACCTAACCCATACACTTCATTTTCTAAATCAGTTCCTGTCCCAACGGGAAGTCCCTCCTTGTCAGGGTAGCAGGCTTTAAGCAAGACTAAGTTCAGGTTTCCCCAAACCCAGCTTCCTTCATATACAGCAGTATCAGGATCTAGGGCATTAATCAATTTAAACCACGCGCCACATGAACCATTGTGAGTGAACGGGTACGGAAAGAGGGGCAGAACTCCCTTGTATTTCTGGTAAGGAGGGAGTCGGCCACATATCCAACAATTGGTAGCATTATTAGTCTGATGGGAGTGATGTAACATACTAATGAAAGTGTTGTTGCGCAGCGCAAGTCTGTAGGATAATTCGTGAGGGGGTAATTCACTAAAGGAATGTTCAGCAGTAACGTTATAAGCAGATTGTGCATGCTTGAATATAGGGTAATATATGTGCAATACAATACTAGCAGCAATAATCAGAAGACTTATAAAAAACATAATCAGTAGCGCCACTATACAGTGACTACGAAGTGATTTACAATATGCACTCTTCTTGAGTTGTCTTTGTCTATCTCTCTCTCTATCTCGATCTAGGGGATACATGTCAGAAACTAATTTAACCGATTCACCTAGGGGAGGACTTAAACAATTAAACTGTCTGACTTGCTAGATCGTAATTTCAGTCTATATTCTTCAGAGGCGGTTTTTTCAACCAAAGGGAGTTTCGAATCAGTTTGTGTAGGAGGGCAGGGCTTAGAGTCCAAGTCCGAAGGAAGTCCGTGAAATTTCTTGACGTGGCTGGAATGCAGCCACCCTTTCCTGCCCTCTACTTTTATTGCTGTCCTGGTTGTTAGAAGGACCAATTTCGGGTTTTGCCAGCGGGGCTCCAACGGACCTCTCCGATCGAAGTTGCGCACGAAGACAAAGTCCCCCGGGACCACCTCGTGGGGTTTCACCTCGGTGTTGTCGGGAAAGGTTGCAGCTACCTGTGAACGACAAGATTGTAGTGCAGACATCAAGGAGGCAAGGTAAAATGTCAGCATAATACAGTCAACATCTGTAATTTTACGTGGAATAGGCGTCCCCCACATATTCGGTGGCCTCCCAAAGACCACTTCATACGGGGATAGCCCAGTTCGAGAATGGGCCACCATCCTCATATAGAAGAGGGCAACTGGCAAAGCAACTATCCAGTCAACACCCTTCTCTCTACAGATCTTGGAAAGTCGGATTTTTAGAGTCTGATTATGGCGCTCCACGAGACCTGCTGCCTCGGGATGCCGGACACAGTGGAACTTCCACTGATAGCCTAACAGGAGTGTAATGTGTTTCACAAGCTCGGATGAGAATGGCTGACCGTTATCTGAGTACACGATACGGGGCAAACCATACCGTGGGAAGAATTCACGAACCAGCTGCTTGGCAGTGGTCGGAGCAGTATAATCTGGGACTGGGTATGCTTCTGTCCATCGGGAAAGAGCACATACAACTACGAGGACATATTTGAATCCTCGACAACGCTCCATCTGGATATAATCCATCTGGAGGACTTCAAAAGGGTGTTCGGGAGGCTGAAATCCACCTTTCTCTACGGGGATGCTTTTACCTGGATTAAACTGACCACAAATCATGCAAGTACGCACTTTCTGCTTGGCTGCTGCTCGTAAGTTATTATTGAACCATATGTGTTGAATACTGTCTAGCATTGCTTTCTCTCCTAGGTGTGCAGGACTATGTATCGTGTTAATGATAACCTGAACCATAGAGTCAGGGAGAAACCATGTAGATTTTCCCTTCGTCATCCATCCCTGGTCTGTTTGGATCCCTCCTAATTCAGTCCATTTCTTAATTTCGTCTGGCGTGGCATGTGTTTGTATGTCAATTACATCACGTGCGGGATCCCTGACTGTCATGCAGTGTGTCGGTGCTACTGTTTGTGTCTGTTCAGTTACATGAGTTCGGTTTTGAGCAGTTTGCTTTGCTGTTCGGTCTGCCAGGTCGTTACCCTGGGAGATGGTATCAGTAACTTTTGTATGTGCCTTACATTTCATGATAGAAATTTCAGTGGGTAGATGGATTGCATCTAACAGAGCTTGAATGAGGGGACCATGTTGGATGTTGGCACCGTGAGAAGTTAAGTAACCTCTCTCTCGCCAAAGGACTCCAAAGTCGTGAACGACTCCGAATGCATAACGTGAATCAGTGTATATATTGACTCTCTTATTCTTGGCTTGGATACATGCTTGTGTCAGAGCGATGAGCTCTGCAGCTTGAGCTGACAAGGTGTCGATACAATTGGTTTCAATAACATCGGTGTCTGTCGTGACTGCGTAGGCTGCCACTAATTCACCTGTCTTTGTTCTCATACATGAACCGTCCACATAAAGTGTCAGGTCTGGATCTGACAACGGAACATCTGTCAAGTCTTGTCTGGGTTTTGTTGTAATAGTAATGACTTCAATACAATCATGTGCCAATGGATCTACTCCATTGAGTGGCAATAACGTGGCAGGATTTAATGTGCTGCAGCGTCTGATTTCTATGTGTGGTTGAAACAATGTCAATTCGTAACCTGTCAATCTTGCTATGGTCAGGTGTTGAGTCTGAGTTCGATTTAAAAGGACTTCCACGGAATGTGGAACCTGTACTGTCAATGGATGTCCTAACACAATGGAATCACTCTGTCTAATTGCTAAAGCTGTCGCTGCAACTGATTTCAAACACGCCGGAAGGGCCTGGGCTACTGGATCTAATGTGCTAGAAAAGTAAGCACACGGTTTGTGTGAACCTGCTTGTTCCTGAGTGAGGACTGACAAGGCAGTACCTTCACGTTCTGTGACAAAAAGTGTAAAAGGTTTTCTGTAACATGGTGTTGCTAAAACAGGTGCTTGACATAAGGCTTTCTTTAAGTCTTCAAAAGCTTGTGTACGTTCCTGAGTCCAAGGGAGGACAGTCGAAGTCGCTGCCTCCTGTGTTGTCAACTGAATGAGTGGTTTTGCTAGAAATGCATATTGGGGAATCCATTGTCTGCAGTATGAAGTGAGGCCTATGAAAGCCCGCACCTCCTTTTGTGTCTTGGGTGGTGACATGTTTACAATTAACTGAATGCGATCAGGAGTGAGCTGTCTCCCCACTTTGGACAGCAAGTGACCCAGGTACACAACTTGCTGAACACAGAATTGCAGCTTCGAAGGGGACACCTTGTGCCCCTTGTCAGCCAGGAAGTTCAAAACAGTCAGTGAGGCATGTTCACAATCGGGTTCGCTTCGAGCGGTGATCAGCAGATCATCGACATATTGAAGCAGGGCAGTGTTAACTGGCATGTGGATACTGTCGAGTTGTTTTTTCAATGCTTGACTATAAATGCTGGGGCTTTCTGTGAATCCTTGAGGTGCGCGTGCAAATTTGAAAGATCGTCCATTTAAACTGAATCCGAACAAGTATTGGCTTTCCGGATCGATCGGGACACTGAAGAAGGCGTTCTTGAGGTCAATTACAGTGAAGAACGTCGCTTCTGAATCAATAGCTGTCAATAATGAGGAGATATCTGGGACCACAGGATACTGTGGTACAATACATTTTTTCAATTCGCGCAGATCAATAACCAATCGATAAACAGGTGGTGCATTTGGGTCAGTACGTTTAAGAACTGGAATAATAGGAGAATTACATACATTAGAGTCAGTTTCCACAACCACTCCTTGTGCAATGAGCTCGTCAATGATTCTCAGTAAAGCCACTACAGCATCTGGGGGTAATTTGTATTGTCGAATACGTGGTAATATCACTCCTGCTTTGAGTGTGACTCGATATGGTGTAATGTGCATACAACCTACATCAGTGGGGCCTTGCGCCCACAAATGTGCAGGGACATCCTGTAATCTGCGATCCATGTCTCTCAATACATAATGGCCTTTGAAATCTCGCAAAAACAATCGTACTCCTTCCGGAGAACAGCATATAATAGCTCCTAGAGCTTTCAATGTCTTTATGCCTAACAGGTTTTCTGGGCATGATTTCGTAAGCAATAAATCTGTAGTCCGTGTCAAAGGACCAACTGCAAGAGGAAGGGGTTGTGATACTTCATTAATAATAGGTTTTCCTGAAAATCCAAGGGACACGTTCTGTGAGCCTGAGAGGGGTGCCCCTGGTACTTCATTGTGACTTATAGTGGTTCTGCTTGCCCCTGTATCAATGAGAAACTTTCTGTCCTTTCCCAATACTTGACTGTGTACATAAGGACCCCTTTGATCTACAGGAACCTCAATAAGAGGCAAGCGGAACTCCCTCTCCAGGCTGTTTCATGTGTATCGTTGATAATCGGGGTAATCATTTTGTGCATACTGGTACATCTGTTGTGTCGTGTTTTGTGTTGCGGTGATAGGCTGTTGTTGTGGTATCGCTACGGTCTGTGATGAAGCTGGCATAGGCGGAATATGTTGTACATTCTGGGGTACTTGTTGTTGAACCTGATCTTGTCTAGGTGGACGCGGTCTCTCCTTGGTCTTACCCGTGGAGATATTGTGTTTCAGAACTGCACAATCGTTTATATAATGACCTGGCTGTTTACAATAGTTACATACCCCTTTAACAGGAGCCGTTGAATTACTGGGCTGGGTCGCACCCTTTTTGTGACCGTCAGCTGGAACTGACTGAGCAATTAACATTTTAATTTTTGTATCTTTCATACGTCTTTGCTCGTGTTCTTGTTCTTCTCTAAGTCTATTCTGATGGTACTGTAACATTTGTAACATTTGTGAAGGAGTATTAGCTTGCCAAGTACTTTCTACTTTCAGTACCCTGTTCTTGACCTGGGGCAGGGAATTCTCGACTAATTTCGTTACAAAAAGATGTGGATATGACTCGCTACTTGCTTTCAGACCGCTATTAATACCAAAACATTTCTCAAATCGGGTGTAGAAATCACTAGTGTCTTCATCGGGTTTCTGTTTGCAGGCTGAGATTGCACCCCAATCTTCCTTTTTCGTACTCAGTAAACGTGGCAATACTTGTACTAACAACCCTGGTAACGCCTTGACTTTGTCTCCAAGCCCTAGGCCTGGAACTCTAGTATTTTCTTCATCTTCTAATGCAGCCCAATCAATCTTTGTGTCTCCCACCTCCCACTCTTTTTCTTTGAGTTTCTCGTATATACCTGGAGGCAGTAATACTTTCAATATTTTCATAAGGTCTGGAAAAGTGTAATCACCCATTAGTAACATATCCTTTATTTCACGGTGAAAACCTGCGGGATCTTTGTCATGACTAGGTACTAATTTCTTCATCTCCAATAATTCCATTTTAGTTATGGGTGTGTACACGAACACGCGCCTAAGCGTATTGTCTGCGTTCTGTACTGGGTGCACTTCTCGCAACGGATTCTGTCTGTCCATATAATACATTTTTCTTTCCATGACACGTGCTGAGTTGATCTGTGGACATAAGAAGGTACTATACTTGTGACGATGTTCCAGAATTACTTTAATTAGATCAGTACCCAGACCACTCCATCTGCTCATGAGCAGTTCTATTAATATATCAGGAAGAGGGCCTGGATCGGAATGTTGACTTCTATACAATAAGAGCAGGTGTTGTATCATGTATATACCAGCTAAACGCTGTTCACTTGGTGTCAGGTTCAAAAATGTATGTGCTAACGCATCATCACCATATTTCTCAGAATTGTCAGCCCATTGCACGGCTGACCTAGCTAGTTCTTGTTCGTCCATAGAATCGAGTACATGGTACCCCATTCGTTCTTGAAGTACTTTATCAGTGGCCTGGAATAAGTGTTCGGGCGTTTTCGGATTACACATGGCTTCCTGAAAAATCCTTTTACTTTCTGGATGCACTGGGCGCATTGAATTATTGAATGGTCTTCCTTTGCCTACATAAGCTATCATTTCTCTAGCCGGTGTCTGTGTGTGCTCTGGTGTCTCTGCTTGATCGTCCCCCTCCTCCTCCGAGGATTCATGTTTGTCTGAATCTACTTCCGGTAGTGGCTGTCTTTTCTCATGCATTTTATTTATTGCAGTTCTGATTCTTCCGTACATATTATCTACACAGGCCTCTTTATCGTGCTGCCCATCTGCTATATTCTGGCCCCACCTGTGAAGTGCTTTCACGTCTTCCGGGTTCATACCCGGCCTATCCACTTCTCTTATGAAACAGTTTATAAGAAACCGTAATATCTTGGCTTTAGTATCCACTTTCTGGAAGGCCATGGCCTCCTTAATACTTTCAGGCCCTACTCCTGTCTGGACAAACCGATATATTCGATCTAGATGATCTATCATTCCAGGTAGTGTTAATAAAATGTTTGTGACTCTCCGCAATCGTACTGATGCGAGCAACATTCTTTCATCATTCTTTTTACCAGGTACTGGATCATATCTACAGTCTGCAAGACGATCTCCATAGATGGTAATATCGCCTGTTCTAGGTGTACGTGGTTGTGCTTGTTCTCTAAAAGTCATCCGATGGGTGGGTGGCGGGGTCTGGAAACCTACCGCTCCTTCTGGACGCGCCACCTGAGGCGCCGGCTCCAAAGGGGTTAGTTGGGGCCATATCAAGGGGTGCAGGTCCAGGAAGAGGTGGAAGGAGGATTGGAAGACCAGGAGGAACAGCGGGAGGAGGAGTAGCTTGTCGGGGAGGTAGGGGCTGACCATCATGACCGCCAGGCGGAGGTGTGCGTGGCGGTACGGTATTAACATATGCAGGAGCCACATCGTCTAGATAGGAAGAAAGGAAAACGTCCTTTGCTGTTTTCGGATGCTTTTTAGTCGGGAGCAGTGGGGGTGGTAGGTTTTTCGGGACTTCCGGGGTGGCCTTAGGCAAACCCTCAGTCAGGAGGGGGTACATGCCATTCATGAGTGTGTTTCGCTGTCTGTCTACTTGTTCTAATTTTACTCGGATACCTTCCTCAACTAATACGTTTTCTCGGGTCTTTTCAGGCTCCTCCTTATGTTTCTCTTCTAGTCTGTGTGCTTTTTCTGTGCGCCTATGCGATTCTTTACGCCATAGTTCAATGGCATCTTTCTGTGACTGCCTGGCTTTCTTTTTCCATAATGCTTCTTCTACTCTCATGATGCAATCTGCATCCCATGTCCCAGCAGCGGGCCATCTCTGATTCTCTGATAGGTCTTTAGTGTAATCCACCCATAAGTCGAGAAATAAAACGGCATCTAGGCCATGTTTGTGGTACATAAAGTACCCTGGAGTGTCCCTAGGTGGAATGGGGACGGCTTCTTCTAGTACCCCTTTTCTAGTTTTTATTTGTCTTAATTTGGAGAATAACGGCATTCTGAAACCTGGCTACTTGGTTCCTACTCAGATATGAACACACTGAACATGAACACAATAATCACAATAAAGAAGATCGAACATTCACTCATACCACGACATTTGAATGACACATTAAAACATTTCAAAAACAAACCACTATATTTATAATAAAACCTACTAACTGAGCAAAACTGGATGTACCGCTAAACGGTACAGATACACCGTAAACAGTGCAAACTAGATATACTGCTAAACAGTACAGATACACTGCTAAACAGTGTAGACCAGGCTTGTGTACCCAAGCCCGTCTCGACTGGCACAAACTAATGCGCACGTCTAGATGCGACCCTAGCAACGGTACTCACCGGGAAGCACGGAAACAGAAGGCCTCGGAAACCCTGGACTGGACTGGACTCGGACTGGATTCGGACTCGACTCGTGACGCAGATACTTCGGAACTTCGGAACCTGGTGGGCCTCCGTATACCTCGGATCTTGCTCTCTCAGCTAGGCTCTGGTCGGGATCCTCCGCACTCCTCACCGCCTCGTCTGGGTGTCGATCGCAGCCTCAGTCACCTCCGTTGGCCTGAGGGAGATACAGGAAATCCTGCGGGTACGCGTAGTTGTCCGTCCGGCTGTGGCAGGGGGCCAGGCCTGCAACGCACCGCCGGCGCGTGAGATGGGGGAGGGGTCCCTGTTCGGGCGCCAGTTCTGTGGTAAAATCTAATTACCCATGCTTAATTTATGCGGAAAAATCAATAAGAATAACTCAGATAAATAAGAGGCAAAATCCGTGATATTGAGGTTTACTCAAAAGGGTTTTATTCCTTAAAAAGGAATTGGGTATTTGGCTCGAGCCAAGGTGGCATACCATTCCGTCACCACACAGGTTCGGGAAGGGACTGACAGACAACATTTTATTGACAGTTATTCATATATATAGTCAATGCATTACAGTAAAGGCATATGCAGAAGGCGTAACAGCTGAGAAGAGAGATAAAATGCTCATACGTAACAGAAAAAGGCGTTGCAATAGGCGTGCATGAAGGCGTGTACTAGAAACGTCATTTACCATGAGGTCACAAGTAGGTGGATCCTTAAGAGAATCCTGCAGTGTCAGCAGAATTACATGGCAGAGATGCGCGCGCAGCAGTATGACGTGTGGTTGACGTGTAACTGGAGGGTGAAGGGGACTTGACATTTAGCTCTGTAAGTGTAGACATAAGTCTGGGATGTCAGACCAACCTAATCCCAAATCGTATCTGATATCTTATGTTTAAGGAACTGTAGTATCTGGAAGGGAAAGGTCTCTCGGACGGAGGCTATTCTATACTGGTTGTGATTGCGTGTATAAGCGTCTTGTGTCTACGTGTCTGCATGAGAGGTGAGGGGGCATGGGCCTACCATGGCAACGGAGTCTATGAATTACTTGCACGGAGACAGAAAGGCCGGGCCCAGTGCTCCTGCAGCTGGGAGGATGTTTACTTGAACGACGAGACAGGAATGTATTTTCGAGGAGTGGAACAGATAATTCGAAGGTTGAAGACAGTCTTGGCAGGCAGAAGGCTGGGCTAAGCGCCGTGAGCCGCGCGAGGAGTAAGGCAGGGGTCACTGGCACAGAGGCAGCCTGGGCTGAGGCCCTCAGAGTCAGAAGGCAGGAAAAAGAGGCTTGATGGCAGAATCAGGGCCTACTTCGCCGGAGCTGAAAAACGTGTAAAGTATACCACAAAAAGACGTTGGCATAGCATATTTAGAAACTGAATATTCAATCCGTTCATGGCGGATCTGAAAGAGGACATGTTAAAGATGGACGCAAATGTATTTGCGTCTTCATAGCTGGCACAGGAGGGAAATTACATGCACTTCAAGCTAGTACATGGAGACGGTGGGGTACGCGTTAGGGAACATTACTTGACCAAAAATCTATATTTCCTCACTGGGGCCCAAAGATCTGATGCAAAAAGAACAGGTGATGGCCGGAATGCTAAACAAATCAAATATTCACTCCCAGTCACAGATCTGGGTTTAATCCATTGTTTATTTGCTCACAATGCCACCGCAGTTTGGACCTGGTCATAGGCAATACAGTATTGACCTGCTCCCCATGTGAACAGTCCAACCAGAACTGCATGGCCAGGGCCTCCATGGACCAGAAACAAGCCTTCAGGGACCGGTTTCTGGGGATCACCCCTCATCAGCCAGGCTATCTTGAATCCAGTGACACAGTAAGCACGGGCCCCACGTCTGGGTATACCCTTTCCCCTTAGGGTGACTTATGCAAAAAGAACAGATGATGGACGGAGTGTTGAACTTTTCAAATACTCATCCCCTGTCAAGAGTTCTGGGTTGAATCCATCATCCTGTTGCTCACCATGCCACCCCACTTTGGACAAGCATATGCAAATCAGTCTTTGCCCGGCTACCCATGGGAATAATGCAGACCGAACTGCCAGGCAAGGTCCTCCCTGCAACTGAAACAATCATCCTGGGACCAGTTTCGAGGTGTTAACCCTAATCAGCCAGGCTAGCTCGAATCCAGTGGCACACTGAGCATGGGACCAACATCTGGGCAAGCACTTGCAAATTAGGGCAACAAAAGCAAAAAGAACAAATAATGGACAGAATGCTGAACAAATCAAACATTCACCCCCAGTCACAGATCAGGGTTTAATCCATTGTTTTTCTAAAGGGCCCACTGTACCTCAGATAGACTTTTCTTAGAACCCAACCAGGATACAAAGGTCCCATTTTGCTGGTTTACATTAGGGCTATTGTCAACCTACCTATGCCCCTAGCATTTTTTGTCAGGAATTAGATGCTGCAAATGTTATCCACAGAGTGGCGAACATTTGGACTCCTTCATTTGTTTCATTCTAAATAACTACCTTGTAGTATCTCCTCTAGTTCTGAGGGCCCACACAGTGATGTTACTGTCCTTGCTCCTTCTGCATGATATGTGTGTTTATAGGGATGGAGCTAATTTACTCATTTTGTAAATAAAAACACATTTAAATAGAAAGTGCAACGGTCTGTGCAAAATAACACATGAATAATAAATGTATTTTTTTAGTGGGGAATCGTACTTAGGCATTGCAGTTTTACAAATGAGGTAACATAATAGACTGACTTAAATTAGCCTAACTACTGATGCCATATTAACAGTGATGTATATGCTAACATTGAAAGGCCTGTTTTCACATTGAGTGGTTGTTTTCCCTTTCATTGCACATGCTGTAACTTTCCAGAAGCCTTCTGCTAATGAATAGGCATTTGTTATGTATTAGACAACTGATAGTGAGGTTCTCACCCGGAGGAGAGAAGATGGCAGGAAATATGAGCCATGGGAAGAGCTGGCTGAGCTGTAAGAGGTGGACGAAATATTTTTTGAAGGATTTGTTTCTGCGGCTTATTTTGAAGACCTGAGATAAAAGGAATTTGCTTGCTTCCAGGGGTTGCTCAAATCCGATTGAATGCTGTGAATGGGAAATGCAACAATTCTTTCAACATTTGTTTTAACAATTTTTAGGGGAGAGAATGTGACCTAACGACTAGGGTGGTGCACCGCGGAGCTGGGGAACTGGGTTTGAGCCTCGGCAGGGACGCTCAACATTCTGTGATTCAGGGTAAATCACTTAATCTCTCTGTGCCTAAAAAAAAATGTATGTGTCCGTCTGTAGCTCATGTAAAGTGCTCTGATACCTTTGTGTCTATTCGCGCTATATAAAACTCCACAAAAAAAGTTTATATTAGCTTGTGTTCCTAGAGTAGGTGGTAGGAGCTCTTTTTCCTCTCTTTCTGAGACTTGTAGAGCTACCTCTTTTCGGGAGAGATTCCCAATTGAGCCCTTTTCTCTTAAATAGATGTCTGCTGATTTATAGCTGAGAATACTTTCTAGCTTAAGAAATTCTTTATTGCTTAGGTGCAAAGGCTTCATTCTTAAGAATTTTAATTCCCTCATCAGAACTATGGGGTTTCTGAACTGACACGTTTTCTTTATCTTAAATGAGAAATTGCTATTCTTATGCTTAGTGAAATTCCTTTATGGAACACACTTGCTGCATTATTTCCATTTTATTTGTAATATTCATCAATTTAGTATTTTGAATATAAAATAATAATGACTAAAGATTAACATTTATTGAATAAAACAATTTTAACATATCAGAAATTGTTAATGAAACCCTTTATCTCACAACATCTCTCTTTAATGATTATTGTGGAACCTCAAATGTACTTCACTGTTTATGGTGTTTGATGTATACGATTGCTCCTTTCAATATCTTCCTGTCGATGAACAAATGTCCATACAACCAAAGGTGGAGCTATTTAATGATTACAAATGAAGACTGAGATCCAAATATCCCCGCACCAACAACAGCAGCAAGTGCCACGAGGCAAATGGGAGAGAAGATCATTCACATCCGATCCAGTAGGATGGGGTCACCCTTATTTTATATTCTTTTATACTTTCTGGACCTCAAAGCACACACTTCCACAGTATCTTTCAGGAGGTACCAGTTGAAGAAGGGTGGCATACAATAGTGGGATTGTTTAACCCTTGGTCTTTTACCTCAGCGGACATTAACCTTATTGTAGCTCACCAGTGCAGAAGAGTCTCTTTACAACTTTTTAATGAGGAGGGAAAGAAATGTACTATTTTTCTGTATCTTCGCTATAGCAAGATAAGTGTTCCCATCTATGAGAAAGGCAAAACTTTGGACGCAAAATAAAACAGTTTTTTTAACCTGATAGATGGTGAAGCTGAGATATTCCCTAACATGATTCTAAAAAATGCCCTGCAATGGATGGATGATGAAGATGTTCTGTCTAACCCTGGGCGTAGGTCGCGTAGTCGTGCTACACGTGGCATTCGCAAAGTGCACTATGCACTACGCAAGCTACACGTGGCTACGCAAACTGCGTAGTGCGGTAGGGAAAATGCTGTTCGCACTGATTGCACAGTGCCGGATACTTGTCCGCACTGTGCAATAATTGCAAAAGGCATCTTGCACAGTGCGGTCGTTTTCTGCCACTCAAGTAGATTTGTACTCAAGCAGCAGTTTTCTCAACGCAGACTGGTAGTTTCTCATCACGAGCAGTCGCGAGCAAACGCGACCACTCCCAATGAGAAACCTGACCTCCCTGCGTTGAGAATCTCACCAGGAGGTTTATTTTCCACGCTCGCGATCGGCAACTTGATGTTGCTGATCGCGAACGAGGAAAAAGTCTCGCAGGGATGTCATTTTGCTCGCTCGCTGTCGCCAACTTGACGTTGAGGACCGCGAGCAAGCAAAAAATGGCCCCTACACCACGTATTTTTGCACTGTGCTATGTGCAATTCGCATGGTGCATAGTTGCGCCAACTAAGCAAACTACACGAGCGTAGCGTAGTCCTACGCCCTGGGTTCATTCTGTCCTCATATCAAGGAGGGATTAAACCAGGTCTCACTACTTATCTACCTCGCTCTTATTCACCTTATCTTTTAGCCACATATGCAACTCATAAAAAAGAAATATTAGATGATTCAGTTTATACTCCTGTTCAGCTTTTTAATGCCGAAACCTTGACAAACTCCAGAACAAATTACTGAAAATTTGGAATAGAGAAAAAGTGTTTTCAAAACGACCAATGGAAGAAGGTCTGCTCTCCAATCCTGGAAATGTTTGAATCCATGTATCTTGTTGTTTTTCAGATCTTGAAATGCCCCTCATTTTGCCTAATTAAAAAACAGTTTTTCCTTTCATTTCAGCCCTTGACTCCCTCCTCTCCAGGGCCGCAGGTGGTTTAACAGAGGGATTCATCCGACCTCATGCGTGATTGATTTATGGATTTGTTTAGAGTTTGGCGGACAAGTTATTTCATCAGAACCATGAGGGATATAACATCCACCCAATTACAAATGCCATAGATATAATGCAGTTGTATTTACGCGGAGGGGACATATGTCAGATTTGTGACGGAGTAACTATCCACCAAACTCTAAATTCAGCCCATTATTAATTTGGAAAATACTTGATCCAACTGACTTGGGAGAAATTTGAGATAAGTACAGACGATCTTTCGGGATTCTTTTGTGATGTTTTTCACATTCTTTTCAAATTCATTATACTTTCTGAGGGCAAAAAGAAATAACATTTTTGTTCTCAGTCAATTCTTTATATTTATTTCTTCATCATTTTGGGTCTCTTGTCACATTTTAATTGCTTTAATTGTTCTTTTGGTTGCTTTTTTTATGGTACACTCCTTGTCGAACCAAACAGTCACATTTTTGAAGCCTGGCTTGTGTGTTGGTCTTTGACGAGTGTCTTTGGGGTGGTTTTGATATCCTTTGGGCAAAGCGTTTTTGCTCCAGACTAGTCCAGTTTTAGTCCGTTGGAGAAGCGGTTGCAACATTCATCTAGTAAGAACTTTTACCGAATGTATCCTGTCTTTTGTAGCTTAGACTAACCCTCATCTCCTTCTTCATTGATGCCGCCCCATTTTATTCTTGATATTCTTTGTATTTCTGACAGACTTCTGAGTGAGTTATTTGAGACTCTGTTGTAATCACTTTCTACTCTCCAACTGCAGTAAGAAATATTAGCCAATTGGACAGCAATTAATATGTAATCTGTCAATGAGGCTGCTTGTAACTTACAAAATGAAGGGATAGTCTATTCTTTCTGGTGCTCTGCCTGATCTGCATGCACCAATCTTGTATCTTTGCATGTATGTGCTTGCACAGGCGAGAGGTTTTAAAGGTCTTTTTAATAAAACTTTTGCAATAATAAAAATGGCTTGCATGTTCCACAAATCACTACATTACAACACCCAAAGTACTTGGCACAAAAACTAGAATTATCTGGTGGATGCAGATCCTCTAGAAGCAACAGCACCTTGTTACTGAAAGCACAGAAATTCCCAAAAATAAAACTAGTAATCGAGGGGCATATTAACAACAGCCAGCGATAATCATCGCTGGCCGCGCTGAGCGATAGTTTTATTATCGCCGTCCATCTCTGGTTTTTATTGTAGTGCGTAATTAACAACGCGTTACTCCAGGGCGATAAAAATTCCAGAGATAGGGAGGTCATCGCCCTTTTGCAGGGAACATCACTGGTTTTCCAGCGATGTTCCCTGCAAAAGGGTGATAACCTTGCTGATGTGACCTACAGGGTCGTATCAGCATAATCCACCCCCTATGTAAGGAATGGCTAAGTTAAGATTTGAGCAGACGTTAGATTTTGGCAATCTAATGTTTGCTAAAATCATGTGGGCTGCCTTGGAAAGATCACAATGTAAACATCAGCGATATTTACAAGGTAGTCCATCTGGGGTACGCCCACTAACGCCTAATTTGCATCTCATTGGAGATGCAAAGGGAGACATTGGGGAAAAGGGTGCTAACATGCATAATAGCATGTTAGCACCCTTTTCCCCAACGCCTCCCTTTGCATCTCCAATGAGATGCAAATTAGGCGTTAGTGGGCGTTGGGGAAAAGGGTGCTAACATGCGATTATGCATGTTAGCACCGTCTTGTAAATAGGCCACTGGTTTTATCTCCGCTTTTTTGGCTTTGTAAGCCAAAAAAGCGGAGATAAAGCCCTTGTAAATATGCCCCTACTGTTCTTTAACATGGAGGGAAAGTAAGCACCAAACTGCATGACACGCCAGGTATGGGAACACATGGAGAGAAATATTGCCTTTCAGCGGGAAATGGTTTAGTCCAAAGCTCTGTTTTTAATATAAAATCAGGGCCTTCAGCGTTAATATCACTGAAAATAAAAGATTTGAAAAAAATATTATTGCCTTCAGGTGCGCGTGGAAGACAATTTCTATGGACTGGAATCTAGAGAATGCTGAAGTGATTCTGGTATTTTACTGATCTCTGCTGGTCGTTTTCTATCAAGACAGTTAAATAGAGGCAGTTGCCAGAAAAATTTAAAAAATAAAGTCCCTCAGCAGAAAGTCATTCTGGTATTTTACTGACCGCTACTGGTAGTTTTCTATCAAGAAAGTTAAATGGAGGCAATTGCCAGAAATTTTTTAAAAAGAAGGTCCCTCAGCAGAAAGCAATTCTGGAATGTTACTGACCTCTGCTTGTCGTTTTTTTTATCAAGACAGTTATATAGAGGCAGTTGAACAGAAAAAAAAGTCCCTAAGCGAAGGCAGACAAGTCCTAGGGCTGATCTCCAGAGCCCACAAAGTACATACAAATATAAGTATATCATAATAATAATAATAAGTATATACTCATGTTAGCAATGCCTAAAACGTACTAAAAGCAGGCGTTGGGAGACCTGCGATAGACGCGTTTATCGCAGACCTCCTTCTCCCAACGCCTGCCTTGTGAATAAGGCAATCCCACTTCCAACCACATTTTACATGTGGTTGAATGTGGGAACGCCCACCCTGCATCTCATTAGCGCTATTCATCGCCCCCAGCGTGGGGGAGATGAATAACGCATGAAATGCGTCGCTAACCGGAGTTAGCGACGCATTGATAATAGGGCGATAATTAATTCATGCGTTAGCAACCGGAAAAGGTCACTAACACATGAATTAAGGCCCTTGATAATATGCCCCCAAGTTCGAGCCTCGGAGTTGCAACCACATACTGTGACTCTGCGCAAATCATTTAATCTCCCTGTGCCTGAATGTGTCCTTGTGTGACGTAACCGGTGCTTATGTAAAGCGCTCCAATACCTTCCGGTCGAGTTTGTGCTATATAAATCTGCATTAAAAAAAATGTGGACGCAACCATAGACTACTAGTAATGTCCTGCTGAACCTGCTGTGTGTGATATAGCGAATAAACACTACTGGGTATGGGCTCCCAAGCAGCAAGGCCAAGCCACAGCCTAATATATCAACAATAGAAAAGCGCCAATGCTGCCATTAATTATTTCTCAAAATATCATCATCTCACAATTGATTTAAACATAAAGTGAGGGGATCTAAGTCTCTTGAATAAATCTTCAATTTTATTGACTTTTTACTTCATTTGAGTTTTTTGATTTTTTCTAGATAATTTCTCAGTTTGACAAAACATATAATTAAAAAATATGTTTAAATCAATTGTGAGATGATGATATTTTGAGAAATAATTAATGGCAGCATTGGCGCTTTTCTGTGTGTGATATAGCGGCAACAGTTAACCATGCCTTTGGAACTTACTCCACTTTTCTGAGTGGGTGCTCATCTGCAGTACTCTGCATGAACTGAGTGAGGTCATTTTTAGTGGTGCTGAAGCCTGAGTTCCCGCTGGCAGTCCACACTTTATAGCATCCTCGTCAGCCCCTTACGTTACCTGACAAAGATGTAGTAGTCTGAATCCTGGTAATGCCATTCAGACATGCCATTCTTGGAAGGTTCGAACATGGAGTATAATAAATATGGGGTAATAAAGGCTGATATCAGAGGAAAATGACACCGGCATGGGGAGGACATTGGGGGAATAGGCATGAGCTTTGCGCATAGACTGAGAGAGTGGGTGCCAGCATGTACATCAGCAGGGGACAGATGTTATGGGGTACAATAGTGTGGGAGGGTGGGTCCCAGTGTGGAAGCAGAGACTGGGCATCACGAGGCCACCAAGAAGCGTCCGGTTGTTCCCTCTCCTTTCCTCCCTGCGAATGGGCCTCTACTTATCTTCTATCCTCTGTACTCCTCTCTCTGAGTGTAGCTCACTTTGACACTCAACTGTTTGCTTCAATCTCTATTATTTTATTTCTGCCCATTTCAGAGCTCACAATCTCTCCTTCTTTGACACCATATTTCTGCGGCCTAATAATATCTCATGTCCTCTCGCCTATATATTCATTCTATTGACCACTACATGAATTCACATGGCCCCACTTATCATAGCACGTAATCAACGCCTATTAATTAATTAATCTAACATAACGTAAAAGGAATGAATGCATGGAATGATTTAATGGAGACCACATGAAGTAACCATCTCCAGTGGATTGACCACTAGTCTTGGTCTCTGGAGAAGCGTCCTACTTGCCCTAAGGCCTCATCAGGGGTAGCAAGCGCTGTATAAATGAAATCCCAATGCAAAACAATAGAGTATACTGTACAAAACGAAAATATTCACGAACAAACACAATCCCTTAATTGGCCACAAGAGGGCAGCATCGTATCTTAAAATGAATAATATTGCTCATGATGGTTGTGTGAATTTAGAAGATATGCCAATGTCTATACTAGCAGTATTCATGTCTAAAACACACAAGCCGGCAGCCATTTTATTGGGGACTTATTTTAGCACTCAGTGCTCATTACAGAAAGTGCATCTTATTCCCATCTTTCCTCATAATAGTAATTCATTTTCTCCACTAAAAATCTTCATCGCAACCCTTTATTCCACAGCTGCCAGAACAAATCTGGGTTCCGAGAGACAGAAGTTATCTCTCTTCGTCCAGTAGACATAACACACCAAATTCTGAATATGAGCAGGATGGAAGACTCTGACGCTCTGACTCGCTGCACGTGAACGCTGGTGACCTTACTCGCTGAAGCTCACAAAACCTCACGGGCCTTGTGCCAGTTTTGCTCTTACAAATACGTCAGAAATACTGACGTATCTGTAACTCCTTGCGACATGATGCGTCATACATTAAATATGGCGCATCAGGTATGTCGCAAGGAGTGCGCACTGAGAAGAGACACATCGCTGCTTACACGCAGAGATGCATCCTTTATCATAAATGCGGCCCCTGGGTTTTTTCAGCGCACACTTCGGCACACACTTCGGCATTGGTAGGACTTTGTAGCGTTGTATGGTGTGTTCCTGTGTGGTTAAACCATACAGTACTGTAAATAGAAGAACTTGACTGAGGTAACCTACATTTATGTCAATGTAAGTTATAAGCGAAACGGGTTGAGTAGGAAAATGCAAAGGGGCAGATTTACAAGCCCCCTGCGCCACCACTACGTCACTTTTTGTGACTTACTGGTGGCACAGGGGGCTCCTCCATATTTACAAGGAGAGGAAAAGCCACCCTGCTTGACTTTTCCTCTCCTTGTAAATATGGCCCCTTCACACGCAGTACTGTCGTGGAAAGGGGCGTTCCATGGGTGTTGCTGTGGGTGTTCACCCATGGAACAAGACACATCTCCAGATTTACGAGAAATCGTAAATCGGGAGATGCGTGTGAATGCTACTCCACCCTAGAGGTGGCGTAGGGAGGCGCAACAAGGAGAAATGTTTTAATTTCTCCTCGTTTTTTTCCGGTTTCAATGCGTGCTGAATTCTACAGCATGCATTGAAAGAGGAAAAAGCCTCTTGTGATTGTCTTTGTGCAGGAAGGTGTCCCTTCATGCACAAAAACTATTTCCCCATGACGCAGGCATCCCTGCGCCGGCGCATGGCAGCAATTTTTGCGCCAGCGCAGGGGAAGCACAGAGATGCAACATATTCTTGCAAATATGTCACATATCTGTGCTTTCCAAACTAACACAAAAAACAACAGGTGATGGACAGAATGCAGAACAATGTCATACATTCACCCCAGTACAGAGATATGGCCCTAAATCCATCGTTTTTTTGCTCACCATGCCATTTCAGTTTGAACCCAGCCATATGCAAATCAGTCTTGACCCTGTGCCCCATGGGAACAGTCCAGCCCGAACTGCCAAGCTAGGTCCTCCCTGGACTGGAAACAAGCATCCAAGGCCGGTTTCGGGCTTTCAGCCCTCATCAGCCTGGATATCTTGATTCCAGTGGCATGGAGAGCACGGAACTCACGTCTGAGCATACCCGTCCCACTCGGGGTGACAAATGCAAAAAAGAAACCAGTCCTAGGATGATTGATTCTGGTCCAGGAAAGACATGGCTTGGCAGTTCGGGCTGGACTGTTCCCATGAGGCACAGGGTCAAGGCTGATTTGCAGAAACAACCGCAATGGACCGCACACCGCTAGCCCCTCCTCCGGATCGCCCATAAGAATTCTGGTACATAAGGTTCGTAAGTGGTTCACCTCAGTAGGTGCAAGTAAGTACTTGTTGTTGTGAAGATCTCTAGACCCGAGACATGGCCCGGGTTTCGGGATATCTTCCCTCATCAGTAGAGAACGTAGTTGGGGTGGAAAAGAAGGCTGCCAAGCAACCGTCACAGGTCTCGATGCCCAACCGGCACGCAGATGCGTCGTCCAGAAGCTCGTCAGCTTAAAGGCTCAAGGGAGCCTATTTGTAGAAAGAACCGCAATGGACCGCACACCGCTAGCCGCTCCTCCGGATCGCCCCTAAGGATTCTGGTACATAAGGTTCGTAAGTGGTTCACCTTAGTAGGTGCAAGTAAGTACTTGTTGTTGTGAAGATCTCTAGACCCGAGACATGGCCTGGGTTTCGGGATATCTTCCCTCATCAGTAGAGACCGTAGTTTGGGTGGAAAAGAAGGCCGCCAAGCAACCGTCATAGGCCTCGATGCCCAACCAGCACGCAGGTGCGTCGTCCAGAAGCTCGTCAGCTTAAAGGCTCAAGGGAGCCCATTTGTAGAAACAACCGCAATGGACCGCACACCGCTAGCCCCTCCTCTGATTCGCCCCTAAGGATTCTGGTACATAAGGTTCGTAAGTGGTTCACCTCAGTAGGTGCAAGTAAGTACTTGTTGTGAAGATCTCTGGCTGATTTGCATATGGCCATGTCTGAACTGGGGTGGTGTGGAGTGCAAAAAAACGATGGATTTAGGCCCAGATCTCTGTACTGGGGTGAATGTATGACATTGTTCTGCATTCTGTCCATCAATTGTTGTTTTTGCATTTGTCACCCCGAGTGGGATGGGTATGCTCAGACGTGAGTCCCCTGCTCTCCACACCACTGGAGTCAAGCTATCCTGGCTGAAGACGGCTGATAGCAAGAGACCGGTCATAGGATGATTGATTCCGGTCCAGGAAAGACATGGCTTGGCAGTTCGGGCTGGACTGTTCCCATGAGGCACAGGGTCAAGGTTGATTTGCATATGGCCATGTCTGAACTACTGGGGTGGTGTGGAGTGCAAAAAAATGATGGATTTAGGCCCAGATCTCTGTACTGGGGTGAATGTATGACATTGTTCTGCATTCTGTCCATCAATTGTTGTTTTTGCATTTGTCACCCCGAGTGGGATGGGTATGCTCAGACGTGAGTCCCCTGCTCTCCACACCACTGGAGTCAAGCTATCCTGGCTGAAGACGGCTGATAGCAAGAGACCGGTCATAGGATGATTGATTCCGGTCCAGGAAAGACATGGCTTGGCAGTTCGGGCTGGACTGTTCCCATGAGGCACAGGGTCAAGGCTGATTTGCATATGGCCATGTCTGGGGTGGTGTGGAGGGCAAAAAAACGATGGATTTAGGCCCAGATCTCTGTACTGGGGTGAATGTATGACATTGTTCTGCATTCTGTCCATCAATTGTTGTTTTTGCATTTGTCACCCCGAGTGGGATGGGTATGCTCAGACGTGAGTGCCATGCTCTCCACACCACTGGAGTCAAGCTATCCTGGCTGAAGACGGCTGATAGCCAGAAACCGGTCCTAGGATGATTGATTCCGGTCCAGGAAAGACATGGCTTGGCAGTTCGGGCTGGACTGTTCCCATGAGGCACAGGGTCAAGGTTGATTTGCATATGGCCATGTCTGAACTACTGGGGTGGTGTGGAGTGCAAAAAAATGATGGATTTAGGCCCAGATCTCTGTACTGGGGTGAATGTATGACATTGTTCTGCATTCTATTCATCAATTGTTGTTTTTGCATTCCAAACTAATGGTGCAGCAAAATGACTTGCTGCACCATGCTGCGTTACTTTGTTGTAAATCTGCCCCAAAGTCTATAGTCGCCGTGGTCTGCCCAGCTGCGTCTGCCGGGACTTCAGCATTGTTTTGTACTGCTTTGTCCCAAAATAAATAGACGGTAATGTCAGCAGAAGTGCTGTAGTAAAGCTTTACTGACCTACATTATTGATCACAAACAGACCATATATTATATGTTATATTGAATAGGGAACGAAGATGCATGCAGTAGAGAACTATATAAATCAGGCTCGTCTCATAATTTAATGTTAATAACTCATGTGGTTATTGTGGTCCCTGAGAAGGAAGCTGTTGAGACAGTGAATCATTAGTTTGCGACATTCTACACTGACGTCATCATATAAATGCACATCGACCAAACCTGGACACACTTGAGGGGTAGAAGGTAGAATCGTGGTTTTACCCATTTAAGAATTCAGCTTAGCCTTTTAGCTCAGAGTGGCCCTGATTGATACCGGTACTAATTCAATTTCAATTCAAAAATCTTTATTCGGATTTCAAAAAATCCATAAAAGCACAGTTTAAAATACAATTCGACATTTACGATTACAATTACAATAGGTGCAATAGACACTATAAAGTACATTATCAGTGCATTTACTAAGTCACACATTTCCAAAGTGCAAGGGAGGTCTGTAGTCATTGATAGTGCAAATGAATCAAGGGCATTCCATACTTCTGCGTACATTAAAAATAACTTTTAAAAAGCAGCTTGTGCGAAATATGAGTTCGTCGTCCTCTAGTTTTAAAAGCATCAGATAGGACTGGTTCAAGGAGAGGGGTCTATGTTTTTTAAAATATGGTGCTAGGAACCATTTAATGTATTTCATATAAAACTTACACATGAAGAAGAAATGTAGATCATTTTGTTTACTGGTTCCGTCACAGGGACACGGAATCTTGTCATCTACGCTGTGTCCCAGAGGAAAACAAAGTAAAAACTTTATCGTTCCTGCTCTCATTCTAAATAATAGAGATCTTTCCCAGTAACACATTGGTAATATCAAATACAGCGGGAGTTGCTGGGTTAATAAACCATTGTTAATATAGGACACAACAGTTTGTTTCTTCATCTCTTCTGACAGTCTTTTTTCCCTGTAAGTGGCATACAGTTCAAGTTGGACTTCTTTTTTGTCAGTCCTCTTTATATGAGATGGATTTTCAAAGAGGTTGCCCCTGTCGATACTAGACAGACTCTCTTGTATACCACGAAGCCATGGGATCTTATTCCATTTGTCACAAGCTAAACATTCCCTCAAAATATCATGTGTTAGGCTAGCATATTCGTTTGCCCAGATAGCCAACCAAAATAATGCAGGCCTGGCAGCAATAAAGTCACTAATGTAAGGTGCATTCAGCTCCGAGTGGCAAATAAACCCTGATGATGAAATGGGAGCCCCCAGTAGCTTCCTACAGAGCCGATTCTCTTCTCTTTGTATTAAGGGGGTTTTTACTGACCCCCAAATTTCGGCACCGTAAGTTGCCACTGGAATGCATTGGAGCCTATATATCTTTAAAATTGCTTTAGTTGCTCCAACTTTCCTCGGTCTGGGGAGAGATAAAATTGAGTTTATAGCCTTTGAGAACTTGCCTGTGGCGTGGGCAATATGCCCACTCCACAGGCCGTTCACAGCAAAGACTATACCTAAATATGGGAAAGTTTTAGTTGAGAGCAACTTATCAGCTCCTATCGTAATGGAATTTAATTGCTTAGCACCCGGCCCACAGGACATAATGAATGATTTTTTAAAATTTACTTTTAGATCCAAATTCCCCATGTATGCTGAGAAATCCCTGACTAGTGCACGTAGGGCATTAGGTGTTAATCCCATAAGCACAGCGTCATCCGCGTACAAAAGACACGGTAGTTGGCATCCTTTAATTTTAGGGACATCTGGGGTAACCTTTTTGAGGGAGTTGCTCAGGCCATTTATGGAGATAATGAATAACAGGGGTGCTAAAACGCACCCCTGTCTCACCCCTCTTTCTACATTAATTGGCCCAGAGACTGTACCCTCCATGTCAATCCGTACTTGTGCCTTTGTGTCTTTGTGCAAATAGGCGAGGAAATGTACCAGGGGGGATCCAAGCCATACAACAAAAGAATCGACCACAATTTTGACCTGTTTACCAGGTCAAATGCGGACGATAAATCCATAAACGCCAGGTAAATGGGTGATGCCTTAGCAATATTATATTTGCTAATTAAAAGGTTTAAATTTAGGCATTGTTCGATGGTTCCAACCTTGCGTCTAAAACCCATTTGACAACGGTCAAGTACCCCCATTTCCTCAGCCCAGTCATTAACTCTATTATAGAGTACCCTGCCAAAGATCTTTAAAGTATTGTCCAAGAGCGAAATAGGCCTATAATTTACGGGATCAGATCTTTCGCCCTTTTTATAAATAGGCACTATTATGCTCGTGGACCAAGTTGCGGGTATTGGGACAAACGGTAGACTGTTGAAAAGGTTAACAAAAATGTTTCCCCAGAGTTCTGGGCTGTGCTTAATTATGTCTATTGGGAAGCCAAGGCTCTGATTAATGGCCACGGTGACTTCCCCCACAGTAATTTCTAGGGATTCCAATTTTCCTGGGGTATAATCTTCTAAAACAACTCCAGGGCTGGCATATATTTTAGAAAAATGCAGTTCCCATTGCTCACTTGCTATGGTACAACTAGTCGGGGTTAGTTGCTTACCCATATCCCGCATCTTTTTAACAGCAGGCCAAAAAGTAGTACTGCTCCCCAGCGTAGCAGCAGTTGTTAATGCCTCCCATTGCTCAGCTAGTAGAGCAGCCTTCCTTGAGCCTATGGCTGTTTTATAATTCAGTCTAGCGATCCTCACATCTATTGTACTTCTGGGTTTACAATTTAAAGCTCTGCGAAGAGCTTTATTTGCTGCTGAGCAATGGCGGTCAAACCACCTTGGCTCAGGAGCAGTCAGTTTAATAGGGACACTTAGGAGGGATTTAATAGTGTTGCAGAGTTTAGAGAAGTCTTTTACTATTCTGCGATGGTTCCCGTCATCCAAAGAGCAGGATTCAAGTAACAAGCCATTATTGCTTATAATCATGTCTGTTACTTGGCCACTATCTACTCCTCGCCATTTTAATCTCAACTTATTAGCTGAGACCGTAATATCCCTTGCTCCCAGGGTTCGAACAAAGGCACTCGGGGGACCTAAGCCAATGTTATCCTCCAGAGCATTATGGTCCCCAAAGGCAGTTTCAAGGACGCCAACCTTGTTAACTCTATCTATTAGATCAGAGGACATAAAAATGTAGTCCACTGTACTTGAAAATTCTCGTCCTCTGAAGGTTGGAATATAAATAAGTGGCTCCTTTTTGTCAACATCCATTATGTCTGTTAGGATGTGTTCATTAAGGAAACATTCTAATTCTTCACCCCATTTGTAAGCCCTATCTATTTGTACATTGTTCATTTTGGGTGTTGTAAACTTGGCATTAAAATCTCCTGCCAATATTGTCCTGGTGCTTATATGATTATGGAATTTTTCCGCTATTTTAGATAATTCTCCGAAAAGTTCTATATAATTCTTATTCGGAGTAGAACTAAAGTCGTTATTATAAAAGTTGATAAGATAGTATGGAACCCTTCGGGTGTACTCAATTATTTGAATATTTGGATTTTTTGAGGGGATCAATTTTATAGACCCCCCTATGCTTATCTTAAACCCTATCAATAAACCTCCAATCGGGCGGCCGAAAACAGGCTTTCTGGCATTAATACAATAGCAGTGGAAACCCTCTATATGTACCGCTGTTGTCGCCCAAGTTTCCTGAAATAATATTATATCCTTATCGGAAATAACCTTTAACCATTCAGGATCAGAGACCCGGTACTAAAGGCTAGGTGTCCTGCCACGTACATCCTGCCTCCAGTCCTCACATATCTTAGACACTTCATTTTCAGAGTTCCCTGTATCGCTTAACTTTCTCTGAGGATTCAGGATGAAGCGATCAGTGAAAATGTCTGATCCCTGCAGCTTTGCATGTTTCCTGGACTACAGAGGACACTGCGCGAGCTCTCCTGCCACTTCCAAGCCAGAGTGGGATCCTAAAATGGCAAAGAGTCTCCAAGTCGTCTTTTGTCTACTCTGACAGGCCCCACTGCGGCACAGGGATAGCTTCTATCCGTCCATAAAACATAGACACCCAAAAATAGCACATATATGTAAGAACAACATCAGAGCCTTTGAGAGGGGAAGATAGCAAGCGAACATGGGGCAGGGCGGCCAACGGCGGTGTGATCCAGGAAGGGGGAAAGATCCTGTGTCCGGAGCTCAACAGCTTAGGGCACATACAAAGCCACTTCAGAGTTATGGGACAAAACACAATTTTTAGTAGCACTGTCAGCAGAAGCATTACCATGGGTCATTTTATTGTGGGATGGGTAATAGGCAGCACACTAAACCGCAGCTACTTTAGGGGCATTTTAAGGATATAAAGCAAATGTTTGACCTAGGAGCCACGTTTGATTGAGAAATCCCCACTGCATCTATAAATGCATACTCTGATTCACTGGAAATGTTTACGGTTTTCTGTGTGGGTGATACACAAGAGCATGTAGCAGTTCTGTCGGAACAATAAAATAAATTAATTAATAAAACCACTTACCTTGCGCTCGCCGCATCGCCGAGGTAAGGAGTTTCATTTATTTATTTATTTTATTTTCCCTATTCCGTCGTTTGACAATTCCACCCTCCCCCAACCCCTGCCCCTCCCGCTGTGCTTACCTGCATGGGCTTCCTGTGGAATTATAGACTATCCACAACTTCTCATAAAACATAAAGCACATACGCAGCAACTAATGTGCCTGTGTCATTTGTGAGGCAGGAACCATCCACTTCAGGTACAAGAGCACCGTTTGCCAAAGGCTTGTCATTGAGGCGAGCACTGGGCTTTGGATTTGCTGCCAGTGGTGAGGGTACAGCCATGTGGATCTCTGTCCAGAGATGTGACACACACTGAAGCTGGACTCAACGCAGGGCAGTGTTCCAAAGTGACGTGTGAGATACAAAGCAATATTTCACACTTTGATCATGACAGATGCTGAGTTTTGCTAGTTCACAATAGTGCCTCGAAGGCATGAGGTACAGCCACAGTGGGGGCGACCCAAGAATATTCTGTTCAGACACTTGGACAAGGTGAGTGGCGGCTTCACCAGCAAGTACACAAGGAAGTGACCCTGGCACACTGCATTGGGAGCAAATGAATAACCACCTGTCAGTTTCTGTTATTACCGTGATCCCGAACCCGTCCATTAATGGCAAGGATCTCCTTTTCATAGCAGTATCACATGAGGCTTTTGGTGCGATCAAGCAAGCTCTGAGCAGGGACAGGTCTCAGATGATAGCCTTTTTCAAAGACACAAAGGCTTATTCTGCTTTTGTGGGTCAAGGCAAAAGAGTAGGGGTATCTCATCTCACAAAATCCTGCTAGCCCAAACCCATTAACCTCAGTAACCCCGCAAGTCCGAGTATTTGCCTGCGAGAGGGTAACAGAGGGGACTGAGGCTTTATGCCTGCATTTGGCAAATTCAATTAGTGGAAATATGGAATAACGTTTACATTGGCCCACATAATCTGAGGCAACCTAAACATTATCAACATACTGAACCAGGGTGAACCGGGGAGCCACAATCCTTCTTCATAACTTCTGAAAGGATAGGTGACGGTGTATTCTTTCTCTTGAAGAAGTTGATTTCACGATATTTCAGACCCACTGAAGAATAAGTTGAAAATAAACTCACTTTCAGAATGTATGCTAGAGAATAAGGCAGAACATAGATCAACAGCAGTAAACCCTGTGGTGGTTGTTGGGGTACAAGATAAAATGGCTGCCAGATTAGGCACAACATAAAACCTGGCAAAAGAGCTGTATTATTAGCACAGAGGTCTTGCACACATGGATATACACCATCTCTAGCTCAATTACAACACAGTTCCAGTGGAAGAAATCATGATGATCTATCATTAGAAGTAAATAGATACAGGGGTGGTAATAGGGTAAGAAATGTGTGTTAGAAACGGCAACAGCGTCAGTCACATTACGCGGCAGTAGAAGAGTAGCTCGGCTAGCATTCCTATCAATAAGGCATGATGAAGCTGGATCCACAGTGTTAACAATCATATGAAGAGCAGCTTCCTACAGTACGGATCATGCATTACCATGACAAGACGCTAGTATAAGGGTGATATAAGTTTATTTTAAATATGCATATTTTCAGTTATCACAATATTGTATGGGAAGCTGCTATGTAGCTTTAGTCTTTAGAAGGATATACCACACAGATGACTTAGGTAAAGGGAACGTGTGTAGCTTTGGACAAGTAATAGGAGATGTGTTTGGTGCTTTAATGCCTTCTGTTGGAGTAGCCTTGACCGATGTGAAGATTTGAAAAAATGTGTACTTAGTGGAAAGACTTTCTACTAATAGTCATTAACAAAGAATCTGGTGCCATGAGAGCCAAGATGATCGAAAATCACCTTGCATTAGAAAGATAACTCACAAAAGAAGGTGGAGTCTAATGCATGCTTCGCTTGCGGCAATGCTGTGCATTAATTCTCAAAGTGTATAACCAGATTAACAATTTTGTGATTAATATAACAGATATCATTCGTGAGGTCAAAGAGTTAGAGGTGACTGTTGCATGCGAGGATTAGCTTCTCTAGCTAGTTCTACTGCAAACGGTTTTGTAGAGGTAGGTGAATGATTTGGAAATGTAGAAGGAGGAACCCTCAGCACCCACAGCAACCTCAGTGCTTTCCGCTTTTTTTTCTACTCACCACGCTATCTGCTGGTGGCCATTTTAAAACAGTTTTGTCATTATTTAAGGTTGGTCAACATTACACAGGCAATCATGTGCAATGGGCATCTTATAGGAATTGTTATGTTTTAAAAACTCCCATTTAAAGATGCATGCCGAAGATAACTGCATAGCCATATTTGGATATGAGTTATTAAAATATAAGAAAATCCATATAAACATCGACTTTTCCATTCTGGTATAGATGCAAATTTCACAGAACTTAAACTTCAGTGGGGAGCACTTACAAAAATGAACATAGCAGGGGCCTGGGATGAAACTGTACTTCTGTTTGATTGGAATAAAGGTATTGTGTTGCCTGAAATGATCTCTATCACTTCTGATCTTGCTGTCCCCTTAACTATTCTACTTCTGTCAGTGCTGATGTTTTCCCATGTAATCACTTCAGAAGATTCAGGGACACCAAATCACCTGCAAGTCTGTCCTCTTTTTCTTCTATTTCTAAAGACCAGTTAATATTAGAACATACAATCAAAGATGGCCCTGGTGGATGTCGTGCATCGGAAGCAGCAATCTTTTAACAGAGTTTCAGATATTACAAAATGCATTCAAAGGTGAATGCTGTGGGTAGGTTAGCATCCGTGGCAGCTATTTTTGAACGCATTTTTTAATTTTTGAAGAAATGTATCAAAAGTAGGTTTTAAGTCTGAGACCTATTGGCTTTGCCAATGCCTATTTGTATATTTCGTTACAGAAAGGCCTGTTGGAGACGGGTCTGGTATTTCCCAAAGCTGGTACCAGCCTCATCAGCCCAGATAAGGCTCTCCGAAAGGATATTTTTCTCCATTGTGACAGCATCACACTGTGCATAGCGAAGGGAGAGAATATCTTAGTACCCCTTATGCCTGAATAGTCAGCTTTGACTGAGTAAATAAGTGTAAATGCCCCCGCCCCCTATTTTATGCACACGGGTGGGTCTTTTGAGGTCGAGTCTTTCTATAGGGCACCCCAGTCCTTCATCAGAATATTTCGTATTTGTGAGCTGTGTGTGCGTCAAGTGAGCTGCCAGCCTGCCTCTCGCTGTTCTAGTTATCTTCATGCAGCAATTCTTCATTCACTTCATAAAAATGTTACCTTATTTAGAGATGTATTCAGCGTTCGTGACTCAGAACCTCTGTTCATGATCCTTTCTATCAATGTTCTATTTACTTATTATAGTCAAACACACATGAATCAGAGATGTTTCTCTCGATGTTTTTCAACTGTATCAAATGTGAAACATCGACCACTTAGCTGCACAGTTGTGTTTATTGTTTTCAGCATTCTTGTATCGCGAAGTAGATCAAAGGTAAACTTGACAATTGTATGATTTGTATGCATGACACACTCAAAGATGTTTGCTGGTTTTTCACTTTCTATTCATCTACGGTATTTGAAGAAACTTCGGTTTAAAGCAATGTGATTGGTTTCTGTAAACGTACGGGAAACAACCGTCTGTGTAACTTTAAACTGTCAGGCACCGTGAACGAAAAACATGGTCATGAATACAGAACGTTTACTTTTGCGGCCACAATGTCCCAACATCAATTTATTTTCTTCTCTGTAATTCTCATTCCAGCGCCCCCTGCCGACCTCAAACTCGGAGTGAAGTTCTTTACCAACTGAGCCCTATTTCCCTACTCCTGCAATAACTTGTTGCACCTGTCAGTCAACGACGCGGATGTGCCCCCACCACCCCCTACAACCAGGTGCATTAGTTGTCTAAGGGGACTTGACATCAGGGGTCTGGAGAAGTCCAGGAGGTACTGCTCAGAGCCAGGTCTGCGGGTCCGAGTGCCCTGCGCTGCTTTCAGTGCCCTAGGGCTCCAGTCAGCAGTGGTCCACCGCTACATCTGTGCACCTTGGACTGGGGGGTCTCCCAAGCAATCAGTTTTTCTTGGGGTAGACACAGATTTCCACATGCTCGTGAGTCTTCATTTGCGAGATAAAATGTCAAGTCTGTAACTCTGGATTCCTGGTGTGCAGTCCATGGTTGTATCGGTGAGGCCAGTAGTCACACCTCATGTCTGAGAATGGTTTTGTCATCTGCCAGGTTGGAAATTCTTCAACACTTGAATCTAAAAGGGCCATAAAGTCAGAAACACCCATACTCTGGAAATAGTCAGTGCCCTCCATCACGCACCTGGGGCATGCTCTTGAGGACATATTACAAATCTCGTGGAACGTGGCAGGGGAGGGGCCACCACTCTGTTCAATTCCTCATCAGTGCAGAGCGCTTCCGTGTTGTTCACCCACTGGGCTTTAAAATCACGCATTATAATTCTGGATGGTATAGCAGAGTGTTAGATCTGACAGCCTTAGGCTGGTCTTCCCCCACCTTTTTGCCTAACTCCCTCCAGCTTTCCAAACTCATACTTGCTGGTTTTAGGACTCTGCACACGTTACCACAGCTTCTGCTCTCTCCTCTAAACATGGTAACTTTGGCTTTTCCCCAATTGCCATATTTAATGTACTTATATGCTACCAGTGGGCCTGGAGCACTCATTGTGCCACCCACTTAAGTAGCCCTTTTTCCATGGCTTAGGCCTGCCATTACAGAGCTTATATGTGAAATTAAATGAAAATGAAATGAAAAATTCATTTATAAATCACATGGCTACCCGACTGCATCCCAGCGCTAACAGCTCGAAGATTAGCGTGGCCATCAGACAAAGGGAATAGCCAGGTCTTTAACAGTTTACGGAAGACAAGATGGTTAGGTTCTTATATGTGCAGTTATAAACAGCCACTGTGACCTGGCATGGTGACCTTTTTACCAGGCCTAAACATTCTCTTTTTACACATGTAAGTCACCCCTAAGTAGGCCCTGTCTAACTCACAGTGCAGGGTGCTGTGAATTTATAAGATAGAACATGTAATTTTAAATGTTGCATGTCCTGGAAGTGAAAACCTACCAATTTGGTTTATCACTACTGCAAATCCTATCTCTCTCATAGGATGACATTGGAATTACCTTATTATATTTTCAAAGTGTAATTCCCAATTGTGAAGAGATAGACTTTTCAAGTTTTGTTTCACTGAAATCACAATTTCAAATTGCAACTTATGGTGCAGTTGGATTTTAAACTCCAGTTTAGAAAATTCCAAATTTTAGAAAGTTGGTATTTACTTACTTTAACCATTTGGGGCCTTCTATCAGTCTCTGGAATACACGTCTGGGGTGGGTGACAGCTCACTTCCTGCATTCCCTCTAGACAGTCACACACAAAGGTAGGGTGGGTGTGCCTGAGTGTTCATTTGCATACGGATGGGCCATCCTGAGCAGGATGGGATGGAGGAAGTGACACACCTGAAAGGGCAATGTCCTGGCCCCACACAAAAGGTTGATTACCCCCCGGTAGTATGTCTGACGCTAGGGCAGGAAGATAGATCCTTTGTGCACTTCAAAGCATTTTTTCAAGTCTCCCTCACTTCAAAGGCACCACTGAGTATAAGTACTGGACCTCTGACTCTACTAAATAAGTACACATCTGGACCTGTGACTACTCTGCCAGATGAACCTGAGGCTTGGAACAGTAGGGTTCTAAGTATTTTGTGTCCCTGAGACGTCAGCAACTGGAGACAAGCCAGCAAGCCCTTAGAGTCACTTTGGGTTCAAGTGATGTATGTCCAGTCCTTCTCACCAAGGCAGAGAGAGAACAGCAGGGCAACACAGCAAGACAAGAGTCCAACAAACAGCAGTTCCAGCATTGGGGCAGTCCTTGAGCAGCACACCATATCCCCTTCTTCAACAGGAAGAAGAGGATATGGTGTGCTGCTCAAGGACTGCCCCAATGCTGGAACTGCTGTTTGTTGAACTCTTGTCTTGCTGTGTTGCCCTGCTGCTCTCTCTCTGCATTGGTGAGAAGGACTGGACATACATCACTTGAACCCAAAGTGACTCTAAGGACTTGCTGGCTTGTCTCCAGTTGCCGACGTCTCAGGGACACAAAATACTTAGAACCCTACTGTTCCAAGCCTCAGGTTCATCTGCTTGTGAGTCTGTCCTGGCAAGTGGTGCCACCGCAGCCCTGGACCCTTGATAATGGACCTAGGGGTTTGCTCCAGTAGACCCAACACATCCTCTGCTGCAAGAGCAGAATCAACACATTGCCTCTGTTGTGGGAAGTGGACTGGCGCATCACACACAGAAACCCTGCAACACAATCGGAACCACCACGTCAGAACCGATGCATTACCACCCCTGCATGGAGAAGATCAACACATCGCCTCTACAGTGGGGAGAAACCCGGTGCATCACATTCAGAACTACCACAATTCGGAACAACACTTTGCTCACTGAACTGACGCATTGCCACAGTTGCAAGGAGAAATTCAGCACAACACCTCAACTATGTGGGAATCACCAACGCAGCTCACTGAGGCAACCAGAATCAAGGTACTTTTGATTAGCAGGCCCTGCGTGGGTCTTGTACCTGGCCTGGGCTCCATTACAGTTGGCCTGAACTCTTGACTTTTTCTTGGTCCAGAGCGACCAATTAACTCGTTAGGCGCTAATTGCTTCTAAGCGCTATTTTTGCATTTAAGCGTTACAAATTCATAACTCAACTTCTGCACATTGGATTTCTTTTGTTTTGGTAGAGTTTTATTTATATAATTATTCTTTGTTTTTCTAACTTGATGTGGAGTCTTCCTGTGGTGTTTTCACTGTGTTACTGTTTGCACATTGCCTCTTAAGTTAAGAGTGACTACTCTGTGGCAAGCTACCAGAGGGTGAGCACAGGATCATTTAGGTTGTTCTGTGACTACCTTGACTAAGTTAGTGGATCCTGCTTGGTCATGGCATATACCTTTGCCAGCCACAAACCCAATTTCGAACACAGAATAATTGCTTTCCCACCAGGGTCTATGTTTAACACCGTCTGAGTCACCCATTGTGTGGTGGGTTCTGCTGTGCCACTGCCGCACTTCAGACCAAAGTCTGGTTTCAGCAAACATATGTAGTACCAATTCAGGCCACAAGGAAATGCTAGTTGCCCATGAATTTTCAGCAACCAGAATCCCAAAAGTCGGATAACAGATAAGTAGGCTTAGGCCACTGTCTCCTTCATCAGACGGCTGCTCCATCTATGATTTACCACCAACACAGGGAGGAAGAAGCCAGCAACGCTTCAGATGTAGTCACGATTCAGAAAAGGGGTGGTGATGAACAGAGTGTCTGAATTAAGCAGACCACTCTTACCCAGTCCAAAGATCAGGGCTTGATCCATCACCGTTTTTTAGCTCACTGCACCATCCCAGCTCAGAACCTGGCTACATGCAAATTAGTCTGACCCTGGCCCAGTGCATCATGGGAACAGGTCAGACCAAACTACCAAGCCAATTCTTATACTGGGAAGGAAACAAGCTTCGGGGGACCGGTTTCTGGCATTTCAGCCTTCTTCGGCCCGGCTTGCTTGAATCCTGATGGTGCAATGAGCAAGGGACTCACATCTGAGTATACCCTTCCACGCTTATGGTGGAAAAAAACGATTCAGAAAAGGGGGTGGTGATGAACAGAGTGTCTGAATTAAGCAGACCACTCTTACCCAGTCCAAAGATCAGGGCTTGATCCATCACCGCTTTTTAGCTCACTGCACCATCCCAGCTCAGAACCTGGCTACTTGCAAATTAGTCTGACCCTGGCCCAGTGCATCATGGGAACAGGGCAGACCAAACTACCAAGCCAATTCTTATACTGGGAAGGAAACAAGCTTCCGGGGATCGGTTTCTGGCATTTCAGCCGTCTTCCGCCCGGCTTGCTTGAATCCTGATGGTGCAATGAGCAAGAGACTCACATCTGAGTATACCCTTCCACGCTTATGGTGGACAAAAACGATTCAGAAAAGGGGGTGGTGATGAACAGAGTGTCTGAATTAAGCAGACCACTCTTACCCAGTCCAAAGATCAGGGCTTGATCCAACACCATTTTTTAGCTCACTGCACCATCCCAGCTCAGAACCTGGCTACATGCAAATTAGTCTGACCCTGGCCCAGTGCATCATGGGAACAGGGCAGACCAAACTACCAAGCCAATTCTTATACTGGGAAGGAAACAAGCTTCCGGGGACCGGTTTCTGGCATTTCAGCCATCTTCGGCCCGGCTTGCTTGAATCCTGATGGTGCAATGAGCAAGGGGCTCACATCTGAGTATACCCTTCCACGCTTATGGTGGACAGAAACGATTCAGAAAAGGGGGTGGTGATGAACAAAGTGTCTGAATTAAGCAAACCACTCTTACCCAGTCCAAAGATCAGGGCTTGATCCATCACCGTTTTTTGGCTCACTGCACCATCTCAGCTCAGAACCTGGCTACATGCAAATTAGTCTGACCCTGGCCCAGTGCATCATGGGAACAGGGCAGACCAAACTACCAAACCAATTGTGTGGCAGGGTATACTCAGACATGAGTCCCTTGCTCACTGCACCACCAGGATTCAAGCAAGCCGGGCCAACGACGGCTGAAATGCCAGAAACCGGTCCCCGGAAGCTTGTCTCCTTTCCGGTGAAGAATTGGCTTGGTAGTTTGGTCTGCCCTGTTCCCATGAGGCACTGGGTCAGACTAATTTGCATATAGCTAGGTTCTGAACTGGGGTGGTGCAGTGAGCTAAATAACGGTGATGGATCAAGCCCTGATCTCTTGACTGGGTAAGAGTGGTCTGCTTAATGCAGACACTCTGTTCATCACCACCCCCTTATTGAATCAGATGTAGTCACAGCAAGGTACTTTTTACTAGGCATGCCTTCTGAATTCCAGCTGTCAGTACCTCTAGATACCACAACTCCATGCCGGGCACCTAGGCCACTCTCCACCAGTAGAACTTTATCCAGGGCACTTTTCCCCTACATCTCTGCTTATCAGACTAGTAATGTGAAACTCTAATTCCCTGCAGAAGCCTGGCTAGAGTGTGACAGGCTGTTGTATCTTAGGAAGGAGTTAGGTAATAGATTAATACGTTTATTGTTGTTAGATATTAAGTAGGTTTTCCAGTGAAGATGTAGAAAAGGCCTCACCAGGAGCAGCCCTTCTGTTTCTCAGCCCAGGATTCAACTGACACGTTCTGCCTCACAGCAATCCACACATTCCAATGATATCACCATCCACACCAACATTCTACCCATTACCACTCACACTGGCTGACCAACAGAGGCAGAGAAACAGGGAAGATGTAAGGTACAAACCTTAGATATAACACACCTTCCCCCTTCATAAAATGCACAAATCAAATGTGAACATTAGTAGAAACATCACAGTAATACCAAAGAAACTTGCAAGAAGAAGAATTGCACTTGCACAGAAAGTATGCAAAAACATGCTAAATTAAGCAAGGTAGAAATGATATCAAAAAGAAAAAAATAAAGGAAAAGAGAACATGTAGCAAAATTCAAAAATGTAAACGGCATTGCTATAAGTAAAACACGGATATAGAGTACAAGAATGCGTAAAATAGAAAAGAGTCACACCTCCTTCCTTGGCAGAGCAAATATGAAACAAGAAATTTGAAAAGGTAGGAAACTGTCCAAAGACACCAAGGCAAAAGAAGAAAGAGAAATACATAAATAAGAAAGAAGATATTAAGTAGGTTTTCCAGTAAAGTTGTAGAAAAGGTCCCACCAGGAGCAGCCTCTCTGCTTCCCAGCCCAGGATCCAACTGACACGTTCTGCCTCACAGCATTCCACACATTCCTTCGACATCCCCATCCACACCAACATTCTATCCATACCATTCACACTGGCTGAGCTGCAGAGGCAGAGAAACAGGGAAGATGTAAGGTACAAACCTTAGATATAACAGGCACATTTTGAAAGCAGTTATAAAAGAAAAGACATGGCGGGATCAGAATTTTGTTGAAGGCCACTTTATCCATTGTCTATGGCAGGGCTCTTCCAACAGAGCATTGAGTTGTGAATAGTCCCCAAAGCCTTAGATGATCCCACTGATGAAAAAGTCAGAAACATTTTCATGCTGGTGAGAGTGACATTGGCATCAAGTGAGGTGCTCTTTCTTTACAGTTGTATATAGCACAAACCTGACCAGTAGGTTTTTCACTGGGAATATACACTACGTAGAATTGCTCATATTAACAATGGCCCAATTAATAAAATTCACCTACAGTTTAATATATTTCCGACTGTTCAGCAATTCACAAGATTTTCAGCCATACACATTGGAAGTTGCTTCTGCCAAACGGGCACAGGAATACTCACATGTGCATCACATTACACATGTGTACACTTCGACTACCTACAATTTGATGCAAGCATGCATTTGTAAATGTTTCTTGATTCTTTACTAAAACGTATTTTTCCTTTAAAGAAACCACCTCTCTGACCCAGCTATCACTTCATAGGGTGTTTCTTCTCATCTCTCACCCTAAACATAGATTTACTCCTGCCTTTCACAGAGGTATGTATAAAAACGTTTTCAATTTGGGAAACGTCCTGCAAAAATATTCAATTCCAACTGACTGGCAAAGATGTGGGTGTTAACCCACTTTTAAAGGTGGGCCCACAAACCTGTCCATGCAAGTATATTTGCTCAGAAGCACTTACAATCCACTGGCGGAATTTCAGTGAGTAAAGGCCACTGGTGATATTTCTGCTTCAGTGCCACCTCCGAGTGCTGAAATGGTTTGTTTCTCTCTCCTGCTGATTCCTGCTTTTCTCGTGCTGATTTCATTAGCGTTGCCATGAGGATCCGAGTACTGAATCGATCACATATTGCAACAAGAGGTGTGCTAAATTCTGATAAAATAGCTGTGGGTCTGCTGGCGGGTCACTTCTCTCCCCATAACATTGGAAACCTGTGAATCCTGTGGCTATGAAACTTCGGAACGTCCAAAGCGCCGCAGCCAGACTGGTCCTCGACATCCCCCACTGCAGCCACATCACTCAACACATCCGTCCACTCTACTGGCTTCCAATCAACAAGAGAATCACCATCAAGATCCTCACACATGCCTACAACACTCTCCGTGATGCAGAACCAGCATATCTGAACCACTGACTCTCTTTCCCCGCACCAGGCAGACAGCTTCGCTCCACCCAACTTGCCCTGCCCACAGTACCGCAGATCCACAAGACAAGAACCGGAGGAAGATCCTTCTCCTACATTGCCACCAAGACCTGGTCCACCTTGCCCCTCAACCCCAGGCAATCAGCATCACTAACCCAATTCAGGGAGGACCTCAATACCTGTGTCTTAGACTGAACCTCCACTCCCAGACGGATCAGCACCTTCCCCCCTCTCCTCTGCACCTTCAGTCCCTTACAAGTGAGCAGACGCTCTTTATAAATACCTGATTGATTGATTGGATTCACTTTTCATATTTTTCACGGACACGAGAATTTAAATTCAGTGATCACATTTGACATTGAAAACTGAATTTAGAAAGAGCCTACCCAAATCACTTATCAGCCTAGAGTGTTTTATAATGTTCTTTGATGTGCTTTATCCATATGGGTAGAGGTCAGTGCATGCCACATGTGTCTCTTGAAAGCCACTAACCAAGCAGCCCCACTTTCAAAGGGGCAATATTCTTCTTTTGGGGCAAGCTTATACCTTGGTTTGGGTGCAGTGTGATAAATGATAGGACTCTGTTCATGCTCGCTCAGACCTCTTTTGTAGGAAGGTATCTTTAAGGGGACAGACTCCCAAACTCTGTGAGGCCCTCCTCATTCACACTGGATGGCCACCTGTTTCTGCATTCACTTCATCGGGCGGCAGTGTTCTTGCCTGTGGCCTTTGTGGTAATGGCTACTTGGTGGGTTCTACAGGTTTCCACTGAGATATATCTCATCATCAATATAATAAACTATTTTTGAGATGGTAGTTTGTTTTTAGATTGGACAATAGATGGTAGCCTGCGCTAGGAAATGGCCAATTGACTCTGCCACCACCTGCATGGCCACAGAGCCTTTTCGCACAAAAATGCACTGCTCACAGATTCACATTAGTTGTCAATAAAGCCAGGGCACAAGTCAAGGGCGGACGCCGTCTATCCTGCCAAGAGGTCGGACCCCACAGAAATATGCTAAACTGGTCCCACTTTAATTTTTTTTTGACGCAGGGATACATTCAGCAGCACCTGCATGTTGTCTGCTTTCCGAGCAGCAAGGTGCAGGCGGGGAAAGGGCTTATTAGATTCCAGTTTTGCCCATAACAAACGCCGAAGTAAAGGGGCCAATCAGGCCTTCTTTTATTGGGGTATCCTGGCTGGGAGCGCACACCTAAATGCAAGGGAGGGGCAACAAAGGCACACCATTTATCATTTTCACAGGTACTTGAAAGAAGGATGCTCTGACTTTGTTCTCTGTATATAAGAGGCATGAATGCCCTGTAAGAATGTCAGATGTGTTGGTCTGTCACAGTTTAAAAAATATATATATAAATAGCGCTATTTTGTTTTATTTATTTTATAGCGCTACTCATCACAATGCAGAGTGTCAGAGCGCTTTACATCACACACACATATTATACATTGACTATAAATCATACATGTGTAAATCAATATTTAGGATGTGTTACCTAAGACAGTGAGGGTTACAAGGTGTAGGATCCACATGTCCTTCATAGCTCTCTGTCCTATGTTCAAAGGATTACAATTTATGAACTGCAAGTAACAACAGGGTCTGTTTGCTAGAAGCAGTAACACGCTTACCCATTTGCATAACATAAAATTCTGTCATCTGCATGTTACATAATATGCTTCATTGGACACATATTAACCCTGTATGCTACTTTGATTTAAAACTGAGACTAGACAAAACACAGATCGCTCCAGGAAATGTGTTAACCTCCGGAGTTATCTTACCATTAATATTCCCTGAGATTTAGTTGGCACACAAAGATCTCTGCAGCAGGTGCTTTAACCCCATAAACATTTTTTAAATGCAGACTTTTCTGCCAAATTAATTTGTTAAATATTGAATGCGCTCAAATTTACACATGATAGACCTGCTAAGCATATATATGTGTGAGATCTTAAGATCTGATGCCACTTCTTGTAATGTCACTTCCTGTGAGGTCATGGGTTGTGATGCCACATGCAATGTCATGCGCTGTGATGTCACGCGCCATGTCATTTGCATACTGCCTAATTAAGGGGCCGATTAGGATTGCGGACGGACCTGCGTCCGTCCGCCACCCCAGAGGAGGAGGGACCGTCCGCAGGGGCAGCGGCGGTCCCTCCGTGCTAATTAGGATGTGACCGCCACCCTGGTGGTCACATCCTGTATTTTTAACATTGCCGTGGGTGCTGCTTGAAGCAGCACAGGCCGCAATGTTAAAAAAATGCATGTTTACCTTTGCATGCACCAAGCTGCAGGCACCACGTGGTGCCTGCCGCTTCGTGCATGCAAAGGCATGGGGGTACCATAGGTACCCCCCATGTGTTGATGTTTGATGTTTTGTGGTTTTTATATAGCGCACTGTCACTCCAGGGAGCATCTTGGTGCTTCGACTTCATAGCTAGTAGATTATCAGATGTTTTATCTGAATTCAAGGTGTTGTATACAGTTAGACAAGAGCTTTGCACTTTGATTCGGCCAATTCATAAATCCAGGTTTTTAAGGATTTTTTGAAGATCTGTTCAGATGTGATTAGGCGAAGGTGAGCAGGGAGTGTGTTCCAGGCTTTGGCTCCTAGAACTGCCAATGATTTTCCGCCCTTGGTGGCAAGTCTGAACTTGGGGACAGTCATCAAATTGGCCGTAGCTGACCTAAGTTCTCTAATGGGATGGTATCTGTGAAATTTGTTGGACAGATATTTTGGGCCACGCTTGTGAAAACATCTAAATGTAATCACAAGGATTTTAAATAATATACGTTTCTGGATGGGAAGCCAGTGCAGCTTGTCTAAGGCGGCTGACGCTGATGATTTTCTTGGCCACCTTAGAACCAGCCGAGCCACCGCGTTTTGAACCATCTGTAATTTATGCAGGGTAGATTTTACCACCCCTGCATACAGACTATTACAGTAGTCAATTCTTGATGTAATTAAAGCAATTGCTACTGTGCGGCGGGCAGACAAAGGCAGGTAATCATAGAATTTGCGTAGGCCTTTTATGATGTTGAAACAGACGGCAGCTACTTCTTTAGATTGTTGTTTAAAGGAAAGCATGTCATCGAATTTTATGCCCAGGTTTCGAGTTGCATTGATGGTGTTTGGGGGAGCTTCCGCATCAGATGGCCAGCAAGTGTGTGGAGAGAAGAGATTGTTTTTCCCAAATGGTAGGATCTCTGTTTTAGCAGAGTTGCATTTAAGGTGGTTATCATGCATCCAATTGAAAGTCGCAGTCAGACACTCTTTTAGAACCTGTTCGGCCTTATCTGCATCATCATCCAGAACCAGGACCAATTGAGTGTCGTTGGCGTATGCAACCGTGCTCACATTATAGGAAGCAATTAGGTTGATCAGGGGTGCCATATACAGATTGAATAGAGTGGGGCTCAAACTTGAGCCCTGAGGCACCCCTGAGCCAATCTCCTTCTCCTCCGAATGATATTGTCCTAACATGATTATCTGTTTTCTATGTAACAGAAAGTTTTTGAACCAGTTCAACATGGTGCCCTCTATGCCAGCCTCAACTAGGCGATGTAAGAGAATGGCATGGGACACCGTGTCGAATGCTGCAGATAGATCAAGGAGGATTAGGACTGCCTTCCTCCCTTGATCTAGTGCAGCTCTTATGGTTTCTGTTGTGGATAGTAGTGCTGATTCTGTAGAGTGGTTTGCTCTGAAACCTGCCTGGTTTGGGTGTAGGATTTTGTTTACCTCCAAGAATGTTGAAAGCTGTTTGTTAACCAGGGTTTCAGCACATTTACATAGAGCGGGGAGTTGAGAAATAGGTCGCAGATTAGTTAGGACAGAGGGATCATGTAAAGTCTTTTTTTGTAATGGTTTTACAATCGCAGTCTTCCATGTACTGGGGACTTCTCCAGATTGGAGCAATGCGTTGATAATAGCATTAATCATGGGGTTCACCTCTTCTTTGATTGTGTGAACCAGTGAGGGGGGACATGGGTCGAGTGGCGAACCCGATTTAATTTTTGACATGGTTTGTAACATTTCTGCCTGATCGATCATGGCAAAAGTGTTCCATCTGGTTGTCCCGGGGTTATACTCTTGTACGATGTTTTCATCATTTAGAGGGATAGCTGGAAAATTTTTCGTAATGTTAACAATCTTTTGTTCAAAGTAATTTGCAATCTCATTGCAGAAAGTCTGTGACGGTGGTATATCCTGAGATAGAATTTTTGGATTTCGAAAACTTTTAACAATACGAAAAATTTCCTTTTGATTGCTCTGTGAGGCTTCTATCCTATTTGTAAAATATGTGCACCCCCCACCCCCCCTTCACTCTTGGGGACCCACAACGGGCCCCCAAAGACAACACCGTATGCCTTTCCACGGCAGAAATGCCGCCGTTGAAAGGCATAGGACCGCAGCTATCCTAATATGGCTGGCGTTGTCTGATAGACACCGCCAGCCATGTTAGAGCTTTTCCGCCGTGGTCGGAAGGCGACCGCGGTAGAAAAACGGCGGCCGGAAAATAGATCCCCCAGCCATCCTAATCTGGGTCCAGATCTTTTTCCAGTCCGCAGCGGATAATCCGCATCCTCCGGGCCGGGGGTGGCTTCTGTCGGCCCGGAGGATGCGGATTATCCGCAATCATGATCGGCCCCTAGGTTAGTAGCTCCACTTCTTTTTTTAGAACCTCTGCCCTGATTAAATCCAAAAGTTTGTACAGTAGTTTGTGCCCTTAGACAGCTGGACAATAATTGGCAGTTCCCGACATTAAACCGAATTGGGCAGTAACAGCATCAAAGTGAATGCTGTAATTTACTATCCTGCAGTTTTCCCAGTAACACACAACATTTACACATTTAATTTTGATATCCATTGCATCTGGCGCAGGAGAACACTTTAAAACTTATGTTGTATAGGGAAATCTCAGCGAATAAAAGGCCCACCACAGATGATGAAGTGCCATTTGTTGCGAATTCAATGTCTGTTGTTACCATTACTGGAGCTCAGATCCTCATGAAATTACCTTTAGAAACAAAGGTGAATGGGGCCTTCTATGTGAGATGCAGTTAGAGACATTAGCCATATTTCATGTGTTTGTCCAGTAGTTTTTGGTACACGTCGCAGAAGGCTGAGGAGTTCTCCTTTATTAAAGGGGTGCCGTTTGGTGCTTACTTTTTTGCTGTAAGTAGTGTTGCAGTGTAGTTCCTAAATTCCCAATAGGCTCTGCGCATTGGAATAATATATCCTATAGATTTGACATAGGACTGAGGTCAACTAGGTCTCTATCGAATATACTAAACTTAATTGTGTGTGTGCCAGCTAACTCAGAGGTCACTAGAAACTTTCTCGAATACACAAGAAGGGATTCGTTTCTGACAACCGCATAAACATGACAACTTTGTTTCCCAAGAATACAAATATTTCTCGCAGAGTCGCGGAAACAATAGATAAGTATTTCACTCAGTCAATCGTGCATGCTTCGTTTCTACAGAGTGGCAGAGAAATAGAGAAACGGACGTTTTCAATAAAAAGGGTTTATTGAACAGTCTTCTTTCTCAATCAAGAGAAGTGAACTGCTACAATTGTTATGCAGACTGCAAAGTTTAATGCGTACAGCGTAAACTGTAATATGCAATAATACTGTAAGAGCATTGTATGCTTTCTAAGCCATATAAAAATACATACATAAATAATATTGACTAAAATACTCAACTGGTGCTTCTAAACTTCTAAAATACGCCTTCCTCAATGTATGTAACCTAAGTCTAGTACAAAGGAAGAAGTAAGTATTGTGTAGCATAGTTATTTTTTTGCCAAGAATCTACCAAAGGTTTCTCTAGGTTCTAATCATCTCCATACCTTGTTAGAATGAAGTAGGTCTGGTATCTCTGTCTCGGGACTCGATTTCCCAACACCCCGCAAGGGGAGCCGTAAACACTGGAGCTGGATTCTCGGCAGGAGAAAGGCAGCTTCCTAATCAGTGCGTCAGCTGGAGAGTTGGCTTCCTTCTGCACTTGCTGTAGCGAGCTGCGTCGGGCAAGTAGGACTTCAAACTGCTCCGAACCACCGTATCTTGCTAGAGCAAGTGAAGGTATATTTATACCTTGAAGGTGTTTCGGAATGCCATAGTTTGACATAAAGTCAAGCATATGAAAGTCAGGAAAGAACCCCTTAGGGAATAGTTGTTCTTTGTAAAGTAACTGAGTTCTTGGACAAATCAATATTCAAGCAAGGGGAAGTCCCTGACTGCTTAAGCTGGTTTTCCAAGAAGTAGTTGTGACGTTTGGTACGGGTGGAAGTAGCCATGCCTGTATTTGGGTAGCATTGGCTATGCCTAAATAAGGGCTTGATTTCTATGCCTATATAAGGGTGTTAGAATCGGAGGTCTCTGGTTGGCACAGGTATGCACTTGTGACAAACAGGGACCCTCTCCTCTAGTCATGGTGAGAGAACTACTCCTTTAGAAATAACCCTTGCTCACCCTCTAGGTAGTGTGGCGCGAGCAGACAAGGCTATCCTTCAGGGCGATAGTTAGTTAAGCATTTATGATCACATACAGGAAACCCACTGACCCACCACAAACGGACACCAGTCGTAGGATTGTATCAAAAACACATAGACTTGATGTAAAAATATATGCAGAATTATCACAAGACCATATAACGTTTAGCGAATGAAGGTCACCAGAGTTAAATAGGCGATTGTTCTTAAGTGTTCTTGGTTAGCAAGGTACGATGACAGGGAAAACAAATGTTGCGGACCCTGGATCCGATGCAAACTCGGGATAGAGTTCCAATGTACCTTGCGATGAGTGTTCGAGGCGTTTCAGGCGTGGCTACTGGTGAGGGCGGATCCTGGACGAGGCCAACGGTCTCCAAAGGATCTATCCGGTTCGGAGCCCCCTCAAGGTGCGAGGCGGGTAAGCGGGACAGTGTGGAGGGTTGTGGCGATCCAGGATCTGATGCAGCTCATGGGGCGAGGCGCCGTTCAGCCCTACGGGCGTACTACTTCTTAGCACACCAGGTCGTACCTGTGGATCTGTGTGGGGCGTCGCGTTCTCAGGCTGACGGGTGTAGCACTGGGCCTTCGGTACCACAGTACGGAAGGCTTTCTTGAGGTGCGGCATGGCCTTGGTATGCAGGAGGGCAAAGCGAGACAGTCGAGTATGTTACGACGTACGGACCGTCCGAGGCTATCAGATGCGCTCCGTGTAGATTCCGGCCGAAGAAGATGAGAGGTGCACAGCGTGCTCCGTAATAGGCGAGGTGACAGGAGAGCGGGCGGCCCGGCACTGAAGCAGAGTGTGACTCAAGCTTGAGCGGGGCTCTCTGCGGCGGGGCGGCCAGGCCCCGAGCTGTCACGACCTTGGAGGGCGAAGGCACCCAAGTCACAACTCCGGCGAGGGAATAAGAACTAAAGGCCCAACAGCAAACGGGCACAGGCAGAATAGAACCCAATGGTCCTGGGGTTCCGTTCAGGGGGCAAGCCCTTGGAGATAGTTTCAGGCACAAGTCTTCAAAGTCCTTTCTGGTCTTTTCCTCTCCGTCCTCAGCAAGGCACCACTGCAGGTTTTGTTCTCCTTAGCTTCTCTTGGTCCTTCTAGTCGGGCAGAGGTTCGTCTTGGTCAAAACTGGATCTAATTTCTTAGGAGCAGGGCTCCTACCTTTATACTCGGTTTCTTTTGTCTTGGCAGGCCAGGGGGCATGAGCCTGGTTCAACCGGTGTTGGAGTACTCTGTTGACAGGACGCTGCCGTCTTCTCTCAGGGTGCAGAGCAGGAACATCAGACGCACCTTAGGAGGTGGAGCCAGCATTGTGGTGGTGGAGCACAACCCTAATTAGAGTCAAGGACTACTCCGCCCACTCAACGAAGAAAAATAGAGAATGGTTTTTAGAGGTCAATCTAGCACTGGGCGCACTGCCTGTATGGAAGCACCGATGAACAGTAGTTTGTGGTGCACTACCAGGAACACGGCGACCCAGGAACAGCTCCTCTGGATTTTACACAATATTAACATTTGTTTACTACGAAGGCACAGAGCAACCTCTGTTGCTCCATCGTTACTCAACGCATCATTGGACCCTAAGATATCGGAGCGACTGGCTCCCTATAGATAAGAACTTCAGTTCCCGGGTATAAACAGGAAGCGCACTTCGCTTCAAGTCCATGTCCTCTTCTATATTGGAATTTCAAGACGGTCTTGGGCCCCACCGGGTCGGAATTATCACCGGCAGAGCGACCTTTGGCTCAAACACAGCTACCTAGAGCCCTGAAGATTCGCGTGATGCGATGAAACACGTGTCGGCTGGCTGTTTTTAAACCTTGAATATTAAATAAGGACAAAAGGATCATCCCTTGTCACACTATTCTTTTCCATTTTTTGTGAATATTAACTGCTTCTCTGCTTGTTTTGCGTTACTATGAATTTTATGTACCACCACCTACGTGTACAAAAACACTGAGTGTGTGCATAGGGTATGTCTATGTAGTTACTCCGCCCACTCATCCTGGTGTAAGCACCCTATTCACCACCTGGTAACCCCGACTGTCCCCGGGAATTCCCCAGCCCTGTCACTCACACAAACCCAGACATCAGATACACATCCTGGCAGAGGCGGGCCGAAATAGTCAGGCGAGCAAATGCTAACTTTCTAAAAGTAGCAGTTGCAAACACAGGATATTAAAATAAACCTTGCTAAAGGAAGCATTTTATTATTCTGAGTTCAGGAATACCAAACTCGATATGCCACCGTGTTCCCTGAGCTGGCCGGGACTATAGCGTGTAACAGTTCCAGCCGCTCACCTTGGCCTAAGAGAACAGGCAGCCCTTCAATAGTGAAGAACGAAAAAGGGCGGTAATTCACTACTAGGACATGCCACACACATTAGGGCTTGTCCTACCGTACGCTTACAATGCACCCTGCCCGTGGGCCTACCATAGGGGTGACTGATATGAAGGTCAGGGTAAGCATGAGCGAATTTTGCGGATCTCGCGTTCGCGAATTTTGCGGATTTGCGGATTCGCAATCCGCAAAATCCGCGAATTCCCGCGAATTTTTTTTTTTTGTGTTCGCCCGTGTTTCTGCCAGTTCGCGAGGGTTTTGTACACTTTCGCAAATTGCGAACTTACCTGTTGGGTCGCAAGTTTCGCGAACTTGTTGTTTCTACGTGTCCAGCCTGTTTGGGACACTCTTCTTCATCACTGCTACTCTCTGTCACCACTGCCACTCTCTGACTACTCATGCCACCCTCTGGCCCACCCATGCCACCCTCTGTTTCATCACCACACCCTCTGGTTGTCCAGTGTACATTATTTTCGGCAAAGCAAAGCACACCTTCCCTGCCTCAAGTGACCTGAATTAATTTGGGGCTGATTAATGTGTCACAGAATATTTTTTTAGCTGGCACCTGCTTCCTTAGTGCGCCCTGATTAGTGATCTTTTGCACTTGCTAAGTGCTTTCATTGTTGCAAAATTAGTTACAACACCTGCCCTGCCCCAACTGACAATAATGAATTAGGGGCTGATTAATGGATTTTAACTTCCAGCCTGGCTCCTGCTTGTCTCCCTTAGCTGTAATTCAGGACCTTTGTGGCATATGTGTAACTATTCTGAGGTTCAGAGCAGGGTCACATAATAGTTTCAACTGGCAACTGAACTCTGGAGGGGCCCCTCAGGAAGCACTACAGGAAATGGCTACTAATGATGAGCCTGAACTTTTGAACCTGGTAAGTAGTTACTTTCAGTTTTGCTAAGATCGTATTTCTGCAATTTTGCACTTATTCGCGGGGCGCGAACTCACGCGAACTCACGCGAACAGTGCGAGCAGTGCGAGCAAAATCCGCTGCTCGCGGATTTGCGGATTTTGCGGGAGATTCGCAAATCTCGCGGATTGCGGATTTCCCGAAAATCCGCAAAATCCGCGAGCTGAACGGATTTTCCGCCCATGCCTAGGTCAGGGAAGGTTTAGGGACTGGCAAGTGTGGGCACTCACACAGTCAGCGTGACAGTACCAGACTGTACGCAGGGTCTGCAATGGTGGACCTGAGACATCTTTTACTAGGCCGTTTCGGTGAGTGGCGCAACCAGAGCAGCAGGCCCACTAGCGGCATTTGTATCTTCAAGCCCCGGCACTCCTGATGCACGTTACTGGGGACTGACTGCAAACCAAATAAGCCAATCATGGAAATCAATTACGGATACACTTTATATAGGGAGCACTTGCACTGCGGCACGGGTTGGCCATGGCGCAGTACCCTGAGCATCGAACACCAGCAAAAACATCTGAGGCACATCAGCAAAAAGTGGAAGGGAGACTCACGCCAAAGTGCAAGGTCTAACACGTGTCCCCTCCAGCTGAAAGGTGAGGAGAACTACCCTTCCCCAGGGAGTTCCTCATCACCAACGCGGAAAAACCTGGACATACCATCAGCATTGGAGTGGTCTATGTCAGGGCGGTTTTCCACCGTAAAGTCCATACCCTGTAGGGAGATGGACCACCTCAACAGTTTCGGGTTCTCACCCCTCATCTGCATCAACCATCTGAGGGGCCTGTGGTCTGTCTGAACTCGGAAGTGAGACCCAAACAAGTAGGGTCTTAGCTTCTTCAAGGCCCAGACCACAGCAAAAGCTTCTCTCTCAATCGCACTCCACCTACGCTCCCGTGGAAGTAACCTCCGACTGATGAAGGATTCAGGGTGGTCCCAGCCCTCCTCAGTCATTTGTGAAAGAACAGCCCCTACCCCATGCTCTGAAGCATCTGTCTGCACTAGGAACTCTTTGGAGAAATCAGGAGCCAGGAGCACAGGCGCCCTGCACATGGCCGCTTTCAGGGTGTCGAATGCTTCCTGACAGGCGTTAGTCCAGATCACTTTCCGGGGCTGCTTCTTTTTTTTTTTTTTTACGAAGCTTATAAAGCGCGCGGCTACCTCCAGCGGGGGTGTCCCGGCGCTAAGATTACAGGTTTATCACAAGAGAGGATTGCCTAGTTCATGTCCATCCGAAAAGAAAACCAAGGGCTGCAGAGGAGCTCTTAATTAGCATTTGGTAAACAGCCAGGTTTTTAGTTTGCGTCGGAAGGCTTGCTCAGACTCGATGAACCTAAGGTCCAGAGGTAGGCTGTTCCAGAGCTTGGCAGCTGTAACGGTGAAAGTTCTGCCACCACTTCGGGTAAGCCTGAATCTGGGGACGTTCAGTAAGCGAAGGCTGTTAGATCTCAGATGTCTTACTGAGGATGATATCTTGAGTCTTTTACTCAGATAGGCCGGGCCAGTTCCATGAATTGCTCGGAAGGCAAGGTTCAGGATTTTGAAATCAATGTGTCGAGCTATGGGAAGCCAATGTAGCACATCCCGATATGCTCTGACCGAGTTGCGGGCGGGGATATTTTCAATAAGCCTTGCTGCCGCGTTCTGAATGATTTGTAGTTGGTCTATAAGATAAAGGGGGGCGCCGGCATATAGGCTATTGGCGTAATCAAGATGTGCCGTGATAAGTGCCTGGACAACCGTTTTGCGGGATGTCTGGGGGAGGTAGGGAAAAATCTTCCTGATCATACGCAACTTATTAAAACAGGCCGCCGTAACTTTATTGACCTGGGCTTTACAGGACAAGGTGTTATCAAATAGGAAGCCAAGGTTGCGGGCAGACTGCACTGGTATGGGCGGAGGATTCAGGACGGTAGGCCACCATAAGGTTGCAGGAGGAGTCGATTTCTGGCTAGAAAAGAGAACCTCAGTTTTGTCCGTATTTAGGGCCAGATGATTGGCAGCCATCCATGCGCAGATATTGCCAAGGCAGTTTCTGAAGTTGGAGAAGAGGGAGTCAGAATGGTCTCTGAATGAAAAAACAAGCTGAGTGTCATCAGCATATGAGACCACCCTGACCCCCCAAGACTCAACTACCTTGGCAAGCGGGGCCAGGTATGCGTTAAATAATAGAGGACTTAAGGCGGAGCCCTGAGGCACACCGAACACGAGGGGTTGTCCTCTGATTCAAATGGGTGCAGCAGTACCCTTTGGGACCGTCTGGACAGAAAAGATTTGATCCATGCCAGGACTGTACCACCAATCCCCAACTGTTGTAGACGGGCTGTAAGTATGTCGTGTGATACAGTGTCGAATGCAGCGGACAGGTCGAGGAGGACCAGCATGGCCTCCTCGCCCCTATCCACTGATTCCCTAATAATCTCGGATACTTCCAGCAGCGCAGTCTCGGTGCTGAAGCCGGTTCTAAAACCGGACTGAGAATCGTGCAGCAACTGATTTGTTTCTAGATACTGAGCCAGTTGATTCTGAACCACTTTCTCCAGCACTTTGGCAGGTTTAGGCAGGAGTGAAATGGGTCGATAGTTGCAGAATTGTGAGGGGTCAGCATCGGGTTTCTTCAGGAAGGGAAGTAGCCTAGCATGTTTCCAAACTGAGGGAAATTGACCACGGGTCAAGGAGGAATTCCAGATGGAAAGGAGAGGGTTAATTAAAACAGGGGCGAGATTGCCCATTACTTTGGCAGGGACTGGATCTAAAGGCGAGCCAGACTTGACTTTATAGAGCAACGACAGGGCTGAGTCGGGGGTTAATTCACTGAAAGAATTAAAAGAGCAGTGTGAGGGATGTGAAACATCAGATTGGGGGTTGGGTGAGACGGAGTCAAAGGAGGAAGAAAGTTTGATGATTTTTTCCTGAAAAAAGTCAGAAAGTCCATTGCACAGGTCTTGAGTGGGAACGCATTGGGTTTTCATGGCAGGGGGATTCACAAAATCCTTCACAATGGTGAAGAGAGTTTTGGAGGAATTCTGCGCCTGTTGGATGAGTTTTGAAAAATAAGCTCTCATCGAGGAACGTTTAAGTTTTTGGAATTTGTTTAGGGCAGATTTTGTAGGCCAGTTTGGCCATGGGGTCATAATCCTGGCGCCATTTGCGTTCCAACTGTTTGCACCTACTCTTTTCCTCACGTAGCAAGGGGGAGAACCAGGGGGCAGAGGGGCGAGATCTGGAGGAAGCCAGAGGGGCTAAAGGGGCAATGGAATCCAGAGCAGAGGTAAGGGCAGAGTTATATCTTACCGTTTCCTTGTCAAGATCTTCCGACTGATTAAATTGAAACTGAAAACGGGAATCAATGGACTCACAGGTGACTTTGGTCCATTTGCGACCACTGTCTCTGTTGAGGGAAGAAGGGGGGGGAGGGGATGGAATAGTGATAACAAAGGGAAGAAGGAAATGGTCTGACCAGGTAAGGGAGAGGGGAGGAAGGGCAGAGATACCAGGATGATTTGTGAAAATAAGATCAAGTGTGTGGCCTGCTTTGTGAGTGGGGCCTTTAACTAATTGCGACAAGGTAAGTCCTTGTAGGGTTTCCAGAAGAGAGGAAGCTTGTGCACAGGACGGATTATCAATATGGAGATTGAAGTCTCCCAGCACTGTAAAGTGGGAGTGTTTAAGTGAGAAGTCCGCGATTGAGTGCATCAGGGCATTGAGAGAAGAGGCGGTGGCTGAGGGGGGATTGTAGACCAGGATACCGGCAAAGATAATGCTTGCGGAGTCCATGATCGTGAGATGCATGGCTTCAATAAGGCCAAGATTAGGAATTTTTGTGATATTCAGTATTAGGTGGGATTTCGCAATTACAGCGAGACCCCCACCTGGTTTGGAATTATCTCGATTAATACCTAATAGTCGGTAGCCAGGGGGAATGGCCAGGTTAATGTCCGGTTTGGACGAGTGTTTGAGCCAAGTTTCTGTGAGGAATAATAGGTCCCATTTGTGAATGTCTAGCGACAGCCAAATATCAGAGGTGTGTGCAGGTAGAGATCTGCAATTAATTAAGGCTGCTTTTAAGGTAACCAGGGGCTGGCGATGTACAACATTCATAGACTGAAGATACGGTTTGATAAAAGCAGGGATGGAGATGTTACATCGTGAGCAAGAATATGTGATAGTTTCCAGGCTTTGGGGGTTACAACAAGTTGCGGGGTTACAAGCGCCTTGACGTAGGTATAAAAGTTGATCAGAGGTCCAGGAGATTGTTGGGGTGCGAGATGCAGGGGGTCTGGCGCTGGGCGCGGGTCCGGCGCGGACGGGCGCAGACGGGCTAACCTTAGGCACGCCATTGGCGCGCCCGCTGCGCCCGCCCGCTGCGCGGGCGGGATGACCCTTTGCTTTTATCCATGTCCGTCGAAGGGTGGGAGGAGGGTGGGAGGCGTCCAGGAGCTGGAGCACTACCCTGCCTCCCCCCAAGATGGCGGTTCCATGTTCTCCCGGCCGGCGAGAGCGCTTTGCACGGCTGCGCCGGGGGAAAGAGAGCAAGGACCCCTGTGACGAAGGAATCTCGTCAGGTCAAGCAGAGAGGTCTCAATCACATGTAAAAGTGCATCAGTTTAAAATATTTACAGTGTTCTTCGAAGTCAACTCTGCCAAGGGAGCAACGATGCTGCCATACCCCTTGACAAACCTCCTGTAGTACCCGGTGAGTCCGAGGAAGGCCCTCACCTCCGTTTGGGTCTTGGGGGGTTCCATTTTCAGGATGGTCTCAATCTTGGGTTGAAGGGGCGCCACCTGGCCGCTACCAACTTGGTGTCCCAAGTACACCACGGAACCCTGCCCGATCTGACATTTGCTTGCCTTGATCATGAGGCCTGCCTGGCGCAGTGCCAACAACACTTCCCATAGGTGTCACAAGTGTTCTTATCATGTGCCGCTGAACACTGCGATGTCGTCCAGGTAGGCGGCACTGAACGCGTCCAGTCCAACCAACACCCGGTTGACCAACCTCTGGAAGGTGGCAGGGGCTTTCTTCATCCCAAATGGCATAACCCGGAACTGGAAATGCCCTTCTGGGGTTGAGAATGCTGACCTCTCTTTGGCCCCGCCAGTTGAGGCGATCAGACAGTACCCAGACGTTAAGTCAAACGTGCTGAGATACCGAGCAGCCCCCAACCGATCGATGAGCTCATCCGCTCTGGGGATGGGGTGCGCGTCAGTCTTTGTGACTGAATTGAGTCCTTGATAGTCCACACAGAACCGGAGTTCGGGTGTGGCTCCCGGCGTTGCAGCCTTCGTGACCAAGACCACTGGCCTGGCCCAAGGACTGCTGGAGGACTCAATCACCCCGAGAGCAAACATCTTCGAGACTTCCTCCTTGATGCAGGCTCTTACCCTGTCAGTCATGCGGTAAGCCTTGTGCTTTACCGGCAAACTGTCTCCCGTGTCCACATCATGGACGCACTAATCTGTGACACCGGAAACTAGGGAGAACAGATCAGGAAACTGCCCCAGCAGCTGGCGGCAGTCACTCTGTTGTTCAGGGGTCAGGGAGTGTGAGAGGTTAACTCCATCCACTGACCCATCTTTCTCAGATGCTACCAAGAGGTCCGGAAGAGGTTCGGTCTCCTCCTCCATTCCGTCAGCGGTTGCCAAGAGCATGCCACTTCGGACCTCTCCAAGTGGGGCTTAAGGCGGTTAACATGTAGGACCCTCAAAGGGTTCCAGGGAGTTTGCAAGTTCACCAGGTAGGTGACGGGGCTCTTGCACTCCACAACCTCAAATGGACCTGTCCACTTATCCTGAAGTGCACAAGGCTCCACTGGGGCCAAGACCCACACCTTTTGTCCAGGTTGAAGCTCTACCAGAGTGGCATTCTGGTCATACCACTGCTTCATCTCTTCCTGGCTGACTTCCAGATTTGCATCAGCAAGTTGTCTGAATCGCCTGTTCTGGTTTTAGAAGGCCAGCATGTAACTGTATACATTCTGGGGAGGTTTCCTGGGAGATTGCTCCCAGCCTTCCCTAACCAGACTCAGAGGTCCTCGGACCGGGTGACCGTACAAAAGTTCGAAGGGACTGAACCCGAGCGACTTCTGTGGCACCTCTCGGTACGCAAAGAGTAGGCATGGTAAGAGGACGTCCCACTTACGCCTCATTGGTCCTTCTAGGCCCATGATCATGCCTTTCAGGGTTCGGTTGAATCTCTCAATCAACCAGTTTCCTTGGGGGTGGTAAGGGGTGGTGAACTTGTAGGGTACACCACACTCTTGCCAAACGGACTTCATATATTTCGATATGAAATTGGTACCCCGGTCAGACACCACCTCTAGAGGGAATCCCACTCAGGAGAAAATTCCCATCAGTGCTTGTCCCACCAAGGGGGCCGTCACTGTCCTCAGAGGGATGGCTTCCGGGTACCGGGTGGCGTGGTCCACCAAGACTAGGATGAACCTGTTGCCCATGGCTGTCTTGGAGTCCATAGGCCCCACAATGTTAATTCCCACTCACTGGAATGGGGTACTGATGACGGGGAATGACTGGAGGGGAGCCTTGTTCTTCCCTCCACAGTTACCACTTGCCTGGCAAGTTTGGCAAATACTACAGTGCGCATCTGAACTTCTGTGCATTTGGGGCCAATAGAAGTGGGTGACAAGCCTGCTATAGGTCTCGTCCATCCCCAAATGTCCTGCTAACGGTACATCGTGAGTCAGCCTCAGTAGGAAGGCTCTGAACTTCTGGGGTACCACCAGCACACGGGCTGACCCAGGTTCAGCAGCCTTAGGCTCTGAATACAGGAGATCGTTCTCCGAGTAGACCAAGTGTTTTCCGGACTGAACACCATTGGCCTGGTCTGTAGCCTGCTGCCGCATACCCACGAGAGAAGGACACTCTCTCTGCTCCTTGCAGAATTCCTCCCTGGAGGGACCTCCTTCTTGCTGCCAATGGGTCAGCTCAGGCAGGTCTCCCAGTTCGGCAATCTGTTCCCTGGTAGGCTCCAGAGCATCCCCCTCGAGTTCCACTTCCTCCTGGGCTGTGGGAACAGTTGGGGCCAGCTGTCCGCACCCCATGAGCCTTCTCTCTAAGGCCGGTTCCTGGGCCTCTCCTTCAGGCTCCAGGACTTCTTCAACACCCCTACTGGCTGCCATGGACCTGGTAGTCACGCATGCCCAGTCGGGTAGACTCACCATCTGCAGATGAGTCGTTTTCTCCACCTTTTTCCAAGGGGAGTTCTCCAAATCGTTCCCTGGCAGACAATCTACAGGCATGGAGGTCCTCACAACGACTTGCAGAGTACCAGAGACCCCCCCACTCAAAGGGAACCTGAACCATCGGACACTGGCTCTCAGAATTGTCAGCATTGACAACCCTTCAGTAGGCGTGTGGTACCACCTGCTCTTGAGACACCAAATGCTGCCGGATGGCAGTCACACTGGCTCCTGTGTCTCGAAGAGCCTCCACCTTCTTACCGTTGATGGTCACTTCCTGCCCATATTTTTTAGTGTTACTGGGGAGGCAGTTCTCGGGGACCATCTCACTGTCTCCTAGCGAGACTAGGGTCATCTGTACGGGATTCCCACCCTCTGGGACTGTTACTTCTCCCCCAAAGTTAACGCTAGCTATTTGCCGGGGGGGGGGAGCACCAGTGGGTGCGGGTTTTCCATATAAGCGACACTTAGGATCAGTGGCAATGTGACCCTGGTCGCCGCACCTTAAACAGGCGATGGGCCCTCTTTGAACAGGTTTACCTGTCAGGCCCCGTTTTGCTTCAGGGGTGGATGAGGCTGAGAACCTTTCCCTTGGTTCCCTTGGTGATTACTTTGGGGACCTTTTTGGAACCCTTTCTGTTTTCCCCTGTCCCCCCCACTCTTCTGCTGGGGACCCTGCCCACCTTTGGCTGAGTCTCCCACTGGACCCTTGTGGACCCTGGTGCTGAGCCAGCGGTCCGCTTCCTCAGCAAGCTTCCTCGGGTTGGACAGCTTGCTATCGATCAGGTGCTGGCGTAGCTCAGGAAAACAATTAGCGGACAAGTGCTCCCATGCTACTAAATCAAGCAGCCCTTGAAAATTATCCACTTTGCTACCCTTCACCCAACCATCCAGCGCTCTGCAGAAAAAGGTCACATACTCCACATACGTACTCCCAGGAATCTTAGTATAACCCCTAAAGCTCTGTTGGTACATCTCCGGGGTTAACCCAAACCTGGTCATTAAGGCATCTTTCATGTGGGGATAGGAATTATATACCTCGGAAGGGAGATCTAGCAGGGTGTCCCCCACCTCGGTCAGGAACCGCCCCCACAACGCCGCACCCCAATCCTTCTCAGGGATCCGGTGGGAGGACATGGCTACCTCATAGGCCCGAAACCACTGCCCTATGTCATCCCCCTTAAAGTATTCCTTCACCACATCCTTCGGTACGTAGACCCTTGACTCTACCTGCACTGGAGTTGTGCTGCCACCAGGAGCTGTGTCCAAACTTTTTGCTTTCAGCTCCAATTCTTTAAGTCGTATCTCATGCTCTAGCTAGAGTCTCTTCTCCTCCATTGCCATCTGTCCGGTTAATCTTGCCATCTCAACTTCATGCGCTCTGGTCGCGGCCATGTCCGCCAGCTCCTCTGGTGACAGGCCTCCATGCACCTCGACAAGGCTATCTGGTGGATCCACCACCAGCTGATTCTCTGGCTCTCTCAATACTTTCCAGGCTTTCAGTGCCTTGATGATTTGGGCTTTGTTTTTGCACCCGGTTTGGGCAACTCTGAACTTCAGGCAGATATTTTTCAGCTGCTCCACTTTGTAATTTTCAAGCCCTTCCCAGTCGACGTCATCTAGTCCAGAGATGACAGAGGGTGCTCTCACGGGGAGTGAACCAGGCATGGTTTGACGATACGAGATCTCTCGGCAAGGTAATAAATCTGTTGCTTCGTTATAGGTCTGCTTTTACTACTTGGTGATCAGTAATTTACTGTACATAAATCATAAATGCAAATTCGAAATCACACCGCTGCCACCAATGTTAGAATCGGGGGTCTCTGGTTGGCACAGGTATCCACTTGTGACAAACAGGGACCCTCTCCTCTAGTCAGGGTAAGAGAACTACTTCTTTAGAAATAACCCTTGCTCACCCTCTAGGTAGTGTGGCACGAGCAGACAAGGCTACTCTTCAGGGCGATAGTTAGTTAAGCATTTATGATCACATACAGGAAACCCACTGACCCACCACAAACGGACACAAGTCGTAGGATTGTATAAAAAATACGTAGACTTTATGTAAAAATATATGCAGAATTATCCCAAGACCATATAACGTTTAGCGAATGAAGGCCACCAGATTTAAATAGGCGATGATTGTTCTTAAGTGTTCTTGGTTAGCAAGGTACGATGACAGGGAAAACAAACGTTGCGAACCCTGGATCAGATGCAAACTCGGGATAGAGTTCCAATGTACCTTGCGATGAGTGCCCGAGGCATTTCAGGCGCGGCTACTGGTGAGGGCGGATCCTGGACGAGGCCAACGGTACTCCAAAGGATCTATCCGGCTCAGAGCCCCCTCGAGGTGCGAGGCGGGTGAGCGGGATGGTGTGGAGGGTTGTGGTGATCCGGGATCTGATGCAGCTCACGGGGCGAGGCGCCGTTCAGGCCTGCGGGGTGTACTACTTCTTAGCACACCAGGTCGTACCTGTGGATCTGTGTGGGTCGTCGCGTTCTCAGGCCGACGGGTGCAGCACTGGGCCTTCGGTACCACAGTATGGAAGGCTTTCCTGAGGTGTGGCACGGCCTTGGTATGCAGGAGGGGAAAGCGAGACAGTCGAGTACGTTACGACGTACGGACCGTCCGAGGCTATCAGATGCGCTCCGTGCAGATTCCGGCCGGAGAAGATGAGAGGCGCACAGCGTGCTCTGTAACAGGCGAGGTGACAGGAGAGCGGGCGGCCCGGCACTGAAGCGGAGACGACTCTGAGCGGGGCTCTCTGCGGGGGGCGGCCAGGCTCCGAGCTGTCACGACCTTGGAGGGCGAAGGCACCCGAGTCACAACTCCGGCGAGGGAATAAGAACTAAAGGCCCAACAGCAAACGGGCACAGGCAGAATAGAACCCAATGGTCCTGGGGTTCCGTTCAGGGGGCAAGCTCGTGATCAAGCCCTTGGAGATAGTTTCAGGCATAAGTCTTCAAAGTCCTTTCTGGTCTTTTCCTCTCCGTCCTCAGCAAGGCACCACTGCAGGTTTCCTTCTCCCCAGCTTCTCTTGGTCCTTCTAGTCGGGCAGAGGTTTGTCGTGGTCAAAACTGGATCTAATTTCTAAGGAGCAGGGCTCCTACCTTTATACTAAGTTTCTTTTGTCTTGGCAGGCCAGGGGGCCTGAGTCTGGTTCAACCCGGTTTTGGAGTACTCTGTTGACAGGACGCTGCCGTCTTCTCTCAGGGTGCAGAGCAGGGACATCAGACGCTCCGCAGCAGGTGGAGCCAGCATTGTGGTGGTGGAGCACAACCCTATTCAGAGTCAAGGACTACTCCGCCCACCCATCCTGGTGTAAGCACCCTATTCACCATCTGGTAACCCCGACTGTCCCCGAGAATTCCCCAGCCCTGTCACTCACACAAACCCAGACAACAGATACACATCCTGGCAGAGGCGGGCTGAAATAGTCAGGCGAGCAAATGCTAACTTTCCAAAAGTAGCAGTTGCAAACACAGGATATTAAAATAAACCTTGCTAAAGGAAGTATTTTAATATTCTGAGTTCAGGCATACTAAACTCGATATGCCACCGTGTTCCCTGAGCTGGCCGGTACTATAGCGTGTAATAGTTCCAGCCGCTCACCTTGGCCTAAGAGAACAGGCAGCCCTTCAATAGTGAAGAACGAAAAAGGGCGGTAATTCACTACTAGGACATGCCACACACATCAGGGCTTGTCCTACCTTACGCTTACAATGCACCCTGCCCGTGGGCTTACCATAGGGGTGACTGATATGAAGGTTAGGGAAGGTTTATGGACTGGAAAGTGTGGGCACTCGCACTGTCAGCGTGACAGTACCAGACTGTACGCAGGGTCTGCAATGGCGGACCCGAGACATCTTTTATGAGGACACTTCGGTGGGTGGCGCAACCAGCGCTGCAGGCCCACTAGCGGCATTTGTATCTAAAAGCCCCGGCACTCCTGATGCATGTTACTGGGGACTGACAGTAAACCAAATAAGCCAATCATGGAAATCAATTACAGATACACTTTATATAGGGAGCACTTGCACTGCGACACGGGTTGGCCGTGGCGCAGTGCCCTGAGCATCGAACACCAGAAAAAACATCTGAGGCACATCAGCAAAAAGTGGAAGGGAGACTCACGCCAAGGTGCCAGGTTTAACAAAGGGCAATGTGTATTGTACCTATATAAGGGAATGAATCGGGAAATTTCCCTCGGATCTTAAACGCCCCACAACAGTGTAGTCTTAAAATGACATCCTTCGCTGTGCAGGTCTTAGAGGAGGCCATCTCAAGCTTTAAAGGACAGTCATTGGTCAGTCAGGCTACAGATAGCTGCCTTAAGCTGTCTGTTGGAGGCCTGCTGTTTCTGTTTCCAATATTTTACATATACTCAGAGTGGACTTCCGGTCAGCCCTTTGCTTAGGCCTGGGGACTCTATTGTCTATCTCTTTTCTCTGCTCCTGGTTTGCTCCATATTCATGTCTTTGCTCCCTACCCCAACCCTTAAGGAGCTTTTAGGATCGTAGCATCCTCCAGCTCCATCTCTTTTTGACCCTTCCAGACACAATCCCCCACCCAGTTATTGTAAGGTACCGACACTTGCTTATAGTTACGTATAAGCAGGGAGAGTGTGAGGCGTCCTAGTAACAGATTGTTATTCCTGTAGCTTTCTCAGTACAGTAAATGAGAGTAATTAAATGTTGAGGCTGATTAGATCTGTCAAGGGATAAGTAACAGGAATACTGATAGACTGCCAGTGGAGAAGGGTGTATTACATACCTAGTGGTGTTGCAGTAGTATTCACTAGCCACTCCACAGGGACGACTTGGGCTATGTCACGTGCAAGCGTAGTACTCAGGCAGCCTTCGAGTAAAATTTTGCAGCCAGGAGCACCTTTTTTTTTGTAAATACTGCCACCTTGTGGTCTTTTCAGATATAGTTGTAGAGGACATTGGACATGTTGGAGAGACTTCATTCAGAGAAGGTAACGTAGCGAATCTACATTGGGTCACCAGCTACTAGGAGCGTAAGGCCCGGTGGGCCGTGAGGCTCTTTCTGTGGAGGGGCGGCTGTGTGGAGAATGCACTGCTAGGAGAAGTTCATGGGCTTTAATATTCCTCCTTTTGAAAAGTAATGAAAGAAACCTATAAGGAACCGTTACTTTCTTTTCAGAATTTTCAGATGGCAATATTACATGATAAGAAAGAAGAAGACAAGAAATGGTCACCAGCAGCGTAGCTTAGTCAGTGAGGTTCTGAGGGGGTGAATCTTAAATTTCCGAACTAAAAAAGCTGCATCTTATAGGATGGAGAGGTGAAATTGCCAATGTTCAGGATGGTCTATTTCCAAGAGAAACAGGGTCAGAACTGATTTGTATTAGATGGGCCTTTGTCTAGATTGGTACACTAGGAGAAAAACAATAGGCTGGAATGTTACCCCGAGCGACAATGACCCTACTCCTGTCGTCCAATCTATCCCCACCCCTAATCCCAATGATGCCTCTTAATCTCACAACCGTCTACTCTCTCCTTCCACTGACTCTAGTCATACACTACTACAGATGAAGGCATTATGCCCTTGCAGCTCACTTACCCACTTACTTACTCGAATAGAACAGAAAATAGACTCCCTAGCGGCAGATATCCTACACCTACAACAAGACCTCGCCTATCAGATTAAACCACCTTGCTCACACAATCAGGGTAGCCTTACAACCTCGTCCATGACCCTGCTTGGTACACCTTGGCCCACCAATCCTATGAGGAAGCAGGCCCATCGACCTAGCCGGACTCTCCACCCTATCTCAGCACAAGAAGCAGAGGAGATCAACAACTCGTACCTCGCAATAAGCCAGAACTCAGCCCCTTCTGCTATGCCTATTTTAGTGAGCACAATCAGAATCCCTAGACCTGTCAGCTCGCCAAGACCCCCTGCTCTATACACGTCTATACATACAGAACACACAAACACTGAGGCCCCCCGTTCCCTAGTGTGCATGCTCCTCAACTGCAGATCAGCAGTTCAACATGCCACAGATATTGCTGAAGTTTTACTCGCGGAGGAATTAGACATCGCATTCCTCACAGAATCATGGCTCAATGACCGTTCTACCCCCATCCTTGACCTTCTCACTCCCCCAGTCTACAACATCATCAGACACGACAGACAGATCAAAGCAGGTGGCAGCCTAGCTATTATTTAAGAAGAAGGAATACAATTTACCAGATTAAAAGCCACAGAATACCAAACTCTGGAGTACCTAGGTGTTGAACTTGCAATCAAAGGCACCATGTCAATCAAATTTCACACCATCTATCATCCTCCCGGTGAACGTGCAATTTTCACTGAAGAGCTAACCGACATAATATCTCACTTCTCCCTAAGAGACACAGAAGACGTGTTCCTGGGTGACTTCAATATTCACTGGAACAACCCAGAAGACACCACTACACAGGTCCTCTCCAGCCTGCTTGAAATAAACACCCTCAAACAACTTTGCAATGGACCAACACACATCAAAGGAGCTATACTGGATACGATCATCACCAAGATTGAGCTGGTCTCTCTGAGATCGATTTCTCCCATTGACTGGTCCGATCACCACCTCATATTGTTTAATATTGTCTAACATGTCAGAAACCATTCTATACGTCCTGTCAAACCTAAGCACTGGACCAGGAACATCAAAGGAGTCCCCATAACCGACGTAGAATCCAGGATTCAGGCCCAGCTACTACCCCAGCCCTTCAACATGACGGCTGATGACCTTACAGCACACTTTAATTCCACAATGACAGAGGTGTTAAATCAAGTAGCTCCACTCAAACTAAAAAATGTGAGATCTACCAAATCAAAATCCTGGTTCAATCTTGATCTTAATAATGAAAGGCGACAACTCAGACAATCGGAAAGGACTTGGAGACTAAACCCTTCGACACTCCACCTAGCACAACTTAGGTCTACCCGGCTGGCATATAAGAAACACATCTTTAGAGAAAAGGCCTCGTTCTTCGCACCCAACTAGACCAGGCAAAGAAATGACCTAGAGAACTCTACACAATTGTAAAAATTCAAACTAACGTCACACCGCCATGAGGTTCCGTGAATTCTGAACCTGGGTCATAAAGATCGTGGTTCTGTTACAAATTTGGTAACAGCGAACCGTAAACAGTGAGTTCAGCAAGTATGAGTGTTTTCATCATGTTACACCGATGGATTTACTGTGTATTTAAAGATTTCGTTCTGAACCATGGGTTCCATTTTGTGCATGGCAGCCATTTTGTAGTTGCCCTCACATAGGCTGATGACTTTAGCTGCCTGCTGGATGACCTGAGTGAACTGACCCTGTTGCCTGAAGCTGACCTTGTTAGACCAGTTCCTGCCCAGTAGCTGATCAAGATTAAGGATCAGAGCACAGGAGATTGTAAAGTTTGGTATACACATACACACCCCTTATCCTACCTCTCATCTGTTTCTGTTCCTTCTTTTTATGACCTGTTTACAATATGGGTTGTGGTCTTTTATTATGGGTTTGTCCAGCTTGTGTAAGAAGGAATGTTTTTTTTTTTGCATGCTTGCAAAAGCTAGGACTGCTCCCTTTCTTTTATGCTGAGTTTTTGTAACCCTAAAACATATATAAGGCCTTTGTTCTCTGTATTCCTTCAGACTACCTCATTCATTTGCTACGGCTTCTGTGTGACGTGGCCTTACTTATTAAATTTAATAAAGATGTCTTTTCATATTTCAGCTTCTGTGCCAAGTTCTTTATTGATATTAGTAAGACCCCTGAGAATGAAGATTTTGGATTTCCTCAAATGGCGCCCACGTGGGGCTCATCAGAGAAGTGACTTTCTGTGGGAGTGATCTTGTCAGGAGACTGAAATCTACTGAGGAGGACAGAACAGGATTCTACTAAGAAGGTACTCTGTGCACAGGGATTCTGGAGATTCTTTGTTTCTGCAGCCCAGTATATTTCTGATCTTCCTGATTTTGATCCTCCACATGATGTCACTCCTGACTGAGAACCTTTTTGGCGTGAGTATTCTAAAAAGACCGTTAGGTCATGTAGAACTTGACAGTTAGAATTTGAATAACCTTTTGATTAGTAAAAGTTAAGTATATGTGGGTCGCTCCCAGTCCTTAGTTTTTGGTCTTTGATTTGGTTATTGTAATTACCAAAGCCAGGGGTTGGGTTCTTGGTTTTTGATTTGGTCATTGCAATTACCATACCCGAGGGGCTCGTATATTTGCGAGTGTATTGGTAGAGATAACACCTTGAAGTTTGAAGCTAGATTAGTGAGCTATAAGATGCCTGATCTTAGCAAATGTGGAAATGTAGCTTTGGAACTTTGGAATTTGTGTTGGCCAACTTTTGGTTTGTATAGGTTTGGATATGCGAATTGCAATTTGTGTAGACAGGTAATGAGGAGAGTTTTCTCTATTTGGTCTTTAGGATAATACTTGCGTATTCCGCAGTATTTTTGGCATGCCTGTTTTTTTTTAAGCTCACATGGAAAAATGTGTTGCTTTTTTGGAAGGTACCATAGTATGATGTGAAGTAAATTAGCCGGCTTCCCCTAAAGGGAATATCTAAATAGGTTAGATTTAAAAACATATTTCTTCCTTGGTGATTTTGTATCCCCAGGGAATTAAAATATGACATAATACAAAACAAGGATCCTTTGTTCTGCGCAGTTTTATGAATGAAGATATGCAGAACTATTTTGTTTGGTGCTATGCTAGCCAGAGCTAATGGAGTGAGTGTATTCTCGCTTCTTGGACATACATCAGTCTGTTGGGCTGTTTTTGCAGTCTTTTGGAACACTATTGAGAAGCGCTTCTTGTAAATATGACTTACAACTAGTATTTGCAAATGGTTTGGCTCAAGTACAGTCTGTGGGCTGTTCTTCGTTTCTGTCCTGAGTATTGATTTGTGGGTCAAATGTGTGTTTAAATGTCTATGTGGTTTTCCCATTAGTGCAACTTCTGTAAGTGAATAGCGATGGCGCTATTCACGAAAATACATGGCTAAAGCGCACTGTATTGTGTGTCCTAAGTGTTTTGACCCCTTTCTGTTTATGTCTGAAATGAGCTCAATGTCTGTTCGTGGTTTTCTTGATGTTTTCAGTCTATTAAGCAAAATGGCTAAATACTTAAAAACATAAAATTCAAATTCAAATTCACTAGGAATGAAATAAGCCTCAAAAACGATAATTTTGTGTTATGTAGAAAAATAAACTTATAGCATTTTCCTTAGATACATTGTATTAGATATTAACAGGCAAACACAACATCTGAATACATTGGACCTTGCTGTATTGCACATGCATTTTGAAACTTGAAATGTTTTAGTTTTAGTTTTAAATAGACAGCCACCATTCTTATGTTATAAAACATTGAGAGACAAGCTAGATAAACAGGAATATTTATTCAACCAGGACTTTGCCCTTAGTTGCACGGGTGAATCTTTGCATTTCAGAATGTTGTTTTAAAAAGGTTCCAAAACTAAGGTTCATTATTTTGTATTACAGGAAGGTATTTCAATTGAGAGTTTCCTCTCCTTTAAGCATTTCTGTAAGCATATTCTTGGGTCTGTTGCTAATTAAAAATTGTCCTTTTAAAGTGGCGCAAACATTTTGTCATGTTATAAGTTAGGCGTCTGTGCTTAGGCTTATAAATGAATGCGTCTAAAATGATAGGCAAGGGATGCAGCTCGCTTTTATATGTGGAATTATCAAAAATGATTGGGTTTATTAAAAATAATTAATACATTTTGAAAAATAATTATTAAAAATAAGTGCTACAAAATTCGTTTTTTACTATTCATGAAGCTTAATGCTCATACTGTGACCTCCTAGCATTATAATTTAATTTAAGTTGGGCTATCCTGCATAATGAGGACATTAGCATATGGAATTTCACTTAGCGCAGGCGTACAAAACTCATTTTTCTAAGGATTTACATGAGATATGTGTAATGTCCAATCTCTGCAATTTGTAGAGAACATTATGAGGACGATTAATATGTAAAACAATTATAGGATATTTATTTTTAAGGACCCCTAATAGCAGAGTCGAATTTGGGTAAAATAGACCATTTAAAACAGCATTCTTGCCATTTTTAATAGCTTTAAAGTGCTTTAGGCTTCAGTAAAAGCATACATGTAGGTATAATACAAATTTGCAGGCTGTCCCCATTTGGATTTTCCTTTTTAATGACCCAGTGAGATCCATTTAAGGTAAATGAAATGAGTACCTCTGCAACAAGCATTTGTGCTAAAAACTGGTATGTGTGTTATTAAGGTTCTGTGAAGTCACGCTGAGATGCTATCTTTAGTTTTCCTGTAAGCAATGGAAGGAGGCTCTCATGTTAACATTTGTGACTTTTTAAATTAGGGCCTTGCCTCTGTGGAATGCAGAATGACCATGCTAAACAGGCCTCTGAAAAGTGGGGTTTCTGGTTTCTCCATAAGAACATCAATACAATTAAAGAACTTAATTCCAAAGGGAATATATAAAACAAGGTTTCTTTGAAAGTCCCAACATCATGTTAAATGCTCTGCAGAACTGATACACGTGTCTCTGCTCTGAAAAAAAAGAATGTCTGCTAGTTGCTTTTATTTGACAGAAAACGAAGTGTTGCATTAAGTGTTAGACAAAAAAATAAGATGCAGCCCTTTACTAAAATTATGAAGGCTACATGCCTAAGTGAGAACGATTTGCCAATTAAGAATTATTTTTTACAGTGGGAAATTGTAGGTGCCAAATTAATCTGGGGTGTCAGTGTAACAATGTTACTTTTAAAAAGGCAAAACTCAGGTGGCTTAATGTTGCAAGCAATGTTGCAAGCTGACTGACAAGATGGTAACAGTTAAGTAATGGAAATTAATTTTTGTGTTTGTTAATGTGTATCAGGTTTTGCCTTCTGATTAAAAGTTATAATTGATATTTGTTTGTTATGAGAAATGTCTCTCTTTTGTGTGTTGTGTATGTTTTTTTTGTTTCTGCCTACAGATCATTCATGGATTTTTCTGGGTGATTTTAAGAAAGTCAAGAGACGTGAGTTTGGTTGGTTGAAAGGATATGTGTTTTTGCGTAACTCCTTTGGAAAGAAATGTTCATGTGTTTTTTATGTTTGTGTATGTGGTCCTATCATAAATTGTTCTTGCTGGTCCTGCATGTTAGAAAGTTGTATTTGACAGCAGATGTCCGCTAACTGGTGATCTACTGTCAAAAGGAGGGTAAGGATTTTAAACCTGACAAATTAAGAAGGCCCGAATGGCCTGAATATTGGGTTTTGGGACATGGTATTGTGCGTCACCGCTCATTCACATATGCTATTGTTTTGTCTATGCTTTTCGTGCTTGATATACAGCAAGTATATCTGATGGCTTGACATGTGCGTTATGCATGTTTTTGTTTTATGTTGCTGCTTTTGATACTATTACAAGTTTACCTGTGTTGTGAAGGGATATACATGACGATGTGTATCACTACACTACAGTTCACAAACATGATATTTTCATTTTTGTGAACACGACACAGACCACACTTCACCAGTGTATGTCAAATTTGGCTATAAATAATATTCAAGAAAATTAAAAGAGATATACAGGATCAAAATGTGTCACTTGCCCCCTCTTCCCTTAAAGGAACAGGCAGCCCTAAATTTATGTATCCTGATTGGACGTAAGGATAAAATTATAGATCTGTGACTCTTGTACATGGTGACCTAATTTCTATATTACATTACTCAGTTTTGTTCTGCTTCCTAAGTAGTGTATGGCTTTGTACCATAAAGGAAACCAGGTTTCACCGATGTCGCATCATGCCTAGTTGTTGGGGATTTTAGCTGTGACCTAGTCCCATTTCTCTTTTCCATATTTCTTTCACTAGTCAGCTTTTTTATTATTATTGATGTATTGTTCAGGTTCACACTTCCAGATTTCAGTAATGTACCAGAGACCCCCATATTATGTATAATTCCCTTTTGTATGACCAGGCAGTTTTTAAAGAATTTTCTTTAGGCCTACTTTGATGTTTCCCAGTCTAACTGTCAGGGTAGTGATGGACTGGTTAACTGACTCAATACTATAGTAAGATAAGTTTTCCACCTCAATAGGAGACACCTTAAGTTTGATTTTTTTTGCAATATGACAAACTCAATGCCTATTCTAAATTGGTTTTTAGTTCCTTTTTTCCGCTGCTTTAATTTTTGGTGGATTAGATGTGTTCCAAATCATGGAACATTTTGATCATTAGATTTTGTATTGTATAGTCCACCTGATGCACAATTATTAAAGTGAGGTATCTACATGTCCCTGATAATATGTATTATGCGATTTCTCTTTTGAGGTGTTGTAGATAAGGAATTAGGGAACACCTACATGTAATCAGAGAGAGAAAAATGTGTTTACCCCATTAGACGATGCCACTATGTGTAAGGACATTCATTTAGATAGAATTCTCATGTCGCTATCTACCCTTAGATGATGGAGGATATGCTCTCACACGGAAACCCAATTGAAAAGCCTAGAGGCACTGTTTTGCCTATTGCCTTTTTATTTGTATTGCTTTTTGAAAATGACAGTGTATTCTAGACCAGAATTGTCCCATGGTGTGTGGCCACATCTTTGAAGATCGCAGGCAACCTGTTTGCAGTCCCCTTGTTATACAATGAACTGTTTAGAGCATCGCACTTGCTCCATCAGATGGCATTGGACATCACAGAGCCATAATTTCAGTGCAAAAGAGCGCCTGTCATGTGCTGGTAACCTCTGACAGTGTGCAGTCCCTTGAGCCCCTTGGCCTGAGTTTTGGCCACACGCACCCCCCTTTTCCTTTGCTCCAACGGAAGTGCAGTGCACCGGCGGATCCAAGATTGGCAAAAGACACTACATTCTGGTGCCCATGAAAGAGCAGCCTGAGCGTCCTCTGACACTGAATGATGAGTGTTGGAGCCTGAGAATGTTCCCGGGTTTGCACGAGATGATCTGTGCCCATGACCAATGAAGAGCACAATATCTGTAGTGTCTGCCGCAGAGGAAAGATACTGGTGCACTGCATTGAGACATTGAGACTTTTAAGTGAACTATGAGTGTTTGCCAGGAGGGCACTCCAACGGATACTGAGAAGACCCATTTACATGAAAGGCCTGAATGAAGAGGCCCATGCGGAAGAAAACAACAAAAGAAGATTTGATGGACAATAGAAGCCTGCCAGAGAGGCTTTTGAACGGACTCTGGGCATAGTTGGTTTCACAAGAGGTTTCCGTGTGATTGTATAGACTAGGTGTTAGGAGACTGATTGTTATTGTTTTGCTGGCATTATTTTAAAATACTATTCTGTTTAGTAAAAGCAGAATAAAGTCAATTTTCTATGGAAAAGTATCCCCTTTTTCACCTCAGAGCATTGATGAGGATCACCACCGTTTCACCTGAACATAGAATAAGTTACTGAAATGCATAGGAGCCATAAAACGTAACTAGATAATTTTAGGATTTGCTTTCTGCTTAGGGTTGTGAAAAATTATAATTTCGTTTGTAATAGTGGTCACTACTTTCTCCTGTTGTCTATATGTTCTTAATAACGTGTTTTCTAGTGTTTTTTAAACATGACGTTGTCATTTATGGGTGGGATTGTTTTTTCTACTCAATTGAATTCTGCACCCACTTCCCAATCTATGTCTTTTCCTACTACTGCTTCTTTGCATTCTTTTCACCCTTTTCCTGAACATGAGCAGGTTAGAAGATCAGAATTCGTAAACAATTCTTTTGTACAGCTTCTGCATCAACACCAGTTAGTAGTGAACATCACTAATTGTTGGGTGTGTGATCTTATGCCACCTACTACAGATAGAGGTATTCCCTATTTTGTCCTGCCATATGTGGCCTTTGTGCTACTACATGTGTAAGGAGACCTGTCCCAAGAGAGTTGCTAAGTAATAGGATTATGCTACAGCAACATCTTGATGATCTGATGAATATAGACCTGGATTCAGATTGACATGAGTTTAGGTTATTGCCTATGTGAGGGCAAAAGGAGGGTCTGAGGTTCCGTGAATTCTGAACCTGGGTCATAAAGGTCGTGGTTCTGTTATGAATTTGGTAACAGCGAACCGTAAACAGTGAGTTCAGCAAGTATGAGTGTTTTCATCATGTTACACCAATGGATTCACTGTGTATTTGAAGACTTCGTTCTGAACCATGTGTTCCATTGTGTGCATGGCAGCCATTTTGTAGTTGCCCTCACATAGGCTGATGGCTTTAGCTGACTGCTGGATGACCTGAGTGAACTGACCCTGTTGCCTGAAGCTGACCTTGTTAGACAAGTTCCTTGCCCAGTAACTGATCAAGATTAAGGATCAGAGCACAGGAGATTGTAAAGTTTGGTATACACATACACACCCCTTATCCTACCTCTCATCTGTTTCTGTTCCTTCTTTTTATGACCGGTTTACGATATGGGTTGTGGTATTTTATTATGGGTTTGTCCAGCTTGTGTAAGAAAGAATGTTGGGTTTTTTGCATGCTTGCAAAAGCTAGGACTGCCCCCTTTCTTTTATGCTGAGTTTTTGTAACCCTAAAACATATATAAGGCCTCTGTTCTCTGTATTCCTCAGACTACCTAATTCATTTGCTACGGCTTCTGTGTGACGTGGCCTCACTTATTAAATTTAATAAAGATGTCTTTACATATTTCAGCTTCTGTTCAGTTCTTTATTGATATTAGTAGGACCCCTGAGAATGAAGATTTTGGATTTCCTCAGCCACAAGAAATCGATGCGAAGAAATCGCCAGCTTCTTCACAGATAAAGTCACAAAAATTGAGCAATCCTTCATCCAAACCCCAAAGCCTCCCTCCCCCACAACCTGCCCCCTTTTAACCACTCCTGACCAAACAGATCAAAATCTTACCACTGACAACCAGGCCTGCTTCCAACTGAAGAATGGCACAAACTTATGTCAGAAATTGAAGTCTTCAACATAATTCCCAGCTTAAACCCATCTTCTCACACTTTGGACCCCCTCCAATCCTCATTAGTAAAAAATCTCAACCACATCATTACCCATTTCTGTACAGAAATCCTTAACTCATCTCTCGCATCAGGTTGTGTCCCAGACTCCCTACAATTAGGGCAAATCACCCCCATACTCAAGAAACCAGGGGCTGACCCCAACGAGCTCAACAACCTCAGACCTATCTCCAACCTACCGTTCCTAGCTAAAACATTAGAGAAATGCGTTCTCCAACAACTCAACAAACATATGGACGACTTCAACCTGCTGGACACCTTTCAATCGGGTTTCATGAAAGGTTGTAGCACTGAAACAGTGATGCTCAATATCTCAGATGATATCCACAGAGCCTTAGATGAAGGTGAGGCCTTTCTCCTCATCCTTATTGACTTATCAGCGGCATTTGACACAATAAACCACACAGCTTTACTTGAGACTCTGAAGAAACGCTCTGGCATTAATGGCACAGTAATTAAATGGTTCACTTCCTTCCTTCAGCACAGTTCGCAACAAATTAAAATCAACTCCTGCCTCTCTGCACCATCACGTGTCAAACTTGGAGTCCTGCAAGGATCGATTGTCTCACCATCCCTCTTCAATCTCTTCATGGAACCTCTTGAAAATATTCTGAAGCAAGCAGGGGTTCAATACCACCTCTAAGCCAATGACACTCAAATACACCACAAAATCAAATCACCTAATGATATCCAACACCTCAATACCACGCTTACCAAGATCCAATCCTGGTTTAACACAAACCATTTAAAGCTGAACCCGGACAAAATGGATTTAATACTGTTCTCTCCGGAAAGTAACCACCGACCTATCCAAGGCTGGCTCAAGAATCCTAATGCTCTAAACTGCTCCTTTGTCCTATCGGATTCAGTAAAATCTCTAGGCATTACCCTGGATAAAAACCTGTCAATGAAAGACCACATCAAGAACTCTGCACAAGGTGCACTTTACTCTCTAAAACACCTCAAGAAAATTAAACCTTTCATTCCCCAGGATGATCTTAAGACATTTGTACAATCCTAGTCCTTTCTAAACTAGACTACGGTAACGCCATCCTAACAGGTGCACCAAAAGCTCACCTTGCCCCACTAAGGTCAGTCCTTAATATGGCGGCTCGACTCATAACTGGTGGAAAAAGATTTGAACACATCACATCTACCCTCAAATCTCTCAACTGGCTCCCCATGGAAGGCAGATGTATTTACAAACTGGTCGGCATCACTCACAAGGCCCTTCACACCCAATCCCCCAATTACCTGAACAACAAACTGGTTAAGCAGGAAAATCAAGACCTCTGAGAAGCACCAACTCACTTCTTCTCATCCCCCCGAAACTGAAAAGAAAAGTGACCTAGTGCCGTTCCTTCTCTGGTAATGTTCCCAGGATATGGAACACACTCCCTACTGACCTCAGATGCAACCCCTCCTTCCCTCGCTTAAAAAAAGACCTGAAACTACTGCTCCTCAACCAATACTTCCCTGACCAAGTCAACCATCCCAGGCATCTATAGACTAATGCTGTCCCCTCTCACTCTGACTTTTTCTAGGATGGGGGCATCTGACTGTTCCAACCACCTGCGTTCTTCACTCCCCCAATGTATATTTTAGTGTGATATCTTTCCTTATATATTGTATGATTCCTCATGTTCTATGATGTAGTCCAACTTCTTCTTTTCTTGTGTATGTAAAGAGCTCTGATACCCCCGGGTCTAGCTAGCGTTATATAGAACTTTATAAATAAAATAAAAATAAATGAACCTTTGTTTTGTTGCCAGTACTATGCATGGGATCTTAAGAGTGGATTTCCAAGCCTACTACTGCCAATGTTTGTGAATTTCCAGAAGTGGTAAATTTGTGCACAATACTTATCAAGGCCACCTTCTCCATAGGTCCTAATTGTACCACTCCTCTCGACCTGTACTACCTACCCGCCTAAGGATCTGCCTTGGTAATACCCTTCTCCTCTAATATCACTGCGCTGTTTACACAAAATTGCTCACTGTAGAGATAATTGTCCCCGCCTTAAGGATTAGCCTTGATATTGACTTTCTCCCCGAATGCCACCGCGCCGTTCACACAAAACTGCTCACTGTATGGACAATTGTATACCTGGTTAAGATCTGCCGTGATAATACCTTCATATGTCACCATGCCGGATACACAAAACTGCTCACTGTATAGTCAACCTTGTATCCAACACTGTGTAGTCATCGATAGTGCACCAGTCACTCTGGACCCTCTCACTCCTATTCTGGATACTGTCTCGCATTGCGGCATATGTAACGTTTGGTTTTTTACTTGCCCTTTCTCTGAACTGGTTCCCAATTTGAACTCGGGCATTTAATTCCAACACCATTTCGCACTGCGCGTCACTTCTCCTTTCATTTTCGCCGTCTGCGCCGAGCAGACTTCGCTATCCAAAATCACTGCACCGATGTTTAAGAGCACAGTATCACATCGTTGCTCCAGCACTAAGCATGCCAGCAAAGAACAGTCCTTGAAGTGCGAACAGTAAAATGCACCACTATGTGTTTTTTGTTTCAAACATGCCTGGCCTCGTATTCACATTATTTTTTTTCCCTTCTCTCTCTCATTTCTTTCCCACTTATGTCAATTGTATGTAGCATGAAAGGCAATAGTTTATAATTCCAAGACAAACATGATTTATATATTTGTCCTGAAGATGATGCCATTTATCTTGTTTTTCGCCATCGAAACGTCGTCGACACAATAGGATCATGTGTACTGAATATGCTTGTGAATGCTATGTACAATGGTCGCTCAAACTACAATCAAGTCTGTTCACTGATTATAAGTATACAGATCGATTTGCTCGCTCTTGCCTATACTTGTTGTTTTGTCTTGTTCACTGTAGGTCACGGGCTGTGCCCCCTTGACATTACTTTCTGATTGTGTGCATCGCCAAATAAAGTCCTGTCCGGCTGGACAAAGGACATAAATACTATTCCAGTTTGTGTCTATTCTTACCCTGATCCCCCAAACTACTAGGGTCCACTGTTTTTTGTAATAAGTTAAACGTCCAAGGTCCCTAGTGTACTACCTTTGGGTTCCCTTGTTTCCTATAACTCCCTGGATGTGAGAGCATGAAAACATGTTTCCCACTCTGCCACTGCAGACTAACAGAGCAGTTTTACACTGTGACCTGGACTTTGCCATTTAAACTAATGGCAAAGCCCAACCCCCCTCTTTAACATATATAAGTCACCATATGTACCCCAAATTTTCACTTTTGCTGTGGAAACGTTAATAGCCCTATTGGCAAGTACAGAGTTACATGCTAACAACTCAGCTTTGCTAACATCTGAATGGGACTACTATGGTTGATACTTGAGGTATCAACATGATTGTTGCATTAAACACAGTGTGATGCCCAAGTCAAACTTAATGTAACGTTTTTAGAAATGCAACTTTTAGAAAGTTGCTGCTCTGTTGCCCAGGTCTTCCTGTGGCCACTCGCAGAGGTTGGCCACAAGATGGCCTTCTGACCTGCTGGGGAGAATTATAAATGGCTCCCAGTAATAAAAATAGACACCTGCCATTGAGAGAGGTGTCACCTCTCCTTAGCTGGAAGCCACAAAGGGCGGGAGCCATAAGACGAGCTTCACAGGGGAAGCTCCTTTTGATGGGCAAATGGTGAACTCACATGAGAGGGGCTGTTCTTTTGTTGAGGTAGAAGGGTTGGCATTGGAGACAGAGAGGGGAGACCAGTGCCAAACCTGTTTTGCCGTGGGCGTGTAGTCCTCCTGTAACTACACTTCTAGGGTGGGCTACCAAGCTTCATACATTGATAGAGGTGTTGTGCTGTCTTTGGAGTGGGCAGAGTAGTGCACTCTGGGATAGCTAGATGCCACACGTCACAGAAAGTCATCATCAAGCGGGGAGGGTCGTAGTAGCCCTTTGGCTAATAACCACTAGCTCTTCAGAGGGCACATTTTAGGCATAAATATGGCACTCCTGGCACCCAGACTTTAGACCCAATTTGGACTGGAGAGAGGACCAATAAGTACTCTCCTGCTGATCTCTGGACCAGGTGCAGAGAGGCTGCACCGAAGATTGGACTGCTACTGCTGATCCTTGATCTCGCAAAGAGAGGATTGTGCCTGTGGTGCCTGTCTGTTAGAAAGTCGCCTGAGGCCCAGGCAAAAGAGTTGAACTCCAAGAGTCAGTTGGCTGACTTCCTGTTACGGCAACCGGGCCACAAAAGCTGAAGAAGCCTAATCGGACCAGTCAGTAGCCACAATCGCCTGATCACCACTGACCAGCGACATGCAGCCTGGAGAGCCACGTCACAGTGTTGAAAAGTTGCACCTAAGTCTTCTGGACCAGGAAGACTTCTCAGTGTGAAGTTTGGTTGCTCAAGACGGACACTGACCTTTACTAAAGGGAACCACAGGTTTTGCTGTTACCGGAGACCAGCATTTCAGTGGCAACTAGACATTTCCTGGACTAAAGAGGACTTCTTGGGACATTGACCCCTGTGGCCAAAGTCACCCCACCTGGATGCACACTGCTGAGTAGCCCCAGGAAGACCCCTATCGACCACACAACATCCTCAGCATATCACATCATCTTCAGAATCCTGTATTCCTTGCCTCAGTACCACAGCATTGAAGTCTATGGCAGTTCACTCATAACACATGGGACTGGATTGAGACTGCTTTGGTGCCAAGTTAACTATCCTGCTACTCCTCATTCCTCCCCCCAAACCTTTCGCCTGTCGGGTTTGGTCACCCAAAGTGGGATGGAGTAGCCAAAGACAACCCTTTAAAAGTTTTACAAAGTTTCCAAACTTTGCAGCTACCAATGCATGTTTGTGCTTTTGATTGAAAGGCTGAGATTTATGTTTTACTTACAAATCTGTATCCTGGAACCCTTCAGTGGATTATGTTCATTTTGGTGTCCAAAATCCATAAAAATAAGATCTATTTTTTAAATATGTGTTTGAATTTATTTTGTGTTGCATGACTAATTTCATTGTTTTGGTACTTCTGAATGCTTTATACTTGTTCCTTTTCATAACTGCTCAAAGCTACATCTCCCCAGGGTTGAGCTAAGGTTTAACAAATGAGCCTGAATGGACCCAGGTGGTTTTTTTGAGTGTATTCTACGGTGAGATCACACAACCACACTATATATAGTAAACCACATTTCCGCTCAAGGATTGATGCCATTTCCTTTTGTAAGCCACAGCATGTTTCCTGTCTTTGAATGCTTTCGTGATCATTGCATCTAATAGTTCCCTGAAGAGTTCCTTGCCGTCAAAAGGAATCTAACTATGCAGATTTCTCAGAGGCCTCTGCAATCCAGTCCCATCCAGAGGGTTGTTCTTGCTGATATCACTGAACCTGTTGCCCAGGCATGGACCTGAGAACTTTAAGGACTCATCAGCCATATATTTGGCCTCTTGCTATATTGCCATCAAAATCTCTGAACAGTGAGCACCCACTTGAATTCCAACTGCAAATTCTCTCAATAACCATTGAGCCGCGTAAGCCATGTAGGTAACCTCTCTGAGAGATACATTTTCTGCTGCAAAAGCTTTCTTCAGCATGCTTTCCACTTTCTTATCTGTAGGATCAGATGGAGAACAATCCTCCAGGATGATCGAAGGAACCAATAAAAGCTGCCAAGGTAACGTCCACCTTCAGATTGTGCAGAACCCCTTCTTCAGATTCCTCCAGTGCATACAATTTCCCACAGTAGCACGATAAACCTCCTTCCCTGCTCTGAAAATCAATTATTGATTCTCCCAAGGATAGACATGGACTATAAAGCTGGTTTGGCATATTGTGTAAACAGTTCTTTCTCATCGTCTTGAGATGGAAACGGCTGAAGCTCGCTTCTGATATGCTCCAATATCTCTGGCACCTCCTCATTTCTAATGTAGTTGCCAGATCTGAAGTTGAAGAATCTGCTGGAGACACTGTATCTCTAAACATCCCAGACCTATGTTACATTTCTTGAGCCAGAGCCTTGGTAACCACTGCCACAATCATGTCTTCCACGTCTGTTACAGACATAAATGCCAGCATACCCCCAGTTGAAGGAGAGAGAGCCCATAGACCTGCTTCTTCTACCAGGAACTGGCCCTTCCTCAACAGATGACAAAGAGGACACAATCCTCCTTTTAGACAGGGTCGGATTAGAAGGTGGACATTCGGCGGGGGCCCGAGGCCCAGTGTCCCAGGCCAGATGTGGACTGCCCCTCGCCACCACACTTTTATTAATGTTCAGGCCAATGCTGCTCCTCTGAACTGGAGAGGCTGCAGCAGTGCCTCCCAACCTAGCACAGATTATCGGCTGGCCCATTGTCACCTACAGAATGACAATGCAGCAGCCCAAGCAGAGTTCAAATGTATTCCCCCTCCCCAAAAGGGAAGTGGTCGGCGCCATCAAGGGAGTTCTGATTTCTTTGTCCCCATAGTGGATGGCCGCACTCTTAATCATGGTGGCCCAGTGTGAAAGTGTTTACGGGCTATAGTTAATTAGTTAAGACAGCACAGTGATAAGTGTGCTGTCTGCTTGGGGTCACTGCTTTGAAGTGCTGGTACTCCCCATGCACAGTATCTGTTTGTTTTTGAGAGGTGTGGGTACTCTCCCATTAAAAGTGTTGCAGCAGTGCTGAAATGTGCAGGTGCTCTCCCATTCAAATTAAAGAAGTGCAGATACTCAGTACTGCACAGTGCATGTCTATTTAAAGCACTGGCTGGGGTGTATTGAAATAACCTAAAGGCTTCATTCTGAACTCAATTATCCCTCTTTCTGTGGTATACATATGGACCACGAAATTAAAAACACCTGGTAAGTACATTGCTACAAAATGGTAGAAAAGTCTCTGGAATTCAATATGTAACAACTCAAATTGTATGCACCTTTCCTTTCTTTTTTTGCCTCTTTCAGCACCACTCTGCCTTTTGACTCTGTTGTGCTAATGTCTGCAGCTCACTTCATACGTTTTCACCAAACACATCACTGTCCTTTTATCACAACGTCAAAACAGTTTTTAATTTGTGTAGTTTGTTTCCAGTAGTTGGCACTACAACTCATTTTTGAAACCCAAAGCTTTTGTGTCATCAATCAATCTATCAAACAGCAATTGTATATTGCAACACTGTCATCCCTTAGGGTATCTGGGCGTGGTGTCTCAGTCAAAGAGCCAGGTCTTGAGGCTATTTCTGAAGTCTTCCAGCAAAGGGGCTGTACGGAGCTGGAGGGGAAGGTCATTCCAGGTCTTGGCAGTAATATAAGAGAAGGAGCGGCCACCGCTGTGGCTGCGACGGATGCGGGGGTGAGTGAAGAGGAGTGCAGGTGTCTAGAGGCTTGGTGGAAGTTCAGTCGATGGTTGATGCAGGCAGGTCTTAGGTCGTGGAGGGCTTTGTAGGCGTGTGTGAGGATCTCTTTTGGATGGGGAGCCAGTGGAGATCTATCAGGTGGGGGAGATGTGAGTTCATTTGGGGATGTCCCAGAGGAGTCTGGCTGTGGCGTTCTGTATGGTCTAGAGTCTTCTGAGGAGCTGTGGTGGAGATGCTGGCACAGAGGGTGTTGCCATAGTCGAGGTGGCTGGTGAGGGCCTGAGAGACAGTCTTTCTGGTGTTGGTTGAGATCTATCTGAAGATTCTGCGGAGTATGCAAAGTGTGTGGAAGCAGGAGGAGGAACAGCGTTGACTTGTCGTTTCATGGTCAGTTGGCTGTTGATGATGATGCCGAGTTTGTGTGCATGGGCGGTCTGTGTGGGTGTTGGTCTGAGTTCTGCAGGCCACCAGCTGTGGTCCCATGTGGAGGTGTTCTCTCTGACGATCAGTACTTCAGTTTTGTTGGAGTTGAGTTGGAGGCAGTTGTCTCTCATCCATTTGGCTACATTGGTCCTGGCATTGCAGAAGTTGGTTTTAACGTTGGAGGGGTCCTCGGTGAGCGAGAGGATCAGTTGAGTGTTGTCTGTGTAGGAGATTATGTTTATTCTGTGGGATCTGACAACATCTACAAGGGGGTCATGTACATGTTGAACTGGGTGGGGCTGAGGAATGATCCTTGTGGTACGCCGCATATGATGTCTTTGGGTGCAGAGGTGAAGGGAGGCAGTCAGATGCTCTGTGTGCGTCCTGTAAGGAAGGAGGCAATTCACTTGAGGGTGTCTTGCTGTATGCCTATGTTCTAGAGTCTGTTGATGAGGTTGTTGTTGGAGACTGTGTCATACAACTCAGAGAGGTCGAGGAGGATTACGGCTACAGTTTCTCTGCGGTCGAGAAGTGTTCTAATGTCGTCTGTGGCGGCAATCAGTGCGGTCTCACTGCTGTGGTTGGCACGGAATCCTGATTTTGAGGCATTCAGTATGTGGGATTGTTCCAGGAATTTGGTGAGCTGCTTGTTGATAGCTTTCTGGAGTACTTTGGCTGATTAGGGGAGCAGGGAGATAGTACAATAGTTTTTGAGATCGCTGGCGTCAGCAGAGGTTTTCTTTAGGAGGGGTCTGATGTCTGCGAGTTTCCATCTGTCCGGGAAGGTTGCTGTGGAGATGGAGGTGTTGAGGATTCTGGCGAGTTGTGTGATGATTGGGTTTGTTGTGAGATTGTACAGGTGGTGGAGGCAGAGATCGGTGGAAGCCCCGGAGTGGATGGAAGACATGATGACTGAGGTGATCAGGGCGAAAAACGTAGCCCAGGTGGTAATTGTTTGGCTGATGTTCACTGGTTGGCTGAGGTCGTTGAAGTTGAGAGTGGAGGGTTAGAGGTTGATATTGTTGTAGATGTTGGTGATCTTACTGTGGAAGTAGAGTAGTCTGAGAGAGTGTCGTAGAATCCTTGGCACGGTTGGATGGTGTTCTCTATGGCATGAGCTTACGATCAGAGCGAGAAAGAGAAAGGCAGGAAAGGATTGGCACAGGTTTATAGGAAAGCACTCTTAAAGGGAGAAGGTTGCAAATGAAAATGAGCCTGCAAGGATGAGGTAAAGTGATAAGGAGAGTAGGGTGGTGGAAGAAAGAGGGATGATGCCTTGGTATTAAGCAGTTCTACATTCAACAATGCAGACTAAAAACCCTCAAATAAAATATTAGCCCCTGCATATACAGAACAAATGTAAGATTTTTGTGTGTTGGTGGTTTGTCTTTTCCCCTATAGAGCCAATGTTATGTTATGTTTGAATCACTTATAAAGGGCATGTACACCGATTGGTTTCTTGGTGCTGTTTCTAGGAGTAATCGGAGCCCTGTTGATTTAATCGTATGCCTGGGTGAGTAACTATGCCTTGAGTTGTCTTCTGAATCTCGAGAGGTCAGTGCAGGATCTGATGTCAAGTGGAAGGTGTTCCAGAATCTATGCGCCAGCACTGCAAACCTGCATCCGCCTTGTCGCTTTAGATTGTAGGAGGGTGTGACCAAGAGGTACATGTGGGCTGAACGCAGGTTGCAGGTAGGTATATGCCATTGAACAAGGCTAGAGATAACATTTGGGCTGGTGCCATGAAAGGATTTAAAAATAAGACAACTGACTTTGAAAGCACAGTGTTGTGGTATGGGAAGCCAATGCAGCTTCCTCATGAGGGGGGAAACATGTTGCCATCTGGGCTGTTGGAACGTCAGCCCATCAGCCTGGTTCTGCACAAGTTGCCATCTTTTGATTAGATATAATGGTATACCGAAGTATAGAACATTGGAATAGTCTATGTGTGACATAAACATGGCTAGAACAACCTGTACCAGCGCTTCCCTAGTGAGGAGTCTGCTGATTTTCCTTATCTTCCTTAGCTAAAAGAAGCAAGTAGAAATTACCGATCCGATCTGAGTTTTCAAGGCAAGGTCACAGTTGATTGCGACCCCAAGGCTCTTAGATGAGGGGGATGGAGTAGGTGGAGAACCAACTCAGCTGGCCAGAAGTGTGAGCTCCACGGATTGCTTACACCCCCTGTCAGAATAAGTTCAGTCTTATCCGGGTTTAATTTTAAGTAGTTGCTGTTCATCAAGTTATGGATGTGCAGCATAGTGGCTTGGAGTTCAGACACGGAGTCAGATGTGTTATCAATGGTGCACATTAATTGCAGGTGTCTGCATAGTTAAATGTGCACACCTTCCTTTCTTTCAAAGATCGTATCAGTAGGAGAAGGTATAAGTTGAACAAGTGTGGGGATAAAGAGGAACTCTGAGGTACTCCACATGTTGTTCTCATGTTAGGTGCAGTGAAATAGGATAAGCTTACAAACTCTGAGCGGTCTTCCAGGAACAACATAATGTAGCTAAGAGCAAAGAGCCAAGCCCTGCATGCCTGCGTCTCTGACGCAGTCCACTAAGATACCATGGTCGACCGTGTCAAATGCCAATGTTGAGAGACAATCACTCCCTGACTTTTGTCCATGCTAAGAATCTGTCTCTTTAATTTAGGACTCACAATGAGTGTTTCTCTCTTGCATTACAGAGCCAATGAACTCTGTCTGCCTTTTCTACCCTTTGTTCCTATGTTAAGTGTCTGGGTCTTTTTTTATTAAAATTGGATAGGTCTTTGAATCTCGAAATTATCCAGCCAAACGTCTTCAAATTTAATTTCAATATTGATACCCCTCTCATCATTACTTCTCAACTGATGATTTAATCTTGACAATTTCAATTATGTAAACATCTGTCATCCTCTTGAGTATTAAAAGAAAGAGAATCACTGCTGTCATTACACCTTTATTGCTCCACATACAACTATAACCCATTCAAATTTAAGACGGTGACCTATTATTTACATTTTCATGATCTTTTTCTATCAAATAACATTTAATAGCAGGCATATCTATACATAGACTACAAAAACTAAAATACTATCCAGGTACCCCTTCTCATTCACACACATCTACTGAGTAAGTCCTGTAAGGGGATACAAAAACACCAACCAATATGAGTTTTACCCTGTAGCCCCTTCTCCCCTCCAATCAATTGTTCAACAATTATCGACTTTGTACATAAAGATGTGGTTCATCACTTATTGCCTTCATCAGGATATACATATGGTTACTGATATGCATGTCATATATTTCACAGTGTCTTCATTTGTAAATGAAATGTCTCCTGTGATTGAATTAATCTCATGATCGTGATCATGATTCTTCATCTAATGATATACAATTAACCTGATAGATGTAGTATTTAGTTCTGTGACTGGTGAGATACACTATCCTGTTCAAGAGGTTATTTTTATTCGAGTGCTCTAAATTCTTCTCCATTGAGCTGGAGATAAATTCATTTTCTAAGAAGGTTCTCTGTTAACTTTTCTAGTCTCATTTGATAAGAATATAGGTTTCACTTCTCTCCCTCAGTTTCCAATCTCCTCCACAGTGGGCTCCCCATATATGAAGGTCCCTATATGTTAATAGAAAAAGATAATGAAAGTGTAATTAATTTGTCTGAAATATGTATGGATTATGTTTTCATATGGAGCAATAAAGATAAGAAAAAGTGAGTGATTCTCTCCCTTTTGCTCATGACAGACCAGGAGCTATAGGGCCGTAGACAGGAGGGGACTCAGAGAAATGGGCAAGAGTCCGCGAAATAATGAAGGGCCATATTATCAAGAAAGGGCAATAAATTTTCGCCGCTTTTATTGGCAGTAAACTGCCGCTAAAGCGGCGATAATGGGCTTGATAATATGCCCTTGTAAATTCCCATAGAAGCCCAGGGTCTGGTGTTAACCTGGGGAGTGAAGGGGGGTGGAAGAAAGACTATGGCAATACCCTATGTATTAAAAACATCTCTGGTGCCCACAGGGCTTTCTGCACTTTTGGGGGGTTGATCAGTGGCTACTGTCCCATCTGCCTTCTGGGGGGGAAGGAAAGACTGTGTCATTATGGGGGGCATTAGCATGCCCATTCTGGGCAGCTCCCTGCCCTGAACATAAAAAAAAGAATTCCTGGAGCCTAGTGGGCATTTTGCCCCCCACCCCGGGGGCAGATCAGGGGCTATTGAAATACCTCTGCTGTTTATAGCAGAGGATTTCAGTGCGCTTGTGCACATGACGGAATGATTCCATCATGAGCACATGAACACTGGTGCTCATGACAGAATCATTCCGTCATGAGCAACAAAAGACTTAAATCCTCCAATGTGGAAATCACTGCTGCTTCTGTGCCTCAGTCATACTAGAATCGGTTTTGGTAATCTTAAAGCGGGTTATTTTCTATGAATGTAGTGTATGATTTGAGACAGACCTTTTCATTGTTCTATCTTTTGACTAAAAATAGTCTGTTATTAGCCAGTGGTTTACAATATATTCAGGAGGTAGTGGTGGTATATAAGGTAGCACATTAATTCTAAAAAACAGAAATGGTTGAATACATATTTTTCTATGAAAGCTCATTAATAATGGTGCCCCTTAAGGTAACAAAAAAACGAAACCCCACTACTACGGATGTCATCACAAGGAAGCTCAGGCGAATTCCCCTGTTATACTAAACAAAACGATGGTACCTCAGCACTCTCAAATTACACATTTCCATTCATGCATAGTAGACCATATCTCTATATCCAAAATCATTATAACAACTCACAGGAAAATCAATTTAGAGAGTCAATCATGCAAAAAAACTCCTATTTATTTCCTATTAACAGTGTTTCACTCAAAGAGTAGTATAGATATATACAATGTACAAATAGTACAATAACATTAACTGTTTCATATCATGTAATACTGTTTACAATTTGGCAAATAGAGTTCCCATTCTTGAACCTTCTTTGGTAGCATATGAAGATAGCAGCCGACACGTGTTTCGTTACTGATGTAACTTCTTCAAGGCTGCAAATGATGTTAACATGCGCATACATATCTCAAAACAGTATCAATTATATACAAATGATGCAAAAAACTGATCAACAAAGTTTTTGATCACCTTATATCCCAAAAATAAAAATTCTAAGTGGCATTGTAGACCTGTGAAACACCACCCAAAAAATGACAAAAAGAGAACAACCGTGTGGTAAAGGAAAGCCAAGGAAAAGCCGGTAGTACCCTAAAAAGTAACCATCCTCCCATATTGGCGAGGTGTTTGAATCAAAAAATCTTGAATATATAAATAAGAGGCAGAACGAAATAAACAAATAAAAATATAAAGTAAGAGTTATGAAACCCAGAAACCATTTTTTTAAATGGGCTGATACAGAATGTATTCAAAACCATTGAAAATACAGTAGAAACAACTACCTTATATTTGTGTGGTTGTTGACTCTTTGTCAATTGTCAACCCAAAGCGGAAAGTTAAAATGTCATCCCAAATTGGGATCCTAGAAAAAAGTATGAAAGAAAATATAAATACAATAAACACCCATACGTATACATTGGTTACGGGAATAGAGAACACCTGTTGAATGAACTAGCCAGTGGTTAGAAGGATCTCTTGGCTCAAAGCCTGTTTGGTTTAGGGAGGGTCTTATGTAAGGAATTTAGAGTTTCTCAGGGAAAATACGTATATTCAATAAGTTGCTGTCTATTCTGACTGGATTGACTTCATAGTTAGTCATTGGCATGGGTCTGCAGGTAATTCTGCTGACTCACAGGCATTTACAACATTGATGAAGGATTGATAAAGCCTTGATGAGATTAAAGGTGATTGACTGAAGATGTTTTTCTATTTCGATATCTGGTAAACTATATTAGGCTTCTGGAATTGTATTTGAGCACGGGGAAGGGATTCAAGTAGAGTGAAATTGGTGGGTGAGACGTAAATAAGGTTTGCCCTCCAAATTGTCCAAGGGTGAAGAGGCCTTCATATGTGCTGCAATAGAATCAGGATGTTCTAAAGTACTACCACTTCAGGTATTATGGCTTTTTCCTCTGAAATCTTCTAGCAGAGCTGTCATTTGAGACCTTGAGGCCTCTCATCAGGTCTGAAGGCCTTTCACCAACTCTCTCAATTCAACACTTCTGCCCTGTGTTAGGGGTTAGTGGCTACTCTCGACTCTACAGCCTGTATGTAGGCTCTCCAATACATAGTGCAGGTCTTCCTTGAGCAAGGCAGCTACCAGGTCACAAGGAGTGTTAACTTTACAGGCTTAAGTCAGCTTTCCTTGCTACCAACTCATTGTTCTTGTGAGAAAGGAAAAGAAAACACCCAAGCCACAGGAGGTGTGATCGTCCATGTAGTGTAGGGTGCAGTCTCTCCAGAAATGCGGTTCCAAGAGGGAATCTCAGGCAGATAGCCGACCTTCCAATAGGAATGATCACTGTTGACTTTGCTACTTAAATCAAGAGTTGTACCCATGGGGAATGTAGCCACTGAAACACAGAGCTGTTTCTGTTGCTGAGGTTTCCACAGAAGTAAAGAACTATGTCCATGGTGGACATCACAGTCGTAGCCAAGACTTGTGCACAATGCAGGCACCACTGCATTATTTACAAAGTGCATTCTGTTGCTGCTAGTATGCTTTTGTAACACGTGTAAGTGGTAGTCCATCTGCTGCCCACTGATGCAGATGCAGGTCTGAAGTCTGCCATTACCTGCATTCACAGAAGAACTCATGGCTGAAACTCTGGCTGCCCCATCCTGCTGTGGCCTACTCAAAGTGAGGGCCACTTCTGCAACCATGCCGCCTCATCCTAGACGTGGTTGAGATCAGAGACACAAGTTGCTGAAATGCATAGGGACCTGAGTTGTGTTGGAGCTGTATCTAAGAGATTGTACTCAACTGTGCACAACCATAATTGAACCGGGGTACCTGCATCTGAGCCTTGATTAATGTCCTGCATAGACTCACAAGAGGATGAACTCATGTGAAAGAGAGAAGTGGAAGACAGTAAAGACAGTATCCGAAGGTGCAGTAGTCTAAGTGGAAGTGTATATTATTGTACCTGCTGTAGTATACCAATTTAAGCGTGTCTATTAAAGTATGTTTCTTATCATGAAAAAGCACTGTGTTGTGAAAACAGCTGTTACTCTGCTGGGTGATCTAAGCCCTGAGTTTCCATACCCCTACGCTACCTCTCTGAGAAGTGTGTGAATGCTCCAAAGTGCTACCACTGAGAGTCAAAAGCTGAAGAGTTTGTACATTGGTGAGTTTATGAAGCAAAATTAGTACAGACTCTGGAACATCCGAGGTATGCCACCACCTCCCTCGTGCCTGAGGCCTAGTAGCCCCTGCTTACCCCATGCCCCCTGAACTGCATCTGACACATGTCCTCTGCCAGAAAAGGATATGTATTCAGAGTGACCAACTATACGGTGTATGCCACCTAAGTCTATATAGTCAGTGTCCTTCACTTAATACTATGTTTTCAATGGGAGTCAAGGGGACAATGGACTCAGGTAGGAATGGTGCAAGAGGCACTAAAGCCCTTGAAACAAAAGAATGAGAACAGAGATTTTTGGATAAAACTAATACTGTTTTAAAAACAACTTTACAAGTTTTGGATAATCACAAGTACTCCACAACACATGACATAACTCCTTGTGTTCTTCTTGAAGCATTAATGTACTTAAGTTAATGTATAGTGCTAGGAAGTGAGTTTTTAAGCACCGTACAGAGAGACTTTGACTCCTTCCACATGTTTACCTTGATTACAGCATTTCATTGGGCAGAACTTGTGTGGTGCGGCCCAGAACAGTGTGGCCGGGTTGGGGAGGGGGCGGGGGTGGGGGGGGGGGGGTGATTCGACAGACTACCATGAGGGAAAATAAAATAAATAATAAATGTACCCTCGTCGTTGTCCGTCGAAATCCCCCCCGCCCTGCTCACCGCTCCTACCTGCACGGGCCGCTCCAGGTGCTGCTGAGAAAGTATGCAGTGCTTGCTTTACTTCTATTGACTCCTGAGTGGTGTTCCCTCACCCAACATTGCTACCCCATTATAGCACAATAACGTGGCAGTGTGCAAGAGGAAGACCCTCCACAATGATTTGATAGCATTGGCTAAGAATATTACTCTGTGAGCCAACAGAATTATAACTTGCAACAGTATTGGTGAATATAGCCTCCCAACAAGGGATGTCCGCCACCGAAAATGGTTGCTATGTCCAGCGTGATGACGCAGCAGCATCTGAGCCTGTTTGCTTTTTCTTCCCCATGTACATTAGTGACATTCAAACAAAAGTTTGTTTTGCCCAACATTCCTTGAACTCCGAAAGTGCTGCTCACTGCAGCATTAGCCTGCAGTCTTGCGTCACAACAGCCTCATCCCAGTCCCTCCTCTTACAACAACCTAATAGCTCACTTCATTCTCTTCAACTTCACTGGCCCCTACACAGCTTCTCCCATCGCACACACCAGCTGTAGCGTCAGCACGCTCTCCCATCCAATACCAGCACATGCAGAGCCTCATTGCTATGCAGGTCAACAGGGCTCAGAAAGTGCCATCTTTCTTGCATTGGTATGCCCCCCTTTTTTCTGAACTGCTGATGTGCTTTGACTGAGTGGGCCCCGGGTTCTTGGCAACCAGGTACCCAGGGCCTGTGTCCTTCCCTAAAACTGTGTTGAACCTAAAACCCACTTGGCATCTCAGGCCACCTGTCAGCCCCTAGTAAATGGTACCCTAGGTACCCAGGGCATGGTGACCACAGAAGACCCCCGAGGACTGCAGCACTTATTGTGCCACCCTCAGGGGCCCCGTACCCTGACACCCACACACTGCTTTTGCAGGCTGAGTGTCTAAGTACAGAACTAAACAAAGAGTCGACATGGCACACATCCTTGTGTGCCATGCCCACAGAACTCACTGCCCTGGCATACTTCAGTCACCCATCTAGCTAGGTGCCCTATGCCACAGGTGTGGGCAGAGGTGCATGAGCCCTGTGCCCCTACAGTACCCAGGGCCATTCCTGGGCACTGTAAGTGCAGTGATGCTATTAAGAGTATATGGTGCTGGGAGGTTGTCATTACGAACTCCATAGCATCCATAATGGCTATACTGAAGACTGACAAGTTTGGTACCAAACTTCTCAGCACATTAAACCCGCACTGATGCCAGTGTGGGCTTTAATGTAAAATGCACCAAAGGGCATCTTAGAGATGCCCCTTGAAAACCTAACCTACAATCCATGGTTGGCCTGAATGGCTGCAGAGGCTACCATACAGCAGACATGTTGCTCGATCCCTGGGTGGAGAGCCCCCGCTCTCCTGGGCCTGCAACAATGCACGTCCTGGGCGAGGTGCTAGGTCTCCTCCCCCAGGATGGGCAGGGGGAAGCTTCAAAGGCATGCCGCCTCTGTGAGCTTCTCCAGACCATTTGCTGTACCCAGCAACTGGCCCCCACCAGTCCTGACCCCCACTCTGGCGGGAACACTGGCGGGAAATACTATGTCAGGAAGGGGGGTGTACCAGCATGGGCCAACCCAACCCCTCAGGTGGGGGAGACGGGGTGAAGCACAACCCCGGGCTCTGGCCATCTTGAAGATGGGGAGCCCTGCCCAATCACAGCTAGGCTCCTGCCCCCCCCCCCCCCCCACAGGAGAGGAGCAGGCTAGGGGGTGTACCTACCCCAGGACAGGGTCCCATTGGTCCCTGCCCTTGCCCTACCTGTAACGCCCCTAAATGCAGTATTTAGGGGTTCCCTCAACCTTCCTTTCTCAGATCCCGATAAGAAAAGAAGAAAGAAGATCAAGAAGAAGAAGACCCACCGTGCAGCTGCTAACAATAGGACGACAACAACTGACTTGGCCCCAGCCCTACAGGCGTGTCGATCCTGGAACCTGCTCCTGCCTAATCCCAGTGACTCCTGCAGACACCAACCTTGGGACATCGAGAGGACCTGCCTGCCTTGACCCTCTCAAAGCCTGAGACTCCCATCAGCAGAGGCTCTGCTGCAACAACCCCCCTGGTGCTAGCCAGGAAGCTCTGAACCAATCCACTCTGCACCTGCCGAGCCCTACCCGTACCCGAGTGATCCAGGACCACAAGGACGTCCCCCCGGTGACTGGGACCAGAAGTCCAGTGCCCAAAGACCCAGCTCAATGACCCGACGATGCCTGCAGCCGCAGGACAAAGGACACCTCTGACCGCGACCAGCAGGGGGTAAGATTTCCCAAACTCAAAAGACACCCCTGCACCCGGCGCCCCATGGCCCCCTGTGCCCAACTCCTGGGTGCCTACCTATCCTCCAAGATCCCAACTTACCTCTCAAAGTGTTGGTCGCTCCAGAGGATCCTCCGTCCCTGAGCCAGCAGCCTTTAGTTCCTCATTGAATAACATTGAGTGCCTGACGGCTCAAAAGCACCCTGCACCCAGCCACCCGAGTACCGCTGGCTGTGCCACCTTTGCCCTATCCTGCTTCCCCCTTTGCCCTGAGCAAGTGACCAGGAGCCCAGCTCCCACAGCCGCGTGGCCTGCTAGCCAGCATCCACCAACCGGAGACCCCCTGTCCCTCGTTGGATAACATTGGACCTAACTACCTCTGCACCCGGCCGCCCCTGCGCCTCTGACGGTGAACCAACTGTACCTACCTGACCCTGGGGGACCCCCGAGTCTATGCCCAGAACCACAACTTCACCAGTTGAGTACTCACCTGGAAACCGGTAACTCACTTACCTGCCATTGGATAACATTGACTGGTTTGACTCGAAAAATCTTTTAAGTGTGAAGTTTTGGAAACTAAAAATATTCATATAAAATCAACCGAATTCCGAAGTACTCACCTGTGATCAGGAGAGAAGCTAGTACTGTACCTTTTAGCCCAGTATTGAACAGCAAAAGTAATCCTTACCGGGTTTACTAGTAACCTGAATTTTCTCCATAGGAATCCATTGTCTGCTTTAGAATTTCTTCTAAGTGTCTACTTTTGAAAACTTGAAATATTCTTTAAAAATCATACGAAATACTGAAACAAAATTACTTACCTGTTTTAAGTTGAGACCCCAGTGCTGGACCCAGGAGCCCAGTACTGTAATACAAAAGCAATAAGATCGTACTTTACCTGCAACCTGAATTTTCTCCTGTTGGATAGCATTGCCAGATTTTTGTTGAAAAGTTTCCAAGTGTGAACTTTTAAAATAGCTTTATATTCCTGAAAAATCACTGCAATACCTAAAACGTTTTTACTAAACTGTTTTCAGCTTAGACCCCAGGACTGAATCTAGGAGCCAGTCCTGGAACTACCAAAGTAATCTACAAAGTAATCAACTGTGTTTATATAAGAAAATCCATTGAGCTCAATGCTAAATTGTGTGTAGAATTGTGTAGCCTACTGCAACCCCTGTACCTATTGTGTTTACAAAGTTTATTGCCTTTCTGCAAAGTACTCATTTGAGATCTCTAATATTGAGAACAGTATATTTTGATACCTGTTGGTTCTAGAAATAAAACAACTATCTCTTTGATATAAAAACAATTGGCCTGGAGTTCAGTCTTTGAGTGTGTGAAACCTTTTGCTGACTGAGTGTGTACAACAAATGCTTTACACTGTCCTCTGGGACTGCCTTACTGCTCTATCAAGCTACCACTTTAGAGAGTAAGGTCACACCTGGCTTTAACCTCTATTATACCTCTGGGGTTTGTGGACTTTATACACACTGTATCATATTCTAGTCCAGTACATATAGAGCCACTTTCTCACATTGGCGGATCAGCGGTGGGATTCAAACTTGCATTTGATGGACCACTTAGTTACCATCTGATCACACAACAGAACTCATAAATTGCCTTTAGAATTCTGAAATACTTCTTTTTCCAAAATACTAAAAAGCTAGTAGGGCCTTGCTTAAGTCCCATTAGAAATTTTGAAAAATAAGAGTCACTATAGTTAGGGAAGAGGGTTAGAACTGTCAGGTTAGAATGTCTCAACAGAACCCAGCTATTAGTGAAGATATCATGGACCTGGTTGAAGAGCTCGACCTCACACCTTACTTGCACTTGAGTTTCAAGGAATTGAGGTCCCTATGTAAACTTAAAAATATAGTCATGGGCCTGCAACTAACCAAAAAAGGGCTCCAGGAGATCCTGGCTGAATATGCAAAAGGCCACCCCTCTGAACAGGGTGACACCAGGTCAGAGGAAGAAGAGGAGGAGGAGGAGGAGGATGATAATACCAATCCCCCCCCCATATCTAAGGAAGTAAGGGTCTCTACACCCTTAACTCCAAGAGTCTGCTTCTGGGAGACAGGGTACCACACAGGTGGACTAGGCCCCAGAGAACACATTGGGGAGAGCCCAATGAAGAGGACAACTTTTTAGCAAAGTTGGCCAAGAGATTAGACCTAGAGTCCTGACTCCTGGCTCTAGAAAAAAAAAGGAAAGAGATGGGCTTAGCCCCCATTTCTGGTGGCAGCAATACCAATAATAAAGTTAAAGAGCAATCTTATGATCCTAAAATCCCCAAAGGGATTGTCCCTAAATTTGAGGAAGGTGATGATATCACCAAGTGGTTCACAGCCTTTGAGAGGGCTTGTGATATCAGAAGACTAAAGAAACCTCTAAGGGGTGCTTCTGTGGGAACTGTTCTCTGGCAACTGCAGAGACAGGCTTCTGACCCTCTCTGGGCCAGATGCAGGGTATTATGACCTCATGAAGAAAACTCTGATTGAGGGATTTGGACTCACTACTGAGGAGTACAGAATTAGGTTCAGGTGGGCTCACAAAACCCAGACCCAATCCTGGACAGATTTTGTGGACTACCCAGTAAAGACACTGGATGGTTGGTTAACTGGACACAATGTGCATGATTTTACTGGACTTTATATTTGTTTATGAAGGAACACATTTTGAGTAATTGCACAAATGAAAAGTTGCATCAGCATTTGGTAGACCTAGGTCTAATTTCTCCCCAAGTATTGGGAAAGAAGGCAGACCATTCGGTCAAGACTAGGGTGACCATGACAGCCACAGGGGTGACCAAAAGAAGGTGGTTACTAAACCTCCCCAGGGGAAAGGTGGCGAGAATCCCCAAGATAAAAAGTCTGAGTCTTCCAAAGGGCCCCAAAAACCTGTACAGGTGGGTGGGTCCCAAACTACTCCCTATGTGCCTCAGCCCTATAGGGGGAAGAACTTTGATCCTAACAAGGCCTATTGTAACAGCTGTAAAAAGTTGGGACATTTAACTGTAGACAAAAACTGGCCCTACAATAAATCCCCAAAGGCACCCAATACAGCTACTCCAGGGACAGTGAATCTACAGATGGGCTAAGAGGAGTACCCAGAGAAAATCTGGGAATACACTCAAGCTAGTCTTGTCTCCTTGGGGGAAATGTAGTTTGTCACTGCAGCTGGTTGGCCACCCAACTGTAAAAAGTATTTGCAATAACCCTCCATTAATGGAACTAGAGTAGAAGCCCTGGGGGATACAGATGCCAGCATCACTATGGTGAAGGAAATGCTGTTTTCCCCAGAGAAATAGTTGGTTGGGAAAACCTACCCAGTCACCAATTCTGACAGCATTACCACCCAACGCCCTATGGCTAGGTGACATCAGGTTGGGGGGAGGTTACTGGCCTGAAACTGGTAGTGGTCTCTCCACAAATGCCAGCTGACTGTCTGCTTGGAAATGACCTGGAAACCTCAGCCTGGGCTGAGGTTGAGCAAGCAACCCATGCAGCCATGCTGGGTATCCCTAGACTGGTGTGTGTGCAAACCAGAGCACAGAGCAAAAAGAAGGGTGAACAAGTAGGTGTGGAGCCTGAAAGTATGGCCCAACCAACCAAGAGAAAAAGTCAGAAGACTGGGGGACCAGCTTCTACACAGCAAGCCTCTCAGGACCCCTTTCCTCAGGTTAGAGGACTGGGAAACCCTAGAGGGAACTGAGCTCATGGAGCTTGAGCCTTACCAGGTTGGACTTCTGGGCCCAGGGGTATCCACTAGGGAAGAGCTGTGCCGGGGTCAGCGAGACTATTCCACTCTTAAAAGCCTGAGGCAGCAAGCTGTTCCAGAAGCACAGGGAGACGTCAGTCGTACCCACAGAGCTTATTGGGAAGAGGGATTACTGTATGCTGAGGCAAGAAACCCCAGTCCCGGAGGTACCAGGAGGGTGGTAAAACCTCAGAAGTACAGGGAGTTCCTCTTAACTTTAGCTCATGACATCCCCCTAGCTGGACATCTGGGGCAGACCAAAACTTGGGAAAGGCTAGTTGGTCACTTCTACTGGCCCCAGATGAACCAAAAGGTGAAGGAGTTTGTGAGCTCCTGTGTTACTTGTCAGGCCAGTGGCAAGACAGGTGGCAAACCAATGGCCCCCCTGATACCACTACCAGTGGTGGGGGTACCCTTTGAAAGGGTAGGTGTGGACATTGTGGGCCCACTTGAACCTCCCACAGCCTCAGGGATACCTTTATTCTAGTAGTAGTGGATCATGCTACTAGGTACCCTGCATCAATTCCCCTTAGGGTTACTACAGCTCCTGCAGTAGCCAAGGCCCTCCTGGGTGTCTTCACCAGGGTAGGGTTCGCTAAGGAGGTGGTTTCAGCGGATCACTGAAATAATATCGAGCCCATTAATATCGAATTGCAAAAATATCGATTGGCTGCCGGCCCGGGACACCCCCGTGACGTCATTCCCGGGCCGCGCTGTGATTGGCTGCCGGCCCGGGACACCCCCGTGATGTCAGCCAATCACAACGCGGCCCGGGACCTGACTTGTTTTATATCCCGCGGCCAATCATCAATCCTCGCAACCAAATCTAAAGCACCTTGATGCCAGTAGGGAGAGCTCCCTTGGGTGCTTAGTTCTCCAAGAGTAACTCCCATTGGAGGTTGGATCACTAGAGAATACATCACTTCACACGGCCCTTAGACCAGGACCGCCACGGTTGGTAAATGTGGTATATATCATGCATTTTTTGCGTAGAGGGACTGCAGGGCGCCGAAGCGACCACCGGTGGCGGGATGACTGAACGAGTAACACCATGACGAGCTTCTGCGTTTGATCTTTCCAAATATTAAAAGCGGTGGCTCGCGCTGCCTTAAAACGCCTCCGGGGGGAGGACCGGAGTGTGATCCCTTTAAAAGGAAATACATTGCTGGCATACCCCGTCAGCCACCGGAAGCATGTTTATTTTCAAAGCATTATCGCATACAATGCCGTGCAGGCTGCGGGTCTCGCTGCTGTGACAGGTGTGAGGGAAAAGGCCCTCGTGCGCCGGAGGATATTAAAGGCTGGTGAGAGGGACGGGGAAGGGGAGGGAGCGAGAGCGAAAGCAGAGCGGGCGACCGCCAGGAATGTAAACTTTGGAAATCATAACATTTACGGCAGCCCCTGAAACCCCCGGGGCGACCAGAGCGAGAGCGGGGCTGAGAGAAAGAACGCTGCGCACGGAGACATCACGCGCTCTCTCCGAGCGACGCGCGCGCCTGCTATCCAGCTGCACGAGACAACAGCAGTGTTTTATCAAACGGAGGCTGCAGGGTGCAATTAAGGCAAGCTATCTGCTGACACGTCTTTCTTTGGGTAAACTGCGCTGCGATCTGTGCAAACAGTTGGGCTCACACTCTCCCCTCAACGGGTGGGGCTGGCCCACGGGCGCAGAGGCCATTGAATGCACCCTTTCTTCTGTTGTACACCACCCGCCCCCAAATCACAAATAAGCCATGCTTACTCTCTCTGCCAGTATTGGAACCTGCAGGCTATAGAAAAGGTTGGTGAGATAGCTCAGTGAGTTAAGTGTTTGCTGTGTACAGCTTCAACCTTCCGGGATCTGTGCCTTTCTTTGAGCGGCACGTATTTTTGGGGCCCCTGTTTGGGGGAGCTTTGAATTCATGATCCAGTTACAGCTCTTTCAGTCCAGGTCACTGGCAGTGCACAGGCACACTTGTCCAAATTCTTAATGTGTTTACATCTAATATTTAGAGATGGTGACGTGTTTCCAATATTGTAACAGAGAGGGATGGCCCTGTGCCCGCTACGGCCAGTCCGGGCCCGGACACCCTCCCATTTCTCATATGTGAGGTCCTATTTTGATCTAAAAATAATTTTTAAAACATTTTCATGGATGTTGCATGAAGCAAATCCATTTTCTGCAAAATATCTGTAAATAGATTCTCACACATCACCCACATTGTGACTGCACCTGGGGGTGTGTGTGTGTGTGACTGCTCCTGGGTGTGAGTGTATGTGACTGCTCCAGAGTATGTGCGTGTGTATGTGACTGCTCCAGAGTGTGTGTGTGTGTGTGACTGCTCCAGTGTGTGTGTGTGTGTGTGTGTGACTGCTCCAGTGTGTGTGTGTGTGTGACTGCTCCAGTGTGTGTGACTGCTCCAGTGTGTGTGTGTGTGACTGCTCCAGTGTGTGTGTGTCGGGGGGGGGGGCTTTGGGTGTGGCTGGCTCTGGGTGTGTGGGGCTGGGTCTGTGTGTGTGTGTGTGGTAGCAATTGCTGTATGCTGAGGTCGTCCGTAGGGTACAATAGTTCTCACATTTGTGAGAGGTTAAACTATTGGCAATGTAAACTTCTCCAAAGGCGAAACCGTTGCATTGTAAATGCTTGTTTTATATGTCTTTAAATTAAGTTGAAAGTAATATAAAAATAAATATATTTAATATAAACTTAGTTAAAAGGATTAAATAAATGTAATATAAATAAATAACTCATGTAAATTAAAAAAATATATATTAATAATAAATATATATATATATATATATATATATATAAATACATATTATTAACTAAACATATATAATATTTTTACCGTAGCATATCAAATTGTTTAAAATTTAGTGTAACAACTATAGTGAATTCAACAGTAGAAAAACGGTGGATAGCGTAGGTTTAAAAATTACTATTCCCACTCCAGTGGGTGCAACAGTAGGGAAAGCGTTGGATAGCGTAGGGGTAAAAATTACTATTCCCACTCCAGTGGGTGCAACAGTAGGGAAAGCGTTGGATAGCGTAGGGGTGAAAATTACTATTCCCACTCCAGTGGGTGCAACAGTAGGGAAAGCGTTGGATAGGGTAGGGGTAAAAATTACTATTCCCACTCCAGTGGGTGCAACAGTAGGGAAAGCGTTGGATAGCGTAGGGGTGAAAATTACTATTCCCACTCCAGTGGGTGCAACAGTAGGGAAAGCGTTGGATAGCGTAGGGGTAACAATTACTACTCCCACTCCAGTGGGTGCAACAGTAGGGAAAGCGTTGGATAGCGTAGGGGTTAAAATTACTATTCCCTCTCCAGTGGGTGCAACAGTAGGGAAAGCGCTGGATAGCATAGGGGTTAAAATGACTATGAAATAATTAACAATTAACAATTTTTATTAATTTACATAATTAATTATTTATGATTAAATAACTTTCCACCCTATCCCCCTATAAACTCACAACCCACTACAGAAATTAATTTACTAAATATTACTTATTTATCAATTAAATATTTATAATTATTTACCAATTATATTTTAATTAATTACCAATTAATAATTATTTAACAATTATTATTAATTAACATAATTAATTAATTATTATTAAATTACTTCCCACCCTATCCCCCTATAAACCCACAACCCGCTACAGAAAATAATTTACTAAATATTAATTATTTATCAATTAAATATTTATAATTAATTACCAATTATATTTTAATTAATAACCTATTAATAATGATTTAACAATTATTATTAATTTACATAATTAATTAATTATAATAAAATTACTTCCCACCCTATTCCCCTATAAACCCACAACCCGCTACAGAAAATAATTTACTAAAAATTATTTATTAATTATTTATTATTTTTACCAATTACATTTTAATTATTTACCAATTATTAATTAATTAACAATTAATAATAATTTACATAATTAATTATTTAAAATTAAATTACTTCCCACCCTATTCCCCTATAAACCCACAACCCGCTACAGATTTATATTACACAATTAATAAAAATTATTAATAACTATCTTATTTTTGATTTTTTTTGTGTCTATATTCTGTCTAGTCGATATTATGTCTAGTCTATATTTTTGATTCGATATTTTGGCTATTAATATCAATATTACTCGATATTTTTGTAGTCTATATTATGTCTGGTCGATATTTTTGCTAGTCTATATTTTTTACTCGATATTTTGTCCAAACGATATTTTGGAATCAATATTATGTCTGTTTAACGGTTTCAGACAGAGGTTCCAACTTCATGTCTGCTTACCTGAAGCACATGTGGAAGGAGTGTGGTGTGCAGTTCAAGTTTACCACCCACAAACCAATGGCCTTGTTGAGAGATTCAACAAGACATTGAAAGGTATGATCATGGGACTCCCTGAAAAACTCAAAAGGAGATGGGATGTCCTGTTACCATGCCTGCTTTTCGCTTATGGGGATGTGCTACAGATAGGAGTGGGGTTTTCACCCTTTGAACTTCTGATGGTCATCCTGTAAGGGGACCCCTTTGTCTGGTGAAAGAGGGTTGGGAGAGGCCTCTCCAAGAAGCCAAGCAAGACATTGTGGACTATGTGCTCGTCCTTAGGTCCAGAATGGCTGAGTACATGGACAAGGCATCCAAGAATCTTGAGGCCAGCTAGAAGCTGCAGAAGCACTGGTATGACCAAAAAGCTGCCATAGTTGAATTTCAACGAGGACAACAGGTGTGGGTTTTGGAGCCAGTGGCACCAAGGGCTCTCCAAGACAGATGGAGTGGCCCTTACCCTATCCTGGAGAAAAAGAGTGAGGTCACTTACTTAGTGGACCTAGGCACCAGCAGGACACCCAAAAGTGTTATCCATGTGAACCGCCTTAAACTCTACAATGACAGGGTTGACCTCACCATGCTGATGGTGACTGATGAGGAACAGGAAGCAGAGAGTGAACCTCTCCCTGATCTCCTCTCTTACAGCCCAAAAGATGGGTCAGGGGATGGAGTGGTCTATTCAGACTCCCTCTCTCCCCAACAGCAGACTGACTGCAAGCAAGTCTTGCAACAGTTTGCTAGCATATTTTCCTTGACCCCTGGTCTGACCAGCTGGTGTACCCATGATGTGGACACTGGTGACAGTAACCCTGTCAAAAACAACATCTATCGACAATCAGACCAAGTCAAGGAAAGCATCAAAGCTGAAGTCAGCAAGTTGCTAGAGCTAGGGGTGATTGAACCCTCTGAGAGCCCCTGGGCTAGCCCAGTGGTTCTGGTCCCCAAACCTCATCAACAGGGTGGAAAGAGAAAGATGAGATTCTGTGTGGACTATAGAGGGCTCAATTCTGTCACCAAGACAGATGCTCACCCCATTCCAAGAGCAGATGAGTTGATAGGCAACCTAGGGGCAGCCAAATTCCTCAGTACCTATGACTTAACTGCAGGGTACTGGAAAATTGGCGTGGCCCCAGGAGCCAAAGAGAAAACCGCATTCTCCACCCCTGATGGGCACGACCAGTTTACTGTAATGCCATTTGGGTTAAAAAATGCCCCTGTCACCTTCCAGAGGTTGGTGAACCAAGTCCTGACTGGATTGGAGTCCTTTAGTGCAGCTTATCTTGATGATATTGCTGTCTTGAGCTCCACCTGGCAGGATCACCTGATCCACCTTGGGAAGGTTCTACAAGCCTTGCAATCTGCAGGACTGACTATCAAGGCATCCAAATGCCAGATAGGGCAGGGCACTGTGGTGTACAAGGGCCACCTTGTTGGTGGAGGCTAGGTCCAACCCTTACAACCCAAGATCCAGAATATCCGGGACTGGGCAGCTCCAACCACCAAGACCCAAGTCAGGGCATTCCTTGGCTTGACTGGATACTACAGGAAGTTTGTGAAGGGCTATGGGTCCATTGTGACTCCCCTCACAGAACTCACATCCAATAAAATGCCCAAGGAAGTAAACTGGACTGTTAGCTGCCAAAGGGCTTTTGACACCCTGAAAGAAGCAATGTGCTCAGCACCCATTCTAAAAGCCCCAGACTACTCCAAGCAGTTCATAGTGCAGACTGATGCCTCAGAGCTGGGGATAGGAGCGGTTCTCTCCCAGATCAATGAGGAAGGCCAAGACCAACCTGTTGCTTTTATAAGCAGGAGGCTACTCTCCAGAGAGCAGAGTTGGAGTGCCATTGAGAGGGAGGCCTTTGCTGTGGTTTGGTCCCTGGAGAAGTTGAGGTCCTACTTGTTTTGAACTCACTTCCTGGTTCAAACTGACCACAGACCTCTCAGATGGCTAATGTAGATGAAAGGGGAAAATCCAGAACTATTGAGATGGTCCATCTCCCTACAGGGTATCGACTTTGAAGTGGAACACCGACCAGGGACTGCCCATGCCAATGCAGATGGACTTTCCAGGTTCTTCCACTTAGACAATGAAGACTCCCTAGGGCAAGGTTAGTCTCATCCCCTTTCGTTTGGGGGGGTTGTGTGAGAAAGTGCCACCTTTCTTGCATTGGAATGCCCTCACTTTTTCTGAACTGCTGATGTGCTTTGACTCAGTGTGCCCTGGGTTCCTGCCAACCAGGTACGCAGGGCCTGTGTTCCTTCCCTAAAACTGTGTTGAACCTAAAACCCAATTGGCATCTCTGGTCACCTGTCAGCCCCTAGTAAATGGCACCCTAGGTACCCAGGGCATGGTGACCAGAGAAGACCAATGAGGACTGTGGCACTTATTGTGCCACCCTCAGGGGCCCTGTACCCTGACACCCACACACTGCCTTTGCAGGCTGAGTGCCTAAGTACAGAACTAAACAAAGAGTCAACATGGCACACATTCCTGTGTGCCATGCCCATGGAACCCACTGCCCTGGCATACTTCAGTCACCACTCTAGCTGGGTGCTCTATGCCAGAGGTGTGGGCAGAGGTGCATGAGCCCTGTGCCCCTACAGTACCCAGGGCCATTCTTGGGCACTGTAAGTGCAGTGATGCCATTGAGAGTGTATGGTGCTCGGAGGTTGTCATTACGAACTCCAGCCCACCATAATGGCTACACTGAAGACTGACAAGTTTGGTACCAAACTTCTCAGCACATTAAACCCGCACTGATGCCAGTGCGGGATTTAATGTAAAATGCACCAGAGGGCATCTTAGAGATGCCCCCTGAAAACCTAACCTACAATCCACAGTTGGGCTAAGTGGCTGCAGAGGCTGCCACATAGCAGATATGTTGATGGACCCCTGGGTGGAGAGGCCCCCGCTCTCCTGGGCGTGCAACAATGCACATCCTGGGCGAGGTGCTAGATCTCCTCCCCCAGGATGGGTAGGGGGAAGCTTCAAAGGCATGCCACCTCTGTGAGCTTCTCCTGGCCATTTGCTGTACCCAGCAACTGGCCCCCACCAGTCCTGACCCCCACTCTGGCGGGAAGACTGGCGGGAAAAACTAAGTCAGGAAAGGGGGGGTGCCAGCCTGAACCAACCCCACCCCTCAGGTGGGGGTGACGAGGTGAAGCACGACCTCGGGCTCTGGCCATCTTGAAGATGGGGGGCCCTGCTCAATCACAGCTAGGCTCCTGCCCCCCTCCCACAGGAGAGGAGCAGGCCAGGGGGTTTACCCAACCCTGGACAGGTACCTATTGGTCCCTGCCCTTGCCCTACCTGTAACGCCCCTAAGTTCAGTATTTAGGGGGTCCCAGAACCTTTCTTCCTCCGATCCAGATAAGAAAAGAAGAAAGAAGATCAAGAAGAAGAAGACCCGCCATGCAGCTGCTAACAACAGGATGACAACAACTGACTTGTCCCCAGCCCTACCGGCCTGTCGATCCTGGAACCTGCTACTGCCTAATCTCGGTGACTCCTGCGGACAGCAACCTTGGGACACCCAGAGGACCTGCCTGGCTTGACCCTCTCAAAGCCTGGGACTCCTTTAGCAGAGGCTCTGCTGCAACAACCCCCCTGACGCCAGCCAGAAAGCTCCGGACCAACACATTTCTGCACCCCCTGATCCCGGCCTGTGCTCGAGTGATCCAGGACCACAAGGACGTCCCCCCGGCAACTGGGACCCAAAGTCCAGTGCCCAAAGACCCTCCTCAATGACCCCAATGACGCCTGCAGCTCCAGGACAAAGGACCCCTCTGACCTCGACCAGCAGGGGGTAAGATTTCCCGACTTCAAAAGACACCCCTGCACCCGGCGCCCCATGGCCCCTTGTGCCCAACTCCTGGGCGCCTACCTATCCTCCAAGATCCCAACTTTCCCCTTGAAGTGTTGGTCGCTTCAGAAGATCCTCCGTCCCCGAGCCTGCAGCCTCTGTTCCCTTTTCAAGTTCCTCATTGAATAACATTGAGCACCAGACGGCTTAAAAGCACTCTGCACCCAGCCTCCCGAGTACCGCTGACTGTGTCACCTTTGCCTTATCCTGGTTCCCCCTTTGCCCTGAGCAAGTGACCAGGAGCCAAGCTCCCACAGCTGTGTGGCCAGCTAGCCAGCAGCCACCAACCGGAGGCCCCCTGTCCCTCCTTGGATAACATTGGGAATAATTACCTCTGCACCCAGCCGCCCCTGCGCCGCTGAGGGTGAACCAACTGTACCTACCTGACCCTGGGGGACCCCTGAGTCTATGCCCAGAACCACAACTTCACCAGTCCAGTACTCACCTTTAAACCGGTAACTCACTTACCTGCCATTGGATAATATTGACTGGTTTGACTCGAAAAATCTTTTAAGTGTGAAGTTTTGGAAACTTAAAATATTCATATAAAATCAACCGAATTCCGAAGTACTCACCTGTGATCAGGAAAGAAGCTAGTACTGTACCTTGTAGCCCAGTACTGAACAGCAAAAGTAATTCTTACCGGGTTTACTAGTAATCTGAATTTTCTCCCTAGGAATCCATTGTCTGCTTTTCTATGAAATTTCTTCTAAGTGTCTACTTTTGAAAATTTGAAATATTCTTTAAAAATCATACGAAATACTGAAACGAAATTACTTACCTGTTTTAAGTTGAGACCTCAGTGTTTGACCCTGGAGCCCAATACTGGATTACCAAAGTAACGACATTGTACTTTACCTGCAACCTGAATTTTCTCCCGTTGGATAACATTGCCAGATTTCTGTTGAAAACTTTCTAAGTGTGAACTTTTAAAATAGCTTTATATTCCTGAAAAATCTCTGCAATACCTACAACGTTTTTACTAAACTGTCAGTCAGTCAAAATACTCTTTATTCGATTTTTGTTAAAATCATAAAAGGCACAATGCAAATACAAGTACAATTATTTTAAAAACATCACTTGATCTCGTTACAAAAGTTGTCTACTTAATGACTTCATTTCATCAGATTGTTACACAAAAGTACCAAAATTTACAGATCTATTTACAAATATTAAAAAGTTTCCTTTAAAAACAAATTTGTATTAAAACAGGTCTATCTGGGGTAATCTTTTCTTCCTAGATCTGAATGCAGCGGTTAGATAGCAAGCAACACTAAACATGGTGTGAGTATCTGCTAACATTTGGAGGGCGATTAAGGCTGGCCTTATTTGAGTAAAACCCGCCGCTTTCAAAACAGGGAATAGGTATTTTTTCCTTTCATTGCTATAAAAGCCACAAAAAAATATAAAGTGGAGGGTGTCTTGAACTGAAAATTGATCACATCCGCATGGCGGACCATCTTCAGGTTTTGACCACACCGGGAAATTTCCTAGGGAGTAATGAATTAAGTTCATCCTGAATTTAGTAAGTAGGAGTCTATGAAGAGGATTAGTCACAACTTTTAGATATGGTTCCAAGGTGGGCGAAGTCGTTAAAACAATATGTGCCCTCACCATGGGTTTCCTCAATTCCAACTCTTCTCTATCCATACGAGCCCTCTCCAGAAACATCTGCTTAATCCATCTGACATCCTCCCTTCTGATGTTGGTTGGGTCATTAAAAAGTTCCGGTCTCCCCAGCGTGAGTAATGCAGATTTAATATATTTTAGCCAGGGAATTCTCATGGCGTTATCCCTTGCAGTGACGTCCTTAAGGATGGCATGGTTTAGCGTTAGCTCGGGGTTCAGCCATGTTTTGGCCCAGAAAAGGAGGGGGGCTAATTTTAATTTATCAGAGATATATGGTAAACCTATTTCCTCATGGATAGAGAAGGTGGGTGTGGAATCAGGGACAGATAAAATGTTCCTAATGATACCATTTTCTACCCTCTGTATTTTTGCCATATCTGCGTAACCCCAAATCGCAGACCCATACATGGCGATTGGAACACACTTACTGTTGTATATTTTAATCACCGCCTCCATTGGTTTAGCTCCCAGTCTTTTTGTAAAGGCCAACAGGGCGGATGAAGATCGTGCTAAGCTAAGGCTCTTTGCTTTAATCTGGGGGACCCAGGACCCTCTTTGATCAAAAAGAACTCCCAGGTAAGGAAAAACTGGTACCCTAGAAAGAATCTCCCCTTTACAAATAAAAGATTTATTCTGCAACATATTTACTCTACGACCGATAATCATAGTGTGGGACTTGGAAACATTAATTTTCAAGTCTAGATTCTCCATAAAGGAGCCAAAGCGGTCCAGAAGAATCTGTAGGCTAATCCCTGTTCGTGCTATTAGGACGGCATCGTCCGCGTATAGGAGGGCTGGAATCTGGGATCCTCCTACACGGGGAACATCAGCCAGTCCTGTTTCTAGGTATTTCCCCAGACCGTTTATATAAATAGTAAAAAGAAGGGGGGCCAGGATGCAACCCTGGCGCACCCCCTTTTCAGATTTAAAACTTTCCGTGCACCTTCCATCCCTGGTAACTCTTATTTTTGCGTTGAGATCTTGGTGTAACCTTGCCATGAATGCCACCAAGGGTTCCTCTATGCCTATCTCTAGTAAAATAGTCCATAACTTACTCCTGTTCACCAGGTCGAAGGCCGAGGAGAGGTCCATAAAGGCCAAATAAACTGACCCCTCCCCGGCCACCGTGTACCTGGAGACTAGAAGGTGGAGATTGGAGCATTGTTCTAACGTCCCCCTGTTCTCACGAAAGCCGTATTGCATGTTCGAGAGTCCCCCATTCAGTTCTAAATTTTCCCTTAATTGAACCAAAAGGACTCTACCTAAGATTTTAAAAGTGGAGTCGATAAGGGAGATTGGGCGATAACACCCGGGGTCCTCCCGATTTCCCTTCTTGAAGATGGGAACTATTATGGATGTTGCCCAAGTTTGAGGTAGGGATCCTTCGGTTGCTGCTCTAAACACTCTGGTCAGTACTTTGCTCCAGAGTACTGGGCAATATTTAAAAAAGTCTGCCGGGACACCATCCGGGCCTGGTGCCTTGTTTTTTGTGGTATCCATAATGGCTTTAAGGACCTCCTCTTCCGTAAACACCACTGTGGCTGCACAGTGGACCACCTCAGTAGTACTTGGGCAGTTTGATGGTTCACCCCCATAAATGTTGCTAAAATGCTGTACCCATCTCTCGTCGGGAATTACACAATCTGTATTCAGATTGTTCTCCCCTGTAAAAAAGGAGTGGTTAATGATTTCCCAGAACTGTTTACTATTTTTTAGAACATCTACATTAAGTAGATCGTTCCATGCATTGTTTTTAATTTCATTTTTCCTTGCCCTCACATTGGCTTTATAGGCCCGTCTCAGGTGAGAAATTGATTCTTTATCCCTATCCTTGGTCTTAAGGGCCAGTTTCAATTCTCTATGTGCCCTTGAGCATTTGCTATCAAACCATTTGTGGGGCTTCGTGGGGTACTTGGATTTGGGTTTTGTAAGATCCCTGGCGGTTTGTGCACAAATACAATTAAAAGCAGTGACAACCTGAAGATTCGAGGCAGTTTGATCTAGACAAGTTTCTATCGGTCCCTCAATTTTAGGAAGTAAGGTTTCCATAAACCTTTCCTCCATGGCCATACCCCATCTGAGCCGTCTGCCCTGATCACTGGGCACCGCCAAGGCGCAAACCCGGGGTTGATCCACCTGTCTGCGCCATAAGTCACTCCAGTGTATTTCAGTTGACAGAGGGTTATGATCGCTATGGGGTGAGACAGTAACTTTATAGTCTCTTGTCTTTAAAATTAAGCCTACAGACATAAATATGTAATCAATTATCGACCCCTTAGTTGTACCTTTAAAGGTGGGGACCTTCTCATTAGTAGCAGTTTTGTATAATTCATATATATTAAAATTGGCACACAATAGGTCAAGTGACTCCCCCATTTTGGTGTGTTCAAAGTGAGGAATGCAGACTCCGGCAGGGGGATCTGCATCTAATGGTTGACAGGGCAATTGACATTTGTGGCTATTAAAATCACCCATTAAAAAAATTTCGAAAGGAGTATGTGAATTTTGACTGTATTTGTTTAACAAGTTCACCAAACAATGCAAGTGTTCAAATTCATTTGGTCCACCCCAGGCGTTATAAAAATTAATTATTAGTATAATACAGCTCGGGGAGACTGTCCATTCTATTGCTAGGATGTTTGGGGAACCTGAATTCAATAGATTAAAAGTTCCTGCTAAATCTAAAGAAAACAATGTAATAAGCCCCCCTTTTGCTCTCCCCGCGTTACTAGAACTAGCAGGTATTATGAAACTTAGGAAGCCATCTAGGGAAAAGGAAAGTGAGGTGTCCCACGTTTCTTGGAGAGCTATAACCTTATGCTTAGAAATATAATGTATCCAAGTAGGGTCCGATCTTTTAGCTCTTATTCCTGCAACATTCCAGGTCATGAATGTGCATGGTAGGGAAGTTACCCTCTCAGGCTTTGCTATTATAGGTGATGTTAAGGGTGTAGGTAGTCAATCATTTGTATTCAAATCACTTAAGGGATTAAAACGATTGACCATGTCCATAATAGGGCCTGTGTTATGGTACGTTGATGAATTTCGACTCGCTTTCCTAGTTACAGTTTGCCACCCATTAACTGCTGGGACCATATTTGGGGGGCCATCCTGTGTGAGTTGAAGTGGGGCTGTGGGGGATAAAAGAAACCTAATGGAACCGCCCTGAGACTGTCGTTTTCCTTAATATCTGATCCATCCCAGAACAGGGTAATCGGGCAATGGTCATTATTAAAGTTTATCACCACACAGTCACCTTTCACATTTTTAGCCCGTTTTCCCACCCATCCTACCCTTCTTGCAGCTATGATGCTAGAGGATGTGTTTGAATCTCCGCTACTTAGATCATCGCACCATTTTTTTGCTTTTCCTATAAGTGCGGGAGTCGACTCCTCCTCGCCTTGCCTTAACGGGGGCACCCCTAGAAAAACAGCTACGTAGGGTACTACCGCAGGGGGCGGATTTAGATGAATCTTGCTTCCCAAGTAACTAGTTTCCCCTGATGTTGAGGGGGCCTCCTGTTGGGTGATAGGTATGGGTGGTTGGGGGGCCTGTAGGCCTACTGTATCTGATTCCATGGGCTCGGGAGTGGCCTCAAGAAGTGGTAAAGGTAACTGCTGTGCGCTGTGACAATCTACGACCTTTTTATCGCCAAAAGACAAGCTATCAAGTTTTTTTGCTATATCATCTATCAAGACACATTTTTTTAGCAAGCCTTCGAGACATGTGTTCATAGTATCTACTATGTCCTTTGCAATTCCCACTAAAAGGGGTTCAATCCGTTCCTCAAAAGGAGCCTCAATAAGGTCCTTCAGGGACTCCTCCATCCCATGACTGACTCGAGGAGGGGCCTCCCTCTTCTTACGTTTTTTCGAGGACGATTTTGAATTTCCCAATGGGTCCAGAATCACAGTTGGGAGCAAAGTTTGGGATGCACAAGCTTGTGGTAAGGTGGAAACAGTAGCAGTAGTGGGTTTCGTTATGATGACATCAGGCTCTAAAGGAATGGCTTGTGCTTCGGGTAATATAGATGAGGAAGGGGACTTAGCTAATATACCCAGTTCTTGCTGTGCTGTGGCGATTTCTTTAGTTAAAGCCCCCACCGCAGAAGTAAGGTAGGACAAGATGGAGTCAGATTGTTTTGCCACTTTAGCCTTTTTCCCACCATCATCTGCGGTAGCTCCGCTTTTCCGCTTACCCATATTTGCAGGAGATGTACGGTGGGTGGCCCAGCCCTGCCTGGTCTTGCCGTGGACTGCCGTAGACTGTCCCGCCCTTGTCCCGGGCTTCTCCCGGGCCGCTCCCGCGCGCTCCCGCGTCGCGGGGGGAAGTCCTGGGCTTTATGCGCCGCCTGGCGCCAAAACGTGGTCCGCTCCTTCCTCCCGCTAGGCACTCTGGGGGATGTAGTTTTTCCCCGCTGGACGGCGGCGGCGCTCGTTGGCAGAGAGCGCCGCGGCTCCTTCCTGGCTCCTGGCTGCAAGCGGTCCCTTCCGCCAGCAACGCTGCACCCCGGTGAGTGCGCTGTGTCCCCCGCTCTGCCGGGGGAAGTCCTGGGCTTTATGCGCCGCCTGGCGCCAAAACGTGGTCCGCTCCTTCCTCCCGCTAGGCACTCTGGGGGATGTAGTTTTTCCCCGCTGGACGGCGGCGGCGCTCGTTGGCAGAGAGCGCCGCGGCTCCTTCCTGGCTCCGGGCTGCAAGCGGTCCCTTCCGCCAGCAACGCTGCACCCCGGTGAGTGCGCTGTGTCCCCCGCTCTGCCGGGGGAAGTCCTGGGCTTTATGCGCCGCCTGGCGCCAAAACGTGGTCCGCTCCTTCCTCCCGCTAGGCACTCTGGGGGATGTAGTTTTTCCCCGCTGGACGGCGGCGGCGCTCGTTGGCAGAGAGCGCCGCGGCTCCTTCCTGGCTCCTGGCTGCAAGCGGTCCCTTCCGCCAGCAACGCTGCACCCCGGTGAGTGCGCTGTGTCCCCCGCTCTGCCGGGGGAAGTCCTGGGCTTTATGCGCCGCCTGGGGCCAAAACGTGGTCCGCTCCTTCCTCCCGCTAGGCACTCTGGGGGATGTAGTTTTTCCCCGCTGGACGGCGGCGGCGCTCGTTGGCAGAGAGCGCCGCAGCTCCTTCCTGGCTCCTGGCTGCAAGCGGTCCCTTCCGCCAGCAACGCTGCACCCCGGTGAGTGCGCTGTGTCCCCCCTTTTTTTACTAAACTGTTTTCAGCTTAGACCCCAGGACTGAATCTAGGAGCCAGTCCTGGAACTACCAAAGTAATCTACAAAGTAATCAACTGTGTTTATATAAGAAAATCCATTGCGCTCAATGCTAAATTGTGTGTAGAATTGTGATGCCTACTGCAACCCCTGTACCTATTGTGCTTACAAAGTTTATTGCCTTACTGCAAAGTACTCATTTGAGACCTCTCATATTGAGAACAGTATATTTTTATACCGGTTGGTTCTAGAAGTAAAACAACTATATCTTTGATATAAAAACAATTGGCCTGGAGTTCAGTCTTGAGTGTGTGAAACCTTTTGCTGACTGATTGTGTACAACAAATGCTTTACACTGTCCTCTGGTACTGCCTTACTGCTCGACCAAGCTACCACTTTAGAGAGTAAGGTCACACCTGGCTTTCACCTCTGTTATACCTCCGGGGTTTGTGGACTCTATACACACTGTACCTTATTCTGGTCCAGTATATATAGAGCCACTTTCTCACAGATGTTGATCTACATCAAGGCTTCAGAAGCTGCAAAAACAGCATGTCTAGCCACTGGTGATCCCCGTCTTTCTTCACAGTGGCTGTTATGAATACCAATGGGGCTCAGTGTAGGACCAACGAGTACCTATTCAGCTGTAAATTCTTCCCCCACTAGCGCTACAACCTTAACCTACAGTAACAATCAACTCCCATACCAGATCGCAGCTACAGCTGCAGTGCTTCATCCTTAGTCTTATGTGTTGCTCTTCGTCCTTCTGCCTTTGCCTGCTTTCACCACTCCCTCTTAGCTGATCCCCACAGCCTAACACTGATCCCGGTTCCCACACCATCCCCCACAGCCCCAGCTCAATCTCCTTTCCTGTATCACCCCACAGTCTTATTACACTCTTGCTTGGCACCTGTAGAATAAGCATCTAGAACTGCGGAAAGGACAGATATTCTGTGACTACATTTGTAGACATATGCATGTTCACTAGTGTTTGGTAGTTTAATGTGTGCTGTGTTACAGGTTTGGTATGAAAGTGCTGAGTGACGGTGAGTGGTGTAAGTGCAGGGTGAACAGTGTGAGTGTAGGGTGAAAGGAATGCTTGTGTAAGTGCAGGGTGAGAGGTGTGAGTGCAGAGTGAGTGCTGTGCATTTGTGAGAACACTGTGGTATATTTACAGTGAAGTGACGGAGTATGTTAGCCTTCCTGGTTTAACGTCGCACTCTGCAACTTCAGAAACGCAGAGCTGCACCATATTTACAAAAATGTGGTGCAGCCCTGCGTTTCCCCCTACGCCGGTGCTAAATTTAGCAGCCTAGCGCCAACACAGGCACCCTTGCACCATAGTGCAAGGGTGTCTGCCTTGAGAGGAAGATTGTTTATGTGCAGGAAGGTTTTCCCTGGTCTTAATTGTTTGGCGGCCTCCTGTTTACGTTACCCTTGTAAATAGGGGACAGTGTCAATATCAATGGGTGTTGCGGCGGAACGCTCACTGCAACACCCATTGCCCTCCCCTTTCACGCTAATTACAGCGTGAAAGGGTGCCTTATTTACAAGGCAGCGTTAAGCCACATTAAGTGGCTTAATGCTGCCTTGTAAATAAGGTGAAGCCCCTGTCGCCATCACAAGATCACTGAAAGTGACGCTATGGTGGCAATAGGGGCTTGTAAATATGCCCTCCTGTGACCAGCGTGCTCTTGTGTGTGGATGGGAAGAGTAAAAGGTGAGCCTGTGTGAGCGAAGGATGACTCAGGAGCCTATGTGAGTGTAGTGTGAGCTGTGTAAATGCAGTATGATTTGACCATAGAAGTAAGTAATTCATCTTATCCTTGGCAGTTGGCAATTGAGAATGCAGATGTAATTTGAACAATGGTTATCGAAGCTGATCCTGCAACAAAATGTCAGCCTTTTAGACATGTCTAAAGTTACTTTTCATAAGGTGGAAGAGTCATTGAAGGCCAGAACCAGATGCTGAGCTCTGGCAAAACTCCTCTTGGAACTTCGGGCCAAGACTTCTTGTGGATTCTGCCACTCGCACCCTTATATCAGTCACAAACACACTGCCCCCTTATCCAGTAGCTAAATTGTGCACCGATACCTGGTTTCAAACACGGTATGCAAAAACAACAGTTGATGGACAGAATGCAGAACAATGTCATACATTCACCACAGTACAGAGATCTGGGTCTCAATCCATTGTTTTATTGCTCACCATGCTACTCCAGTTTGAACCCAGACATATGCAAGTCAGTCTTGACCCTGTGCCTCATGGGAACAGTCCAGCCCGAACTGCCAAGCCAGGTCCTCCCTAAGCCAGGTCCTCCCCAAGCAACCTAGGCCGGTTTCAGGGTTTCACCCCTCTTCAGCCATGATAGCTTGATTCCAGTGTCTGAAATGTTTCAGCGCTCCGTCCATCCTCTCCTTTGTGTTCGATTTTTTCAAACATGGTATACCTGCTAGATAAAATCTGTTTTACCCCGGGCAATTACCTTATTTTACTGTGCCTCCCAGTCTTTATTGTCCTTTGTGAGAGTAACTTTAAAAAAACGCAATTTAGCATGAGCTCTTTACAGAACTTCACCTTCTTATCTTTTAATAGACGAATGTTGCGCCATATGTTCAAAAAATCTAATGGGGGTTCACATGACAACTGACTTGCCTCTTGGTTCACTTCTAGCCAGGGTAACTGGAATTATGTGGCAGAAGGGATTCAAATTATGCAGCAGTGTTGGCAAAATTATGATTTAAGAAAAGGCAAATTATGTGGCACAATGCGCACATTTTGTGATAGTACTACCTCATTAGTTTGTCATTTCTACACATGGTAACACTGTCTCTGAAAGATTGAAAGTTATTAATTCCAATTTAACATCTAGATACAACTTTAAGCAACTGAAATATGAACAGTCAACTTTTGGGAAGGACCACTGCTTTTTCTTCTCAGTTCCAATGAGGGGAGAGCATGTGGCCTAATGACTAGAGCGGTCAACTTCGAAGCTGGGGAACCAGGGTCGAGTCTTGGCTGGGGCGCTCAACATCCTGTGATTCTGGGCAAATCACTTAATCTCCCTGTGCCTAACAATATGAATGTGTCCCTCTGTAATGCAACTGGTGTTCATGTAAAGCGTTCTGATACCTTTGGGTCTTGTTCGCGCTTTATGAAACTCCACAAAACACACCCCGCAAAAAAACCCGTACAGAGCGCAGAATAACGTATTGCCGAGTTGTTAGTACATTGTGATCCGTTTGAGCTAGAAACCATATTTTTTGTCAAACTCTACAGACTATGCACAAGACAAAGTATCATGTGGCAGATGCACCAAATCTGATTTTATCCGAAAAATTATTGAATTGCATAATTCCAGTGGCCCTGATTTGTCATCGTAGATGTGGAAACTATGAATCCTGATAAATGTCAGTCAATGCAGAAATTAATTTTAGGGTATTTAAGCAAAACGCTTCCGAGTTAAAGAAATATACCCCTTTGAAATGTGAGTCTTTGGTAGATTTTTAAATGATTTATTATATACCATGTAGAGGGCTCAGACCCTGTTTTGGAGCTTAGAGGCAAACCAGGCCAATGGCTGGGAACTATATATTATTGTGCTACTTGGCCACATTTGCATTGCAAATTAAATCTTTTCTCCCACTTAGGCAGCAACAACCCTTAACAAGAGTGGGGATAGCATTGGGGTCGGTAGCAATTAAAATACACAAAGACCCCTGAACTAATAAATGGTCTTTTGAAGGCCTGAAAGTACTTTAGATGAGACGAGTCTGAGTCATCAGCCCCTGACCAGCCCCAACCTAGGTCAGTTCAACAACTACTTGTGCACTCCACAGCAGATGACAGGGGGTGGGTGGTCTGAAGCCCTTGCATCGCACACCTGCCTCAATATATGACCAATTTGAACCAACAAAGCCAGAAACAGCTGCACCTCCGCACACGGCTGACGAGTACTCTGGTGAGACAAAACAGAAGGAAGTGAGATAGGAGAGTCTTTTTACTCAGTTAATTACTTGGTAATTGGTATTTTGGAAGGTAGGTCTGCCTCATTCTGCAATGAATTAAAAGGAGGGAGGGATCATGAGGTAACACGTGATATTTACCCACACAAGGGTGAACAAAAGATGGACAGCTCTGTTTCATTAATGTTTGGCTCCCGCCATCTTTGAGGGAACAAACCATAATGATTTGTATACGTACTGCCAGTGTCTGAGAATATTTATTAATGCCACATTGTTTATTTCCTTCCTCAGTATCAGTGCTTTGAGAGTAAATCCACCTCACAGAAACTACCATGTGAAGAAACATTGTATGTTCTTTTCAGTTTATATAGATGTATACAATTTTAAGTTTGCTGCTTGCTTGGCTAGCATGCAAAGAAAAGGATATGGTTGTGGCTAACGAAAGCTTTATAAGTCAAGAGAAAAAGCTGTTCGTAGTCATGCCAAGTCATGCAAATGTCCATCTGTGGGGAAAAAGTACTGCCAACTGCGGATGAACACTAGAGTATGCCAGGGGTCGTGAGGGCTACTGACCTTATCTGAGGTTAGCATATAGAATTATAGATGGGTAACATAGAATTATGGTGATGCTTTTCACAGAGAGGTTCTGAGTGACATCAAATAGACAAACAAGAGCAAAGCTCAAGTTGTCTATGATGTCACTCAGAACCCCAAAGTGAAAATCATCTCTGTATTTCACTTTTTGCACATCTGTAATTTTATGTTAAGTATTGCCCCCCAAATCATCTGCTGCTGCTTTCAGCTGCTATGCAGGGGGAGGAGTCATGGGTGAGAATTATGTAACATGCCCTCTGTTTTGTATCCCTGTCCAAAAGGTGAAAAAAATAAAACCTTACCTGCCGTCTTTGACCAGTCCCCACCCCCGTCCCTGCCTGCTGTAGCTGTGCTTTCTTTCATTCAAAGCAGACAAGCACAGCTGCGCTGACACACACTCAAGGGCCCTGTCAGCCTCGCCTGAGGCAGCAATAGAGGGTAACAACTGAGGTCCAAGCTGCAGGTAATGACTGGGGTCACGTGGCAGGAAGCCTTTTCCAGGCAGGAGGGATAACAGCCCCAAATCAGACACATACCAATTAAGAGGTGGACTGTTTTGCATTGCACGAATGAACCACGTTTACATAAATGATCTTAACGAATCTGGAAGAAAACCTATGAAAAGGAAGCCATTGCTGCATCGTCCCATCTGACCTGTCAACCTAGACTCTTTTTCATCACCAAGAGTTAGTGCTTTGAGACCGCAGAAGACCATCTTTACCTTCTGGTGGGATGTGATTTTGTAAAAAAAAAAAAAACACGGAGAAACCAGTTTCCTTGAAATGTTCCACCTGAATGGCATTCCCCGGGCTGACAAACACAAGCTGCAGGATGCTCTTCATGGTCAAATTTCACAGGTTTGTTTTCTCCCCTTCTATTTTGGGCGGAGTGGGCAAAGGTCATTTGATGCTTGCCTTTGTTGTTTCAGTCTTAGACATCACTCTAAGAACCCTGACTCAGCTTGTGAAATCACCACAGGAAGATGTGGGCAGACAGTGGCATCACTCCAGAACCTGAATTCATGCTTTGTTATCATCTCAGGGACCTGATGCAAGAAATGCAGCTCATTCCAAGAGCTTCAAGACAAACTCAAGGAAAATGACCATCAGACTCTGAGGAAATTGTCTGCCGACTGTGCCTCCAGGAACCTGGTGTCAGATTGTGACATGCCTCAGGAAAGTAATATTACACCGCCTCTGAAAAGTTCAAACAAGACATACACTAATGCACAATCTAATGATTAAACAGTAGTGTCAGTATGGACAAGTCACACATTAGAGACAACAGCCTATTCATTTAGAGACAAATAACAGGTATTCTTGGAAACAGTCATCGGAAAAGGTGTCTTTAATGTTCATGAGAACCAGCCGACAAGTGTTTCGTCGCATAAGGGACAGTCTTCCTGCGACTCCTCAGGGCTAAGAAAAATTGAATAATTACATAAATTACAATTAGTTCTGCTCTCAGTTGGGCTGTCATTGTTTAAACACTCAGTGCTCAAGGCATTGTTTTTAAAACCGGGCAAGGCAGCGACTAATAGCACATCATATTAATGACTATGACAATCATAGGCCCGCACTGCTCCGTTAGAGCACCTCTGAGAATGCAAGGGCAGCCATGTTTTCTCCACAGCACCCTGTAGTGATACTCCCCTCAACAGATGGATAACTCTTTTTGTTGCCGTGTGATGAGTGATAGAGTTCTCTTCTGGAAGGTGCGCTATCGTTTGTCGTTTGTCGTTTTCCTCTGTGGTATGTGTTGCTTCAATATTGCAGTATTGTTTTCTTGCCATATATTCTATTGGAAAAAATTCGGTCTAGATGAAAGCCCCATGAAATTGTGTTGTATGGCCGAAACATGCTGACACACTTCCGCTGCGTCAACGGTGTTACAGTCCACCAGTGTTCCATGAGCAATAATTGAAGTGTAACTATGTTTTGTTGGTCATTTTGTCTATCCACCCCACTATGACATGGTTACCCTCGACAAATGTGAGATTTTGTGTTGGTTTTTCACCTAAGCAAGATATCTGGGTTATGCATGTTTATTACACTCATACATTTGATGGAGCAAGGATTTGCACGTAAAGTGACTTGCTTGTATCATGAGCCTCAAATAACCCTAACTATGTAATCAACATGTTTGTCTTACTAATTCACCCCTTCTTCATCTATATTGGGAATCCAAGTGAAGCTTGCTTATGTGTTTTCTAATCCTAATACGCTTGCATCTAAAATGGCTGCTGCTACGCGGGAATTTCTACTGCGCATGAGTCTGTCATACCCACGTGACATGACGTTCTCGCAGCTTTGGAGGGAACTCTTTTGCATCTGCGCACTAGTGCTAAAATGGCTGTTCTGTGTTCTCACATGCGAGAGGCTTGCATTGCTGCTTTCGCTAAGCTGTTCATTCTGCTTAATCCTAATGCAATAGTTCATTATAAAGTAATGGGTATAGTGTAGAAATTCATGGTATACAGTATAATCATTTATTCTCTACTCTAAAACTGTTTCTCTTTCATTTCATGTTACACTGTGAAACTTGGCCTGTGGTGTAATGCTGTACTCCATCTTTGATTGAAACTGCGACTGCGCGAGAATCGCAAGTCTCCGGAGCAGTGACCTTAGAACTATTGCCAAGGAGCTGACAGACTAGAAGATTCTCCTGAGAAGCTGCCCCCCTGAACCCGGACAAAACACATTGTATTCATAAATAGAACATCCATTGTATAAGGACTGAAGATGCCATGAGAACCTGAAATTTAAGGGGCAGAGACGGAATTTGAATAAAGAGACGGAGAAAGTCCAAAATGTAGGTGGTGTGTTGACCTGTCCTCCTCCTATGTCCAATCAAAATTGGGGATCCTTATACTTGCAACATTGGGGGGTGGTACTCTGACCTGAAAAACAGTATAATTAGCGTAGGTTTATCTAGATAAATTGTACGACTTGTCTGATTAGCTGACCTGTCACTGACCCAACGCACTCAATAGGTGACTGAAAGCAGAGAGCTGCGGAGCACTCTGTTTGGGAGGTTCGAGAACCCAATCGGGTTTTTGGGAAGTGAAAGTGCTGGCGACGCACTTTGCTTATAAAAGTTATAACCCAATCGGGGTTTTGGCAGATTCCATGCAGAGAGGGAGTGGCGCAGGCGTTGCAACTTAAACTGCGGGTGCTGGTCTTAACCATCTGTGGTCCGGTCCTGATCCAAATTCTGGGGTTATCCTGTCCTGCTTGTCCATGAGCTGCACCTGCTTGCCTACTGGCACTGAAGTCTTTGGGGTTTCTCCTGTCCTTTCCAACTGACCCGTGGCCAAGGTTGGTCTTCACACTGTTCTATAAATATAAATCTGTGTGGGTGATTGTCTTTTTAAAATCGCGTCCTCTTCTTCACCCTCCCTGAAATATTTGCAAAGTTTTGATTGCATATGTTCTTTTTCTTTCCCGTCCCTTGGTAAATGAGATGTTTTCATGTATTACTGACTATTAGCGTTTTCCAAATTGTACCCACTTTTAGTCAATGCTAAATCATTTCTATATTAGTGTATGTTCCTTTTCTCACCCTCCCTTTAAGGAGATAGGCTGAATTTAATAGTATATTCCAATTTTTCCTTCCCTATAGTTTATTGTGCTAAATCTGAATTCTTGAATTGCATAATTGTGTTTTCTTTTCAAACTGCCAATGAATTACGAAAGTTCTTGAGTTTAGTATGTTCCCTTTTTTCCCCACCTTTAATCAAGTTGCGAAAGACTGTTTCTAAAAATTAGCATGTTCCTTGTTTCCACCTTCCCTTTACTTCAAAGTTTCTAAATAGTTGGCATAATCTATCTTATTCATAGCTATACGCTGTTTCTGATTTTGGTTATTGATAGTCTAACTTGTGGCTCATGACTTATGATGATGATGATTTGATAAAGAGTGGTTATTATATTATTACAAATGTTATGATATTTTGAGTGCCTTTTCCTTGACTCAACTCCCTGATTCATCCTGTTTAGGTATCTAGTGCCAATGATTGGCCAGATACTGGTATAGGAATTAGAGATAAAATCACAATATACTGGTAGTAGAGCGTGAGTCACCTAAATAAATGTTAAGGTATGCGATTTGGAATTATGGGCCCAGGTGAGTATTTGTACAAATTCTAGGTGGGTGACCTACGCGCTCTATCACATTCATAAGGTGCCTCATGGCACAATTTTATATATAGTCGTTTGCTGAAATCAAAAAAGGATATTTGTTATATTTGCTGTTTCTATCAATATAGATGGATTGTCTGCAGACCAACAGTTTGTTTTATTAATGATTACTAGTGTTGGGTTGGAAGAGGTCACCCTGCATGGCTCTGGAGTGTGCGTCTCTTCCTTGAGTTCCCCATGTGATTTTTGCATGTTGCTGACTTTTTTTCCTCTCAGCACACTTGACAATCAGGCATGTGTGCTGAGGGTTCCCATCTGACAGGGAATGGAGTCCTGAGGAGGACTCTTTGGTGTAGAGGCACACATACAGAAACCCCTCTTTACTTAGCCAGACTACAAACAGTAGAGTGAGGGGGTTAATTATTTCCCAGAAGTGTTCCCCTTACCAGTGAAGGTTCAGTGGAGAAGCCTCTGCCTTTTTTGTGCTTTTGCTTTGGGTCTTTCCTCACAGGAGACTCCAAACTCCACTCTCTTTCTCCTGAAGGTGTAAGACAAAATCGATGGTTGGGAGAAATGTGCAAAATGCAGAAACTGCCTGAAACCAGCCGCAGAGGTTGTTTTGTGTAATACACAAACTCTATCTGAAAACTGTGTACGAGACAGAAACTACCAGTCAGGGAGCGAAGATTTCACTGCCATAATCTGGGGTCCCACAGCAGTGGCGCCAGGAAAACGTTTAGGCTCCTGGGTTTTGGTAATGAAATCCAACCACCCCATCACCAGGTTTGTCACCAGAAACCTGTCAAGTTGTACAGTCTGCCAGGAGGAGTTGTTTTGAGGGAAATAATTAATGAACTACTTAAAGAGGAACACTTGAGGTACCATTGAATGTGGAAATGCTGCCTAGACCAAGGGGACTGCAAGAGCTCCAGAAGGATGGAATGGATGCTGCCCACTGTGACTCAGGTGGACTGGCATCGCTAAGTCATAGGGTTAAGCTTTTGGATCTGATTATCCCTGCAGTGTGCTCAGATCCTGACACATCTGTCACTGTGGGTTTCCCACAGAAGCTACAATTGGACCTAGTGGGTTTTCCCGACAAAGAAGGTCTAGAAACTCACAGCCTGGCAATGAGAACCTGTGACTGCACTCTACGGTCTTGCCTGAGGAGCTGTAGCATTGGAATAGGAGCTGCACCAGGCTGGCACCACTGCCCAGGGTAGGTGTAGCCTCCAGCCTTCACCTCTCGATCACAGGTGTGACCCTCAGTGGCCTGTTGGGACCCTAGCAAGATCACCAATCAAGATTCTCCAGACCATGAGTAGTGCGGCCTGAGTACGACCTCCTCATACCCGGTGCTGGTAATGCTTACGTTTGTCAACTTTGTGCCGACTGCAGTGCCTTCTGTTGACTATGCATAGTATAGACTTGTGTTGTGTGTCACAAGGAGCAGCGTCGGATTGGTAACGGGGGCATTCGGGCAATGCCAGAGGGGCTGGTGTCCGAGTTCTGCTGTGGGCTGCTCTTATTCCTCCTGGGGGCCGATTTGGGCGGTGTCTCTGTTGTTCAACTATACCGCCCTCGGCTCAGTGGGTGTCTGAGTGGCCTTTCTGGAGGGAGATGGGCACTGATTACCTCCCGTACACCCCTTTTCTTTCACTGAGCCTCCCATTAATGTAGGCATACTGAGCGGGGCAGGGGGCCTGAGCAGAAGTGGCCTCACTTGTTTTCAGGCGTGCTTCACTAGTGTAAACTGATGCGTGCATTTTTTTTATGAACCCTAACCCCCCCCCCACCCGTCCCTTTTTATGTAAAATTACGCTGAAAGCAATGATTTGAGGGAAGGCATTATGCAAATGTGGGCGGATTTTTTTATGCGTGCCCGGGCCGATTTTTAATCCCAATCCAACCCTGACAAGGAGCAAACACTTTCGTTTCTAAGTAAAATGACTGGCTAGACCATGATTTATGGATTAATATTGGATGGTCCATTGAGTTGTGAGTGTCTGCCCCCGAGGCGCAATTAGAGTCAAATTTCGGAAAGGGCTACTAAAAATTTCGGGTGGGGGGGGGGGGGTTGGGCAAGTGTGTGAGCTAATTCTCCCAGCAACAGGCATAGCAGAGATGAAAGGGTGGAAAAAACAAAAAAACCTCGTTAACACGTGAATGGTCTCCTACAGACCTGTGAAGTACTCGGGTGTGGCTGCGATAAGCTCAAAAACTGTCTGTGTGTGTGCCCGGGAAACTGTCTCAGCCCGGGCTGACAGACACTACGGGTCTGGGGGGGGGGGGGATGTGGGGGGCTGAAGCCCTGTGATGCGCGCCTGTCTGACCCACACCCCAAAACTCCCTTGTTAAGTCTTGGACTGCTTAATCTCTCTACCCCGAGGGTGAGGTGCTGAAGGAGTGTACTTGGTGCTCAGTTTTAGGCTAAATATTACGTTAAAGCCACAGGACACCGGTGTAAAAGGCTCAGATTGCTACATTCTGAGTCAATTTACCTCCCTCTACCAAAACCTCTGAAAAAGTCCCCACAGTTAGCATTATATCTGTTCTGGCTACCCACAAATCATCAATTATCGGCCCTCTGGATGATGGTACCTGCCTGTGTTGTAAATCAATGAATACATATTAATAATTTTACATTCGAAAACACCTTTTTTTCCATTGTAAAAGATAAAACATATTTGATAAGAAGTTGACTGAAGATAATAAACACGTGCTCCAGCATTCAGTGGAAAGCTTCTAATGTCAATCTGTTTTCATGAGGTCACAGTCAGTCCATCTCCAGGACCATTGCTTATAATGTCTTCATTCGCTATACAAATAGATGACTCTATTGCACTGATGGAAGCGATTCTCGCTGCTGCCAGCTCAGTAAGCAAGCCCCCACCCAGGACCGACTTAGGAAATGTCAGCAGGTAATTTGTATGGAGATGGGAAGGCAGGAATGCCGCTGGTTTCACCTAGCACTGATATTAGCATTCCTAGCTGGGGATGGTTTCTTTGACAGGTGGACGTTTGTAGAAGACTATGAATGTTGTCTTCTCTGAATGCTTTAAAAGCCACAGTCTTTTTAAGTAAACAAGGGAACCCATTCAGTTAACTAAGGACTGTGGGTGTCAATGATTTATAAAGGAACAGAGGACCCTAGTATATCTAGAATCAATTTAGGGATAAAACATAGGCCACAATGGGAACTATATTTGTCCACTGTCCAGCCGGACAGGGTATTTTATTTTTCATCAATTGAAAACACATAAAAGGATCCCCTGCCGATCCCGTGGCCATCTTGTTTTCTATAAGGAATTTCAAAGGGAAGGAATTACCATTAATTGTGCTAATATTAGACAAAGTGCGTGACCCCTATCCAGTGCAGGTCCAACCATAGCAGTTAAGTTTATGATCAAAAGTTTCATAGACTCAATTTCATCTCTTAAAAGTGAGACTAAGTTTGTTAGGTCGCTAATATCTTGCGAGGCAATTTTATCCTTGCTGCTATTGGGAAATCTACCGGAAAGCTACCGTCCCATCTCGCTGCTGCCCTGGCCAGCTAAGTTGACAGAGGCTCATGTCAATCTGGCCCTGTCTGAACACTTAGCCCGGTCCAATGCCCTCGATACCCACACAGAATGGCTTCCGTGCTGGCCACAGCACAGAGACTGCCCTTCTGGTGATGGTGGAACATCTCCGTGCAAGGTTGGATGCTGGGCAGACGGCGGCGCTGATTTTGTTAGATCTCAGCGCCGCATTCGATACTGTATCGCACAGCATCCTCCTTAGGCGGCTCGAGGAGATTGGTATCGGCGGCCAGGCGCTGCAATGGTTCCGCTCCTTCCTAGACAACCGCTCCTTCTGTGTTGCCATCCCTCCCTTCAAGTCCAGGTTCCAGCCTCTGGCCATGGGGGTTCCGCAGGGATCCTCGCTGAGTCCCACGCTGTTCAATCTCTACGTGAGACCGCTGGCCGATGTCGCAAGGCAGTGGGGCCTAACCATGGTCTCATATGCCGACGACACACAGCTGGCGGTTACTCTCAGCGGGGATGCGGAACAGGAGGCCCCCAGGTTTCAGTCCAGACTGAAGGCGGTGGCCAGCTGGTTGACAGGTAACTGTCTCCAGCTTAATGCCACAAAAACAGAGGTTATGGTTGTCGGGAAGGGAGTGGAGCTCTGGGGCGATCAGTGGTGGCCTTCGGAGTTGGGCCCCACTCCGACCCCAGTGTCGGAGGTGAAGAACCTCGGGGTCTGGTTAGACGCTGGTCTTACATTTACAGGGCACACCAAAAAAATCGCAGCCTGTTGCTTCGGTCTCCTAAGAGGGTTAAGGCCGGTGCTTAAGTTCTTCGACGCCCCTACCAGACAGCTTGTGGTCCAGGCAACCATCATCTCTCGTCTGGACTACGCCAGCTCTTTGCTGGTGGGGGCCAACCAGGCTGAGTTAACCCGTCTGCAGCGGGTGCAGAACGCCGCGGCGAGAGCCATTGTTGGACTTCCTAAGTTCTGCCCGGTGTCTCATGTCATCCGCTCCCTGCACTGGCTCCCGGTTAGGAAGCGTATTCTCTTCAAGGTCTTGTGTCTGACCTTCAAAATCCTTAGAGGCATAGGCCCCGAGATCCTGGCCAACTCCATTTCCTTCTATGTCCCTACCCGCAATCTTCGATCTCAAGGGCAGGCCCGTGCTGTTGTCCCCAGATTTAGGCTCAGCAGGATGGGGGGCCGTTCCTTCAGGGTGAGAGCCACGTCAATCTGGAACACCCTCCCAGTTGAAATTCGGCTGATAGAGGACTTGCTGTCGTTTCGTAGAGCCATAAAAACCTTCCTATTTTAGCTTCCCTGTTTTAGTACTTTTCTGTAGCATTGTCTCCATGCTGTGTTATGACTGCTTAGTGTCTCTGCGCCGGGATGCTCCTTCGCTGGAGTCGCTGTGCGCATAATAAATTGTTATAACATAACATAACATAACATCTAAAGCTTGACTTGATAGAGAATTTAGCGCGGGGGCAAGGCCTGGTCTAGTGGTTTGTGATGTTTGCAGAACAGAGGCCTCTTTATGTGTATTCACTATAACAGAAAATCTATTAGAGCAAGGTATTAGTGAATCAGACACAGGTGAATTGTTACCATTTGCTATAGTGGGCTTATCAGTAGACTTATCAATGCCCTTATGAACAATGATCTTACCCATTGGGGAAACTGGACCCTTTCCATCAAGTTACTTCCCTCTAGCACTTTTTGTTTTGTAAGGAACGTAGCAGGGATAGCAGGAGATGAATTAACCTCAGATTCTACCCCCGAGTCTCCCTTGTTCTGCCGGATGGAACCCCCACCCGGTTGTGTGCTTTGCCCAGTAACCAGAATCGCCTCGCATTCTTCAACAAGTGAATCAATACGATCAAGGATGCAATTAGAAGCAGCATATCTAGGCGTCTTTTTAATTTTCTTCCCCTTCCTCTGTTTGGATGGGTTAGCAGTCTCTGCCCACCCCCACCCCCTTCCATTAACTTGGGTTTTCCCATAACCGCAAAACTCCTCACTTGTCAGTACTAGAGGGCGTCGCGTAATAACAATTGGCACAATTAGTCCTCAGATAGTCAATGGTGAACGCCAGGGGTATTTTCAAGGGGAGTCTTCAACAAGCAGACAGCACCTTTACTCAGTTTTCTTCTTTGACGAGCCCACACTTCATTTAGATGCTCCTGGAGTGTAGATATTAAAGATTTTAGGGGGGTAGCCCAGCCCTGACTCTTTCTGGAACTGACGGGCGAGGTCGGGCCCGCCCTTGGCCCGGGCGAGGTCGGGCCCGCCCTTGGCCCGGGCGAGCCCGCCCGCGTCCTGTGCCACGGGGGCTCCCAGCTGATTATATGGCTGGCGCTAGGTCTCGCGAGACCGCACTGCCTCCTGGGGGTTGTAGTGCCCCGGCAGTCGGCGGTCCGCGGGAGCTGCAAGGCATCTGGCAGAAAGGTGGAAGATTGCCCCAGGCTCTCAGGGAGGGTATCAGCAGCAAAAGTGACGGTGAGAAAGTCCCGATATCTCAATCAGCGTGTCCCATGCCGCGGGGGCTCCCAGCTGATCATATGGCTGGCGCTAGGTCTCCCAGGCCCTCTCGTGAGACCGCACTGCCTACAGGGGGTTGTAGTGCCCCGGCAGTCGGCGGTCCACGGGAGCTGCGAGGCGTCTGGCAGAAAGGTGGAAGCTTGCCCCAGGCTCTCAGGGAGGGTATCAGCAGCAAAAGTGATGGTGAGAAAGTCTCGATATCTCAATCAGTGCCTGATATAAATATCTGGGGTTTAAAATCAAGAGAAAAGTGAGATTTAAGCACCAGATTCTAGCAATGAGGGCTAAAGCCCAAAATCTCATATACTGCTTCAATATAGTATAAAAGAAATTAAGCTTTCCATTCTACAACCACCTATTATCCGTTATGTCAGCACACTTAATGCCTTCTTTCACAGATGGTAGCAAAATTATGAGGGGTCGTGAAACCTAAATCCTAAATAGTATCCAAACGAAGGTTTATAAAAATGTCTTCCTCATTCAGCAAGCAGCATCACCGGCTCAATTCCGATTAGAGTTTGTTTTGACCAATGAAATATACTGGCGTAAAAGTGCTTTTATTAAACTATATGGAAGGCATAGAGCAGCCACAACCGACTCTATTGAGAATCTGTGCTGGAAAAAAATAGAAGCTCCAAGAGAGAAGAAAATACAAGGTTCCTGGGGTTGTTACTTAGCGCAGGTTATTGAGGATCTTTGCGCTCAAGAAATTTGGAACTCAGGCTTGGGGAAACATGCCCTTAACAAAGCATTAAATGGGGAGGAGCTTCACGGGCAAGCAAGATGGCCGCATAAGCTCGGAGCTCCGGAGACCCTCCGACACTCCGCATAAATCCTGATCCAAATCCTGTTCCACGGTGGTGGATTCTTGTTGGTGAATGTTCGTAGAGACTGGATCTGCTGTCCGATTCAAAATCCGACACTCATTGACGAAGATACGTCGTGTTGAAGTTCCGTGCCAGGGGCGGACTATTGTCTCGGTGATGGCCGACGGCTGCGACACTGAAGTGCATGATCGATATGCCGAGTGAGTGACTCCTGTTCCAGCCGGCGGAGTAAGCGGAGTTGCAAAGTGGCCTATCGCTGACTGAACATCCGCGGCTGCTACGCTCCACACTTGCTTGTGTACTCGTAGGTGTGCCACCCTTTGTTCTGTCCCTGGTTTCAACATGGCGGGCAAGGGCGACCCAGACAGAACGGTGAACCGGGTCAGCAGGAAGACGGTCCAACCCCAGACCAACAAGATTGACCGCTATGCCCAACAGAGGACCTCGCCAACTGTGGCAGCTCATTCAAAAGACACTCTACGTGCGGGCTCGCCGGATGAGTCAGAGCCGACACTCCGGGACATCTTGGGGGCTATAGCTGGCATCAGAACGGAGATGCACAAGCAACACAAGGTCCTGACGCACAAAGTCGACACCCTGGCGATCGACCTCAACCTGATCAGGGCCGATCTTGGCAAAACCAATGATAGAGTGAAATCACTGGATATCAAAACTGCGAGCCTCACGACTGATGTCTCGGACCTGCAGACGGAGGTCCGGAATTTGAGGTCTGTCAACGACCTATTCTCAAAGCGGCTGGAAGACTTTGAAGGACGTGCCAGGCGGCAGAACGTTCAAATCATTGGGGTTCTGGAGGGTGCAGAGGACTCGGCCACCGACCTCTTAGTCGAGGGCCTGATAAAGACTCATCTGGCCCCTGCGGGCCTCAGCCATTTCTTTTCGGTCGAGCGGGCCCACAGAATGCCGGGTGGACCGCCGAAGTCGGGCGCCACGCCGCGACCCATCATTGCCCGCCTGTTCAATTTCAGGGATCGAGATGTGATTCTACAGGCCTCGAGACGGCATGGGCCCCTCAAGTTCCAGAACGCGGATGTCAACTTTTACCCGGACTTTACTAGGGCTGTTCAGAGACAGCATCAAAGTTTTGCGGGAGTGAAGCGACGTCTCAGAGACTTGGGGATGAAATACTCAATGATGTTCCCCGCTAGACTGCGTATTGAGCACGATGGTCGTGCTGTATTTTTCGACATGCATGAGACTGTAAGTGACTGGCTGGACACCTTGCCGCACAGACGCGAGGAACGGGAGGAACAATCGGAGGGTGCCTCGGGAGGCCCCGATCGTCAGGAGTAGTACTCATTTCACTAACTTTGTCGGTCGGTGTTCCTGTTGACTATGACCTACAAGCCCTACTGTAGCACTTTATTGTGAATATCCTACTTTTTAACAAGGAGGGTGGCGGGGGGGACTACGTGATCTCCTTTCTCCTCTAGGGTCTTCTTGTAGTTTAGTTCATGGGGCGACAGGCACACTGCTGGTTGGGGGGGCTAATTAGTCTGCTGCAGGGGTGCAGGGTGGGGGGTGGTGTGTGGGTTGGTTTTGTTTGCTTTCTTTGTTTCTTCTTTCCTTTCTTAAGGCAATGCAACGTCTGCTCTAATTCTTTTAATGTATCTATGAGGCCTACTGGGGTCGGCGGAGGCCCGGGATTTGACGATGGGGTAGGAAATTAAAAGTTCTGTGTTGGAATGTTAATGGCTTGGGTGACCGCATCAAGAGAGGGGTAGTTTTAGAGAAGTATGCCTGATGTTATTTTGTTACAGGAGACACACTTGGTGGGAAATACGTGTCGTGCGCTCAACAGGAAGGGTTTCAAGATGGTGGCACATTCAGGGTTCTCTTCGGGGTCCCGGGGGGCAGGGATTATGGTGCGCACGTCTCTCCCATTTGAGATTGACTCCAGTGTCGTGGATGAGAGGGGGCGGTACGCTGCCGTCACGGGGAGATGAGAGGGGCGGTCCCTGACTCTGGTTTCAGTTTATGTTCCGCCAGGGTTACAAAACAACACTTTTCAGGACCTTGGAGGCGCCATTTTGAGCCTACCCGAGGGGTTGCTTATTGTGGGTGGTGATTTCAACTCAGTCTGCTCGGGGACCTTGGACAGACATCCGCCTAGAGATCTCCGTAGTTCACAATCCTGGTTGCCCGATTTCCTTGACACTATGGGACTGATTGATTGCTGGAGACTTATGCATCCCACCCAGAGTCAATACTCGTTTCATTCTGGGGCGCACGGTAGCCTCTCTAGAATAGATTATGTCCTGGCCTTGGCGGCCCATGCGCCGGCGATTTCCGAGGCCCGCATGCTGGCAAGGGGCATCTCGGACCACTCCCCGGTGTGGGTGTCTTTTGACTTCGACATTGTGGTTACCGAGCGGCCTGTAGTAGTCAACCCGTGGTATTTTCGAAACCCGAAGACGCGCGGACTCCGGGCCAGAGCTTTTGAGCTCTATTTTACTGAGAATACTGGGTCGGTCGCATGAGCCGCCACTTTATGGGAGGCGTTTAAGACGGTTCTGCGAGGTGAGGCCCTCACCCTCATAGCGGACGTCCGCAGGCACAGAGATGCCGACATGGTGCGCATCGAAGCAGAGATTATGGAGCGGGACTTCCAATTGGAAGCGGGCCCGACGCCTGAGTTGCTCCATGCCCTCTCTCTTAAGCAATCAGAATATCGCGATCTTGCCTCCGATGCTGCCATCGTCATGGGTAGAGAACAACAGGGTAGAATTTATGATGTTGGAGACAAGGTGGGCAAGCTCCTTGCTTGGCTTGACAGGAAGGAGAGAGCTGGCCGCGTAGTTCCGGAGGTGTTGGGGGACGATGGCCTGCTTGTCACTGATCCGAGGGCAATAGTTGAGTCGTTCTCGGACTACATTCAGGGCATTTACACTTCGGTCTCGGACCGGTCTGAGGCCGACTCCTGTGCTCTTTTGGCAGACATAGATCTCCCGTGCCTGCCGGAGGCAGACCGTGCCGACCTAGACAGGGACATTACTGCGGACGAGATAGCCCTTGCCATTTGTTCCCTCAGGTCTGGTAAGGCGCCCGGCCCCAATGGTATTCCAGTGGAACTGCATAAAATCAAGCCAGATGTCGTTTCTCCGCCCCTACGGAACATGTTCCTGGAGGCGCGAGAGATGGGCATGCTTCCCCACGACCAGAGGCTGGCCACCATTGTGGTTATCCATAAGGAAGGGAAACCAAGAGATTTGTGCCGATCGTATCGTCCCATCTCTCTGTTGAATGCAGAGCCTAAGATTCTTGCCAAACTGCTGGCCAACCGCTTGATTGGCGCAATCGGCGACTTAGTGCACCCGGACCAGTCGGGCTTTATTCCACACCGCAACACTGCCCTTAACCTTCGGAGACTCCACGGAGCCCTGGCTAGGGCCCACACCCTCGAGGAGCCAGCTGTTCTGGCATCGTTGGATGCCACAATGGCGTTTGACTCCCTTGAATGGAACTACCTGTGGGCAGTGTTGGCAAAGCTCGGCTTCGGTACGGAATTCGTAGGGTGGGTTAAACTTCTGTATGCTAGCCCGCTGGCTAATGTGACGGTCAATGGTCGAGTTTCCGCGTCCTTTGCTCTTCAGAGGGGCAGCAGGCAGGGCTGTCCTCTGTCGCCCCTTTTGTTCGCACTTGCACTTGAACCATTGGCAGCCTGGATACGTAACCACCCTGACATACATGGCATTCACTGGTCCCCTGAATTCGAGGACCGAGTGTCAATATATGCAGATGACATCCTTCTGTATCTCACCTCCCCTTGCAAGTCTCTCATCGTGGCATGTGACGTGCTTCGACTCTTTGGTCAGTACTCTGGCCTGGTTATTAATTGGTCGAAGTCGCACTTATACGTTCTGAGAGGGGGGACACCTCGTCTTCCGAGGGACTGTGGCATACAGGTGGCGAGACAGGGATTCAAATACCTGGGGATCTATATCTCCACTGACCCCAAAGCACGCTATGAGAACAATTTACTTCCCCCTCTTCTTCGTCTCCGACGTGATGTGGAGGGGTGGCGTAAACTTCCTCTCTCCCTGCTTGGGCGCGCGGCGTTATTTAAGATAATGTCCTTGCCCAGATTCCTGTATGCCCTGCAAAATACTCAAGACCCGGTCCCGGCCAGATACTTTGGCGAAATCGAGAGCTTGCAACGTGCCCTGCTCTGGGACGGCCGGCCACGCATTGCTATCACGAAGCTCACGCTCCCGTGGTATGATGGGGGAATAGCAATACCCGACGTGCGGAGATACTATTGGGCCTCCCAGTTGGCGGCCATTAATCATGGCCTATACGGACCGGTGGATAGTCCAGGGTACGCCATGGATCGGTGGCTCCTGGATGGCGGGAAATATCATAGGGCGCTGTATACGAGATCTCTTGATAGGCGGATGGCTGGGCCAACGAAAACCGCTGTGCACATCTGGAGAACGATCACAAAGGCACAGGGGTGGAAAGACAAACTTACAATGGCAACTCCACTTTATGACTCTGAGATTCTGGGTAAACTGTGGCACACTAAGGGGTTTGATAAGTGGGACATGATCGGGATCTCTAGGGTGGAGGACATGACGTTGCGAGGGGAGGTGAAGTCTTTTGCCCAACTACAGACGGAGTTCCAGCTGGGTGGAACGGAATATTTTCAGTACGCTCAGCTGCGACATGCACTCCTGTCCACCAGGCCGGAGGGTGCGGCAATTCCCGAAAGTTCTCCCTTGGAAGACCGGGTACTGGACGGCCACATGCCGGACAGCGCTATCTCTCTGACATATAAAAAACTGATTAATGTCCGCACGGATCTTCTTCTGGGGGTGAGAGAGCAATGGGTACGGGACGGGATAGAGATCGACAACGAGGACTGGCAATGTGCTGTGTCATCCCCTAAGGAGGTCGCTATCCCCGCCCGTCTTCGATTGGTGAAACTAAAGATCCTGCACAGAGTCTACGTCACTGGCCCCAGACTAATACATATGGGACATTCGGCTGACGGCCTCTGTCGGCGTGGCTGTGGGGCTCTTGCCACCTTTATGCACATTATTTGGGAATGCAGCGTGATAGCTTCCTATTGGAGGCGGGTGCACATGATCATGAGTGAGGTGACCGGGGTAGAAGTACACGCGGAGGCCCGGAGATGCCTCTTAAATATCTGGGGCCCAACAGATCACAACACTGCTCAAACCCAGTGGGTAACCCTTGGGAATATGGTCGCAAAGCGGGACATTGCACAGATGTGGGGAGCAACAACAGCCCCGAAAGTGGTACAGTGGAAGGCCAATATGGATTGGTGTATGTTCAGAGAAAAGACTGTGTATGTGGCCAGGGGTAAACCCAAAAAATGGCAGAAGTTGTGGGGGGCTTGGAATGAGTATAAGGGTGACATCTGCATACCACCGGAATCCGTTCCACTGGAAGAACACTTGACCCCATAGCCTATAACTCCAACTGACGGTTCTATATCCCTATTATCCTGTGCTTCCTTCCCCCATCGGTTCTTTGTATCTATATTGTTTTGAATATAATTGTTATCATTGTGCCTAGCTGACTCCTCGATTAGGCCTCACTGCATAATGGGTTAATTGCCTTCTTTCTTAGCGCTAGTTTTGGCGCCTCTTTCTGTACTTGTTCCTTCTTCTTATAAAATATAAAAAATGAAAAATTATAACCTTCACTCGTTCTGGTACCTTGCTTCTTGCACTCTGATTTGCTGCTTCTTGAATTGCTGCCTAGCCTCCGGGATGTAAGGCTGAATAGCTGTGTGCACTATTTGAAAATAAAGGTTTAAAAAAAAAAAAAAAAAAAAAAAGAGCATTAAATCTGTCAAACATAACAGATTATTATTATTATTATATAGCAACAGATTCGACCCCCGAAGGGGTATCTCTGCGCTTGCCTTGGGAGCCCATCCTGACTTTTCCCTGTGAGATAGCCCCTACAGGGTATCCCCAAGGTGAAAGCCAGGCATCCGGCCACGGGGGGGGCGTTGTGGAGATTAAGCAAGCTTAGGGGCAGATTTATGTTAACTGGCGCATCCCGAGGGATGCGCCAGTTAACATGCGCCACAGTGCGCCACAGCTACGCCACCCACGGTGCGCCGCATTTATAATGCGGCGCACCATGGTGCAAAAACGGCACAGATGCGTGACGCATCTGTGCCGGAAATGTGGCGCATTGCTGTAGTTGCGTCGCAAGCGCGACGCAGCTCGAGCAAGGCTCGGGGGTGCCTCATTCAACTAATGCTGCATCAAGACCTACGCCTGCTTCAAGCAGGCGCAGGGTTTTGACGCAGCATTGGCCAGAAAGTGACTGAGTGAAATCTCATAGATTTCACTCAGCCACTTTCAGGAGGCGTTCCTGCGCAGGAACGCCCACCCCCCCTGTGCAGGAACGCCTCCTTATGGCGCAGTGCTTTACAACGTGACGCATCTCCTAGATGCGTCACATTGTAAATAGGGTGCATTGTTTGCGCCGCAGTTGCGTCAAAAAAAGTGACGCAATTGCGGCGCAAAGGCCTCATAAATCTGCCCCTTAATGCCCAGAGTTGCAGAGTGTGAACTCATGATTAGGTCAGGCACCGAAGCGAGAATTATCGAGTCCATGGACATTTGAGCTCAAGACCCTGCCGCGTCGGGAATTGAACCCTGGGTCTGATCTCTGCTTCAGGGTCTGCCTGCTCTAACCAGTGAGCCACACTTCTCCACAGAATGAAAACAGCTTATTACAAAGACGTCATTCCTGGACTGTGATTAAATCATATGGCACCAGGAAACCTCAGGTTTATTTATCAGCACATTTTTCAACAATTTTAAGAAGCAATTCATGAATTTACGCTGTGGTATGTGAGAAACAAAGGATTTGATCCCCTCCTGGAAAGACCAGCGCCAAAATCAAGACTGCAGATTGTGCAACTACAAACATGAATTCCTACCACATATTCTCTGTGCATGTGTGAGGTTATTAAAAGTAGGAAAGATACTTATGAAAGAAATGTTCATTAATATAAACATACGAACACGCAGAGAAGCTGGTCAGCTGGGTTTTCGATCCCGTAATCTGCAGGGGGGTTAAATTCGTAAATTTGTACCTAAAGTAATTAGGAAGAATTGCAGAAGAAAATCAAATAATTTAATATACAGTTTTATGATGATTATGGTCTTTAAGATGTAGACGATGTTAGGGTTGCAGCACTTTATGGACAATATAATCGGGTCTTGATTTTATGAAGTGTAGATCAATGAAGGAAGACCTTATTCTTTTTATTAATGTTCTTTTATTACATATAGGATGCTTTAAGTAATGTAAATGAAATTATACGGTGTAATGTTTTTAAAAGACGGAACATTTGAATAAACTTGACCTGACTTGACTTGAGTGGTCGCAAAGTGACCAGATTGATTTTATTCACACCGAAACACATTAGCTCCACTTTACAGAGTTTGCCAGTGAAGCGCTACTTTTGTTTTCTTGTCTCTCTTTGAACATGGTTTTCCCTGTATGGGGAAGTGCACCATTGCTCGAGGTACTGTGCAATATATGCTTGATGATTGGATTGGAAAACAGATTGTGTACTGCGGCTCTGTGTTCAGGGATGTGGTCTTTTTAAACCCTACCGCTTGCGTTTTGTAAGGACATAAGCAATGGACATTGAAACGGGTCCCTTCCAGGCCCTGTAGACATATCTTTAACTTTTTTTTTGCAAAAACACTCATTCATTTCTAAATAATTAATGTAAAACCATTAAGGTAACCACACTGTTTCTGCTTACCTTTCACATGCTTTAATTAATCTTGCATTCCCTATGAGTGTTTGTTTGTTTTTTTCCAAGATGCTATCGCTTTTTTCTTCAGCCAACATATTACTCTTGTATAGTACTGAATTTGAACTTAGTTGTGTCCAGGTGTTTATAGCTGGGCACAATTGGGTTGTAGTTGAAGGCAATGCGAGTTTCTCTCAGTGGGGCAGTATGGTGTTCAGTGGGGGAGAGGATGTTGCACTTTGGCCAGAGCTGCCAAATTTGGAACTGGGGAGCAAGGTTCAGCCTTCATGATCAATCCACCAGACCACTCTTCTGAGGGAGCAGATTTTCATGCTAGACCTTAGAAGGCCACTGAAGACCATAGAGCCCTCGTGTCATTGCAACCAGCAGGTGGACCTTAGCGGTGGCAAGAGTGTGTTAATCTTGAAGGCTTGTCAACCACAATTCATGCTGAAATTCAGCTCTAGTCTTGTGGGCCGTCTTATGAAACAGCACACCCTAGAGTGACAGTGACTGTCACTGAGGTCAGAGGACCCTTGAGCAGGGCGGCTCTAGAGCAGTGCCAACAGTGCAATCTCACCGGGCGCTGACTTCGGGTGGGGCGTCATTTTTGCAAGTGTAATATATTTCTAAAAGCACTTCCTTCCTCCTTCCAGGCCTCCAGCAATTTTCAGCAACAATAAAATGTCACAATAACTCCTGGGATTAATGTTCTCCCTAGAGGGAGACGGAGTTTTGTGAAGTGGTAGTTTTGTCTTGTGGAAAGGTAGTGCAGAGAGTTTAATGTGCCAGCTGCAAAGACCATGCACCATGCAGATCACAAAGTGCACATAAACTAAAGAGGTCAGTGGGCTACTGCTTTTGTCAGTGAGATCCTTTTCTTACTTGCAGTTTATAAGTCAAAATTCTAACATAGAATAGTGAGATATTAACTGTCATCTAAGAGCTGCATGCAAACTGCAAGGTATAAATTAGAATGTTATGATTTTTCCCCAGTCTTTGATTATCCTAATGCTGCAAAAAGAGTTCATTTGTATAGCAATCAATTCTGGTTATAAAAGAGAACCCCCAACCATGGTATTACGTTCTAAATTCAGAGTTTGTGTTTCTCCAGACCAATCACTATTAAACTATACTGACTACTAGTATGGTTGTAATGGAACTCCTACACCTCGTAGTCCTTTGTGTTATGTAACATTTTCTATACAGTGATTTACACACGTATAATTGAGTGTCTCTGTGTAATGTGTGTGATATAAAGTGCTCTGACATCCTACACTGGTGTCAGTGGCACTGTATATCAAATTAAATGCATCTGAGCCAGATTGTGGTTATGGAGACTTGAGGGGCACTGTTAAAAAGTGGTAGTGAGAGAATCTGTGGCGGAGGGAGTCATTGGGGGGCACAGGGGTCCAGCAGCGAAAAAGCAGCCCATGCCCTTGAGGCCAGTCCGCCTCACCCATAGGTTCCTCCATTGGCCTTGTTTTAGCAGTAGTAACTGCAACTTACCAGGGGTCTGCAATGCAGGATTTGCATGCACGCCAAACTAATTTTACAAACTTCACTGTCTCTACTTCATGCACAAGCACTTTTAACATGTGCGGCCTGCTTTTGGGCCACTGAAATGATGCAGCAATGTAGGACAAAATGATGCAGCTGTGTTGACTACATTATGCAGCAAATAAAAGGCTGCAGAGTAATGCAGTATATTTTCTGATACTTTATTTTGACATTTTTACACATACTAACAATCTCTGCAAAGATTTTGCCTTATTAGTACCAGTGTAAAATACAAATGCAACAGTGACAAAGGTGATCAGTCAACCTTTGGAATGGGCCGACCACTTTGCAGAAACACAACACATTTTTTAGTAACTTTTGATCTGTTCGAGCTACAAACAATTTATTAGTTAAAATCATCAAATTATGCAGCAGATAATGCATTATGTGACTAACATTGCAGAGCCATAATTATAAAGAAAACATTTGCAAACTAGGATATTTTGCCATTCATGTCTGAACTGCTCTTGTGGAAATAGGGAGAAGTGATGATGACAGAAACTCCATGGCTCAGAGACAAATGTCTTGTGATTCCACTTTAAAGCTTATTTGGGACATTCTGTTATTGGAAACGAATCCCACTTTGTGAATGTAAGTTAATGTGACTAACTCATATTAAACCTTAAATAAATGTGTTTCTATGGGTTAAATTAAATAACGTAATAATCTGTAACTGGGTAGTGAAATACCCAACAAATACTAAAAATAAGAAAGATTTCTTTGCTCTTTCTGGCCACACCTCTGACTCCGCCCACTGACCCAGTCCTCGGGTTATGCCCGCCCTCTGCTTTTCCGTCCACAGTTCCGTTCCCCTACTTTTTCCCCCCACTTCTACCACTGATTATCTATGAAGCTACCAATTGGTTGAACTCTGTAGCTCATGGATATAAAGCCAAATGGATGACACGTTCTGAAATCCTGCAGTGCCCTCAAATGTATTTTGCCCTGTGTTATGCGCTGTGAATACAACATTTTCAAGCTGTTGCAAAAAGAATTTTAGATTCTATTAAGGACACGGAGGTGAGAATTATGCTTTCTCAATTTCTTTACTGACTCACAGCAGCCAATGAGAATAAAGTAACATTTGTAAAAAAAGGTCATTTCCGATGAGGCTTTGAACCACGTCTCCTCAAACAACCAATAGTAATATATTACAACATACAAAATAGAGAGGCACCATCTTGGATTCCTCTTTCTTTGCAAACCAGTCTTTAAGTGTCCAAAAACGAGTCAGACTCTTAACGGAGAGTAATAACAGCCGATTCAATTCTCAACGAAGATCAATATCCAAGAATCCTGGGTAAAACTTCCATCCTGCAACAACGAGGTGGTCCGTCTTGAGGAACAGCAGAACAATAATTCTGTTTAGAATCGGCCCCTGAAAACAGAAACAAGTTTGAAAATAGGGAACCCAAATCGTTTGATGTCTCAGGCTGGGTATAATATTGCTTAAATACATATCTTTCAACATAACAGTTGACCATTACCTGTCCCAATGGGTGGGATAACCCTTGCCTTCGTGTCCTTAATAGAATCTAAAACTCTTGTTGCGATAGCTGGAAAAATGTGTATTCTATGGCAGGACCAGAGGCTTCAGATTATGCTGGTACAAAGCTCATCAATAACAACAGATGAAACATGCGTAATAGGATTATAATAAAATCCCTTAAACATTGAATCCGAAGACCAATCAGCAGCTTTCTAGATGTCTTCTAACCTAGACCTCAACATATATACTTTAGAGGCCATAGCGCCTCTGGCGGAATGAGCACCATACACAGAAATATCAATCCCTGATTCGGACATAACCCATCTTATCCACCTTGCCAAGGTGGCTACTGAAACTGATCGGACAGGCTTTTGGATTGCTAACAACAGTTGACCCAACTTTTCAGTCCTATGTGCAAGTATGCGTTCTTCATAAACTTTCAAACATTGCAAAAAACAATTTATCATTGTGTGGAAAAGCAGGATACTCAACCGAACGTAACATAGTTTTGGTCCATCTCGTAATGATGAAAGAGACACCCTGTGGAGAGAACATCCTCCCTGCCAAATCTAAAGCACGCACATCAGAAACTCTGCGACATGAGATCAAACACAATAACATTGTGAGTTTGGCAGATAGTTGTTTTAATGACAAATCCTTGTTATCTGGCCAAGATTCCAATATGGACCAAACTTTAGAAACGTCCCATAACTTAGCATATCTGAGTCGTGGCGATTTAGCCACCCTAATGCCCTTGAGCAACTTACATACCAGGGGATGCATCCCCACCGGCTTACCATCAATGAGATTGTGTCCAGCCGAAAGCACTGATCTGAAGTTGTTAATAGACCTATATGAAAGAGCAGATTAAGCACATTCTGACAAAAAAATCTAAGACCTCTTTTACATCCGATCCCATGGGATCCACCTGCCGATGAAGGCATCAACCCATCCATCACTTCCATGAAGCTGAATACCATTTGCCGGTGGATGGAGCCTAAGCTTGTTGTATAAATCCGTCAGCCGCCGGTGAAAGGCCCTCAATTTGCTCATGTCTCCTGAGAGCGTCCACACCATGAGGAATAGTTGGTTCTGCAGGACCAGTGGATGAGGAGCCCCCACTGGCTCCTGGAGAAGCGTCAGAAACACAGGGAGCTGAAAGGGTAAGTCCACCGATAACTCCAATAGTGTCAGAAACCAAATCTGAGTCTTCGAAAAGGGTGTTACCAACACTACCGTTGCCATCTGTCGACGGATCTGGGCCGCCACTCTCGGGATCAGAGCAAAGGGGGAAGGCATAGTTCCTCTGTGGCCCCCAATGTTGAAGGAACACATCCATTCCCATCGCCATCAGGTCCGGTCTCCAACTGAAGAATTGTGGGAGATGTGCATTGAGATAAGAGGCAAAGAGGTCTATCCTACAGGGACCTCGCATACCCATGCTCTCTACAAAAAAGGAAGGGTGAAGCCTTCAGTCGCTGTAATCCCTCAGGAGCCTAGAGTTCCAATCCGCTACTTGATTGAGCTTCCCCAACAGGTATTCCGCTATTACATTGATTTTGTGGTCCAGACAAAAGTGCCAAAATTCCTTCACTATGTTGGCCAGCATTCGAGATCTCATCCTTCCTAGGTGATTGATGTGTCTCCACGCTGACACATTGTCCATCCTGAGAAGGATACAACAATTGCTTTTCAGTGGAGAGATTGATTTTATGGCAAACGAGCCTTCTAACAGTTCTAGGCAGTTGATGTGCAACTTTAACTCGCCGGCTGACCAAAGTCCGCCGGTGGCAAAGTCTCCACATCGAGCGCCCCAGACCCATCGGCTGGCATCGGACTCTATTATGACATCCGTTGCAAGCTGCAATGTCCTCTAACAACCACAGACGTTCTTCTCAAGCGTCTGGGGACAGGGGGATTAGATGATCTTAAGAAAACCTTTTTTGTAGATAGTAAATCTTGAGGCGCTTGAAGGACCTGTAATGGAGGGGACCTGGAAAGATGGCCTGGATAGAGGAAGCCAGAAGGCCCACAATCCTTGCTCAGATTCACAACAAGATCCTTTATTTCGACAGGGTGGATCTGATCTCTCTCTTGATGGATCTGAGTTTGGTCAGGAGGAGAAGGAACTGGGCGGATATTGAATTTATCTGAAACCCCAGGAACTTTGCCTGTTGATTCGGGATGATCATGGATTTCTTGATATTTATGACAAAACCCAACTCCTGTATCAGTGACATTGTTCACTCTAAGTGAGTAAGGAGAAGGTTCCGATCTTGGGCCAGAAGAAGCATGTCGTCGAGATAGACAATCATGCGCACTCCCATTTCTTGTAGGTGAGTTACCACTTGTTTTAACAGTTTGGTAAAAACCCAGGGTGCTGAGGACAGGCCGAAGGGTAGTGTGGGATACCGGTACAATTGCCCTTTTCAGTAGAATTGAAGGAATTTCTGGTGAGAGGGAAAATGGGGACTGTGAGGTAGGCCTCCTTTAGATCCAATCGGACCATCCTATCCTGTTCTAACAGAAGATCTCTCCATAGATGGATCCCCTCCATCTTGAAATGCCTGTACATTACAAACGGGTTGAACTTGAGATTTAGAACCAATCTCTGTCCTCCTCCTTTCTTTTGCACCAGGAAAACGTTGCTGCGAAACCCTTCGGGAATTAAGGGTGATACGGCAATAGCTTTCTTGGCCAAAAGTTCTTGAAGCTTGGAGTCTCTAAAAATCTGTTATTTTAGGGAAAAAAGGAGAGGACGAGGTGGGGTCACTTGACACGGGGAATCTAGTAATTCTATCTGATACCCATGGACGGTGTGGAGAATCCACGCATCTATGGTTATCCGTGTCCAGTTCACTACATAATGTAACAGTCTTCCCCATAGGGAGATTATTGGAATCAGAATGGGACTTACCAGATGACTGGGCATCAAATTTTTGTAACCTCTGTTGACACCTCTGTTAAAACGGCCTCGAAACCCGTGGGACATGGGATGGATAGAAGCCTGCTTGGTCTGGCTCTTGTGTGTACCGTGGGGCGAAACCTCGCTGAGGGCTGGGGTTGACATAGCAGCCGGTCGACCATCCTCTGCCACAACCGGCCCTACCAGAGACCTGGTGGAAGACTCTTTTTAGCGAAGACTGAGACTTGTCTAAGGAAGCAAAGGTACTGACAAATGTTGCTATGTCCTTGACGAACAGTTCGCCAAATAACTGCCCCTCAGCCAGAGGGCCTGGTTCGGCTGCAGCCAGGTCCACAAGTTGAGGATCGATTCTGAAGAGGACAGATTTGCAGCGTTCTGAGGACAGGGCGCAGTTGGCGTTGCCAAGGAGGCAAACCGCCCTCTGGGTCCACCCAGCCAGGATCTCCGGATGAATAGCAGCTCCAGTCTCTTGCGCTTCCAGGGCTAGTTCAAGGATTTTGGCTAGAGGACCAGCAACATCAAACACCTTGTCTTGACATGCCCTGAGGGCGCAATCGAGGCTCTTTTTCGGGTCTTTTTCTATTTTTTCAAAAAGGTGGTCATCAAAGAGTCAATATCAGTGGTAACTGCCATTTTATGCGCGATAGGTCAGGAAGGGGACATTCTGATTTTAGGCGAGCTCTAGCCCCCTTATCAAAACTTTCCCTCAGGTGTATTTGCATATACTCTGCTACAGTTGGGGAGGGGGTCCAGTCAGCTGAGCGTGGATGGACAATGTTGAAGGGTCAAATAAAAAGGGGGAGGGATGGATGGGGGATGAAGAGTGTTTGCGCTTCTTGGTCCATTTGCGTGGCCTAGACTCTTAGGAAGAGTCTTGTCCGTGCCTGTGTCAGTGGTAGTATCCGGGATAGGGATCGGAAAAGCGGGGGAGGGGTAGGGGCATCATCTTGGGCCTGTTCTTTGGACTTTTAAAGAGAGGAATATGCCTGATCATGAGGCCAGGCAACCCAGGTAGGTTCGGGGATGGTGAGGGGGCAGGAGTAGGAGTAGGAGTACCAGAGGGGATATGGTTACTTGCCACCAGTTGTTCTAAATGCTGGGAAATAGGTAATAAGGCGGAGGAGAGGACCTTATCAAGTTTGGCATCTAACCTCTTATCAATAATCTCTTGCATAGATTCATCATAATAATATCCTTCATCATCACTGGCATCACACGCAGCCACCTCCTCCTCATAGACCTCGCAGTCTGACATGTCTCAGTAAATATATAGAAATATGTTATGTTATGTTAACTGTTTTTGTACCGCGCACAGCTGCCCCAGCAAAGGGGCGTCCTGGTGCCAAAAGAAGGTATACACAACACCACAATAAAGACGCTGAATCAGAGATTTTTATTAAAAAGAAAGGTTTTATTGGCACGTCTGAACTGGAGTAAGTCGTCAAGTGCCCGCATTTCAGCAGGAAGAGAGTTCCACAGTTTTGCGGCCACTACTCGAAAGGAGCGGCCGCCAGTCCTACTCAACAAGAAACGTGGGACAACAGACAGGTTCTGATCCATCGATCGAGAGGGGACATAAGGGGTCAGTAAGTTCATCAGTATAGGGGGGGCCGTGCCTTTTAAAATTTTAAAAGCCAAGCAAAGCACCTTAAACTCGATCCTCCGAGCAACAGGCAGCCAGTGGAGCGCTTGCAGTGTTCTTGAAACCGAACAACGCCTAGGCAGACCTACCACCGCTCTGGCTGCGGCGTTCTGCACTCGCTGCAGCCGCGTGAGTTCAGCCTGGTTTGTTCCTGCTAGCAGCGCACTGGCATAGTCTATCCTAGATAGTACTGAGGCTTGGACCACAAGCTGTCTAGTGGGGGCATCGAAGAATTTAAGTACAGGTCTGATGCCCCTGATGATGCCAAAACAAGAGGCTGCCACCCTCTTAGTATGGTAGGATCCAGCCAGACCCCAAGATTTTTTTATCTCCATTACAGGAGTAGGGGTCATTCCTAATTCGGGAGGCCATCAGTTATCATTCCACCATCCTGCCTGCTTTCCGACCACCATGACCTCTGTCTTCTTAGTGTTCAATTGGAGACAGTTCTGATTCATCCAATTGGCCACCGCACGTAGCCCCTCGCAAAACTTGAGGGCCTCCACAGCTGAGTCCCCACTCAACGTGACCGCCAGCTGCGTGTCATCCGCATAGGATACCATTGTCAGGCCCCAGCGTTTGACTACCGCAGCCAGCGGTCTGACGTATAGGTTGAATAAAGTGGGGCTCAAAGATGATCCCTGTGGGGCCCCCAGTGTCAGCGGGTAAGAGGTAGATTTACCGGGTGGGATCGCGACCTGGAATGATCTGTCAGAGAGGAAGGACCGGAACCAACACAAAGCAGACCCCCTAACGCCTGCTTCCTCTAGCCGCCGCAACAGGCTCAAAATTCTCCCCAGGGGGAAGATGAATTGTTTCTGCCAACAGGCTCTCGAGAACTTGGGCATCTGTCGGGAGCAAAGCCGGGGCAGTGGAGCCACACACTTACCCAAAAAGCTCTAGGCGCTAGGACTAATGGAGGGGAAGAAACCCCTACCTGCCTGCGCAGAGAAGGGTTGCCAAAAATGTGCTTCCAATATCACTGGTAATGGAGGGGTTAAGCACTCCCTAAGCGATGCCTGAAAAAAGTTGCCAGGATTAATTAAGGCCCGGTATCTGCTCCGACTGCCAGCTGCAATTACCCACGAACCAGCCCGGTGCGAGGCGTCTATATGGCTCGTAGAGGGAGCTGCTGGCGCACACATGCCTGTGCAGGCTCCCGAGACGCATGCAGGCCACCCAAACAGGCTCCAGCGTGTGCCTCGCTGTCTGCGGGAGGGGCCAGTCCCAGCCCACGCGCGAAGCGCAAGATGGGCAAAGCGCACTCAGCGTGAGTCAGCAGCAATAAAAAGGGGAAAACGCACAAAAACAAGGGGAAAACTACCGCGCAACACGCGCTGGGATAGATACAGTAATGAGGTGAGATCGCGCGTGGAGAACACAGCACGGCGCTAGCTCGTTATACAGCCATAAATAAATACATTAATCGATCTAAATCATGACAACAATGCATATAAAGCAAATAAGGTATAATAATGTCAATAAATGAGATAACGCTGAGATAACGCTGAACAAAGTAGAGAGGCACTCATCTTGACTGCGGAGCAGCAAAGTAAGAGGAAGCCAAGATGCCGCTTCTCTATTTTGTATGTTGTAAAATGTTACTATTGATTGAGGAGGGGTGGTTCAAAGCCTACGGGAAATGACATTTTTTTACAAACGTTACTTTATTCTCATTGGCTGCTGTGAGTCAGTAGAGAAATTGAGAAAGCATAATCTGAAGCCTCTGGTCCTGCCATTGATTTGACTCTCCCCGACACAGCAGTTCGGGTGAGGACAGTGTGGAGACCGAGGTTCTATCCGGCCTGTACGGGTGCTTGGCGCTGTGCTGCCATGGACGCTTCAAAGTACAGCACTGCAACAGCACCTCGAGTGACCTGGCTGTGCTTTCAGGTGAATGATGAAAAATGAATATTTTATTTAGACTCCCTCTTTTTCTCGCTCACTGCCTCTCTACATCAATATTTTATTCCACCTGTAATTTCCTCTGTGCGTCAGTTTGTATTATCAAATTAAACTCCAACACACACGTGTCTCCATTGATTGCAGGCACGTAAACGTATTACTTTAGCATAACAGGCAGGTCTGTATTCCAAGCACACATACCTATAAGCAAAAAGACGCATTTGAATAATCCACCCCACCGATGCATAAGTACATACTTCTATCAGTCAGCACAGATATATATGTTCTGTCCAATACACGTCACGTATATGTGTTATGTCAATGCGCAAGATCACCACTTTTCGCAAACAGGGTAATAGATTACACACATTAGCCTGCACATGCACGTTAACTTGCATGCTTTTCAGAATTAACACGCTATATTTCCCCAGCGAGCTTGCTCGTTTTACCCAACACAAACTCCGAACACCTTCACTTCCAAATCCACATCGACCCCAAGACCACACTCAGAGGCACCCTCCTCTACAGACCACCAGGACCCCGCGCTAAATTCAGTGAAGACATCACGGATTTCATCACTCCACACGCGCTCCCCTCCAAAGACTACATCCTTCTGGGAGACCTCAACTTTCACCTTGAAAAGATCAACGACCGCAACACCACCACCCTCTTGGACAACCTCGCCAACCTCTGACTTAAACAACTAGTCACTTCCCCCACCCACATCGCAGGTCACACACTCGACCCCATCTTCACCTCCAGCAATCATATCTTCTTCAGCCACACTACGGATCTCCTCTGGACTGACCACAGCTGCGTTCACTTCACCTACAACAAGCCAAAACCCACCAACCACCTCCAACCAACTCTGCAAAGAAACTGGAACAAAATCACCACCGACCAGATCTCCGCATCGCTCCTTCTAAACATCCCAGCCCACTCTTCTAACCCAAACCAAGCCGCCGCCAACCTCACCCTATGGTTATCCAACACTGCCGACACCTTAGCACCACTGAAAAAACGTCAAAGCAAACCTGGCAGCAAGAAGGCCTCATGGTTCAACGATGATCTTAAGAAGTCCAAGAAACTCTGCCGCTCCCTTGAAAAGGCCTGGAAAAAAGACCCAACCACTAGCACCAAAGACGCCTTCAAAAACGCCACCCGCACTCACCACCAACTAATCCGAAAGGCCAAGAAAACAGCATTCAAGGATCGACTTGACAACAACGCCCACAACAGCAAGGAACTTTTCAACATCGTCAAGGAATTTTCCAATCCCTCGGCCAACTCCAACGACATCACCCCCTCTCAAGCCCTCTGCGACTCCCTAGCCTCATTCTTCCACAACAAGATTGCAGACATCCACAACAGCTTCGACAACCAACCCAGAGACCAACCCACCCAACCATATGCTGAACATTCTCCCCCCGTGAACACCCTTAACGACTGGAACCCAATCTCCACTGAGGACACCATCCGCCTGATGAATTCCATCCACTCGGGATCCCCCACAGACCCATGTCCTCACCACATCTTCAACAAAGCAGACTCCGTCATAGCACCGCACCTCCGAGACGTCATCAACTGCTCCTTCAATTCCGCCACCTTCCCGGAAGACTGGAAACACGCTGAACTCACCGCCCTTCTGAAAAAACCCACAGCGGACCCCACCGAACTCAAAAATTACCGCCCCATTTCGCTCCTTCCATTCCCGGCCAAAGTCATCGAGAAAGCTGTCAACAACCAGCTCGCCGCTTTCCTCGAAGCCAACAAATCCCTCGACTCCTCACAATCTGGCTTCCGAGCAAAACAGCACTGAGACCGCCCTCATCGCAGCAACAGACGACATTCGAACTCTACTGGACAATGGAGACACAGTCGCCCTCATCCTCCTAGACCTCTCTGCAGCATTCGACACAGTCTGCCACAGCACCCTTTTACAACGCCTCAATAACATCGGAATACAAGGAAAAGCACTTGAATGGATCACCTCGTTCCTCACCGGAAGAACCCAGAGAGTCCGCCTTCCACCATTCAAGTCCGAGGCCACTGAAGTCATCTGTGGCGTACCACAAGGATCCTCACTCAGCCCCACCCTCTTCAACGTATACATGAGCCCCCTCGCGGCCATCGCCCGCCAACACAACCTCAACATCATCTCTTACGCGGATGACACTCAACTAATCCTTTCTCTCACCAATGACCCCAGCACCGCCAAAACTAACCTACACGAAGGAATGAAAGAAGTTGCCGAATAGATGAAACACAGCCGTCTGAAACTGAACTCAGACAAAACAGAAGTCCTCATCTTAGGTACATCCCCCTCTGCATGGGACGACTCTTGGTGGCCGGAAGCCCTTGGAAAAGCACCCATCCTGACAGACCACGCACGGAACCTAGGCGTCATCCTGGATTCTTCACTCTTAATGAACAGACAAGTCAGCGCCGTATCCTCATCCTGCTTCAACATTCTTCGCATGCTCAAAAAAACATTTCGCTGGATCCCCACCGAAACCAGGAAAACAGTCACCCATGCTCTGGTCACGAGCCGACTGGACTACGGAAACACCCTCTACGCAGGTACTACCGCTAAACTCCAGAAGAAACTCCAACGAATCCAAAACGCCTCAGCCAGGATCATATTAGACATCCCGCGCAACGAACACATCTCTGGTCACCTGAAAGACCTCCACTGGCTACCCGTCAATAAGAGAATCACTTTCCGACTGCTAACCCACGCACACAAATCACTCCACGACATCGGACCAGAATGCCTCAACTCACGACTGTCCTTCTACACCCCCTCCCGCCAACTACGTTCTTCCAGCCAAGCCCTCACCACTGTACCTCGCATCAACAAGACCACCATGGGAGGCAGATCCTTCTCATACCTGGCTGCTAAAACATGGAACCCACTCCCTGCTTACCTTCGCCTTACCCAGAACCACCTAGCATTCAGAAAGCAACTTAAAACGTGGATATTTGACAAGTAATCCTCCTCCCCTTCCTAAGCGCCTTGAGACCCTCTGGGTATGTAGTGCGCTATATAAATTCTCTGACTTGACTTGACTCTGACTTGACTCTTTCAACACACACTCCTACATTACCCTCTACACACATGTGCATTATTGCAACACTGCTGGCACACTTTAGGTAAAGCACATTGTTCCAGCACATATAGGAACACTACATATAACTGTTGCTTCCCACCCATGACGTGATTCATGAAACACGCAAGAACACAGGCAGAGTAGTGCCTGCCTCCAGCACCTCGCTAAGGCAGAAGCTGGGTTTCAAGCGCCAGTGTGAAGTGTTCAGTGTTAGACACCATGAGAAACTAGCAGTACCATAACTAATGCTATCACCTAGTGTTTTATCACTTAGTTCATGTTGTTTGGCATAAAGCCTATTATTTTTATAAAAACACATGATGCGACAAACATACCTGCTGCCAACCCATTGGTGGGAAGTGTCTGTACAGCTCTAACGAGGCCATGCCCATGACGGCTTGGGGCTCGGCATTTTCCAATACGGTTTCCTGTTTTCTGTGCCCTGGGAGCCCATCATGGCCTCTTAGTAAGCCCTATGGTGCGTCAATCAAGCTAATGTAAATAGAATTGCGAATGCGCTCCTTCCCTTATCTTCTCATGAGTTTATGCTGAAACTGCCAAAGTGTGTGCGTGCAAGCAGCGCTGTTAATCGCCCCATCACAGCATGTCAAAGACAATACAAAAAGGTTACGCATTTAGCGGCCCCATCTGTTGCACTGCTTTAAAAAGAACATTTTCCATTTCGACCAGGCCTTAACTGTAAACAAAGTGATCCATTTTAAACCAGTCAACTTGTCATGTTCATTATCATAATCTCTGGGTCTTTTTACAATCAATCCGGGGACAGATAGATAGCACTGAATACTTTATTCATGCATTTTCAAAACGCTGTTTGTAGCCAATCCAAGCTTTAACATGAGCGTGTGCAGTCAATCATATTTCAGTACAGGACTCTCGATGTAACCAATGCATTTCGAACCTGTCTGGTTCTTCGCAGGGGTCGCTGTAACAAATTTAAAAAGATGCGCTTAAACAACCACTCTAGAACATAACCTGCCCAATACCTGAAAAAAATAATAACCCTTAACCCAACCCGAAGTCCCCTCCCTTAACCATCCCTGCAGCCACCCCATCAACTAACCAATGTGAAGCATGTTTGTAAACGAAAACTACTCGCATGTCCTACAACTAATTAGCGCCCAAAAACTCATATTACCCTTGAAACTACAGTTAAGGCCTGGTCGAAATGGAAAATGTTCTTTTCAAAGCAGTGCAACAGATGGGGCCGCTAAATGCGTCAATCAAGCTGACACCTCCTCCTAGTGCCCCTATGGGGCTATCTGAGAGAAGAGCCTCACTATTAATTAAAGCTCTCACTCAGCGGTAGCAAACACGCAGGGGTGCTCTCTAGCATACGACCTCTTCAGAGAGGTACACAAATAGGGATTCTGCGCTATTCTGGAAGAGTTAGGTAGCTGACAGTGTTATTGTGTGTAAGGTAATTTACTTGTCTATTACAGCCCTGCAGAAATTTCAAACTGTAAACAATTCATTTTACTTTTTGTCTACATCATGTGCTCTCCCTACTGTGCAATATGACCTGGTGCCATCCTCGTTGTTTCTGATGTGGCATCTATTACTGGGAGTTTAAAGTGTTCCAATATGCTGTGGGGATTTTTATTTTTACATGTTTCGAGATCCCCGTTACTGATCCAGTGGGTTGGTATTGGGAGAGCGCGGCACTGCTGAAGGCACTCAGTCTGTGTCCCGAGATATACGAGCAGGAAAGCGAAGGAAGTTAGTCTAGTATTCACTTGATACAGTGACGTTCACACAAAAGATGTATGGACAGCTTTTTGCTAAATAAATTGAAACATTAACAGAAAAACTCAGCATCAGAAAAACAATGTTGACCGCACTCTACCGTAATATTTCAACTTTACTCTTTGCAAACAACGCACAAAAATGTACGGATCCAATAATACATTAAAGACATTGTCGTAAATACAAGTCAGTTTCTAAAAAGAACATTACTTGTAAAGCTCAAGAAATGGGGACCATGTTCCCCCAAATCCATCTAATCTCTGTTCAACACTTATACTACACCATTGTACCTGGTAGTAATTTGTCTAGGTTCCATTTCCAGGATGTCTTCCTCCGGCTTAACTAACCTACATTCTCACCTTCATTTAATTGTTCAAGGGCTAAACACGAAAAAGAATCAAATGGAGGCACAGCGTTCTACATCCCTGGAATTTCACTGAGACCAGCTATGTCATGCTAATACCCTGCCATTTGGCAAACAATTATTATTATTTGAGACAGGCAACACGTTCTTCTGACATTTTTCTCAGTCAGTGCCTCAAACTCGGAGTTTTGTCTCCACTTTCTGAATGTATGTTTGTGTGGTGCCCTAACAGTGTTCTGGACGACGGCTGTGGGAAGTTTTGAAGCGCTGCACCCAGCTAAAAGGTATCTCTGAGTGGGTGCAAGGAAGAGGGGGGTGGATTTACACACAATACCACTGGCAAACGTGTGAAGTGTAAGGGTGCTGCTTTGCTATTTTTAATACACATTTCTAATTCTTGGTCCCCCGCACGGACATCCCCCTTTCTTTTTCAACCTTCCTCTGTCTTTTCTATCCTTCCTCCACTTTTCTTTTCTTTCTCATTTTTTCTTTCTCTCTCACTACTTTTCTTTCTTCTTCCCTGTGGGTCTTTCTTTCTCCTTCATTGTCTCTGTCTTTTATGCCATGCCATTCTCCCTTTCTCTTTACACCCCATCAGTCTCTTCCTCCCATTTCTCTCTATTTTCGTTCTCCCTTTCTTTCTTACTCCCTCCCTTACTTCCAACACTTCCTTCCAGCCCCTCCTTTGCTTTTATTCTTTCTACTGCCCCTTCTCTTCGCTCTAACTCTCAGCATCCCCCACTTTCTCTATTTTCACAACATCCTTCCCTTTCTCTCTTCAACCTTCTGTCCCTTTCCTTGACTTCTTCCTTTGTTTGAGTGTTTAGCCTCTTAAAACAACGCTCTATGGCTCCAGAGACGTATTTAATTACGAAATGCATGAAGCCTTTGTTTAACTTGTCATGATAATGATTCTAGTTATGGGTGCAATAAATGCTTTGTTTTTTGTCCACCTTTCACCTCTTCTCCCCATAGCATCACTAATTTCTAGCCTATATATCAGGTACACATATTTTTATCCTTGTGCGAACCCATTTACCTAATCGCCCAACTTTATAATAAAACCAGTACCAACACAATATAGTGCTTTTCTCAAAAAATAAGTCAGAGCCCTTCAACAGACTTTCAATAATTGATATTGAACAACTATTCACTAAACTACAATTTACAACAAAAAACTACTTTTTATTATTCATATATGTGAAACCTAATGCATTTAACAATGGCTGTTTATGAATACGTTTTATTGGCTGTAGGATGCATCTTAATGGGGTCCTGTAATGTAAACTATGAAAACTTTACCAGGCACATCTCAGTGACCGTTTTAAGCTGCACAATTTAATTTTACCTGTATTTTCGCAGTTACTAATCTATCAGCTAGATTCATCATAGTCCCGTTTTGCGAGTCCTTAATAGTGATTATTAAGGAATCGCTATTAAGGACTTGCAAAACGGGATTAATGTAGGAATAGCTAAATAAATTGCGATTCCTACACATTCCTTATTTGCGATTAGCTAATTGCTAATCGCAAATAAGGAATAACTCCCCATTCATTCCTATGGCCCATAGGATTGAAATAGAGATTCCTTAAATGCAATTCCTCGCAAATGTGCGAATTCTTTATTAGCGAATTTTGCATTTGGGATGATGAATCCCAAATGCAAAAATTGCACTCACAAAAGTCCAGATTCTCAGAATCTGGCCCTTTGCGAGCGCAATTAAGCTTGATGAATCTGGCCGTTAGTTCTTTATGCAAATGTCTAGCTTTTGCTGGTATTATCTCATACTCAGGTAAGTTAACGAGTCACCGAAATCTAAAGGGAATTGTTTCTCTTTGTGGAAAGTCTTGCCTGCTATCCATCTTCTTCTTTGGCATTCATTTCTAATTACAAAGTGGTTGCCTTGCTATCGCTTTCTTACACATCCTACTGCAATGTAGATCTCAGGTATTTGCATTTAAAAAGGCAGCTTTTAGCCCGAGGTGGGTCTCTTCTCCTGCTCCTGCATTGCAATGCAAATCATCCAAAGCACTTTAGTTTTTGTGACACCACTTTCAAGTCTATCAGAACAGAAAGCGTTTAGCACCTTTTGAAATCCCGGAAAAGGCACACCTACACTTCGCATTATCTATCTATCCGGTCCCCTGAGTCTAGTTCATCATTCTCCGGTGATGATGCTGGCGGTAATCTGATGGGGTGTTACCTGCAAAGCAGGGGAGGAACATAGCAGTGAGATGATTTACCTTTTAAGTTACATTTGATCAAGGTAGCTTAATACTAAGCATCCTCTTCTGAGCACACTTAATTTTTGTACACAAGGGAATGGAAGTTCAGAAAGAAGCAGGAGAGTGAGAGAGAGATGCACACACAATCACACAGTGCAATCAAGGATGAGTCAGGGCAAGTGAGGTACAAAGAGATGTGGGGTCGTAACAGATAGTTGCAAGGCCCTTAACAACTATTTCTCAGACATATGCAGGTAGGTGGTAAGATGTGTCCTGCAGCAAGCAGACATTGAGGACCGCCAGACTCGTGGAGGTGCGTCGGCGGCCGTCCAGCCACTGCTGCACCAGCGCCCGGCTGCCCTGTTACAACTACGGCGGTCGGACCGCCATCGCTGCGTGGGTGCGCCAGGGAACTGTGATTCCCTGGCGGTGCCGCTGTGGTGTAGAGGCAGCAATATGCTTGGAGGTGACACCGCGGTCCCGCAAAGCATATTACGAGTTTCCTCTCCACCATGGTTTTTATGGCGGTTTCTCCTCCAGAGAGGAAACAACAGTTGCCTCTGGGCCCTGAGGTGCATGCAAGGAGGTACAACGTGTGCCCCCTTATGTGTATGCACCACAGTTCCTGCACAGCATGGTCTTTACCATGCTGTGCAGGAACTGTTTTCGGTGTTCCCATTGTGGTGCCCATTTTTTGAGGCACAGCCGTGGAAATGCTAAAAAAAGCTCGCCAGACAGGAGGGAACCACGGAGTTGGCAGGGAGGGTGTAGGCCACCAGCACGGCAGTCCGCTCCAGCAGCGACAAACTCGTAATGGGGGCATAGTAATTGCCAGGTAAAAGCACAACTTGGCATTAGATTTCTGATTCAGAGTCCACATTGAAAGCAGAAAATTAACATTTAAGGCTACACTCGAAGTTGCTGAAGCTCATAATAAATACAAATAAAGTCAGCATGTAAAACACAAAGGCAAATGGAAAATTGAAAGGCCTCACAGAAACGTAATGTCAAGAAGGGGCGGAGGGCTGGCTGGAAGTCATGGATGCTGGTAGAGCTGGGTAAGCCAACAAACTGAGGACGAGCTCAGCCAGAGCCAAGCCATGCAAATCAAGCAACAAAGATCACGTACAGTTATAAGAAAGGGCCTTCAAAATTCAAAAAATTATGTGTCTTTAACATGCAGAAGCATTTCACCTCACTGCATTAAGACGCATGTATTAAAAGTGATAGTTTATTTTTTTTGTAAAATTTTTATTTTGTAGTATGCAAGGTGAAACGGAAAAGGGGGACGGGTATAGAGCAAGAGGATAAAAGGAGAAAGAAAAAGAAGAACAGGCGAAAGGTCGCCACGAATCCCCACACAGGGGGAGCAATGAGTGGGGAGGGAAAATGTCCGCAAAGGAAGGGGCAGCAGAACTCCAAAGTCCACACCATGATGCCAGGGGCCGGGCAAAGCAACAGAGGCGCGGGCAGGAAGGCCTGCCCATCATAGCGTCCAAATCATGCCAGGCGTTCCAACAGTAGAGGCAGTGTCCCTGGTCAGGGGGAGCAGTCCCAGCCCCAATCAAGACTCATTGTCTATCCCAAAAGCAAGGTAAGTCGCAAAGATGAAGACAAGAAATAACTTCCCCAACTACCCCCCCTCCCTCGTCCCTCCCCAACATTCACCTCCCCCCAGTGGTGGCGACACCAAGCACACAGTCCATCACAGTCACTCTCATAATCAAATCTGGAAAAGATGAAGGGTCCGCAGCGCTGAAGGACACACTGCCGAAGGAAGGCTTCGGGACAGAAATCTCACAAGTGGGCCCCAATTATACATAAAGTTCTTACAATTACCCAGAAAAATGTCAGAGAGACGTTCCATGCTCAACAAGCGCCACAACCGGGCATGCCACAAGGAGACAGCAGGGGCAGACGGGGTCTTCCAGGCGGCCGCCAAGGTCATCTTAGCCGCACCCAAACACAACCACATAATACGCTTATCCGCCCTAGTTTGATGCTCGAGCAGTGGGTCCCTAAGGCCTAATAGGACAAAAGCCATGGAGTCAGGGAGAGGGTAACCCAAAATATCCTTTATGCGGGAGAGAATCTCGGCCCAAAATGGCTTAATGGAGGGGCATTCCCACCATATATGGCTAAAGTCCCCCAACATCCCACAGCCTCGCCAGCACCTATCTGAAGCTGTTGGAAAAATGCGGCGCAATTTAGACGGATACAGGTACCAATCAAAGATGAGTTTCATATGGGCCTCTCTGAGGTCAGTAGAGTGGTTATGCGCCGTCACATCCCGCCACAGGCCCTGCCACTCACAGTCAGAGATGTCCCTCCCTAACGTGGATTCCCAATGGTCCTGATATCGCGGTCTCGGAGACACAGTAGTATCTAGTAGCAACTTATATAGGAAAGAGATCACTCCTTTCATGGTGGAGGTGCGAAGGAGGAAGGATTCAAATGTAGTCAAGGGTCTGGTGGTGGCATCCACCACTGAAGGCGACGTCGCCCAGTGCAGGAGCTGGAGATGTCTAAATCGCTCTGTTGGCAGAACTCCGTAGTCCCTCATACAGTTGTGGAAAGTGAGGGGTTTGGTGCCATGGAACAGGTGGGTGAGGGCCCTGCAGCCACCCTCCCTCCACGCCTCAAAGGGACCCTCCGTCAAAGCCGGGGGGAAGGCCGGGTTAAAATGAATCGGGGTGAACGGGGATGGGAATGTGGTCCATCGGTCATCGCCACTCACCGCGTCCCAGACCTTCAATACCGTGCTCGTGGGGGTGCTAATGTATGCGTTCCTGGGCCGGTCCATCTTAGGCTTCCAGGCCAGATCCCAGATGGAGCGGCCCGCAACACTCCGATCCATGTGGAGCCAATGCTTCTCCGAAAATTGTTGGGACCACTCCACCAGAACTCTCAATTGGGCAGCTTTGTAATACAAATGCATGTCCGGAAAGCCCACCCCCCCCTCTAAGCGCGGGCATCGATGAACCGCAAACGGAAGCCGCGCTCGGCCACCTTGCCAAACATATTTCAGCATCACGGTCTTCAATCGGCGAAAGTAGTCCAGCCCTATCGGGATAGGTAAAGCCTGAAAGAGGTACAGAAGCTTGGGAAGAAGAACCATCTTGATTGCATGAATCCTGCCGAGCCAGGAGATGAATTTGGGCTTCCACCGTTCCAGTTCAGCCCGGATCGATGTCAACATCGGGGGAAAGTTAGCCTGGAACAGGGCACCTATGGTGGAAATCAGTCGCACCCCCAGGTAAAGCAAGGACGACGACGCCCAAGCAAGCGAAGTGAGCATCCGAGTCTGTTGCACCTCCCCTGCGGACAGGGTCAGATTCAAGATGTAGGACTTATCAAAGTTAACCTTAAAGCCCGCCACCGCCTCGTAAGTGGAGAGTACTGAGTGGACATGGGGTAGCGACAGTGCCGGGTCACGAATGGACAAGAGGACGTCGTCGGCAAAGAGCGAGATCTTATGCTGTTCGCCCGTAAAGGGAAGCCCCATAATTCGCTCATTCTCCCGCACCGCCAACGCCAATGGTTCTATGCTGAGGGCGAAAAGGAGGGGCGAGAGGGGACATCCCTGGCGCGTCCCCCGGGAATGACAAAAACTCCCGGATCTGTGGCCATTGACCAACACTCGAGAGGTAGGGCTACGGTAATTGGCCTCAATCATGCGGACGAAATGGGGCGAGAACCGGAAGGCCACCAGTGTCTGGTGCAAGAACCCCCAGTCCACGCAGTCGAAGGCCTTCTCCGCATCAAGCCCCACCAGCACCGCAGGTATGCGGAACCGTTCCGCCTTTTCAATGAGGTGTACTACGCGGCGCAGATTATCATGAGTCTGCCGACCCTTGATGAACCCAGATTGGTCAGGATGGATCAAGGCAGGCATGAGGTCCTGAAGTCTGCTCGCCAAGATGGAGGAATACAATTTAGCGTCCAGGTTGAGGAGCGCTATCGGGTGGTAAGACGTACAGGAAGTAGGGTCCTTCCCCGGCTTGGGGATTATAGTAATCAGCGCTTCGGCCATGGAGTCCGTGGTCCTACCATCAGTCGCCATGGCATTGAAGAGGGAGACTAAGTAATCACAAATGTCAGAGGCGAACGTCTTGTAGAAGAGGGCCGTGTAGCCGTCAGGCCCAGGGGCCTTATGCAGCTTTAGGGCCTTGATGGCGTCCAGGACCTCCTCCTGAGTGATGGGGGAGGACAGCAAGTCATTCCATTCATTAGAGACTTTTGGGAGAGGGAGCCCCTCCAGAAATTTGGACTGAGCCTCCGGGTCGAGAGCGTCATTCGAGTAGAGCGCTGCATAGAAGCGACCAAATATGGCCGCCTTGTCCGCGTCTCTGTGCTGAACAGAGCCCGCGTGATCACGCACTCCCCCTATGTAATCCCGTTCGCGTTTGTCACGAAGTTGCCGGGCAAGATGGCGCCCAATCTTGTTGCCCTGGGAGTAGGAGGTACGCCGGAGGCGCAGAAGAGTAAATTCCGCCCTGTTGTTATAATGGGCCCTCAGCTTCCCGCGCACCGCCGTTAGGGGGCGTAAAGTCACCCTGGAGGGGTTCGCCTTGTGGGCCTGTTCTAAAGTGGCAAGTTCTGATTCAAGAGCCTCCCTCTCCTCGTGTCTCAGTTTGTTCAGGTGCGCGTTGAGAGCGAGGCAAGTGCCCCTTAAGGAGGCCTTGCACGCGTCCCACGTGTTGTATACCGAGGTGTCCGAAGGAGGATTGAGGAGAAAGAAATCACCGATAGCCTTGCGTAAGGCCTTACAGGACAGGTCATCCCTCACCAGAGCTGCTGGGAAATACCATTTGCGCCAACCGTCCCCCCCGGGGGCCCAGTGCAGTCCCAGAACTACCAGGCTGTGATCGGATAAGGAGAGTGGAAAGATATTAGACAATTGTATATCCCCCCGGAGAGCCTGGCTAACCAAGACATAGTCAATGCGGGAGTACGAGCGATGAACGTTAGAGAAAAAAGTGTAGTCCCTAGTTTGTGTATGGACAAAGCGCCAACTGTCTACCAGCCCCATATCACTCAACTGACGCTTAGTATCCTCCGAGAAGATGCCAGTGTCCGCCCTGCGTGTTCTAGAAGCATCCAAATCCCTGTCCCATACCATATTGAAGTCACCCAGCAAGATCAAGTGTCCCTCCACAAAGTCCCCCATCTTATCCAGCAAGCCCTGCAAAAAGCCATTCTGACCCGCATTCGGAGCATACACTACAACAAAAGTACAGAGGCGGCCGTGCAACATCCCCTTCACCATCAGCCAGCGGCCCTCTTTATCAGCATTCACTCCCAGGGGCTGAAAGTGTAGAGAAGCCCGGAAGAGAAGGGCCACCCCTCTATGCTTCGTGGCCGCGGACGCCCTGTAGATAAGAGGGAACTGTCTATGGCGGAGCCTCAGCTCGTCCTTCCTAGCCAAGTGGGTCTCCTGAAGGGCGACCACGTCCAAGTGATGGTCCACAATGTACTTCCAGAGCTTCTGCCTCTTCTGTGGGGAGTTGAGGCCTTTCACATTCCAAGTTCCTATGCTAATAGTCATAACGGGGAGATAGAACTCCACGCCATGCATACGTCCGAGCAGCCACTCATCCCAATCAGAACCCTGACACACACCGGGCCCCAAGCCCATCGAAGACATGTAATCAAAGGGACCCAGAGGGAAGGGCCCTGCCACAGCCACACCCAGGGGGCCACCCCTCCACTCCCCGAGACTCCCATAACGGCTACTGTTCCAAAAAGCACCAGGGCCCAAGGACCCCCCGTACAGAGCAAAATACAAACCGCAGGAGCGAACATCGATGAAGTCACACACACCATACAGCTAGCACACAAGGTCGCCACCACCACTCCCCCAAACCCCAACCCCAACCAAAACTGTTCTGCCATTACAAGTGCTTGTAAAGCACAAACTGACCCACCCCCCCACAACAACCCAAAAGCCAAAGAAACAGAGCACAAGGCCCGCAACCTGGAATGTACGGTCAGCAGTTCCAATGGGCCACAGGTCACACGGTCCACATCAGACTGGTATCGAATGGGGGCACCAGATCAGGGGCCCCCAGGGCCGATGCCCGGGGTGTCTTCTCCAAAAGTACCATAGTACCCCAGGGCCGTCGGAACAGAGGCGCCCCGGCGCCCAACCATCAAAGAAGGCAGGGGTCATGCCGCTCCAGAGGACTGCTGAGAATCCGCAAGGGTGGCCGAGGCCACCGACGCCACCGCTGATCCTCTCTCCTGCAGGCTAATAGAGTGGTCCGGTCGCAGCCGCTCCGGGGAAGCCCCAACCCGGTGCCATGATGAGGAGCGACGCCGGCGCCGCGAAGGTGAGGACCGCGCTGCCTGCGAAGGCGGGTCTTCCTCCAGTCCCAACAGCTCCCTCGCGAACTTCAAGGAGCGGATTTGCACCAACCTGTTCTGCCACCGGAATATAATCCGGAAGGGGTGACCCCAGGAGTAGGAGATGCCCTGTTCCCTCAGATAGGTAGTCACCGGCCGGAATTCCCTCCGTTTCTGAAGCGTGGACGCTGCCAAATCCTGGAACAGCTGCGGTCGATGGTCTCGGAAGCTCAAGGAGGAGAGGGCCCTGGCTTTCCGGAGGATGCGTTCCTTAATCTGAAAATCATGGACACATGCTAGGATGTCTGGAGGAGGGCCTCCTCGCCTGGGTAGACCAACTCTATGCACCCTGTCCAGTTTAATCTCCAGAACGTCCTCCTCGTCTAGCACCTGGAGGAAGAGGGCCTGCACATAACCCCTCAAGTCACCAGCCTCACCGTCCCAGGGGACCGCTCTGATACGGATGTTGTTTCTCCTGGAGCGGTTCTCCAGGTCCTCGGCGTACGCTTGCAGATTCAAGTTCTGGTCTGTAAGGCGAAGAACATCTTGCTGTAACTGGTGGACGTCATTCGCCATACTCAGGTCATGGTCTTCTAACACGGCCACCCGCTCTCCGATGCCGTCCACATCCCTCCGTACCTCACGCAGGTCCGACGCCAGCTGAGCCCGTAGTTCGGAGATGTCCTCTTTGATCGAGGCGAAGAGTTCCGACATGAATGCCTTGGTGGCCGGCGCCTCCTCATCCGATTGTCTCGCCGAGCCACTCGCTCCTGGGGAGTTTGGCGGTTGCGATGCCTTGGAGGCTACCTCCTTCACTGTCCTCCCTTTGCGAGGCAAGTTCGACATTGCGGCGGGGCTGCGGAACAAGGCCGTCCAAGCTGTAGGCCGCGTAAGAGCACCTGCGTCACAAGCAATGGCCGCTCGAAAAAATGGCGGCGCAAGGCCTCCCAGCAAAGAAGCCGAGGAGTGGCCGCGGAGCCGGCGCTCCCGTCTCATGGAGCCAGGCCGCAGTCAGCCACTCGGCACAGTGCACAACTGGACCCTCTGCCTCCGGATCGCACGGGCCCGACGGAGGGACCGTGCGGCAGTCCAGGTTCCACGAGGCCGCCGGCTTCTGAGCCTCCCGGCTGTCCAAAGCAAGTGGTGCACCACCAAACCAACGTCCCGCTGCAGTGGAGGGAGCCTGAGGGCTGGGAAGGCAGAAGACGTCCGCCGCTCCGTGAAGCCACGCCCAGCCGACGCCGAGCCACTGCGCCCCAAGACGGCCTCGCTTTCACGCAAAGCCGGTGCTTAGCAGGCCCGATGCTGAAGATCTTCCAATGGCGCCGTACGACCACTCCGGGATTCTCCGAGCGCACCGGACCACCCCGCTCAGTACCGCCGGCTTCTGCGGTCGTCTTAGAGCGGATTGAGGCCCCGTAGGCGATGCTGTACAATGCTTAGCAGGTCGGGCGCCGGAGCGACTCAAAAGCACGTCTTACTCCGACGCCATCTTGGCCACGCCCCCAAAAGTGATAGTTTTTAAACATGAATTGACAAAATATTGCTCCCCCACCCTGCTGAGAATGTTGCTGGTGAATTAAGAAGTAAGGACTTGATTACGATCTTGGCAGATGGGATACTCGTCACAAACACGACAGATATCCCGCCCGTTGTATTACCCTTCCATTATATCTAACCCTGGGCTAAGTACTTCGCTGTGCCCACAGAGTGGGCGTAGTGTTGCCTACTTCGCCCTTTGCGAAGTAGGCGTAGCTGGCAACACTACTCCCACTCCGTGGATGTAGCGAAGTTACACATGCGCTTTAGTATCCGAAACAGCGGCGCGATTACAAGAGGGAGTCCCCGGGACGCAGCGGACAAGGTAAGTGGTTTTTATTCATTTTAAAAAGGTAATTTAAGTATTTTGGGAGGGCGGGAGGGAGGCGGGTGGCGCATAGTGGGGCTACGCGAAGTGCGTGGGTGGGCGTAGTTTCTCGCTCACTTCACGTAGCTTCGCGTAGCCCCACTACGCCTACTACGCCCAGGGTAAACTATATTCTATGGAGCTTGTAATGCGGCCGATGGGATATATGTCATATTTGTGATGGAGTATTCCATCCGTCAAGTTCGTATTCGAGCCCTAAATCAGTTGCCATGCATTTTCTATAGGTGACCTAAGCTCTCAATGCAGATTGAGCAATAATATAGGATATTAAATCAAACGAGAGCTTTATGAAGAGTGCACATCCTGATCACATATATTTAAAGGTACTTGAACATATGGTAATAAACAACACTCAGGCTAGGTGACATCAAGCATTTGCCTAGAACCACACAATTTGGTCAAGCAAGGTAGCAGAAATTGAGTCCAGTTTTCGGGTTTTAGATTGCAATTCAGCCCTGGATGAGCACTTCTTTCCCCATCAAAGGTTAATGTTTTGTTTTCTTGGCATGAGTGACAGTCAGACTCGACATTTTGTGGTAGTTTGACTAAGCCTGAACCTACCTTGCCCAATGACATAAGGGGGCTACATAACTGACATGCAGATATATTTTTTTCAGGTCAGGAGATTTGCTGTGATTCACAGGAGAGTGAGCCACAGCTGGGATTCGAACCCGCTCATTATGGTCCACGATCAGCAGCTCTAACCACTGCTTCACATCTCCCATGATCGTCTTTTTAGATTTGGGGGTCTCCGGTTGGCACAGGTAAGAACTTGTGACAAGCAGGGACCCTCTCCTCTAGTCAGGTTAAGGGGATCACCCTTTAAAATAACCCCTGCCCACCCTTTAGGTTGTGTGGCGCAAGCAGACAAGGCTAGTCTCAGGGCGTCATAGGTTAAGCATCTGCAAAACACATACAGTAATTAAAATGACCCACCACAAATGGACACCAGTCTGTGCTTTATAAAAATCATAGACTTTATATAAATATAACTTTCTTATGCAGGCTTAACTTATAAGACCATAAATAACGTCGTTTACATGCACACAATTCTTTTATCTTAATAAGAGGTTTCTTGTAAATAGCTTTGGCTCAGGTTTGCGCATTTCTTAATCATGGGAGTGGCCCTCTGCTGGGGCAATGGTGAAAGGATGGATTATCAATAGCGCGGACCTTTTGGTCCACTGCGGGCACCCGTTGGTGCGATGCGCATAGACAGTACCTGGCTTCTTGTAGCAAAAATGCGGGGCAACAGGAGATGTTCCACTGCAGTGCCTTCGTGGAGATCCGGCTGAGGAGAGGCGCCGCAGTGCCGGGCATCTAGGCGGGACCTCAACGAGGCGCTGCGGAGGGTCCGGGTCGTAGGCGATCCTTCGTCGCGGCCCAGGTACCCCAGAGGCAGCGGTGCGGCACGGAGCGGCCTGTAAGTATTCCAAGGTACAGAGCTGCTCTCAGTGCGGCACGGACTCAGGGGGGGGAACGGTACGGTGCAGTACACCTTCACATGTACGCACCGGGCTGGGCAAATCAAAAGGCTGACTTGTACGATGGCGGCCTGCGAGCCGTATCTTCTTATTGCAGACAGGATCCCAGGGGTGGCAGTGCGGCACGGAGCGGCCCAGTACGACTCATAATGGGCGGCTTCCCTTGTGCGGCGCGGCCCCGGGAGGTGAGGAAACAGTGGGCTGGAGTACGCTTCGAGCATACGCAGCGTAAGTGCTCAGTGCGATTTAGTACGCTTCAGGCATACGTGGCGTACAGGCAGGCACAGCGTGGTTGAGTACGCTTCAAGCGTATGTGGCGAACGGGTGGTGTGATGGTCTATGCTTCCAGCGTACGCGTCGCACCTTTGTGCCCTGATGCGGCGGACGGCACGTTAGTAGCAAGCACGAGCCGTACTTGGAATCCTCACATGTGGTGCGGCTTTGGGGACTGGAGAGTGCGGGCCGTACTTTTCAGGGTACAAGCTGGCCGGTTCGTTACGGCTTGGATGCGGTGGCAATGCGGCTCGAACAGGGGTGAGCGTGAGCACGGTGCGGTGCAGCCAAGTCAGGCTACGGTGCGGACTCCGGCTCGAGAGGAGTGGGCTACACGAAGTCAGGCGGCACAGCACGGGCTTCAGGAGGGCAGGGTTTCGAGGAACATTCAGCGATGGCTCCAGCGGCGAGAACACAGACAGACCAGCAACTCTCACTCAAAAGGCGGGAGAAGAGCCCAATGGTCCTGGGGCTCAGTTCAGGGGGGCAGCTCACTTCCAAGCCCTTGGAGATCGTCTTGAGCACAAGTTCTCTTTAGTAAAAATGAAACAAAGTCTTTGGAAAGCACCAAGTCTTTGGGGGTTCCTTCTTCTCCTTTCTCAGCAAGGCACCAACTGAAGGCCAGTCCTCCAGGTCAGGGACAGTCTTTCCTCCTTCAGCTTCTCTTGGTCCTTCTAGTCGGGCAGAGGTTCTTCATGGTCAAAACAGGATGTGCTGTTTAGGAGCAGGGCTCCTACCTTTATACTCAGTTTCTTTTGTCTTTCCAGGCCAGGGGGCCTGAGCCTGGTTCAACACAGTTTTGGAGCACTTTTTTTGGAGCCTCTTGCCGTTTCTTTCAGGTTGCAGGGCAGGGACATCAGATGCTCCGCTGGAGGTGGAGCCAGCATTGTGGTGGCAGAGCACAACCCTATTCAGAGTCAAGTGGCACTCTTCCCACCTAGCCTGGGGGTAATCCCTCCATTCAACACCTGGCAGCCCAGACTGTCCCCTGGAATCCCCCAGCCCTGTCACTCACAGAACCGAGACAGCAGATACACATCCTAGCAGAGGCGGGCTGAAATAGTCAGGCAAGCAAATGCTAACTTTCTAAAAGTAGCATTTGCAAACACAGGATATTAAAATAAACTTTACTAAAAGAAGTATTTTATTATTCTGAGTTCGGGCATACTAAACTTGACTTTCTACCATGTTCCCTGAGCCTGCTGGGATTATAGAGTGTAATAATTCCAGCAGCCCATTCTGGCCTATGAGAACAGGTAGCCTTACAATAGTGAAAAACGAAAATAGTTGTAATTCATTATTAGGACATGCCACACACATCAGAGCTTGTCCTACCTTATGCTTACAATGCACCCTGCCCTTGGGCCTATCATAGGGGTGACTCACATGAAGTAAAGGGAAGGTTAAGAGGCTGGCAAGTGTGTGCACTTGCCCAGTCAGCATGACAGTACCAGACTGCACGCAGGTTCTCCAATGGGACACCTTAGACACATTTTAAAAGGCTGCTTCTATGGGTGGCACAACCAGCGCTGCAGGCCCACTAGCAGCATTTGTATTTACAAGCCCTTGCACTCCTGGTGCACTTTACTGGGGACTGACAGTAAACCAAATAAGCCTATCATGGAGATCAATTACATGTACACTTTTCATAGGGAGCACTTGCAATGTTGCACTGATTGGCAGTGGCACAGTGCCCTGAGCAGCTAACACCAGCAAAACATTTGAGGCACATCAGCAAAAAGTGGAAGGGAGACTCACGCCAAGGTGCCAGGTCTAACACGTGTCCCCTCCAGCTGAAATGTGGGGAGAACTACCCTACCCCAGGGAGTTCCTCATCACTAAGGCGGAAAAACCTGGATAGACCGTCAGCATTGGCATGATCTATGCCAGGGCGATGTTCCACCTTGAAGTCCATACCCTGTAGGGAGATGGACCACCTCAACAGCTTTGGGTTCTCACCCCTCATTTGCATCATCCATCTGAGGGGCCTGTGGTCTGTTTGAACTCGGAAGTGAGAAACAAAAAAGTAGGGTCTTAGCTTCTTCAGTGCCCAGACCACAGCAAAAGCTTCTCGCTCAATTGCACTCCACCTCTGTTCACGTGGAAGTAATCTCCTACTGATGAATGCTACAGGTTGGTCCCAGCCCTCCTCAGTCATCTGTGGGAGAACAGCTCCAACACCATGCTCTGAAGCATCTGTTTGCACTAGGAATTCCTTGGAGAAATCAGGGGCGAGGAGCACGGGCGCCGTGCACATGGTAGTCTTCAGGGTGTCAAAAGCTTTCTGACAGGTGTCAGTCCAGATCACTTTCCTGGGCTGCTTCTTAGAAGTCAGCTCTGTCAAGGGGGCAACAATGCTGCCAAACCCCTTGACAAACCTCCTGTAGTACCCTGTGAGTCCTAAGAAGGCTCTCACTTCAGTTTGGGTCTTGGGGGGCTCCCAAGCCAGGATGGTTTCAATCTTGGGTTGCAGGGGCGCCACCTGGCCGCTCCCAACTTGGTGTCCCAAGTACACCACTGAACCCTGCCCGATCTGAGACTTGCTTGCCTTGATGTTGAGGCCTGCCTAGCGCAGTGACATCAACACTTCCCATGTGCTACTGAACACTCCAATGTCATCCAGGTAGGCGGCGCTGAACTCAGCCAGTCCAGCCAACACCTGGTTGACCCATCTCTGGAAGGTGACAGGGGCATTCTTCATCCCAAATGGCATAACCCGGAACTGGAGATGCCCATCTGGTGTGGAGAATACTGACCTCTCTTTGGCCCCATCAGTCAAGGCGATCTGCCAGTACCCGGACGTTAGATCAAACGTGCTGAGTTACCGGGCAGCCCCTAGCCGATCGATGAGCTCATCAGCTCTGGGGATGGGGTGCGCGCCAGTCTTGGTGACTGAATTGAGTCCTCTGTAGTCCACACCGAACCGGAGTTCAGGTGTGGCTCCCGGCACAGCAGCCTTTGGGACCAAGAACACTGGGCTGGCCCAAGGACTGCTGGAGGACTCAACCACCCCAAGAGCAAGAATCTTGGAGACCTCCTCCTTGATGCAGGCTCTGACCCTGTCAGTCACTCTGTAAGCCTTGTGCTTAATAGGCAAACTGTCTCCTGTGTCCACATCATGGACGCACCAATCTGTGACCTTAGGAACCAGGGAGAACAGATCAGAAAACTGCCCCAGCAGGTGGCGGCAGTCCTTCTGTTGCTCAGGGGTCAGTGTGGGTGAGAGGTTAACTCCATCCACTGACCCATCTTGCTCTGAGGCCACCAGTAGGTCAGGAAGAGGCTCGGTCTCCTCCTCCATCCCATCATCTGTGGCCAAGAGCATGCCCACTTCGGACCTCTCCAAGTGGGGCTTAAGGCAGTTAACATGTAGGACCCTCAAAGGGTTCCTGAGAGATTGCATGTCCACCAAGTAGGTGACATGACTCTTGTGCTCCACAACCTCAAATGGACCTGTCCACTTATCCTGAAGTGCACAAGCTCCACTAGGGCCAAGACCCACACCTTTTGTCCAGGTGGAAGCTCTACCAGAGTGGCATTCTGGTCGTACCACAGCTTCATTTCTTTCTGGCTGGCTTCCAGATTTGCCTCAGCAAGTTGCCTGAATCGCCTAGTCTGGTTTCTGAAGGCCAGCATGTTACTGTATACCTTATGGGGAGGTTTCCTGGGAGATTTATCCCAGCCTTCCTTAACCAGACTCAGAGGTCCTTTCACTGGGTGGCCATACAGAAGCTCAAAGGGGCTGAATCCTAGGGACTTCTGTGGTACTTCACGTTATGCAAAGAGAAGGCATGGCAAGAGGACGTCCCACTTACGCCTCATGGGTTCTTCCAGACCCATAATCATGCCCTTCAGAGTTCGGTTGAATCTCTCAATCAACCCATTTCCTTGGGGGTGGTAAGGTGTGGTGAACTTGTAGGTTACACCACACTCCTGCCAAAGGGATTTCATATACTTGGATATGAAATTGGTGCCCCTGTCAGACACCACCTCTAGAGGGAATCCCACTCTGGAGAAAATTCCCATCAGTGCCCGTTCACCATGGGCCGTCACTGTCCTCAGAGGGATGGCTTCAGGGTACCGGGTGGCATGGTCCACCAAGACCAGGATGAACCTGTTGCCCATGGCTGTCTTGGGGTCCAGTGGCCCCACAATGTCAATGCCCAGTCGCTGGAATGGGGTACTGACCACAGGGAAGGGCTGGAGAGGAGCATTCTGCTTCCTCCCACTCTTCCCACTTGCCTGGCAAGTCTGACATGACTGTCAAGAGTTAACGTGCTGACACTTCATTACACCATAGGTATTGTACATTTCTCTATTGTGGTTTGTACCCTTTTGATCATGTACTATTTGTAAACCCAGGTTCATTCACACACTGCCTGCATGTACATTCCATGATGCCACTGCCTGCATGAACACTCCATGATCCCCGTATATCCAGAATAAAGGATATGGATACAGATCCAAACTGACCTCCTGCACTTGCCTGTGCTTGTTGAATTTGGCAAAAGGAAGGTTGCATTGGCAAACACGTTGTTCCCTTCCCGCACGTGTTAACCGGTATTCGGCTTCCACGTGCGGGTCACGAATATTCTGGGAGGCAGCTACTGTATAAAAGGCTGCCTAGAAGATGCGATGACGCTTCGCTTCATTAGAGCGTCATCGCGAGTGCAGCTGAGCAGTCTCTCCGGCCTCCGCCATCTTCAGAGCTCCAGAACCCAGCGCTTCAGAAACCCTCCAGCCCGAGACTCTCCTGCTTTGACAACCAGCATTCCTCCGTCTTACCTGCGCATTTCGGATCTCTTCGGGCTCCTTACCTGCCTTCTCTGCACTTCGGAGCCGATTCTGGTGTTTTCCGCTTCCTCTCGACAGCACGTCATTTCCGGTGGAGGTTTACAGTAAGAACCTGTTAACCCCGTCCCTCCTGTTTAAAAAATAACATTAAGACTTTAAATCCTGAACGCTAATTCGTTTGTGCACAGCAAAAAAACCAACATTGGTAAAAGCTTTTGAACGGAATGATACTTGTGATGCAAACAAGAACAAACAACCATTGGCACAAGCAAGAGAGCGAAGAGTTGTTAAATGTGTATAGTTCTTTGTGCTAGAGCTGTGAATTATTGTTACTTGTGCTGTTATAAAAATATTACAAGAAGGATATGTTACCAGCGCTGTGAAATAGAAAACAAGCATTGGTGTGATAAAAAGAACTGATCAGTGAAGCACTCAGTTAGGGTACTTGGTATTCTTGGTTTTTCTTTTCTTTTCTGCCTTAACCACTTGGCTGCTAAGGCAATATTTTACTTTTCATTGATTTTCCATTGAAATCAATGGAAAGTCCATGACGAGTTACCCTTGTCATTAGCGGCGAAGAGGTTAAAGACCAGAATCCCTTATCCTCGACTTGACAACAATTAATCAGGTACGCTTGAGTTATTAGGTGTTGTTTTAACTCAAAAAAATACTAATAACACTAGCCAATTGTCTATTGATGTGAGTAATATTATTGAAGTTTATTGGTATGTTCACTATGTCCATGTAATATATTTCAGTATTGAATACTTAATATATATTTGCAGTGAGTAAGTGATCCTTATTCTTGTATACTGTACAGAAGTAGTCTATGTAAGAAGGCCCGGCACACTTACCCAGAGAAACATCATTGGATCTCGCAAGCACCAGTGTTTTCTCTTTTTGTTTCTCACTCCACTTCCCCTTTCCCTTGCGGAAAAGTCAGAGTAGTCAAGCGGTATAATCCTTGTTACCTGATTGGTCCAAAAGGGAGTTGGGAGTTTGTAGTGTCAAAAGAGAAACATGCTCGGCAGCCTCATGGTTTGAAGCTTAACAATGACCTGCAATGAGCATCTGAGCTCCTGTGCATTTGGGGCCAATAAAAGTGGGTGACAAGCCTGTCATAGGTCTTGTCCATCCACAAATGTCCTGCTAAGGGCTCATCGTGAGCCAGCTCCAGTAGGAAGGCTCTGAACGTCTGGGGTACCACCAGCGCACGGGCTGACCCAGGTTCAGCAACCTTAGGCTCTGAATACAGGAGGTCATTCTCCCAGTAAATGAAATGTGTACCGGACTGAACACCATTAGCCTGGTCTGCAGCCTGCTGCTGCATACTTGTGAGAGAAGGGCATTCTTTCTTCTCTCTGCAGAATTCCTCCCTGGAGGGGCCTCCTTCCTGCTGCAAATGGGTCAGCTCAGGCAGGTCCCCCAGTTCAGAAATCTGTTCCCCAGTAGGCTCCAGGACATCCCCCTCAAGGTCTGCTTCCTCCTGGGCTGTGGGAAATTCAGGGGCCGGTTTCCCGTGCCTCCTGCGCCCTCCCTCTAAGGCCAGTTCCTGGGCCTCTCCCTCAGGTTCCAGGACCTCTTGAACACCCCTACTGGCTGCCATTGACCGGGTGGTCACGCACCCCCAGTCGGGTAAACCCACCATCCTCAGGTGAGTTGTCTTCTCCACCTTTTTCCAATGGGAGCTCTCCAAATCATTCCCTAGCAAACAGTCTAAAGGAATGGCAGTTCTCACAGCAACCTGAAGAGTACCAGAGACCCCCCACTCAAAGGGAACCTGAGCCATTGAACAACAACTCTCTGAGTTGTCAGCATTGACCATCCGGCAGTAGGCAAGGGGTACAACATGCTCTTGAGACACCAGGTGCTGCCGGACTGCAGTCATACTGGCTCCTGTGTCTCTAACAGCCTCAACCTTCTTTCCATTGACGGTCACTACTTGCCCATATTTCTTAGTGTTAGAGGGAAGGTAGTTCTCAGGGACCATCTCACTGTCTCCTAAAGAGCCCAAGGTCATCTGGACAGGGTCCCACCCACCTGGGACTTCTTCCTACTCCCTAAAGGCTACACTAGCCATCTGCCGGGGCGGAGCACTAGTGGGTGCTGGTTTTCCAAACAGGCGACACTTAGGATCAGTGACAAAATGACCTAGGTCACCACACTTGTAACACTGGATGGGCCCTCTTTGAACAGGATTACCTGTCGGGCCCCCGGTCTGTCTCTGGGGTGGGGGAGGCTGAGAACCTTTCCCTTGGTTCCCTTGGGAATTACTTTGGGGCCTTCTTTGGAACTCCCTCTGTTTACCCTTGTCCCCCCCACTCTTCTGCTGGGGACCCTGCCCACCCTTGGCTGAGTCTCCCACTTGACCCTTGTGGACCTTGGTGCTGAGCCAGCAGTCAGCCTCCTAAGCAAGCTTCCTAGGGTTAGTCAGCCTGCTATCAATCAGGTGCTGGCGTAGTTCGGGAAAACAATTACTGGACAAGTGCTCCCATGCAATCAAATCAAGGAGCCCTTGGAAATCATTCACTTTGCTACCCTTCACCCAACCATCCAGTGCTCTGCAGAAAAAGGTTACATACTCCACATAGGTACTCACAGGAATCTTAGTGCAACCCCTGAACCTCTGTCTACATAATTTAGGAGTTAACCCATACCTGGTCATCAATGCTTCCTTCATGTGGGAATAAGAATTGTAATCTTCAGAGGGCAAATCTAGCAGTGTGTCCCGCCCCTCGCTAATGAACCGCCCCCACAACCCCGCTCCTCAATCTCTCTCAGGGACCCGGTGGGAGGACATGGCTACCTCATAGGCCTTGAACCACTGCCCTATGTCATCCCCCTTAAAGTATTCCTTTACCACATCTTTTGGCATGTACACCCTTGACTCTACCTGCACTGGCGTAATGCTGCCACCAGAAGGAGTATTTTCCAAACTTTTGCCTTTTAGCTCCAACTCCTTCAATTTTATCTCATGTTCCATTTGGATCTTTTTCTCTTCCATTGCCAACCTTTGGCTTTCCATGGCTATTCTTTGTTTTTCCATTTCCATCTGTCAATTGAGTTTTGCCATCTCCACTTCATGTGCCCTGGTTGCTGCCCTATCTGCCATCTCCTCTGGCGATAGGACTCTGCCACCATCATGGATGCCTTCTGGCGGTATAATTTCCCCTCTATTCTCTGGTGCTCTTGACTCAATCCAGGCCCTCAGCGCATTTAGGTATTGAGGCTTGTTTCTAAATCCACTTTTGGGAACTCCAAATTGTTCACAGAAGCCCCTCAGCTGTGGTACTGTGTAGCTTTCTAGACTCTCTTCTTCCCACTCTATTTTCTCCATATCACTTCCGCCAGAGACTATGGATGCTGCCTTCTCTACAGACTTTGGGCCAGGCATGACTTTAAAAAAATGTAGATCTTCTTGGCAAAACAAAACTCAATAGTATGTGGCTGCGTTATTGGTCTGAACTCACTACGTGGTGTTCACCAATTACTGTACATAAATTACAAATGCAAATTCAGAATCCTCACCGCTGACCACCACGGTTAGATTTGGGGGTCTCTGGTTGGCACAGGTAAGAACTTGTGACAAGCAGGGACCCTCTCCTCTAGTTAGGTTAAGGGGATCACCCTTTAAAATAACCCCTGCTCACCATTTAGGTAGTGTGGTGCAAGCAGACAAGGCTAATCTCAGGGCGTCATAGGTTAAGCATTTGCAAAACACATACAGTATTTAAAATGACCCACCACAAATGGACCAAAGTCTGTGCTTCATAAAAATACATAGACTTTATATAAATATAACTTATTAATGCAGGCTTAACTTACAAGACCATAAATAACGTGGTTTACATGCACACAATACTTTTATCTTAATAAAAGGTTTCTTGTAAATAGCTTTGGCTCAGGTTTGCGGAGTTCTTAATCACGGGAGTGAGCCCTCTGCAGGGGCAAAGGTGAAAGGATGGTTGATCAATAGCGCGGACCCTTTGGTCCACTGCGGGCACCCGTTGGTGCGATGCGAATAGACAGTACCTGGCTTCTTGTAGCAAAAATGCAGGGCAACAGGAGATGTTCCACTGCAGTGCCTTCGTGGAGATCCGGCTGAGGAGAGGCGCCATGATGCGGGGCGTCTAGGCGGGACCTCGAGGGGGCGCTGCGGAGGGTCTGGGTCGTAGGCGATCCTTCGTGGCGGCCCAGGTACCATAGAGGCAGCGGTGAGCGGCCTGTACATCTTCCAAGGTACAGAGCGTATCTCAGTGTGGCGCGGACTCGGGGTCGGGCGGGGGGGTGAACGATACGGTGCAGTACACCTTCACATGTACGCACCGGGCTGGGCAAATCAAAAGGCTGACTTGTACGATGGCGGCCCACGAGCTGTATCTTCTTATTGCAGGCAGGATCCCCGGGGCGGCAGTGCGGCACAGAGCGGCCCAGTACGACTCGTACCGGGTGGCTTCCCTTGGGCGGCACGGCCCAAGGAGGTGGGGACACAGTGCGCTGGAGTACGCTTCGAGCGTACGGGCACAAAAGTGCCATTTAGTACGTTTGAGGCGTACGTGGCGTACAGGCAGACACAGTGCGGTTGAGTACGCTTCAAGCGTATGTGACGTACGGGTGGTGCGATGGTTTATGCTTCCATCGTACGTGTCGCACCTTTGTGCCCTGAAGCGGCGGACGGCACGTTAGTAGCAAGCACGAGCCGTACTTGGAATCCTCACATGCGGTGCGGCTTCGGGGACTAGAGAGTGCGGGCCGTACTTTGCAGGGTACAAGCTGGGCGGTTAGTTGCGGCTTGGATGCGGTGGCAATGCGGCTTGAACAGGGGTGAGGGTGAGCATGGTGCGGTGCGGCCAAGTCAGGCTACGGTGCGGACTCCGGCTCGAGAGGAGCGGGCCACACAGAGTCAGGCAGCAAAGCACGGGCTTCAAGAGGGCAGGGTTTTGACTTTCGAGGCACATTCATCGACAGCTCCAGCGGCGAGGACACAGGCAGTCCAGCAACTCTCACTCAAAAGGCGGGAGAAGAGCCCAATGGTTCTGGGGCTCAGTTCAGGGGGCCAGCTCGCTTCCAGGCCCTCGGAGATCGTCTTGAGCATAGGTTCTCTTTAGCAAAATGAAACAAAGTCTTTGGAAAGCACCAAGTCTTTGGGGGTTCCTTCCTCTCCTTTCTCAGCAAGGCACCAATTGCAGGACAGTCCTCCAGGTCAGGGACAGTCTTTCCCCCTTCAGCTTCTCTTGGTCCTTCTAGTCGGGCAGAGGTTCTTTGTGGTCAAAACAGGATCTGCTTTATACTCAGTTTCTTTTATCTTTGCAGTCTATGGGGCCTGAGCCTGATTCAACCCAGTTTTGGAGCACTTTGTTTTGGAGACTAGGCAGGACAATAGGCATCCTGTCACAGGGAGGTGTGACCACCTCCCAGACAGGATTTAGTGTATTGGGGCTGGGTGGGTGCACTTCCAAGGTAACTGAAAGTCTGCACGAGGGGCACATTTGGTGTCCCTCTGCATAGTCCAGCTCAAACTAGTTCTGGGAGCCGTTGGCTCCTGCTCTGGGGCGAAATAGGACCAAGGACATGGGAGTATCCTACCCACTGTCCTGACCCTCCCTTGGGAGGGTCCCCTGAATCTGTCCAACCCTCTCCCATGGGTACAAAAGGGTTACCTTGCTGGAGGACCCTAGATTTGACATGGACAAGATTCTGATCAAGGAATCACTGACCTTCGACCGTCTGGACACTCTAGACTTCCCTGGACTTCGACTGGGCCTGTTTCAGCTCCCTCTCTGTCCAAAGCCTCCTCTATGCCTGTGCACCATACAGGCTCTGTGCAGGACCTGTGGAACATCAAGGACAACGGAAGTATCTCCCTTGGGATGAAGGAGTCACTCCCCTGCATTTGTAGGCGCCTTAACACAACTGAACGGTCTACTATGATACAAGTTTTTCTATGTTTACTAAATGAATGTTGTAATAAGAAAATTGCTAAGTTTTAAAGAAAAGGTCTGATAAATGCGAAATGTTGATAATTAGATGAAATGTTTGATTGTATTTTAAATTTTTTTTAAATAAAATTGTTAGTTTTTTTATACAAATTATCTTGATCAAATAGAATTGTTAGATAATCATCATTTCATTGAGTGAATTGGTTCAGTGTATACTACTTGTGGTCATTAAAATGGCACATAAGGGAATTTTGTGTGTTTTAAGTGGTAACTACCCAGTCCCTTCTGGTCTAACTGGGGTAACTCTTTAATTTTTTGTGGATTGATCCTTTCATTTAACCAATACAATAAGATTGCATTCTGGTAAAACAAGCTGCTTAACATTCCTTCAAGACTAAGCCTGAAGGCTGCTCTCCACAGCTACAACTTGGATAGCTTTCTAAGGTTATCTTTGAGCTCTAAAATCACCATAAGGGTTGTTTGGACTGGTTGAAGGTCCCCTTTTAATTGGTGGACATGGTATATCAGGTCAACTTCTCACAAAGTGCTTCCCATTCGAGCCTCGGTCTCCCTCCCAATTTTTTCTGCTGCGGCAAACAACCCTTGGCAGCATTTACAGCAAAGTAATATGGCAGTGACATGCTGGTCTCTTTAAGTAACAGGTTGTCAAACCGCAGCTTGTAAACCCTCTTGAAAACTCTTGTATCTGGGAATGGAGATATAAAAATTACACAGAGTGAGATCTGCAGATCACAGATTGTGCTCATATCTGAATAGGGTAGAGAGTGACCGGAGACAGCGAGGTACAGGCTCCAATCTGTAAGTGCGTAACCAATAAGAACCTACCAATAATCACTGAGATAAACTAACCAGGCTCGTTACTAATGGGCTGGAAACTCCTGGTGGTGAAACAACCGGAGACAAGCAGATGCTCATGGATTTAATATGTACGTGCATGCAATGTCTTAAGAGAGCATTGGATCTGGCCACACATCCCTCCATATTCTATTTCTCAGAGGGGCCGCCACCTTTGCAGGAATAGTTGTGTGTATTTAAAAAGATCATAGGAAAATAATAAGTGATTGAAGTCAGCAAGTAAAAATCAGAAGCACAATAAAAGATCATGAGCTAATTTTTTTAGTTAGTAAGTTAGTATGAAAAAACACTACATTAAATTCAAACGGAATGCCTAGCCATGCCGCTTACATAATAGACGTTATTTAAAGAAATACACGCAATGGAATGGAACATAAAAGTTACAGGTGTAATGAAAATAATAAAAGCACATAAAAGAAAAATGGCGAATTTGATGGAATAAATGCCCAAATGAAAACTTTAAAAAACAGAAAGATAATCACTTATTTTACTAACTCCCTCCCCCCTCGTGCAATCAAACATGACCAAAAGCATGCTTTAATCGCAAAGCACGACCAAACAAGATGATAGAAAGTGACCTATTTTACTAAGTCCCCCTGCCCACACAAGCATCTTAACATTATGAAGGCTGTGCATTCTTTATGACGTGGTTAAGTAAAACCCCACAATTGGAGTTAAAAATGACTGCGCACATCGTTTATTAAACCCTTCACTACACCAATTTTAAGAATTACATATAAAACACATTGGGGGATATTCACAAGGACTTATCTCCGATTTATCCCCACCTTAATGCATCAAAAGTGGAAATAAATTTAACACCCCATTCACAAGCTGGTGCAAACTGCAGACATCGCCAGTATTCCCGCGATAACTACCCCAAAATTTATCTCCACGGTGTACACCACAAAGTAACCCTAATGAGATGCAGTGTAGGCGTTCCCGTGCAAAAATACACAAAAAAACACCACACCACTTTCACAACAAAGTGCCAAATCTGCAATGTGAGTCAAAATCACACGATAAGCCGTGGTAGCAGCATGTATTTAACACCTGCCTCCTAAAGCCAGATGACTACCTGCAGTAGGTAACGAAGCCCTGCACACAGCCACACCCGAAGAACAAACAACGCCATGGAGCTACTCATCATGCAGCTCAGAGCTCCAACAGGGCCACAACACCCACCGCCACCAACACCAGGACCCGGACCCGACCGCCCCTCCATGACCACCACAGAGGCCAAGGAAGTAATTGCCCACAACAGGCTCAAAAGGACAACCATCACCCGAATTATGACCCACATCACCCAATCGCCAACAGGTTGACGGTCCCAACACAGTAGAGAACTAACATCCCTCCGTAGACAAAGCTGCTGGCTGTGCTGCACCTGTTGGCCTCTGCTACGATCCAGCCATAACTGCCAGAGTCGCAGAGGTCTCACAGCCAGCCCTATCAAAGTTCCCCACACCTGCCCAGGATGCCATCCTCAGCTACATACCCCAGTACCTTCACTTCCCCCACACTGCTCAGGAACAGCAGGAGACCAAGCAAGGCTTCTACGCCATAGCTGGATTCACACATGTCCCACTTGTGCCCCCTGCGGATACTGCACACCATTACTGCAACAGAAAGCACACGCATTCCATCAATGTGCAGGCAATAGTGGATCACCGGGAAATGTTCTTCAATGTTGTCGCAAACTACCCCGGCAGTGTGCACGATTCTTACATCTTCCGACAGTCCATCAATCAACATGCCCACCTACCAGACAACACTACTCCATGGTGATCCGGGGCTACCCCTTCACACAACACAGCTATATCATGGCACCACAGCCACACAACAGCTTAATGTGGGTAGATGCAGAATGCAGCCATGTGCGAAAGATGCAAGTGACCAGGGAATGGGAATGTACACAATGACAAGTGAGGCGTGGATGTGCAGGACAGACATGGCCATGCAAACCACAAATTTGTTCATGTAGACCACAACTGCTGGTGACTGAAGAGTAGTGAACAGTGGACGCAACCATGTCACCCCAGACCGTGGCTCAGATAGTGGATATGTTGCTCACTGCGTTCCCCCTGTGTGCATGAGCGTAGTGGGTTGGCCCTGAGTACGCCAGGGCTGCGCAGGGGTGTTGAGAAAAACCCCGTAGCATAGAGCGTGGTTCACTCCCGGAAAGGCCAATGCCACTGACAGTCCGCCACGATGCTGACGCTGTGAGCAGCAGGGCCTGCGACCCTGTGCGCCTGCTGCACCCCAGGATGCTGGTACCCAGACCAGGCCTGCCCGCCCCAGTGCCCCAAGGCCACACTACTCACCTTCGGACACCGTCTTGTGCCAAAGAGGGCCCACCACGTGCCGGTGCGAGCTCCAAGCCCCAGTCCCGCGATCTCTGCAGCCTCCGCAGACCATTGCTAGCCCCCACGATGCTGGCCCGCATTACTCCTTTCTCATTGACATTCTCCACCGGCGTACTCTTCGTCCCAGTAGGTTCCACATGTGGAGCTGTTTCCTGAGTCCTGAATGACAGTGACACCAAGTCTGTGGCAGTGGCCACAGCACCAGACTCCCTTCGATCAGTGAGGCATAATTTCATGTGGCAGGCCTATGACACTAGGTGCCACTAACCCTGTTCAACACAAGCTGTTGACACGTGTTGCCACTAACCCTGTTCACCGCAAGCCTGCGACATGTGGTGCCACTAACCCTGTTCAATGCAAGCCGGCAGCACGTGGTGCCACTAACCCTGTGCGCTGTGAGTGAGCGTCAGCCTCCGGCTGTGTCAGAGCCTGTGGCCTGGGGGTTGTCATCAGCAATGGGCAGGTACGGACTTGGTGTCTGGCATGAGTCTGTGGCATTCATATCAGCCATGTTGCCAGACACAGCTGGCATGTGCCCTCTGCATCATGTCCTAGGGGTATACCTTCCATTCTCCCCTGAGACACTCAGTGGAAGGCACCTATGACACATAAGAGACCCTGCTCTGGCCTCATGACCCTACCCCAGGCTCCCGCAGGTCAGCGTCCCATGGCGGTGGGTCCGTGTTGGCCGCTGTGCTTCCGGGAACACTAACCCTCTACGACTCAAGTCATCTCCCCTTGTTGTTCTGAAATTGCTTTTGTGACTGCCTTATGATTGTTGGAGTTGTTGCCAGCACCAGCTACTACCTGAGTGCTGGCTTTCATTCACCAAACACACAGCCAGCACAGGTGTAACTTGATTAGTGGGCCTGCCATCACATCCTGCTGAACCAAGTATTGACTCTTTTCTCCCTGAACTGTCACAGGTGATCAAGGTTATGCACTCTGCCCTTGGATGGTGACACCCCTCCGAGACCCATGCACACCCACCCAGAGGCGGTACAATGCAGCCCACATACGCACCAGGGGCATCGTTGAACGCACATTTAGCGTGTTGAAGTCACGGTTCAGGTCCCTGGACGGTATAGGTGGAAAGCTCCTTTACAGCCCGAACATTGTGTGCAAGATGATCGTTGCATGCTGTGTGTTGCACAACATCTGTGTACGCACCAATGCCCCATGGATCCAATTTCCAGACATACCGGACGATGTTGGGGACAATGGGGCAGGTGGCTCACATCCCACTGCAGCTGCGGCAGGAATGGCCTGTAGGAACACCATCATTGTCAATTACTTCTCATGAGCACGTGACATTGTGGCTGTCCCTGGCAATCATGGGACAGTACAAAATGTCCAAAAGCATAGCATGTGTGAATGAAACATATCTGCAGGTTACTGGATTTACTTGTACAATGTCATGTCACAGTTTCTAGCTGTGCCAGATGTGATCTGCCATGTTGTGCACATTTGCGGTACCAGTTGTGTCCTGTGTTCCGTTGTGTAGGTGTTGCTGTTTATACCGGGATGTTGTCAATGTCGAGGTGCACTTATAATTATGTGCGTATTCTGCACGGTGGTGATTCGCTCCTGCAGCTCTGATTTGTCTGCCACTAGTCCCTTTCCTGCGGTGTGCCTGTCAGTTCTGTGCTTCCACGTGCTGAGATGTTGCAGACTTGGGTAACTTGTGCTCTTTGTCGAGTTGTGACTCTTGAGCATGGTTTGTCCACAGATGTGTCATTGACGTCAGGGGTTGTTTGTGCAGGTAGCTGTGTCCGAGTGTAGCCTGCTCCTTTCCAGTTGTGGTGCACACTCAGCCACCTCAGTGTCATGCTGTGTACATTTTCATGGTGATTGGACTGCAGCCATGCTACTTGTCATGTGGTGTCTCTTGCATTGTCAGTGTGGCTGACGTATAAGCATGTTTGCTGTGTTTTACATGTGTGGATGTGTTGGTTGTGTGCTTGTTGATGTGTTGTGTAGGTGCCCCTTTGGGCACATGGTATACGTGGGACTACTTGTGTTTGTGTGTGTGTTGAGGTGTTCCCGTGGGATCAGGGACATGATCCTGAGTCATTGTGGGTGTGCAGTGTGCTCTGCTTAATTGTGCATGTGTGCCATTGCGCCCATCTCCCACGTCCACCCACTCCCTGGTCGGTGCGCACCCTGTTGATGTGATATAAGATCATGTTGGACGTTGTCCGGATTCCCGACTCCTGTCACCGTCTCCCGATTGGTGACTGTGGCCACCATCTTCTCCATGTCATTCAGCTCTTGGTGTTCCGCTGACCCCCTCCTCCGGGGTGCGTTGCTGCTTTCGTGTTGGCAGCGAGTTTCTGCTTGGTTTCGCCATTCACATTAGTCTAGGGCCTCTAGAGCTCTTCCATTGTCCTCCTCTGCCATGCGACGGCATTCACATGGTCCGAGGGGGTGTGCCATCTTTGCCTCTTTGTTGCCAATAACACGTTGGAAGTGACGTACAGTTGGTGGTGGTGTTCTGGCTCATCCGTGGCAATAATTGGGTTTTCCTGGCGACTGTACCCTATCTTCCTGTTCCTCTTCTCATTGGCCTTCCACGGGCTCTGTATTCCTGGGTGTTCCTCCGTGGGGATTGTGGGGTTTATGTTGTCCTCTGCAGTCGGTCAGGGTGCATCCATGGTACTCTACAGTTTTTTTTAGTGGCATTTACCGTATGCTGTTCTTGTGATTTTTCCCGCATTATGCGTAGGTATTGCTGGCCTCTCGCTGTTTATCGCTGATTTCCTCATCGCGCTTTGGCCCATGGCATGTTTTTTCGCATTGAGGTTTGTGTTTTTATCTCCCTTGAGGTGGTTGTATAGCGGACATTGGCCGCGGTTTCGGCAGACTATCGCATGATACCGCCTTGTTGTGAATTCAATGTTGACACAGGGTTATTTTCCCGCGATAGCCTGCGGTGTGTAAAGTAGCGTTAGCATTTTTTGGTGATGTTTTGCAAATGTTCTTGTGAATATACCCCATTGTCACGTAACATAACACCAACATCACTCGAACATCACTGAAATGACCCTTAGCAATTTTGCATGAAAATTGCTTAAACACAAAATAAAGTGGTGGAAGTCAGCTTGTAAGTATCACACAAGCAATGAAGCGACCTATGTCCGCATGATAAACACAAAGGCAAAATGACAGTTAAAAACTTCAAAGATAAATGAGGATTCACATATTTAACTTACAACCCTCTAACTTAATGAATACCACACTGCCTCAGCTGCAACTTTGAGAATGGCACATATAAAATCACCACATAACCCAGCTACAAAAGCACAGTCAAATACTAGTAATCACGGAAAAACACACTTTAACTAAATGCATGGCATGGAAGTGGTTTAAATACAGTTACACATGATTAAAGTCAGCTTAAAAAACACACATGTAATGAAAGCTATTAACCCCTTCGCCGCAGCGCGGGTGGGGGGTGAGCGCGGCGCCACTGTGCTCGTGACAAAATCACGTCATCATGAGTCACAGGCGGCCTGTGCTCATGACGGCGTGGTTCCATCACGGCCCCGCCCGCTCATTAATTTGCCTTCACATGCGGGGAATTAATGCCGGGTGGGCGGAGCCGCAGCCACATGATGGAACCACGCCGTTATGAACACACGCCGCCCGTGGCTCATGACGGAGTGGTTCTGTCATGCGCACGGAACGGGTTAAACTCTCCAGGGAAAGCACTAACAAACAAACAATTCAGTGACAAACTTCAAAGAGAAAAGATAGGATGTGAAACATTTAACTAAACACCACAAGCTGGATTAATGAAGAGACTGCCTCGGCAGTCTAAAGGGCACTTATTTCTATATTTTTTTTTTTTTTTGAAAACCTTTATTGACAGTTCAACCAAATACAAGCATGGGCCTACAACCCCCGGGGCTGGCCGCTAAGCAGTTAGATTGGCAAAGAACAAGTTTTAAATCACATGCAGCACCTCGGGGAGCAGAATCACCATACTAACGTACTCTTGGTCACTGAACAGCACAATTAGAAAAACAGGATATAAAAGGTTTTCATTTTATAGTATAAGATGGAAGGATCAGGTGCCGAACAATTTCCCAGCAGTGAAAAATGGCAGGCAGAATAGTAAACATGATGACAGTAAAATGCAATCAGTCAACTCAATGGCGCTAAAACAAACGGTTCAGGATATGAAAGAATATTGCGGTCAATTCGCGCCTGCTAGCCACCTGCCCTAAGACCCAGAGAACACCACGAAAATTGAGGCACAGATGAATAAGCAGTGATCAATACCAAAGGAAACCCACTGCACTGACCCAGAAAAAGAAAAAGACAAAGAAAGATAAGAGAAGAGAACAAAGGCCATAGAAACAAAATAAAAACGAAAAATCCCCTCCCCCAACCCCCCACCCTGCACCCCTGCATATGACTACGGCCCCCCCCAGCAGTGTGCCTGTCGCCCGAGAACCAAACCCGAAATATAGAAGAAACAGAGAAAAAGAAGAACGAAAGGAAACCCCACCCAACGGGGAAGTGGAGGAGGGCGATAGTCTCTGCGCTCCCGGTCTCTCCCCCCCGCCCTAACAAAGGGGGCCCCCCTAAGCCAGCACCAATAAAGTTGAGCACCCTACGAAAATACCCCGGGGGGAACCACAAACCCCCCGCCCCGGAATCCGTCCGTTAGTGAAGCAGTCCCGTTACCAATAGATCCATCGTAAACAATGCAACCCACATTTTCAGCCTTGGCCCCGTCTATCAAAATTGCCGAGTCCCTCGGATAAGTAAAGCCCCAGTCAAGAGTCACACAGTAGCAGCCAAAGCTTGGGCCAGCAAATGGGAGAGGAATAGCAGATCCCAACGCACACGGCTTGCACAAACGATGTCCCTCCCCGTCTCCGACGCCAAGCATCTTTACATCCGCATGTTGGAAGACCGAATGGGGAGGGGGTGCGACTCGTTCCGATACAGATTGTAGTGTAGGCCAACAGTGTCCAAGATGGGGGAAGCAGTGAAATGTTCCGACAACTGTAGGACCGATGTTTCCGAGAACTTAAGAGAGTCATCAATCTCAGCACACACGATGAGTTCCATTTCTTCGGGGGCAGGCACAGCTTCCAGCACTGGGTCCAGGCGCGCCACTAGGGCGCCCAACAGGAGGCAAGTCGGCTGCCGGGTCTCAAAAATTAAATCAGGGCTTGCTCCCGGTCCTATGATCCCATCTGCTGCCGACAGCAAACGGTTGACCTGGGCCCTCATCGTCACGCGAAGCGCCGCAATTTCCACCATTACCATCCGCAAGGAAGGGCCACATTGAGCCCGCTCCGCCAAGTTCAACACATCCGCAGGCATAACGATCCCCACGGAGAGGCACCTCCTCCGGGGCAGGATACGCCGGAGCAGAATCAAGCCGTGAGAGACAGGCCAGCAGTACGCAGCAACGCGCGGTGGGACCCCCACCCCGGGGCACCAGCGGTGCTAGTGCCGGGCCTCCAGGCCGGGGCCCCCCGCGACGCAGAACCGCGCACCACCTCACCTTAGGTACAGCACCAGGCAGCAGATGGTTGCAAAGTAGTCCAGAGAAATTTTCAAAAGTTCCAAGGACCGGACCCAACCACTCTCCTCAGTCCGTTGTTGTTCACTTTGGACCCGGGTAGACCAGCAATCGAGACCCCGGCTTCCAGTCTGAGTTAGGCCTCAAACCATTTTCGATGTTACTTCACCCCAGAACATCAGAATAATTCTGTGGTCACACCATCGGGGTGCCAACTAGTTCACCCACACGAATCCGGGGCAGGAGAACAGGATATTCGACAGGATAAGCGAGCATAGGACGGAGGTCAGCGGAGCCGGGAGACTATGCGGCCATCTTGGTTGGTGTCGTAGCTCCTCCTCCATTTCTATAATTTTTAAGTGTGTGTGTATGCCTGTGTGTGTGCACAAGGAAAATGCAGAAATGCAGAGTGAGACTGTCAGATTCTCACCTGATTTTCCACCAGATCAGGCCACAATGTAGGATCCCAACCTCCCTATCACCCAAGGCAACCCAACAACAGTCAAAGCTAAACCAGATCGAAGGGGAAGAGGGCCGCTTCCTCAATTCACTGAAACATCATACCTTACATAATAACCTGGTAATGGGAGAAGCTAATGTAGAACAATGATTGATGAAGCGACAATAGAAGTCATAAGACCCAAAAAAAGCTCTGCACATCCTTAACTGACTAGGGTGACTTTCATTGAGTAGAACCATTACTTTCTGAGGATCCATGCCAATCCCTTGTGCTTACACTAAATGACCTAAAAAGGAAACAGAGGGATCATGGAGTTCTCACGTCTCCAATTTTACAACCGGATTGCTTTCCTTAAATGTTTGCAATATAGCTCTGACATGTGTTTCATGTTCTTGTACAGAGGAGGAATATATCAATATGTCATCGATATAGGCTATGGCGCATATCTCTAAATAGTACCTCAATAAATCATTAATAAAAAACTGGAAAGCAGTTGGGGCATTGCAGAAGCCAAAGGGCATGACCAGTTATTCCGACAAACCAAATTTTGCATGAAAGGCTGCTTTCCATGCATCTCCTTTTTCAACACATACCAAATAGTATGCTTCTCTTAGTTTAGTGAAGATTATAGCATTTTTGACCTGATATACCAATGAATGCCTGAAAGGTAAAGTTTAACGATTTTATATGGTCATATTGTTGAGGGCTCTATATTCATTGCAAGTATGAAGGCCTCCTTCCTTCCTTCTTGTTCACGAAAAATAAAGGCAAAGAGGCTGGGGAACGGGAGGGCCTCATAAAGCTGATACTAAGCATTTCATCAATGTAGTCCTGGAGACGGACATTCTCCTTCTCAGTCAAGGTATATATCCCACTACAAGGAATTTGAGCCCCAGACAAAAGGTCAATCCAACAGTCATAAGGCCAATGAGGGGGAAGGGCAGTAGCCTTTTCTTTATCAAGCACTTCTGTGAGGTCCTGGTGACATTGAGACAAAATCAGAGTAGTAACGTCTGTGGTTACCACAACCTCCTTCTGGGAACCAATAGCTTTTGTACCAAGAATACAATGCTGGTCACAAAGGGGAGTTTAGCCCAATGGTTGTCTGGGTTGTGCTTTTTGAGGCAGAGAATTCCAAGTATCGATTGGAATTAACAGCCAGATTCATGAAGGTGCCATTCTGCGATTAGCAATTTGCGAAAAATAGCGAATCGCAATTTGAAAATCGCAGAATGGCATTCATGTAGAAATGCGATGCAAAAAAGCGATTCGCAATTGCCGATTGCGATCTTGCCACAATCGCATACAAATCGCAGAATCAGCATTTTTCCATGTAGAAATTGCGACCTCGCAATTAGCGAATTCGCATTTAGCGATCTCTTTAACTGCGAGATCGCAAAAACGGGAAGTCGCATTTCGAGCCCACTGATGACATCACAACCAGGAAGTAAGCTTACCACACCCACAAACAGAACACAGAGCCAGAGAGTGGTAGCAGGATACTGAAGAGCTCCAAAGCCCCAGACTGTGCACACCCCAGCAGGACAAAATTCACCAAGATGTCCCAGGATGCAGCAGGGAGAAGTGGGCAGGAGAGAAAGTGAAAAATCAAGTTTCAGAACTTGAACTGGAGCATCTGATTGAGGGGGTCTCCAAGGACCATGCCCGTCTCTTTGGCAAAGACTCCCGGAGGGTGCCAGAGACAGATAAGCGCAGGATCTGGCAGCGCATCCATGCTAAAGTCAATTCGGTCAGGGTGACCCAGTGGTCAATTGATGACCTAAAAAGCGCTGGTACGACCTGAGAGGTCGTTCTAAGGAGCGTATCGCCGAGAGGCTTGGGGAGCGACTGGCCACCGGTGGAGGGGAACATGTAGCCACACCGAACACCCCATTGGAGGACCTGAGAGAGGATACCATTGCACCAGAAGCCTGCGTGGGGGTCATGCAGCTGGACACGTCTCGACCCAGCCAACAATCTGAAGTGCCATGCGACGGCGACCCTGTCCCCAACAATGCCCAACAATGCCCATGACTCCTGAGCTAGCAATATGACATCCCCAACAATGCAGCCCATGCACACCTGAAATGCCCCATTGCATTGTGGTAGTTGTAGTGAAATCAAATACCCCCAGTCAGCAGAACACAGCCAGAGCAGTAAATTCAAAGTGAATCCAAAGGCCAGTCAGGGAAAGTAAGCCTGCATGCATGTATAAACATTGCTTGTGCAAGACACATAACATTAATCATGCACCCTTTCACATTACAGGTGCAGTTGAGCAAGCCAGCACAGATAGCGAGGCCCTGCACATCGCCGAGACCCAGGAGGACACAGAGGGTGAGGGCCAGTCCACCCAACGACCCAGCTCATCACAGCCACCAGCAGTTCTTCCACCACCACCACCCCGTGCGGACAGGGCCACCCCTGCAGCCACAGGTGTGCAGCCAACACCCCAACAAACAGCCACAGCAGTAGTACAGGCCACACCACCAGCGCCTAGGAGGCAGACGAGGCGCACAGCTGGAGCCAGATCACACACCAGCGCACTGAGGCGCCAGCAGCGTCAGGGCTCAGCAGGCAGGGGGAGGGCACTCCTACTACCTGATCCTGGCCTGGCCATTGGCGCTGCATGCTGGTGGTGCACCGTACACAGGTGCGTCACCTGGCAGCGATTCACACGCAGCTGCAGGCGACAGGCCAAAACATTGCCCAGATGACCGCTGCTGTCCGAGAGAACAGCCAGCTGCTGGTAGCCCAGCAGGACATGACCCACCGACGCCACCGCCAACTACTGGCCCGCCTATCGGCCTACACAAGATCAAACCATGTAGTTGGGAATGCAACATCACAGCTGGCACACAGGTCACTCGCCATGCAAGGCCAGATGGTGCAGTGTTGCCAGGATGTGACCAGGTCTCTAGATCTGCTTACGGCAGCAGTTCTCGGCAGCCAGTCCACTGCCCATGGAGAAGCAGAGGGGCCTGACGACGTGAGTGAGGTAGCGTCAACTAACAGCAGTGCATTCTTACCACCGATGCCTGTATGTCGCCGCAGCAGCAGGCCAACAGCAGCAACTAGGGCCAACACCGTCCCTCAGGACACGGATAGACGACTTGGGGCATCTCGTCGTAACCGATAGTGAGAACTCTGACACTCTCAGGGAGGCCATGCAGTACACCCCTGCAAGCCCACTACCCCAGCATGGGGAGGTATGGAGTAATACTCTCTTCACGAGACACCAGAATTATTAAAGGCTAATTTTTTGTGCATGAACAATAAAGAATAATGGTCTGACTTGATGCACACTTATGTCATTATTACATTTGTCATGCATGAGTGCAGTGTTTTTTGAGGGGAATGGTTGCACTAGAAACAGTTTATAGTGATGTGGTTGCGGCGCCTGTGTCCTTCAGCAGGATTTTCTCAGCGTGCATGACGCACATGTGGAGGCGGGCGGTTGTCCCCTCCGACTCACTGCCAGATATCTCCACTGGTATCCTGCGCTTGGTAGCAATGTTGTGGAGTATTGCACACACGGCCACGATGCGGCAGCAGACCTCAGGTGTGTATTTGATGGCCCCACCAGTCTTGTGCAGTATGCGGAAACGGCTCTTCAATAGGCCAAATGTCCTCTCAATGCAATTTCTTGTTCGTATGTGTGCAGCATTGTAACGCTGTTTCTGTGGTGTGGCAGGGTTGAGGTATGGGGTGAGGAGGTACTCACGTAGACCGTAGGCGCTGTCACCTGAGGGTAAGAAGCACAGGGAGAGTGCCTGTTCTGTGCAGATACATTATCACAGTGTACTATTTGGGGGCATGTGTACTTACCTAGTAGGTGTCCTTCGCCAAAGTCTCCCCTGGCCAGTCGTGTTTGAATGCCGCTGTGCCGGAAGATGAAGGAGTCATGTGTGCTGCCCGGATATTGTGCCATTATGTCCGTGATGTAATTCTTGGTGTTGCACACCATCTGGATATTGAGGGAGTGGTAGGACTTGCGGTTGCGGTACATGTATTCTGTTTGTGCTGGTGGGCAGATGTGGATGTGGGTACAGTCAATGCATCCAATTACATGCGGGAAATGTGCAATGTTGTAGAATTTCAGCTTGGTGTCATTCAAGTCCTGTTGGGTGGTGGGGAATGATATGCAGTGGTGTAGCCGGGTCAGCATTGCATCCAGGAAACTCCTTAGGCAGCGGGACATGGTGGGCTGGGATATCCCCCCTGCAACAGCAACTATCCCTTGGAAGCTTCCGGAGGCCAGTAGGTGCAGGCTGCACAATACCTGCACATGGGTGGGAACGGCATTGGTCCTCCTTGTTGAATGCTGCATCAGGGGGTCTAGATCCTGGATCAGCTTAATGATCATAGGACCATTTAGGCGGTACTTAGCATAGATTTGCTCCCGGGTTTGGCCCAGAAGGGTGACCCGCAGACAAAATATCCGCTCCTGGATCCCACGTCTGTTCCGTGCTGCTCGCTGTAGCCTACGCCGCCTGACCACCATGTAGAGTCCTGGCATTGTGAGAGTCCTCAGGCTCCAGCTGCATGTCCTTAAGTGTGTTTGGTCAGGCCTGCACCTGTTTGTAGTTAGCTACATTTTGAAAATTTTGAATTTTTTTTTCTTTGCTGGTTACCACCTGGTTTGGGTTCTCCTTAAATTGCGCGTCGCAAATAGCCATTATCGGGTTTTTCGCAATCTGCGATTTTTCTTGAATGGCGATAGCGAATATTTAGCGAGTTCGCAAATGATTTCGCAGATTCCATGGTTTCTCGCTATTTCTAGTTCGCAAATGGGCTTGTTCCAGGATTCTGCGATTTTATTTGCGAACTCGCAATTTTGATTTAGCGATTTCGCAATTTTGCTATTTTCTCTATCATGAATTCCTTTTACTCGATTTGCGATCGCAATTGCTAATTCGCAGCTATTGTGATCGCAATTTGGCTTCATGAATCTGTGTGTAAGTGCTTGAAATAGATCAAAATTTGCTATTTCTTTAGAAGTGTCTGTATGTGCAAGTATTACATGTTAAGTGGAATGGGTGATAGACTCTGACCGTATAACACGTCCATCAATAGTATTATGGTCATCTACCATATTTTTAGACAAGGTAGGGATACCAAATTGATTAGCTAAAGCTATGTCCATGAAATTCCTGGTAGCACCAGAATCAATCAATATCTGCATGTAGGTGGAATGCTCCCCCCACAATACAAGTGTGCGAACAAAAAATGATGATAGGTGTGTATAGAAGTGAATTGTGCAAGTGCTTTTTAGACTGTAAGATTAGGACAACCCGAAACACTAATCTCAGCAGGTCTCTGGATCATTAGTTTCCCAAGTACTCTCTGTTTTTTAGCTTTATGGTACAGTTGCATACAAAATGACCTTTTTGCCACAATATAAACACAACTTCATATCTCAACGTCTTTGCTGCGCTTCCTCACTTGATGGTCCACGCAAACACCTATTTTCATAGGTCTGGTTCGTCTGGACTCTTCTCTCTTTCTGATTTTCTTACTCTATACACAAACATCTTAGTATCGGAGCGTCCTCTATCTCTACGTCTTTCTGTAAGTCTATGATCCAGTTTCACCTCTAGGTCTATTACGTCACTGCAGGATTCGGGGGGGGGGCCTACCACTTGGGCTAATACATCTTTCAAGTCACCTCTTAAGGTTTTGTAGAACAGAGGACTTCATTTGGCTTCAGACCAACCCTCTTCCGCAACTAAACTATTGATTGTGTCATAAAGTTCTTGTTTCCCTGAGCAAATTCAGTAACTCTGTGTCCACCGATTGCAGGAAAGAGTGGTGATTAAGCAACCTTTTTAATTAAGTTTTAAAGGTATCATAATCGAGCAAAAAGAGCATCATGAAACATTAATCATTGAAAGATTACATCATACCTCCTGTCTTACTTATATCTTCTTATAGTAGGCTCATGGGTCTTAACTGGAATATCAAAAATAGTAGAAAGAACAAAATATATACAGGTACCTTGTACTCCACATGCATCTCAGAAATGCTCTATGACCATGTAAAAAAAACACAAAAATATAATAAGCCTAAAGCAACAACAGGATTAATGCTGTGAATTCAATGTATCAGCATATGAGAAACAATTCTGATATGGTCCAAAATAATGTCTATAATTTTTCTGATTCCTTATAGATAAACCAGTTTCCACACATCTCTCCAGAATCCACAATCGTTATGCAACAGCGTGCAAAGTCAGATAAGTATTGATTTAATGAAAGGCAAGCAAACCTGTATTCATTGAACTTAAAGCTTGTTTTTGTTTCCTTTTCATTTGCAGGTTTCAGAGTCCCATCTTGCAGGAGTGACACGAAAGGAACCGGGAATGACCTCGATGCACTACAGAGGGAGGAAGCCCGACAAGGAGCCGGTGAAGGACACTGCTACCAGCAAGGACAACCCGGAAGAAGAGGTAGGCTACGGTAATCCGACTGGAGGTACCTGCAGGCTTAGAACAACTGGACTTTCCAAGCAGCTTCCTGTCCGTCTATTGTAAATAAGATAGCCCTCAGAGACCAGATGATGAGTAGATATATTCTTAGATTTATTGATAAGATAATAACATCAATATCCAAAGGAAGATGGTAAGTCCTTATGTTGCCCCACCAGGAGCGGCCTCTATCCTGCTCAGCCTGCACACTCCAACTGACACTCCACAGCTCACCAAGCACCCAACATTCCATGACATCATCATTCATCCAACATTCTAGACATCTACAGGCACACCAACACTCAAACTGGCTGAGCAGTAGAGAAGAGAACCATAGAGAAGGGAGATGCAGCAGTATATTATAACACATCCCCCTCCCTAAGGAAACCAAACACAATGAAGGATAATAAAAGATGCATGAAAATACACTGAGCAAATGAATCAAGTACATATAACATAAATGAAAATGCATGACAATCCAAAATGCCAATGAAATTACACACCTTGAATCACAATAAAAGAGTTCCGGGAAAGCATTAAACTTAGACAGTATAATAATCAATCCAACATAACAAAGGTAAAACCAAAAAAACACAAAAAGACTAATAACCAGGTAAAACCTAAAATTGCTTCAACTCAAACATTTAATAAGTAAGAAGCAGAGAAAACTCACAAGAAAGTGTCATCTGCAACACAATCATAACCAGGATAGCACTTAAAGAAAGTGCAGGAAAAACCATTCACTCACCAACCAAGCAGTGAGTGTACACGCAGAGAAACTTCATGTGAAGACATTTACTCTACGCAGACCAAACCACAATACTCGACCAGGAAAACCATTAGCACTTAAAGAAAGTACAGGAAAAACCATTCACCCACGAAGCAAACAGTGGGTGTATACGCAAAGAAACCTCATGTGAAGGTGTTAGCTCTGCGCAGACCAAAATAAGTAAATCAACAACTAATGTCAACCAGGTAAAACACTAAATGTGAATCGTAACACATAAAATATGAATCTATAACCACAAATAAGTGGTTGATAAACCAAAGGAATCCGGCAAACTAGAGATAAGTGCTATACCCCCAAAGTCAAAGCAACCCGTAACGGAAAACCACACCAACCTTAATATGAAGACAGGGACAACAAAGACAATATACACAACCTCCTCTCATTCCATATAAATTCACAAAAAAACAAACAGAAAAACCTGTAACAAGTGTAACATGTCCCCATACAATACTGCAAACACTCCGTTGTAAATAGGTGAAAACAACAGTAACACAACAAATTAAAACAAAAAACGTAGTCACTGTTGTCTATGATCGATGAGCGATTTCTCACCCGAAATTCTTTTAACCTCTCACCCGAAGTCCCTGTGGTACAGGTTAAATCCAGTGTTTCCACGCAATTGCGCCACCAGTAGCACAATCCAAGTCTTGACAGCAACATTCCAATAAACATCCATAGTTTGAGTGACTTCCAATGACCATCCTTGGATGAGCTCGAGATCTCCCAACATAAAGTTCATAAAAGTGGCTCCTATTAGCCCACAAGGTAGAAGCCCATAAAGTCCAGTGTCGAGTAATGGTATCAACAGGGACACGATAAATCCACTGTCAATTAACAAGGAACTGAAAGACACCATGGATAAAATTGAAATACCCAATGACTCCATGACGTCCATAGAATAGTAATCCCAAACGTCGCGCTCCACAGTAAAACAAAAAGATCCTTCCCAAGGTGTAAAGATGGCCGCCACAGCGTCGTTCAGCGTAGTTTTCCAAGGGAGATGGGCCACGTTTTCACCTTTAGCGTGATGACACTTTGGAACACCCTCGTAATTATATGTCACAAGAATCACCAACACGCAGAAGAATTCCCACAACGTCATCAGATGGACGCTAGCAGGGGAACTGGAAAGAGCTCTGCTGACCAACCGTCACAACCGTCATAGGCACAGCACACGGTGAGTTGACTAACATTGTAAAATTCATTAGCCTATTTAAAATGTCCCAAAACACGCTGCGAGAAGACACTCAGCCCCCGACCTTGCTTCCACAGCCGCAGCCAGTCCGCTTCACTCATTTGTAGCGCGAAGAGAAAACTCACCAGCTGCCGCCTGTCAGGTCAAATCTCCACAGTCCGCTTCACACACGAACGCCGCCTTTGGTCCCAGGTCAAATCCAATGAGCAGCAGGAAAGAACACCAAAATAAAGATTTAAAGCGGCAGTAGGACAAGAAAATCCAAAGTAATCTCCACAGTACACTGGCACATACAACATGTGAAAGTCAAATTAATAGAAAAATGCAGGGCTGGTAAATCCAAATGCAAGGCTGGTAAGTCCAAATCCTTAATTCCTAGGAAAACCAACAAACTTTAAACGCTCTGGACTGCAGGCTGTCCTGTTGACTAAGAACACTGGTGGGGCTTACCAGAGCGTTTGTTTCACCTTTCCTTATTCTTTTGCTCTACCTTATGTATTTTTTCTTGGGTTCCAATTCAAAAGTTTATATTCCTATGGTTAGTCCAGGTAATCCAGGGTAATCCTTCACCAACACGTAGTTCTTTTTACCTCGTCGCCAGTATTGGTAATAAGATAGTCCTCAGAGACCAGATGATGAGTAGATATATTCTTAGATTTATTGATAAGATAATAACATCAATATCCAAAGGAAGATGGTAAGTCCATATGTTGCCCCACCAGGAGCAGCCTCTATCCTGCTCAGCCTGCACACTCCAACTGACACTCCACAGCTCACCAAGCACCCAACATTCCATGACATCATCATTCATCCAACATTCTAGACATCTACAGGCACACCAACAGTCAAACTGGCTGAGCAGTAGAGAAGAGAACCATAGAGAAGGGAAATGCAGCAGTAGATTATAACACCGTCCCAATACATTTGATTCCTGATGTGCTCCGCCCCTGCCGCACCTGGAGGATTGATCGCGGCAAGATGGAGACAAGCCAGTGGCTAAAGAGGGCTGACCCCTTTGCCCATGCAGTATGTTGTCGGGAGTGTAAGTGAAATGTAAATGATGTTTTGGAAAACCAGTGAATGAAGTCTTCTGTCCCAAAGCCCCTGTATGTGTGCATATACATTTTTAAGTAATTAGCAAAAGCCTCTGCTGCAATCACAAACAGGCTCCAGCCCACAATTCTAAATTCTTAGTGCGATTTATTGTTAAATTACCCAACTGGGACCTGACGTGTTTTGGCTTACAATGTAGCCTTGTTCACAGATGTATTTTTATGTATGCATTTTTGTGTAAACAATAGTCTGGTGAGACATCTAAAGCTGTTTCTAGGGCCCAACAATAAAAATACATATTGCACCACTTTACCAAGGTCAGATCTGTTTGCTACCTGCTGTAGTGTCCCTGCCCAGCCTGGGTACACGCAAAGGACTACACCACACAGATCTTAGTACTACATGTCTTTATTCATCTGCGTGTAACTGCGAACTCAAGATTCTAAACCAGCCACCATTGCATTCTGCTCTAACTCTTAAGACACAGTTTTAGGGAGTCCATCAGGAGACAAAAGGGTTCCATCATTTCTAACTCGCAAGGCACTACACCTCTTACTTTAGGTTCATGACATATTGTATATCTTGATGTGTTTTGTAACATAAAAGATGTGCAGAAACTAAAATAAAAAAGCATAAGCAATGCCAATTGGTCTGGATTTAAAGGAATGCTGTATGGTATGAATAGCTATGTATTTGTGTGGAAGCAAAGAACTTTAGAATGATATTGATGTAGATTATGAGGTCAGGTGACTATTGCACTGTCGATCCAGACCTAATAATCCATGTAGGTTAATGGCTGCCCTCCTCCAATCTGTGCTGCTGCCAGAAAAAAAACATACATTTATCTAGCAAAGCAATGCCGTGTGTGTGACTATGAAAGTTCAAGCTCAGGAAGCGTAATAAATTAACACAATGATCACAGCTGCGTGGAGAGCAAGCACTTTTTCTGGAAGCACACAACTTCTGCTCAATCGAAAAATGTAAACTGGATTCCAATATGTAGGCAGAGCCAAAAACCCTCTTCTGGTGATTCTCACATAATTCTGTGGTATATAGGGTGTGCTGTCAAGCCAGACCCTATACAATTCCACCACTTATAAAAGGGCTGGCAGGGCGGGTCATTTACTTGAATTCTCCAGTTGAAGCATGAAGTAATCTGCAGAGCCCAAGTTCAAATTGAATTGACTCTCAACCTTCCTAGTTTGGCAAATTAACTACAACTAAAATGGGTGAAAATTACAAGTTATTTGCAGTTCTTATAAAGTAGTACTCCCCCTATGCTACATCTATATTTACACACATGAACATCCAGTCTCACCTTATGCTGCTTAGCCCTCACATTACTCCCACTGTAACCATCCTGTTGTCACACAACACACAAATTTCGAGTTTAAAACCTTACTACACTTACTTCCACCCCTTCTACCCCTCTCAACCACCCCCCTACAAACCACCAACTGCTATCCTGCTGATATCATTCAATCCACACCATCCTATGACAGTCACCATCATGTCATTTACAAGACCATTGACGGCAAAGATGACATCCGCCAAAGCACTGATACCGTCAACAAGAATCCTATCATCAATGAAGGCACCATCGACTACCATGTTGACGCTACCGTCAACGACACCATCCCCACTGACCCAATTCAGGGCTGTACCAACAACACCTAAACCCTCACGGCAAACTGACAACATGCCAGTGACCATTGCCTTGATGATGACATCATCGACAATACCGTCGACAATGATAAAAATCACCAAAATTTCAAAGACAACACTGAAGCTTGAAATGACTTCTTCCAGCAAAGCCTCTCCTCTTCCCCAAGTCACCTATTTGACCTGGAGGAGTCAGACAATGAGGCACCTTTTGGAAAAGCTTTCCGCCCATCAGAGCTCCAAGTCAAATATCAGGATGATGATGATATAGAAGAGGAAGAGCAGTACTATGAACATTATTATACTCATCCTACAAAGGACATTATGAACATTATCAGTACTATACTGAACCCCAGCCCAGACAGGGTGAAGTACATGTTCCCATGTCACTGTTTCAAGATCTGAAGCCCAGGCTGGAAGTTTACTGAAAAAGGTTCCCTACTTCCAACATAGCAGCGCCACCAAGGGAAGACCCATCATCATCAGATGACGAAAGGGAAGAGGGCAAGCTTCCAGAACCTCAGCCTCCGCAAGATGAATGGGACGATTACCTTATTCCCACTTTGTCGCCTCTGCCACCACACCCTGTAGACTCTCCCCCAGAGGTCATTGGGGGCTTTCATAATTTAATGGACTGGGCTGCAACAAGGTTTCACCTGCCAATTTCAGTCAAGCACTCCAACTGCTTCCTATATGACTTCAAAGAACAAACATGGAACCATCCCCATCATTGATTATGCCTGAGAGAAGGGGATTAAAGTCATGAGGAACCCAGCTACGGTGGCTGCGATTCTGCCTCGTATTGCCAAAAAATACAGGGCTTAAGAGAATTCCCCTGCTTGCCTCACAGGACATCCTAAGCCAGATTCTGTGAATTCGCAAGCAGTGCAACGTCGCTGCAAAAATTCTTTAGCCCCATCTCTAAGCCATCAGAGAAAGAGGGCAAGTGCTTGGACAATATAGGCAATATTCTAGAGGGGATCAGAGCTCCCAACAATACCATCACTTTCAGTCTCAATACAGGCCTGCTTACCAGCAACAACAATACCGGCAACCACTCATGATGGTACAAACAATATAAGGCCCTCACTAAAACCAACCCACCCAAAGTAGGGACATGGGTCATAAGCAGTGAAATGAATCAGGTGCTGGCTACACCCATTTCTTCCCACCCATTGGATGCAAACATTTCCAAAAACCTCCCTCAATGGACAGAGTTAACTTTTTGACAGATGAGTATTTGCCCTCGCCACCTAAGGCAATTCTTCAAGGAGACCCCACTCATCTTCAGTTATTGAAAAAAGAAGCCCTCATCATGCTTGCCAAGGGAAAAATCGACAAAGTTCTGTTTTCCCAAAAAGGCATGAAATTCTACTCCTGTTTTTCCTTTAAAGAAAGAAAACCAGGGAATGGAGACCCATCTTAGACCTCAGGAAGCTAAAACATTTTTACGCATGCAATCCTTTCGCATGGTCACTGTCTCTGACATACTGCACCTTCTAAACAGTGGAGACTATAAGACATTTCTTGACTTGTAGGGTGCATATTTTCACATCCCCATGTATCCCAAACACCGCAAATACTTGTGCTTCACCGTAGCCAGCATCAATTGCCAATTCCAAGTCCTCCAATTCAGCCTCAAGTCAGCTCCCCTCATACTCACCAAATTCCTTGCCCCGGTAGCAGCTACTCTCAGAAAACAAGGTCATCAGGTGTGCCACTACGTAGAAAACTGGCTGCTGAAAACCTCAACACCATTGCAAGCATCCACAGCTATGAAAGCTTGCCTCTAATTATTTCACAAAATGGGTCTCACTTTGAATCATTGGACATCCTTAACTGTTCCAAAACAGAAGATATTGTTTCTAGGAGCTAACCTGGATACAAATCAAAACAAGCCTTTCTCTCACTGGAAAGACATTGTAGGTTAACAAATGTGGTTTTAAAAAATTCCAGAAAAAAGTCTGTACAGTGAGGCTGTGTAAGTTGCTGTGGGGCATGATCTCTTCCACAATCAACCTAGTCCCACTGGCATGCCTATAGATGAGGCCATTACAAAAGGAGCTACAAGTGCTATAGAGCCAAATGGAAGGGCCGTTCAAAGACTTGATCACCCCAAAGATGGTAGAAACTCTTGTGTGGTGGTCTCTTATCTCTCATCTCTCGAAAGGCCTCATGTTGTTGGCTCTGATATCCAACTCTCTAGAGGACTGGGGTGGCCACTTGCAGGACCTGCAAATTCAAGGGAAGTGGTTTGGGCTTCAGAAAACCATGCATATCAACAGCTTGGAACTGAAAGCAATCTCTCTCACCTTCAAGCCTTTCTTCCAAAAACAGCAGGATCTTTGGTGCCCCAGTGCATGTACATTACGACCACCATGCAGTATATAAACAAACAAGGGGGTACATGGTCGCAAATTATTTTCTAAGAAGCCCAGGAGCTTTGAAGCTGGCTCACTGCCCACAAGATATCTCTGAGGGCCTAGCACATGTCCGGAGTACACAACACCTTAGCAGACTTGCTCAGCAGAGCCAAGGACAATTGGCATAAGTGAGAACTGGATCTTTCGGAACTGGACAAGATATTCTCATTTTAGGGCAAACCAGCATTGGAACTCTTCGCGACAGAAAAGAACACCAAATGCTAGTTCTAGACCAATCGGTACCCGCTTCGAGAGTTGTGGGGGAATGCCTTTTTGATCAGATGGTCCAGGACTAATGCATACACTTTTACCCCCTTCCCTCTTCCCTCTCATACTGAAGGTTCTCAACAAGATGAAAATAGAACACTGTCAACTCATCCTGATTGCTCCCAAGTAGCCCAGGCAACATTAGTTTACTGAGCTTCTCCTGTTGTTGGAGTCCAATCCCATTTGCTTACCAACAACACGAGCACTGTTGACACTGAACCAGGGCCAGGTCCCACATCTGGAACCAGATTCTCTCCACTTGTGTGCATTGCTCCTTCATTTCCATGAGTCCCGAGTCTTAATTATTACTCAGGACTGTAAGGATATCCTATCCAAAGCAAGAGTGGAAGCCACAAACAAAACTTACAAGCTGAAATAGAGAAAATTCTGTTCAAGGTCTCAACAATCTAACCTGCATCCGCTGGTGGCATCACCTGAGCAGATTCTGACTTAATTCCTGTTGCTTGCTAGATCAGGATTGGTGCATTCGTCTATCAAGGTTCACCGCAGCACAATCTCATGGTACAGATGCTTTTCACTCTCTCTCTCTCTCTCTCTCTCTCTCTCTCTCTCTCTCTCTTTCTCTCAAGAATCATCAAACAATTCATGAAAAGGTTATTCAGAGCATTCTCTCCTGTATGAGCTCCTCCCCCAGAATGGCATCTCAATGTACTTTTCTCTATCGAATTATTAAACCTCCATTTGATTCCATTCACAAAGCAGACCTAAATTTCTTATTCCTAAGGCTGCTTTACCATTGGTTCTCACTTCAGCTAGGTGAGTCAGTGAAATACAGGCCTTTGCACAGCAGGAGCCCTTCTTGTATTTCACTGATGATTACGTGCTTCTCAGAAGAAATCGAAAATTAATTCCCAAAGTTCCATCGTAATTTCATCTCAATTAACCTATTATTCATTGATTCATTGGTATCTTTTTCCCAAATCCAGCATAACCAGCTGAAAGGTCTCTTCATACGTTGGACATTAAATGATCTCCGAAATTCTACTTACATCATACTAACAGCTTCGAGACACTGATCAACTGTTAGTGTGCTATGGACAATCTCAACAGGGTACTTCAGTCACGAAAGCAACCATCGCAAGATACATTTCTGCTGCCATTCAGTTTTGTCACCCAAAAGCTGGAAAACCACTCATAGCGAAGGGAAGGGCGCATTCAACAAGGGCAGTGTCCATTTTGGCTGCTCTGTTTACAGGCGTTACACTCGAGAAGATACTTTACCCTGCAACATGGAAGAGCACCCACACTTTCACGCAGCACTACTGCCTGGAATCAGCACAATGCAGTGATGCAGCCGTAGGAAAGTTGTTGTTAAATAATCGGTTTCAATAAGGTGGGCCTCTGAAGTATTTATGCAATTATATATATATAGATATGTAGTAAACCATTACCCACCATCCTCAATGGGTACTTATATTATTAAAATGTTTACCTACAATAGATGCTTGCTATTCTGATTCAAGCATGTGAGTCTATGAAAGATTCAATATTGGAGAAGAAACTGGGGGCCAGATGTAGGTAATCTCGATTTACCTACTCTTAAATACCGAATCATACCGATTCGGTATTTAAGAGTAGGTAAATGGGATATAGGTAATTTCACTTTTGAAATTACCGAATCGAAATGATTTGGTAATTACCGAATCGGTATTTACCGATTCGGTAATTGCCATTGATTCCTATGGACCTTGAGCCCCATAGGAATCAATGCCAATTACCGAATCGGTAAATACCGATTCAGTAAAATTACCGAATTGGCAAGGGGGACAGCGTGTCACTTTGACACCCTGTTGCACCCCTCAATTGTGCATGGGTGCACATGTTGCTGACATACATGCCCTTAGGGCATGTATGTCTGCAACATGGCACGTTTTTTAAAGCAAAAAAAATGCTTTTTGAAGGGTTTTCATTATTTACCACCAACTTCTAGTTGGTAGGTAAATAACGAATTCTTAAACCCTTGTAGCACTGATTACAGTGCTACCTACATGTTGAATTACAGAATCAGTAATTTTACCAATTCGGTATTTTACTGAATCGGAAAAATTACAAATTCAGTAAAATTACCGATTCTGTAATTTAACATGCCCCTACATCTCAATATCCAAAGACCGGTCGGAAACGGCCGAAAATCGGTATTTTCGGCCGTTTCAGACCGGTTTTTGGGTACCTACATCTGGCCCTGGGTCACTTACCTGTAACTGCAGTTTTCCAGTACTTATATCTTTCATAGATTCAGAGGCTTCCCTTATAGCTCTGGATGAATTTATTCCCACTTGTGCTTGAAAATCTGAGGGACTCCACCTCCCTTGGGAGCATTCTACAGTGTGCTGTCGCCTGATGTGTTATAGTTCAAGTTTGGCTGTTTCTAAAAAAGGACATAGGCTATTAAAGCGATTGTTTATTGCCATTATAGGCTATGATAGTGTTACATACGGCTTTATTATGGGACCATGGGACTCTCACTTTGACCACAGTGAATGATTCAAGCATGTGAATCTATGAAAGATATCAATACAGGAGAACTGCAGTTATTGGTAAGTAACTCGTTTTCATACCTCTGCATCCCACACTGCACTCCTCCCCACCTCACTTAAAAACACAAAGTGATCCTCATAGAAAAGTCAATTGCCCCTCCACCTTGTCTGCCCCATTTCACTTGAATAACCAATCTCATCCAGTGCCATTCAGCCCCTACAACACCTTTTCATCAATGAACACCCTGATCCAATCCCAACACATTAATTGGACCAACCAATTAATCAATGAGAATGCTGAACCAGCACCACACAACTGTTTGCTGGTTCACAATGATCCAGATCTTTCAAATACTCTCAACTGGATCCCTCTTCAATGGATAAGAACCCTAGGAGAGCATCATAGGAAAGTTTTCTCCATGACCTACAGCCTGATTCATCATTCTCCCGTTTTGCGAGCCCCTAATAGTGATTCATAGCGAATCGCTATTAAGGACTCGCAAAACGGGATTCATGTAGAAATTGCATAAAGAAATGCGATTCCTACATAATCCTTATTTGCGATTAGCAAATTGCTAATCGCAAATAAGGAATAACTCGCCATTCATTCCTATGGGCCAAAAGGCCCATAGGAATGAATGGGGAGTATTCCTTATTTGCGATTAGCAATTAGCTAATCGCAAATAAGATAGCGATTTGAAGGGTGCCAGGGGTGTCCAAAGGACACCCTGTAGCACCCTTCAAATGAAATTTTACACAGGTGTTGCACACACACATGTCCAAAGGACATGTGTGTGTGTAACATGCAACTCAGAAAAATGTATTTAAATGCATTTTTCTAAATTTTCGCAATTTACCACGAGGTCTGACCTCGCGGTAAATTGCGGCCAGAAATTGCGAATTCGCAAAAAAAATTTGGATGATGAATTGCATTTAAGGAATCTCAAATAGAGATTCCTTAAATGTAATTCCTCGCAAAATTGCGAGATCGCAATTAGCGATTTTTGAATTTGGGATGCTGAATCCCAAATGCAATAATCGCACTCGCAAAGGGCCAGATTCTCAGGATCTGGCCCTTTGCGAGCCGATTTCGGCATGATGAATCAGGCCGCTAGTGTCTCATAGCGCACAAATTTGATCTCCTCAACTTGTAGCTCTTACAGCTCGATTTTACCTTAGCTCAACTCAACCTCATACTTTCTGCTGACCTGAACTCCCTACCATCTGCAGCCCCTCTATTAGAGCAGAGGAGAGTGACACCCCTGCTGCCAGTGCTGCAAAAAGTGAAAAATAAAATGAGTTTATAGCCATTTTACTTTTCCCTTTCCCCAGACCAAGACGTGTTTGGGTGTGGGGCCACTGCTGACTGACCGCAGGGAAGTGGTGCTCACTCCATCAATTTACACTGCGCATGTTGCTTTGGCCGGCCATCTTGCGACGGGCAGCCTGACATGCACACTGTAAACTTCTCCACCCAACTGTTGAAGACAGCTGGATGAGCAAGCAGAGGCCCCAGTGCCTCATTGATCATTTAACCAGTCTGCTCCAGACAATCCTGGTGCTTCTGTCATGCTGCCTGTGCAGCATGAGAGCAGCGTTTTGATTGGAAGAAGGGAGTTGACTGAGACTCTACGAGCCTATGCTGGTGGAGCCAGTGAGGATGAGACGTAGGTGCACCAAGAGCAGAGAAAGGTAAGTGAATCTTTTAGTTAAAAATATATATGTCTTTTAGCTTACCGACAGACACTGTGGAAAACGCTCAGTGACTTCAGCCTCAAGCCTAGAGCTCTCAATCGTGGCTCGTTATAAACATTGATTGAGAGCTTTGCCATTAAGCCTAATGCACTGCCGGGTTTTTTCAGCACCTGTCAGTGCCTCACCAGTTGAACTGGTGGGCAGCCGCTTCTGTTCAATACTCACTAAGCTGGGTCCGAGAGTCTGCATCCTCTGGAAGACAAACTTGAACTCCTGAACCCAAACTTTTCCTAGCTTGATGTAACCATAGCCCAACTTTCAGTTAGGCCTTCTGCTCATCATGACTGTCAACTCCTCCAACTAGGGTCCTAGATTTCCCGGGCATGATACCACTGACCAATTGCCAACTCTTCCCAGGAGACTCATACCTGATCTCTCACAGGGCGATATTTTCAGCCAACTCTCCAGTTGTAACATCCCTCTATCCTAAACCTCGTCTAGCACTGCAACTCCCACTACACCATCCAATCTTAACTAATTGAGAATACTTGCAGTTACATTGACCAGAACTAAACCTCAACCCACTCAAAACAGGTATGGGGCAGCCAGAACAATATTCCTCTTACAACTGACACTTTTGACACTCCCCACACTGACGGGTCACTTTTACCCAATGATGCATGATTTATAATTGCAATGAAGCACAAGCTGGACTTTTCAGATACCATCTCACACTATAACCAAGACTTGGTTCTATGATGCATCTCACAACACAATGAATCTTCTTCTTCCTCCAAACTACACCAACATCAGAAACGACCTTGTAGGCTGAGCTAGGGGAGGAATAGTAGGCATTTTCAGAGATTCCATTAATGCAGAACAATACTAAACTATGTGTTCACCTCAGTTCAATGGCTAACTATAGATCCGCATGTATTACACAATTCTCCTCTCAGGCTAAATGTAATTTATCACTTGCCAGGTGACAACACAACTTATCTTGTGGAAAACGTGGTTCTTGCAAACAACCAATCAATTCAAAGTGACAAAACTATCTTCCTGGGAGACTTTAACCTTCATTGAAGTAACACAGAAAAATCAGCAGTCAATCTCCTTGGCTCTTTTCTCTCTAGAAATCATCTGATCCAACATAACCGAAGACCAACACATACCAAAGTAGCTATTCTTGAACTAATAATCTCCAAAGTAGACCTGATCTTTGTTGATGAACCCATATCTGTTGACTGGACTGATAATGTTTTCAGTCCCTTTGCTCTGCAGCTCACTTTCCTTGAACCTGGACCAACCAAGAAGATTGATAACCTGGTTTAGAGACACTAAGGGGAGTATGTACGAGGAAGTGGAGGAGTGAGGCATGAGCAGTCATGGCTTAACGCCTCAATCCGGCACTTTAGAAACACAAGGCTGCACCATATTTACAATGATATGGTGCAGCCTTGCGTTTCCCCCTGCGGTGGCGCTACACTTAACAGTGTAGCGCTCACGCCAGCACCCTTGCACCGTAGTGCAAGGGTGTCAGCATGCAGGGGAGGAGTGTTTGTGTCTAGGAAGTCGTCCCTTTCTGCACATAAACAATCCTAAAATGCCATTTTGTGTCTTTTATGTGTGCTGCTTGATTCAGCACCAGCACACAAAAAAGTCACAAAATGGAATTTTTTTACAGATTGTGTATGTACAGGAAGGGGGACCTTCCTGTACATAAAAAATCCATGTCAGTTTATTTTATCCATGTGTGCTGCCCAAGGGGGTACCTTCGTCCTACCATAGCGGTGCCTTACATGTAAGGAAAGCGTAAGTTAGGGACTGGCATGTGCACTTGCAGGCCAACATGACTGTTTACAACTGCATGCAGACAATGCAGTGGGAGGTTTGAGATACCTTTTCAGGGCTACTCACGTGGGTGGCACAATCAGTGCTGCAGGTACTAGTAGCATTTGATTTACAGGCCTTGGGCACACACAGTTCACTGTACTAGGGTCTTATCAGTAAATCAAATACCCAATCATGGAAACACCGATCCATAAACACAATTTACCCAGACAGCATATGCACTTTAGCACTGATCAGCAGTGGGAAAATGGACAGAGTCCTTTAGCCAATAAAAACAGGGTCAAAAACAGGAGGCCAAAAGGCAAAGTCTAACAGTGGTGTTCCATGTAAATTACTACAATCATGCGGTTTAAAAAAAGGTGAGCCATGGAAGCGTGGCTGGCATATATGGCAAAGTGGACATGCAAAGATCTTTGTAACTGACCCGTATCACATCCATAATTAGCAAAAAGCAATAACAATCCCATTTCACGTCATTGATTTTCTCTAGGAAATCTTCGGTATCTTTTACATATGTCGGTAGACTGATTACAAAATCCCTCAGGAAATCGTCTAACATGATTAATTAATTTGTGTGAAGGAAGATATTATGCCTTAGTAATAGAAAGGTAACTAATTGCTGGGATTAAAATGTATTTTATTATTTGTGTGAAATGCAATGATATTATATACTAGACACACTCAACAGCATTTTAGTGCATAGTATACCATTCCAAAATGGCGCTTACTTTTGTTTAGACCCAGCCCTCTCTCCATTATGTTTGCAATGCGGTTAAATATGCGAAACGTTATTGACAATATGTGTGATCAAGCGCTCTTTGGAGCGCGAAACGCGTCACGTCGGGTTTATGGTGTAATAAACCTTACTTTTCGGACTAACTTCGTGAGCTGTGGTTCTTTGCCCGAGCGCAGGTTTGGAATGCCGTTTTGGAAGGAATATTGTTACCGGCTGCTCCGCCGGACACTAGCCACCCCTTAAAGGCGAGGGATTACTAGCAGGAGCCCTGTCATGTTTGAATAGATATATATATATATATATAAGCTTTACAAAGCATAGGACAGTAGACTTCAATACTCAAACAACAGAATGGCGCGGAATGCACTGCTCGTCACCAATGTCCCTTTTCCTCATGTCTTCAAAGATCCCTAACCATCAATGCACCTACTTGGTTCCGCTCACATCCGCTTTCAGTAAAAATGAGAATGGCTATGAGAGGAGTATTCATCCCCCTGCCGATCTCAGCTATGCTGGGTTAGTGATCACCGGAAGAGGGCATGTAAAGCGGCATACGTCCTGGGGTAACTGGGAAATGGAATCCAAACTCTCCTTCATGCTGCAATCGCCGTGTATTAAATGGAATGCGAGAAAAAATAACACTACAATAAAGAAATGATCTAAATCTTTAAAAAGGCTACAGCCGTTTCACTGGCACCCTAGTCCCGGGCGGGAACCTTGCAGTCAGGCCCAGGCAAACGGAGCCTATATCTCTGAATCCCAGTAAGCCACGGATGTTGGGGTTTCGGCTAACTGCTCTGCTTGCTTTGCTTTTTTGGTCACGGACTGTTCAGGGCAGGATAGCTAAAATGATATAGGGTCCCGGGTACAGTAGTGCCGGAGCCGGGAGTTCAAGCGACCATCTTGGTCCGCCGCTTGGCTCCTCCTCTTAAGTATTTGTTTTTAACGCATGCAACTGCTCTCCAGCAACTGGTAACTATGCTCTGAAATTGTGTTTTCTTGTAACATTGTAACTTGTAACTATGCTATGAAACAATGCTCGTCCTCATGTAAAGTGCTCTGATGCCTCCGGGTCTAGCCAGCGCTATATAAAACTTTTCAAATAAATAAATAAATTCAGTGGTTCCATGAATACCTCTGTGTAGACAGCTGGTAATTTCAATCATTGCTGGCTGAGGTTGTCAACAGTATGACCTGTGTTCTTGCATGGGAATGGGCCTGACCTAGCCCTTGATCACTAATGCCCCATTGCTGGTAGACCTTTATGGGGGGGGGGGTCTCTTGTACTCACTTGAGCGCCCATGTAGAAAGGAAGGACTAATGGTGAAGCGTAACAGTGGTCACTTGTTTCTGTACTACATATTGTATGGGAAAGAGCCCTTCACTCAACACATATTTAATGAGCATGCCTATGGCCTCAGTTCATGCCAACGAGGCCATGTTTTTGAGAAATTGTTTGTGGACATTTTAAAAGAATTCTCACATAATCCAATAATAAACAAAAATATTTGCCAGCGCAGTGGAAAATGCTTAACAACATTTATTTTAGGGGTGGGTTAGTACTACTATGCGGAATTCCACAAAGTTAAATAATATCAAAATAATTCTACAAAAAGCTGCAGTTCAACTAGTCGTTACAAGGTGTCCCTCATGAGTCAAATGTAAAAGCATTGAAATTATTACATCAAGCTGTAGTTCCACTAGTCGTTCTAGGAGTCCCTCACAAGTCAAATGCAAAAGCATTAAAACCCTTTCATGAAGTTGCAGTTCCACTAGTCGTTACTAGGTGTCCCTCATGAGTCAAATGCAAAAGGGACACCCAGCAACGACTAGTTGAACTGCAGCTTGATGTAATAATTTCAATGCTTTTGCATTTGACACGCTGGGATATAGTTACCCAAGCGTTTTTGAGTGAGGACCTTTGCTTCCTTTTAAAAGTTGTGTATTTTTGAGCAATTCCTCCTCATACATAACATTTGTCGACTGGGAGATTTTCTCTCTATGCCCTGGGATGGGCAAGGTTTTTTTAATGTTAAGGTAGACCAGGCTATTACGGTCTGTAGGTTTTGTGTATAAGTTGGTGGTCAGTTTGTTATTGCTGGCTTTGATGGTAATGCTAAGGAATGATACAGAATGTCTGTCTACCATCATGGTGAACCTAAGGTATGGGTTTCTGTCCTTGAGTTATTCTAGAAACAGATCTATGGTCTTGTCATCCCCGTGTCAGATGATCAAAGCTTCAACTATGTAGTGATGCCAAAGACGAATCTCCTTGGTTAATGGGTTTTTAGTCCATGTGTTCTGTTCTTTGGACCAATGCACGTACAAGCATGCTATAATAAAGAATAATAATCCAGTATTTGTAAAGCACAAACAATTACCCGCAAGGGTGTCAAGCTATTGCCCACATGATGCCGGGCAAATCTGCCACTGGCACTGGGGACCGAACCGTGTGACCCCGTATTACTGAGTCAGATGCCCTGGCCGCTGCGCTACACCTCTTCCCTTGGGGAAAATTTAATGCCCATAGACGTTCACATCTAACATGGGCTTCGATTGGAATTCATAGAGCATATTATCAAGGCCATTATCGCCACTTTATCAGCAGTTTCCTGTCGATAAAAGCAGCGATAATGTATCGCCTGTCCTTGATAATATGCCCCATAGTTCTTTCACTGTTGCCTCATTTTAGAACTGATGCATTTTCAATATTATAATCAACAAAGCCATGGTTGCTGCTTTTTTATTTTAAGCAACCAACAACCATTGACAAAGATAACAGTCCTGGCTTATTGTTGGTGTAATGATACTTGCTGTATTATATATCTGGATGCAATGACAGAAGCAACATAATACCAGTCGGACGGAACACTATGCTAAGCACAGATTTATAGCCTAGGTGTTTTAAGCCATGCCCCTAATTACATCGAACTCCCCCTTTGAAGAGACCATCCAGTTTTTTTACCTCACTTAAACCCCTGGAAGCAACACCATGTCACAGTTACCTCATGCCCTGGCACTGTGCATCATGCATGACTTCTATGTTTTCAGATTGCCTATGTGCAGGGGCAGAGTGAACCCTCCCTCCACCCCACCCCTTGCTTTAGGAACTACAGTGAGGGGAACTTTTTGATGGGCCTCATCTGTCTGCAACTCTGCAGACAAAGACTCAGCTCATAATGTGAACAGGTGGGTGAGTAAATAAGTGAAGGAATGTGTGAATGGCTGGATGGATTAGTGAAAGGATGAATGGATGAATGAAAGGGTGAGTGGATAGATAATGAAAAAAGGATGGATGGATGAGTGAGTGAGTAGAAAGATGGATGAAAGAAAAGGTAAGTAGATGGATATATGGGTGGAAGGGTAGATGGACGGGTAAAAGGGTAGATGGGTGAGTGAAAGGATGGATGGATGGGTAAAAGGGCGGATTGGTGAGTGAAAGGATGGATGGATGAGTGAAAGGGTAGATGATGGGCGAGTGAATGGGTGGATGGATGAGTGAAAGGATGGATGGATAGATTGATGGATTGATAAGTGAGAGTGTGAATGGATGGCTGGATGAGTGAAAGGGTGGATGTAAGGATTGGTGAGTGAAAGGAGGTAGGTGGGCAAAAGGATGGATAGATGAGTAAAGAAGTGAAAGGGTGGATGGATGAGAGATGGATGGATGAGTGAAAGGATGGATGATTAATAGGGTCAATGGATGGATTCATGAATGGATGGGTGGAAGGTTGGATGGATAAGTGAAACCTACAAAATAATGATAACTGCAGCAAAAAAAACCTTTTTTTTGCTACATATAGAAAAAGCGAAAAATTCCAGCAAGCAACTGTACGACATTACCAAAACCCTATCTGGTAACACACCGGACCTAAATCCGCCCCGTCACAACTATTATGCGACGCTTTGTCCGAGTTTTTCTTCTCTAAGGTAAACAACATATATCAAGCTTTTACTTTAGAATCTAACATCAATAGTGCCTCCACTCCCCCGACCATCTTGAGAAACACCATAACTAGTTTTAAAACCCTAACCATTGATCAAACAAAGGCCATTGTGAGGTCCATCAAATCGGGATCAGCCCTGGACCCCTGTCCCACCTCTGTACTCTCCATGTTATCAGATACAACTATTCAGATTATTACTCATGTCTGCAACACGATATTGAGTTCTGGGACCTATCCTGACTCTCTAAAAAACACGCTGATCAAACCTCTGCTCAAAAAACCTAATCTAGACAAGGAGGAATTGAAAAATTATCGGCCTATAGCGAGTCTCCCTTTTTTAGCTAAAGTGACGGAAAAGGCCATGAATCAGCAGCTATCTGAACATATAGAAAGAAATAATCTGCTTGATGACACTCAGTTTGGTTTCCGTAAATACCATGGTACGGAAACCGCTCTCATCAAAGCAGCGGACGATATTAGAATCATCCGCGACAAAGGAGGAACAGCACAGCTGGTACTTCTAGATCTCTCGCCAGCCTTCGACACGGTCGACCACAAGATCTTGGTCGACCGTGTCGGAACGATGGGTATTCAGCTCACTGCGAGAGACCTGCTTGCTTCCTTCCTGGCCAACAGAACACAGGCGGTCACACTAGGACCATACCAATCGGCCAAACTGTCATTACCGTGTGGGGTTCCTCAAGGCTCATCCCTAAGTCCGACACTTTTTAACATATATGTGTCGGACCTTGCTAGTGTCATCAAAGCGCATGGGATGAGCCTAACCTCATACGCAGATGACACGCAATTGGTTTTGGCCATCAAGGGTGATGGGCAGGAGGTAGCAGAACGGTTCCAAAATGGAATGATTGCTATTGGAGAGTGGATGGCGAGAAACTGCCTGAAGCTCAATTCCGATAAAACGGAGGTGGTCATTTTTTGAACTCTCTCGCCAGCCTGGTCTGCAACTTGGTGGCCCTCAGCTTTTGGCACTCCACCTTGCCCTACCACTAAGGTCAGAAACCTAGGAGTAACCTTCGACGACCAGCTCAATTTCATGGCACATGCAAATAAGGTAGCGGCCTCTGCCCATTTTAAACTCAGAATGATAAGAAAAATCATTCCTTTTCTGCCGGACACGGCCGCCAAGACCCTGGTTACTTCATTGGTTTTAACATCATTAGACTACTGTAATGGTCTCTTTCTTAATGCACAATCTCGAGTCGTAAAAAAGCTGCAGACTGTACAGAACGCGGCAGCACGCTTATTGTCCAAAACGCCTAAATTCGCGCCCATCTCAGACACCTTGAGGACTTACCATTGGTTGACCGTCCAAAACAGGATAAAGTTTAAATCCCTGTGCACAGTTTATAAAGTATTGCAGGATCAAGGACCTCACTTTCTCAAAGACCAGCTAATTACTTATAACCCGGTCAGACAGCTCCGATCTACATCCCTTAATCAACTAGTGGTCCCACGTGCCAGAACAGTCTCCTGGGGCGACCGCCGCTTCTTAGTTGCGGCTCCTAAAATCTGGAATACTCTGCCACACCACATAAAAACCAGTCCTTCACTCTTGCAGTTTCGAAAAAGACTGAAAACGTGGTTATTCAACCAATAACATAGCACACCATTCTGCATGAGCTTTCAACCACAGGGGAGGGACATTACTATAGTCTAGCGCCGAGACGCTTACGGGAATTCGTTCGCGCTCTATAAATGTCAGTAAATAAATAAATAAATAAATAAATAAATAAAGGGGGTGCAGAGAGAAAGAGAGGATGAATGACTGAAAGGGTGAATGGGTGGAAGGAGAAGTAACTGGGTGGGTGGATGAGTAATTGAAAGGATGGCTGGATAGGTGCAAGGGTAAATGGCTGTATGGATAAGTGTATAGATGGGTGGAAGAGTGGATGGATGAGTGTATGGATGGATGTGGTGAAAGGGTAGATGGATGGGTGAGGGAAAGGGTGGATTGAGGGATGGAGGAGTGAAATGATGGATGGAAGGATACATGGTTGATAGGTTTGCAAATGGTTGAATATGTTTGGATAAGAGATACAACCAAATGAAAGGACAGAATGAATGGTGAAAGACTGATAGATAAAAGTATGATTTACACCGTGTAGCACCAATTATCTTAAGTAACATTTCCTATACATTGACTTTCACATTTATATGAGTCATTGTCTCTATATAATGTTTGTGTGATGTAATGTACTCAAACACCCTGCCCTACGTACTTGGGATGAGTAACACTATAAAATAAATAAAATACACATGAGAAATGGTCTATGTGAAGATGAGGGGCACCATTGGAGGGTGGTAGCAAGGCCGGACTGGCCGGACCTGGCATTGGGTGTTTCCCTGGAAGGCTGGAAAGGGGGAGCGGTTCTGTTACCGGGGACTGGCACTGAAAAGTTCCTTGTATATCCAGTAGTTTTCAATCAACAATATAGGCGGCCTCACTTAAATTCAGGTGTCTTTCACCATTGTCTGGTGACTAATGTACCTGCTGGAGCGAGATGCGAGTTTTGAATCGTCTAAGGTAGCAAGCTGCGGGCATACTGAAAAACAATGAAGTTCACGATTGTCTCAACCTAATATAAACTCATTTTGACTTGTACTTAAGTGGTTGTCAATGTACTTACTTATATACTATTGCACGACGTCCTCTGATGTGTCTGTAAAACGTACCTTTTGTCCCGTAGTTTTTTGTGTCTTTTTTTGGTCCTCATTCGCCATTGATCTTGAATCAGATCACACTCTAGGTGTCTATACTCTCTCTCAAGAACTGAGAAATATAGGCTGTTACAAGTGGCGCCCCGCCTACTGGTACAAGAAACACCTTGGGGATCAATGAAGAAACCACTGAGATACCTCTTCTGCCAAGCTCTTACAGCAAGATGAATTTCACAGATAAACCGCCATGATAACCTGCCAATACCCGACTAAGCCAGAAGAGTTTAATGGCATAATCATGGGACTCAGGGAGAAAAAAAAAATGCCACTTGAAATTTCCACGATTTTACTTTGTCATCTTAGCAGCCCATCTAAGCTGCAAAGGCTTCCAAAAGGCCTTCTTCTTGTCACTTCCTTGTCTGGCAAGGTCCAATTTAGAGACTGCCAAGACTGAAGACTGCCAATCCGCAAAAGCAGGAGGGCTTGATTCCGTCAATTTTATACAAATTTGCCTCCTGGCAAGTAGGATAGAGTAGAAAAGCAGCACTCCAACTTTTTCTGCAAGGCCAAATATTATTAGGGGTAATTCTATGTTGATAGTACAACCCAAAACACTTGTCAAGAAATCACCGACCTTCTCCCAGAAAGTGGCAAGAGAAGGACATTCCATAAACATATGTATATCTGAGGCAGAAACCTGGCCACATTTTTTACAGCTAACCGGTGGCTCATTGGAAATTTTTGTCAAATTGTGAGGAGTGAAGTAGGCCCTATGGATGGTAAACAGTTGGTTTCTTTTTAACCAAGCTGGTTTCACAAATTCATGTAAAATCTTACATGATTTCTGCCATAATTTGGCACAATTTTGTGTGGGTAAGGGGCCCTCTCACAGCTCCTCGGCTAGCTTGAATTCGCCATCTACTTCTTCCAAGAGGGTTTGATACCAAAAGGAGACTTCTTTCCTCCCTGGGAGCTTGGTCACAAGGTGGTGTTCTAAAATGCTATCGACACCCAAAGCATTTTTTTGTGAGTGAGATTGAACCCAGCTTGCCAGTTGATAATGTTTGAATCAGGTGGGTCTTCCCCCAACCCTATCCTGAAGATGTTCCCAGGGAATATGGGTGCCTCCATGGAAGAGGTCTCCCCAAACCGCCAACTCCACATCCCTCAAAGGTTTTGCCAGTCTATCCTTAAGGCTCTCTGGGGTACCAGGGAAATCCCAAAGGGGAGCCAAGCTGAAAAAATAATCGAGCCCCACTGCCCCTCTCACTTTGGCCCAAGTTTTGGCTACCCCCTGGAGACCCTTCAGCTTGACTTTTTTTTAAACTTTGGATCTCCAAATTTAAACAAAAATTCCTCCTCTGACATTTTAGCACCTCTAAGCATAGCCAAAAACAGACCTCCGGCACCAGTATTCACGGGCATTCTTAGTTACATACTTGAGTGTGAGAATTGGAAGGCCAAGGCATACAACTGGAGGTCCGGTAGTGCCAGGCCCCCCTTTCCTCTTCTACGCCTCAGATTTTTCCATGCAATCCTAGATGATTTAGATGCCCAGACAAATGAATTAATTTCACTCTGAAGCTTATCAATTGTGGATTATTCAAACTAAAAGGGGATACAATTAAAAAGAAATGTGATCTTTGGCAGTATCTTCATCTTGATCAGATTAATTCTTCCCAAGATTGACAAAGGAAGTATGGCCCAAGATTTCTTTAGCCTTTTACATTCCTTTACCACTATATCTAGGTTGATCTCGGCAATTTTTGTGATATCCTGAACAACATGGACTCCCAAATATCTAATTTTAGGGCTGGGCGGATGACACTGCTGTGTCTCGGTCAGATTCCAGGTCATGATTTCCGTTTTTGCGACATTAATCTCATATCCAGAGACAGAACGAAACTCCTGGGCTAAACTGATGACTGCTGGGAAGGCAGACTGTAAATCAGCAGAGAAGACCAGAATATCATCTGCATACAGGGCTACCTTCCTCTCCCACTCCCCATACTTAAATGGATATTAGGATCTGCACTAAGTTGTTGAGCAAATGGCTCGATGTAAAGATCAAATAGAAGCTGGGAGTGTGGGCTGCCCTGTCTAGTCCCTCTTGTAATTCTGAAAGAATCTGTGATATTCCCATTAACCAATAGTCTAGCCGTGGGGTTCTGATAAATCAGCTGGACCATATGACAGAATCTTTCCCCAGGTTGAACTTCCTCAAGGCCTCCAACAGGTAAATCCAATTTACTCTGTCGAAGTACTTGGTAGCTGTTAGAACTGGCTATTTCTGGTTGGCTAAGGCTGACGCCAAAGCTAGGCAGAAACCACCATTCTAGTCAGAGCAAGGAATTCACACGCCAAGATAACCCCTGCTCACCCCCTTGGTAGCTTGGCACAAGCAGTAAGGCTAAACTCGGAGGCAATGTGTAAAGCATTTGCGCCAGCGCACAACAGCAACAACATACTTGGCACACCACAAAAGGAACTCCACACAAGGTTGTATAAAAATAACTTCTGTATTGTCAAAACATATCAGATAGAATCACACATGTACATTGTGCCAACTGGCACGGGCAATATTTACAAGGGATTATTCACAAGACAGGGCCACATGGGCCACTGTCAGAATCAGCACTTAGTCGAAATGAAATACTGTCAGAAATTAGAATAAAAGAATATAAAATCACTGTAGCACAAAGTAACAGTTAGAAATCACAACCAGTATCTACTGGTAACAGGTAAGTACCACCTACGCAACCCTAAACACCTTAGGAGCATGTCACGCAGGGGACCCGGACCTCACTAGGACCACCTGTACTAAAAAGAACAACCACCTAAGTATCACACAGCATTTAGGGGTCTAGGAAAGAACACATTACCCATGATGCATAATTATACATTCAGAGGAGTAGTAAAGAGATACACATGATGCATAAACCTACACATTCAGCTGTGTTCAGAACAGAGCACATGATGCCTAAAACATTCAGAGGTGCAGCGCAGGGAAAAGGAAGACACATGATGCATAAAAACATTCAGAGGTGCCAGAACAATACTATAGCGCAAAAACACACAGTAGGCAATTACTATTAAAAACATAGAAATCACATTGCGCAAAACTTACATAAGCCACCCTCTGTGGAAGTCCCTAGGCCAACTGGCCTTGTTGGGGCTCAGATGCCCTGTGTCCAAATGTCAGGGCGCGCTGCCATGCAGCGCCAGTCCAAGAAAAGAAAGCCTAAACGTAGCAGCTGGCACTAAGTGCTGCGCAGCTGTGAAGGCTTGGCACCACTGTGCCCTCTCTGTCCCACACAGGGACTCTCTCCTAAAATTGCGCCTAAACGGTGCAGCTGCCCACTAAGTGCTGGGCAGCTGTGAATCATAAAAACTGTGGCAGGGGGCTCTGAAATAAAGATGTGCCCCTTGAGCCTAAACTGCGCCACACAGGCTCTGCAGCAAATCCTCTCTCTCTGGAGCCCTCTGGCTCCTCAATAAAATGCCCCCCTGAGCCTAGCAGGCTCTTAGAACAACTGTGGGGTCGTTGGAGCCCCCTCTGGGGCTCGACGTCATGAAAATGGCCTCTCTGTGCTCTTAAATCACCTAGGGCACCTCGAGCCTCTCCGGCCCCGTAAAACAAATCTGCCCCCTTAGAGCCTCCGTGGCTCTAAACACAACAATAGGGGCAGGGAGCCTCTCGGGGCTCTACACGCGTTGGGGCGACCCACTGACAACCGGGGCCGTCCTTGAAGCCCTCGCGGCTTTACACTGACACTGAGCGCAGGGGGTCGGGGTGCGGACACCGACAATGTGTCCCGGCGCCCCTCCCTCGCTTCTGCCCCACTCACCGGTGGCTCCTCGGTGCAGGCGGGCCGTCGGTCTCTCTTCAGCGGGGCTCTCTCTCCTCATGGGAGCCCCGCCAATGCCTGCTCCGCTCTCCTCTCGGGGCTCCCTCTCGGTCCCGGGAGCCCCGCAACGGCCGCCATCTTCTCCCTGTCTCACCGGGCGCTGGCCAATCCCAGCGCGGCTAGCCGGGGCAGCCTCCAGCGCTCCAGCGCTGCACCAACCACAGCGCGTCCTTCAGGGCGAGCCTCCCGCGGCCCGCCAATCACAGCGCAGCACGCTGAGGGGGGCTCGCCTCTCTGAGCCAATCAGGGCTCAACTCCTTCGGTTTCGGTGATTTCAATCCCCGGGCAGCGGCTGTGAATGGGGATCAAAGGCCGGGTGGGCTCCGGCTCCAATTAATTAAATAAAAAACGGGGTGGCACCCGTAAATTAACTAGATGAACAAAAATAAGAGCGCTACCAAGCGCTAGAGGACCAACAAGGTCCCAGTGGAAATGAAAGCGCTCCCAGGTGCTTAATGCAGGGATAGAGCGCTCCCAGCGCTAAAGGCATCAATAAAGCCACTAAAAAGTCCTTCAGCAGTCCAGGATCTCAGCAGTCCAGGAGTAAGGGAGGGAGCAGCATAGCCCCCAGCAGGAAAAGTCCATCAGGTGTCATGGGGCTGGGCAGGGCCCAGGGATTCCCCTGAGCCCCAGCAGCAGCATGCCCCTGGCAGATTCAAGTTAGAAACAAGAACAAATTGGAAGGGGACACAGCCCCTTCTTATACACAGAAAAGTCTTTGAAGTCCTTGTGTAGGCAGTGTGAGAACCAGGTAGAACTGGTTATAGGGAAGTCCTGTCAGTATCAGGGACAGAGGTGACAGTCGCCCAGCGGGGGGTGGAGCCAGCATTGTGGTTTGGCAGGCACAGCCCTTCACTATCAGGTGCCATCTCCTCCCACTTCCCTGGCAGCAGATGCTGCCTTTCATCCATGGGCTGACTCAGACAACCTCCTGGGCTCTCCAGCCCCTGTCACCCTCAAACCAGACAGTCAATCCACAAGCAGGCCCAGGCACTACTGAGCCAGGCTCACCAGCCAATCACACGCCAGACACAAATTACACAAATATGGCAACTTCTAAAAGTGGCACTTCTAGACTAGAAACATTCATGCCGCATATACCATTTCGCAGCATTCAGTCTCACGAGTTCTCTCATACCAAACTCGCCCCTGCACTCCCCACACATCAGGAACTACCATGGGCATACATATTCCCCATTCATTCCTATGGGAGAGCAGGTCACTCACCACACATACACAGAGAGCTCAAGCACTTTGCACTGTACCACAGTGAAAAAGTGTGCAGAGGCCTAAAATCACCAACACCAGGTCACAGAAACAGGCTAGGAAAAAGCAAAAAAGTCTTGGGGTGAACCTGCCTAAAGGGCTGGGTCCAACAGTAGCGTCCAATGTCATGGCTGCTAATGGGAAGGAATATGTAGAGGCGAGGTCAATAGCCCCGATGAGATCATACGTGAGAGCTGAAAGCAGCCAGTTCCTAACAAAGCCCTTCTGATCTAAGTGGATAACATCTCCCACCATAAGACCCAATCTCGCTGCCAAAATGGAGCTAAAGATTTTATAGTCAGCATTTAAAAGCAAGATGGGTCTATATGACCCACAGCTTGATGGAGCTTTCCCAGGTTTCAATATCAGAATTATTAAAGTGTTGTTCCATGAAGCTTGGAGCCCTAAACCAGCCACCAGCACATAATTAAACAACTGCGTTAGGGCAGGAATGATCTTATCTCCCAGCATCTTATAGATCTCTGCTAGGAGGCCAATAGGGCTGCCGCTTTCCTGGTTTTTCAGCGTTGAATGGCTTCTCTGACCTCAGCTTGGGTAAAATCTTGGTCCAAGTATTGTTGTTGTTCCAGCCCAAAAGAGGGGAGGGGAATATCCCCCAACCAATTCTGAACACTAGCCTTTTGTCCTCACAATAGATCTCCTGAAAGTAGGTCTGAAAGGCCTGGCTGATTTCCCCATCTGAGCAGAAGGTTTCATTTCCGCAGATGATCTCATTAATATGATTTGTTGCCCAATCAGATTTTGCTTTCCAGGCAAGAAGCTTGCCTGCACCCTCCCCATATTCAAAATGGGCGATTTTACTAGCCTCCCATCTATGGATATGCCTGGAGTGAAGCATGCTCTCCAACTGCCCTTTTAAACGATCCCATTTGGCTTTCCGATCTTGCTGGATTTCAGGAGAGGCTAGAAAAGATAATTCAGCCTCTACATTTTTTAGCTTTCCTTCAATAGAAGATATCTCCTCCTTATATCTTTTATTTCTAAAGCTCGCCCTGCTGGTAATTTGGCCGCGCAGGAAGGCCTTAAAAGAGTCCCACACATTCGTTATTACTGTTGACTCCAAATTTATTTCAAGAAACCATTCAGTTTTCTTCCTCCATTTGGAGTAAAGAACGGTCAAGCGACCATGTATGATTGGGCCCTACTGCTGGACCATCCAAGCGTAGCAAGACCCCTGAATGATATGAGAGATGATTAGCCAGGTATGAAATATCGTTAACTCTATCTCTCAATGAGTTACTTATCAGCATGTAATCTATTCTAGATCGGTGCCGATATTTATGATTTCTAAATGATACACCTGGCTGCAATTCTGATCTCTCCCTCCATATATCTAAAAACGCAAATTGTTCCATTGCCTCCAGGAGGAGGTCCCGGGATTTTAAAGGGGCCACGGCTCTACTATTTGGCATTCTATCCAGCACAGAGTTTAGAACTATATTAAAATCTCCAGCAAGAATGATTGGCGAAAATCTAATAGATGAGAAAAAATGGTCTTAAGACTAGCGGGGTCATCAAGATTCGATCCGTAGTAGCCAACCAGAGTATACAGAGTCTCCCTTATCCTGACTTAAACAATCACCCATCTGCCACCTGGGTCCACCAATTTCTGTAGAAGATGTGCTTTGGCTGATTTCTTAAAAATAATAAGGACTCCTCTGATGTTAACTGTCTGGTTCGTGCATACATATGAACCCACCAATTTTTTTATTTTTAAGAAGATAAAATATCTCTTCTTTCAGGAGATGTATCTCCTGAAGGATCAGAACCTGAGCCGGTGAATCTTGGAGATACTGTAATATCCAATCCTTTCTCGGTCTGGTTCGCAGGCCATTAATGTTCCAGGACAAAATCTGTATGAGACTCATGTTAGATCATCTGATAAGCGCAGCATAAAAAAAGAAGCTTGAATTTGAGGTGACCAGCACCAATACTCTCGTCCTAAAAGTAACATGCGTACAGCCAACATAATCAACATAAGAAAACAGAAGATGAGGATTTTTTTTTCCTGCTACACCTCAACCCAGCCCCTACCCACTGCCCTCCCCAGTCCCTTCACCCACCTCTGGGAACCCATACCCCAATTACCTGGACAGATGGAGTCCAGGCAATTGCATCCCAGAGATATCCGCCCAGCCACCACCCTAATAACGAAAAAAAAAAGACCCAAGTGAGAGAAAGGAAAAAACTAAAGATGATAAAATGCAGAGAAGCCCTAACCACACGACACTTCGAGGCAGACGTGGTCAATTAGAAGAAGCATAGGACTTAAGTAGTTATAATCTCCTCCGTGCACATCTTCAAGACTTAACCTCTCTCGCCTAAAGTCTCAAGTTATTTTGATTTCCCTATACGGGAGACAGAGTAAAATACAGCTTCCCCAACTACATACCACCTATATGGATCTACTTGTATACCTACTATAGCCCCCCTTTACTGATGCTATTAGGCAGCTTGTCCGCTACCTGCGCCGATCTTATGTTGTGCATTTTATTATTATGCATCATTATTCATTATTATGCATTAAAAAGGCCCAAAATTTCAGTTTGGCTACTACCCCAACCTTTTTAAACTCTTCCAGCCTCTTGCCCAGTTCCTATTGTCTCTCCAAAGTACACCTTGAGAGATCCGACCGTATCTCAAATGAAAATTCCTTTGCCCGCACTGATTTCAGTCTCAGTGCTGAGTTAGGAATCTTATTCTTTAAGGTGAAAGTAAGGAAATTGATGAGGATTTATCTGGGTCTGGGCCTATTAGGGTTCCTACGAAAAGGATCCCTATATACCCCCCCCCCCCCCGGGTTAAGTCATTGGTGGCTAGTGCGGGAGCTCCAGGAGCTTGCGGCTAAAGTGCAGCCGCCATGTTGCCTCGGCCAGATTAAGCTTTGTCCTGAAATTTACACTCACCGTCCTGAATTTGCACCCATGCCAGTTGGTCACCCTAGGCCAAACAGATGCTTGAAAGTGCTAAGGGTTTTCTCCCAGCATGTGAGGGGCATTTCAGGACACTTTCTGTCCAGGATTGTCATTTTACCGGCATCAAGTTTGTACAAGCATGCTTCTGATAGCAGAGATAGGGCTGTTTCCATTGCATTATCAGGCCACCAAAAAGTCTCAATTCCAGCATCACTTATCTGTGTGGCCCAGGAAAGCTGAAACCATCTCTCTGCTAGCATATAATCAGAAGCTGTTCATAGTGGTGCCAGTGAAGTCATTTTTAAATCTCTCTGACTCATGTAGACCCACCAGAATTTAACAAGCCGCATGTGCAGTGGATCTTAGCAATTTATTGCAAAGCATCACTGACACCACCAGTGCTTAAACATAGACTGCCCTAATCCTGAAAGTCTGCTGATATTTTTCATATCACAAAATGCCCAGTGCCATTGGGCATTTCTGAGATGAAAAATATCAACATATTGAGCCAGGCGGGGGAAAACATGGCGGCCGGCTAAATGGGCGGGTCGCGGGTGAACTCGAGTGCATCTCAGGAGGCAAATTAACTCTTTGTAGGAAGGCAGTAGAAATTGTAGGACAACCTGAATTCGGAAGCGTTGGAGAAATAACCTAGAGCGGATCGGCAAGTCGAGTGTCTTCGAGTGAGCCTTGTTTCTCCTGCAGCGCTCTGTGGGTATCACTGACGTCACGGCAGAGCAGCCGTGGAGGAGGCTGCAGAGGGGCCGTTGTGCTGCTGCAAAGTTTCTCTTCCGGGGCAGAGGAAGAGAAATCAGAGGCAGCGGTTTTGGGTATGGAGCCCGAGCCACAACTGTAGTGGAGGAAAGTCGTAGCGGCGGCGAGGAGCCGGTGCAGTGTGAGGAGAGCAGGGAGAGCGCTGAGGTTTGGTCGTTAGAGAAGGAACAAGCCCTCGTAAAAGATGGTAAGCGTAGGGAGAAGAGCAAAAGCAAAAGCGGAAACAAAGAGGAAGCCCTTGAGGAGGGTGCGCGCATTTTAGGTCCCAGGGGAATATCAAGATAACTCTTAGGAGTGCAAACAGAGAGGGTGGTGGAGGTGCCCTGTTTAATTCTGTTTTTGTAGACGAGAAGGGTGAAACAGGGAGGCAGAGAGAGGGTAAAACTAAAGAAGTGGGCAGGTCTGGGTCTACTATAGCTCACAACAAAATAAAAATAAAAAGCTCATCTCTTATAAGATTATGGTTACTCCCTCGCTCAGGACATATTTTAAGGTCTTGCCTAAAACTTTCATTTTGGGCAAAGCAAAAGAGGGTCCTGTGTAGTGTAGTTCCTATTTTCCCAATAGGCCCTGCGCATTGGAATAACATAAACAATAGTATGGACGTAGAAGTGCGGATCTTCCAGGTCTCTATTGACTATGCTAAACTTAATTGGGTTTGTTACCAACTAGCTCAGAGGTCACTGGAAACTTTCTTGACTGAATAGGAAGTGATCAGCTTCCCTGGTACAGACAAGAAGGGATTCAGTTTTCCAACAACCGCATAAACATGACAACTTTGCTCCTTAGAATAAGAGTCAATCTCTAGAGTCGTGTGAAACAATAAACAGGTATTTTACTCAGTCAGTTTTGTGCAGATTACTTTCACCAAAGTGCAGAGAATAGAGAGACGGACATTTTCAATAAAAAGGTATTATTTATTGAACAGTCTTTCTTCTTGTACAAGAGAAATGAATTGCCACAATTGCAAAACTAGTTATTATAAAAAGTGCGTACAGTAAAATGAGGATTGCGAAATAATGCCGTAAAAGCATTGATATGGTTTCTTAGCCATACAATGGTTTAAAATGAATAAAACATATATACATTCATATATACATTAGGCTAACGTAGTCAACTGGTGCTTCTAACTACGCCTACCCCAGTGTACCTGACCTAAGCCTAATACTTGGGAGGGGAGTAAGTAAGTAGCAGTTTTAGTTAAGTTGGTTTTGCCAAGGTTTGCTTCAAGAATTCTCTTCTAAGGGTTTAGTCAACACCATACCTCTGAAATAGAATGTTGGAGGTCTTGTATCTCCTTCCAGGACTCGATATCCCAGTCACTCGCAAGAGAAGGCTGGAAACGCCGGAGCTGGATTTCTCGGCAGGAGAAAAGACAGCGTCTCTCTCAGCGCGTCGAGGAAGTTGGAGGGGCAGCGTCCGCGGGCAGCTTGCATCTGCTGGGCTCTTGCAGGGGACAGCTGTTCTGCTCCTATGTACACCACACCATTGCTCGCTGATGTCGTTAAGGCAGTGATAGCATCAGTATCAGCAGGGCAGCGATAGCTTCAGCTTTAGCGTTTGCTTAAGGCAACGTTGGTAATATTTATACCTGAAAGGTGCCTGGTTTGACGTACGTTTTTGGACATAAGACGTCAATAAAGATGTCACTAGGAAGTGATCGTCTCTTAGTGCTCATTAGAGTTCTATTACTAATCAAAACATAGCAAGCGGGGACTTCCCAGGTTGCTGAGTTTTATCTTGTTGAAGAACTCGTGTGTGTAATCTAGGAATCTTAGATAGTGGCTTCTGCTGTGTCATTTTCACTAATGAGCTGCAAAGGAAGCTGCAGAGGAAGTGATTCTGAAATGTGGCTCTGATCGTGTGAGGCCAGAGACGAGTTTCTGAATATTGCATTTGATCGGTTATGCCAATATAGGAGTACAAAGGGATTATAGCCGTATAGGGGCATAAGGTCACAGTATCAATCAGGGTCCTAGATTAGAACGCGACACCCTCTCCACGAATTTATGTCCATCAATTTACTAAAACTATAGCAAAAGATGCATGTGTAACATTACCCACCCCAAAATACATATATGCATTTGAAATGGTGTATTCGAAATACGTGGTAATTTTGGTACTGTACGTCTTTAAGCATAGAAATCATTCAAATTATAGCACATGTAATCAGTGAACGATTTTGCGAAAGAATTACACATGAAATATCTCTTAATACAGAAAAGAAAAGGCGAGATAATTTCATCACATATAAAAGCATTTGCTATAACATGTGCTAGAGGCTGGTGTAAAGTTATTATGTCTCTAGATTTATCTAAAAATAGAAGTAGAAGCTTCTGTTCTTTATGAATAGGTTTACTTTAAGCAAAGAATTTCCGTGCCAGAAAAAGGTAAATATTTTTTTAAAGTGTTCAATTCCCCCAAAAATTATTTTTTCTTGGTGAACGGGGAAATAGAGTTCCAACGCTTTTCAGCAGTTTTTGTTGATCAAAACTAAAGGCCGAATGCAGAGTTCATGGGAACGCTGTGTGTCAGAATGCTTTCAAAATTATTATTTATGTTCGGGGGAGAACATCATATCAGACAGGCTCTCAAAAAATTGGTCTACAAAATCAGGTGACAGTTCGACCAAGTTCGATAGTGCTGTAACTTGGCAGGTGTGAGAATGATTGCTATCATCAAAGTCTGGATCAGCAATGCTCACAGATGGTCGTACCTGGGTGATGTTGCTTTTATTTCTCGCTCCACTGTCACCACCTAGTCGTAGCACAGGAGTCTCAACGAATGCCGTCATCAGGATTGGTAGCCGCTGGGGACAACACAATGCGTGAGCCGTTATTGGACTTAGCAAAGTATCGATATCCATTGGTACTGCTGATGGAAGTGCAAGACAGATGTCCAACACACACTCATCTCCGCATAGCATACATCGAAGCACAGGTAAGATGCAGGATTGCCATATCGGTCTGAATGAAAGAAACCAGGTCATGTTTAGATCTCTCAGCCTGGCCAATCCAAGGACTCTAGTTATTCTGTCCCGGTAGCGTACTGCTAGGATTGTTTCTTCCATCCTCGTAGGAGTCATGTCTGAGCTTTGGCTTGCCATATCGGAGCAGGAGGGTCAAAAATAAAATGCCTGCTACAAGTCCCAAAAATAGGGGTATGCCGCCAAAGACTGAATGGACAAAATTAGGAATAATTCCCAGAATTGCTTTGAAAGGTGTTAGCAGTCCTGTAAAAATCGTCTTAAATACGCCTGGGATGCTTATGGCACTAGACATGTTAAGGATTTGGCTAAGCATTTCTACGAAATGCATGGGGCAATTTGTTGATAAAAGGTCATGGATCTCTGTAGCTGTCCTTGCAACTAGGAGATCATACGTCTCTTTTGATGACGTGATGGGCACTGTTGTCTGCAAAAGCACAGACTTCATTCTGCTTAAAGTATCAATTCGTATAGAAGAGAAATTCAGACGAGGCCACATGGGAGTCTCAGTGTCTCCAGGGCCGTTTGGAAACAATGCTTGCATACAGCATTTAACCATGGATGTTACGCTTACGAGATAGGCTTTTCCTGGCAAAAGGCCACAACATCTGTGATCCGTTCTTAGAATGTAACTCCCATTCGTGAGTTGCATAAAGAAAGGCTCTATCTGCGTTGCAGGGTGACATGCTGGTGGCATGAAAGTTTGTTTGAATTACCTTCACAGGCTCCGTGTAAATTAATACCCTGGTACAAAAGTATACCGCTTAGTGAACGTTTACAGTTTTCACCACTAAGAAATAATTTTTTGTTGCTGTCACTATAGCATGAATATGTGTATGGTAATTTCCATGTTGACTTAACGTATCCTTTACCCAATCGTTCATACTGGCCAGTAGGTATGTATTCAAGGCACTTTTTAAATTGGAAAGTTGTTATCGGAATTGTGATAATCCCGTGTATTATCCATTCAATGGCAGGACATTCTGACATTGTCAAACGTAATCTCTCAAGTTTTTCAATGCTCAGGATTGTATAGTCTGCTCCTTTCTGTGCCAAGCTTATTTGTTTATCAGTAAGGTTAAAGATAGAAAAATAATGACGTTGTGTTGATTAAACGCCCGGGCACATAGTCTGAACGAAGATTTTGCAGCGTCCAGCCTAACTGTACAATAAAACGCAATTGTGACTGGCCATGCTGTAACATTAGCAAGTCTTTGTCTATTATATCAATGGCAGATGATACAATGTTGTCCAACGAATATATTCTGGAGGACAGAGTCATTAACCCATTGTCCACTACAGGAAGTGATTTTTCCAAATTAATACGATCAATTTCTCGTATTTTTTCAGCTGTTTCAATTTGTGTGACTTTCCAAGCCTCGTTGTAAGCAGCATAGATACTGGTCGCTATGTAGCGTTTTTGAAGCTGTTTGCGTGGTCCCATAATAAAATCAGCACCATCTTTAAGTAAAGACAAGTGTTGCTTAATTTCAGCCAGTGTGGATGTTTCTAGCCATTCAAGGCACAGCTTCCCTACACTGTATGTTGTTACTATCCCTGGATGTTGTCTCTGGGAGTATCTAGGGTCTTGTCTGGTCATTGTTAACCCCTGTGTTTTATTCAGGAATCTATCTTGACAGTTGTTTGTGTCAGTAGGCCAGATTAACCACTTTTTCCAATCAGGATGTGTTCTGTTTAGATGTAAAATAAATATTTGATACGTCTATCTCAATATCTGTTGTTGCATTATCAGGTATTGGCTTTGGAATAGACGGTTTGTTAAGGTCTTTGATCTTAGCTAGGCCAAGACAGGTTGTTTGTTGAATTGTTTCATTTAAAAACATAATTTGTTCTGGGATCATGCAGGCTCGAAATAGTGCTTCTAGGCCTTGTACCTGCCACTCTTTTGTACCCCAGATGGTTTTTGTTTCAATGTTATTTTTCCAATAATCAAAACCAAATGGCATCATTTTTTCATAAAATGCTTCTGAATATATCAATTTAGTATTTGTCAGCATCGTTTTCAATCCTGTTTTATCTAACAGTTTATAGTAAAACGTTTCTGCATCACTGGTGTTAAACCCTGAGAAGCACTGAAATTTCTCATAGAATGTTTTAGAACTGCTTTTAGGCGGTGTAGCACAATGTTCCCATTGGTTATACTTAAAAACATTTCTAGGCTGTGCAGATTTATGCAAGTAATGATCACCATAGTGTTTGTCGCAGAACATCTGTTCATAACTAGACAAACCTTGTAAATAATCATGATCTGTGAATCTAGCTGACATTACTAAATCAGACATCATAATATTAATACTTTCAAAGTCCCAATCATGAGAGAATGTACTAGGTTTTACAAAGTCACTTAAGGAAACCTTGAATTGATGGGGATACTTCAGGATCTCGACCGGACCATAGATTTCATAGTCAGTTTTCTCCCATACTACCCCACCGGGTATTGGAATGGCTGTGACATTTACTGTTGACAGTTCTCTTTTCTTCACGTGGGATGATCTGTGTGCTTTGAGGACTAAGTTGATGTTCTGACTTGCTGTGTCCATTGTATTGTAATAAACTTTCCTAAAATTAAAACTAAAATTAGGCATAGTAGGAGTATGAATACCCCTGAAATAATCCAATGCTCAATCAATGGTGCATCCAGATATATTTCTTTGATTTGTTGAAAGAGTTCTGTTGCTTTTTCTTTAAAAGTTTTTTTTGTTTCTGGCATCACTTCTGGGTCGGTTTGATCCTCAGAAAAGTTATCGAAGTTGATGAAATAGCCAGAGGCAGTTCTGTCAATTGTTGGGATTGTTCTTTCAATCTGTCTTTCGGTAGCACATTCTGATGCCACATCATTGTAGACTGGTGTTTCTTGACGAACCGTTTCAATCTGAGTCTCAAGAGGCACGAGTTCCATGGCATTATTGCGTAGTCCCTCTTCGTGCACTGCAGGCTGATCGAATGTGATTAGTCTTTCACTTTGAACCTCTTGGATTGTTGCACGTTTGGGTATTCTGTTGTTTCTCGGGAGTCCACTGGGCCTACTGTTGATTATAGGCCACATGCTTGTGGTTTTACCAGGTCGATCGATACAACTCTGTTCTCCTTTTTACCAGCAAGGGACGGTAGTACAACTGATCTTGTTCCGTTGACTGCTAAGACAGGTACTGCTTTTCTTTAAGAAGGCCCAAATTCCTTCTTCACCGCTATTTTTTCTCTGACTAGATCCCCAATCTTTGGAATCCAGACATGCCTTGCTGGGGCTGGTGGTGCCTCGTCAGTGGCAGTTGGCTGTTGCTTTAATTTTATGTTGCTTAAGGATTTTCTTGTTTCATTCAAGTCCTGTAAAATAGCCAAACGATCTTTGATGTCAAAGTCTGTTTTCTTATCTTCTACCACGGGCACCTGGCTATCTAAGTCCTGAATTTGCATTCTATTTCCGAACAATAGTTCGTATGGGCTGAAACCTTTTAGAGAATTTATTGGCAAGGTATTTAGGCTTAACTGGACACTTATTAAATGTTTGACCCACCCAGCACCCGAACCTAATACCTTCGCGGTTATAGATTGCTTTATGTCCTGGTTTTTTCTTTCTACCACACTGTTCCCTTCGGGGTGTGACGGACAAGAATACCGCAAGCCAACGCCCATGCTGGCCATGGCCTCCTTATAAGCTCGAGAGCTGAAAGCAGGACCCTGGTCAGAATGGAACATGGAAATTGCCTATGTGCCGATAAAGACTCGCAGATCTTTTATAACCGTTCTGGCGTCAGCCGAGCGCTGGGGCCGCATTTTTTAAGCGTGTTTAGCCTTCATGATGTACAATGGGATGCGGTTCTCTTGTTTGATTGCGCGGATAGATCGCCTTATGCTTTCTATTAGGGTTTCAGACACTACACTGGCCGGTTCTCCAATGCGATCTCTGTTGCAGTCTTCACAGTTTTTTGCAAAATCATGAATTCCTTCACTCATTTCCGGCCACTAGTACTCTGATTGCAATTCTCTCAGAGTGTCCCTGATTGTTTGGTGTCTCAGACCAAACCCCATATGTGCTTCCTGTAATAGGAAACCTCTCCGTTTCATGTTTGGAATTACCCTATCCCCCACTCCAGGGATTCGAGCAAAAGGAACGGAGTTTGCATCAATTACGTATGCATAATTGAGTAGATAGTTCACAGGCAGTGCTGCACAGTCGCCTTTTACGGACGTTTTGACTGCCAGCATGGTATCCCCGTCTATGTATTTTTCTGAACGCTTTTTTGTGGCTACGGAAGCCGGTTTAGTTGCTTCCGCTGTGGCTGTATTAGCAAATTAATTCCCTGCAACGTGAACGCCATCACGTTGAAGACTCTGTGCGTGTATCACGTGAGTCTTTTGTAGTTCTTTCTGTAAAAGAGCTACCTGTTTCCAGAGCAATTTATGCTTTATTGTGGCACCTGTGTCATCTTTGTAATCATTTTCAATCCAGCTCTGCAACTTATTATTATAAGAGTTGACGCATAAATGAGAATCGCACACGATTAGTGTCGGGAATTCACGTTCTGCATTTTCAAGCGCCATCTTTAAAGATCTGATTTCAGCTCTCTGAGCCGAACAGTACCTCACTGATTCAGTTTTTGTTATTTTCAGTCTGAATTTACCGCACAGCCAGCGACCTTTAACAATCGCGTAGGCTGCATCGTAGGATTTATTCTCTACATTGAAATGCTGTACAAATCTATCTGTATAGATTATACAGGCGTACAGTGGGAGAGGCAGAAGTTCGATTGGCAGAGGATATTCTTCTTCATAAGTCAAATCATTCAGTTTATTCAAGAGCGGGCCGTGATAGAATTTCATGTTTTCCGCAGCAAGAGAATCTACGTACTGTATCCATTTCGGATCCAGTGACACTGTGGGCAGGGTTACTGGGTTGAATAGCGCCTCGAAGGCGGATTCCGCTGTGACAACAGTGATCCTCCTGCCTTTTGCTAGTTCTCTTTCTTTAGCTATAGCTGTTTGCACTGCTTTCACCGTATTTTCGGTGAGACTGAATGTTTTTTCTGCTTGTGTGTACAAGTGAGATTTGTAAGCTATTGGTACTGTTTCTCCCTCATTAGAGGTCAGGTACGTGAATCCGCATCTTCCTGGGATGACTCGGATTACAAGATTTCGTGTGTTGTCACGTGTATCTAATTTTGTTTTTGCTAACATGTCTGTTTGCAGTGATATCAAAATTTCTGTGTGTTTTTGAGTCCAAGTGCTTTGTTTAAAATCAGGTTTAATTAGTTCATAGAGAGGTTTAACCCTCTCCGCATAATTTAGAATGTAAGTTCTTCCGAAATTCAGGAAACCTAGGATCGATTGTAAATTCTTCAGCGTTTTAGGTGCTTAGAGTACAGCGCACTTCTCTAAGAAGTTGTCCGCTAGGCTTTTTCCTTCACTTGATAATTCGTATCCTAAAAATAATACTGTCAGATGGGCAATTCGAGACTTTTTAAAGTTGAATTTGTAACCCTCTGCTGCGAACCCAAGTATAATGGTGTCTGGTTCGTGCATACATATGAACCCACCCATTTTTTTATTTTTAAGAAGATAAAATATCTCTTCTTTCAGGAGATGTATCTCCTGAAGGATCAGAACCTGAGCCGGTGAATCTTGGAGATACTGTAATATCCAATCCCTTCTCGGTCTGGTTCGCAGGCCATTAATGTTCCAGGACAAAATCTGTATGAGACTCATGTTAGATCATCTGATAAGCGCAGCATAAAAAAAGAAGCTTGAATTTGAGGTGACCAGCTCCAATACTCTCGTCCTAAAAGTAACATGCGTACAGCCAACATAATCAACATAAGAATACAGAAGATGAGGATTTTTTTTTCCTGCTACACCTCAACCCAGCCCCTACCCACTGCCCTCCCCAGTCCCTTCCCCCACCTCTGGAAACCCATACCCCAATTATCTGGACAGATGGAGTCCAGGCAATTGCATCCCAGAGATATCCGCCCAGCCACCACCCTAATAACGAAAAAAAAAGACCCAAGTGAGAGAAAGGAAAAAACTAAAGATGATAAAATGCAGAGAAGCCCTAACCACACGACACTTCGAGGCAGACGTGGTCAATTAGAAGAAGCATAGGACTTAAGTAGTTATAATCTCCTCCGTGCACATCTTCAAGACTTAACCTCTCTCGCCTAAAGTCTCAAGTTATTTTGATTTCCCTATACGGGAGACAGAGTAAAATACAGCTTCCCCAACTACATACCACCTATATGGATCTACTTGTATACCTACTATAGCCCCCGTTTACTGATGCTATTAGGCAGCTTGTCCGCTACCTGCACCGATCTTATGTTGTGCATTTTATTATTATGCATCATTATTCATTATTATGCATTAAAAAGGCCCGAAATTTCAGTTTGGCTACTACCCCAACCTTTTTAAACTCTTCCAGCCTCTTGCCCAGTTCCTATTGTCTCTCCAAAGTACACCTTGAGAGATCCGACCGTATCTCAAATGAAAATTCCTTTGCCCGCACTGATTTCAGTCTCAGTGCTGAGTTAGGAATCTTATTCTTTAAGGTGAAAGTAAGGAAATTGATAAGGATTTATCTGGGTCTGGGCCTATTAGGGTTCCTACGAAAAGGATCCCCAAATAACCCCCCCCCCCCCGGGTTAAGTCATTGTTGGCTAGTGCGGGAGCTCCAGGAGCTTGCGGCTAAAGTGCAGCCGCCATGTTGCCTCGGCCAGATTAAGCTTTGTCCTGAAATTTACACTCACCGTCCTGAATTTGCACCCATGCCAGTTGGTCACCCTAGGGCAAACAGATGCTTGAAAGTGCTAAGGGTTTTCTCCCAGCATGTGAGGGGCATTTCAGGACACTTTCTGTCCAGGATTGTCATTTTACCGGCATCAAGTTTGTACAAGCATGCTTCTGATAGCAGAGATAGGGCTGTTTCCATTGCATTATCAGGCCACCAAAAAGTCTCAATTCCAGCATCACTTCTCTGTGTGGCCCAGGAAAGCTGAAACCATCTCTCTGCTAGCATATAATCAGAAGCTGTTCATAGTGGTGCCAGTGAAGTCATTTTTAAATCTCTCTGACTCATGTAGACCCACCAGAATTTAACAAGACGCATGTGCAGTGGATCTTAGCAATTTATTGCAAAGCATCACTGACACCACCAGTGCTTAAACATAGACTGCCCTAATCCTGAAAGTCTGCTGATATTTTTCATATCACAAAATGCCCAGTGCCATTGGGCATTTCTGAGATGAAAAATATCAACATATTGAGCCAGGCGGGGGAAAACATGGCGGCCGGCTAAATGGGCGGGTCGCGGGTGAACTCGAGTGCATCTCAGGAGGCAAATTAACTCTTTGTAGGAAGGCAGTAGAAATTGTAGGACAACCTGAATTCGGAAGCGTTGGAGAAATAACCTAGAGCGGATCGGCAAGTCGAGTGTCTTCGAGTGAGCCTTGTTTCTCCTGCAGCGCTCTGTGGGTATCACTGATGTCACGGCAGAGCAGCCGTGGAGGAGGCTGCAGAGGGGCCATTGTGCTGCTGCAAAGTTTCTCTTCCGGGGCAGAGGAAGAGAAATCAGAGGCAGCGGTTTTGGGTATGGAGCCCGAGCCACAACTGTAGTGGAGGAAAGTCGTAGCGGCGGCGAGGAGCCGGTGCAGTGTGAGGAGAGCAGGGAGAGCGCTGAGGTTTGGTCGTTAGAGAAGGAACAAGCCCTCGTAAAAGATGGTAAGCGTAGGGAGAAGAGCAAAAGCAAAAGCGGAAACAAAGAGGAAGCCCTTGAGGAGGGTGCGCGCATTTTAGGTCCCAGGGGAATATCAAGATAACTCTTAGGAGTGCAAACAGAGAGGGTGGTGGAGGTGCCCTGTTTAATTCTGTTTTTGTAGACGAGAAGGGTGAAACAGGGAGGCAGAGAGAGGGTAAAACTAAAGAAGTGGGCAGGTCTGGGTCTACTATAGCTCACAACAAAATAAAAATAAAAAGCTCCTCTCTTATACGATTATGGTTACTCCCTCGCTCAGGACATATTTTAAGGTCTTGCCTAAAACTTTCATTTTGGGCAAAGCAAAAGAGGGTCCTGTGTAGTGTAGTTCCTATTTTCCCAATAGGCCCTGCGCATTGGAATAACATAAACAATAGTATGGACGTAGAAGTGCGGATCTTCCAGGTCTCTATTGACTATGCTAAACTTAATTGGGTTTGTTACCAACTAGCTCAGAGGTCACTGGAAACTTTCTTGACTGAATAGGAAGTGATCAGCTTCCCTGGTACAGACAAGAAGGGATTCAGTTTTCCAACAACCGCATAAACATGACAACTTTGCTCCTTAGAATAAGAGTCAATCTCTAGAGTCGTGTGAAACAATAAACAGGTATTTTACTCAGTCAGTTTTGTGCAGATTACTTTCACCAAAGTGCAGAGAATAGAGAGACGGGCATTTACAATAAAAAGGTATTATTTATTGAACAGTCTTTCTTCTTTTACAAGAGAAATGAATTGCCACAATTGCAAAACTAGTTATTATAAAAAGTGCGTACAGTAAAATGAGGATTGCGAAATAATGCCGTAAAAGCATTGATATGGTTTCTTAGCCATACAATGGTTTAAAATGAATAAAACATATATACATTCATATATACATTAGGCTAACGTACTCAACTGGTGCTTCTAACTACGCCTACCCCAGTGTACCTGACCTAAGCCTAATACTTGGGAGGGGAGTAAGTAAGTGGTAGTTTTAGTTAAGTTGGTTTTGCCAAGGTTTGCTTCAAGAATTCTCTTCTAAGGGTTTAGTCAACACCATACCTCTGAAATAGAATGTTGGAGGTCTTGTATCTCCTTCCAGGACTCGATATCCCAGTCACTCGCAAGAGTAGGCTGGAAACGCCGGAGCTGGATTTCTCGGCAGGAGAAAAGACAGCGTCTCTCTCAGCGCGTCGAGGAAGTTGGAGGGGCAGCGTCCGCGGGCAGCTTGCATCTGCTGGGCTCTTGCAGGGGACAGCTGTTCTGCTCCTATGTACACCACACCATTGCTCGCTGATGTCGTTAAGGCAGTGATAGCATCAGTATCAGCAGGGCAGCGATAGCTTCAGCTTTAGCGTTTGCTTAAGGCAACGTTGGTAATATTTATACCTGAAAGGTGCCTGGTTTGACGTAAGTTTTTGGACATAAGACGTCAATAAAGATGTCACTAGGAAGTGATCGTCTCTTAGTGCTCATTAGAGTTCTATTACTAATCAAAACATAGCAATCTGGGACTTCCCAGGTTGCTGAGTTTTATCTTGTTGAAGAACTCGGAGTGTAATCTAGGAATCTTAGATAGTGGCTTCTGCTGTGTCATTTGCACTAATGAGCTGCAAAGGAAGCTGCAGAGGAAGTGATTCTGAAATGTGGCTCTGATCGTGTGAGGCCAGAGACGAGTTTCTGAATATTGCATTTGATCGGTTATGCCAATATTGGAGTACAAAGGGATTATAGCCGTATAGGGGCATAAGGTCACAGTATCGATCAGGGTCCTAGATTAGAACGCGACACCCACTCCACGAATTTATGTCCATCAATTTACTAAAACTATAGCAAAAGATGCATGTGTAACATTACCCACCCCAAAATACATATATGCATTTGAAATGGTGTATTCGAAATACGTGGTAATTTTGGTACTGTACGTCTTTAAGCATAGAAATCATTCAAATTATAGCACATGTAATCAGTGAACGATTTTGCGAAAGAGTTACACATGAAATATCTCTTAATACAGAAAAGAAAAGGCGAGATAATTTCATCACATATAAATGCATTTGCTATAACATGTGCTAGAGGCTGGTGTAAAGTTATTATGTCTCTAGATTTATCTAAAAATAGAAGTAGAAGCTTCTGTTCTTTATGAATAGGTTTACTTTAAGCAAAGAATTTCCGTGCCAGAAAAAGGTAAATATTTTTTAAAAGTGTTCAATTCCCCCAAAAATTATTTTTTCTTGGTGAACGGGGAAATAGAGTTCCAACGCTTTTCAGCAGTTTTTGTTGATCAAAACTAAAGGCCGAATTCAGAGTTCATGGGAACGCTGTGTGTCAGAATGCTTTCAAAATTATTATTTCTGTTCGGGGGAGAACATCATATCAGACAGGCTCTCAAAAAATTGGTCTACAAAATCAGGTGACAGTTCGACCAAGTTCGATAGTGCTGTAACTTGGCAGGTGTGAGAATGATTGCTATCATCAAAGTCTGGATCAGCAATGCTCACAGATGGTCGTACCTGGGTGATGTTGCTTTTATTTCTCGCTCCACTGTCACCACCTAGTCGTAGCACAGGAGTCTCAATGAATGCCGTCATCAGGATTGGTAGCCGCTGGGGACAACACAATGCGTGAGCCGTTATTGGACTTAGCAAAGTATCGATATCCATTGGTACTGCTGATGGAAGTGCAAGACAGATGTCCAACACACACTCATCTCCGCATAGCATACATCGAAGCACAGGTAAGATGCAGGATTGCCATATCGGTCTGAATGAAAGAAACCAGGTCATGTTTAGATCTCTCAGCCTGGCCAATCCAAGGACTCTAGTTATTCTGTCCCGGTAGCGTACTGCTAGGATTGTTTCTTCCATCCTCGTAGGAGTCATGTCTGAGCTTTGGCTTGCCATATCGGAGCAGGAGGGTCAAAAATAAAATGCCTGCTACAAGTCCCAAAAATAGGGGTATGCCGCCAAAGACTGAATGGACAAAATTAGGAATAATTCCCAGAATTGCTTTGAAAGGTGTTAGCAGTCCCGTAAAAATCGTCTTAAATACGCCTGGGATGCTTATGGCACTAGACATGTTAAGGATTTGGCTAAGCATTTCTACGAAATGCATGGGGCAATTTGTTGATAAAAGGTCATGGATCTCTGTAGCTGTCCTTGCAACTAGGAGATCATACGTCTCTTTTGATGACGTGATGGGCACTGTTGTCTGCAAAAGCACAGACTTCATTCTGCTTAAAGTATCAATTCGTATAGAAGAGAAATTCAGACGAGGCCACATGGGAGTCTCAGTGTCTCCAGGGCCGTTTGGAAACAATGCTTGCATACAGCATTTAACCATGGATGTTACGCTTACGAGATAGGCTTTTCCTGGCAAAAGGCCACAACATCTGTGATCCGTTCTTAGAATGTAACTCCCATTCGTGAGTTGCATAAAGAAAGGCTCTATCTGCGTTGCAGGTGTGACATGCTGGTGGCATGAAAGTTTGTTTGAATTACCTTCACAGGCTCCGTGTAAATTAATACCGTGGTACAAAAGTATACCGCTTAGTGAACGTTTACAGTTTTCACCACTAAGAAATAATTTTTTGTTGCTGTCACTATAGCATGAATATGTGTATGGTAATTTCCATGTTGACTTAACGTATCCTTTACCCAATCGTTCATACTGGCCAGTAGGTATGTATTCAAGGCACTTTTTAAATTGGAAAGTTGTTATCGGAATTGTGATAATCCCGTGTATTATCCATTCAATGACAGGACATTCTGACATTGTCAAACGTAATCTCTCAAGTTTTTCAATGCTCAGGATTGTATAGTCTGCTCCTTTCTGTGCCAAGCTTATTTGTTTATCAGTAAGGTTAAAGATAGAAAAATAATGACGTTGTGTTGATTAAACGCCAGGGCACATAGTCTGAACGAAGATTTTGCAGCGTCCAGCCTAACTGTACAATAGAACGCAATTGTGACTGGCCATGCTGTAACATTAGCAAGTCTTTGTCTATTATATCAATGGCAGATGATACAATGTTGTCCAACGAATATATTCTGGAGGACAGAGTCATTAACCCATTGTCCACTACAGGAAGTGATTTTTCCAAATTAATACGATCAATTTCTCGTATTTTTTCAGCTGTTTCAATTTGTGTGACTTTCCAAGCCTCGTTGTAAGCAGCATAGATACTGGTCGCTATGTAGCGTTTTTGAAGCTGTTTGCGTGGTCCCATAATAAAATCAGCACCATCTTTAAGTAAAGACAAGTGTTGCTTAATTTCAGCCAGTGTGGATGTTTCTAGCCATTCAAGGCACAGCTTCCCTACACTGTATGTTGTTACTATCCCTGGATGTTGTCTCTGGGAGTATCTAGGGTCTTGTCTGGTCATTGTTAACCCCTGTGTTTTATTCAGGAATCTATCTTGACAGTTGTTTGTGTCAGTAGGCCAGATTAACCACTTTTTCCAATCAGGATGTGTTCTGTTTAGATGTAAAATAAATATTTGATACGTCTATCTCAATATCTGTTTTTGCATTATCAGGTATTGGCTTTGGAATAGACGGTTTGTTAAGGTCTTTGATCTTAGCTAGGCCAAGACAGGTTGTTTGTTGAATTGTTTCATTTAAAAACATAATTTGTTCTGGGATCATGCAGGCTCGAAATAGTGCTTCTAGGCCTTGTACCTGCCACTCTTTTGTACCCCAGATGGTTTTTGTTTCAATGTTATTTTTCCAATAATCAAAACCAAATGGCATCATTTTTTCATAAAATGCTTCTGAATATATCAATTTAGTATTTGTCAGCATAGTTTTCAATCCTGTTTTATCTAACAGTTTATAGTAAAACGTTTCTGCATCACTGGTGTTAAACCCTGAGAAGTACTGAAATTTCTCATAGAATGTTTTAGAACTGCTTTTAGGCGGTGTAGCACAATGTTCCCATTGGTTATACTTAAAAACATTTCTAGGCTGTGCAGATTTATGCAAGTAATGATCACCATAGTGTTTGTCGCAGAACATCTGTTCATAACTAGACAAACCTTGTAAATAATTATGATCTGTGAATCTAGCTGACATTACTAAATCAGACATCATAATATTAATACTTTCAAAGTCCCAATCATCAGAGAATGTACTAGGTTTTACAAAGTCACTTAAGGAAACCTTGAATTGATAGGGATACTTCAGGATCTCGACCGGACCATAGATTTCATAGTCAGTTTTCTCCCATACTACCCCACCGGGTATTGGAATGGCTGTGACATTTACTGTTGACAGTTCTCTTTTCTTCACGTGGGATGATCTGTGTGCTTTGAGGACTAAGTTGATGTTCTGACTTGCTGTGTCCATTGTATTGTAATAAACTTTCCTAAAATTAAAACTAAAATTAGGCATAGTAGGAGTATGAATACCCCTGAAATAATCCAATGCTCAATCAATGGTGCATCCAGATATATTTCTTTGATTTGTTGAAAGAGTTCTGTTGCTTTTTCTTTAAAAGTCTTTTTTGTTTCTGGCATCACTTCTGGGTCGTTTGATCCTCAGAAAAGTTATCGAAGTTGATGAAATAGCCAGAGGCAGTTCTGTCAATTGTTGGGATTGTTCTTTCAATCTGTCTTTCGGTAGCACATTCTGATGCCACATCATTGTAGACTGGTGTTTCTTGACGAACCGTTTCAATCTGAGTCTCAAGAGGCACGAGTTCCATGGCATTATTGCGTAGTCCCTCTTCGTGCACTGCAGGCTGATCGAATGTGATTAGTCTTTCACTTTGAACCTCTTGGATTGTTGCACGTTTGGGTATTCTGTTGTTTCTCGGGAGTCCACTGGGCCTACTGTTGATTATAGGCCACATGCTTGTGGTTTTACCAGGTCGATTGATACAACTCTGTTCTCCTTTTTACCAGCAAGGGACGGTAGTACAACTGATCTTGTTCCGTTGACTGCTAAGACAGGTACTGCTGTTCTGTAAGAAGGCCCAAATTCCTTCTTCACTGCTATCTTTTCTCTGACTAGATCCCCAATCTTTCGAATCCAGACAGGCCTTGCTGGGGCTGGTGGTGCCTCGTCAGTGGCAGTTGGCTGTTGCTTTAACTTTATGTTGCTTAAGGATTTTCTTGTTTCATTCAAGTCCTGTAAAATAGCCAAACGATCTTTGATGTCAAAGTCTGTTTTCTTATCTTCTACCACGGGCACCTGGCTATCTAAGTCCTGAATTTGCATTCTATTTCCGAACAATAGTTCGTATGGGCTGAAACCTTTTAGAGAATTTCTTGGCACGGTATTTAGGCTTAACTGGACACTTATTAAATGTTTGACCCACCCAGCACCCGAACCTAATACCTTCGCGGTTATAGATTGCTTTATGTCCTGTTTTTTTCTTTCTACCACACTGTTCCCTTCGGGGTGTGACGGACAAGAATACCGCAAGCCAACGCCCATGCTGGCCATGGCCTCCTTATAAGCTCGAGAGCTGAAAGCAGGACCCTGGTCAGAATGGAACATGGAAATTGCCTATGTGCCGATAAAGACTCGCAGATCTTTTATAACCGTTCTGGCGTCAGCCGAGCGCTGGGGCCGCATTTTTTAAGCGTGTTTAGCCTTCATGATGTACAATGGGATGCGTTTCTCTTGTTTGATTGCGCGGATAGATCGCCTTATGCTTTCTATTAGGGTTTCAGACACTACACTGGCCGGTTCTCCAATGCGATCTCTGTTGCAGTCTTCACAGTTTTTTGCAAAATCATGAATTCCTTCACTCATTTCCGGCCACCAGTACTCTGATTGCAATTCTCTCAGAGTGTCCCTGATTGTTTGGTGTCTCAGACCAAACCCCATATGTGCTTCCTGTAATAGGAAACCTCTCTGTTTCATGTTTGGAATTACCCTATCCCCCACTCCAGGGATTCGAGCAAAAGGAACGGAGTTTCAATCAATTACGTATGCATAATTGAGTGGATAGTTCACAGGCAGTGCTGCACAGTCGCCTTTTACAGACGTTTTGACTGCCAGCATGGTTTCCCCGTCTATGTATTTTTCGGAACGCTTTTTTGTGGCTACGGAAGCCGGTTTAGTTGCTTCCACTGTGGCTGTATTAGCAAATGAATTCCCTGCAACGTGAAGGCCATCACGTTGAAGACTCTGTGCGTGTATCACGTGAGTCTTTTGTAGTTCTTTCTGTAAAAGAGCTACCTGTTTCCAGAGCAATTTATGCTTTATTGTGGCACCTGTATCATCTTTGTAATCATTTTCAATCCAGCTCTGCAACTTATTATTATAAGAGTTGACGCATAAATGAGAATCGCACACGATTAGTGTCGGGAATTCACGTCCTGCATTTTCAAGCGCCATCTTTAAAGATCTGATTTCAGCTCTCTGAGCCGAACAGTACCTCACTGATTCAGTTTTTGTTATTTTCATTCTGAATTTACCGCACAGCCAGCGACCTTTAACAATCGCGTAGGCTGCATCGTAGGATTTATTCTCTACATTGAAATGCTGTACAAATCTATCTGTATAGATTATACAGGGGTACTGTGGGAGAGGCAGAAGTTCGATTGGCAGAGGATATTCTTCTTCATAAGTCAAATCATTCAGTTTATTCAAGAGCGGGCCGTGATAGAATTTCACGTTTTCCGCAGCAAGAGAATCTACGTACTGTATCCATTTCGGATCCAGTGACACTGTGGGCAGGTTTACTGGGCTGAATAGCGCCTCGAAGGCGGATTCCGCTGTGACAACAGTGATCCTCCTGCCTTTTGCTAGTTCTCTTTCTTTAGCTATTGCTGTTTGCACTGCTTTCACCGTATTTTCGGTGAGACTGAATGTTTTTTCTGCTTGTGTGTACAAGTGAGATTTGTAAGCTATTGGTACCGTTTCTCCCTTATTAGAGGTCAGGTACGTGAATCCGCATCTTCCTGGGATGACTCGGATTACAAGATTTTGTGTGTTGTCACGTGTATCTAATTTTGTTTTTGCTAACATGTCTGTTTGCAGTGATCTCAAAATTTCTGTGTGTTTTTGAGTCCAAGTGCTTTGTTTAAAATCAGGTTTAATTAGTTCATAGAGAGGTTTAACCCTCTCCGCATAATTTAGAATGTAAGTTCTTCCGAAATTCAGGAAACCTAGGATCGATTGTAAATTCTTCAGCGTTTTAGGTGCTTGGAGTACAGCGCACTTCTCTAAGAAGTTGTCCGCTAGGCTTTTTCCTTCACTTGATGATTCGTATCCTAAAAATAATACTGTCAGATGGGCAATTCGAGACTTTTTAAAGTTGAATTTGTAACCCTCTGCTGCGAACCCAAGTATAATGGTGTTCACTCTTTTCAAGTGAGTCTCCAAGTCGTCGTCTGTGAGATAGATATCATCTATGTAAGATAATGCCTCATCATCATACATTTGTTGTAACTCTGTTACTCTGGCTGAGAATAGTCCTGGGCTGTTCTTGAATCCCCCCCGCTTCTTGACGTGTGCCCCTCTGTTGATTGTACTTATTGTGGATGTAATATTGTTTTTTTCTGCCTGTTTGCCCGTTGCCTGTTTTCCCCCGTCTCTCCCCCACCCGCTCCCCGCTTCCCGCCACCGCAACTAACCACGCCCCTTTCTCTTCTGTACCCTCCCCGCTCCCGCCTCCCAGCTGCTCCACCCCCCTCGCACTTGGCCATATATGGCGACCGTGCGACGCAGGTGAGTGTGACCTAGCTTAGGACACCCCCCGCGCCGCACGGCCACCAGCTGCTGCGTGTGCCTCCCGCCTGTTTTCCTCGCTGCCCCGACCGCCGCCGTGCGTTCACGCCCCCTGCCACCGAGCGGCGTGGTCTCCGTGTAGCGCAGAGCTTGCCTGTCCTGCAGGCTCCTGTTCCCCGCTTCTTGACGTGTGCCCCTCTGTTGATTGTACTTATTGTGGATGTAATATTGTTTTTTTCTGCCTGTTTGCCCGTTGCCTGTTTTCCCCCGTCTCTCCCCCACCCGCTCCCCGCTTCCCGCCCCCGCCGCTAACCACGCCCCTTTCTCTTCTGTACCCTCCCCGCCTCCCAGCGGCTCCGCCCCCCTCGCACTTGGCCATATATGGCGACCGTGCGACACAGGTGAGTGTGACCTAGCTTAGGACACCCCCCGCGCCGCACGGCCACCAGCTGCTGCGTGTGCCTCCCGCCTGTTTTCCTCGCTGCCCCGACAGCCGCCGTGCGACCACGCTCCCTGCCACCGAGCGGCGTGGTCTCCGTGTAGCGCAGAGCTCGCCTGTCCTGCAGGCTCCTGTTCCCCGCTTCTTGACGTGTGCTCCTCTGTTGATTGTACTTATTGTGGATGTAATATTGTTTTTTTCTGCCTGTTTGCCCGTTGCCTGTTTTCCCCGTCTCTCCCCCACCCGCTCCCCGCTTCCCGCCACCGCCGCTAACCATGCCCCTTTCTCTTCTGTACCCTCCCCGCTCCCGCCTCCCAGCTGCTCCGCCCCCCTCGCACTTCGCCATATATGGCGACCGTGCGAACGCGCAGCGGTCACGCGCAGCGGGCGCGCCGATTGTGCGCCAAAGGCGCGCCAAAGGTAAGCCCGTCTGCGCCCGTCCGCGCCTGGACCGCGCCCAGTGCCAGGACCCCTGGCCCCCACCGACGGAAGATGACCCGCCGGACCTACGACGCCGCAACACTCATCGCACTCAACACCGGCGGGAACCCTGGATGCTACCGAGCCACTCCGAAGCACACCCACGGACCCTTCAGCTGCCACGCCTGCAAGTTCACCTGCATCCGGACCTGCCCCGCACCAGCACCAGCTAAGCCGAACACCAGCAGCAACCACCTCAAGTGCATCCTGCTCAACACCCGCTCCGTCCACAGGCACGCCATCGAACTCTGGAACCTCCTCGACACCACATCTCCTGACGTTGCCTTCCTCACGGTAACCTGGATGAACGACTCCTCTGCGCCCGACATCGCCATCGCCATCCCAGAGGGCTACAAGATCATCGGAGGGACCGCTCCGCCAACCAGGTGGGAGGAGGCATCGCCATCATCCACAGGGACACCATCCACATCACGACCAACACCGACGACACCCTGAAAACCGCCGAACACCTACACTTCCAGATAGGCACCAACCCAAAGACCACCCTCAGAGGCACCCTGATCTACCGACCCCCGGGACCACACACACAATTCAGCGAGGACATCGCCGACTTCGTCAGCCCGCATGCCCTCCCCTCCGCTGACTACATCCTCCTGGGGGACCTCAACTTCCACCTGGAGAACAACAACAACCGCAATACCACCACCCTGCTCGACAACCTCGCCAACCTCGGACTCAAGCAGCTGGTATCCACCCCCACCCACCTCGCCGGACACACACTCGACGCCGTCTTCTCATCCAGCAAAGACATCGCCTTCAGCCACGCCACCGTACTCCACTGGACGGACCACAGCTGCGTCCACTTCACCTTCAGAAGAACGATGACCCACCACCACCAGCAACTGCTTGCTCGAAGAAGCTGGAACAAGATCACAGCCGACCAGCTCGTCGCTTCCCTGAGCCAGCACCCCCCCGCCAGCTCAGCGAACCCCAGCCAGGCCGCCGACAACCTCACGAAGTGGATCTGCAACAGCGCGGACGAACTCGCCCCACTGAGGACCCCGCCTAGCAGACTCGGCAGCAAGAAGGCCCCATGGTTCACCAACGAACTCAAGAGCTCCAAGAAGAATTGCCGAGCCCTCGAGAAAGCCTGTAGAAGGGAACCAACACCGGATAACATGACCGCCCTCAAGCGTGCCACCCGGAAGCACCACCAACTGATCCGCGCCACTAAGAAAACTGCATTCAAGGACCGGCTAGACAACAACGCGCACAATTGCAAGGAACTCTTTAACATCGTGAAAGAGCTCTCCAACCCCAACGCCGGAAACAACAACATCACCCCATCGCAAGACCTCTGCAACTCCCTCGCTTCCTACTTCCACAACAAGATCGCGGACATACACAACCGCTTCAGCACTCAACCGACGCACGCCACAACCAAACCACCGCCCCCCACCACCACCATCCGCGCCTGGACTCCGATCAGCACCGAAGACACCATCCGCTTGATGAACTCCATCCATTCTGGATCTCCGACCGACCCCTGCCCTCACCACGTCTTCAACAAGGCCGACGCAGCCATCGCACCCCACCTGCGAGACATCATCAACACCTCCTTCGACACCGCCACCTTCCCTGAGAGCTGGAAGCACGCCGAACTCAGCGCCCTACTCAAGAAACCCACAGCGGACCCCACCGAACTCAAGAATTACCGCCCCATCTCGCTCCTCCCGTTCCCAGCCAAAGTCATCAAGAAGACCGTCAACAAGCAGCTGGCCGCCTTCCTCGAGACGAATGGATCCCTCGACCCCTCACAGTCTGGCTTCCGAGCCAACCACAGCACCGAGACCGCCCTCATCGCTGCCACCGATGACATCCGAGCCCTGATGGACAACGGAGAAACAGCGGCCCTCATCCTCCTAGACCTCTCCGCGGCATTCGACACTGTCTGCCACCGCACCCTAGTGCAGCGCCTCAGCAACGTCGGAATCCAGGAGAAGGCGCTGGAATGGATCATCTCCTTCCTCGACGGAAGAACACAGAGAGTCCACCTACCACCGTACAAGTCAGAGGCCACCAAAGTCATCTGCGGCGTCCCTCAAGGATCCTCGCTGAGCCCCACCCTCTTCAACGTCTACATGAGCCCCCTCGCGGCCATCGCATGCCAACACAACCTCAACATCATCTCCTACGCCGACGACACCCAGCTGATCCTCTCCCTGACCAACGACCCTGCCGCCGCCAGAGCCAACCTTCACGAAGGGATGAAAGACGTAGCCGAGTGGATGACGACCAGCCGCCTGAAACTGAACTCAGGCAAGACGGAAGTCCTCATCCTGGGCTCCTCGCCCTCCGCCTGGGACGACTCCTGGTGGCCCCCCGCCCTGGGCAGCGCACCCAAACCGACAGACCACGCACGCAACCTGGGCTTCATCTTGGACTCCTCCCTCACCATGACCAGACAAGTCAACGCCGTCTCCTCGTCATGCTTCAACATCCTGCGCATGCTACGGAAGATCTTCCGGTGGATCCCCACCGAGACCAGGAAGACGGTCACCCAGGCCCTCGTCACCAGCCGACTGGACTACGGCAACGCCCTCTACGCCGGAACCACCGCCAAGCTCCAGAAGAGACTCCAGCGGATCCAGAACACCTCAGCCAGACTCATCCTCGACATCCCACGACACAGCCACATCTCCGGACATCTGAGAGACCTGCACTGTCTCCCCGTCAACAAAAGAATCACCTTCCGCCTCCTCACCCACGCACACAAAGCCCTACACGATCAAGGCCCGAGCTACCTCAACAACCGCATCAACTTCTACGCTCCCAAACGACATCTCCGATCAGCCAGCCACGCCCTCGCCGCCGTCCCCCACATCCGAAGAAAGACATCAGGAGGAAGATCCTTCTCCTACCTGGCCGCCAAGACCTGGAACTCCCTACCGACCGACCTGCGCCTGACCCAAGACCATCTCTCCTTCAGGAAGAAGCTCAAGACCTGGCTATTCGAGCAGTAGCAGCACTCCCCCACCCCCCCCCCACCCCCCCCCCCAGCGCCTTGAGACCCTCCTGGTGTGTAGTGCGCTATATAAATGCCTGTGATTGATTGATTGATTGAATCCCTGTGGGAGCCTACAGAAATTTTTCTGAGACCCCATTACTGAGAAAGCGGTCAAGTATCTGCTTTCTGGTGCAATGTTTTGACAAAAGAAACCATTAGATATGTCTAATGTCGTTTTATATTTTTTACGAACTATGTGATTCATTAGTGCAGCACTATGCAAATTTTGTACTGCAAATGTTTTGCAACATGCATTAAGGTGTCTATAGTCCAAAACTAGTCGATATGAATTGTCTGGCTTGGAGACAGGAAACAAAGGATTGTTCATTTGAAAGGTGCATGTTTCAATCACCCCCTGGTATTCAAGTTGACCTAAAATCTCCCTGACTTGTTTTTTAGCTTCTTGCTTAATGGGATACTGCCTTTGTGCAGTCGGTTGATTTTGTAACTGGATTTTGTGGGGAGGAGAGTCCTCATCCCATCCTACATGATTTTTATATAATGCTGGCGCCTGGGCTACTGCCCATTTCCTTGCATATGTATATTTTTTGTGAATCGGAATGTGATTCGAGAAGGCAGGCATAATCATTTGTTCGCCACGAGGGCACTCCCTGACAAACTCTGGGGGCCAATCTTTTTCAGCTAACAGAATATCATAGCCTTTTGAGAGTTTATCCCAAAATAGACCCCTTATTTTCCTAGTCCTATCACCCTCTATACGCAATGTTATTTTGTATATCTTATGGGGCTCGCTAAGTCTGGTGTCAGCAGTTTCAACCTGAATGTATTCATTTGTGTCCACTGTCTCCAGATGACTCATCAGGATCTTGCGGGCTATACTGATTTCTGCTGCACTGTCTAGCATTGTCTGTGCCCACTCCCCGTTTTTCAACTGTGTCCTCAGTATTCTCGGCATGGTTGATTACTCTAATACTGGCTACCTTCTTTTTTGGAAATTGAGATTTTTTATTTTGAGCAGGTTCCTTGTCTTTGGACTTGGTGTGCTCTCCTGGGTCTGACCGTCCTCTTCTAATGGCGCCCTAAAACATAATGATCATATTACCAGGCTCGGTCCACTATGTAGACCAGGAGCAACGTGGCCGGTTATAGCCAGCTACACACCACATCCGAACATTGATAAAATGTCTAGAGAAGAGCTTTTAGCACAGCTAAAAACATTCATTAAAATACATAGGCAATTAGTCCAATATGTAATGCGGACTGCTACAGTCCAAACAGCTGTTAATACACCACAGCTGACCCCTCATCAGGGGAACACTAAAATAATTACACCACAGAACATACAGTCATGTTGAGACCCACCTGATCGGTCTGTCAGCACAATACTTACTACCCTCACGCTTGAAATAAAGGCAGATTTGAAATCTCAGAGTCAATCAGAAAGAGATTAGAGCTGCGTGTGAAATTTTGGAGAAAAAAGCTGATGATTTAAATAATAGAACATCGACATTAGAAAGTGTGGTCAAATGCCTCAAAGAGATGCTTAAAGCTAATACAGTTGAAATTGAAAGCAAAGGGAGAAAGAACAGCTAGAGAGGGTCGAAAGGTTAGAGAACTATCAAAGGAGGAATAACTTAAAGATCCTAAAAATCCCAGAGGACAAAGATGGAGAAGATATTAAAACATTTATAGTACAGGTAATTAAGAGAGAAATGCAGCTGGAGTAAATTGAAGAAGCGATTGCAAGAGACATTCAAAGGATTCACAGGGACCCTTACAGACTTAACACAAATGGAGCTGAACCGAGGAGAATCTTAGTCAACTTTTTAACTTACACACTTAAGGAGATGATCCTGGCCAAGGCATTGAAAACAAAACGATGGAGGTGGATGGACCTAGGTTTGAAATGAGATCTGACCTGTCTAGTGTCACTTCCAATAGGCAGTGGGAATTGGGGAAAAAAATGGAGCCACTAAAAAAGTTGGGGGCTTTGGTTCAGCCAAAGTTTCCTGCCTTCCTGAAAGTGATGTTTGACAATAGAATGCACATCTTCTGATTTGTTGAGGAAGTGGATAAATGTATTGAGTCGATTCAGCCTGGGGGCTAGATAGACGGTATGGAGTAAAGGGTATTTGTAGGTCAAAATAGATAATTGTAGAGTTAAGATTAAAAATAGCTGAGTCCTACATAGGATATGTATACGTTTTATGTAGTTTAGGTTTATTTTCTGAGACGCACTTTAGGGGATACTCATAGGGATTAGTCCATGAAGAAGTGGGTAGGGTTTTCCATGGGGGGGTGTTGGGAGCATAGGGTGGGGACCATAAGGTAGATTTTTTTTTTTAAGTCCTCAGAAGCCTCGTTGATACTATATTAGTGTGGGAAGCTTGCTTTTGACGAGTATGGGTGAGAAAGGAATAAGGGAGATAAAAATTATTTAATGGAATGTGAATGGGCTTCGGGTGAAAGGTAGGCGGGAGAGAATTCTGCAATATCTAAGGGATTGTCCTGCGCAAATTGTTATTTTACAAGAGACACACCTAACGGAAGAAGAATGTAGAGAGATATTCAAAGCTAGAAGATGGGTCTCTCTGGTTCTCCATATAAAGCAGACGGGAGTTACAAAAGGAGTGGCTATCCTGGTTAAACAAGGGATGAACATTTCTGTTGAGAGTAACATCTCTAGTATAGCAGGCAGATGGTTGGAGGTTAAAGTTAATATTTTTGGACAGAAATATTCACTAGTTGGGTATTACGGTCCGAATCAGGATGATACTGGCCCGTTGGGGGACTTATTTACTGAACTTTAAAATTTTCCAGATCCAATTATTATGGCAGGAGATTTCAATGCGGTTTTAGATAATAAAATAGACAGGTCCCTCAACAGCAGAGCAGCAGTTAACCCCAAGATGTCGTAATGGATATGATTAATTATGACTCAAATGGGACTTAGCGAAATTTGGCGTCTTAAGGCAGGAACCCAGAAAGGCTTTACGTTTTACAACAAAAAATATAGACATCAATCACGTATCTACTATTTTCTGGTAGATGATAAATTACAGGATCAAGTTTTAGATGGGAAACATGTAGGAGTGCATTTGTTTGATCACTCAGCAATCCTATTACATTTGAAGGTGGTCGAGGGGCCTGGTTAATCTAGGTGGACATTAGATCGCTCAATATTCTAGATGAAGGAGTTTTATGAATTCTGACAGAAGAGACAAAGGAATTTTTTTGTAAAATCAGGGTTCATCTACGTTAGGAGTAGTATGGATGCATCCAAGGCCTTTGTAAGAGATAGATTGGGTTCTCTTGCTGCAGGAAAAACGTGGGCATATCATAAAGAGGTGTTAGACTTACAGGAGCAAATTCGGAGATTAGAAAAGAAACTGATTGCTTCAAGAACTCAGATGGATCAAGAAAATATTCTTGTTGAAATAACGAAGATAAAAATAAATCTAACCGGAATTTTGCAGGTCAGGGTCAGAAAGAAATGGGAGTCCAGTCAATTAGCCCATTTCGAGTATTAGGAAGGTTGTGGCAAGTTGTTAGCCTGAAAGGCTAAGAATGACCAAGTCAGGAATACGATTAAAGGGATTAAGTGTGAACAATCGGGTGTTTTTATTGAAGATAATCAGGGTATAGGATCGGTTTTCTTTTGTCATTTTAAGAAAGTATATCAAGAGGATCTAAATTTGACAGAAGTTGAAGCACAGACATGGCTCGCTCAAGAGCATTTTGACCCCTTGCCAGTGGATAAGAGGGAGCGGTTGAATGATAAGATAAAAGGCAGAGAGGTGGAAGAGGCAATTGGGGAGGGAAAGAAAGGGAGGGCACCGAGACCCGATGGTCTTCACCATGCAGTTTATAAAGCCATGTCTAGCATATTAAGCCCCGTAGTATGTGACTTTTTAACGCAATATTCCTGACAGATGTGGTAATGCTAGAATCCTAGAAAGAGGCCATCATAACCTTAACCGCATCGCTGCTGCGGTGATTTTTGCGCTGTGCGGCATTTTTTAAAATACCGCGTTACATGACGAGCTCAGCTCGTCATCAGCACACGCCACCCGTGGCTGATGACGAGCTGAGCTCCTCATCAGCAGCGAAGGGGTTAATATCCAAACCAGGAAAATGTCATAAAAAGTGGGATGCTTATAGGCCTATATCACTGCTAAATTGTGACCATAAGCTTTTTGCAAAAGCTTTAGCTGAAAGATTGAAGGGGGTTATGTCACAATTGGTACATGGGGATCAGAAGGGGTCATTAGAGGCAGATCGTTAAAAGAGCTTACATATGCACTTATTGGGTCTATTGACCTGGCCTCTACATAGAAGCTTCCCTTGGCAGTCATGGCCCTTAGTGCTGCCAAAGCATTTGATCAGGTGAATTGGGTTTACTTGCAGGCAATGGTTAAATCTCTTAATTTGGGTTCTAATTTTTGTAAAATTATGAGGAGAATATATTCTGCACCTGAAGCTAGGATCTTGGTTAATGGGGGACTGACAAAAGCTGTCCAGATTACAAGGGGTACAAGGCAGGGTTGCCCTCTGCCTTCTTTGTTGTTCAATTTGTATATTGAACCATTGGCCAGGAGAATTAGGATGAATATGAACATCTCCCCTTTTGATTTTAATGGCTGGAGCAAGAAATTAGGATTATATGCAGATGAAATTTTAATTTTTACGACCAACTTAAATGAATCCCTGAGTTCAGTTTGAACTCTAACTACAGATTTTGGCAAAGTCTCAGGATATGAAATAAACAAGGAGAAAACAGAGGTTATGGCTTGGCCTACAGAGGTTGGGGAGACAAAATGTAAGCAGGAAATGAGATACCTTGGTGTAAAAATCACTAATGATATCACAATACTGACAAAAGAAAATTTTGAAAAAGTGAGGAAAGAGGTGACAGGCTGGCTAAGGAGTTGGGCACATTTGCCGTTAACATTGTTGTTTCGAGTTAATCTCGCAAAAACGATAATCTTGCCAAAGTTTACTTTCCTGTTCGACTCAATCCCTCTTCCATTTAAGGAAGAGTGGTTTGTTAAGATGCAAGGGCAAATTAGCACTTGTATTTGGGCATCCAAAGGAGCACGAATATCTTGGAAGAAACTCAGAAGGAGTCTGCTGAAAGGGGGGCTAGCCTTGCCAGATCTTCTTCTTTATTCTTGGGCTTTCTTATTGAAGAATGGCATAATGTTATTGAATAGTCCCACAAATACGGAGATTAGTCAAATGTTTGCGGTGATGGTAAAGAAAGAGAAAGGAGCTGACAGTGGCTTTATGTACAAGTATGCAGATCCCAAATATTTAAAAAAAGTCAGGTTGAAGATCTTATGCGGTATGGCTGAGACATGGCATAAGATTAGAAAGGTCATAAAACTGCCATATTTTTGCTATTTAGCTCATATATGGGAAGCCCCGGGCTCTCCGGAATGGACAAAAGACGTTCTGGCACTCCCATTGAAACAGGCTGGTATATTGAGATGGAAACAATTACTCAAGGACAGCGATCTGATTACCTGGGAATGGTGTGTACAGGAAACGGCCCAAGACATTTCAAGATTTAAGTTTTTGCAGATACAAAGTTGGTATCGAGCGGAAAATATAAAAATAGAACCCAATGAGTTTGAAGAGAAATTGTTGCTGGGAGTCATACCAAAGAAAGAAATTGCGACGTGGTACTGGTTTATCGTGGAGATGGAGGATGGGACTTTCACCCTGCCACAGGATCATTGGGATGGATGCTTGCCGGAGAATACGCTGGAAGATCAATGGCAATTATCTATGTCTATGTTATACAAAGTAGTCAAACCTGCATACCTGGGAAGGAATCATCTCTTTACCATCCATAGGGCTTACTGGACCCCCCAAAGGTTATCTAAACGCTGGTCTCGGGGTGATGTGATTAATGCTAGAGATGTTCTCTCTTGGAATCATGGTCTTTCAATGCAACTTGTGAGGTCATGTCAACACTGGTTTCACTTGTTTCGATAGGAAAGGTTAACCCTAGCACACAACAAGAATGTCAGATCTTTCCCAGATGCACTGTGATGACCTTATAGACCACGCTGTCCAGTTTACTACTGCCCTCACTCTCATTGGCACTCTCATTTCAGTCTCATCCTCTGCCCTCTTATCAGGTTCACTGTCAGATTCTGAGATTCACTTTTGAGCATCTTCCAAGTACTGGAGTTGCTGTAGACCCCTGAGGCGCACTGTTTGCCTGTTTTGGTAACTCCAAATCGTCAAAAAAAACATAAAATGAAGGGATTGCATGTTGGTGGGTAATTACTTGCTGATGTAACTTCTCGAGAGAGTGTTCTTGCCCTTGTGCTGGACTGTCTGTCTCAACCCAGCGTCCCTGGGTGCAGTGATGATTGAATTAGGATGAACTAAAATACTCTGACATTGTTGTGTGAATATTGCATCTCACACATGTCATGTGTGAGGTGGACCAGAGCCCAGACTGGCGGACCCAGTGCCTTCAGGGAAGTTATTTCATAGTCGTACTAAAATGTAGGAATAGGTGTAGTGGTGTTACCATAAAGAGAGAAGATGAAATCGAGGGAAAACAGTAGTTCAAGGGAAGTGCTTGCTGTGTTTCAACCCCCTCCGCCACCCGAAGGCATGGCAATAGTTGATGCCTCCTCAATGAATGAAATCAAGATTGGGGGAAAACGGCAGCCATAGGAAAATACCCTATTGGCATTGTGGGGACTTCTGCTTGAAGCAGAGTGACGCTTGGAAGGGCAACAACAGTTTGAATGAAGAACTTGCACTGTGACATCATCAGCTTAGAGTAGGAATGGCGAGGGTTTTTGGCATGGAGGGGGGACCTGCAAGGCAAAAATACAACTTCGTTTGGAATGTAGATCGGTTATTTGAATCATCAACACCCCAAAACAAAGAACAAAGTAGGCCACAATGTTGAGGCATTTTCGGTTTTTTTTTCAAATCGGGGGTCTGTTTTTATGTTTTTGCCATTGTTTTTTTTTTTAATCAAGGAGGGTAAATGAACGATTTTAATCATTCGTTTGCATGTCAGTATGACACCTTAACACTGTTATTTAATCTAATTAGCATATACACAGTGAATCGAGCGTCCTGTATCGGACGAAGGCTTCCGGATCTCTTTAACAAAAGTGATGAATGGGAAGGCAGGTTATTGCTACACATTGCAGAATGAAATCTGCCCTTAAATGGCCTACAAGAGGGGCCAGGCCATTTTACCCACTTGCAATAAAACAGCACCTTCCTCCTTAATAGATTATGTTTATATCCTGTTACTCTTGTGTGAAGTCCTTGAACATGAAGCTAATAATTTGTGGTTATAGTAAATTGGTTATGAAATTAAATTTTGAATTACTAATGCTTCCCATTAATGATGCTGCCCCAATCAATTATAGTTGGCGAATATTTGAGTGGTTCAATGGAACATAACATTTGTATTGAACGGCTAGGAATTGAAATAAGTGATTTAGTAAACATAAATGCAATGTAAATAACTTCCCAACAAAAATCGAAGTTTCTTGTAGGTAGAGCAAACGGAAAGGAGATTTCATGGGCTGTTCAACTACTGCATAATAAAGGATACAATGCCCCCACAATGGAGCCTTATTTTGAAGGGAGATAGAATTTATCCGACAAATTATCATCAAATAACCCTTCTCCATGACCTTTGCTCAAGTAGGTTTTCACCCTTCGTGCTCTATGGTGGACAACATTATGTGCTGAAGATGTTAAGTCAGGAAAACGTACATGGTAAGCATCAGAAATTGTATGCCGTGTTTTCATTTGCGTTTGAGTGTGTTGTTTGAGGCACACTATGGTGGAAGTTGGTGACGGTGAACGTTTCTGACTACCTTTAAAGGGCAATTAGGAAACTTTATTTGTTTAATTGGATTAGAACAGCTTCGGGTTCAAATAATGAATTAATGGCTAAATTGTTGTCATGACAAGGAAGGTTGTGTTTTTTACAATTTACTTTTTCCTCTTGCTATTGCAGACTTCACACTTAAAAAAGAATTAATCTGTTTCCACCGAGGACAGATGGCCCCCTGACCACTGTAATCAGCAGACAATCTGGCTCTTTTAGTTCAGTTCCAATAGGACTTCGGCAGCAGTTAGCAGCTTGGGCTGAATATGTCAGCGCTCACAATTCACAGTCAATGCAACCGAAGCCAAAATAATGATTTTTTACTAGTGGTTTACATTATCTTTTTCAGTGTTGAACAATCAATAAACCACTAGAAGAGGTTAAGAGTTATCCATATCTTAGGGTTACAATGTCTTAAAAACATTTTTTTTTCTGTTCATGCTCAACATCAATCAGTGAAGTACCATATCTGTTGAGTTAGATCTATTTACTTTTATTTAAGATTTTGGGGGAAGAATTATAAGCTTTTCCCTATAAAAGTTTAGGTAGAAAATCCGTGCTGAAGCTTGCCATGCGGTTGAAACTCAGGGGCATATTCTCAAGAACGTGTGAGAACCATAGCAAAAGTAACTTAACGCAACTGTGCATATCGCAGTCTATCTCGAGAAAATAACACCGTCTTAACGTCCAATTCCCAACCCAGCGGCACCACGCAATAGTAGCATGATAACGCGCCAAATCCAAAATGACTAACAAAAAATGCAAAACATAAATGACAAAAAGTTGCGATGCCCCAAAGAGCAATACCAAAATCAACGATAACCAGTGACAGCCCTACAATACCCACGCGTCATGTGGGAAAACGCACTATAAATGCCAAAACAAAAAAACACGCCAAAACCAATTCATACAGCGTAGCACCATGGATGCACCCGGGCTGATTTCAGAGGAGAAGCCTAACCCCACAAGCCCCACTGAGGACCAACATGGAACCCCGAGTTTGGGGAAGGGCAAGGAGAAGAGGAAGCGGAAGATAGGGTTCAGTCCAGAGGAAGAACAGGTCATCCTCACGGAGGTGATAGAACAGTACCAACAACTGTTCGTTACCTCCACTGTTGCCGGGGCAACACAAACGGAAATATGGCAGACCATCGTCACCAACGTCAATGCAGACCGAGTGGTGAGGAGTTCCATGGAGGAGGTGAAGAGGCGCTGGCATGATGTGCAAAGGCAGACCAAACAGAAACTCGCTGCCACCAGGAAGGCAGGAGGAGATGGGCACAATGGCACACATGCACAATCATGTGAAGCACACCGCACACGCAAAATGACAGTGAAACGTGTCCCTGAAACACATGGCACAGTGCAGCACACATAGAAACACCAAGTAGGCCGCAGTCCACCATGTGCACATATGGGCCCTCTCCGAATAACCAACGACACTACCAATCCATGCACATGTGATGAAACCAGAAAAGCAGCGGCTGTGTGAGCTGTACTGACGAAGCAAGTGGCACTGCATGACCGATAGCATGGCAGCAGCCTAAATAAATGAACTTGTGCACGAATCGACATGGAGGTGGCCAGTGTGGATCAATCCGTAAAGGAGCAGGTCACACTCATACACATCCACATGCACCTAAAACCCATGCTGTCCAATACACGCAGCAGACATACAATACACAAGGCCACGAAATCTGTGCAAGAGCACAAATGACATAAAGTCACAAACATCACAACCCCCGAAAAGCACAAAATTCAAAGGCACACCGCCTCAAAGGGACAAGTGTCCACAAAATCAGAGCTGCAGCGCCGACTCCCCTACAATGCAGAACTCACAAATAGCAACCACAGAACATCACCAATGATGGCAATGTGGGACACAGTGCAACACCTACACCACAGGACAGAGAACACAACAGGTTCCACTTATGCGTAGTAACTGGCCACTCACATCTGGCATTGCCTGACACTGTGTGATGACAATGTAGGGGTACTACCACACATATGTCATGTACTCGGAAAACCCACTGTCTGCCATAAAATAGCCAGCACCACCAAAACAGTCATAATGTGCATTGTCATGCTGTCTGCATGTAAACATCTGCAAAGCAGCAACATACATGGGAACCTTTTTTACCATGCATCTCCCCTTAACATTGCAGGGGGACAAACAACACTTACAGCGGAGTAGACCACAAATCCCATCAGTGATGATGAAGAGGACAACCTGCACATCTGTTCAGACACCCTCCAATGGCTAATGGACAGCCTCCGCACCTCACCCCCCAGGAGCAGGGCAGCCCAGCTGCCTCGAGGTGACCCCACCACCTGCACAGGCCACACAGCAGGAAACACACACAGCCCCGGCTGTCTTCCAGGACCCCCACCAACAACACATGGAATTCCAACGATGTGTGTGGGTTGTCAGGTGGAGTTGGCTGATCAGCTGCGGGTGGGTTTCGAGCACATGGCAACCAAACTCGATGCCATACGTGGGTGTCTGAGTCCCATCAGGGACAACTTACAGTCCCTAACGGACACACACTGTCTGCACCATGTTCCACGACAATCCTTGGCTGACATTGCTGGGGTCATCTCTCGGATACAAGAACTGTCTAGTCAGACAGGCATCAGCGATGACAGCACAAAGTTGGCACAGATGCGCAGTACAGTTGAGACCATGGAGCAGATGCAGGCTGGAAGTATGGCTGCCACGGCTGAACACCAGCGAGATGTAGCTGGGATCTTCTATGCCTTGCAGTTCATCATCCTGCCATTGTTGCCACTGAGCTGGGCCCAGATGACTGCAGCAGGAACTGCAACATACACCTCTCTGACCCCTGATGTGTCAGTGGCACAGAGTGATGCAGCCCTATCACTATTGCACCCTGATGTGTCAGAAGCACACAGTGATGCAGCCCATCACCATCACACCCTGATGTGTCAGTGGCACCCTGTGATGCAGCCATTACCCCGCCACACACACGGGACACACCGGACCCTGATGAAGTATCAGTGGACTAAGATGTGGAAGGTAATTAGTATGTGAGGAAGGAGGTAGTAGCCTCCATCACCACCATATGAACTGTCCCTGCCTGGTTCTGCCCTATGCATCATGCCCTGGGACAACACCTTCCACTGATCCCCAGAACACTGCGACATACACCTGGACCCGACATGGGCTGGCATATCTTTACTGGTAGACAATACCAGCACTCCTGCAGCAGACTGCACTCTCCCTCTCCCAAATCACTTACGAATCCCCAGTGGTCTCTGGTGGGCCCATCACTAGGCTCCCATGTAATGTGGGCTTTGCATGGCCATGAACAGCTCCAGCTCCGGAATGCCCCAGAATGTGAAGAAAGCAGTCGAAATCACACAGATGTGTCATGACTATGTTCACTCAAGTGTGAAAGCATATATGTATGTATGGACAATGATTACACAAGAAGGTACACCCTTGTAAATGACATAAATGCGTATGTTAAAGCCTGAGCCACATGGCCAGTTGGATGCCTGTGAAGGTGAGTACTAGCAGTGGCCTCGGTGCACATTAACGAAAATCTCACAACCCCCCACCGTAGGCACCCGTCCATGTATTGAATAGGGCTGTGTGTAGGAATTACCAAATCGGTAGCCGGCCAGAAGTGGTGTCCTACATCACATGTGTCACCAGAACCTCACGTTGCATATCTACTCACACACATCTTGTGGACACAATCTGTTTTGATTCATAGCATTGGTCCACATGGTCAGAGGTTGGACACCATACTCACATTGCTACAGACACGTAAGTGCACAGGCCTGCCAGCAACTATCCCAAACACAGTGTTTGGCTCACAGAGGTGGAGCAGGCAAAAGGGACCCATCTCCATTGTACAGACGTCACTCAGTCCCTCCCTGTGAAGGGACGATGCTTATTGTGGCACACGATTCGCACATCTAATCAACACTCATCACACTTGGACAGTAGTAAAGTTGCAGAGACTTTATTGGCATGTGCGTGTCAGTACGGACAAGGCAAGGGCCACAACATGCAGGGACATGCTTGAGACATTTACACGCAGAATGGGAATATGGCGAGGTGCAAGGTACGGCCGTGCAAAAATGTGCACAAATTGTTATGGATGGCAACGGTCTCAGCCCACTTTGCCTTGCTGGACAAGTCATGTGATGTTTGGTGTCTGCTCATTGTCTCGCTCATTCCCCCGCATTTATTTATATGTTTACTTACCTCTAATCTGCCATAATCCGTAGTTTACTACCCCCACCCTGCCCCTCCCCACCCCACGTCAGTGTCTGGCAACACTCCCACCATGGGCTGCTACTTGACAAGACTGACAGCCCATGGGGTCTGCATAGTGCTGTGCCACTGGACTGCCCTGACTGTCTGCTCTGCTGACAGTGATCAGGTGGGAGGGTCCGACAATGTCACATGTCGTGCTACATTGCCATGTGTGTACCCCCCCCACCCCCCAGCAGTATGTCAGATTAGTGAACGTTGCCAAACAACTCTGTGCTGCTCCGACCATGGAAGTGCCTCACCTTGCACAGGTGTGTGTACACACGCGTAGTTCCTCATACATGCATTCTGAGTCCAGATCAAGGAAGACATGTCCACTGTTGTGGTGGGATATGTGAGCATTCGCCACGATGCAACAAGGTGTTGGGACCTGTTGTTATATTTCATATCGGTACCCTGATATAGGTCTATGGAACATCTTACACTTTCCCTACATCTTCTCCCCGTCATTTCATATGAATGAGCCTTATAAGGACATAACTACTAATAAGGACAGACTGCCTTGTGTGGACATAACACCTCATAAGGACTGTAGCCTTTTATGGACTAAAACTTTCACCTAGTTCCATGCCGAGGGTGGGTTTTTCCCAATCGATATTGCTAAGAGGTTATCCTTAGCACATATGAATATTTTATGAGTGCACTCTACAGGAGGTCAACTTCCCCTCTCCTATCGACGCACAAGGTTTAATCCCAAAGTAATTCTCATACTAAACAATGGGGAACATACGCACATAGACTGTGTAAATACAGCACCTCTTGCTATCAGTAAGCGAGAGGGAACCGAGACTTCAAGGCCGACATGCTTACCAGAGACGCTGCAACTCTGGCATGCCATCGCTCCAGCTGACAGTGGTATGACGATCCCTTGCGGGGTGTCCAGCTCAAGTCCAGGACAAAGTCCCACACTCTCACTATTCAGTTATGGGAGTTCGACAAAATCATAGTGGGATTCTTGGCTCTTAGACATAGGCTCTTAGACGTAGGCTCTTAGACGTAGGCTCTTACGCACCTACTCACATGCTAGGTACACTTAGGTAAATCTAGATATGCATCTTAAGAGTACGCACTTTATTTTATAAATGCTTTTCATATTCATGTAAGTGTTCATGACTATTACAAGATGGTAGAACAATGCTATTTCTTTCTATTCACTGTACTGCTGGTTCAATATCTCTGCTACTGTATTACAGTTGTAGCAGCGCACCAATTTTACATAAGAAGAACTCTGGTACAATAAATTCTTATTGTAAACACGCTCAACTGTTTCTTCTGTGTATCTCTCTGAGAGCAAAACAAGCAAGCACGAGTGACTGGGTGAAACATAGAATATTGTTTCCACGAGTCCAGTTATTATGTTCTGAAGTTGCACAAACTAATCTCTCTGATATCAGGAGATTCTAGTAGCACTGCGAGCTAGCTAATGTGAAAACATAGGCTGACATATGCGGTGGGGGTTTACAGACTCAATTTGCCACCAGGCCCACAGGATATGTTATCCGTAAACAGAGTAGGTCCTACATGAAAGGGTACTATCGGAACTACACTACACTGTGCTGTGGGTGACAATCCAATGTGGCGACAGGAACGTAGGTTCTCGTCCATGAATGCCAGCGCAGCTTCATGGGCAATGTGTTCCAATATTACCTCGTTATCGGGTTCAAGGAACACCAGGGCGACCCAATCCATTAACTGGTCCAGGCAGATGTGCCCAGTCCATGCCGTTTCCCCCATCTGCAGCACAGCCTAATAGGGTAGTGCCTCGATGTGGTCAGTGCACACAAGGAGTTGTGTAATCTCCTGTGCACAACTGCTGGCACATACCCCAACGATCAGTGTATCCCATGCACGGCTATCCTGACACACCTGTTCATGGGCCAACAGATGGCGCACTGTCAGGTCATAAACCAATTCAGCTACCGTTATGTTGGATAGGCAGACCTCCATGGGGCACTCGAATATGCATGATCGACAGAGGGACCAGGGCTGGACGCAGGTGATGCAGGCAAGACGGAAACTCAGACGGTAACTGATTCACAACACTGCCATTGGCACAGATCCCAACAGATGCAACATTCGTGCACAGTACAGTTCCACGTGACAGGGCTTGTGCATTTGCCCGGGAATGTCTGCCATTGAGTTTGTTGGTCTTGTAGCAGCAGCACTCCTCAGACCGGCGGCAGTTCTGTGGACGATATGCCAAAGCTCTGGGCAATGAGTCGTATGTGTGTGCAACGTTTGGACGTATGGGTAGTTTTTGACCAATGTGCCAAGGGCATCCCTTGCAGGTGTAGGTCATGCAGGGACAAGTGTGCGTGGGGTATGGGCATGTTGGGTTTTCATTAGTGCTGTTCGTGGTATAGGAGTCGTCGGAGGCTGGTTTGGTATCTCACGCAGGGTGTGCCAGGCGCATTCAGAACCAAAGTCGGAGGGTCGGATGGCCTTCCGCCTTGTGTGTATGGACAATGGAGCTTTCATTCCTAATTTTAGTCTGACTACTGCTTGCATTTCAGAGAAGTGATGTGGCCTTCACGCTGACTTTGATGCCAAGCCTGTGATTTGTGGTGTACGAAATTTGAGACACAGGCAGCTGTTGGCATGTTTGCATGGGCCAAGGGCACGATTGGCATTGCACTCCTTGTTCATTCTCTCTCTTTCTCTCTCTCCCTGTCCTTTGCTGAGTGCCTGACACACCTTCTTATCTTGGATATTGTCCTGCAGGCTGTGACTCACCCATTGTCTAGGGATGCCCCGCCATGACTCTTCACAATAGTTGTTTGGAGATGAATTAGTATGAGGCATTTTGTTTGGTCTTTCAATGGTGCATGAACGACTCAGGAATTCTGTACTCACAAGTGTGTTGATTTCTGCAATTGTGCAACATCAGGCGGGTGCTTTTTTCCATGTTTTCGGACCATTGATGTGCAGTGTCTTGGTCCGGCGGTGGTGGGGTGTGCCCGGGGTGGATGCCTGGGGCTGTGGGGGGTGGTCCTGGGGGTGATGGCGGTGGATGTTTTGGCCCTCTTGGACATCCGGCCCCCATGATCAGTGGCTTGACGGCATCTGTAATTCTTCAATCAATCAATCAATAATATCACGTGTAAAGCGCACTACTTACTCATGAGGGTCTCAAGGCGCTGGGGGTAAGGGGTGCTGCTACTGTTGTCTTGAGCAGTCTTCTGAAGGTCAGTAGGTCTTGGGTCTGCGGTAGGTGGGTGGGGAGGGTGTTCCAGGTCTTGGTGGAGAGGTGGGAGAAAGATCTGCCACCGGCCGTCGTTCTTTGGAAGCGGGGGACAGCAGCGAGGGTGAGGTCAGTGGAGCAGAGTTTGCAGGTGGGGGTGTAGAAGCTGAGTCGTCTGTTGAGGTATGCTGGTCCGGTGTTGTGGAGTGCTTGGAGTGCTTTGTGTGCTTGGGTGAGAAGCTTGAAAGTTATCCTCTTATTGACGGGGAGCCAGTGCAGGTCTCTCAGGTGGGGTGTGATGTGGCTGCGTCAGAGGATGTCGAGGATCAGGCATGCAGAGGCGTTCTGGATGCGTTGCAGCCATCTCAGGAGTTTTGCAGAGGTTTCTGCATAGAGGGCGTTTCCGTAGTCCAACCTGCTGCTGACGAGGGTCTGGGTGACCGTTCTTCTCGTTTTGGTGGGGATCCATTTGTAGATCCTACGGCGCATGCCGAGGGTGTTGAAGCAGGAGGCGGAGACGGCGTTGACCTGCTTAGTCATGGAGAGGGTGGAGTCGAGGATGACCCCTAGGTTGCATGCGTCTTCGGTGGGTGTTGAGGCTGCTCCCAGTGTGGTCGGCCACCAGGAGTCGTCCCAGGCCAAAAGGGTGGATCCGAGGATGAGGACCCCCGTCAGGTGTGGCTCTGGGCTGGGCTCCCTTTTCTGGTGCAGGCTGTGGTCCGTCTTTGCACCAGGTCAGAGCAGGTGTTAGATTCCTGCTGCTAACACGCCTTATTGCATATTTTGTGTTCTTATCGCCAATCTGGCTGGTCGTTGAGAATGTTGGGGAGTAGTGTTGTCGCTGCTTTTGGCACGGGAACACCTACTCTGCATCTCATTAGTGATAGTTGTGAAGGTCATCTGTGGCGATGGTTTTTGCGGCTGTTGTCGCAGGTAAACTGGTGCTATGGGCCGTTAGCACCAGCTTGTGAATGGGGTGATAGATTTATCATAACTTTGGCTCAGATAAAGTTCCGTTAACTTTCCTATTTATTTCCTATTTGTGTTCTTGTATAGCGCCGGACTCGACCCCCATAGGGGTATCTCCGCGCTTGTGCTTCTACCAAATAGAGTCTGACATAATGTTTACGCTATAATGTAGCTGATCTTTTCATTTTCTTCTTCTTTTAGGGTGTGGAGAATAGATGGGTTTTTAGAAGTTTCCTAAAGGACAGATGGTTGATGGTTTGTTTCAGGGCGAGAGGGAGTGTGTTCCAAAGAATGGGGCCTTTATAAGAGAGGGCTCGGCCTCCTTGTCTGGCTCTCTTTATTCTGGGAACCTCTAGTAACTGCTGATTGCTGGAACGCAAAGAGCGTCCTGGGCAGTAGAGGTTGAATTTTTTTGGTCAAGTATTTGGGACCGGAGCCGAACAAACACCTTTGTATTGTGCAATAGATTTTGAATTGGATACGCTTCCGAATCGGTAGCCAGTGGAGTTTGGTCAGGAGTGGACGTGATGGGGTCCTGGGCAGGGTATTGAGGACGAGTCTTGCTGCAGTATTTTGCACCACTTGTAATGTATTTAGTTGTTCTTCATTGGCTGAGATGTACAAGCCATTGCAATAATCAAGTCTACTGATGACTAAGGTCTGAACCAATGTCTTCCTGTGGTTGTCAGGCAGGAATGGGAAGACTCGACGTAGGAGTTCAATGACACGGAAGCGAGATCCAGCAACTTGATTAGTGTGTTCTTTCAGCAGTAGTGCCTGGTCTAACCGTACTCCAAGGTTTTTTACTGATTGTTTTGGTTTTGGTGCAGGTCCAAGGTCTGTGGGCCACCATTCTGGAGACCATAAAAGAGTGGCCTCTCCGAACAGCATCACCTCAGTCTTGTTTACGTTACACTGGAGGCAATTTAATGCCATCCAGTCCACATTTGCCCTCATGCCATCTGCGAAAGATTTTTGTAGTGCGGGGGTGAGGGTCTGGAAAGGGAACAGGAGTTGGGTGTCGTCGGCATACGAGATCGGGGTGAACCCATAGGCTCTCACGATGTTTGCCAAGGGGGCCACATACACATTGAATAGTGTCGGGCTTAGACATGAGCCTTGTGGCACTCCCTTGGTGAGCTCCCTTGAGGTGGAGTAGTGGGAGCCCAATCTGACACCTTGCAGACGACCTGAGAGGAAACTCTCAATCCAGGACAGAGCCATGCCTCCTAAGCCCACCTCTCTCAGACGCCCGAGATGTATCTCATGTGACACCGTATCGAAGGCAGCGGATAAATCCAACAGCACCAGAATCGTGGCACCCCCTCCATCTAATGACATCCTGATGTTATCGGTCACTGAGAGGAGGGCAGATTTGGTGCTGTGGTGTGGTCTGAACCCAGATTGAGAGTGGTCCAGACCCTCCACTGTCTCGATATAGTTGGAAAGGTGGGTGTTCACATGCTTCTCGGTCATTTTGCTAAGGTATGGCAGGAGAGAGATGGGACGGAGGTTTTAGAGATCAGTCCAGGGACGTGCTGCGTTCTTACGAATGGGGTTCACCACCGCCTTCTTCCACTCCATGGGCACCTGTCCTTCCTTTAAAGATAGATTTATAATTGACAGGATTTGAGGGCCAAGCAGGGTACTCAGGGAGGCAATCATTTTTGCTGGCATGATATCGTCAGGGGAACCTGATTTTATATGGCCAATAAGGAGAGGTAGGTCTGAGTCCCCAACCGTCGGGAAGGCCATGAGTGAATTATGTCCATTCGCGAGCGAGGGGGGGGATTGAAATGTTGTTCCCTTGACCGGAGGTCTTCATTATATTGTCATAGATCAAATTGATCTTGCTTTCAAAGAACAGAGAAATGTCATCATATAAAGACTGAGAAAAGTCATCGGGACTTGTGCAGGCCTCTGGTTTGGTAAAAGCCTGTAGGATTTTAAATAATTCCTCAGAGGAGTTGCCTGCCTCAGCTAGTTCCTGTGTGAGACTATTTTTCCTGGCCTGCTTTATATTTCTATAATATTTTGTTTGGGCGTCTAGATATAGTTTCTTATTTTCATCTGTCTGGTTTTTCCTCCAAACTTTTTCTGCCCTTCTACATCCCTGCTTCTCGGTTCTTAAAGATTCAGTGTACCAAATTTCTTGCTTGGTTGAGGGATATTGTTTGTGGAGTTTTAGAGGGGCTAGGGTTTCTATTGCTTCTTTAAGCGAGTTATTAAATTTAGATAGTGCGGACTCTACATTGCCCGCATCGGTTAGAATAGGCTGTTTCCACACCTTATGCATCTCTTCCGCCGTAACTTTGTGCCACTGGCGACGTCAGATGGGTGGAAGAGTGTGTTTTTGTTGGGGTTTATTCATGCCCAATAAAGAGAATTCCACTAAGAAATGGTCTGACCAATTTAATTGAGTTGCAGGTTGGCATCGGACTTTGGGGCAATTCGAGAAAATTAGATCCAGGGAATGGCCCCCTATGTGTGTGTGGGTCCCCTATTTTGTAATTCGAGGCCTAGGGTGGATAGGCTTGCAAGTAGAGACTGGGGCCCTTATTTATGAGGCCTTGCGTCAGTTTTGCGCCGCTGGTGCGTCACTTTTTGTGACACACCAGTGGCGTACAAAATGCGCCTTGTTGCGCCATATTTAAAAAGTGACGCATCTAGGTAAATGCGTCACTTTTTAAACCCCTGCGCCACATTATACCTGCGTCAGGTATAATGTATGCAGAGGGGGCGTTCCCCCGCAAAAAGCCTCGTAATAGTGACGCAGTGAAATCTATGAGATTTCACTGCGTCACTTTTAGGATGCTGTTGCGTCAAAATCTTGCGCCTGCCTCACAGCAGGCGTAAGACTGACGCAAGCCCTTTCACATGGGGCTTTCCCCATGTGAAAGGACGCATTGCTGGAGTTGCGTCCCTTTTGTGACGGACTCCAGCAATGCGTCACTTTTGCGCTTACAGATGCGTCAGAAATACTGACGTATCTGTAAGTCCTTGCGACATGATGCGACATACATTAAATATGACGCATCATTGGTGTCGCAAGGAGTGCGCAGTGAAAAGTGACGCATCTCTGTTTTCACGCAGCGATGCATCACTTTTCATAAATGAGGCCCTGGGTTTCTGGGAGTGTATGGTTATCGGCGTGAATGTTAAAATCTCCGAGGAGTATGAAGTCTTCCTTTGCTTTGAGATGTGGGGCAGCTCCAAGAGGGAGATAGTAAACACTTGGCGATAGCCCCTTAGAATTCTAATATTTTAGATAGAGTGGTAAATGTAGAGTAGAATGTCTCTTGCAGCTATTTTGGGGCCTGAAACAATTCTTACAGGTAGAGGCTGTGTGGTTAGAATCAGGCCCTCAAGCATATGATTTAGTGGCTACACACAAATTATACTATATTTTATATCATGTGAGTATGTTATATAAGAGCTGAGGGATTATTTAGAGCTTGGTGGACAATTTACTGATCCTCCATCATGGCCATAGAGAGAAGACTATAAGGCTGGCAGTTGACCTTTTGACATAAATAGTATATTGTTGACTAGGCTCAACATTGGCCAAATCAGAGTAACGTCTTTCTCTGCTTAATGTGCCGGTGCTTATCCATCCTTCACCAGGAAGCATAACTTTGCCAAGGCTGGCATGGAGGTCCGCCGTCTGCCATATTTGAAGTAATCCAGTGCCATGGAGTGATGGTTGAGCTGTTGTGACAGAGGAGGGCAATAGATACAATATACAATTATAGTGGACATTACTCAAAAATTGGTAGATAGTTGATCAAGGTACACTTGCTGAAAATCAACCAATTACCTACAGCTGTTGCCTCCTCTACTGGTCATGCTGCAGACTGATGCTGCATACTATATCATCTCGAACCATTGCATCCAGCGGAGCACCTAGCTACTCAGAGAATTAACAACTACATGTAATGGTGAATGAAATTGTGAGGGTACAAATACAGCTTTTAGGAACAGAAGTGCAGATTTTTGTGTGGAAACGGTGAACGCTGAATCCAATGTTAGCACTCACATGTTGACATCAGCAAGAGGTTAAACAGCTTCCTGAGGAAAATCTGTTCCCTCTATGACTTGTCCCGCCAGCATGCCAGGTGTACAGTAGTGGGCCACGCAGACCCCTGAACCTCATGCCTTGAGAAGAGGTGTTGGAAATCCTGCACACTGAGGGCATCATGGGAGTCGAAAACAGAGTGGACAGTGGTAAGCGCTTTGTAAATATGTCTCAAATATGATATTTAGCCTCTCTCAATATCCAAACACTAGTCAAGTAGCAACATGTCCTACATATGCAGTCACATTAATTGCCCTCATTACAATGTCGGCAGTTAAGCCATTGACCGATATCGGGGCGGTCAGGAGACCGCCTGACATGGAGTCGGCGATCTGACCATCAAATTGTAATGAAACGGGCGTGCAGGCGGTCTGAAAGTGCTCTTTTATAAGGTGGCTTGTGCTGCAGTCCAGGAAAAGGGCTCCAGCAGAAGCTGCTGTGTAAAAGAGCATTTTGTGCACACCCATGCTTCGTGTGCCATGCACCATGTGCTGAATGGCACATGGTGCATGGATGTGAGTGGGGGCACTACATGTGCCCCTATGGCAATTTGCAGTGGCCGCGAGGGACGGGGCCCTGTTTGGTGCCCCCAAAATCCCAGTTCGACAGCCTTTTCATGGAGGTCGGACTGCCATGAAAGCATTTTGGAAAATTGACATCGTAATCCGGATGGTGGTGCCTGCCTCACATCGCCGCCATTATGAAAATGGGGTTACCCAGTAAAGTCAAAGGACCTGGGTATTGGTCGGTACAGAAAAACAATGGTCCTAGACTAACGTGGCATGATATCAAAACAGTAGCATTGAATAGCTGAAAAAATATCCAATTTGGCACATATAGTTTTATAGGCATTAGAAAAATGAAAATTCCAAAATAATGATTGATAACTCAGTTTAATTCAATCATATTGGAATGATTTCAAAAAACACGATTCAAAACATGATGTACAATGTTATATACACACAGTTATCATCAGAAAGAGGGGGATATGTGAAAGTTGAGTGCTCATGTGAAAAAAAGGTATAAAAGGAAAAAGAAGAAGCAATTAACGTTGCATTACGAGATTCAAATGCCTTCCAGCATAGGAGATCCAGTACAAGTTGAACTGGTCTCTCTTTTAATATTCCGGCCGACCCCTATAAGCACAGTTAGATATAGTACATTCGTTAGACTGTTTTCTTCACAGTGTAACCTAATCTGTATTTCAAATGTAGGGGGTCAGGTGTAGGGTGTAGGCCTACTCGGGGGCCTCAACACATCACAGTGTCAGATCACCGCCAGTCAGGATTGCGATTCACACTGCTGCCGTCGGGATCTATGATCCCGGCATAGGTGACAGTCTCCCGTATGACTATTGTGCTCCGACCGACCTGTATTGAAATCTTGTGGTTGGAGCACAGGGCCTATCTGTTGGTCGGAGTGCTAACGATGGCCTGTCGGTGTTGGTCTAACCGACATCGCAACGAGGGCCTAAGTGAGAGCACATGACGTTGTAAGGCATATGTTCAGCCAATTCACATTGGCACTATTTTCCAAAATATCATATTGTTAAATCTGATAAAATATTCATAGAGTGCTACTGCACTGCTTCCACTCTGATATATGTGAATTAATGGAAAAACACTAACTGAGAAACCACATTGAAGGAAACCAAATCACAGACAATGTTAAGAAAAGAAAAGTTTTGAGAAATCCAAATAAGTCGAAAATTAATTCGAAACATTTTAAAGAAGAAACATTTTAATGAAACATCCAAAATGATAGTAACCTTGGGTGGAGTTTACAGGTAGTGAGGGGTATTTGGGTTTAAAGATGGGTGATGTTTAGGGGTGATGAGGGTTTTTTATGAGTAATGGGATGAGTTGAAATTGGCATGTGTAATGGGTATTTTGGGGTTCAGGGATGGGTAAGGTTTATGGCTAGTCAGTGTTTTTAAGGTTCATGTAGGGTAAGGGTTAGAGATGGTGAATGGTTTTTAGGGCTTAGAAATGGGTACGGTTTGGGTGTAGTGAGGGGTTTAGGGGCCATGAATAGTTGGAAGTGATAGACAGAAAGAGTTTTAGGGTTCAGGATTGAGTGGAGGGCAGAGTGGTGATGGCTTTTAAGGGTTCAATGATATGTGGCATTTAGATGTAGAAAGGGGTTTTTAGGGTTTGGTGGTGGGTGGAGTCTAGGGATGGGGAGGGGTTTTATGGGTCCAGGATGGGTGGTGTTAGGGATGGTGAGTTTTTTTTAAGGTTTAGGGATGGGTGGAATTTAGGGGTGATGATGGGTTTTAACGGATCAGGGATAGATGAGGTTTATGTGAAGAAATTTGGATTCAGGAATGTGTGCAGTAACGCGTGGAGTGTAGGGTTCAATGATATAGTTTTGGTGTAGTGAGAGGTTTTTAGGGTTCAGTGATGGGTGGCATTTTAGTGTCAGGGATAGGTGTAGTTTAGGGATGACTGAGGTATGAGCAAATTAAAAGCTTCCAAAGTAATTGTTTGGCCATGTAAAAGATATAAATTCACACTAATGTCCCTGAAGTAAAGCACAGAAATAAAAATCTCTGACAAAAATGTTTCTGAAAGTAAGAACTACAACCGTTGAATTTACACCTTAAAAAATGAGCACGCACAAGCCAATATTGAAAAAAAAGAGATTCTATAAATTAGACTCCATTAAACAGTAAATGCCATTCATCCTGCAAATTTCCATTAACGGTTTGGGTGAAATGGTTTCTCAGTAATGGTATTCGATGAAATTGTTTTTTTTAATGAAATCACATAAAACCCTCCACCCTCCCACTCTGTCAGATAGCACAGCAGGGCCACACTAGGAATGTTGTACAGATGTTGCGATCAGCTACTAAAGTCTATGTTAAACTGCTTGCCAGTGCGAACGGCAGATCATGGTGAAGGGGAAATGGATGTACAGAAATATGATACTATGAGCTGATTGCAGCAAAACATGTAATTACCGAAAGCAAAGAAAATGGTCAATTAAATGTGCCTTGCTTGTGAAAAATATTATAGTGAAGTGAAACAAAGGTGAACGATGCTGTTAAGTGCCCCTTCAAAACAACCTACACAGTTGTAAATGCATGAACATCCTCTATCAGAATAAAGGCAAGGAGAAATGACAACAACTTGCATCTCCACAATAGATGTTGTAACATAAATTCCACAGCGTAACGATAGGTGCATGAAAATATCCACTTTCAGGGGTGACATTGATCGCTTGCTGACATACAGAATGATCAAAGACCAATCTTCATTACAAATATGTGTCCACAAATGTGGGAAGTCTCATATGTATCTGTCTTATTACATTGTAATACCCAAACACATGTGGGGCCATATTATCAAGAACAGGTGATAAAATTATCACCGCCTTATTGGCAGTAAACTGCCGCTAAAGTGGCGATAATGGGCTTGATAATATGTCCTTGTGAATTCCCATAGCAGCCCAGGTTCTGATGTTAACCTGGGCTGCTATGGGAATTCACGAGGGCATATTATCAAGCCCATTATCGCCACTTTAGCGGCAGTTCCCTGTCAATAAAGCGGCAATAATTTTATCGCCTGTTCTTGATAATATGTTATGTTATGTTATGTTATGTTATGTTATGTTATGTTATAACGCTCTTGTATAGCGCACGGCTACTCGAAAAGAGTGTCCCGGCGCTTTCCACCTGCAACTCAGAATAAAAATAACACAACACAGCAAAAAGAATAAGAAAAGAACTGAAACAGAAACAATAAGAACAGTCTAAAGATTAAAAAGCCAGGTCTTCAGGCTCTTCCTGAACTGGAGCAAATTGGCAGTGCTGCGCAGCGAAAGGGGTAGCGAGTTCCACAGCTGGGGAGCTTTGCAGCTGAAAGAGCGCCCTCCCGCGCGGGCCTTCCTCACCCGAGGGTCCACCGCTTTATAAAGGGATTCCGAACGCAAGGAGCGGACTGGTCTATAAAAGGCCAGTCTCCGCCGCAGGTATCCGGCCTCTGATCCAAACAGAGCTTTGTGCATCAAAGTCAGGGATTTGAACTGGATCCGCTTCCGGATAGGCAGCCAGTGTAGCGCCTGTAGCAGCCCGGAGGCTCGGGCTCGTCTACGCAGGCCAAAAATAGCCCGGGCGGCAGAGTTCTGTACCACCTGTAGGCGCTGAACTAGGTAATCAGGGAGGCCTAGAAAGAGGGCATTAGCATAGTCTAGCCTAGAGCCAACGAGAGCCTGCACAGTAATACGCCTGTGCTCCTCAGACAGCAGGGGAAGGAATTTACGGAGCCTTTTCAAAATTCCATAACAGGTGCCAGCCAGACCCAGAATATGTGTTCTCAGCGACAGCTAGTTGTCCAGCATGACACCCAGATTTTTAGCCACCAAGGAAGACTGTGCAGGAGGGCTCATGTCGGACGGCCACCAGTGCTGCCACTCCGGATCGGCAACGCAACCGAAGAATAGAACCTCGGACTTGCTTGAGTTGGCCCTTAGACTGTTCCGTTGGAACCAGTCAAAGACCAATGCAAGACAGTCCCGAATTCTCCCTCCATCAAACTCCTGGTCTTTCCCGCATGTGAAGAGGAGTTGCGTGTCGTCGGCGTAGGAGACGATCTGGGCCCCATATGCTTCCACCAAGGCCGCCAAAGGGGACATAAAGATGTTAAACAACGTGGGGTTCATCACAGAACCCTGTGGAACCCCAACTCCCAGTGGCGCCTCTCGGCAGAGCCCTGGGAAACCCAGACTGTCTGGCGGCGGCCTTCCAGGAAAGATGTGAACCACCTGAGCGCCGTCCCCCTAAGGCCGATGTCATAAAGCCTCGCTAAGAGCGCCCTATGGGGGACGGTGTCGAAGGCGGCCAATAGGTCTAACATGACCAACATGGCCCTCCCGCCGACATCCAGAGTCTCCCTGATGATCTCAGTGACCTCTAGCAATGCCGTTTCCGTACTAAAATTAGGACGGAAACCGGATTGGGATGGGTGGAGCAGATTGTTAGCTTCCAGAAAGCTCGACAGGACACCGTGGACGTGTTTTTCCGTGATCTTCGCGAGGGCCGGAAGAAGTGAAATTGGCCTATAATTGGCCAGAGCCTCGGCGCCGAGACCTGGTTTCTTTAGGAGGGGGATCACCATCGCTCTTTTCCAAGAGCTAGGGACCCTCCCTCCCTCAAAGAGGCGTTGAGGATGGGATTAAACAGCGGGTTCACCACCGCCACAATCCCAGCCAAAAATTTGGCGGGGCAGGGGTCAAGTGGCGAGCCAGATTTCAGATTGGCCAGCAGCTGCCTGGACACATCGCTGGAAACAGCAGGAAAATCAGACAACACCGCCGCCGGTGTGTGCGGACGTCCGCAACCCGCCCCGGTGACGCCGCTTCCATCCTCCGGTCCTTCCACAAAGGAGGCCTGAATCGCCTTGATCTTATTAGTAAAGAAACCGGCAAGATCACATGCCCACGCATCCGAAGAAACCAAAGGGGGCGATTGGGAGCTAGGGGTCGTGAACTCCTTCACAATGGTGAAGATCTCCTTACAGAAGTTCGCAGATGCCTCGATCCTCCTAGCCAAATAGTCCCTCTTAGCTCCCAGGATGTCCCGATGGTAGGCCTTCACCGCCGCCTTATAGGCGAGTTTAGCCTCCCCATCATACAGAAGGCGCCAGGCCCTCTCGGCCACCTTGCATTGGCTGCGAGCCACACGAAGCGCCTCCGTAAACCACAGTGTAGATTGCCGTGCCGCCGTTGACCGGGGGGCTGCCTTTGGGGCCAGATCGTCCAGCCTATCAATGAGCCATAGCTGCAAAGCCTCAGTGTCGCTATCCAGATCGCCCGAAAGGTGGCATGGGTGATCCAGAAGCGCCTGTTCCAGCATATCAGGTGTCACTCTGTGCAGCGCTCTCGAGGCCGGTCTAGACAAGACAGAGGCGCTGTTATCCGGCCGCGCACTCTCCAGCACCGAAAATCTGATCAGCCTGTGATCGGTCCAGAGCACCGGCAGGGTGTCAACCTCCGTAAGAGGGACAGACGAAAACACCTGATCTAGGGTATGCCCCTTCTCATGAGTTGGCCCCGAAACGAACGGTATAAGACCCAGTGGAGATGTAATATCCAACAGTTTGACCGCATACGGGTCGTCCGCTACGTCAAGGTGGAAGTTGAAATAACCGGCCACGACGCAGTGCTGTGAGGTCAGCACCAACTCAGAGACAGCTGTCTGCAGATCTTCTAGGAAGGAACCCACAGGGCCTGGTGGTCTATAAACCAGCAACCCCTTCAGAGCCTGGCCCTGGGACAGTCTGAGCGTAAAGGCGAGCGACTCAGCGCTCCCAATGGCGTTCAGGGGAAGCACTGAGCAGGAAACGCTCTTTTTCACCACTACCGCCACTCCCCCACCTCTACCCTTCACTCTATCCTGCCGGAAGATATTGTACGCCGGAGGAATGGCTGAGAAGACATCCGGGTTGGAAGCCTCTCCCAGCCAGGTTTCGGTCAGTAGCGGACATAGGGGATTTTCCCTAACAAGAAGATCGTAAATATGCAGGGCATGGCAACCTACCGACCTCGTATTCAGCAGCAAGCAGAGATGCTGTGCGCCAGCTGTTGCTGGACGAGGAACATTGACACGGGTCCAGGAAGGCGTCCAGCTACAACCCGGGCAACGTCGTTTACCCTTAAATCGCCCCGGGAAGACGAAGCGGCAGGAGCTGGAGTGGCCCCGCATATCTCGCAGCATCGCAGAGGTGTAACAAATCATCTCAGCCAGAGTGTCACCGGACCGGCGTCCCCCGCCGGTCCGGCGGGGGACGCCCCATGATGCCCCATGATACTTTAAGCTGCTGCACAAAGTAGCGAATGCTCATAATGATTTCTCAAAAAGTAATCGCCTTCTTTCCAATTAATATAATATCTTACCTTGAAAATGCATTGTCAATATCACAGAACAAGTGGGCCACATAAAATAATGGGGCATATTACCAACAACTAGCGATAATTTTTGTCTCTAACTTGTTTAGAGACAAAAATTATCGCCGCACATCGGCGATTTTTATCGCAGATAAACCTTGCTATTAACAAGGTTTATCGCAAATGCGATAAAAAACGGCCGAAAAGCATGAATATCGCTGAAAAGTCAGCGATATTCATGCATTATCGAGCAAATGCTCTTAGCCATGTTATCCACCTCCCATTGGATAACATGGCTAACAACTGCTCAGGGCAGGTGTTAGCTTTTGGAGATATTCCCGCTTAGCGCGAATATCTCCAAAAGTTGGTAATAGGAGATAGCGATGTTAGCGACTGTTTTCAGTCTCTAACATCTTGGCACGCCCACTTTGCATCTCATTAGTGATAAATATCACTGACATGCAAAGTGGGGCCCAAGATGGTCGCTATCTCCTACTAGCTGTCGCTAACTGGTGTTAGCGACAGCTTGGTAATAGGGAGATAATTTTATCTCCGCTTTCTTGGCTTTTAAAGCCAAAAAAGCGGAGATAAACCCCCTTCATAATATGCCCCAATGTTCTCTCTCTAAACATGGTGTTGTATACATGCACAGATGAGCCACTGTTTCACCAGCAATATTCGGTGTTGAACATAAAAGAACAATCTCTAATCTCATTCAGGTCCTGCATGGGCCCATGGACATTTATCCTGGTAATGCACCTCATGTATCATCCGCCATATACAGTGGAAGACCCTATAAGATATCTCGAATCAAAATAACTGCAGGGTCACTCTCATTTTGCTGGAGGAAACTAAAAAGTAATTTATGCTTCTAAACTGATGTCCTATGCCAATGACATAGCATGATAACATATAGATGTTTACAACGTAATACTCCCTGACTGCTAATTACAAACACAAATACAATAAAGTCAATGTGTCCCCTTGATTGCTTGGCCTTATTAACATTGTGTACATACATCCAGGTTAATCACAAGGTGCACTACTATATGTGAATAATACACCATCAGAAACACAAATTCCACAATGCAACATTACGAACACTGCTACAGGCACAAATAAATGTCCTAGACCTATATGGACACACTCAAGCTGTACCAGTTGAACAACGTAGAGCTGAAACATTTTACGCTTAAATGTCTGGAACATCAGAAGTACATACACACTCATATAGAGTTTGGCACATACATACATAGCCACATTTTCAAATGATGCTCCAGTAAATGTCAGAGAGCTGCGAAGAGAGATTAGAGGTAAGACATAACATGCTACATTGAGAGCTATCTCCCGCAGAAATATAATTGACCAGCCAATTCCTGCATTACACAATCATTGTTTGTTCCTAAACTTTCTCAGTGCGTCTGATGATGACATCTTCCCACCTAACATTGTCATGCTGCGTGCAGAGAGCACATCTTTGGCTTATCATCCAGAAATTGGTACAGCACTATTACAGAATGTCTTTGGATAAAACCAGACATATTCCATGTGCTACCAAGGAATGTCTTGCAAATAAGTAATAGGCCCCCCAAGCAAACATTTATCTCTTTAACGCCAACTAAAAACTGCAAGAAATTGTGTTCCTGTTTGACTGGGGTGTGAGCCCTGGTCAAGCAGAAACCACAATCCTTGTTAGGACAGGGCACAAGAAAACCTCAAATTAGCCTGTGCTCAACCCCAGGTAGCTTGGCACAGAGTAGACAGGCTTAACTCAGAGGTAATGTGTAAGGTATTTGCGCAACACTTCAGACAGTAAAACAGTGAAAACAACAGCCAAAAATAATCCCACACTGAGTTAACAAAATAGAACTTTCTTTAGTAAATAAAACAAGACCAAAATGACAAAAGGCCAATCATTCGAACTAGAGATATTCAATTTTAAAGATTTAAGTATTAATAGCTCAAAAAAGCACAAAGCACCAACTGGGAATATCTGGTCACGCTGGATGCGAAGTCCAAGGATGCAGTGCTCAGTCAGTAAGATGCTTTAGTACTGAAGAGCTGCGAGGCTGCCAACGATGAAGGATGCAAGGTCATGTTGCACAGTTGGGTCCAAGTGGCTGATCCGTAGAGCTTTGATGCAATGTTGGTTTTTGTAACTGGTCCTATCCATACAGCGGCAGCGATGCATCAGTTCTGCTCTGGTTTGTGCCATGCAGCAGAGGAGATGCATCAGTTCTGCTGGATCCACAGAAGCTGGCAGAGCACATTATGCCCACTTCCAAGGATCCAGGGCTGGGGTGGCATCACTTGGCAGAGTAGACTCTCAGATAACAGAGTCTGAGTGCAGATAAAAGGTTGTTGTAGGCCTGTTTAACACATGAGACTTCAAACCAGGAGGCCAGGAGTCACTCTGGGTTCTGAGTTCAAGAGATGCAGTTCCAGCCCTTCTCACCCAGCAGGTCAGCACAGCAGTTCCTTCAGAGCAGTAGTGACAGTCCTTGTAGCAGCACAACTGTTCTTCTTCCTGGCAGAGTATCCACAGGTCCAAAAGTGTACTGAAAAGCTAGTGTCTGAGTTTCAGTATTTATATTGAGTTGTGCCTTTGAAGTGGTGGAAACACTTCTAAAGATTTCCCTTCTTTGAAGTACCCAGGCATCCTAGCTTACCTGTCCTAGTTCCAGACTAACTACAGGTGGTATGCAGGCCTTTGTGTTAAGGCAGGATACCTCCAATTGAAGTGTAAGAGGGGCTGTGCTCAGCACCTTCCTTCCATTTCACCAGCGATGGCCCATCCAAGCACACCTAAGCTCCCTATTGTGTGTGTCTGTCTAGGAAGACTACACAAAACTCAACTGTCAGCTACACCCAGACATGTGACCAAGGTACAGGCTTATGGCACCTAATGGCTAATGAAAGAAAATGACAACTTTCTGAATGTTCAAAACTGTGATCTAATATCCAACTTAATGATAAGTTAGCATTTTAAATTAGGTTTCCAGAGACACCGAACATGAACTGTCTACCAGTTCCCAATTGGAAAATGCACATATAAAATGTAATAAGGTTACTCCAACATTAACGTCTGGGAGAGGTAGGTCTTGCAGTAGTGAAAAACGAATTTAAGAGTTTTTCACTACCCGGACATTGAAACTTAAAAGTACATGTCTATACTACTTTTTAAATACATTGTACCCTGCCCTAACAGTGATGTGATTTAGAAAAGAAGGTTTATTTTGCCAAGGTGAAATGACAGTTTAAATCTGCACACACACACTGCACTGGCAGGCCTGAGGAATGCTAGAAGTGCTAATTAAATGGGTGTCAGAATCAGTGTTGCAGGCTAACTACTAGCATTTAACTTACAATCCCAGGATACACGTAGTACCGACTTACTAGGGATGTGTAAGTAAATTAAATATGCCAGTTGGGCATAAGCCAATTCTACAATGTTTTATGGAGACAGCACAAGCACTTTAGCACTGGCTAGCAGTGGTAAAGTGAACAGAGTTCTAAGGCCAGCTAAAACTAATTCAGCAAAAAGAGGAGGGTACAACAGTACAAGTTGTCTGACTCTGAATGCTTTCGCTACACGCAGGTCAGGCACGCACTATGCACTCATCTACAGCCCGGGGTCACACCACCGGAATCATCCCCACTAGAAGATAGAATATTGGACGGCCATGTTCCTGACTGTACCATTTCACTGATATACAAAAAGCTGGTCAACAACATGTTGGATCCACTCCGGGCCCTTCGAAAGAAGTGGACCAGGGATGGCATTGAGATGGACGATGAGGAGTGGCAGGAGACTGTCTCCTCTCCCAGAGTAGTGGCAATACCAGCTCATCTCCGACTTGTCCAACTAAAATTCCTACACAGGGTATATGTAACGGGGCCTCAATTGGTGCGGATGGGGAGGGCAGACGAGGGTGACTGTAGTCGAGGATGTGGCCAGTTGGGCACTTTTATTCACATAGTTTGGTAATGCAAGCTGATCCAATCCTGTTGGCGTAACATTCACAACATTATTAATACCATCTTGTCCGTGCAACTCAGTATGGAAGCTCACAGGTGTCTTTTAAACATCTGGGAGCCAACAGGTTTGAATGTCTGTTTGATACAATGGGTCACATTGGGACTAATGCTAGCCAAGAGAAACATCGTCCAGCGATGGGAGCATTGCTCCCTCCTATAGTGCGGGACTGGGAAAAAGACTTGGATTGGGCAATGTTTCGGGAAAAAACTGTATATGTGGCCTGTGGATGTCCTAAAAAATGGACCCGTGTCTGGGACTTGTGGAACTCCTATCGACTTGTCCAACTAAAATTCCTACACAGGGTATATGTAATGGGGTCTCAATTGGTGCGGGTGGGGAGGGCAGACGAGGGTGACTGTAGACGAGGATGTGGCCAGTTGGGCACTTTTATTCACATAGTGTGGGAATGCGAGCTGATCCAACCCTATTGGCGTAACATTCACAACATTATTAATACCATTTTGTCCGTGCAACTCAGTATGAAAGCCCGCAGGTGTCTTTTAAACATCTGGGAGCCAACAGATTTGAATGTCTGCTTGATACAATGGGTCACGTTGGGACTAATGCTAGCCAAGAGAAACATCGTCCAGCGATGGGAGCATCGCTCCCTCCTATAGTGCGGGACTGGGAAAAAGACTTGGATTGGGCAATGTTTCGGGAAAAAACTGTATATGTGGCCCGTGGATGTCCTAAAAAATGGACCCGTGTCTGGGACTTGTGGAACTCCTATCGACTTGTCCAACTAAAATTCCTACACAGGGTATATGTAATGGGGTCTCAATTGGTCGGGTGGGGAGGGCAGACGAGGGTGACTGTAGACGAGGATGTGGCCAGTTGAGCACTTTTATTCACATAGTGTGGGAATGCGAGCTGATCCAACCCTATTGGCGTAACATTCACAACATTATTAATACTATTTTGTCCGTGCTACTCAGTATGAAAGCCCGCAGGTGTCTTTTAAACATCTGGGAGTCAACAGATTTGAATGTCTGCTTGATACAATGGGTCACGTTGGGACTAATGCTAGCCAAGAGAAACATCGCCCAGCGATGGGAGAATCACTCCCTCCTATAGTGCGGGACTGGGAAAAAGACTTGGATTGGGTAATGTTTCGGGAAAAAAACTGTATATGTGGCCCGTGAATGTCCCAAAAAATGGACCCGTGTCTGGGACTTGTGGAACTCCTATCGAGGGGATATATGTCAACCTCCCTTGGCTCCCAGTAACGATGATCCCCCTTCACCCTAGACCTTCCACAATTTATTTTGTACACCGTGATTTACCTACTGTTCCCATGAAGCCTAATGTACCACTTCCTCTGAAATGTAATTGTATTACTGATGTTTGTCTACCAATAAAAACGTTTTACACAAAAAAAAAGTGGAGGGTAAAGGCAAAACGTTTGGCGGTGATCTGGCAGAGAGGTCAAGGTCCAACAAAAACGAATAAGAATAGCAAGTTACTATAAATGAAGCAACATGTTTTCAGGGTGGGATGTCATTGTGGCAACTATACTGTCATCAGTTGCAGCCTCTGAAACCCAGCACACAGTTTCTGCTCCATCCTCTCCACCAGCCCTAAGCAGGAGTCATTCTGAAACCCAAGTTGACCTCCATACCAAGAAACCAAGCAGGAGAAGCACAACTGGTCTAATTCTGTGTGTCTTGCACCATAGACACAGATTTCAACCTATCCATATATTGGTGACACATGTTCCTTGCTATTCTGACGTTGATGTCTGCACTGTGACTCAATATACATTAAAATGACTAATAACTGCCACCCAATGCTGTAAACATAGCGTGGGCGTCAGGTATTAGCAGGGCCACTGGAATTATGCTGCAGGGTTGAATAAATTAAGTGTCAAGAAAAGGCAAATTATGCTGCGTAATGCTGCACTTTTTTTTAAATAGTAATAATTCATTATTTTGTCCTTTTTACACTTGTCAACAATGTCTGGGCATTAGGTGCAGCTTATTACCACCAGTTTAACACCCAAATAAAGCAATAAGCAACAAAATAATTGTTTGTTGTTGTTAAAATCTGCAGATTATGCAGCAGATGGTGGATTAAGGGGCAACTGTGGTAAATCTATAAATATATGAAAATCGAAGCGACTGCACAATTGCATAATTCCAGTGGCCCTGGGCATTAGTCATTTTTAATGGATATTAAAAATCTAAATTGTCAAAAGGGTAAGGGTTAGTTGTGTTGGTGCTGTCATTGGCAGCCGCTGGCATGGGCAATGGATGGTGCAAGCTGCCCTTGCCTCTTTACAGGGGGCCCTTGCCCTTCTTTGTTGAACAAACTAAGCACTGGCATTGGCCTATCCTGATAGACTTTCTCCATTACTTATATCTCATTCTCTGAAAACTCCTAAGCTCCCCAAACCCTTCATACGATTAAAAAGCAATATAAAATCCTACTTTGTAATTAAATGCACCAAAGAAACATCCTGCATGTAATATACTGTGTTCATTTCCCATATGTCTTACCTTGTTGCTAACTGGCTGGTATTCTAAGTGCAGCTCTCACCCCAACGTTGTCACAGAATCCAGCCAATCAGGTCATCCCTGTAATATGATAGCGAAGGTGTTGATTGTGTAATTGCACACTGTAACATAAGTGAAACACTTACCAAGTCTGTAATGTACATTTCATTCACTAACAGCCCTAATAGCAGGAATTCATGGAATGTGTTTGAACCCATTGAGAGTAGCCAAGCAGTAAATGTGAAAGTAATCATGTATAATTCTATGAAATGAATGACGGCGACATAGGTTACTGTGCCCTACAGCTTGTTGCCAAGCAACAGGGAGATAGGAGCACGCTTTAAATACACATATGTCACACATTATCTCACAGGTGGTACAATGGTCTAATTACTGTACTTTTAGCATTGTGCACCGCCTGCCACAATGCTAAAAATGCATTGCTGTATTTGCATAATGAAAGCGGCAGGCACCGCACGGTGCCTGCCGCTTACATTATGCAAATGCAGGGGGGTACCATAGGTACCCCCCGTGTGCACCCCCCTACTGTGCTTCACTCTCGGGGCCAGCAGGGGGCCCCTAGAGTGAAGTCCGCCTGCCTTTCCATGGCGGCATTGCCGCCACGGAAAGGCATTGTAAAATGCCCATTATAATATGGCTGGCGGTGTCTGATAGACACCGCCACCATATTATTCCTTTTCTGCCCCGGCCGCAAGGTGACCGGCGGAAAAGTGGCGGGCGGTGTTTTGCTCCGCCATGGTCTCCCCCGCCATTCTAATATGGCGGGGGGGAATACAGGAAAGGATCGCGGGCGGATTGCCCCAGCCAGGCTGGCGGTGGCTACCGCCAGCCTGACGGGGGCAATACGCTCGCCATCCTAATGGACCCCTAAGTGTCCAATACGCCACAGATAGCACCTTTGCTTATCAAATTAAAAAACATATCTCTCTAGTGTTAGAAATGGGATCCCCGGCTGGCCAGGGCATGCGCCAAAGTCAGTCAGAGACCACCACTCCTAAGTCAGAGCAAGGGAGTTACACGCCAAGATAACCCCTACTCGCCCTCTAGGTAACGTGGCGCGAGCAGCAAGGCTAAACTTGGAGGCGATATGAGTTAAGTATTTGCGCACGCACCCCAGCAACAACACCCAAGGCCCACCACAAAGGAAACTCCACACAAGGTTATATATAAAAATAGCCTTTGTATTACAGTAAGCATACATTAGATAAAACACACACTTTACATTGTGCCAGAGGCACGGGCAGAATTTACAAGGGATATGTACAAGACAGGGCCACCTTGACCACTGTCAGGAATCAGCACTTTTAGAACTTAGAATACAATACTTGTAGGCCTAGAAATTAAACATAGAGCCTAACGGACAGTACCTCCCGACCTGGTTGCAGGGATAATGCGAGTGACCTTCTTAGTAAACTTGAGCGGGCGGCCCAGCGAAGCGGCACAACTCAGGGGAGAGTGGTGCGGCTCGAGGCTTGAGCGGGCCACCGGCAAGGTACAAGCGTTTCTCTGGGGCGACCAATGTGTGCGGCTCAGAAGAGGAGGGGAAGGCAGGATGCAGGCGACCCAGCGAAGCGGCGCGGCTCAGGGGAGAGCGGTGCTGCTCGAGGCTTGGATGTGCTGCCGTGCACGAGCTGCCAAGGGGAGTGAGCGAGGCACACTTGAGCGAGGCCCCAGGGGCCCAAGAGAGATCAGACAAGTCCCAGCAATTTGTCAGGGCAGGCACAATAGAGTCCACTGGTCCTGGGACTCTGGTCAGGGGGCGAGCTCAGTATCCAGCCCTTGGAATATCACTTAGCACATAACAGAAAATCACTGTAGCACAACACAAGTAACTACTGGTAATCAGGTAAGTACTCCCTACGCAATCTTAACCACCTTAGGAACAGGTCACGCAGGGAACCAGGACCTCACTAGCACCACCTGTACTAGCAAGAACAACCAACTAAATATCAACTTACATTTAGGGGTATAGACCTGGGGACAAAACACATGATGTATCAACAACACATTCAGCGGAGTAAGGAGCAAGGCACATGATGCATCAACAACACATTCAGCGGTGCAGGACAACACAATAGAGCAAAAATCACATTAGCCACCACCTGTGGCAGTCCCTAGGCCAACTGGCCTCTCTAGGGCTAGGACGCCCTGAGTCCAAAGTCAGGGTCCTAAACGTGGCAGTTGCCCACAAAGTGCTGGGCAACTGGAAACACTGTTGGGCCACCACTGGAGCCTCGCAGGCTCTGGCCAGAACAATGTGGTGAAAAGAGGTGAGCCTCTCAGGGCTCTAAAAGGGATCAATGCAGCCTCCCTGGGCTGCGGGGCCTCTCTGGCTCGAGAACAAAGGTGCTGGGGCTGAGCCTCGCAGGCTCGAAAGAGAAATGCAGATGATGGAGCCTCTCAGGGCTCGAGAAACAACTGGTCCCATTGGAGCACTCTGGCTCCTAAAATATAATAATGCCCCCGCACTGGTGGAGCCTCTCTGGCTCGAAGTACACATGCCCAAGGAGCCTCGTGGGCTCTAAATAAATGTGGGGCAATCGGTGGAGTCCCCCTCCTGGGGACTCGAGGAATAAATATGCCCCAGAGCCTTCCAGGCTCAAACATACAATGCGGCCGTTTTTGGAGCCTCTCAGGCTCTTGGGAAATGCCCAGGACTTCGTGCTACTGAGAGGGTGGGGGGCGGACACCGGCAATGTGTCCCGGCGCCCCCCTCCTCCCCTTTGCAAGCACCCTCACTCACCGGATCTGCTGTGGCGGGGACTCCTCTCACTGGCTGCGGCGTTGCTGGCGGCCCCGGGCTCTCCATAACTCACTGGAGCCCCGGGCCGCGAGACGACATCTCTCGGCCGGCTGTTTGTTTCTTTTTCCCCCGTGGCAGCGAGCAGCCAATCGGTGCGCGGCGGCAGGCGGGACTTCCCTTCAAAACCGGAAGTCCCGCCCCGCGTCAGGCACCGTAGTGCCTGGCTTCCTGTTTTGCGGCGCTCGGGCCGTGGCGGTGATTCTCGGGGGCATTTAAGAGGGGTGAGCACCCTCGAAGTGAAAAATAAACGTAGAAGCGAGGTGGGCACTCGCTAGGGCAGCCATAAGCAGGGTGGCACCTGCAAAGCCAAATAAAGCGCTTTCAGCGCAAAGGGCGCTCCCAGGCGCTAGAGCAAAGGAAAAGCGCATCCAGGCGCTTTGGGAAGGAATCCAGGGCACGAATACAGCGCTCACAGCGCTATAGTCAGGATAAAGCGCTCCCAAGCGCTATGGCAAACAAAGGTCCAGAAAAAGTCCTTCAGGAGTCCAGGGGCTGGGCAGAGCCCAGGGGAGGCAAGCCTTCCCCTGGGCCCAAGCAGCAGCACGCCCCTGGCAGATTCAAGCAGCAAACAAGAACATTTTCATGGGGTCACAGCCCCTCTTTTATACACCTTTTCCTTTGTCTGTAGGTGCAGGGTGGGGGCAGAACCAGTTGCAGCTGGTCTGTGAGCACTGTTGATGGCTCAACCACCCCTTTCATTCATCAGGCAGGCTAGGGTCATCAGTCGCACCACAGGGGGCGGAGCCAGCATTGTGTGGGGAAACCCAGCCCCATTCAGGACACAGGCGCAGCCCCTCCCTCACATCAGCATGCTAATCTCTCCATTCTCCACCGGGGCAGACCCACACAGACTTCCTGGAGCCTGGCATCCCAGCCAGCTCCAGCCAATCACACGCCAGCACCTTCACAGCACATACACAGTCATGTCTAGAAGTAGCACTTCCGCACAAGACACAACCATGTCACATACATCGTTGCGAAGCATTCACTCTACCGAGTTCCCACATACCAAGCTTGACCATGCACGCCTCACGCATCAGGAACTACCAGGTACACAGACATTCCCCATGCATTCCTATGGGAGAGCAGGCCAATCTCACACACGCACTCAGGGAGAGGACGCACTTTACACTGCGCCACAGTGTCAAAGTGCGCAAAGACCAGAAATCACTAGGCAAAAAGTTCAGTGGTGAACCTGCCAGAAGGGCCAAGTCCAACACAACCCCCTTCCAGCCAAAACGCAGGGGAGAACAATCACCACCGTGATGGACTTCCCTGCTTGGGGCGATAGAACGCGGACGCGGGCCCGCACTGCAGGGACACCCTCCGGTTCTACGCCACGTTGATCCATAAGACAAGCACATACTTAAAAAAAGACAGGCCCAACTAGGCTACCCCACTGGTACTCCTTAGTTGTCCACGGCTAGGACCAGGCCCTAGGCCATCCAGATACCACTGGTCCCTGCCAATACATAGAGTGGGGGGTAGTAACCCCTGGCCTACAATAGCCATTCTCCACTCCCTTTCTCAGTGTAGTTCCAAACTACCACAGATCCTCCAACCTAGGGTCCGCACCCTCAGGCTGACCAGAGGTCACGGGCAAGAATGCCCCACCCTACCTCTACTTCTGAAGCACCCTCCAGAACACACTCTCCCACCTGGGATTCAAATTCACCGGATGCACAGGGGTCAGACTTCCTCTGACCCCCTTCCAGAGTTCAGCACCCTCCCACTGTAGAACAGGGTCCCTCCACTTAAGGTAGGCCCCACCTGCTCTCAGGGTAGTACCACAACACTCAGCCAAGAACCCTAAAAATCCCTGCTAGGCCTGTACCACCCCTTCTGGGAAACACAGGGTCTCTTCACTTAAGATGAGCCCCACCTGTGTTCACAGGGGTACCCCTAGAAGACAAACCGGCCAGGACACTGGCTACAGTCGCCCTGCCGTCCAGGACAGGCAACCACCTGAACCTGGCTCCCCAACCTAGGGACGCTACCCTTTGGTTAGATGCCTGGCGCACCAGGACTTCTACAAGTTGAAAACAAAAATCTAAGACTTTCTCTCCTCCTTCAGCAGCAAGGCAACCACTGCAGGTCAATCCCCCATACAGCTTACCCGGTTCCTTCTCTTCAGGCAGGAGTTCCTTCTTGTAACTCCAGGACACTACCTACAGTTGCCCTTACGTCCAGATCCGGACACACCGGCTACTGGCTCCCCAACCGAGGGACGTACCCCTTTGGTCAGATGCCTGGCGCACCAGGACTTCCTTGAGGGTGACACATAACTAATGTGTCGTGTACAAGTCTGCCTGACACTCAGGACAGAAGTGGCATCACCCTGGTCACTCCTTGGCGACACAACCCTTCTGGTTGGCCCCTGACCCACTGGTTACTCCACTGGGGAACCTATCCCCCTCGCACCCCTCCATCTGGACTTCTGCACCCTCCGAACTGGAGCGGTACTGCCAGATAACAGAACTACTAGAGCCCTGCTTACAGGCGCTCCACGTTCTCTCCACACAGGGAGATCTCCCTAGAAGGACGCTCCATACGGACATGCTAGGCTCCCTCACCTGGTGTTCCTAAGAAAAAAAACACCCAGACTACGAAGACCAGGCTTGTGCTCCTCTGAGCCACTTCCACCACACTGGGCTGGAAGACCAGAACCTTTCCTTAGGGTCACTCCCCAACAATTAACACAATGGCACAGGGGCAGGGGAAACTCCCATGAGCTTCAGGCCCACCCATGAAATCATGTTCACTGATGTTCTACGTTCTTCAAACACTCTGGGAGATCTTCCTCAAATGACCTATTGGTACAGCCTAGGCCCCCAACCTGATGTTCCCTTCAGAAACATTCTAGGCCCTGACACTGGGTTTCGGGCACCTGGAGACATGCAGTCCCACCCACTCCTTCTCCTCTGAGACAGGACGTGAGCCCCTACACCGAGACCTAGCTGGGCTACACAACCTCTTCCACCACACTGGGCTGGAAGACACCTCAGCCACTCCTTTTGGAATCACTCCATCCCCTATGCCTCTCTCCTCCCAGAACATTACCAACTCCAAACATCTGTCTCTAAATAGACCACAGAAATCAAAAGCAGGCTCCACTGTCTGCAGACGTTCTTGGGAAAAGTTTAACACACGGAACTTAGGTATCTGAGCAAAACAAGAGTACACAAGCATTCAGCAAGCTCCCCATCCAGAGAACTCACACACACGTCCAGTGCAACACACCATTCGTCCACACACACACACCCCTCCCCAGACTGGTAAGGCAGTTTCTACCACCCCTGATTTCTCAACCTGACCACACGTGACACAGGTACCATAACTCCAGGGCAGGGACGGGGGACACATGCACTGAACACATTAATGCTGCCACCATTGGATCCCACCCTCCTGGTGAATCCAGAAAACACACTGCACTTAGGCGGATGATCTACCCTCCCGAGCTAGGGACACCTAACTCAAAGTGCACAAGAAACACATTTCCACAGAAATGACATTTTTAGCAAACTCCATACAATAATCCCCAAAATGTGGTCATCTAAAATGCAGAGTTTTGTAGTGTGGCCCGTTGCCACTGTGGTACAACGCAAACACAAATTCTTATCCCACCGCTGCCACCAATGTTAGAAATGGGATCCCCGGCTGGCCAGGGCATGCGCCAAAGTCAGTCAGAGACCACCACTCCTAAGTCAGAGCAAGGGAGTTACACGCCAAGATAACCCCTACTCGCCCTCTAGGTAACGTGGCACGAGCAGCAAGGCTAAACTTGGAGGCGATATGAGTTAAGTATTTGCGCACGCACCCCAGCAACAACACCCAAGGCCCACCACAAAGGAAACTCCACACAAGGTTATATATAAAAATAGCCTTTGTATTACAGTAAACATACATTAGATAAAACACACACTTTACATTGTGCCAGAGGCACGGGCAGAATTTACAAGGGATGTGTACAAGACAGGGCCACCTTGACCACTGTCAGGAATCAGCACTTTTAGAACTTAGAATACAATACTTGTAGGCCTAGAACTTAAACATAGAGCCTAACGGACAGTACCTCCCGACCTGGTTGCAGGGATAATGCGAGTGACCTTCTTAGTAAACTTGAGCGGGCGGCCCAGCGAAGCGGCACGACTCAGGGGAGAGTGGTGCGGCTCGAGGCTTGAGCGGGCCACCGGCAAGGTACAAGCGTTTCTCTGGGGCGACCAATGTGTGCGGCTCAGAAGAGGAGGGGAAGGCAGGATGCAGGCGACCCAGCGAAGCGGCGCGGTTCAGGGGAGAGCGGTGCTGCTCGAGGCTTGGACGGGTTGCCGTGCACGAGCTGCCGAGGGGAGTGAGCGAGGCACACTTCAGCGAGGCCCCAGGGGCCCAAGAGAGATCAGACAAGTCCCAGCAATTTGTCAGGGCAGGCACAATAGAGTCCACTGGTCCTGGGACTCTGGTCAGGGGGCGAGCTCAGTATCCAGCCCTTGGAATATCACTTAGCACATAACAGAAAATCACTGTAGCACAACACAAGTAACTACTGGTAATCAGGTAAGTACTCCCTACGCAATCTTAACCACCTTAGGAACAGGTCACGCAGGGAACCAGGACCTCACTAGCACCACCTGTACTAGCAAGAACATCCAACTAAATATCAACTTACATTTAGGGGTATAGACCTGGGGACAAAACACATGATGTATCAACAACACATTCAGCGATGTAAGGAGCAAGGCACATGATGCATCAACAACACATTCAGCGGTGCAGGACAACACAATAGAGCAAAAATCACATTAGCCACCACCTGTGGCAGTCCCTAGGCCAACTGGCCTCTCTAGGGCTAGGACGCCCTGAGTCCAAAGTCAGGGTCCTAAACGTGGCAGTTGCCCACAAAGTGCTGGGCAACTGGAAACACTGTTGGGCCACCACTGGAGCCTCGCAGGCTCTGGCCAGAACAATGTGGTGCAAAGAGGTGAGCCTCTCAGGGCTCTAAAAGGGATCAATGCAGCCTCCCTGGGCTGCGGGGCCTCTCTGGCTCGAGAACAAAGGTGCTGGGGCTGAGCCTCGCAGGCTCGAAAGAGAAATGCAGATGATGGAGCCTCTCAGGGCTCGAGAAACAACTGGTCCCATTGGAGCACTCTGGCTCCTAAAATATAATAATGCCCCCGCACTGGTGGAGCCTCTCTGGCTCGAAGTACACATGCCCAAGGAGCCTCGTGGGCTCTAAATAAATGTGGGGCAATCGGTGGAGTCCCCCTCCTGGGGACTCGAGGAATAAATATGCCCCAGAGCCTTCCAGGCTCAAACATACAATGCAGCCGTTTTTGGAGCCTCTCAGGCTCTTGGGAAATGCCCAGGACTTCGTGCTACTGAGAGGGTGGGGGGCGGACACCGGCAATGTGTCCCGGCGCCCCCCTCCTCCCCTTTGCAAGCACCCTCACTCACCGGATCTGCTGTGGCGGGGACTCCTCTCACTGGCTGCGGCGTTGCTGGCGGCCCCGGGCTCTCCATAACTCACTGGAGCCCCGGGCCGCGAGACGACATCTCTCGGCCGGCTGTTTGTTTCTTTTTCCCCCATGGCAGCGAGCAGCCAATCGGTGCGCGGCGGCAGGCGGGACTTCCCTTCAAAACCGGAAGTCCCGCCCCGCGTCAGGCACCGTAGTGCCTGGCTTCCTGTTTTGCGGCGCTCGGGCCGCGGCGGTGATTCTCGGGGGCATTTAAGAGGGGTGAGCACCCTCGAAGTGAAAAATAAACGTAGAAGCGAGATGAGCACTCGCTAGGGCCGCCATAAGCAGGGTGGCACCTGCAAAGCCAAATAAAGCGCTTTCAGCGCAAAGGGCGCTCCCAGGCGCTAGAGCAAAGGAAAAGAACTTCCAGGCGCTTTGGGAAGGAATCCAGGGCATGAAAACAGCGCTCCCAGCGCTATAGTCAGGATAAAGCGCTCCCAAGCGCTATGGCAAACAAAGGTCCAGAAAAAGTCCTTCAGGAGTCCAGGGGCTGGGCAGAGCCCAGGGGAGGCAAGCCTTCCCCTGGGCCCAAGCAGCAGCACGCCCCTGGCAGATTCAAGCAGCAAACAAGAACATTTTCATGGGGTCACAGCCCCTCTTTTATACACCTTTTCCTTTGTCTGTAGGTGCAGGGTGGGGGCAGAACCAGTCGCAGCTGGTCTGTGAGCACTGTTGATGGCTCAACCACCCCTTTCATTCATCAGGCAGGCTAGGGTCATCAGTCGCACCACAGGGGGCGGAGCCAGCATTGTGTGGGGAAACCCAGCCCCATTCAGGACACAGGCGCAGCCCCTCCCTCACATCAGCATGCTAATCTCTCCATTCTCCACCGGGGCAGACCCACACAGACTTCCTGGAGCCTGGCATCCCAGCCAGCTCCAGCCAATCACACGCCAGCACCTTCACAGCACATACACAGTCATGTCTAGAAGTAGCACTTCCGCACAAGACACAACCATGTCACATACATCGTTGCGAAGCATTCACTCTCCCGAGTTCGCACATACCAAGCTTGACCATGCACGCCTCACGCATGGGAGAGAAAGCCAATCTCACACACGCACTCAGGGAGAGGACGCACTTTACACTGCGCCACAGTGTCAAAGTGCGCAAAGACCAGAAATCACTAGGCAAAAAGTTCAGGGGTGAACCTGCCAGAAGGGCCAAGTCCAACATCTAGCCTATGTTCCTGTAACAGACGTAGCAGAGCACTACAACCTATTAATAGACAGCCCCTACTATAAAAAAAAACGAAGAAAGATTAAGCCCTATGCTTGACTACTTCGAAGATACATAGGTAGGAAGGCTACACCCATCAGGTCATTGAAGACAACCTAAATATCAAATAGCCTGGTGGAATGTCTACCTTAGCACCCTAAATAAGGAAGCAAAAACAAACAACGCAGTTGAAGGATGGCACAACGCCTTCCAAGCAACCACAGGCAGAGGAACACCTACCCTTTACAAATTAATTCAATCCCTACAAAAAGAACAGAGTTGCCAAGAGCTCGGAATGGAGCAATCAGTAACCCTGATAGGACCAAAATTAACTAAACAAACCAAAAAAATGTATAATACACTGCAAAGCCAAGTTACACTCTATCCAAGTACCAGAGGACTAGAATATCTCTCAATGATAGCTAAAACGATTCTATAAAATATATAACAACTATACAAACATAAGCCATTTAAAAATACACATTTTCTACCATTACGATATGTAACAAATTGAAATTAAATTATCAAATAAATTACAAACACATTCATTAAATTTATTTTGATAATTTACTTTCAAACTGTGACGTATAACATAGCAATACAAAACATTTAAACAGATTTCCCACCCAAAACATTTCCTTATATACTTACAGTTTTTGTTGCTTCTTCAAAAGTAATTCAATGTAAAGAAATCCATACGAAAAAATCCAAAATATCCATACAATCCAAGGAAGCCCCAAAAAAAATGGAAAAATACAAGCAAATCCATGGCGACTCCTCTCCAATGTAATCCACAAAGTATACCCTTCAAAACCCGAAAATGGTAATTTAAAAAAAATAAACGCTCCTGGAAAACGCGAAAAACAAAGTATGTGTGTAAAAATCTGAGTACATAATACTCATCACACTACTTTAAAAAAAAGTACCTCCTCCAAAAACTAAAACACTGACGACTACCTAAGAAAAGAAGAAAGACATACCCGCCCACACAAATACACCCATACATGGGCGTCCGCAGAAATTTTTCCAGGGGGGGGCAACATTTTTACTTCATCACCATCCTCCGACATGATTGAGCACAAGTATTAAATAAACAAATAAAAAAATCTAATAAGACAAAGAGCTTAAATAAACAAAGAAACCCATGGAGTGGGAGAAAAATCATTTGAGGCTTCACAGCAGATTACCTGGCAACCACAATGAAACAGAGGAAAAAACAAACAAGCATTGGCATAGCCAATGGGTCTCGCCTTTGGGACCTTATAAGTGTTTAGCCATGCAACACTTGAAGTTGTTGCACCAAGGATATTGTGCTGGATAACTAAACACTTATAAGGTCCCAAAGGGGAGACCTATTGGCTATGTCAATGCTGTTTTTTTTTTTAAATGACAAGCAGTGCTATATGGCTCCGGCTGCCACTTAGTCCACCACATCCCACGTAGATGCTGCAGCCATCTTTGAATGGTTTTAAAGCCAATTCAAAAGCTGTCACCAGTGTATGTTAATCCATATCTCAAATGTGAGACTGTTCTCCTGCTTCCTAATTCTATTAAATACAAATGATGTAAAAAGAACATCCCTTTCTGAGCTGCACGGCTCATCCTACCCACGTTTCATGCGCAGATTTTAAATACTGATGGATTGGGCTTCCCGGAATTCAACTGGTTGAGAGGTAGACAGGTAGAGAGAGGTAGAGAGAGAGAGGTGTAGAGAGGTAGAGAGACAGGGGTAGAGAGAAGTAGAGAGAGAGGTTGAGAGCGAGAGGTAGAGAGGTAGAAAGAGGTAGAGGTAGAGGTAGGGAGAGAGAGAGGTAGAGAGAGAGGTAGAGGTGTAATGGTAGAGAGAGAGGTATAGAGATAGAGGGAGAGGTAGAGAAAGAGAGAAAGAGAGGTAGAGGGAGAGCGATAGAGAGGTAGAGAGAGAGTGGGAGAGGTAGAGAGGGTGATAGAGGTAAAGAGATAAAGAGGTAGAGAGAGAGGTAGAGAGAGAGGAAGAGAGAGAGTTAGAGAGAGAGGTAGAGAGAGGTAGCGAGGGGTAGAGAGGGGTAGAGAGGGGTAGAGTGAGAGGGAGAGAGAGGTAGAGAGAGAGAGGGGTAGAGGTAGGGAGAGAGAGAGGTAGAGAGAGAGAAAGAGAGAGAGAGAGCAGTAGAGAGAGAGAGAGAGAGGTAGAGAGAGACGTACAGGTAGAGCGAGAGAGAGAGAGAGAGGTAGAGAGAGAGAGAGAGAGAGAGAGCAGTAGAGAGAGAGAGAGAGAGAGAGGTAGAGAGAGACGTAGAGGTAGAGCGAGAGAGAGAGAGAGTGGTAGAGAGAGAGAGAGAGAGAGAGAGGTAGAGAGAGAGAGAGGTAGAGTAATAGAGGTAGAGAGAGAGATAGAGGTAGAGGTAGGGAGAGAGAGAGTTGGAGGGAGAGAGGGAGAGAGGTAGAGGAAGCGGTAGAGGTAGGGGTAGAGAGGTAGAGGTAAAGAGAGTGGTAGAGGGAGAGGTAGAGAGGGAGAGGTAGAGAGGGAGAGAGAGAGGTAGAGAGAGAGGTAGAGGTAGAGATAGAAGTAGAGAGGAGTAGAGAAGTAGAGAGCAGTAGAGAAGTAGAGAGGGGTAGAGAGGTAGAGAGAGGGTTAGAGAGAGCGGTAGAGAGAGCGGTATAGAGAGATGTAGAGAGAGAGAGGTAGAGAGAGAGAGGTAGAGAGAGAGAGGTAGAGGTAGGGAGAGAGAGAGAGGTAGAGAGAGATGTAGAGAGGTAGAGGTAGAGAGGTAGACAGAGAGAGGGGTAGAGAGAGAGGTAGAGGTAGAAAGAGAGCAGTAGAGAGAGAGAGAGAGGTAGAGAGGTAGAGGTCGAGAGAGAGAGAGTGGTAGAGAGAGAGAGGTAGAGAGAGATAGGTAGAGAGAAGTAGAGAGAGAGAGGTAGAGGTAGGGAGAGAGAGGTAGAGGTAGGGAGAGAGAGGTAGGGAGAGAGAGGTAGAGAGAGAGAGGTAGAGCGAGAGGTAGAGAGAGAGAGAGAGAGAGGTAGAGGTAGAGAGGTAGAGAGAGAGGTTGAGAGAGAGGTAGAGAGAGAGAGAGGTAGAGGGAGAGAGGTAGAGGTAGAGGTAGAGGTAGAGAGAGAGGTAGAGGTAGAGAGGTAGTGGCAGAGAGGTAGAGAGAGAGAGAGGGAGGTGGAGAGAGAGAGTAGAGAGAGTGAGAGAGAGTAGAGAGAGAGAGATAGAGAGGGAGAGAGGTGTAGAGAGAAGTGTAGAGAGAAGTGTATATAGGTAGGTAGAGGTAGAGGTAAAGAGAGACATAGAGAGAGAGAGGTAGAGCGAGAGGTAGAGAGAGAGAGAGAGAGAGGTAGAGGTAGAGAGGTAGAGAGAGAGGTTGAGAGAGAGGTAGAGAGAGAGAGAGGTAGAGGGAGAGAGGTAGAGGTAGAGGTAGAGGTAGAGAGAGAGGTAGAGGTAGAGAGGTAGTGGCAGAGAGGTAGAGAGAGAGAGAGGGAGGTGGAGAGAGAGAGTAGAGAGAGTGAGAGAGAGTAGAGAGAGAGAGATAGAGAGGGAGAGAGGTGTAGAGAGAAGTGTAGAGAGAAGTGTATATAGGTAGGTAGAGGTAGAGGTAAAGAGAGACATAGAGAGAGAGAGAGAGAGAGAGAGAGAGAGAGAGAGAGAGAGAGAGAGAGGTAGAGAGAGAGAGGTAGAGAGAGAGGTAGAGAGAGAGGTAGAGGTAGAGGGGTAGTGGTAGAGAGTTAGAGAGAGAGATGTGGAGAGAGAGAGAGAGGTAGAGAGAGAGAGAGAGAGAGGGAGAGGTAGAGAGAGAGAGGTAGAGAGAGAGGTAGAGGTAGAGAGGTAGTGGTAGAGAGGTATAGAGAGAGAGGTAGAGAGAGAGAGGTAGAGAGAGAGAGGTAGAGAGAGAGGTAGAGAGAGAGGGGGGTAGAGAGAGAGGTAGAGAGAAAGAGGTGGAGAGAGAGAGGTAGAGAGGGATAGGTAGAGAGAGAGAGAGAGGTAGAGAGAGAGGTAGAGAGAGAGGTAGAGGTAGAGAGAGAGAGGTAGAGAGAGACAGAGGTAGAGAGAGAGAGAGAGATAGTGAGAGGTAGCGAGGTGTAGAGAGAGATGTAGAGAGGTAGGTAGAGGTAAAGAGAGACATAGAGAGAGAGAGAGGTAGAGAGAGAGGTAGAGAGAGGTAGAGAGAGAGAGGTAGAGAGGTAGAGAGAGAGGTAGAGAGAGATAGGTAGAGAGAGAGGTAGTGGTAGAGAGGTAGAGAGAGAGAGGTGGAGAGAGAGAGGTAGAGAGAGAGAGAGAGAGAGAGGGAGAGGGAGAGAGAGAGAGGTGGAAAGAGAGAGGTAGAGAGGTAGAGAGAGAGGTAGAGAGAGAGGTAGAGAGAGAGATAGAGGTAGAGGGAGAGAGAGGTAGAGAGAGAGAGAGAGAGAGAGAGAGAGAGAGAGAGGAGAGAGAGAGAGAGAGAGAGAGATAGCGAGAGGTAGAGAGGTGTGGAGAGAGGTGTAGAGAGGTAGGTAGAGGTAGAGGTAAAGAGAGACATAGAGAGAGAGAGACGTAGAGAGAGAGGTAGAGAGAGGTAGAGAGAGAGAGGTAGAGAGAGAGAGGTAGAGGTAGTGGTAGAGAGAGAGAGAGAGAGGTGGAGAGAGAGAGGTGGAGAGAGAGAGGTAGAGAGAGAGGTAGAGAGAGAGGTAGAGAGAGAGAGGTAGAGAGAGAGATAGCGAGAGGTAGAGAGGTGTAGAGAGAGGTGTAGAGAGGTAGGTAGAGGTAGAGGTAAAGAGAGACATAGAGAGAGAGACGTAGAGAGAGGTAGAGAGAGAGAGGTAGAGAGAGAGAGGTAGAGAGGTAGAGAGAGAGGTAGAGAGAGAGGTAGAGAGAGAGGTAGAGAGAGAGGTAGAGAGAGGTAGAGAGAGAGGTAGAGAGAGAGGTAGAGAGAGAGGTAGAGAGGTAGTGGTAGAGAGGTAGAGAGAGAGAGGTGGAGAGAGAGAGGTAGAGAGAGAGATAGAGAGGGAGAGGTAGAGAGAGAGAGGTGGAGATAGAGAGGTAGAGAGAGGTAGAGAGAGAGGTAGAGAGAGAGGTGGAGAGAGAGAGGTATAGAGAGAGATAGCGAGAGGTAGAGAGGTGTAGAGAGAGGTGTAGAGAGGTAGGTAGAGGTAAAGAGAGACATAGAGAGAGAGACGTAGAGAGAGAGGTAGAGAGAGACGTAGAGAGGTAGGGAGTGGTAGAGAGAGAGAGAGGTAGAGAGAGAGAGGTAGAGAGAGAGGTAGAGGTAGAGAGGTAGAGAGAGAGAGAGAGAGAGAGAGAGAGAGAGAGAGGTGGAGAGAGAGAGGTGGAGAAAGAGAGGTGGATAGAGAGGGGTGGAGAGAGAGGTAGAGAGGTAGATTGGAGATCCTAGCATTTCCAGAGCATTAAAGGCACTACTCATTTGTAACGTCATTCCTTTCACTGCACTTCCTGCATTATCTAAATAACTAGGGCTAGGATGTTGTGGTCATAAAGCTTACAATTTGCAGCATCACAGTGGTTGCTGCTGCAAAACCCCCTTTTGGAGTTGTTTATAAGCTTCATGATTGACAAAAGGGGTTTTGCATCTTACTCCATATTGGACTTTGGAGGGGCAGTGAAAAGGGCGCTATCTTCAAATTGGAATTTACAAGGACATGTATCAATGGTTTTCAAACGCAATGGCAATCACAAACCGTTGATCTGATACCAACACTGAACTGCAGTTGGTACATGATTCAGAAAAGAAAAGTTATCTCTGTGGGACAGCTTTCCCTTTGGGAATCATGGCAGCCGTACACTGAGTACAGACAGTGGTCCAGGTGCTACACTCGATGCTGCAATGAACATGAGGGACTGCCCCTTTGGAGCTCAAGGCGTAAACTCTTTAATCCATCTCATATGCAGACCCTTCTGTAATACTAGTGCTTATGGTGCAAAAAACAGGCATATCGTGTGTGGTGCAGACACTTCTGTTCAGTTTTACCTCTTTTTCAGTTGTCAACAAAATATTTTAATTCATATTTTGGTTTCCATTGTTAACTGTTTTTTAATTTATCCATCATTTTATTTTAGAAATAATGGATATATTAAAAAACGTATAACAACAGTTAACAATGGAAACCAAAATATGAATTAAAATATTTTGTTGACAACTAAAAAAGAGTTAAAACTGATTATTACCATGGAAAAGAAATTGATGAAACTTTAATGTTCGCTGAAAAGTGCACACATCCATCGGAACAGAAGTGTCTGCACCACACAAGATATGGTATACGAAAGGGCACCTAAAGAGTAGGTACCAGGATGTAGTAGTACCAACAAAAGAAAGGAATATAGCTTGAGTACGAATAAATCACGAGTGCACAGAAGGACTTTCCAATATTAATTGATCTCGCAAAAAACAGGCAGACACACCCATTGCATCTCTGGGCGAATTGTGTAATTCGGTGCCGGCCTTAATGAGGCTTTGATGGTTTTCACCCCTTCCTAGGGCCCCTGGCTGCAGCTCCACTCTTCTGTAGCTTGAAAAATGTGCCCCCCTCCCTGAAATTTGACTCTAGGTGCGCCTCTGCTTCAAGCTGTGGGAGCAGCCAGGCCCGGACCTTCTCTCTTGCCCATCAGCAGCAGTTTTTCTGCTCATCAAGCAGGACTGTCATTGCAAGCGCTTTCTCACGCTTTTAAAATTGACATCCCTGCAGACAAACACCACTGTGGGGGCTGTCAATAGTGACAGACCCTTGTTCCGGGGGGGGGGGGGGGGGGGCAAGTGCGGACGCCCATGTTGCCGTCATAATCTGATTTAAGTGGACAGAGCGGGAGTCGGGAGAATGCATCGCAGCACTATTCTGAAGGGAAAGAAGGCGTGTGCCCAAGGAGAAGTGTATACTGTACTGCCCAGCACAGCGTCGGAAAACAGCAGGCCGCTGAGGCAGGAGGTGGGTAAGAGCCACGCTCGTCGTCAGTGTTGTGTGTGCATGTAATCGGTTGCTGGCCTTGTACGATCTCGTGCCATACCAGATAATACACCACACACATTCTTTGTTGCCGCTCAATCAAACACACGCCTTTGAGCCTGTTTATTATCTACTCTTGTCCCTATATCACGGGTCGCGACTATCAGGACTTTCGGGGGAGTGGGGGGGGGGGGGGTGGAGGGTGAAGGGTAACCACAGAAAATCCCTGCAGGGGAAGGGTACTTGGGATGACCTACTGCCTGAAACACAACAGGTGTGAGGCAAGATCGTTCACGGGGAAGAGCTACAGGGATATGGAAAAAGGGCTGAAGAGAACTAAGTAACACAGTAAAAGCCAGCTTGAACATCTCTGCCAGCCTCGCACTGCACTGACTGAACATGAAAACCACACCGGGGGCGAGTAACTGCAACCCCGACCCCCCCGTCACGGAATCAGTGACCTAGTTGTGTGAAAATTTGGATACATTCGATGAGCTGGTGCCTCGGCGAGGGTTGGGGACCAAAGAGAAGAGGTACCTTCATCCTGGAGAAAACCAGCAGGCCTCGTGGGGCAGCAGAATATCCACGGGCAGGCAGCCGTGATTACCCGGGTGAGTTGAACTGTCCCACCACCTTGCTGCAAACTGTGAATAATGACTGGCAGGAAGTTTTATTGGCATCACCATACTTTTAGTAGTCAGAGGATGCCTTTGCATACAGTTCACTTCTAAGGTTTCCATTACAGAACATGGTCTGAAATGGCCTGGGAAAGTGGGCTATAATCAATCAGAAGGAGCACTGTCGACAAACAAAGCCAGGCTCATTCTGAACAGATTTCAGAAGCCTCCGGTACCTGCATAAAGAGTTTATTCTACAAAGAAAACATCAGTTGCTTAAGGAGCTCTGCAAGGGGATTCCCTGAAAAAATGTGAGATCCTCTGATGACCAAACACTTGCCTATGTATACAATATCAGACTCCACGTGACTAATACACAGCCAATAGCGGCAATCCACGGCAACAATTTATTGAAGTCTGCACCCGTGCATCACGAAAGGAGCAGGCATTGATCACACACACCATGGACAGCAATAAGCTAAAGGATATGAGGCAATCTTGTTAGTAATATAGCTTAGCAAATAAGGCACCAAGTTTATTATCAAATGAAGCACCCTGGATGTGTCACCATCAGAGCTTCAGTAACTCTCTAAGGAATACGTTTTCACCTGACCACCGTTTTCATAGTTTGTTTTCTGAGTACTAACTACTGCCAGGCAACAATTGCATTTGTTTGTTCAGCTTCCTGCAGGTGGCATGAATGCAAACGCTGTCCTGTCCTCATCTGGGCTGTCTCTTTTCACTTACCCATTTAATGCACGTAGCACCCCGTCTGACCTGCTCTATCTACCCTTCTGTAACACACTCTGTAATTTTACATTAACACTCCCTACTTTGATGCAATTAAGGCATTACCTTGCAGACGGATTTTTATTCATCAAGGACGTTATTTCCTCCTGCGCTTCCCTTTCCTGCTCTCTTAAATCAAGAACCATCTGTCTTACAGGGAGCATTTCAGTTGCCATCAAACCTTGATTTAGGCAGTGCGTGCGAAAAATCTCTACAGTTCATCCCTCGCCTGCAGCACCTGCAATTCTCATCCCCAGTGGAGGACATTTTCGAGATTTTATGTTTGATCCTTCTAGAGTCCTAATACAAAATGTCCCATTTCTTTGCTATTGTTGTAGGAAACAGCTCTCATTCTAGACTAGGCTGCGTAATGCTGGTGTTTGGTGGCCCTCTTGTTTAATTGCTGATTTTTCATCCATGAACCCCAGCCTAAAATTTTGAATAAATACTTCGGAATTTTGAAACATGCCTTCTTAGCCTATCGTCCTCACGTCTTACTTTTTTAAGCAGTGTTTACATGCTTCCTTTAGTAATTATATTTGCATGCGTTCCCTCACACAGGCGCGAAAACCACTTTATACTTCTCAAAAATAAAACAACACCTCTATACAATAGCGAGAGTGGTCAAAGACTTAATCAAATCCTGTACATCTCTGTCCTCCTGGTCTCTTTTTTTGTCACGATTCATTTCAGCCCTGGCTATATGGCCTGCATGCCTATGTGTGATATTACCACGGTTTATGGCCTGGATGCCTATGTGACATTTCCATGGATTATGGCACAGGTGCTTATCTGTGACATTTCCATGCTATTTGACCTTAAGCCTTAAGTGTGACATTTCCAAAGCATTTCCCACTGTTTATGGCCTGGATGCCTATATGTGACATTTCCACGGTTTATGGCCTGGATGCCTGTGTGACATTCCATGGTTTGTGGCATGGGTGCTTATGTGTGACATTCCCATGTTTTCTGGCCTAAGTGCTTATGTGCGACATTTCCATAGATTATGGCATGGGCTCTTATATGTGACATTTCCATGCTTTTTGGCCTGAGGCCTTGTGTGACATTTCCACTGCATTTCCACTGTTTATGGCCTGGGTGCCAATAGGTGACATTTCCACAGTTTATGGCCTGGGTGCCAATATATGACATTTCCACAGTTTATGCCCTGGATGCCTGTGTGACATTTCCACGTTTTATGGCCTGGATGCCTATGTGTGACATTTCCACAATTTATGGCCTGGATGCATATGTGGGATATTTCCATGCTTTCTGTGTAGGTGCTTATGTGTGACATTTCCACAGTTTTTGGCACGGGTGATTGATTATGTGTGACATTTCGAAGGTTTATAGCATGGGTGCCTATGTGTGACATATCCATGCTTTCTGGCCTGGGTGCTTATGTCAGGTAATTATTTAAGATTTACTATGCTCTGAAAGTTAATACAGTTAAATATGTAATGAAAAATGTGTTGTGCACCATTTTGGTCTTATTTTTTATAAATTTTTCTTAAGGGGAGAATCCCACCCAAACCCCTCTAGCAGTCGTTAGGCTTGCTGTTCTTGCTCCGCACCGTATGGGGGCTGGTCTAACAAAACTTGCCAGGGTTCCCAGTCTGGCCCTGTTTGCATGATGTTGTTATTTTTTCAGTTTAGAGTGTTTTTGGAATGTTTTGGTGTATTTTGTCACATAAGATATGTAAAAGTTGTTTCTTTGAACTCATGACACACAATTATACTCTGTTAAAAATGGCATACCCCAGTATTGTGCTGTCCCTCAATCGGCACGGAGCACTAGAATTTTTCACAGGTCTCTTTTCAATGCATTAGTCATTGTAGCTAATTTATTTCAAAATTGTGCTTTAAATGCACTTTTGATTTAATCTTTTCAAAATTTTCACATGGCAGGGGAACCTCCTATCAAAACCTTACTGAAATTCAGATCGGGTATAACATCTGACTTTCAGCAGTGCCAGTTGAGGATGTGGGCGGGGACAATAGTTAGTGAGTGGAGCCAGTGGAGGAAGTGGGCGGAGCCAAGAGTAAGTGGGTGTGGCCTCCGACAAACATTTGAGCACCTGGACTTCATTTTTTACAAATTAAGCACTGCTGTGGGGACACTTGGAGCAGCTGGGAGCCGTCATTGATCGCTGCTCTGCACGCTGGGGATTGTGGATTGTGGAGAAAGGAGAGGAGGCCTTTCAGAGCGGCGCTGCAGGGACTCGCTTTACCAGGAGTCCCTGCTCGGCAGTCCACCTGGTCCGCAGTGTGGTTAAAGGGTCTGCGTGCAACACACAGCCTGGGACGCTTTGCCTAATCGCCGCTTTGCCTAATCGCCTAATCGCCGCTCACCTCTGAAGGGGGTTCAGAGCCCTTCGACAACTTCTTGCCGCACCTGCTCCGCGGGTGCCGCTTCGCTCTGTGGGGACACTTGGAGCAGCTGGGAGCCATCGTTGCTCGCTGCTCTGCACGCTGGGGATTGTGGATTGTGGAGAAAGGAGAGGAGGCCTTTCAGAGCGGCGCTGCAGGGACTCGCTTTACCAGGAGTCCCTGCTCAGCAGTCCACCTGGTCCGTGCTGCCTGCCTGCCACGCCACGGGACCCATTGTGGTTAAAGGGTCTGCGTGCAACACACACCCTGGGACGCTTTGCCTAATCGCTGCTTTGCCTAATCGCCTAATCGCCGCTCACCTCTGAAGGGGGTTCAGAGCCCTTCGACAACTTCTTGCCGCACCCGCTCCGCGGGTGCCGCTTCGCTCTGTGGGGACACTTGGAGCAGCTGGGAGCCGTCGTTGCTCGCTGCTCTGCACGCTGGGGATTGTGGATTGTGGAGAAAGGAGAGGAGGCCTTTCAGAGCGGCGCTGCAGGGACTCGATTTACCAGGAGTCCCTGCTCGGCAGTCCACCAGGTCCGCGCTGCCTGCCTGCCATGCCCACTGGACGATTATATAATTGAAGGACAACCCCGCGGCGCGGGAGCGCACGGGAGTGCGCCGGGTGAAGCCCGGGCCAAGGGCGGCCCCGTTAGAGACTGTTTGTGACCGGACTGGGCCCGCTCTCTTGGTCCTTCGGTTCCTGGTACTTGTTCCAAAGCCCGCTTGGTAAAGCTGACATTTGTACGTTCTATTTTTTCTATAAGGTACCAGTCGTTAATATATTCACAAGGGGAACAAGAAGTAAAACTGCGGCGGGAGGTGGTCAGATAATTGGGCCATTGGATAACTTCATAACAAAGGTGAATGAAACTATAGACCAGAGCATCATTCTCCTTGAACGCAGAGTATCCCAAGACCTACAAATAGCTAGGCGCTCATCCTTGGGACCTCTCGCACTAGCAAGAACCCCAGCACAAACTCAGGATTCAGGTACCCTGAATGATGTTAGAACAGAAAGATTTAGTTTGCCAAATATAGTTGACCTGTCTGCATCCCAACTTTTATCAGATTCCCAACTGAGTCTGGCTCTAGAAAAATCACCTAATCTACTCATTAATCGCACGCCAGACGAAGTAGGGAATAGACAGTCACGGGGTAAGAGGGAGGGCGCCATACCAAAGCAAAAGAAACAAGCTAAAGCGGTATTGCCTAAGGAGAAAAACGCACCAACAAAAAAGTCTAGCAAAGTAATTAACCATAAAACAAAAAATGGAAATAGCAGATCAACCCCTGGTGAGATTACTGAGGATCTGGAATCAGGAAGTATAGAGACCCTTGCAGCAGGGGGGGATATGCATAATTGTTGTGAAGCAACTAGTAGCCTGTTAGTAAAAATTGGGGAACTTTTTAAATCTTATTTTACCCCAATAGAGACTAGACTCTCAACTATCGAAAAACAACTAGCTGGGCTGCATGCTACATCAAAAATTACCCCTAAAACTGCCACGAACACACCTAATCCCGGGCCTTCTTTAACAGGTGCGACTAAAACTAAAACTGGAAATAAAAATACTGTAGGCCCAGGGCCCAAGAAGACTACAGCACAAGTGTTGAGTACTACCGTAACAACTAGTACATCAACAGCCCAAGTAAATAAAAACCCAGCGATTCCGACAAATGATTCTGCACCTCCCCAACCCACCAAACAAACAGATAGCCAAGTTAAGTCAACACCTCTGCCCTCGGATAAGGACCAGAAGAAAGGAGAAAAAGAGCATAGACGTACGGTTCACCTCCCCCCAGAGGCAAGCTCACTGGTAGTAGTCATGACCGGGGTTCCAGAGGTAGCTGACCATATCACTGAAACCAGTTGGTCTTTAAAAAATAAAGTACAACACTGGCTTAACGTCAACCGACCATTACCTCTACACTACACTAGCAGGATTCTAACAGTCCGTAGAGTACCCTGAATAGGAAAAGAGCGTAAAACTACCCAGGGCGACTGTGTTATAATTAATTTTGAGGATCCATACTGTAGACTACATATGCTCTTGGAATACACAAGGCTCTTACAAACATATAGAAACAAAACCACTCTCTTTTTTCTATCCTCCGAGGAATCGTATGTGGCAAGGCAATGATAGAAATTGGTGCGGATCGGGCTACCAAGATTGGGGTGAAGAGGTGAAGAATGGGGAAGCTGGAGAGGGAACCTGGGCAATTGGGGAAGAAATAGGGGAAGAGGCGCCGGTCCCATGGATAATTTCTTGGGGCTTCCTACCTATAACAGATACAGCTGTTTAGAGATGGTCGACTGACTGACACCAACCATCAACCCTTATAAAGAACAGGGTGGCTATGGCAAGTACAACAGTAGAAATAATCAGCAGCCTAATGTCTATCAGACTCCCAACCTCCCACCTACGAGGATAAATAATGACAAACAGGAAATAATAATCCCAATAACAAGTAGGAGCGAGGGTTTAGATAGCATGCCACCGGTAAGGGAAATCCCGCCAGAAAGGATCATAATTGCCGAAAGCTCCACAGATGTCAGTACTAACACACCTAATATACCAACCAAGCTCAATTCTGATCTAGCGATCCTTAGTTGGAATGTGGCCGACCTGGAGCCAAGATTGTCTGACTTAAATTGGTTAGAGATTCTCTCTAACATAGACATAATTATGCTCCAGGAAACATGGGCCACTACTAACCTGCACATTGAGGGTTTCCACTGTAACAGCGTAATTGCGGGCAAACCCGATTTTGGCAGACCGATGGGAGGATTGCTAACTGGTATTAGGGTTACTGCAGGTGGGAATATCAAAGTGATACCAACTAATAGCCCTAACATTCAAATTATCGAATATAAAAGAAAGATCCCCTTTTATATTATTAATTTCTATAATAATGATTTCCATTCAATCCCAAATATCAATTTTATTGAACTATCCAAAATTTTGAGCAGCTTAACTGAACCCCTAGAAAACACTATCGGCCAGATTCATGAAAGACCCGTTTTGCGAGTCTGAAATAGCGATTCATAAGGAATCGCTATTACAGACTCGCAAAGCGGGATTCATGTAGGAATCGCAAAATTAAATGCGATTCCTACAGATTCCTTATTTGCGATTAGCAAATTGCTAATCGCAAATAAGGAATAACTCCCCATTCATTCCTATGGGACAAAAGGCCCATAGGAATGAATGGGGAGTATTCCTTATTTGCGATTAGCAATTTGCTGATCGCAAATAAGATGGCGATTTGAAGGGTGCCATGGGTGTCCAAAGGACACCCTGTAGCACCCCTTAAATGCACATTTCAACAGATGTTGCGCACACAAAGGACACACACATGTCCTTTGGACATGTGTGTGTGTAACATGCAACTTAGAAAAATGCTTTTAAAAGCATATTTCAAAGTTTTCGCTATTTACCACGAGGTTTGACCTCGCGGTAAAATGCGGCCGAAAATTGCGATTTCGCAATTTTAAAATGTTTCAAGAATAGCATTTAGGGAATCTCTAATAGAGATTCCTTAATGCTATTCCTCGCAAATTTGCCAGTTTCTAAATAGCGAATTTTGCATTTGGGATGATGAATCCCAAATGCAAAAATTGCACTCGCAAAGGGCCAGATTCTCAGCATTATTCTAGCTGGGGATTTCAACGCTAAAATTTCCAATCAAGATTGACCAAGGGTAAATACTCGTAATGACCGAGCAGATAAAAGGGGGCAAGAGTTGGACATGCTCGTCCGTGAACATATGTTAACCAACATCATGGATGTAAGTCCAACTCCTAATGATAACCACGTCCCCACATTTAGAGGTAGAGATTATTCCTCAATTATAGACTATATTTTTATGTCACCTGAACTCATTTACAGCCTCACGATGGCCAAGGTCATTGAGACTGCATTCGGGGATCATAATGCACTGGTCGCGAATATCAGACTAGGGGCCCCGCCAGTATTTAAAACCACTACGGGGGCCAGAGATATAACCCCCGCTACAAATAATTTAAGATTGAAATGGAGGAAGGTGGATAGCGGTAGTATAACCAACCAATTCATTACCAAACATCAAAATTTAATAGACTCATGTACAATCGCCGATGGGAATCACCAAAGTGTGATCTCAGATTTTACTAATCTGTGCTCAGTTATAAAAAAATTTTAACTGTCCCTAATCGTAATATTAACACGGACCCTAAATGGTTCGATAAAAACTGCTCAGCCGCAAATAGGGCCCTACGTAATGCACTGAATGCCAAACCTAGATGTCAAATTAAGGTCAGGGAGGCAAGAAAGAGTTATAAAGCTGAAATAGGGAAACGTAAGGCAATTATTTTGTCAGAACGCTGGGAGGAACTATCAGACTCAGCCTCTGGGGAAAAGGGCACAATTTTCTGGGCCGCTGTAAAAAACCTGCGTAATATGGGCAAACAAATGTCAGCAATAAGCCGTACCATTTCTAGCCTTCAATGGGAAGCTCATTTTTCTAAGGTGTATGCAACACCACCAAATGTTAACAATAACCTTGTGTTAGGCGACTTGCGCCCCCTAGAGATTAGCCTGGGAGAGGTTATTGCTGGTATCAAACAAAGCCTCGGCAATAAAGCCCCAGGGCTGGATGGCCTCCCAATTGACATTATTAAATGGAAACCAGAACTTTGGGCACCCATTCTGACAAACGTATTTAATAGCCTACCTTTAGTGCCTCTACCCGACACATGGTCTACAAGCATAATAGTGCCTATATATAAAGAAGGAGAGAGAACAGACCCTATGAACTATAGACCTATCTCCCTCCTAGATAATACTCTCAAAATTCTGGGAAGAGTATTATACAACAGATTTAATGAGTGGGCAGATGAAACAGGGATTTTAGACTCCTGCCAAATGGGGTTCAGGAGTGGGGTTGGAACAACCGAGCAGTGTTTAAATTTAAACTTAGTAATTGGTAAATATACTATCGCTCGGTCTGCACCAATCTATCTAGCTTTTATGGACTTATCGTCTGCATTTGACCTAGTAAATAGGTCTAAATTGTGGGCGATTCTTTTAGAATATGGTCTGGATGAATCACTTGTTTATTTTCTTGTGTATTTGCACACTGACACAAGGGCACAAGTAAGGATCAGGATTGGGGGGAAGTGTCAGAACCCATAAAAGTAGAAAGAGGAGTCAGGCAGGGGTGCGTTTTAGCACCCCTGTTATTTATTATTTATATAAATGGATTAAACAAATCCCTAAAATCGATATCCCCAGATGTCCCAAAAATAAGGGGGAGATTGTTACCGACTGCTCTATGCAGATGACGCGGTGCTCATGGGTCTAACCCCGAATGCCCTGCGCAGCCTGGTAAAAGACTTTGTGCAATACATGGAAAAACTCGATCTTAAAGTAAATTTAAAAAAAAATTTCATTATGTCTTGTGGCCCGGGCAAGAGACAATTAAGTGCTATCTCAGTGGGTGTTGATAAACTCTATTCTACCAACACCATCCACTATTTAGGAATGGTTTTTGCTGCGAACGGCTCGTGGAGTGGACATTTAGCCCACGCCACGAGCAAGTTCTCAAAATCCATTAATTCTATTCTTAGCCTCCCGTGGCCCAGGAAAGTAGATGCCACAAAAACCATTTAAAAATGTTTTAAATCACAATGTGTACCAGTAGCTACTTATGGGGCAGAGATCTGGGGCCTGGGAAAACACCGAGTATCCAGATAGAGGAAAACCGCTTCTGTAGAAAAATTCTCGGAGCACCCATTTCCTCATCGGAATACATTTGCCACTGCGAACTAAATTTGTATTATATATCAGATTTTATTGCCTCCAGAACGGCAATGTTCTGGCTCGCTATCTGGAAAAATGACATGGCCGGCCTAACTCAGGACATTATAAAAGACTGCCTTCATTGTGATAAAGGGATGTTAATTCCCTGGCTTTCTGGAGTGTTCAATAAATTAAGTAGCGTAGGCAAAGGACACCTCTTTCTTGACCCTAGTAAAATCAACCCTGAAGACAAAACTAATTTAAAGTCTGCACTGTACGCACTTTATAGAGAAGAAAGATTGGCAAGGGAAATAATTAAACCTACAATCCAGGCCTATATGAACAAAGATCTGTACATCCAACCAATCCCTCTGTACCTCACGCTTCCAATGACAAAGTGGGAAAGATCTTTGCTTTTTCGCCTCAGGGCAGGTACTGTGAGACTTTTATTATGTTTTCCACTAGGTTATACCTTTTTAAAATCTGGAAATAATTTGTGCCCGTGCGATGATATGAGCCCGCAAACTGATTTACATTTCTTTTTCTTTTGTACATTTTATCAAAAATATTTTAAATGGTTTTTAGCACCTTATTTTAAAAAGCACAGACCACTTTTTCTGGAGGAATCAAATTTGATGTTGTTGACTTGAAATAATCAAGAGTTGATATTCAGCACTAGCACTTTTCTAAGAGCTATTACCCATGTTCGTAAAACAATGGAGAACCCTTAGTAAATCTGAGAAACTCATATCTGTTTTTTATATTGCTGTCTTTTAACTACTGTAAATATGTTATTTGATCTGGGATTGTCTGTATTGCTTTTATGAATTTGCAAAAATTAGAATAAAGATTTTTGAATTTAATTTTGATTTCAAATTACTTTAATCATTCACCTTCTACTAAACCTTATGCTTATAAATATGTTCATGTGATAATAAAATGTATGTACAATTTAAAAATGTTTTCTCATTATTCACTTTTGTAAAAATTAATGTTATTGAGATACTCAAAATTAATTTTATTAATTTATAAAATAAACATTATCCGTTTGTAAGCAACAAAAATGTTGCTATTTTGAGATCTGTAAAAAATGTTTCTAGCAATAATTTGTACTATAAAAAACTAAAAATGTATGTACAACAAACATAACAATTTTTTTCAACATGTTTACTATTAAAATATATCTATTATGTATATGATTTATAATTTTTTTAAATAAATAAATTGTACACTATGTAATAATATTTGTATTAAAAATTGACATTTGCAATATATGTGATGTAACACAAAAATTGTTTCATTGTAATTTATTATATTTGTTTCAATTAGAAAATTTACTTGCAATTTATTTGTATTTTTTAAAAATATTCAATTACAAAATTAAACTACAAATAAAAATGTTTCCTCTAATTGCCATTTGTTTTTACATTTTAATAAACAGTTTGTAAATGTTTTCACTTAAACATGTGTGTGTCTCCTTTATTAATTTTCAAAATTAAATATAATGCAAATATATTTGTAATTCTTTATATAAAATAATAAAAATTGTAAGATATTTATCAATCTACTACTAATTTAACAATAATGTAAATGACTACTATACTTAATTAATGCACCAAAAAATAATAATTGTATGTTCTACCAACCAAAATGTATATCTATAAAAAGTTGTGGCCATATCCCATTCCACCAAATATAAAGTCAGGGAAGGTGCTGGACAGTAAACCCATATAAATTACTATTCCCACTCCACCAATTATAAAGTCAGGGAAGGTGCGGGACAGCAAACCCATATACATTACCATTCCCACTCCACCAAGTATAAACTCAGGGAAGGTGCTGGACATTGAACCCATATAAATTACTATTCCCACTCCACCAAGTATAAACTCAAGGAAGTTGCTGGACATTGAACCTATATAAATTACTATTCCCACTCCACCAAGTATAAACTCAGGGAAGGTGCTGGACAATAAACCCATTTAAATTACTATTCCCACTCTACCAAGTATAAAGTCAAGGTAAGTGCTGGACAGTGAACCCATATAAATTACTATTCCCACTCCACCAAGTATAAACTCAGGGAAGGTGCTGGACATACCCGCCCCGCCTCCCAGCTGAGACGCCCTCCCACTGTCCTGATATAGCGCTACCCTACTTGAGAGCGCCGTGACTCGCTCCTCTCTTCGAGCTGAGTGGTCGCTCCCAGTGTCCCCTGCTGGTACCTGGTATCGTAGCGCTGCTTTGCCTCAAAAATTGACAATTGTGATTTCCTGCTGCCTGCCTGTCTGCCGCTTTGCGTGTTTTGCACTGTAATTGACATATACTGCTGTTTTTCATTTTGCCCGCGCGTGTGCCTCTAGCGCTCCACTTTGCTCCCCCCTCCGCCTCCATTTTAATTGTTGTTGTCGTCCTCGTGTACCCGCCCCGCCTCCCAGCTGAGACGCCCTCCCACTGTCCTGATATAGCGCTCCCCTACTTGAGAGCGCCGTGACTCGCTTCTCTCTTCGAGCTGAGTGGTCGCTCCCAGTGTCCCCTGCTGGTACCTGGTATCGTAGCGCTGCTTTGCCTCAAAAATTGACAATTGTGATTTCCTGCTGCCTGCCTGTCTGCCGCTTTGCGTGTTTTGCACTGTAATTGACATATACTGCTGTTTTTCATTTTGCCCGCGCGTGTGCCTCTAGCGCTCCGCTTTGCTCCCCCCTCCGCCTCCATTTTAATTGTTGTTGTCGTCCTCGTGTACCCGCCCCGCCTCCCAGCTGGGACGCCCTCCCACTGTCCTGATATAGCGCTCCCCTACTTGAGAGCGCCGTGACTCGCTCCTCTCTTCGAGCTGAGTGGTCGCTCCCAGTGTCCCCTGCTGGTACCTGGTATCGTAGCGCTGCTTTGCCTCAAAAATTGACAATTGTGATTTCCTGCTGCCTGCCTGTCTGCCGCTTTGCGTGTTTTGCACTGTAATTGACATATACTGCTGTTTTTCATTTTGCCCGCGCGTGTGCCTCTAGCGCTCCACTTTGCTCCCCCCTCCGCCTCCATTTTAATTGTTGTTGTCGTCCTCGTGTACCCGCCCCGCCTCCCAGCTGAGACGCCCTCCCACTGTCCTGATATAGCGCTCCCCTACTTGAGAGCGCCGTGACTCGCTTCTCTCTTCGAGCTGAGTGGTCGCTCCCAGTGTCCCCTGCTGGTACCTGGTATCGTAGCGCTGCTTTGCCTCAAAAATTGACAATTGTGATTTCCTGCTGCCTGCCTGTCTGCCGCTTTGCGTGTTTTGCACTGTAATTGACATATACTGCTGTTTTTCATTTTGCCCGCGCGTGTGCCTCTAGCGCTCCGCTTTGCTCCCCCCTCCGCCTCCATTTTAATTGTTGTTGTCGTCCTCGTGTACCCGCCCCGCCTCCCAGCTGGGACGCCCTCCCACTGTCCTGATATAGCGCTCCCCTACTTGAGAGCGCCGTGACTCGCTTCTCTCTTCGAGCTGAGTGGTCGCTCCCAGTGTCCCCTGCTGGTACCTGGTATCGTAGCGCTGCTTTGCCTCAAAAATTGACAATTGTGATTTCCTGCTGCCTGCCTGTCTGCCGCTTTGCGTGTTTTGCACTGTAATTGACATATACTGCTGTTTTTCATTTTGCCCGCGCGTGTGCCTCTAGCGCTCCGCTTTGCTCCCCCCTCCGCCTCCATTTTAATTGTTGTTGTCGTCCTCGTGTACCCGCCCCGCCTCCCAGCTGGGACGCCCTCCCACTGTCCTGATATAGCGCTCCCCTACTTGAGAGCGCCGTGACTCGCTCCTCTCTTCGAGCTGAGTGGTCGCTCCCAGTGTCCCCTGCTGGTACCTGGTATCGTAGCGCTGCTTTGCCTCAAAAATTGACAATTGTGATTTCCTGCTGCCTGCCTGTCTGCCGCTTTGCGTGTTTTGCACTGTAATTGACATATACTGCTGTTTTTCATTTTGCCCGCGCGTGTGCCTCTAGCGCTCCACTTTGCTCCCCCCTCCGCCTCCATTTTAATTGTTGTTGTCGTCCTCGTGTACCCGCCCCGCCTCCCAGCTGAGACGCCCTCCCACTGTCCTGATATAGCGCTCCCCTACTTGAGAGCGCCGTGACTCGCTTCTCTCTTCGAGCTGAGTGGTCGCTCCCAGTGTCCCCTGCTGGTACCTGGTATCGTAGCGCTGCTTTGCCTCAAAAATTGACAATTGTGATTTCCTGCTGCCTGCCTGTCTGCCGCTTTGACATCACGGACTTCATCACTCCACACGCGCTCCCTTCCAAAGAATACATCCTTCTGGGAGACCTCAACTTTCACCTTGAAAAGAGCAACGACCGCAACACCACCACCCTCCTGGACAACCTCGCTAACCTCGGACTTAAACAACTGGTCACTTCCCCCACCCACATCGCAGGTCACACACTCGACCCCATCTTCACCTCCAGCAATCATGTCTCCTTCAGCCACACTACGGATCTCCTCTGGACTGACCACAGCTGCGTTCACTTCACCTACAACAAGCCCAAACCCACCAACCACCTCCAACTAACTCTGCAAAGAAACTGGAACAAAATCACCACCGACCAGATCTCCTCTTCGCTCCTTCTAAACGCCCCAACCCACTCCTCGGACCCAAACCTAGCCGCCGCCAACTTCACCCAATGGTTATCCAACACCGCCGACACCTTAGCACCACTGAAAAAACGTCAAAGCAAACCTGGCAACAAGAAGGCCTCATGGTTCAACGATGATCTTATGAAGTCCAAGAAACTCTGCCGCACCCTTGAAAAAGAGTGGAAAAAAGACCCAACCACCAGCACCAAGGACGCCTTCAAAAACGCCACCCGCACTCACCACCAACTAATCCGAAAGGCCAAGAAAACAGCATTCAAGGATCGACTAGACAACAACGCCCACAACAGCAAGGAACTTTTCAACATCGTCAAGGAGTTTTCCAATCCCTCGGCCAACTCCAACGACATCACCCCCTCTCAAGCCCTCTGCGACTCCCTAGCCTCATTCTTCCACAACAAGATTGCAGACATCCACAACAGCTTCGACAACAAACCCGGAGCACAACCCACCCAACCACATGCTAAACACTCCCCCCGCGAACACCCTAACGACTGGAACCCAATCTCAACTGAGGACACCATCCGCCTGATGAACTCCATCCACTCAGGATCCCCCACAGACCCATGCCCTCACCACATCTTCAACAAAGCAGACTCTGTCATAGCACCGCACCTCCGAGACGTCATCAACTGCTCCTTAAACTCCGCCACCTTTCCGGAAAACTGGAAACGCGCTGAACTCACCGCCCTTCTGAAAAAACCCACAGCGGACCCCACCGAACTCAAAAATTACCGCCCCATCTCGCTCCTTCCATTCCCGGCCAAAGTTATCGAGAAAGCTGTCAACATCCAGCTCGCCGCTTTCCTCGAAGCCAACAAATCCCGCGACTCCTCACAATCTGGCTTCCGAGCAAAACACAGCACTGAGACCGCCCTCATCGCAGCAACAGACGACATTCGAACTCTACTGGACAATGGAGACACAGTCGCCCTCATCCTCCTCGACCTCTCTGCAGCATTCGACACAGTCTGCCACAGCACCCTTTTACATCGCCTCAGCAACATCGGAATACATGGAAAAGCACTTGAATGGATCACCTCGTTCCTCACCGGAAGAACCCAGAGAGTCCGCCTTCCACCATTCAAGTCCGAGGCCACCGAAGTCATCTGTGGCGTACCACAAGGTTCCTCTCTCAGCCCCACCCTCTTCAACGTATACATGAGCCCCCTCGCGACCATCGCTCGCCAACACAACCTCAACATCATCTCTTACGCAGATGACACTCAACTGATCCTTTCTCTCACCAAAGACCCCAGCACCGCCAAAACTAACCTACACGAAGGAATGAAAGAAGTTGCTGAATGGATGAAACACAGCCGTCTGAAACTGAACTCAGATAAAACAGAAGTCCTCATCCTAGGTACATCCCCCTCTGCATGGGACGACTCTTGGTGGCCGGAAGCCCTTGGAAAAGCACCCATCCCGACAGACCACGCATGGAACCTAGGCGTTATCCTGGACTCTTCACTTTCAATGAACAGACAAGTCAGCGCCGTATCCTCATCCTGCTTCAACATTCTTCGCATGCTCAAAAAAAACATTTCGCTGGATCCCCACCGAAACCAGGAAAACAGTCACCCATGCTCTGGTCACGAGCCGACTGGACTACGGAAACACCCTCTACGCAGGCACTACCGCTTAACTCCAAAAGAAACTCCAACTAATCCAAAACGCCTCAGCCAGAATCATATTAGACATCCCACACAACGAACACATCTCCGGTCACCTGAAAGACCTCCACTGGCTACCCGTCAATAAGAGAATCACTTTCCGACTGCTAACCCACGCACACAAATCACTCTACGACATCGGACCAGAATGCCTCAACTCAAGACTGTCCTTCTACACCCCCTCCCACCAGCTACGCTCCTCCAGCCAAGCCCTCGCCACTGTACCTCGCATCAACAAGACCACAATGGGAGGTAGATCCTTCTCTTACCTGGCTGCTAAAACATGGAACTCACTCCCCACTCACCTTCGCCTTACCCAGAACCACCTAGCTTTCAGAAAGCAACTTAAAACGTGGATATTTGACAAGTAATCCTCCTCCCCCTCCTTAGCGCCTTGAGACCCTCTGGGTATGTAGTGCGCTATATAAATTCTCTGACTTGACTTGACTTGACTTGACATTTAACCCATATGAATTACTATTCCCACTCCACCAAGTATAAACTCAGGGAAGTTGCTGGACATTGAACCCATATAAATTACTATTCCCACTCAACCAAGTATAAACTCAGGGAAGGTGCTGGACAGTAAACCCATATAAATTACTATTCCCACTCCACCAAGTATAAACTCAGGGAAGGTGCGGGACAGCAACCCCATATAAATTACTCTTCCCACTCCACCAAGTATAAACTCAGGGAAGTTGCTGGACATTGAACCCATATGAATTACTTTTCCCACTCCACCAAGTATAAACTCAATGAAGGTGCTGGACATTGAACCCATATAAATTACTATTCCTACTCCACCAAGTATAAACTCAGGGAAGGTGCTGGACAGTAAACTCATATGAATCACTATTCCCACTCCACCAAGTATAAAGTCAGAGAAGGTGCGGGACAGCAAACCCATATAAATTACTATTCCCACTCCACCAAGTATAAACTCAGGGAAGTTGCTGGACATTGAACCCATATAAATAACTATTCCCACTCCACCAAGTATAAACTCAAGGAAGGTGCTGGACATTGAACCCATATAAATTACTATTCCCACTCCACCAAATATAAACTCAGGGAAGGTGCTGGACAGTAAACCCATATAAAATACTATTCCCACTCCACCAAGTATAAACTCAAGGAAGGTGCTGGACATTGAACCCATATAAATTACTATTCCCACTCAACCAAGTATAAAGTCAGGGAAGGTGCTGGACAGTAAACCCATATAAATTACTATTCCCACTCCACCAAGTATAAACTCAGGGAAGGTGCGGGACAGCAAACCCATATAAATTACTATTCCCACTCCACTAACTATAAACTCAGGGAAGGTGCTGGACATTGAACCCATATAAATTACTATTCCCACTCCACCAAGTATAAACTCAGGGAAGGTGCTGGACATTTAACCCATATAAATTACTATTCCCACTCCACCAAGTATAAAGTCAGGGAAGGTGCTGGACAGTAAACCCATATAAATTACTATTCCCACTCCACCAAGTATAAAGTTATGGAAGGTGCGGGACAGTAAACCCATATAAATCACTATTCCCACTCCACCAAGTATAAAGTCAGGAAAGGTGCAGGACAGCAAACCCATATAAATTACTATTCCCGCTCCACCAAGTATAAACTCAGGGAAGTTGCTGGACATTGAACCCATATAAATACCTATTCCCACTCCACCAAGTATAAACTCAAGGAAGGTGCTGGACATTGAACCCATATAAATTACTATTCCCACTCCACCAAGTATTAACTCAGGGAAGGTGCTGGACAGTAAACCCATATAAATTACTATTCCCACTCCACCAAGTATAAGGTCAGAGAAGGTGCTGGACATTGAACCCATATACATTACTATTCCCACTCCACCAAGTATCAAGTCAGGGAAGGTGCTGGACGGTAAACCCATATAAATTACTATTCCCGCTCCACCAAGTATAAACTCAGGGAAGTTGCTGGACATTTAACCCATATAAATACCTATTCCCACTCCATCAAGTATAAACTCAAGGAAGGTGCTGGACATTGAACCCATATAAATCACTATTCCCACTCCACCAAGTATAAACTCAGGGAAGGTGCTGGACATTGAACCCATCTAAATTACTATTCCCACCCCACCAAGTATAAAGTCAGGGAAGGTGCAGGACAGTAAACCCATATAAATTACTATTCCCACTCCACCAAGTATAAACTCAGGGAAGGTGCTGGACATTGAACCCATATAAATTACTATTCCCACTCAACTAGGTATAAACTCAGGGGAGGTGCTGGACATTGAACCGATATAAATTACTATTCCCACTCCACCAAGTATAAACTCAGGGAAGGTGCTGGACATTGAACCCATATAAATTACTATTCCTACTCCACCAAATATAAACTCAGAGAAGGTGCTGGACATTCACCCCTTACAAATTACCATTCCCACTCCTCAAAACATAAAATCATTAAACATCCTGGACACTAAAACCATATAACCTAAAAATACACATTATTTTATATATTTCATACAATAACTTATTTTTAATTTCCTAAAACATTTTTTTTTATTTTTTTACATTATTTTGTAAATTATTTTAATTATAAATTTAACAATTACATAATAAATTTTCACATACATTTTCAATTTAATAAAACATTATCCTCTAAAATGTAAAAATAATTTCGCTTTTTTTATTTATTTTAAAAAAAGATATTTCTAAATTTTACAAAAATATTACATTTTTATCTCCTAAGTATTTTATTTTAAATTTATACATTTTTAACAATAAATCTATTTATTTTCTCTTTTAACTTCTAATTATTTTCTAAATTTAAAAAAAGATTATCACATAAAATTAGTAATTATTGTCAAATAATTTTCTACATTTAAATAATTACTTTGAAATTAATTTCGAAATTAATTTCAATTTAATTTCGAAATTCCTATAAATAATTTCACACAAATTTAATTTACATGTTTTTTTAAAACACTTCCCACCCTATTCCTCTAATAACCCACAACCCGCTAATAAAACATACATTTTTTGTACATTTTACAATTATTATAAATTTCTTTTCATTTAATTCTATATATTTTAAAACACTTCCCACCCTCTTCCCCTAAAAACCCACAACCCGCTCCTAATTTTTTTAATTGTTTTTAAACTACATAATTTTTTTAAAATTATTTACATATTTTATTACATTAAATAACAAACAAACTAAATTTAAGTAAAAAAAATACAACATTTTTAACTTTATACATTCAACAAATCGATATTTTAACTCTCGATATTTTCTCTTTAGATATTCTGACAGTCTATATTTTGACATTCGATATTTTTAACATATACAACAAATCGATATTTCCTACACTCGATATAAACTACTCGATATTCTATACTTTGATATTTTTAAATACACTTAAAAATCGATAATTTTAACATCGATATTACTTTCCTCGATATTACTGCAATGTCGATATTCTGTAGTCGATATTCTGTCCAGTCTATAAAAAAAACCTCAATATTTAGACTGCACACCCCTTAAATCACACCTTGTGTTCTACTAAAATGTACTAGGTTGATGAACCTGAACATCCAACATCATACACACTCCAAAACTTCAGGGACGTGAATTGAGTCACCTACAAAATACTCCCCTTCACAGAGTTACCGACCAGCAATATAGTTAAGTCCTAATGTGATGGCCATTTTGACACTAAGCTTAATAGGCCATAGGGTACGCAGACATAAAACTCCAGCTAGCTTATAAACGAGGCCCTGTGCATTTTAGTTGCAAAAAAGGCTAATAATAGGTTTTTGGCAGATTTCATATTGATGGTCTGTTTACATGTGGCATGTACGTTGTGACTTTTCATACTTTGAGACAAAATATTTGACTAATCTTCTTGTGGGGCAACTGTTTTTTTCTTACTTTTGGCAAAAGGCAGGTCTGGAGAGCCATCCCTAAGGAAGTCCACAGCAAGAAGGTCTCCAGCCACCACGCTACTCGCTGCAGAAAATACTGTGAAGCCCTCCACCCCTGGACGTGGCTCATGCTTAAGCCTTACACCTGCTGGGTAGGTCCATCCAGCAAAAAGGGAGCAGCCATCCAAAGCCCTGGATCTTGGGGGTGGGGGGGGGGTGTCTCAAATATTGGTAGCAGAGTTGAAGGACAATGAGCAGCAACAAGGGTGGAATTGGAGTACATTATTAACACGAAAAGTTATGGGACACATGTGTAAGGAATTAACCTTCCACATGCTCAGTTAATATCCGGTACATTGTATGCGGGTGTCACCTATGCAGTGCTTAAATGTATTTGTCTGCTGTTCCTTTTTAAGACTGATGTTTTTGGCTCGTACTTTGAAATAGAAGGAGGCAGCTCATTGAAACTGAAGTGTCCTTTCAACCGTATTTGGTATGGCATTGATAAAAGCATTTATTGCTTTTTGGTGGGTGTCCTACATCCACCCAACTCTCCAAATGTACTCCACAACAGTGTCAGTAAACAAAATGTGATCATGATTGTCAGGCAGTTACCTATCAGTCCGCATGGTTGGAGTTTTAATGTCGATGTACCCATCACACACCTTGCTGTTTTGGATGCATTGGTACATATTCTATTATTCAATGAACCTTGGCTGGTGGTGTTGGTAATTCTATAAGCCATTATGAAAAATGGGGACCCAATAATGGTCTTGGACCTGGGTTCAATGTGGTACAAAAGACAATGGTCCTAAACCTCTCTTTTAAACGATACGAATCAAACCTACAATAGTTTTTTGAAAAACAATTTCTTGAGCATGCACACTGTTAGCTCACGGTAGTCAATACAATCAATATACTGAAGTGCAACAATCGAAATTTGTCCAAAATAAAAAGGGTTTTATTCCATCATGATTAAACCAACAGTAGATTTCGTACTGCAAAGGACAAAAATAAGCAGAAAAAAGGGGAGGGAGGTTGCTCCAGGGGAACGTGGGGGAAAGCGAGAATGCTCTAGTGTTGAAGGGGTGAAAAAGATTCCAGAAGGTGTTATAAGAAGAAAATAAGAAGAAAATGTACAATTGTTCATAGATTGGACTGATACTCAAATCTCAGACTTGTAGAGCCTGACCACACCTAGTCAATAGGAATCCATTTACATTCAATTTTGTGTGGCATGTTGGAGTTGGGGGCTTATGATCCAGGCTAAGTAGGTATGGGCGTTGATGTTTCGACCCGTCTTGGGGCTCAGAGGCACACCCCTAGGCCTTCTGCACGCATTTTCGCCAGCATTTTACGGTTCTAGTGGCCGTTTTTGTGCTTTATTGGGCTTTCTTTGGGGATAGTAAAATCTTTACACGGCGGCCATCTTGAGTGTGGCCCAGAGCGGTGAGAGCGCTCTAGTGGACCCCATAAAAGGAGCCCTGTGTCAGCGCTCGCGAGATTCTGCGCTAAAAAGGATCTAGCAGCGCTACCTGCTAAGGGACATCAAAACTGGTGCTATTGTCAGCTGTTTGAAGCTTTTTAATTGAAAAATCGTCATTTTTAAAAAAAAAATTATTTTCATCCTGTAATGCAGACAGCACACCCCTAGGCCTTCTGCACGCATTTTCGCCAGCATTTCACGGCTCTAGCGGCCGTTTTTGTGCTTTATTGGGCTTTCTTTGGGGATAGTAAAATCTTTACACGGCGGCCATCTTGAGTGTGGCCCAGAGCGGTGAGAGCGCTCTAGTGGACCCCATAAAAGGAAACGGACGCTCTACCGCGCTAGCGGGCGCGTTTGCGTGAGCGCCGTCCCTAGCGCCCTTAGTCTCGCCAGAGTCCTGCCCGTCTGCGCCCGTCAGCGTTCCGGCAGCAGACGGGGCAGGACGGCTGGCTGGCACCTTCCTCTGGCTGGTCCCTTACTGCTGTCAGTGTTAGCTATATGTATCTCATATTCGTCAGAGACCCTCTCCAATCTCCATCCTTCGGTAGGTCGCTGCCACTCTGTCTTTCCGGGCCGTCGCATCCTCAGAAAAGGATGCAATGTCTGTGGTTGGCGCGTTCCTATATATAACAAACCAAAACTGACTCATCCTCCGATCATCACCACTTGCCTACTCCTTAATACACGCTCTTTAGGCTGTCATGCGCTAGATATATGGAATTTGCTCGATAATTCCGATATATCCTGCCTTTTTCTCACTGAGACATGGCTTAGTGATACCTCAGCCCCGGATTTAGTCAACGCCATTCCACCTAATTATTCCATCATTAGGAGGGATAGAACATCTGGGCGCGGGGGTGGTGTGGCTATTATAGTTAACAACCAGCTGCACTGCACTACCTTCCTGATAGACAATATTCAGGACACCGAGGCACTCGGCTTCACTCTTTACTTGTCTCCCCATCAAGCATGCACCGGTATTCTTGCATATCGTACTCCCGGTCCATTAGGCTCTTTTCTGGATGAACTACAGGTAGCACTTTCAGTCCCATGCCTTAAATCTGAACATTGTCTACTCTTAGGCGACTTAAACATACACATGGACGAGGCTACAAATCCTGATACAATGAAACTCATGGAGGTCACAGCAACATTAGGACTCACACCTTTCATCCATGATTCTACGCACAATAAGGGCCATATTCTAGACCAAGTTTTTTCCACCGTTCCGATCAACGTACTTGCTCCTCAACCGGTATTATGGTCGGATCATTACTTAATCACTTTTAGCCTATCAAGCGCCCCTCCTCTTAGATCTAATCCCACTATCCCTACTAAACGTCTTTCCAGGCCTTTTCATCTGTTATCTAATGAGACGCTACTACAGGCCATGGCACGTTCACCTTGCACTTTGTCAGGTAATGTGGAAATCGATTTAGCTCGCTACACGGAATGGCTCTCAACTATATTGGCGGATCTCGTGCCCGAGAATGCCGCCAAACTCGGAAACAAACGTCCTTCCGCTCCTTGGTTCACATCTCAGCTTAGAGAAGCCCGGCAAAACTGCAAGAGAGCAGAAAGAACCTGGCGGAAAGACTACAATCCTCTTGAGAAAGAAAAGTTTAAAAACCTAACTAAATCCTACCACAAGATGATTTGGAGTGGAAAAAAATCCTATCTTGAACGTCGGATAGACGAATCTGATAATTCCTGTAAGGAAATTTTTAAAATTGTTAAGGACTTCACTTCTCCATCCCTAGGCATCTCGGCTCAGTCTCACTCAGAACTTTGGCTGAATGAACTCGCACATTATTTTGTAGACAAAATAACATCCATCCAAGCCTCTCTTGCTACTTATTCCAATCAGCCTCACTCGGCTGATCTTGATGCCCCCTCCTCCTTACAACCCACCCTCTGGGAATTTCCACAGCTAAGCCTTGTTGCCTCATTAGACCATCTGACAGGCTTGAAATCGGGCTCTCCTTTAGATCCCTGCCCGGTCTCTTGCCTCAACAAACTAGCCCCTTTGCTAAATGGCCCCATCAATTCCATTCTCAACTCCTCATTGTCTTCTGGCATAGTCCCTCAGGCCTGGAAGAGCGCTCTCATCCTTCCATTAATAAAAAAACCAACTCTGGATCCCATCATACATGCCAACTATAGGCCTATCTCTCTCCTCCCCGCTCTGGCGAAGGTGGCGGAAAGACACGTGCACAGATCTATCTCTGACTTTATCGAGAATAACAACTTGTTGCATACTACTCAATCTGGGTTTCGTGCGAATTACAGCACAGAGACCGCGTTACTTGAAGTCACCACCGCCATTAGAGAGGTTTTAGATACTGGAGGAAAGGCCATGTTGGTCATGTTAGACCTGTCGGCGGCGTTCGACACCGTTCCCCATGATACCCTCCTAACTCGACTCTGGAATTGTGGCCACAGGGGTACGGTGTGGAACTGGCTTAAATCATTTCTAGCCAGCCGTCGACAAACGATCTGGGCGCCACCTCACTCCGCAGCTATGGCAGCCCTGGAAGTGGGGGTCCCTCAGGGGTCTATTCTTAGCCCCCTGCTTTTTAACATCTTTATGGCCCCCCTTGCAGAGGTTGCGGAGTCGTTTGGCGCTCAGATCGTGTCTTACGCTGACGACACCCAGCTCTTGTTTACTTATAACAAGAACGAGGTGTTCGATGGGATCCGTATCAGAGGCTGCTTAGAGGCAGTCTTTGATTGGTTCAAAAGACACGGTTTGAAATGCAACTCCGATAAATCGGAGCTGCTATTCTTCGGATGTGTCTCTGAACCAAACTGGAAAAGTTGGTGGCCACAAGATCTGTTTCCTCCTGCCAATGCTAGTACCAAGGCTAAAAACCTAGGTATCATTGTTGACAATGAGTTAACCTTTGGGCCTCAAATTGCGTGTCTTTCGGGGAAATGCTTTGGAATCCTGCGGATGCTCAGGAAATTTCTCCCCTTGATTTCTTTGAACCATCGAAGGGTCATAGTCCAAGCACTTGTCGGGTCGCGTTTGGACTATGCAAATGCCCTCTATCTGGGACTCCCAAAATATTTGATAAGGAGACTGCAGGTAGTCCAAAATTCAGCCGCTAGGGCTATTTATGGACTCCCCAGACGAACTAGTGCCTCTAACTTGTTGAAGGAACTGCACTGGCTCCCTATAGCCAAGAGGGTTCTCTTCAAAAGCCTGACGCTAACCTATAAGGCTCTTCATGACTCAGGCCCTAGGTATATTAGAAAGCGCCTTGCTTTTTACAAGCCGAGCAGAGCTCTGCGATCTGCCTCCTTGTCTAAAATGGTCGTTCCATCCATCAAGCGAACCAGACAAGGAGGGCATTCCTTCCACTACCTGGCTCTGCGCGCTTGGAATGAACTTCCTATTGTTCTTAGACAGGCCCCCAGTCTGTTGTCTTTTAGAAAGGCATTAAAAACCTGGCTTTTTACTAGTTAATTTTGCTGTTCCTTTTTTGCAGTTATGTTCCTCTCCATTAAAGGACTTCTTTGCCAAAGCGCCGGGACACTCCGACTGGAGTAGCCGTTGCGCTATAGAAGAGCCCAATTAACATAACATAACATAACAGAGGGTAATTCAGGGCCTCAGACTGTAGGTCTTCCTCCGGACAAGGTAGGGCATCCTGGGTGTGGGAGTGGTATCCATGTTACTCACCTACGGGGTTAGAAAACGGGGGCGTGGGGGGGGGGTCAGGGTTGTGCACAATAATACTAAAAACAGGTTACGAGTTAACCAAGGAACTTGGTGCTTACCTGCAAGGTATTGCGGAGCGTGGAAATAATTCCTCCAATCAAGTCTTTGCGATTACCGTCCTCATCTGTAATCAGAGGGCTTGCCAGTATGTATCCAAACTTGATACTTGGTCTAATTACATATGGGATCTCAAAAGTGCTACACGTACCCGTCAGTGACGGTAACGCATTGCTCTAATTCAGAAGGGCAATCTATGCTGCCGCTGTGAATAATAATTAAAACCGGGTTAGGAATATGACCCGCTCAATATAGCACAGGCTAAAGAGTGTGGCATTCTAAAAGTAAAGTATGCAGCAAGGTAGCGGAGCAAACACTGGGATTACCTTGATAACCAGACTGCCAGCGTCCGCGATCCGCACAGATTACAGGAAGATGCTGGGCCTGCCACGAGGACGTTATTTGAAGCTTGCGTGAGCATCACACTTATCGAGCGGTAGCTTGGGGTGGAAGAAAGACTACCCCCGGTGGTTTATAGAGTGATGGCACTACTGGTAACTAGATCACTTGGGGAAATTCTACTATGTACAATGTACTCAAGCGTCTTCAAAGAGATTATCGATATTTACATTATTTACAACATTTGTGTAATGAATATACAGTGACAGAAAGTAAACAGCCCACAATCCAACAGTATCACTAGATTACATTAATGAATTCAGACGGTGAAAAATAAATAAATCATCAATGGCATATAGATGTTCATGAGCCAATATCGATTAGAGCCTGTGCATAGGATAGATTGGAGAATGACGACCCTTGTCTAGCGGTAGCTCGGGGTGGAAGAAGGATTACCCCCGGTTGGTATGGAAGTGCACTTCCAGAATGGCGACCCTTCTGGGGATATTTACATTATCTACAATAGGTGTAATATTTATACAGTGACATGCAGTAAACAAACGAAATTACAACATTATTACAAGATTGAATGAGTGAATTCAGAATTCAGTTGGTGAACAGATAAATTTAAGTAAATCATCAATGGCATATTGATTACCATGAAACAGTATCGATCAGAACATATATATAGAATTCCAAAGTTAATAATCATGTATAGGGGACACGATTTCAGGGTGGTATAGTTAGGCATACTGATGACTGAAGCTGTCGCTGTCCTAACCTGCTGCATTCTTGTGGGACCAGGGGATAGTCACTAGGTAGTACTACAGTCATTGGGGATAGTTAGCCATTATTCAGCACTGACTTCCTGGCATTCGTTGAGACCCTGTGCTATTGTGTCAAATAAATGTGTCCACCTACACTCGTGTGTGCTCAGGACATTGGTGAAATCTCCTCCTCTGGGATTGAGTTTGACTTTTTCTATAACCCACCATCTGAGACTCTCTGGTCTGTGCCCAAATGTAGTGAAATGGTCCACTAATGGTGCGTCCTGTACTTTGCATCTTATGCACCTGCAGTATTGTAAAATGTGACTTTTAACTTTCTGGATGGTCCGGCCTATATACATGAAGTCGCTGGGGCACATAATCGCATAGATTACTCCAGCGGTGTTGCAGTTACTGTGATCTTGCAGTATGTGGGTGTGGTTGTTGTGGGTGAATTATTTGACTTCTTTCACCTGGGGGCAGGCTTTACATTGGCCACATTTCTGGTGAACTTTCACTGGGGGATCCCCCACAGCACCTATTGACTGGGGATGCCTAGAGTGGGTAGCAGAGATTTCACGACATGCTCCCTCACATTCTTGCCTTTTTTGAAGGCATGCAAGGGTGGTGGCATATTGCCTAATTCATCGGAGATCAGATGCCAATGCTGATTGATGATCTTTTTCACAGCATTACTTTTGGTGGAGAAGGTCGTGACACATACTATGCAAGCCTCTACGCCATAAGAATATCTGGATCAGGAAATGGGGCAAAGCTGATATGCAGTCCTTCTGCTCGTCCTTGGCTGAGACCAGCCCTGACCTCTCAGGCCTCACAGCCCCAGCCCAGCTGGCAACCATCAACAACTGGCTGACCCAATCGGGCGACAAATTCGCCCCCCTGAGACGGATAACGGTTAAAAGGGCCCACGCAGCTAATAGATGGTTCAACTCAGACCTCAAGGCAAAAAAGCTAGCTGCGCGGAGAGCTGAGCGAGCTTGGAGGAGAGCCTATTGCCCTGTATTGAAAACTGCATACCTCTCTGTCCTCCAGGCCTATAAAAAAGCCATTCTCGAGGCCAAGACTGATTTTTATTCTAACAGGATATGAGCGGCAGAGTCCCAGTCCAAAGAAATTTTTGCCACGGTACACGAATTAGCTTCATCTGATAGAGCCACGGCAACGATCCCCCCTTCCCAACATTTATGCGACTCGCTCAATGATTTCTTCCTTGAGAAGGTTGCAAAGATCAAAATCAACATACCCCTCCCCTCACCAACATTCGTTAACCCCTCTCCCCCACCCACTGCCTCTAAACTGACCATCATTCCTCCATTGACCATGAACTCACTTCCCCCGTTGCTCCAACGGGTAAAATCGGGCTCTCCTCTGGACTTCGGCCCCGCGTACGTCCTCAGAGAAAATTTCCTGGCCTGCTCTGCCCCCCCCCTTACACTCCTTAACGACTCGCTCAGTAACGGTGTCGTCCCCAATTTCCACAAAGCAGCGGTTGTTATTCCAATCCTGAAAAAACCTGGCGCCGATCCCTCATCCCCTTCCAATTACCGCCCCATTTCCTTGCTGCCCTATTTGGGAAAGGTTTTGGAAACCCACGTCACCACCACCCTGAGCACTCATGTGGAGGCAAATCATTGCCTCTCCCCCCGCCAGGCGGGCTTCCGACCTCTACACTCCATGGAGAAGGTAGTGATTTCGGTAATGGATGGACTTCGCGAGGGCATTGACACCAACCTCTCGCAGGCCCTTATCTTCTTGGACCTGTCCGCCGCTTTTGACACGGTGGACCACTCCATCCTCCTCACCCGTGTCAGGGCGGCGGGCATAGACGGCTTAGCCCTCTCATGGCTTGAGTCCTTCCTGTGCGACAGGGCTCAAGCGGTCCACCTTCCTGGCTTCACTGCCGCCTCCCGTAAGGTGAAGTGTGGCGTCCCCCAGGGCTCATCACTTTCCCCCCTTTTGTTTAATTTATACATCTACCCCCTCATTTTTATGTTACAGCAGCTGGAGGTCACGGTGTACAACTACGCCGACGACCTCCAGCTAATCTTTAATCTATCCCACTCCTCCTCGTCCGCTCAGAATGTTCAAACTGTCATGTTATTCATTCAGGACTGGATGAACTGCAACCACCTCAAGCTCAACCCAGACAAGACTGAGCTGGTCTTGACTGGAGGTGGTTGCAGTCCATGGTCCCCATCATTCTGGCCCCCATCACTTGGTGCTCCCCCACTCCCGGTCCCTAAAGTTAAAACCCTTGGGATTCTGCTTAACTCTCAACTTTCTGTGCACTCCCAAGTCAGTTCGGTGGTATCCTCCTGCTTCTTCTCTCTCAGGATAATCAGAAAAATATCCTGCTTTTTCTCCCTCCCGGCGCTAAAGGTCATCATAATGGCTATGGTGCTCTCGCGCCTTGATTATGGAAACATAATCTACAACGGCGCGCCGGCCTACGCCATACACCGCTTGCAGTTAGTGCAGAATCAGGCTGCCCGCCTGATTCATGGACTGCCCAAATTCCATCGAGCCACTCCATTGCTCAAGGCACTGCACTGGCTGCCCGTGAGAGAACGGTCCCTATTCAAACTAGGCTGCCTCACTTTCCAGGCCAGGATGGGCACTGCTCCTGAGTTCATCTGCTCAGCTGTCAGTCCCTACTTACCGGGCAGAGAACTCCGCTCCACCCACATGGCACTTTTGACCATACCCCGCTTTAAGAAAAAGAAAGCTGGCGGGCGAAATTTGCGGCCCTTGCACCAGTGTTCTGGAACTCCCTCCCCCTGGCGCTCCGAACTTCATCCTCTTACTTAGAGTTACGGAAAAATTTGAAAACTTTTCTTTTCTCTAACGCCTTTGCCACCTAGTATGCCCTCTCCTGCTGCTGTTGCTGGTCGTAATCTACAAAGCGCCATGAAACCGCTTGGTATAAGCGCGCTCAATAAATGTTTTTAAATTCAAATTAAATTCAAAATTCCTCATTCTCAATATTCCTCTGTCTGGGTACAAGGAGGAACTTTCTGTGATTGTGCCACGCACGTTTGCGTGCTTTTTTGAGAAGTCTGATGGGGTATCCTCTCTCAATTAGTCATGACATTAAGCCTGAGGACTCATTAAAGTAGTCCTCTTTCTTTGACCAATTCCGACGCAGCCTCAGGAATTGCTCAAATGGTAGGTTATCCCTGAGGTTGCGGGGGTGGTGACTGGAATAGCGCAGAAGGGTGTTGCGTTCACTGCTCTTTCTATAAAGACTGGTGTATAGTGTGTCTAACTCAGCTTGTTAGACCTGACATCATTGGCTTGAGTCTCTCCTCCATTTTTTCTGTTTTGCCTCTACTGTTTTACGATGTTTTGCTGGTATATGCTTTGGGCGCCGTGTCACTGCTGATCAGTGCCATAGCGCAAGTGCTCCCGATGTTAAATTGATGTATCTATTGTATCCATGTTTGGCTTATTTGGTTTACTGTCAGTCCCTAGTCTGGTGCACCAGGAGTGCCGGGGCTTGTAAATACAAATGCCGCTCGTGGGCTTGCAGCTCGTGTTGTGCCACCCACAGGAGCGGCCTCGTAAAAGAATGTCTACGGGTCGGTCATTGCGAGACCCACGTGCAGTCTGGTACTGTCACGCCGGCTGCGCAAGTATACCTACTTGCCAGCCCCCAAACCTTCCCTTGGCTTCATGTTAGTCACCCCTATGGTAGGCCCGCGGGCAGGGTGCATTGGAAGTCTAAGGTAGGACACGCCTGACCAAGTTGGCATGTCCTAATAGTGAATTACCGCCATCTTCGTTCTTCACTATTGCAAGGTAGCCTGCTCTCCATTAATTAGAATGGGCCGCCGGGATTATTAATGCTATGATCCTAGCTGGCTCGGGGAGCATGGTGCAATGTCGAGTTTGGTATCCCTGAACTCGGGGTTTAATTACGCATCCGTTGGTGTGGATGGTTTTTGGACTCTGGGTTTGAAAATAGCACTTTTAGAAAGTGTCTATTTTCTTGTCCAACCATATCTGGTTTCTGCTGGTCTTGCGTGTGTGTGACAGGAGCTGGGTGGCTCCACAGGTCTGGATGAGTCAGTGTGGGATGAGTGGGACATTTACGTTGAGAGTAGGGGGAGAGTAGTTGTTGATAGCCTGCCTGGCCTGATACAATGCCGGCTCCACCTCCTGCCAAGCGGCTGATGGCTCTGTGCCTGCCATGGACGATCCTAGCCCCACCTCCTGCCAGGAGGCCGATAGCTCTGCTCCTGCCAGTGTCAATGCTGGCTCCACCTCCTGTTGGGCGTCTGAGGACCCAGCCCTGCTCAGTGAATAGGCCAGGTGCTTCTGCCTGTCTCCGCCCACAACAGACCCAGGATGTTGGGAAATCCCCGGCATAGACAAAGGGATCAAAGACGAAAAGGGGTATAAGAGAAGGACCCCTGAACTAAGAAATCAGATCCCTTCTGACAAGGAACCCTGTAACCAAGGACAAGAGGCCTGCTGATCTAAGGACTGCCTACCCCTTCTGCCAGTGTGCTGTTGTTGGGGGAATCCTGCAGTGCTTCTTTATTTTTGCCAAGGAACCAGGAGAGAGGAACTGGGTGTGTACTCTCACGCTTGCTAGGAAAATCTCCAAGGACTGGAAGAGTGCCAGTCTCCTGCTGAAGTCACAGGGCTAAAGGACTTCACCTGCTAAAGTGCTATTCGCTGGAAGCGAGAATCCAGCACCTCTGAAAGAACCAGCAATCACGACGACCGGACGCCGGGCCCGACCGACGCCAGCAGCAACGCCAGTGAGTGGGAGTACGGCTCTAGCTCCAGAGGACCTCGGGTCTGCACCGCTGCTGATCGCATCAACCGTGTGCTCTTCGACGCCGTGAGCGCTGCTCACTCTGTGCAACTGCATCATCGACGATGCCTGCTGAGGCCTGATCGACACGAAGACGCGATGCCAGATTGCTCGACGCCGCTGATCATCGTGTGCTTCATTTTCCTAAAGGTACTGTGTTGTTGGGGGTCCGTGTGACTCCAGGCTCGACGTAGCGCTCCTCGCGGTCGACGCCGAACCTGTGGATTAACTTTACCTCGACGTCGTGTAGCTCCCGTGTGAGTTACCCTGTTGCTAAGAACTGTGTTTCCAAGAAGAAGATTCGCTTGATACTAAAGACTTTTTTGTGCTAAAGAAGAAACTACCTTTGAACTATCCTTTTTCCCTTCCCAGAGTATTTATTAGGATTGTGTACAGTTTTTCGTTATTTGGTCTTGCTAAACCTTATATAAAAATACTTATTTTTATAATACTACGGTGTCGTGTCCATTTGTAGTGTATTCACTTTATTACTGTATGTGGTCATAATTGCTTAACACACAGCCTCTGAGATAAGCCTGTTCTGCTCTGCCAAGCTACCAAGGGGGTGAGCAGGGGTTATCGAAGGGTGTGATCCCCTTGCCCTGACTAGAAAAGGAGTGTCCCTATTTGTCAGAAGTGCATACCTCTGCCAACTAGAGACAGCCGGTTCTAACACAGCTTTAATGGTAATGTCTAAAAAATGGATTGAAGACCTGTCAAATTCCAATTTAAGTCGGATGCTGTTGGAGCATGTGTAAAGCCAAGTGTGGAAGGACTTAAGTTTTTCCTTGCCCCCTTTCCATATAATGAGCACATCATCTATGTAGCGACGCCACAATTCTACACATTCAGTATATGGATTGTAGTCATTCAAAACATATCTGTGTTCCAATTGGTCCATACAGATGATTGCTGGATTGGGGGAAAAGCTAGTCCCCATTGCTATGCCCTTGGTTTGTAAGTAGTGTTGGTCCTGAAAATAAAAGTAATTTTTAGTCATAGCAATCTCAAGAAGTTCAACAATGAACTCCGTCGGGACTGTGTGTGGTGTGGGGCGCTTATTTAATGCTGATTCTATGCAAGCTAGTGCAGAAGCCTAGGGAATGTTAGTATACAATGCGGCAATGTCCATTGTAGCCATCAGGCTGGTTGTGGAATTGTGTGGACGTTTGTCGACCAATTGAATTGTCTGCATTGCATCTCTGAGGTATGTTGTGGTGTTCTCTGCGATGGGTTTAGGGAACACATCTATGTACTTACATAGTGGTTCTAGGAGTGACCCACATCCCGAGATCATTGGTCTTCCTGGTGGGTTCTGCATTCGTTGATGTATTTTTGAGAGAGTATAGATGGTTGGCATCCTTGGGTGTTTATTATTGAGGTAATCATACTCATGTTTATTGACATAGCCTTTCTCAAGACCTTTACGGGTGATGTGTTCTATGATGAGAAACTGAGAACAGACCTGACTAAAGAAATTAGCGTCATCATAGAACACATCACTCGTAAAAGGTCCCAAAAATACATAAACAGATGCCCCCCGTAGGTGTGTAACACAGATACCACACCCACACCCAGGTTGCCCTACCCTGTCCTGAGGAAGACCCGCAGGCCCAGGTCCGATTTACCCTCTGAGCCCCAAGACAGGTCGAAACTTCGACACCCATACCTACTTAGCCTGGATCATAAGCCCCCAACTCCAATGGGCCACACGAGGATATATCTGTGTATTTCAAAATTGAATGTAAATAGATTCCGATTGACTTAGTGTGGCCAGGCTATACAAGACTGAGATTTGATTATCAGTCCAATCTATGAACAATTATACATTTTCTTCTTATAACACCTTCTGGAATCTTTTTCACCCCTTTAACACTAGAGCACTCTCTCTTTCCGCACGTTTCCCTGGAGCAACCTCCCTCCCCTTTTTTCTGCTTATTTGTATCCTTTGCAGTAAGTAATCTACTGTTGGTTTAATCATGATGGAATAAAAGCCTTGTTATTTTGGACAAATTTCGGTTGTTGCACTTCAGTATATTGATTGTATTGACTACTATGAGCTAATAGTGTGCATGCACAAGAAACTGTTTTTCAAAAAACTATTTTAGGTTTGATTCATATCATTTAAAAGAGAGGTTTAGGGTAATTCTAGAAGGACATGCCTATTTTTCCACCATTAGTTATGTGAATGACATGTATGTTTCCCATGTATGTCTTAATTTGAAGGTGTTTGCTTCAAGATGGCATTAGATGGAATCTAGTATGTACACACTTTACAACTGAGATGTCCTGATATAGACTGCTTGTTGGACTGGACATCATCTGTGATGTCTTCTCCCAAATGTTTTGCCTTCACCTCTCCTACTTTCTGAATGTAGTTTTTGTTGGCATTTGGACTCCTCATTGCATTTAATAAGTGCTAACCTTTAATTGTGAGAAGGCAGAAATATCATGTTTGGACTCAAATAAATTATCATTTAAAATACTCTTGGATGATAAAGTCAGATTTGAGTCACAATTCTGAAAATGTAACTTTTAGAAAGTTGGCATTTTCTTTCCTTGACAATTTGGTGCCTACTGCCTGGACCACATGACTGGGAATAGCTTAGCTGTTGGGCTTTGAGTTTTCCACCCAGACAATGAGAAAAAGAGGGACTGAGTGTTGTCAGGATGGGCCAACCTACCAGGTTGGTTGGGGTGGAGATGATCCTCCCCACTTACATTTCAAAGGGTTTCTTCCAGTGCAAACACAAATGAACCTGACACTAGCCTCTTGTCACCCCAGACTTCTTGGGGCATTGGTAGGGGAAGGAGAGAACATTTCAGAACCAGATGTGGGATAGCTGAGAATATTTTCCCTCTTTAAAGGCTGGCAACAGGTATACATATTAGACCCTCAGAACACCTTTTCAGTACACTCCTGGACTTCAAAAGGACTGCCTGGAATCCCAGAGGAATGCTGTGCTGCTTGAGGTCCGCCGTGTGCACCAGAAGACTGTTCTGTTGCTACCAAAGGATTGTCCTCCTGCTTGAGGTCTGTCTTGCTCCCAAGAGGTCTGCCTTGCTGCTAGAGGTCTGCCTCGCTGTTTGAACCCATGACTACCAGAGTGACTCCTAGGGCTAGTTGGCTGGCCACTTGAATGAGCTACAGAGATTTAAATGCTCCAGAGAAGTTGAACCCTGCACCTGGCCTCTGCTGGAGTGAGCCCTAACCTCCCAAGTGGTACCCCCAATGTCACTTATACCTGTAAGTGGTGTTAGATGTGCTGTTCTTCCTAACCATAAAAGTTGGGACTTAAAAAGATTCTCACCAAAAAGTAGCAGAAGAAACAACAGAAGACCGGGCCTACCTGCCAGCCGATCCGCACATAGTGCATCGCTGGTCGGCATGACTTTGCAGTAGCTTTTGCTACTTTGTTCTCCACAGCAGCAAATCTTGTACTTTTTTGACTTCCAAACGTTGTCTAGGTCCGAACCTAAACATTTTCACTGGGCTCAATGTTGAAAGGCTCCCTATCGACAACGACAATTTCCTTGGTTGGGAAATCCAGCCTTTTCCACTCAGAGCTTTTTCCTTCTAACATTGATGGCTTCACTAAGGCCTTGTCCAGTGGCTCCCTAATGATGCCTCCCTGGAAACAGCCTGCTGCCTTGCCCCCCTGAACTTAACCTTCCCCTGGACTTCTCTGAAAACCTTCGAAGTCCAAAGGTAAGCCGAAACCGGGCCAAATCCACCTTGTGTATATACCCTATGCTCCATCATGGTCAGCCTTAACTTTTTCTTTGCCCTGTTCTCACGCGACCAGATTCTCACAATTGGAGCTTTGATCTTTTGGATGCTCACAAAATCCTTCATAACTCTGGTTCTATCAATAGGATTTAATTTGTTGTGATGTCATTTTATTTATTAAAATGGTCCCTATTTGTCTTGTTCAAGATTGCAGAGATTTGTTAGCATGAGTTGAAAGCCATTTTATACTTGGCAGCCATTTTAGGTAGCCATGTGCTCGCCATGTGCTGTTTCCCTCTTCCAGAGCCGTGCACATGCTCAGAGAGGCATAGCTAGTAGAATGCACCTGCTCCTAGTATAGAACTGTCAGGCTTTTCTTGCTGATGTAGGGAGAAGTAACTCTCCTCCCACTTTGTTGAGCAAGCAAATCTTGTATACCCATTTTAGTCATTTTGTATGCTTACATGTGCCAGGACCTCCCCTTGGTTTTATGCTGACTAAGCATGCATAACGTCCCTGTTTTCTGTACTCCTTAAAATGCCTCATACAGTTCCTGAGGGTACTGTGTGACGTAGTCTCCCTCATCTGAGGCTAATTAATGCATTCTTTTATAATACAGCTTCTGTGCCAATCTCTTCTTTGTTGGTTTAAAAGAACCAGGTTTATCAGTAAGACCCCTGAGAAGGTTTCTATGTTCTACAAATGGTGCTTCAACGTGGACCTCATCAGAGAAGTGGCTATCCAAGGGAGTGATCTTGACAGTAGACAGGATCTACTGAGGAGGACAGGACAGGACTCTACTAAGGAGGAACTCTGTGCACGGAGATTCTGGGGATTCTCTGTCTCTGCAGCCCATTATTTTTCTGGTCTTCCAGATTTTGATCCTCCACATGTTTACCACCCCTGACTGAGAACCTTTTTGGCGTGAGTATTCTACAAACGACCGTTAGGTCATTCAGAACTTGGCAGTTGGAATCTGGACATTTGGGATTGGTAAGGTCGTTTGATGCGACCCTTGATGTTTGGTTTGGTATTTGCATTGGCCAATTGTGGGATTTTGGAATTTGGAAATATATGAATTGCAATTTGTGTAGGCAGGTAATGAGGAGACGTTTCTCTACTTTTTATAAAATTTGAACTGCACATTACTTAAGTGCTACTTTGTGTATAGTATTGTATATTTTACAATATTTTCAAGCACACATCAAAGAATCTGTTGCTTTTTGGAGGTACCATAATGTGATGTGGATTGAATTAGCCGGCTCCCCTAGAGGGGGATACCTAAATAGGTTTAAGTATAAAAAAAAGTATTTCTTCCTTGGTGACTCAGTACCCCATGGAATTAAAATATGAACATAAAACAAACAAGGATCCTATTCTGTTCACTTTTATAAATGGAGATATACAGAGCAATCTTTTGGTGTTCTGCCAGCCAAAGCTAGTGAATTGAGTGTATTTTAGCTCCTTGAAAATAGAACAGGCTGTTTTTGTGCAGTCTTTTCGGCTGCTATTGAGAAGCTCTTCTTGTAAATATGACTTGCAACTAATATTTACAAATGGTTTGGTTTAAGTACAGTCTGTGCGCTGTCCTTTGTTTCTGTCCCAAGTGTTGATCTGTGGGTTAATTGTGTGTTTAAATATCTATGTGGTTTGTGGTTTCACATTGGTGGTACTTTTGTGAGTAAATAGCGATTGCACTCTTTGTGAAAGAATGGCTAGCATTAAGTGCACTGTATTGTGTGTTCTGAGTGTGTGACCCCCCTTCTGTAAATGCCTGGAATGAACTCAAAGTGTTTGTCTGTGTTTTTTTTTGCTGTCATCATTCTGTTATGCAAAATGTAATTTAATTAATATTAAGTAAAAAATCCAGAAATCAATTATATAACATATGCTACATAACTACATGTTACTATTAAATTGATAGAGTAAGAAACTATGCACATGTACAAACTGCCACAATGCTAAAAAGATAAAATTAGAATTCATATTGAATAGGAATAAAATAGGCCTCAAAAATGAAATTGTGTGTTTTGCAATAAATAAACTGAACTATAAAATGTTACAGCATTTTCCTTAGATACATTGTATTAGATATTAACAGGCAATCACATCATATGAGTGAATTTGGTTGTTGTTGAACTAAACACACATTATAGAACGATACATTGAAATGCATCCGTTTTAAATAGACTGTCACCGTGCTTACATTTCAACACTAAAAAAGAAGCTTTCCAACAGCTGTGTTTTAACTGTCGCTGAGAAGCAGCTGTCTTTTTGACTGTAGGCCACAGAGAGAAAGGGATGCTGACTCAACTAAATCTTAAGTCAATGCAAACAGAGTGCCAAACCCAGCATTTCAGACTGCTGTTTTAAAAGTTAGAAATACCGTTTCATTATTTTGGATAACAGAGAACAAATTGACAGTAGTGATTTCCTTTCTTAATGCCTTTTTACATAAGCACAATGAGGAAACTTATATGTGAAATGTCACTCTGTGCAGGCGTAAAATACCTTATTTTTATAAGGGTATACATTATATATTTCTGATGCCCCATCTCTGGAATGTGTAGAGAACATTCTGGGGATGACTATTATGCAAACACATTGTAGGATATTCATTTTTAAGTGCCCCAAATATCAAATTTGAAATTGGCTAAAATTCACTATTTGAAAACAATTCTGCCACTTAGAGCAGCTTTTAAACTGCCTTAGGCTTCAGTAAATGCAAACATTTAAGCATAACACAAACAGCTGACCTCTATACTGCTAGAAAAGTATACTGCACACTGCTTACAATTGAAAATATGTATCAAAAACAGCAGAGGTTATTCTCTTACCTCTAAACTGGCAAACAGGGCAATAGGACTGCTTTCCAGCTCTCTGTCTCCAGGGTGACTTTGAATTAGGAGAACCGCATGGAAACCCTTGCACACAGAATGGGACAGCTGCTAATGGGTTAAACATTTAAAAACCTAGCAGGGCTCCCAGAGCAAGGTTTGTTTTGACATTTTGACCTTCGAAACTTTTTGAAAGACAACAGGGGAGAGAAGGAGAAGTTGTACTTATTTTTTTTGGCAAAAGCAAGCACTTTATGCACTCATATGATCAAAAGGCAATATAATGGTATATGTGAACTTGGATTAAAAGATAGCTTTGATGTATATACAGCACTGAAGCTTTTAATTTGGTGATTACTCTACAAAAGCTGAGGCAATGAAATTTAGTTTGAATTCATGTGCCCTCATGTTATAATTAGTATACTTGCCTAAGGGATTGGTGGTTGGTTTTTCATGTTCTTTAGCTCGCTCGAATGTGCTATTTACCTCCCATAACTTTGTTTATGCCCAGTTGCTACAAATAGGGGTTGATAGTGTTGACAGAAGTGAAACCTGTTTCAGGTTTCCTACTGTCAAAATGAAGGAAGGGGCCTAGCTCCTCTACAAATTAAGGATAGGCAAATTTATGTTTTCTCTCTCTTTTTTCAATTTTTTTTGCCTGTCTAAGCTGTCTGTGAAATAGCAATGAGACATTATATTGGCTATTCAGTAATACTGTTTTAAAAATTGTTATCATTATTAAAATGAATAAGTATATATGTTATGTTACTGCCCATCCTGTTTGATGAAATTATGAAAGGATGAGTAGTCTAGATTGCTGTTCCCTTATTTGACCTTTAAGGGGAACTATATGTGGGTAGTTTTAGGTGATAACACCATTATTGTATGTTATTCTCATGCTACATAGTTTTGCAAGGGCATTGCTAGTTTTTATTAGCTAGTCTGTGTAAATAAATTGACAGTCCTTATTAGAGCTGATGTTGCATAGTTTGGATCATGAAAAGTAGAACGCAGGGAAGATGCCCATGTGATCCTTAGGAAAAAATGTTGAAGAAAATATTGTTTTATAGGAGTTCATTTGTCATAACATGTTCTGCTGGAGAAAATGTAATCCCTGTTAAATTAACAGTTTTAGATTTTCCTATTGCTCCTATAACATGAGAGCATGGACCTAAGCATACAATATAGGTGCTTTTATTCAGAAGAATCATTTTAAAAGTGTCTGCACTCCTGTACAAGTAGTTTAAAATCTATAGGTAAAAGTGTAGAACATTTCCTTTTTTTGTTGAGGGTTTTCAGATTAGTACACAGGAATACACCAATGTAAGGATTTAGGGTATGTCTGTGTTGTTTTACTCTTTTCTTCTGGATTTAGTAAATGAGCACAGACTTCCTTGGCTGCTTGGGATTGGGTGATGTATTACTCTTGTCAGTTCACCAAAGAGTTCCTTTTATACTTGCCAATAGGTCCAGGCTGTTGTTTTTTTTTACTCTCACATAGATGGAAGTCGTTCTTGGGTGCCTTGCTAATATATGGGGCGTCCCAAAACAAGGAAGTATTCTGAGACTATCCTCTCTGTTGATAGACCTTTTCTGTGCCTTGCCTAAAGACCTTTTGTTCTGTCCACCAATAGATATTTGCTGACTTACAACCATTGCCAGAGGGGCCTGGACATCAGATTCAGCCTGGGGAATCAGCACCAGTCCAGCTTGAAGCCAAGGTGAAGGTAACCAGCACAGGCACTGCTGGCAACTAGGACCTCAGTGAAGGCGGAAGCCCTGGGATGAATTGTGTACCCCTACCACTGTCTTTGGCAAAAGACGGGGTCACAAACCAGAAAGGAGAGATCGTGGATCAGAGTTTTGACGCCCAGCTGAGAGTCACAGACAGACCAGAATTGCGAGGAGGCTTTGCTTGAGGTGACCCCTTTTGAAACAAGGGTTGCTTCAGAGATCCTAGCATCAGGCCTCTGAATCCTGGTCCCAAAGTGAATGCAAGTTTGCTCTTTTGTTTGTTGATCAAGAGGTGCCTGAGCACACTGGATGCAATATGTGGGCCCAACAAATGAGTAGTGCGTCAGCAGAGCGATACAGGAGTTAGTGAAGGACTAGAGTTTAGGGTACAGGTGCTGTGTCTCTGATGCCTGTTAGATTGAAGTGAAGCAAACTTGTGCACTGCCTGAGACCCTGGACAGGATCGCTGAGAGCATTTGCCCTGGTGGGTGACTGCCCTATCCCGAAAGAAGAAACTTTTCCTTGAAACTGTGCTGTGATTCTTGAGTTGCGAGTTGTGCAGCTCCACCGTGGAAACAACAAGAGCCTGCCTGTGAAGCTCAAACGGACACAGGGAGAAGACTCCCCTCTGGCTTGGTTGTACAGTGGCTTCAATTTCCCCAAGGACTTCTTCTTTTACATTAATAATGTACCCCTTTGGTCGTCTCGTTTTTAAGGAGGAGCAGCTCTTTGCAGCTCTTTGTCCTAATTCCTATGGCCCTGTGTGGTCCTCCTGGTCCCTTGGAGCCAGGATTGTTTTTGTAATAATCTGTTTATTTGCTTTAATATTCGCATTCGTTTTGTTCATTCTGCAGGAAAAAAGTTTTTCTGAGCAACTGAAAAATGTTACATTGCCCTCCTCCTAAAAAAAATGATTGATGTTCTAGCCCTTATAAAAGAGGAACTGGAAAAGTCTAGTGAAAATGGTATTTATTGGATATGTGCTGTTGACTATTCTGAAATTGAAATGGATGGTCACTGAAATGCATAGGAGCCCTGAAAATGTTTTTACTATATGGTTCTAGGATTTGTTTTTTGCTTAGGAAAAAAAAAGAAAAAAACATATAACATTTGTTTGTGATAAAAGTTAATTATGTTAATTATGACCCTTTGTATTCCTGCTTATACTTCATATATACCCGCTTAATGAAATGTTTAGAATGGAGAATGCCCACCTAGCAATGAATTAAGATATTGATACATTTATAAAAATGAATGTGCCAATATTTTCTATGTTCCTACTGGATCATAGGAATGTCTTTAGCTCATGCTAAAAGTACTATCTGTTGAAGATTGCAGGGATTTGTTAGCATGAGCTAAAAGCCATTTTGTACTTGGCAGCCATTTTAGGTAGCCATGTGCTCACCATGTGCTGTTTCCTTCTTCCAGAGCCTTGCACATGCTCAGAGAGGGCTAGCTAGTAGAATGCGCCTGCGCCTAGTATAGAACTGTCAGGCTATTCTTGCTGATGTAGGGAGAAGTAAATCTCCTTCCACTTTGTTGAGAAAGCAAAACTTGTATACCCATATTAGCCATTTTGCATGCTTACATGTGCCAGGACCTCCCCTTGGTTTTATGCTGACTAATGTAACATAAGCATATATAAGGTCCCTGCTTTCTGTACTCCTTAGAATGCCTCATACAGTTCCTGAGGGTACTGTGTGACGTAATCTCCCTCATCTGAGGTTAATAAATGCATTCTTTTATATTACAGCTTCTGTGCCAATCTCTTCTTTGTTGGTTTAAAATAACCAGGTTTATCAGTGAGACCCCTGAGAAGGTTTCTATGTTCTAGATTCTAAATTGGTCTGGAATCTTTCTTGTGTTGTGTTTTCAGTTTATTACAGTTTGAGTGCTGCATGAATACTTAACACAATGTCTACTTTAAGCATGACTGCATTTGTACCAAGGTACCAGAGGGTTAAGCACAGGTTAATTTAGTGACTTCTGTGGTTTACTCTGACCAGGATTGTGATTGTGGTTGTTGATTGAGTATGTAATCATCCCTCTCGACCAATAACCCAATTTCTTACACTGTATTTGCAGTTTGAGATGGAATAATTTTCCATTCACGACATTATAGACATTGATAATGCTGTGAGGTTGAGTCTATTGTATTGTACATTATCTGGAAAGTCAATATGACCTTGTGGAAAGCCATGGAGTTCACACCAGAGGTTTAAAGAAAATATTTTGGAAATGTACTAGGAGTCAATGCAGATGGAATTTTGCAACATCAACTGGAAAGCATCAACTAACACACATCTGTGTGCAATCCACACATACCCACTTGTGACACAACAGGTGGCTTAAACATAGATTTGTTGCTTTAGCATTTTTATTATAATCATCATTATTATTGTTATTATATAGGTGGATATAGAGCTTGTTTATATGCATGCATTTGTGGGTTCTGCCGTGTGAACCATAACACACTGGCACACTGTACTTGACCGATGGCTTCAGCAGTTCAGACTTCTCTCAGAGATAAAGTGGCATTACCATGGTTAGTGTGCATCTTTATGCTGTACGTATATGCATCACCTTTTTTTGATGAGAGTCAGCATGTATTTTGGATAAATATCTCTAAATGGACTGCAAATGTGCAGTGTTTATTAGCTTTCAACAAATATATTGTGTTGTTACTTGGTTACAAACGCGATGTTTTGTATGTGATATGATTTTTGTCAGTTTATTTTTATGGCTCATGCTATCAGGACAATGACTGTTTGTCTCAATTTCAGATTCCACTGGACAGGATAAACAAGATGCCAGCCAGTCGCCTGTGTTGACTCAGGACATGACACTGGAGTCCGAAGTAGCACCCAGGGACTCAGTGGCACAGAAGGAGAGTGGACAACAATTGATGTCTTCTCATTTGTCAAACTTCTCATCAAGAGTCACAGGGTGACTTGCTTGACACTAGTCAACCCCCTGTGGAGGTGACTGCGAGTGTCACAACTGGAATTGCCCCCACCAGCACAGTCTCTACATTAAACAAAGGAAGAAACCAACCCACAACCAGGAGACACAGAGCAGGGAGTCTCCTTTTCTCTGGGCAGTTCCAGCCTTGCTCATGTCCAACCAACTCTTGTCTCTCAGGTAGCAATGCAGCCCACAAGTATTTAAAGATGCAGTCCTAGAGCTCGCAGCAGCAGGGACATCTGGCTTCTTTCACTATTCTTTTCCCCCTTCCTTATCCTCTTCCTCATGCATTAGGTCCCACCTGAGAGATTGCACATGTATGGTATGTAGTATGGATGTAGTACACTTTTATAACAATTCACGGTAGCAAAACAGGAATACTTACCCACCAGTTTAAAACTGGTGGTAACCAATTTGCAAAGATGAAGGGCTCCCCAAGGGACCGCTTTCTCTTTCAGACTGTAAATAATAATATTTTTTTAGGCACAAGCAGCAGTCCTATGGACCACGGCCTAATCTTAAAAAATGAAACTTCAAGGTTTTCTTTTTTTCTTTTTAAATTCATCTGGTTTTCCTTTAAAGTACAGGGGTCGTATTTTTTTAAAAAAAAGATTGCTTTACCAAAAAACAATCATATACATGAAGGTCTTCTGGCCTCAGCAGGCCACCATCCCTGTGATGTCTGTGATTCCTAATGGGTCACAAACTGGGTCCTACCTCATTAATATTCATAAGGTAGGTTGATTTGTGACCCACAAGGAATCCCTAAATGAAACTCAATGCGCTTCATACATTAGGAATTCCAATTTCCTAATTTCAGAGCGATTCGCAATTAGGAAATCGGTATTCCTAATGTTTGTACATCTGGCACTAAGGGCCACATGTATCGATAGTGGAAATAGTGATTACCTAGTTGCGATATCCTGTGAATTGCAATTAGGTAATTGCAATTCCTAATGTATTAAACTCCATGAGTTTCATTTAGTGATTCCTCGTGGGTCGCAAATCGACCTCCCTCATGAATATTAATGAGGTAGCTCACAATTTGTGATGCATTGGGAATCGCTAACATCACGGAAATCGTGGCCTACTGGGGTCAGCAGACTATCATGTCCATGACTGTTTTCAAATTAAGCAGCCCTTTTTTTTAAATTGCTGCTTAACGGAAAACAGGTTCTGTTTAAAAATTTTTAAATAAAACATTTTGGTACATTTATTAGGAGCAGGCAGTTGTCCGTGGGACCACTGCATGCTAGGTATTTTTTTTCTCGCTACCATTACCAAAGCGGAAGCGATCCCTTGGGGATCCCTTCTGAATGGGCTACTACCTAATTGAAGTAGGTGGTAAAATGTGACATTTTTGCAACCACATTTCGGTCGCAAAACATTATTACATACCGCTGCGATTTGGTATTAGGAAGGGACGCCCTAAACACTTCCCTCCCTAATACCAAATCAGTATGTATTCGCAATTCCAAATTGCGATTCGGTAACATGTTACCGAATCGCAAATGGGAATTCATACATACCGAGTGCAGGTCGCAAATGCCTGATTCAGTGAATCGTGCTGTTTGCGACCGGTAAAATGCATGATACAAGTGGCCCTTAGTGATGTTTGAACACAAACTTCATCGTGAGCAGGTCCTGGGGCAGTAATGTGGGCATGTAGTGTTGAGCTGAGAAGAGATACGAAGTTATCCCTCTCCAATTTTGCCTTGATCCAACAGGGAATTCCTTTCATCAAAATATTGAGGGGCAGATTTACTAGCCCCTTGCGCCACTTTTACGCCGCCGTTGCGTCACTTTTGTGACGCAGCGGCGGCGCAAAAGAGGCGCCATGGTGTGGGGTATTTTCAACGTGACGCATCTCCCAGATGCGTCACGTTGTAAAGCACTGCGCCAGAAGAGGCGTACCATCGCAGGGGGAGGCGTTCCGGCGCAGGAACGCCTCCCAAAAGTGGCTGAGTGAAATCTACAAGATTTCATTCAGTCACTTTTGGGCCCATGCTGTGTCAAAACCCTTTGCCTGCTTGAAGCCGGCTTAAGGATTGACGCAGCATTGTGCACATAGGGCCCCCCTGATCATTGCTGGAGCTGCGTCGCACTTGCGACGCAACTCCAGCAATGCGCCACTTTTACGGCACAGATGCGTGACGCATCTCTGCCGTTTTTTCCCCATGGTGCATTACAATTTACAATGCGGCGCATCAAGGGTGGCGGAGCTGGTGCGCACAATTACTGGCGCATCCCTGCCGATATGCAGGGATGCACCGGTAATTGTAAATCTGCCCCTGAATGTCAATTTATCAATACGATGAGAAAATCGAATTACTGCCAGCATCAGAGAACACTCAACCATTTCATTCTCTCTCCCTTTTTTCACTTCACAGAAGTTTATTTCTTTCTTCTGTTCTTTCTCATTCTTTCTTTTATTTCTTACTGTTGCTTTTTACCAAGTTTCCGTTCTGCAACTCATGTAAAAACGTAATTACCTTCTTAATTGCTTCCGTTTTTTATTGAAACTTGGTACGTTGATATAAGCATTAATTGAACCTTCACATCATTCCATTAAAAAGATAGACTAAATAAGGCAATGTTTAAGTTTTCTTTAACCTGACCAAATCTTGTTTCTGCAGCTTCCGAACTGGTCCCATCAAGTCGGTCTGTCCCTCCCTCTCACCACTCACTATTTTCTTACCTTTCCTCCCTCCCACGTCCCTCCTCAATTCATGCCTACATTTCTAAACCTTTCCCCTTTTCCCTTTTTGCTTTCTTTTTCATCAGGCTTTCTGTATTTATGCCCCACCCCGTGTTATTTATATCTTTCTTCTATTATCTACGTTGTTTCTCAATCTAGTAGAATAGGAATTGCTCCTTTGCAGACGTCTTTACATAACTTAACACTTGCACGTTTTAATTTCCCTCTAGACCTTCAGGGGTCCATAAATTCAGTCACTGCTGTATGAAATTGCAATTTATTAGCATCTTTATTTTCTGGTTTTCGTTGTCTTCCTCTTGTGGCTTAATCTGCACTCCTGTGATTGGTAAGGGAAGCATCTAGTCCGTGTGGCTCATTGTCTGTATCAGGATGATTTGAGAACATGGCAAAAGAGCCTTCGTTTCCTCCTCCTCTCAAAGGGCTCTTATACTAAGATATCTTTGTCTGATTAATTAGCAAGACCTTTGACTGGATCCCAGCGCTCTGCTGGTGACCTTTAAGACGCACAGCCATCCCCGCACAATCAGAGTGAAACAAAGTTCCTGTGTCATCCACCCACTTACCACTGCCGAGCCATCCACAGGGAACGAGAGGACATGGAAAACAGGCCGACAAGTAACAAGCAGGGGAACCAGGGGAGGACTGAATGTTCAGAAGGGTTATACAGCGAGCACAGTGAAACTTCGTTGTAGACCTTTTTGCAGTGACTAGAGTAGTACTGTACCTTTAGCACAATGTATTGCATGTTATTGTATTTTCGCTATTATATAGCTCTTCATTTCTTGCCTTGCAGGGCAGTGCCTTGCAGTGTGTTGGAAGCGGCGCAGTAAGAGACAGGCGTGCAACATATGACAGCAGCATTAATAGTTGCGGTGAGTACCAGTACCCCAATGTCCAGGTTAGAAATATAGAGGTCTGGGGGGATCCCAATAAGGCCTGGGGACTTATTTTTTAGATAAACCCATTATACCTGCTCTTACCTCCTGTGCACTAAATAGGATCTCAGATTTACCCCTCACTGATATCCATGACTACCCTGAGAGGGGTTCAGGCTAGAAAAATACCCACAAAGTGACTTATCCAATCATCCTCTGTAATATGGCCATCCTGCATGTTAGCACTATCTTCTGCTAAAAATGGGCTATTGATGATGCTTCACAAGTAGAGGAATTATGCATAATGCTGGCCTCTAACAGATCTGACCAGGCTTTCTCTTTCAGGTCTGACTTACGCTTTGCCAAGGCAGCCTTATAGTATCTGCGATATCTCTTGACGGCCAGGGAATCTCTTGGTGTGGTGCTCAAAGCTTCCTTCAATCTCCTGGCGAGACAGGAGCACTCAGAGTCAAACTATCTCAGGCCTATATAAGAGGCACGCCTACCCCAGAAGAAGGGCGGGAGAAGTCATGGGATGAGGCAAGTTCCTCATCATTGCCTTAACGAGATTAGCTGTTGTCCCTTTTCCACCTGCCTGCCCATGGAAGGACATCATTGGAAAGTAGTCTTCTCCCGCCTTTCAGCACTCCTATCGTTCTTCCGTCTGTCCTTTCGCTTTCTCCCTTACCCCACTTCTAGATGCAGCCCAGCAGAACCCTAGGCAGCTCCATGCTGGGCAGCAGACCGGTCCGAAGTCCTAGGAAGAGCTGGACAGGGACATCTGGGGTGACTGTGATTGCCACTGCCATGTACAAAAACCTGGCTGGCCTAAGTGCTGCCCTCCAGGACAGCTGCCCTGTTCGTCGGAAAACCCACACTTGTAAAAATTATCAGCCCACCAAGTCATCTACTCAGCCCCTTCCTCTTACTTCTCGTCTCCTCATAGAGGTGCAAAATATGGGCTCTTCCGTGACCCAAGATGTACTTGATAGCATGGGTGTAAGTGACAAGGGAAACGTCCAATTAAGAACTATGGAGCACATGCATCATTGGAGATTAAGGTCGCAAAGGGGCAGATTTACAGAATCTTCCCGTAGGTAGCTGCAATTCTTGCATTTGGAATGCATCATCCCAAATGCAAAAATCGCTATTTAAGTAATCGCTAAATTTGCGATTACTTAAATTGCGATTGCATTTGGGTAATTGCAATTTGCTATTCCCTAAATGCTATGCAACAAAAAAAAAATCGATTTTGAACTTAAGAAACACAAATGACCAACTCACAATTGATGGTAATGTGCGAGAACTTTAAAAAATGCACAAAAAAGTGCATTTTTCAAAGTTCTATGTAGCACACATACAATCCCTTGGGGCATGTGTGTGCAACATGTTTTTAAATTGCAATTTCAGGGGTGCATCAGTGTGTCTTTTTGGCCCCCTTGCACCCTTGAAATTGCATGCTCAATTTGCGAGTACCTATTTGGTACTCGCAAATTGCGCATGCAATTCCCATTGATTCCTATGGTCCTCTAGGCCCATCGTAATGAATAGGAAGCAATTCATTATTTGCGAGTCGCAAATACGGAATGTGTCGGAATCGCAAAAATCTTTTACGATTTCTATATTCATAAGGATTTGCAATTCCTAAATTGCGATATCTTGAAAATCGCAATTTAGGAATCGCAATTCCTAACTTTAATGCACGTGGCCCAATATTTCTAAAATCACAACATAATAAAGTGTGTTGTCCTCAAAGCTCTCAATAAGTTTCTGTGCCCAGCACCTCACGCATGCTGAGAAATGTATTGATGGCTATCATGAGAACAGAATATTTTATTACTTTGCAAAGAGTGTTCATAATTGCGCATGATCTATGTTTTATGGACTGTGTATTTGCTCTCTGCATTGCCCCAGTTACCCACTCTGCCCACTATGTGCCTGGTGATATTTTTATCTCCACAAATTCTTCCATGAAATAACCAATCTATGTCTCATGTGGGGGTTTGTTTGCTCCCACCAAACACCGACATCCCATCAGAATAAGGTAAATGTTTAAACTTCACCATATAGAGTTGCAGCTCTTGTGTGCTTGGTGGACTATTATATACATACACTAGCTTACCCGTCGCGCGTTGCTGCGATCTCAGAAGAAAGGAAATTTAAGGAAAATTGTTTTGATAACATTTAATTTACATTGTGTCATTTTTATTCAAACTTATTATTTTAATATGGAAAACATTTTAAAGTGTTTTAATTCTGTTTATTTATTCGAGTGCTTGTGGATACACGGTATTTTTTGCTTTTCCGTCTGGTGCGTACACGAATAAATCAGAAGGTTTCAGATGCGTGAGCTGGCCACATACAGTTGTCAATGTGTGAAGCACGGATTCTCCAAATGTAGTCCACACACTTGCAGCGATTGTCCTTGTGCTTTGTTGATGGTAATTGCAAAAGCGAGTTGCACCGTAAACTGTAAACGTTCAATATTGGAAAGATTATGAGTTCCCTGGGGGGGCCGATATTTAACTATTTTTTTTTTTTTTGCCAGAAACCTTCACGGGAGTGTATTCAACAACTTCCCAAAGTTTCATGGCGATCAGATGAATGGTGTAGTAATGCATAAAGGACAAACAGACATACTTTCGTTTTTATATATATAGATGACTGCAACTTGCACTTCTTGGATGTTATACATCACACGCAAGAGACACATCATGCACACAGGTCTCACATTAAGTCATTGTGTACCTGCTGAAGACCATGTTTTCTGTGTTTGGAAATGATTCATTGGATATTTGCTTTGGTAAGAGTAGTGATGTATGTTGATAGCAGGTGATGTGCAGGGATAAATGTGTGCATTGGTGCAGGGGAGTGTCCCTGTCAATTCATACATGTGAATTGTTTGAGAATGCTGTCCTCTTGGTGGGGTCCTACCATCCATGTTTTCGGGAATGGTGTCCTTGTCTTCAACTTTGCATGACATGACCAGGATTGATGGCATGACCTAGTTCATCATGAGATGACTCGGATCCTGGTTTGCTTCAGCCGATGGGCCCTTGGGGCAGACCCTTTTGGAGTCTCTCTTCAGCTGGCTGTTGATATCGCATTCATCCATGACCAGGGAGGAGGATGGTAGTCATGCACTGATGGCGGCTTTCAGGAGGTGTGGATTCTCTCTAAAATTGCGTATTGCTCCCCCAGCAGCTGTAAGAAACTGACAAGTAAGTATGGCGGCCACGTTGATGGGCTCAAGAGATAGGGTTCACATGTACTTCAGGGTGGCCAATTATACATGGAGATATGGTCCTCTTGTCTTAGCTCTTGGAATTAACTTGAGAGTCTAGGTTTGGGTTGTGAAGAGAAGGGGAGGTTTAAAGGGAAGACTGTGAGTAACGCCATGGAACATAGACACCTACCAGGCTCAGCCTGAAAAGTAAGGCATGCATTGTTGTACATGCACTATTGACGGTGCAGCAGACCCATAGAAGTGTGGCTTACACACTTCACAGGGTGCCACATTACATTTGTTGATGGGGTTGTCGTTGCTTGTTAAGGTGATATGTGAGAGAGTAAGGGCAATAGAGAGTACAGTACATTGGGAGATGAAGAGGATGTGGCGTAACGGCCATAGCTGCCAACTTTAGAACTGGGGACCAGGTTTGAGTCTCAGAATCGGCTTAACATCCTGTGATTCTGGGTAAAGCACCTAATCTCACTGTGTCTTAAAACAAGAAAAAAAAGAATGTGTAATGTAAGGTGCTCACGCAAAGCTCCCCAATGCTTTCATAACATAACATGTGTATTTGTAACGTGCACGTTCACCCAGAGGTCTCTTGGCGCTGAATAACAAATGTTCATTGTTACCCAACTCAATGATACTCATTTTATCGACCTCAGATGGATGAAAGGCAGAATGGACCTGCTGGGATCTGTAACCTGTGACCATGAGGTCGAACACAGGCCCCTGCAATGGGCAAATTAGTCCACTTAGACCCGGCTACAATTGGGCACAGTATTTAGAGGTCTGAAAATGCTGGACTACTCATAGTTGCCAGAGCAGTATCATGAGGGGATACTGCTCCAAGCAACATGCAATGTAGACACAAGACAGTTATCTACCTGGCACACATGCGGGGGTGAGCCATATTGCCTGTATTGCCTCTCCCAAGGAAACCCTTATTAGAGGAGGCGGCTTTAAGTGGGAGACACTGTAAGACTGTAGATGCAGAGTAAGACAGAAAATGAGCACATGCACTATTCACAGCTGTGCAGAGAACATAGAACTGTGGCTTATGCATGCTCCACAAAGTGCCACTTTACTTGTCGACATCATGTTGTGATGAACCAAGAACCAACAAAGGAGTAAGATTTAGGGCGATATCTTCTTCATTGAAAATGTTTGGAGCAACACTGAAAGTTCCCCACAGGGGCCCATCACACATCAGATCACAATGTTTGCCCCCTTCTCAATGAGCTGTCTTGGCCTCCTTAATGTTTGTACCTCTGTCTTTAATGTTTTATTCCAGTAGACCGTGATGGTAGAGAGGAAGAGGACCGCTGTTGCAACTGGGCATTTAATGTGTTTGTGTGCAGGATTCAGTGGCAGCTTCTTCCCTAAGGCGAAGGAGCATCGCCCCACTGCTTTTAAGTAGTGTCACTAGGCAGCTTTCTGAGGTGGAGCGGGGCTTCTCTGCTGACAGAGCAGGGGAGGGGAGGAGTGGTTTCCACTCCCTAAAGTGCGCATACATGTTCTCCATGCAGGCTGCATTACAGCCTGCATGGAGAACATGCCCAGCCTCCCATTCTCTGGCTGAGCGCTGATCCACGACACTCAGACCAAGCACAGCACTGCATTGCAGTGTTACGATTGGCAATCGGGAGGCTGGGAGCTGGGTGCATCCTGCTTCCTGCCCTGGAAGTGGGGAAGAGGACCAGGAGGAGGCGGCAGAGACTGCGGGTGTCAGCGACACATAGGTAAGTGTGAAATGTTTTTTTGATTTAATTCTCTCCCCACCACCCCGCGACCCGCCCCTCCCCACCTCTCTCAAATACCAGCCACCAATGGCGGGATTGATTGCAGGTAATGCTGATTTGGCTGAGGTGTGGAGGATTTCCGGTTCCGTAATTCATAATATAGAGTCCATACATTTACATAGTGTAGTATTGTTTACATGTTTACGGTTGCCCGCTTGCTCCTACATTGCTTAAATATTACACATGTTAGAAATTGGGTTACTGGTTGACTGGGGTGTGAGCCCTAGTCAAGAAGCAACCACAATTCTAGTGAGGGTAAGGCACAAGCAAACCCCCAAAATAACCTGTGCTCAAACCCTTTGTAGCTAGGCACAGAGCAGTCAGGCTTAACTTAGATGAAATGTTTAAAGTATTTGTGCAACACTTCAAACAGTATAACTTTAAAAACAGCGCACACAAAGATCCCACATCAAGTAAGAACAATAGAGAAAAATGTAATAAATAAAACAAGACCATAAGGACCTAAATCCAATCAGTAGAGCCGGAGTTATGAATTTTTAAAGAATAAACTGTGAAGCGCCCAAAAGCATAAAGTGGCAACCACGGCTATCTGGTTGCACTGGACTGGGTCAAAGTCAAAAGTTCAAGCTGACCATAACGGAGCAGGACTCATATACAGTCCCAGCTTCTTCTCACTAAAGGTTTACCTGCTCAATTTTTGTGTGTAAATGTAAATGTGTTGGCATTTATATAGCGCACTGCTACCCGTAGGCGTCCTGGCGCTTCGACCGCTGCGAAACCCTTCCTGGCTTCCCTGAGAGATGGTCCCTTAATGGGTATCTCCAGGGTGCGACCAGGCATCCCCGGCGGTCTGGGGGGCCGTTAGTGAAGATGAGGCAAGCTAATGCCCAGAGTTGCCGAGTGTGACCGCTGATCAGAGTGGGCACCGAGGCGAGAGAATTATCGAGTCCGCTGACCCTGGTCCAGAAACCTGCCGCGCCGGGAATCGAACCCTGGTCCCGGGCCGTCCTCTGCTCTCGGGTCTGCCGCCTCTAACCAGTGAGCCACACTACTTCACTATTTTTGTGCTAAGAGTTCCATTCGTGTTGGGGAGGGTTGCATGGAACAAAGAGATCGTTGTAGGTGGTGGTCTGTGTGGCGTGAAGAGCAGGCTGGGCATTGCGGGCAGGGAGGATGGTGATTCATGTTGACAGTCCCCCATGGGCAGTCGATGCTTTCTGTGCGAAAAGTTTCGGGATGACCCTGCAGAAAGGGTCAGTCCCATTCAACATGCATATGCTTTGAAATGTAAATCTTCAATTTCAAAATACAACAGTCACAAACCTATGGATATGATAGACCACCCTTAATTTACATATTGAAATGTTAGTGGGTAATCGTAGGCATACGCATCCTTAATATTGCACATTTATGTTTCAAAGATTTACAGACAAGCAGGTTTGTCCACATGTGAATGCATGCTTATTTATGTCAGTCAGGTCCAGCATTGTGCCCGTACTTAAGGGAGAGGTGATCCGCCCACCACCTTTTTCCCAACGTAAATTGTCTGTCAGGCCGAGCAGAGGTCAGTCTGACAGACACTCTCCTTGTTCAGGTGAGGCAGCCATGCATTATACATGCTCTAAAGGTACAGGCGCCTGGCAGCCTGAGCTGAAGATGCCAGCCCAGTAGACATGACCGTCTTAGCCTGGCAAAGCACCTCAAGAACCTACCCCTCACGAGAAGGGGGAGAGGCATGAAAGCCTTGGACCTGGGCACCTCAGTTAGAAGCCCTGAAGTGTCCAGGGCTGAGTGTCTATCAGTGACACCTGGTGGGATGGGGGCCAGCAGCCTCACTGACCTCATCCCACTCTCTGAAGAGAGAGGGACTGCTGCCTTCTCTCATTGGCTGACCTAAGGTCATCCAGTGAGAGGAGGCAGTAGTCTAAACCCTTCTGGAACCACCAAGGCTTCTCTCCATGAGACGCTTCAGCAGGTACGTTTTTTATTTTAATCTTTGGTGCATGTGTGTGTGTATGTATGTGCATTTGTTAGGGTGTGATATGAATGTGTGTGTGGGTCTGAATACATAGGTGTGAATGTGTGTGTGTGTGGTCCACCCCCCTGCTCTAGTCACCGGCCACCACTGGTAAGGCCTATGAACAACAAGCATGAGCAAAGCTAAAAGGTCTTCTCTATGTGAGATTTACTGGCTTTGCTCATGCTTTTTAGCTATGTTGTAAATTGCGGAAAATTATGTAAAAATTATGTATGACACAGCCAGCATTGCCGCAATATAGTGTTTTTTTATTTTTATTTTCAGTTATGCTGCACTGAAGCTAGTGCTGCTGTATATTATGGCTAAAAAATCTTGACAAAGCCAATAGATATTGCATAGGCAACACTTATTAGCTTTGCCAATGCTTGGTATGGAATGCCTTTTGGTAAGGTACATATATTTATATAGTGTTTAAAATGGCTGAAATGCTAATGTTATAGAATGGAGAATGCACAAGATGTTTGTGTGTCCAGATTCAGAAGCATTTTAGACCCTACAAAAACTGTGATAATGTGCCATATAAATGCGCTGAATGTAACATAAGTTGTAGGTAGACAGAAAAGTCCAATAGGCTGCAGCTTTTTATTACAGTGATGCTTTACACTGTGTGTATTTAGGGTGCAATGGTTACAAAAGAATAGAAAAACACTCCTGACTGTGGCTGCTTGTTTAGTAGTAAAAGATAGCTATAATTGGTGTTCAGTGGGTTTCTGAGAGCTTTTGGACACTATGGCACTGAACCAACTGAACCATTCAAACCATGGCCCTAGTCCCTGAAGAGTTACCGCACTTGTGACTGCTTGCTAAGTAGCAGATTGTAGCAATAATCGGTGTTCAGTGGGTTTCCACAAGCTTTTGCCCCCTGTGCCACTGCACCTGCTGCACTATTCTAATCATGGACCTCGTGCCTGCAAAGTAACTGCACTTGTGAGTATTTGCTTAGTAGAAACATAAAGCAATAGTCGGTGTTGAGTGGGAACCGCACTTGTGATTGCTTGCTTAGTAGTAACATATGGCAATAATCGATGTTCAGTGGGTTTCCTAGAGCTTTTGGATTCTGTACCACTGCACCCACTGCATCATTCAAATCAAGGCCCGGATGCATGCAAGGACAAATGAGGAAATCGTTAGTACCCATTAATGTATGTCTTCTGAAAAAGGCTCAGGTGCAGATGGAATACCTAATTATTGTGTGGGTAAACAGAAACACAAAAGCTTACATAAAAAGTGCTTTTAAACCTATCCAACTCTCCAAAATGCGTTGCCACACATAAATAAAGCCTATGCTTTCCACATCATAGTGAATACCAAGCATTGTTAAATTGTGTTACAATGTAGCTGGCTCTATCCTTTGAAAAGATCGTATCCTGTGCTTGACTGTGAATGGGCCATAAACAGTGTAAATTGCACAAGATCACCATATGTACGCTGATGCTGGTATTAAAATGCTGTTTTGTGCTTTGTTCCTAAAAAGGCATTTTTCACAAAATAAATGGACTCACCAAAGAAGAGGAATTGAACAAAAACGTGCAAATGCCTTGTGCAGATGAAGAACAAGAATGTAAAATAAAATTAAAAAACGGCACAAGGAGGCTCCATGGTGAAAGTACGCTGCATTCCTCTTTTTTCTACACGTTGTTCCTTTGAAGTCAGTCGAAAGCAAAATAACAAGGCTCCCAGGAAAACACAACTTGACATCAGACCTTGGTCTTTGAATGTCCAGCAAAGATGATGAGATAATAACAACATTCAAAGGCCTGTTGATAGAAAAATAGTTTTCGGAGGAATACAGTGAACTTAGCATTCTCATTGTGTGGGGCGAACTGAACCTGGACAGCCTAAAGCAAATAAAGCCAGCAAATGGGAAGAAACAAAGCATGAGTTACAAGCCACAAAGCCAATGGCAAGCGAAGGGCAGAATGCATTCCCAGTTCAACTTTTTGAAACTTGCCAAGATCTCTTTGGCATATGTTGGACTTGGCCCTTATGGCAGGTTCACTACTAATCTTTTTGCTTTTAATATGTGATCTGTGTTGAGGATTTTTGGGTCTCTGCGCACTTTTTCCCTGTGTCCCAGAGTAAAGTGCGTGCGTGTAGTAAGGCTGGCCTGCTCCCATAGGAATGCATGGGGAATGTGTATGTGCCCCTGGTAGTTCCTGATGTGTGGGGAGTGCAGGCTCGAGTTTGGTATGTGTGAACTCGTGAGAGTGAATGCTTCGCAATGATGTATGTGGCATGATTGTGTCTTGTGTGGAAGTGCCACTTCTAGGAGTTGGCATATTAGTGTAAAATGTGCCTGGCGTGTGATTGGCTGGAGCTGGCTGGCAAGCCTGGCTCCAGGAAGTCTGGATGGGTCTGCCCAGTGGTGAGTGTGGAGATTAGCATGTTGATGGCTGCGGAGGAGTGCACCTGGTTCCTGAATAGGGCTGGGCTTTCCCCACACAATGCTGGCTCCGCCCCCTGTGGTGCGACTGATGACCCTAGCCCTGCTAGTGAATTGAGTGAGGGGCTGAGCACATCAAGGGTGCTCCAAAACCAGCTGCGACTGGTTTCTCCCCTCACCCTGTGACAAAGACAAAGGATTTAGTAGTATAAGAAGGGGCTGTGTCCCCTTACATGTGGTTCTGTTCTGTTCCAGGATCCTGCCAGAGAGGGCTGCTGCTGTTGCTGGGGCCAGGAGGACCGCCACTTGGATTGTCTCCCTGCCAGGAGACCCAGTGAGCTGGCTCTGGGCCCAGCCTTGCCCCCCCTTGCCTGCCTAAGGACTTTGCTGGACTTTGTGCTTGAGGGCGCTCTCTCCTGTCTTTCAGCGCTGGGGAGCGCTGAGATTCCCTGCATAGCGCCTGGGAGCGCTTTTATTATCCTCTACCGCTGGTAGCGTTTTATTTGCCTGCAAGCGCCTAGGCGTGCTGAAATTGCCCTAGCACTCAGAAGCGCTTTATTTTTACTCTAGCGGCTGCCCAAGCCGCATTTGCACCGCGTCCTTGCCGCCCATATTGTTTTAGAGCGCTGAAGCTCTTAAATGCCATTCTTTTTGTTTTTCGAGCCCTGAGAGGCACACAGTCAGTTGGTCAGAGCCCCGAGGCTCCCACGCTGTATTTCGCCCCACCATTGTTCTTGAGCCCAGGACGCTCCAACGTTGGCTCATCATTGCTTTACAACTGCCCAGCACTTTGTGGGCAGTTGCCACGTTTAGGTTTGTTCTTTGCTGCCTGCGCAGCCTTCCCTGACATTTTGGACTAAGGGCATTTCAGCCCTTGCGAGGCCAGTTGGCCTGGGAGACAGTTCTAGTGTTGTGCCACGTGCACCTTGCGCAATTTATGATTTACTTGCTAATGTGATTCCTGCGCAATTGTCTTTACCTTTGCTAAATGTGACCTGCAAAAGTGATTGTTTTATGTTTCTATAGGTCCTGATAATAAGGTCCAGATGCAGGTAATTCTATTTTACCGATTCATAAATACCGAATTTTACCGATTCGGTATTTATGAATCGGTAAAATAGAAGGTGGGAGATGTAGGTAAAATTTTATTTTCAATTACCGAATCTGTAACATTCGGTATTTACCGATTCTGTAAATACCGAATCGGTATTGCCCATTGATTCCTATGGGCCTGAAGCCCATAGGAATCAATGGGCAATACCGATTCGGTATTTACCAAATCAGTAAATACTGAATCCTGCAAGGGTGCGGGGGTGTCACTTTGACACCCTCTAGCACCCCAAATACAGGCATGTGTGCCATGTGACACACAGACATGCCCTTAGGGCATGTCTGTGTGCCACATGGCACAGATGTGCATGCACAGATGTGCATGCACACCTGCATTCGGTATTTTACCACCCAATAGGATTGGGTAGTAAAATACCGAATCTAAAGGGCCTGTGGCACTCTCAGGAGTGTCACCTACATGTGGAATTACCGAATCGGTAAAATTACTGATTCGGTATTTTACAGAATCGGTAAATTCACCGAATCGGTAAATTTACTGATTCTGTAAAATACTGGCCCCTACATGCCGATTCCTAAATACCGGTCGGTAACGGCTGAATTCGGCCGTTACCGACCGGTATTTCCTCTCCTACATCTGGCCCCTAGCTCCCTGCGTGATTTTCCTAAGGTGGTTAGGGTTGCATAGGAGGTATTTACCCTTTACCAGTGATTACAGGTTGTGTGCTACATTTACTATTTTGGTGCTACAGTCATTATATGTCTATGTGCTAAGTGTTATACCTACAAGTATTATTACTCCTACAAAGTGCTAATTACAACAAGTACTAATTCTAAAAGTGCCTACCCCTGACGGTGGTCCATGTGGCCCTGTCCTGTACATAATACCCTGTAAATTCTGCCCGTGCCTGTTGGCACATTGTAAAGTGTGTGTTTATCTAATGTGTTTTTGCTATAATACAAAGGCTATTTTTTATATAACCTTGTGTGGAGTTTCCTTTGTGGTGGGCCTTGGGTGTTGTTGCTTGGTGCGCGCGCAAACGCTTTACACATCGCCTCCGAGATTAGCCTTGCTGCTCGCGTCATGTTACCTAGAGGGTGAGCAGGGGTTATCTTGGTGTGTAGCTCCCTTGCCCTGACTTGGGAATGGTGATCTCTGACTGACTTTGGCACGAGCCTTGGCCAGCCAGGAGTCCCGTTTCTAACATACCACACAGCTGCACTGTATATTAACCCCTTCGATGCTCATGACGAGTTCAGCTCGTCATGAGGCACGGTTGAGCTGTGCTGATGACGAGCTGAGCTCGTCATGTATAATGGGAAAGCTCACAAATAAGCACAGGAGGGGAAAACCCATAGCAGCCAAGGTGTTAAGCTGCAACCTAAAAAGTGTAGAAGATCCTAACAATTGGTGTGGAGCAAGCAGACTGACTCAAAAGTTGCTGGTGAAAGATGCTAACAATTAGGACTGTGGGTTGAGACCTAATGCAGGGTCTGGGCTTCAGGGTATGTTTAGGGTGTCACACCTCCCAAATAAATGCATTCTTGGCTTGGTAGTTGGGGCTAGGGGCTCTGAGTTAAGCCTGCTAATGTGTTTTTTCTCTGATTTCACGCAGAAATTTTAACTTGTTCCTTTTTTGGATGAGGAACTTCTATATATAGTGACACGTCTACCAGAAGGTGAATCTTCACTCATATGAATACTCCTTGTATGGGTGCAAATGTAATACTTTTTCAAATTCACAAACATTAACAGTTGTAGGCTTGTAAAGCTGCATCAGTCTCACGTTACCAGGCATTCTACTGGCAATCAATCGCCCAAAAGGAGCTCGGACGAATGCTTGCAAACAGTTTAACTACCGGCAATCACCCGGGGTAGCGTTCCAATCCTTAATTTTTAGGTCGAACATTTGAAACCTCTTGTATATACTATAGTATATACGTATATGTGTATGTACTTTGTATGTATGTATTGGCATTTATATAGCGCACTACTTACCCGTAGGGTCCCAAGGCGCTTCGACCGCTGCGAAACCCTTCCTGGCTTCCCTGAGAGATGGTCCCTTAATGGGTATCTCCAGGGTGAGACCAGGCATCCCCGGCGGTCTGGTGGGGCCGTTAGTGAAGATGAGGCAAGCTAATGCCCAGAGTTGCCGAGTGTGATCGCTGATCAGAGTAGGCACCGAGGCGAGAGAATTATCGAGTCCGCTGACCCTGGTCCAGAAACCTGCCGCGCCGGGAATCGAACCCTGGTCCCGGGCCGTCCTCTGCTCTCGGGTCTGCCGCCTCTAACCAGTGAGCCCGAGGACGTGTCTGCATCAGCATAGGGACTTTTTTTCTGTTCAACTGCCTCTACTTAACTATCTTGATAGAAAACGACCAGCAGAGGTCAGTAAAATACCAGAATTGCTTTCTGCTTGTTCAACTTCCTCTATTTAACTGTCTTGATAGAAAACGAACAGTAGAGGTCAGTAGAATACCAGAATTGCTTTCTGCTGAGGGACTTTCCTTTTTTAATGTTTCTGGCAACTGCCTCTATATAACTGTCTTGATAGGAAATGACCAGCAGAGGTCAGTAAAATACCAGAATCACTTTAGCATTCCCTAGAATCGAGTCTACAGAAATTGTCTTCCAAGAGCACTCTTAGACAAAAATATTTTTTTTCAAATCTTGTATTTTCAGTGATATGACTACTAAAAAACCCTGATTTTATCATTAAAAACAGAGCTTTGGACTGTACCATTTCCCACTGAAAGGCAATATTTCTCTCCATGTGTTCCCATACCTGGCGTGTCACACAGTTGGGTGCACACTTTCCCTCCATCTTAAAGAACTGTAGATGTTTCAGCAACCAGGCTAATGTGCTGCATAGCTAAATACATATAAGGTCCAAGAGGCGAGACCAATTGCATTGCAAATGCATGTTTGCCTACATTGCCACTATAGACAGAGAGCCAGATTTAGGGTTTGACACACGGAATGAAGGCAGACAGGGAGGTTGAGGACTTTACCTTAGCCATCCTGCCTTTACTCCACCTGCCAAATTTAGATGTCAGAGTCCCTGTCAATGGAGGAAAAGTTTGACAGCCAGGTACGTCAAATATGACATTTGGCCATCAAACTTTTTGAAAGTTTCTTTATTTTCTAAAAACAAACTCCTAAAGTGGGAGTTTTTATTTGAAAAATTAAAAAACTAATGTGTTTTCTCCCATTGTGTGTGGTCAATTCTCATTATGTTTTTTTCTTTTACATTTTACTCTCTTGGTGTAACATTTGCAGTCCGGCTGACTCAAACTTGAGCAGGCAGACCTTGAGTTTGGCAGGCCCAGTACTTCATCACCATTGCAACAGAGTACACTGTCCCCAAATTCTAAATCAGCCCCAGAGGGCCACCTAATGCAAATCATTACAGCCCCTGCTCCACATGAGAACAGTCCATCCCCAAACTTGGTCATCTCACCCATTCACCCTGCGGCCCTCTGCTTTTTGTGATTGGGAAATTTGAGATTCACCCCACCTTCTCCCCCCACGAATCACACTGAATAACCCTCGCACCTGACCTAACGTCATACACTTACAAGGGGAGCATTAGAAGACTATGCATATGATACATATACTAATATATCAAGCTGTAGACCAACTTAATATAATGTAGTTAAGGAAATATACTAATTGGTTAAGAATGTGTGATGTCCAATGCTTGGTCTGTATCTAGTTTTTCAACCTTATTTCTTTGAATTCTAAGACATTTATAATCATGCTAATTATTTTTCATGTGATTTATACAGACACAGCATATTATAAATTCTAATACATTTTAAAATGCCATTGTTTTATTCTGTATTAATTCTACGGTTCTGGTGTTGCTTTGTAATATCACCTAAAGATGTAAGAGATTGTCTGACAGGTTTGTTTTGAAAATAAGTCACAATCGAAGAGTGAAAACAATGCAGATTCATACAAATCTATATGTATGCATTTGTATTTTGTGAGAGTATTCTTCAAGAGAATACAAAGCAATTAAGACTGTGAAGCATTAGAAATTTGTCTCAGATTTGCATATAGGATGTATATTGTCTGCCACACCGGAGGTGATAAGTCTTCCAAATTTTAAGTTCTTGACTACAGCAGAAGAGTTTTTAAACGTAAAGTTACTGTTCATCATTGGAGGGTGCATGTTTGGGTGGATCTCTGGCAGACCTTCTTCTACTGCCAATTTTGAAAGGTGATATTTTCGCCACAATGTCCGTAGCCACATATATTGTTTCCTTTAAAGGCTAGACGGTGTTTCCCAGCATGTCTTTGACATTACCACGCGTTTTGTTCTGATAGTTTCGCATGTGTGCACGCTTTTCCCATATGTTTGGACTATGCCATATACACCACAGGCTTTTATGCATATTAGCACAGCCATTGTTTGCGCACTGAATTATTTTCAGTGCATTACAGAAGTGTTGGAGCTTCGGATTTAGGCTTTAAGTAATAGTGGGGCATATTATCAAGGGGGTTTGTCTCCGCATTTTTGGCTTTAAAAGCCAAGAAAGCGGAGATAAAATTATCTCCCTATTACCTAGCTGTCGCTAACATTAGTTAGCGACAGCTAGTAGGAGATAGCGACCATCTTGGGCCCCACTTTGCATGTCAGTGATATTTATCACTAATGACATGCAAAGTGGGCGTGCCAAGATGTTAGCGACTGAAAACAGTCGCTAACATCGCTATCTCCTATTACCAACTTTTGGAGATATTCGCGCTAAGCGCGAATATCTCCAAAAGCTAACACCTGCCCTGAGCAGTTCTTAGCCATGTTATCCAATGGGAGGTGGATAACATGGCTAAGAGCATTAGCTCGGTAATGCATGAATATCGCTGACTTTTCAGCGATATTCATGCATTGCGGCGATTTTTATCGCATTTGCGATAAACCTTGGTAATACCAAGGTTTATTTGCGGTAAAAATCGCCGCAGCTCTGCGGTAAATTTTTTTGTCTCTAACCAAGCAATAGCGATAATTATCGCTATTGCTTGGTAATATGCCCCATTGTCTTCTTAGCTTTCTTTCTGCAGGCTAACAAAGACTATTATATGTACTCAGTAGCCCCGTATTTCTGCTGCTCCTATTGAAAATTCACAAAATGATTTTTTCATTCTTTGCAGCGTTTCACGATTGGTGTTGATCTTCCAGCAGGTCGAGCTTGTGCAGGAGGAGCACAAAGAAACAATACAGCAGCTTTGTTGTGCTTCCTGAAAAGGGATAGAAGCAGTGCTCTGATGGTTGCTCTGATATTTTTTTCAAGAGGCTTTTTATTGTTTTTTATCTCTAAGGTAACAACAGATGCAAGATTGATCGTACATATATGCCCACACTCCAAAGGATCTGTCCACGTATTTTCATTCAACAACATATTCTCTTCGATTATGAATCGGCACTGCACCTGTTGTTAGTACTCACACTGTGTGTATTTCAGTTTTGTCCCATTCTCAGGACTTGTTGTAGCCAACTTGTAACCATTTTGGGCCTCATTTATGAGAATTGACGCATCGCTGCGTGAAAGCAGCGATGCGTCACTGCTCAGTGTGCCCTCCTTGCGACATGATTGATGCGTCATATTTACTGTAATGGGGCATCATGGCGCAAGGAGTTACAGATACGTCAGTATTTCTGACGTATCTGTATGGCGCAAAAGTGACACATTGCTGGAGTGTGTCACAAAAGTGACGCAACTCCAACAATGTGTCTTTTCACATGGGGCAAGCCCCATGTGAAAGGGCCTGCGTCAGTCTTACGCAGATTTACACCAAATAACAGAAAGGGCTATTTCTGGACCAAAAGCTACCTATCTAACACATTTGGTGTAATTCCGTCTAGTGGTTTAGGCTGTAGTCATGTTCCAAATCCCTATAGTAAATAACATGGAAAACACGCTTTGCTTGACCCCCTATTTTCTCGGCCTCCGCTTGACGGATCACTCCGAAACTTTCCATGCACAATTAGACCCAGCGTCACATGTTTTTGGGAATATTTTGTGATGGTTTGTCAACCGGCATCAAAGATATAGGCAAGCCAAAAAAAGCTTTTCCTATGGAAACTAGACCTTAACTCTAACCACAGCTACCTACTGGTCACCGCCAGTAGCCAGTATATGTATATATTTATATAATTCTCTTTTTTGCTGGAAAGGTGGTTGACCCTATGTACCATTTTCAACAGGGGCATGTCACTACATAAATTACAAACTCAGTAGTGCCTGTGATTTTCTTGTTTATCTTCCCCTTTTTGTTCACCCTACTGAGTACCACCTCCTTCACATTTGTACTATATCTGCAGGCTTTGCATTTCCCACATCTTGAAAATCCACCCTTTGGTTCTAGCCATATCCCTTTCTTCTCCATATGGCTCTGTACAATTAAATCCTTAATGGATTTATTTTTCCTGTAGGTTATTGATGGATGTTTTTCTAGTTTATGTTTCAATGTTTTATCCTGTAAAAGGATATCCCATCTCTTTCTTATGATCTTGCTAAACTCGGGTGATTGAGTGTTATATGTGGTGATCAGCCTTATGGGTTCGGTGGAGGGGTACCGTTTGCACTTCGGTGCTTGAAACAAGGTGTCTTTCCGGTCTATTAGGGAGACTCTTGCCTCACCTTTCTGGAGCATGTTTTGATGGTAGCTTCTTACAACAAATCTCCCATGCATAGCTTTTTTGTGGTTCTCAAATGATTTCTGAGAGCTGCAATTCCTCTTGGCGCGAAGAAATTCGCCAAATGGTATTGCCCACCTGAAACTCGGGGTGTGACAGCTAGTGGAATGGAGTATTGAGTTCCCAGCTGTTTCTTTTCTAAAGATTTCAGTTTCAATCTTGTTCTCAATAATATTCAGTCTAATGTCAAGGATGTCTAAGGTGTTTTGACTATGTTTCATCGTGAATTTCAGATTTAAACAATTCGAATTTAATACACTTACAAATGTGGTTAGTTATCTTTCACCTCCCTCCCAGACAAAAAAAATATCATCGATGAACCTTACCCAAATGTTCACATTTTTTGTCCATTCCTCAAGGGTGTCGTCTCTGAGCACCTGTTCCTCCCACCAGCCTACCAGTATATATATATATATATATATCGCATAAAACCATTGAAATTCCCACGTTATAGTTAGTTGGACTCACTATAACTTGCGCGTGCAATGCACTGCTGATGACGTCACATATTACATCACTCATGACATGGTCAGTGACATCACTCATGACATTACTGATGACATCTCAAATGACATCACTGATGACATCATCCAGTGAATGTGTATCTTTCTGAAAAATAAATATTTTTTATATATGTATATCTAAAGGTTGATGGAAGAATAACTGGGTAAATAAATGTCTAAATGGATGTTTTTCTTGTGTAAAATTGATTGGTTAACTGACTTATTAAATGTATCTTAGTGAATACACATATTAGCGAGTAATGTTTAAATATTTAAATATCTGTATCTGTGTCTCACTTTGTGTATAAGTGGCTGCATGGGTTGGTGAGTAGCTACATGAGTGTGTATATGGTTATTAGTTGTTTTTTTGAGTATCAGTATCAGTGTCTGTATGGTTCGGTGGGGGATATTACTTAGAGCACAGATGCATGAATGAGTGACTCACTATTTGTATGTATTTTGAAGACAGCATGTGTGCAAGACTGTATGGGTGGATGATTGTGTGTATGGGTGGGTTAGTGAGTATGTGTTTTTATAATTGATTGTTTAAGAGAGTAAATATGTTTCCGTTTCTGTAGAAGTATGTGTAGTGGTGTGTATATAGCAATATAATCAAGTAAATGGTTTTTTGATAGTTTATTTGCATGTGTGAATTTGTGTGTGAGTAACTATATGGATGAGCATTAGTGTGTAACAGGATGTATAGGTGTATGAGTACATATGATGAGTAAGTACATGCATGAGTGACTATATAGAACTGTTGGTGAATGAGTGGATGTGCATGTAGATGTTGGAGCACCCCCTAGGGTAAAACCTGAGGGGCGGAGCAAGTGGTAGGTTTATACATGGGTATTGCATGACTAGGTACTGTGGGTTTTCCCTACCTAGGAGGGCAACTCTTCCCATGGGACAACACCAGGGATTTTCTGATTCTGTTGTAATGGCCATAGGCTCTGGGCACTTTCTCACTGTAATTGCAGTGTGAAAGTACGTCCACCCATCCTACACATGTTAGGAAGTGGTGCTTACCTGATATTTATATAACATGTCACAAGCCTGCCATTGCAGGTGTGTGTGCACTTTCTCGTATGATGTTTTTAAAACATGTCTCAAGCCTGCCATTGCAGGCCTGTGTGTGCGCACGTGCACCTATGATCTCTTTAAACATGTGTCGAGTCTGCCATTGCAGGCCTGTGTGTGCCTAATTGCACTTATCCTCAGGTTGGCCTTCCTAAGCTTTGGCCAATCCTGAGGAGACCTTTCACAACCACTAGGATAAGTCTTAAGGGGGTGAAGCAAGTGGTAGGTGAAAGGCAGGGCAGGCACTAATGTGTGTTCCCTGCCCAGGTAGTGGAGAATACCCATGTGTGTTTTTACTACCTATGAGGTTTGCTCTTCCCATAGGTTAACTTGGGGGAATGGTTGAAATTAATTCAAGCTTCAATAGGAGATTGCAGTGGAGAAGCCTCATAATGTTTCCTTTCATTGGATTCACAATGACAAACCCACCCCTGTGGTAAAGGTGGATTTGTCATCAATAGCTTAGAAATGCCATTTCTAGAAAGTGGGCATTTCTCTGCTCTGAAACTCTTCATGTGCTTTCACACTGGAGACTGGGGGAGCACATCTGTGTATTCTTCCGTGCATTCTTCAGAGACAGCTGTAAACATTGGTCCTGCAACTAGAAAGACAGACCTCTGCCATTTGAGGGCCTGGCTAGATAGATTGGAGGGAGAGGTGTTGACACTTGGCCTCTGGGAAGCCAAATCATGGCCCCACTAAAGATTAACATCTGCACTCCACAGCCTCATGGCAGACAGGACTGAAATGCAGGGGAGACATCTGTAGTTCAAAGGGAAACCCTCAGAACCACTCCCAACTTCTCAGGCACACTACTGTATAACTACTGGTGTTATACTTCAGCAGAGGAGTCATACACTTGTGGGGACATGAGACTGGACATCCTGGAATTGCGTGGTGCACACTGCGAGAGGAATCTGTTGCTCACAAGGAGGATTACTGCAATCGGAAGGGACTGTACATCCTTCCTCAATAATGGCTGGCCTTGGCTGACTATCTGCTACTGTGTGGCACCCTGAAATGTGCTCTCCAAGGGCTTGTTGGCTAGCACCCTGTTGTGGAGGTCTCAGGGACATAAAGACCTCCCACGAGGAACCTACATCATCTACACGTGACATTTGGAGAACAGTGCACTCTTTAGTGCCCACAGACCTGCTGGATCCCAATGGGTAGCATGGCGTGAGAGTGGAACTAATTATTTTGCTTGGAGACCTGATTGCTTTGTGCAAAGCCCCAAAAGTACTGCCTGCATCTAAGAAGTGTGTCCCCTGTAGATATGGGGCCTCTATACTCATAAGTGTCTTGTTAGTGCATGCAGTGTCGATTCACAGGTTGCATCCCTCGGAGGGAGGGGTATCCATAGTAGTGCCTCATTCTACCCCATGCGGTACTGCTAAACCTGTGCCTGTTTGTGTGACTGAAATTGTCAGGTGCGACTCGGATCAATGCGTAGCAGACGCTGTCCCTCATTTCCAGGGAGGTACAGAGTTGGTGACTCTTCATTGTGTGTGACCGGAACTGTCTGGGGCGACTCTTATAAACAGGCACCAGATGTTGCGCCTCATTTCCAGTGAGGTGCAGAGGAGCAGATTTGTCTTCTGTTGTGCCCGGATCGATGTATGTCTGACGGGGTGCCTCCTCCTTCAGAGAGTCTCCCGTGCTTCATCCCCCAGTCAATGATAGTTTCTTTTGCGCCCTCAGTGCAGTGGATCAACTGCCCTCTCCTTACCCAGTCCTGACGACTTTGGGTTGCCAGGTACTATTGTCCGGATCGGGCGTGGGTGGTGAGATAATTGAGTGGGCTGAGGAAAGATTCTGAGCCCAACCAGAAGTGGGTCAAGAGACTGCATGACCTTCCTGTGCTTCACAGAACTGGGCTGGTGCTAGAAGGCAAATTTTGGAATCTTTTCATTGAATGACTATCACCCTCAGCCCACTTCTGCTCCGCATACCGTGGGTGAATTTCCCGAGTGGTGGCCTAATGCCCATTTGTACTTATGCTAGGAAATCAGAGAGACAAGTTCCCATATGGAATCAGAGATCCAAATTTCTATAAAAGGGTAATATTCAAGACTATCAAAGATAGTGTATATATCTGGCAAGCAATGTCTGCTAGGTGCAATTTACCGACATTTCATAAAAATGATTCCATATGGGGGAATCCCCCTTTTCCGGATGTGTTTCAGGATCGAGTAGGCAAATATTAGGCGACGTATGGAATAAATTGTCTGGGCGATCTATATAATGATAGAGGGGTTAAATCATTTGAAGATCTACTGCTAGTGTATTTTTATTTATTTATTTTATTTTTAGAGTTTTCTATAGCGCGAACTTGAATCGATTAGGTTATCAGAGCGCTTTACATAGCACCAGTTCCGTTACATGTTATCACAGCACTTTACATAGAATCAGTTACGTTACACATTTCAGGAACTTGAACCGATTAGGTTATCAAGGCGCTTTACATAGCACCCGTTCCATTACATGTTATCAAGGCACTTTACATAGAATCAGTTACGTTACACATTTCAGGAACACATTTCTTTTTGTTCTAGTGAATAGGGTTATCTCTTCACACGGGGGAAGGGATACACCTGGCTATATTCCAACAGTCCCACAGGCGATTAGTCGTTAAAGCTATAATTCTAAACACAGGGAGGGGATACACATGGATACAATCTAAAAATCACATAGGATACTAGTCGTTAGAGTTATCTTCTATCTTCACAGGAGGGATGTGACTGGAAACACTCTACGTGTAATATAGGGGTGGTAGAGAGTACAAAGGTCCGCTGCAAACACTAGTGATGAGAGTCAACTACATACACATAGGAAGGGATATGACTGGTTAAAACTCTAAGAGACGCATAGGGGTGGTATATGGTGTAAGGACTTCAGCGAGTACCAAAGCTTAGCATTATTGCCATCGGTCTAAGATGCAGTCACAGCATAGAGGAGGGGTGGGTGGGATGCAAAGGTCTGGAGGGAAGGGCTAGAGTCCAACGAAAACTGTCCGAAAAACAGCAACATTCACAGCATATAGGAATGGGTGGGTAGGATGCAGGGTATGGAGGGAGGGACTAGTCCAACGAAAAAACTGTCCGAAAACAGCATAGCATCGCCATCTTGGTGAGCCTGCGACTCTCAGAGTCCACCAAGGCACTATCCTCTGCGTTCGTGTCCCCGGAGCCTGTGTCCGCTGGTCATAGGAAGCGTGTCCCCAAGGGCGCCATCTTGGAGTCAGGCACCGTTGGCGCGAAACAGCGTGGTCAGCAAGGGGGGAGGGGGGGCACATCTCTGCCCTCGGGCCCAGGCCCGTCTGTGGCGGAGAAAGGATGTATGGCCCCCGGAGCAGGTAGGTGGGAAGGTTTCAAGGCGGCGCCGTCGTCAGCAGGGGCGCCGCCGTCAATCACCGGCCCTTTACTGGTGTGACCCTTGAATGACTGCAGAGTCTCGGCGGGTGGCAGCGGGTGGCAGCGGGGGACGCGGTGGGAGCCCTACATACCGCTCGGGTGATCAGCGCCTGTCCGACTCGCCCCCGGTCTCCGCTCCTCTTCCTTGTTGTTCTTTAGCCCGGGCTGGTAACGGGCGGCCGCCATGTTGGGTCCCCGGCAGGGATCGGGAGCAGTCAGCCAACGCCGCTCCACAGACACCAGCAGCGAGGTGGCAGCGGGGGACGCGGTAGGAGCCCTACATACCGCTCGGGTGATCAGCGCCTGTCAGACTCGCCCCCGGTCTCCGCTCCTCTTCCTTGTTGTTCTTTAGCCCGGGCTGGTAGCGGGCGGCCGCCATGTTGGGTCCCCGGCAGGGATCGGGAGCATTCAGCCAACGCCGCTCCACAGGCACCAGCAGCGATCGGGGTAGCCCTGCAGGTGCCCCACACCTTCCATATAAATTTCCGGATCACTTTTTGTTCAAATATTTGCAGATTAAGGATTATCTTGCTTCCAACATGGAAGCAAAGGAAATTAAACAATCAGTTATCTGGGATTGTATCTAAGGGGGAAGTCTAAATCTGTCATAGGTTCAATGTACGCTCATTTGCATAGCTTTAGACCAGATGGTAGTGAAAAACCTGCGGAACGCTGGACTCAAACACTAGGATTAATGGTTACACCCAGAATGATCGAACATGTTTTATGCAATGTTAAGGATTCAGCTCATTCTGTTAGTTTGCAGCTCCGGCAATTTCGCATTACTTGTATGTTATGTTTTACCCCGGCAAGAATAGCTAAATGGGCCCAGGGAAACAAGACGGGGGATAAGGTAAATTGCCCAAAATGTGGACTATATGCGGCTAATTTGAAACACATGTTTATGGAATGTCCAAAATTGAAGGGTATACGGGAATATATTTGAACATGTACTTTACTCTAAACTAGGATTGGATCAACCACTTACAGATCTAGAAATTATGTTGGGATTCAAAGATAATTTTCCAGTAGTAGCACGCCTCTTCACAATCTTGATGGCTGCTGCTAGGCTGGTTATCGCCAGGGTATGGGTCTCTGCTAAGATAGAAGATTGGTGGGCAGTTATTAGGGATATCTATGGCTTAGAGGCAGCCCTAGCAAAGGCGAGGGGAATCAGATCATTAGCTATGCTAAAGGCGCTATGGGGACCATTGGCTCTGGATGGAATACTGTAGGTAGAGCTGCTTAAAATGTAAATGTAATATAGATGCCTTCTTATTAACTTCTTTGTGTTCATCATATTACTATGAGGTTTTTTTTGTTGTTGCTTAATATATTTATATTTTTTCATTTTCACATTCTTGTACATTATCTTCTTTTATTGCAATATGACTTTTTGCCTGATGTCTAAATTATAATAAGTACCAGACTATGGGGTCGATTAGGATGGCGGACGGACAAAGTCCGTCCGCCATCCTGTCTGGGGCAGGGACCGTCCGCCACAAGGGCGGAGGTACCGTGCCCCAAATTAGGATGCACCCACCACAGTGGCGGGTGCATCCCGCATTTTTAACATTGCGGCCGACGGTGCTGAAAGCAATGTCTGCCGCAATGACAAAAATGCATGTTGTGCGTTTCACAACATGACAGGCACGGCGAGGTGCCTGCCATGCTGTACTGTGAAACGCAGGGGGGTACCATAGGTACCCCCATGTGCACCCACTACCCCCGCCTTCACCCTGGGGGCCCGCAACGGGCCCCCAAAGCAAGGACTGTATGCCTTTTCGTGGCGGCATTGCCGCCACAGAAAGGCATTTCCCTCAGACCATCCTAATATGGCTGATAGACACCGCCACCATATTAGACCTTTTCCGCAAAAAAACGGCGGACGGTCTTCCTGTCCACCACGGTCCCCCCGCCATTGTAATATGGTGGGGGGAAATAGGTGGCGGACGGGCAAGGATGGCAGACGGATCGCCACCGTCTTGCCCTTTTTGATGATGAATACAATTTCTTTTTTTTAAAAAAGAAGTCCTTAGTGGAAGCCAATGTGAATGTCCCAGTTCCAGATAATAAAGAAAAACTTTTATCTTTTGCTGGGCTTTGCGAATATTACAGCAAATGTATTAAAGATTTTGCTACCAAGATGGAGCCGTTGAGAGAACTTACTAGACAGAGTGTTGAATTTTGCTTGACACAGAAACAAGAAGATGCTTTTAAACTCATGAAAAAGGAAATTGTTGAAGCTCCTACTTTAAAACCATTCTGTTTGAACAAAACTTGTATAGTAACAGTTGATGCTAGTATGTATGGTTTGGGTGTGTACTTTCACTAAGAGCTGGAAAAGATGAATGGTGTCTAGCCTTTGCTTCTGGCACTTTAAGTGAGACTGAAATAAAATACTTTGCGATTGAGAAAGAGTTCTTGGGATGTGTTTGGGGAATTGAGCATTTCCGGAATTTTATATGGGGTAACAGATTCGTTCTCAGGACTGATCATAAACCCCTACTTTCTATTTTATCTCTTGGGGGTGGGTGAAATGCCACGCTTAAGAATCAGCAGACTTATGTCTAGACTGCAAGAATACAGGGCCATATTATCAAGAAAGGGCGATACATTATCGCCGCTTTTATCGGCAGAAAACTGCAGCTAAAGCGGCGATAATGGGCTTGATAATATGTCCTGGAGAATTCCAATAGAAGCCCATGTTCTTGTCGAACATGGGCTTCTATTGGGATTCTCAAGGGCATATTATCAAGCCAATTATCGCTGCTTTAGCGGCAGTTTTATGCTGATTAAAGCGGCGATAATGTATCACCCTTTCTTGATAATATGGCCCTTAGTTTTTCTATAGCATATGTTCCGGGAAGACATAATGCTACAGCAGATTGTCTCTCTTGTCTTCCTAGTTGTCAAATACCGGAAGTTGAAGATTCTATTGATGCTGTAAAGATTGCATCCGTGTCTGATTTGGTCTCAATTTCTGAAGAAATGTGGAATCAAAGCATGGTTGCTTATAAAATTTGTTGTCAAGCTAAAAAGTTTATTCTTAAAGGATGGCTCAGATAGAAGTTTTCCCACTGAACTAAAATAATTTTTTCAGGTTTCCTCAGAAATAATCTTATTTTCAAAAATGGTAAATGTGTCCCTCCTGAGTCAATGAGGAATCTAATTTTAAAACTTGTTCATGAAGGGCATCCTGGAATCCCCTCTATGAAAAGGTTAATTAGATCAAATTTTTGGTGGCCAGGGTTGGACAAATCTGTCGACAGAACAGTAAGAGAGTGTTTTGAGTGCATAAATTGTGATAAAATGCTGGAAGTTTTTCCTGCTCCTCTAAAACCTGTTCCATGACCAGATTCTCCTTGTCAAAAGATTGCTTTTGACATATCTGGTCCATTCAACTCATCGCCCCAAAAGTCTCGTTTTGCATTAGTCATTATTGACTATCATTCAAAGTGGCCAGAAGTTACGTTTGTTCAACATGCCACTGTTTCAGTTGTCATGGAATTTTTTTAAGAAATTTTCTTTACAGAAGATTTTCCTGAGATTCTTATAGCAGATAATGGTGTACAACTTAAATCTCATGAAATGGAGGAATTTCTGACTTTGCATAATATAAAACATCATACTACAGCTCTTTATGAACCTCAAAGTAATGGTCAGGTTGCGAAGTTTAACCATGTTCTTAAGGGGGGGTTGAGATGGCTAGGAAATCAGGCAAGGATTGGAAAATTGTGTTAAGGGAGAAATTGTGGATATATCGTATTACTCCACACTCTACAACAAATTTGAATCCATTTTATCTCCTCAAAGGTAGAAATCCTGCTTCGAAGTTGTGTCCTTGGTGGATAAAAAATAAAATGTCAAAGGAAAATGTTGATTTTGATTTAGAACAAACAAGATATGATATACAAATGAAACAAGACAAGATGAAACATTTGTATGACTCTCGAATGAAAGTGAGAGAATCTTCTTTTGTTGTTGGTGATTGGGTAAAAGTACGCAAACCAGGATTCAACATTAAAGGGCCATCTAAATTTGGATCTCCTATCAATCAATCAATCAATCAGCAGAATTTGTAAAGCGTGCTACTCACCCGTAAGGGTCTCAAGTCGCTGAGGGGGGGTCGCCACTGCTCGAACAGCCAGGTCTTGAGTTATTTCCTGAAGGAGCGATGGTCCATGGTCAGCCGTAGGTGTGTGGGGTGGGTGTTCCATGTCTTGGCTGCCAGGTAGGAGAAGGATCTTCCTCCGACGGTGGCTTTGCGGATCCGTGGGGTTGTGGCGAGGGCGAGGCTGGGGGATCAGAGTTGGCGGTTAGGTGTGTAGAATGTGAAGAGACTGTTGAGGTACTTCGGGCCCGTGTCGTGGAGAGCCTTGTGAGCGTGGGTGAGGAGTCTGAACGTGATGCTTTTGTTGACGGGGAGCCAGTGCAGGTCTTTCAGGTGAGCAGAGATGTGGCTGTGGCGAGGGATGTCCAGGATGAGTCGTGCTGAGGCGTTTTGAATGCGCTGGAGTCTTTTCTGTAGTTTGGCTGTGGTTCCAGCGTAGATGGTGTTCCCATAGTCCAGGCGGCTGGTGACGAGGGCCTGGGTGACCGTCTTCCTGGTTTCGGTGGGGATCCATTGGAAGATCTTTCGGAGCATGCGCAGGGTGTTGAAGCAGGATGACGAGACGGCGTTGACTTGCTTGGCCATCATGAGGGAGGAGTCCAGGATGAAGACCAGGTTGCGAGCGTGGTCTGTTGGCTTGGGTGCGGTGCCCAAGGCCGGGGGCCACCAGGAGTTGTCCCAGGCGGAGGGGGATGGTCCGAGGATGAGGACTTCCGTCTTGTCTGAATTCAGTTTCAGGCGGCTGTTCTTCATCCATTCCGCGACGTCTTTCATCTCTTCCTGGAGGCTGGCTCTGGCGGTGGCTGGGTCGTTGGTGAGGGAGAGGATCAGCTGGGTGTCATCGGCGTAGGAGATGATGTTGAGGTTGTGTTGGCGTGCGATGGCTGCGAGGGGGCTCATGTAGACGTTGAAGAGGGTGGGGCTGACTGAGGATCCTTGCAGAACGCCGCAGATGACTTCGGAGGCCGCGGATCGGAACGGGGGAGGCGGACTCTCTGAGTTCTTCCGTCGAGGAACGGGATGATCCATTCCAGGGCCGCTCCTCTGATTCCTGTGTTGCTGAGGCGCTGAATCAGGGTGCGCTGGCATACGATGTCGAAGGCTGCTGAGAGGTCCAGGAGGATGAGGGACGCAGTTTCCCCGTTGTCGAGCAGGGACCTGATGTCGTCGGTAGCTGCGTTGAGGGCGGTCTCGGTGCTGTGGTTTGCCCGGAAGCCTGACTGTCAGGGGTCGAGGGATCCGTTGGTCTCGAGGAAGGCGGAGAGCTGTCTGTTGATGGCCTTCTCTATAACTTTGGCTGGAAAGGGGAGGAGCGAGATGGGGCGGAAGTTCTTCAGGTCCGTGGGGTCCGCAGTGGGTTTCTTCAGAAGGGCGCTCAGCTCGGCATGTTTCCAACTGTCTGGGAAGGTGGCAGATGTGAAGGAGCTATTGATGATGTTCCGGAGTTGGGGTGCGATGATGGCGTCAGCTTTGTTGAAGATGTGGTGTGGGAAGGGGTCGGTAGGGGAGCCTGAGTGGATGGTGTTCATCAGGAGGGATGTGTCTTCGGTGCTGATGGGGGTCCAATTGCAGAGGGTGGAGGTCGGGGTCGCTGGTTCGGTGATTGGGTGAGTGGTCAGTGCGCCAAAGCTGTTGTGTATGTCGGCAATCTTGCGGTATCAAAGTCATTAAAACATACTTCAATAGTGTAATGACACAAGATGGTAAAATTTGAAATGTTAGAAGAATTGCCAAATGTAATGTTCCTTCTTTTAGTCTCAACTCTTGCAGAACCAACAATTTTGATAAAGCGGATTCTATTTCTTCTAGAATTAGAGCTAAAGGTAGAGTTATTAAAGCTTCCATTAAAATGAAGGATTATGTTTATATTTTAAGAGAAGAGATGTGTTACATTCCTGTATACATACATGCTTCTTTAACACTTTAGCCGCATGCGTTATTACGCGGCAGTGCGGCGGTTCCGCGGAGTGGGCGGGGCCGCGTTGGCTGTTGGACGTTCGCAGCACCAGCAAGGTAGTGCTCATGATGACCAGCGGCCGACGGCAGCAGTTAAAGGGTTAAATGCCATTTGAACTTTCTGTTAGGTTTGTGCTGCATCCTTTGTTATGCATTCTGAATTCCAGTGAGATTACTCTTGACCATCTGACTGAGCAACATGTACTTTTTCTTGCTCCTTAATTAAATCTAATTTTTTTATACAAATTATATTTCTCAGTTTATTCTTTTATAATATTACAGATATGCCTGTTGATGGCTCCCAGCTGTTCAAAGACAAGACAGATTCAGGTGTGGAGCTTTTAAACTGTTTAAAGGTAACTGCTCTACAGACCACTGATTGAGCTTCCTCTCTCTGTTCTGTCAACAGCATCAGAAATTCAGGGGTTACTCCAGGGACTTATCTTATTACCAGAGGCAGCCCAATCGGCCCTTTTGAGGCTCCCGGAAGAATAGTGGCAGCAGATAACAAGGCCACCAATACGACTAGTCCTTTTCTTCCTCTTCCTCTTCCCCTATTACTTCTGCAGCTTTGATTCTCCTTTTGAGCATTAACTTTGGCGATTTGAGGGTCGGAATACAATTTGCCTGCCCAGCAGGATCAGTTGGTCCTGCAGATTTTTCATCACAGTTATGCTCTTCCTTTTCTGTCAACCCCCATTTCATTTACCCGTTCTGAAGCCCCACAGGCATTTTCTCCCAAATTTATTGTGGCAACTGAACTCTTATAATTCAAGTGATGGCGGGGGTAGTGGCCTATCTTCATAAGTAAGGGGTACAAAAGTTCCCGGACCGCAACAACTGGCTGGCTGTTGACCATGGCCTTGTCACAGTTAGTTGCAGACCATCTGAGGACAACCAACTCACTATTATCTTCCTTGGGGTTCTCCATCAATGAGCTGAAATCCTAGCCAGCACAGAGGATTTCTTGAATAGGAGCACAGTGGCCTTCAAAACTTCTCTGCACCTGTAGCAAGTTTGAGTCTTACAGGATGTGATTCTGATGTTTTGAACTTGCCCTGGGTTCTGGTACACATTGGTCTCCTCTGATAGTTTTCTGCCCTTGTGTATCCTGCTGGTACCGCATACCTGTTGGCATGTGCATGACCTACAGTGGAACTTCTACCTTCAACGGACTTAGCAATGGTGATGTCTTCTTAGACAACTTCTGTCTGTCAGAAGAGGATGCCCAGGATCTAAAATTGTGTATAGAGCATGCCAGCTTACATTTCAGAAGTCTTTTATCCATACCCAATCCAGGGCTCATGGTGGTGATAAATGCATTGGCTCTGGGCTGACAAGGCCACCTTGATGTAATGGAGATCAGGGGCACCAGGTATCTGCTGAAGACGAGACACCATATCCATTTTCTGCAGCTGAGTGCCATTCAGCTGGCTCTCATGGCCTTCCTGCCTTTCATGACGGGCATATAAGAGAACAATCTGTTGGACAACATGACTGCCATGTGCTACTGCAACAAAAAGGAAGGTGTTGAGACATGTGTCTTGTATCAAAAGGCACTAAATCTGTGCTGCTGGCTGTAGCTCTAGGGGATAAATCTGACTCTTAGTAATCCCTCCCTCAAGCGCCTTGAGACCCTCTGGGTGAGTAGTGCGCTATACAAATCCCTGAACTTGAACTTGAACTTGAACTTGAACCTTAGCACCAGAGTGGAATTGTGCAGCAGACAACATCCAGCCAACTGTAAGTGCCATCTGCATCTTGAAGCAGTTCAGGGTATATTCGCTCAGTGGGTGTCCCTTGGGTAGATTTTTCACAACCACTGTGAAGGGTCATTGTTGAGCCTTGTGCACTCCAAATGTTTCTTCCTCAGAATTCGCTGCGAGACGTGTCCCGCTTTTGATGGATCTCTGCTCTCCTTTATGCATTCCTGTCTCTCACACTCATTCCCCGGTTTCTGAAGAAGGTTGGAAGGATCCAGGCTCAGCATGGGGGGTCTGGAACTCTAGTCTGCCCCTTTGCTTTGTCTACCTTTGTAGGAGCAACAGCTCTCTCAGCAACAGGACAGAGTTCTATTCATGAACCTTCACAATCTATACCTCAATGCACAGAGACAGAGTGGAACCAGCTGAACACATTTAAACCACCCTAGAAAGTAGTGGATGTCATTTTTAGGGGAGTGCAAAGAAATCTGCTCCGCCGGCGAAGGGTTGTCCACGCTGTGCTTTGTGCGGAGTTACAAAAAAACTCTGTGAAGTGAAGTGAAGCAGAGTTCTCTTTCTCGAGCGGCACGCTAATGGTAAGTTTGCAAGCGCCTGCGAGAAATAATAACGTGCTAGACCTCCTCCTGGTGATATTTCTCATTGTGGGCGGTTACAGCAGGTCTTGACAGCTCACGTTGAGAAATCTGCCATTTGTGTTGAGGAAGCTGCCGCTCAAGTAGAATGTTTACTTGAGCGGTAAAAAGCAGCAGCACCCTCTGGCATGACACTTAATGCTGTTTCGAGCTGATTTTACAGTGTGAGACAAACTGTTGACACTAATAATCAGTGCGAGCAGCAGGACTTAACAGACTCCGCCACTGGTTGAACTCCGCAGAACACAGCAGAGTTTTTCTGGCATTTCACAGAGTTCTGCGGAGTAAATCTCAGCGAACTACACCCAGGCTTAGTCATTTTGGCCACACTGTCTATTTATGCAGTTGCTCAATTGTGCACTGTAGTTAATTGGGTTACTGGTTGAATGGTGTGTGACCATGGTCAAGCAGCAACCACAATTCTCGTCTGGGTAAGGCGCAAGTAAACCCCAAATTAACATGTGCTAAAGCCCTGAAAGCTTGGCTCAGAGCAGTCAGGCTTAACTTAGAGGCAATCTGTAAAGTATTTGTACCACACTTCATACATTAAAACAGTGACAAGACCACACAAAAACGATCCCACAAAAAGTTAGTGCAAAATGGAATAAATAAAACAAGACCAAAATGTCAAATATCAAATCAGTAGAACAGACGTTATGAACTTTTATAGAATAAGGTATAAAATATTGCCTTAAAGTGCAAAGTGCTAACGGTGGCTATCTGGTTGCTGTGGACCGGGTCAAATTCAAAAGTTCAGGCCGACCGCGATGGAGGGCAGGTCGGATACAGTCCCAGGTTAGCCCTGCTGAAGTTTTACCTTCTCAAGTTTTGTGCAAGAGTCCCGTTCGAATTGGAAAGGGTCGCAAGGAGCAAGGAGAGCGTCATGAGCAGTTGTCAGCGTGTTACAAGGAACAGGCCAGTTGTCTTTGGATGGGTGGGCTGGATCTTCTCTTTAGCAGTTCCCCATGAGCAGTCTATGCTGCAGTGTGAAGAGATGAGCTTACAGCGGCTGGCCCTGATTTTCGGTGCAAACAGGCCCATTCATGATCATGAAGAGCCCAAAAGCTTGATTTAAGCTCGCTGAGTCACACCAGGACCTGAGCAACACCACTACGAGTTTCAGGAACTCACTAAACTTGGGTCCAGGAGCTAATTGGGAAGCTTGTTATGTCCATTAGGCTCAGATCAGGATGCCAGCAGACTAGCTCACAAGGGCCACTCTGGGGCGCTAGGAATGAAGGTGATGGTGCAGTTCTTCATCCACAGGCAAGAGGGCAGCCGGTCAGCAGAGAAGGGCAGCGGTTCCTTTAGAGCAGCAGTCCAGGAAAGTGACGGGCCATGTAGCAGCTCAGCAGTCCTTCTTCCTGGCAGAGTATCCACAGGTCCAGAAATGTACTGAAGAGTTGATGACTGAGGCCCAGTACGTATACACAGTTGTGCCTTTCATATAGGGAGAAGCTTCTAGAGGTATGTCTTTAAAGTGCACTGATGCCCTGTCTTCCTGGTTCTGGCTTCAGACTAACTACAGGGGGTATGAAGCCCTTTTTGTGGAGATAGTACACAGTTTATTCAAGTGAGGTTAGGCGAAGCTCCTCCTCCCCATCCTGTTAGTGATAGCCTTTCCAGTCACTCCTAAGCTCCCCATTGTGTGTGGCTGTCAGGGAAGGATACACAAAGCCCAACCGTCAGCTACACATGTGACTCAGAGACAGGCTGCAGTTACTAAATGGGTAAGAAAGAAAATGTCAACTTTCTCCAAGTCAAAAAGAACATATGATGGATGGACTGCTGAATAAATCGAACATTCACCCCCGCCACAGATCTGGGTTAAATCCATCGTTTTTTTGCACGCCACACCATTCCAGTTTAGACCCAACCATATGAATTCAGGCTTCACCCTGCTCCCCACGGAAACAGTCCAGCCTGAACTACCAGGCCAGGGCCTCCCTGGACCAGAAACAAGCATCCTAGGACCAGTTTCGGGGTTTCACCCCTCATCAGCAAGGATAGCTTGAATCTGGTGGCTAGTGAGCACCAGAACCATGTTTGGGAATACCCTTCCCACTTAGGGCAACAAATGCAAAACGAGCACATGATGGACGTAATGCTGATTCAATCAAACATTCACCCCCAGCCACATATCTGGGTTAAATCCATTATTTCTCTGCACGCCAGGGGTATACCCAGACATGGGAGAGAGAGCTGATCTATTTCATTAGTAAAGGAGCGCTCTTCATGTGGAAATGTACTTGTCCCAGTCCTTTAGTGGAACTTGTGTTGCTACTCCATGCACAAGAGCTGAACAGTCTATTTCAAGGCCCCATTAGTAAGAACCGGCAGTAGGCAACACTGGATAAGAGTAAATAATTGTTTTTACTTACAACCATTTCTCAGGTTCCTCTAACCAGTCCTAGGAGTTGACATAGCTGTAAGAAGGGAAGGATTGAGCCGAACCGCCTATCAGACTCCCCCCCCTTCATGGCAGTCTGGAAGCCCTACGACCAATTCTCTGCCCCAATACTGCAACACGTTAAATCTCATGAGCTGGCAATACAGAAAAGCACACAAAAGAGGATATGCAATATGCTTCTGGCTCCACAAATGGCCCACAAAGTGTCCTTATTGCTGTGGGAGTGATGATTTTAAATCGCCTAGGGAACAAAGCTTGTTCAACTGTGTGCGCCTCACAGGCACGTGAAAAGAAACAGAAACTTTAAACAAGAGGTGAAACACGTAAAGGAGTTAAACAAGAGACACTAATTGAAATGTTCGGCAGGTGAAATCACTTAATTAAACAATTACATCAACAATGATTTAAGTACTTCCTTCCTCTGCGGCCTTGCATGCTGGACTCTGTCCCCATGCAGCGTTTCTGCATCTGGAATCAGCCGCCATGCTGTGTCTCTGTGCCACACCGTTCCAAAGTCCTTAAAGCAGAGCCAGGCTCCAGTTAAACAAAACATGTCCGCCCCTCCAGTTAAAAAAAGCCCCACATCCATTAAAAACAGTGAAAAGCAAGCACACGCATACCAAAAATAGCCCAAGACAAGCATTATGGGAGATGTTAACAAATAAATAAAGGGGCAAGGCTGTAGTATCCTAATTTACTGTTCATGCTTGTGTATGCCATTTTACACCACATGCCCTCTCTGTAGAATGTTACAGTATGATGATGTATTATAGAATGTTAGGTGTCTGTCAAGAAAAGCCACAGTTGTGATGGTGCTGAACAAAGCAAAACCAAAGGGGATGATGGACGGAGTACTGAACATTGCAAGCACTCACTCCCAGTCAACGTATCTGGGTTTAATGCATCATCTTTCATTAGCTCACTCCGCCACCCCAGTTCAGACATGGCCATATGCAAATCAGTCTGACCCTGTGCCTCATGGGAACAGTCCAGCCCGAACTGCCAAGCCATGTCTTCCCAAGACCAGAAACATGCATCCTGGGACCAGTTTCTGGCTAATCAGCCGTCATCAGCCAGGCTAGCTTGAATCCAGTGGCAGAGTGAGCAAGGGACTCACGTCTGGGCATACCCTGCCAACTTAGGCCGAACAAAGCAAAATCAAAGGGGATGATGGACGGAGTGTTGAACATTGCAGGCACTCACCCCCAGTCAACTGATCTGGGTTTAATCCATCATCATTTCTTAGCTCACTCCGCCACCCCAGTTCAGACATGGCCATATGCAAATCAGTCTGAACCTGTGCCTCATGGGAACAGTCCAGCCCGAACTGCCAAGCCATGTCTTCCCAAGACCGGAAACAAGCATCCTGGGACTGGTTTCTGGCTAATCAACCATCATCAGCCAGGCTAGCTTGAATCCTGTGGCAAAGTGAGCAAGGGACCCACGTCTGGGCCTACCCTGCCAACATAGGATGAACAAAGCAAAACCAAAGGAGATGATGGTCGGAGTGTTGAACATTGCAAGCACTCACTCCCAGTCAACTGATCTGGGTTTAATCCATTATTATTCTTTATCTCACTCCGCCACCCCAGTTCAGACATGGCCATATGAAAATCAGTCTGACCCTGTGCCTCCTGGGAAAGTCCAGCTCGAACTGCCAAGCCATGTCCTCCCAAGACCGGAAACAAGCATCCTGGGACTGGTTTCTGGGGGCTGAGCAGCATGCTGGCTGCTCCTGGTGGGGCTCATCTACATGTCTACAATAAATCATCTTGAACTACATCAATCTGTCTGGACTTCATTATTACATTTTTATGGCGATGATCTGGAAACGTACCCTTGTTCTACATGCTCAAAAAATGAATTTAATATCAAAGAAGTCAAGATTTTTCAAAAGAGGCAACAAGAAACTACAAGCTATGATTTTAACAAGGATCTGGCACCCTGAGCCCCACCAGCGACCACCAGTTACCACCTCAACAGTTGCCCCCAACAAGCACGTGCCAGATCCCACTTCCCACAAACCTGTCTCAAGTGAATGGACTTCACAAGCACCAGTCCGCCTCTACAGATTGTTCTGTCCTCACAAGCGCTTCTCAAGATCAAAGCAACTCAAACGTGCTGTATTCTGTGTCATGTGTCTACATCAACAAGAACTCCGCCTTCAAGTACAGTAAGTCACTACTTTTTTGTCATTCTGCATTTTGACACATCTACTAGAATTGCGCCTTTCATCAAAGAATTGTGAGCTGGAGGTTCTAGGTTCACTTCTACCATATGTGAGTAAACCAGCCACATCTGTTCTCAAACGACTTTTAACAAAGTGGATACTCTTGTGATCATGAGTAGTTCCTTAACCTGGATTGGAGTTTGCAACATACAGCACCTGTTGATTTTCTAATATACTTTGAAAGTTAAGGATCAGAGTCTACACAATGGTTTATGTTCTCCTGGGTGTTCATGAGATGTTTTGTATCTTTGCTGGAGCTGTGGTACCTACGTCTATGACCTGCACAATTCTAACCCTTGGAATTCACAAGCACACAGTCAATTTTGGTCATGTCAACGTTTGTACTTCAATTGATGTCGCTCTGGTGAAGGCTGTTTGGTTAATGATCGCCTCCCAGTCATCTACCTCACATGTGCTTTTATGTGTTTGTGAAGGTATGTCTATTTTGTCTTTTTTTGTCCCTTACATCACCTTGACATTTGGCAGTTCAACCGCTTTTATGACATTTTGTTTTAAAGTTGTCGCAAGACTAACGGTGCACATGTGTTCTTACGGATGTACCATGTTACAACGCATACCATTACGACTACCTACTGTTACAACGCGACCATTATAACGCATACCATTACAACGCATAGCGCTTTGAGGTGCTGGATAGTGGTAAGTATAATTTACTATTCTAACTCCAGTCCCCGTGGACACTAGGGAAGGTGTTGGATAGTAAATTATACTTATTCCCTATCCTAGAGCGCCCCCCAGCGCAATGCATTGTAATGGTATGCATTGTAAAAGTTGCGTTGTAACAGTAGGTAGTTGTAAAAGATGCGTTGTAACAGGTGTATACCGTTCTTACCTTCATTATTAGTCGCATGTTAGTCTCTGTGACACCCTTTTGTCCGCCATTGTATGCTGCCATAGGACGTTTTGGGGCACGGTCCCGCCTTGAACCACACAAACCGGTGTGGTTCAGACATGGCCATTTGCAAATCAGCCTTGAACCCATGAGGCACAGGGTCAAGGCTTATTTGCATATGGCCATGTCTGTACTGGGGTGGTGTGGAGTGCAAAAAATGATGGATTTAGGCCCAGATCTCTGTACTGGGGTGAATGTATGACATTGCTCTGCATTCTGTCCATCAACTGTTATTTTTGCATTTGTCACCCCGAGTGGGATGGGTATGCTCAGATGTGAGTCCCATGCTCTCCACACCACTGGAGTCAAGCTATCCTGGCTGAAGACGGCTGATAGCCAGAAACCGGTCCTAGGATGCTTGATTGCGGTCCAGGAAAGACATGGCTTGGCAGTTCGGGCTGGACGGTTCCCATGAGGCACAGGGTCAGGGCTGATTTGCATATGGCCATGTCTGAACCGGGGTGGTGTGGAGTGCAATAAAACGATGGATTTAGGCCCAGATCTCTGTACTGGGGTGAATGTATGAAATTGTGCTGCATTCTGTCCATCAACTGTTATTTTTGCATTTGTCACCCCGAGTGGGATGGGTATGCTCAGACGTGAGTCCCATGCTTCCCACACCACTGGAGTCAAGCTCTCATGGCTGAAGCCGCTGATAGCCAGAAACCGGTCCTAGGATGCTTGATTCCAGTCCAGGAAAGACATGCCTTGGCAGTTCGGGCTGGACTGTTCACATCAGGCACAGGGTCAAGGCTGATTTGCATATGACCATGTCTGAACTGGGGTGCTGTGGAGTGCAAATAAATGATGGATTTAGGCCCAGATCTCTGTACTGGGGTGAATGTATGACATTGTTCTGCATTCTGTCCATCAACTATTATTTTTGCATTGGTCACCCCGAGAGGGATGGGTATGCTCAGACATGCCTTGGCAGTTCGGGCTGGACTGTTCACATGAGGCACAGGGTCAAGTCTGATTTGCATATGGCCATGTCTGAACTGGGGTGGTGTGGAGTGCAATGGATTTAGGCCCAGATCTCTGTACTGTGGTGAATGTATGACATTGTTCTGCATTCTGTCCATCAACTGTTATTTTTGCATTTGAACCACACAGCACGACGTCATATGCATGTCGCCATCTTGAGGGAAGTGAGTAATGACGAGAAAAACGCCTTCGTTTCCATGGATCCAGGAATCACCATCGTAGCTCCCTGTTGGTGTGTGCCACATGGGAGTCAGCATGAACACTGTTTATACTGCGTCGCACCAGTGGTGCAGTTGACTCTCCTTTTTGGCTGTTACCTGCTAAAGGCTCACAATGACCCTAGTTTCAATTCTAAGCTTGACTCGGAGGATTCCACGACTCTCTATTCTTTTAAGGTATTGCTAAACGGTGACACACACACCAAGAAGGAATTTGGCGTGTTACAACTCAAAATTGGTGTCACGCTCACCTTAGACATGCTTTCATCTTTCGCATTTGTCTCTCACTTGGAACTTTCGTATTCGTCTCTCCCTTGGAACTTTTGGTGTTTTTAGTGACTTCTATTTAACATGTTTCTTATGGGGCAGTGTTCTAGAGTCTGTTTACTGCTGCACAACTCAGGTGAGAGGTTGCTCACCGGTGTGTGGGACAGTTTTCAATGGTACTTTTATCCTTTTTGTTTATGCATACTACAATAGTGTTTTTAATGCCTTATTTTTAATCTACAGAGCCATTTAGGTTAAGGTATATGAAACCTATCTAGTGTTTAGTTGGACAAAATTTACAATAACTGCACATTTGTTATTGATGCCACAGCTTAGGTTCCCTTTCTTAAGGGATGTCCTAGTCTTCTATTCCCTTTCATTGGGGATGGGTGCTAGTCCCATTCACACACAGTACAGTACTTGATCCTTTGGCTGTTGGTCTATTGTTTAGGAATAGATCTTGGGTTCAGACTGTTAGATTCCAGCCGGCCCAAGCACTGCAGGAACGTAGCATGCACCAGTCCCCTTGACCTGCCCACTGGACACCCACAGGTCAAACTCTATGGGTGCACCGATGGACCTGAAAAGAGGGTGGTAATGTTGAGGAGACACCAAGTCTTCCACCCTTAAAGGTAACCGGACACAGCTCCCTCCTGTCTTTACGCCTCTGCACCTATGTATAATAGGGGGAAAGCATAACATTCATATACGCCGTTTATAATGGTGTATCCCAACCTCCAATGACCATGCCTTACAAAACAGAACCCTCCTTACCAGTAAAGAGCGCAGGCTTTGCCTCGTAAAGATGTGGAGTGAAATAACAGCAACTCGTGGTACTCCAAAATCTGCGCTATTAACTCATAGCAGAAGTAGGGAAGGAGCCTTCGAAAATATGTCCATGTACCAAAATAATAAAAGGGGAAAAAGGTTTGTCAGATGGCAACTAGCCAATACCTAAAAAAACCCTCTTTCTGATAACGGGAAAAACGAAGGGACAGGGAGCAGGGAAGCCCTCCTTAGCGCTACACAACTAACGCTTTCTGTGGTGAAACCACCGCGGAATGACCCAAAAGGTCACTTCCGCACATAACGAGGAAAAGCGTCTTCCAGCAAAGACGCGCGTGAAACAACAGTTAGCCTCGGGAAAGCAGCGTAGTGAGTAACAATAGCTAGAGTGCACGGGAGCCCCGGACACTCAGCGATAACTAAATAATAAACTCGGTCACAAAAGAAACAAGGGAGGAGAGAAGGAGACACCAGGAACCCGCTAACTGACTATACAAAGGGGAAAAAAGGAAGGGGACGGGGAAGAACAAAATAGATCGGGAAAAAGTACAATCCCTTCTCCTGAGCCCGTGAGGAAGGGCAAATCAGCAACAGGGCTTCAATACAGCAGGAAGGGCTCTGCTCAGCAGCACTCAGCAACCAACAACCAGGAAAGGAATCCAAACACTGGCAATAACGAGCAATGAGCCAAAGGTAGGACTAACTTTTATCCTCCCTTCCCCTGTCATGTGATGTTAAGGCATGGTCATTAAAATAGGACTAGCTCGATTCCTAACACAGACCAATATACGTTACCAGACCATACCAAATCTCCCTCACATTTCGAGATAAGTCTAAGGTTCAAGTTCAAGTTCAGAAATTTGTATAGCGCCCTACTCACCCAGAGGGTCTCAAGGCGCTTGAGGGTGCTTTACTTATCGAATAACCAAATTTTTAGTTGCTTTCTGAAGGAGAGGTGATTCTGTGTAAGGCGGAGGTGGGTGGGGAGAGAATTCCAGGTCTTGGCCGCTAAGTAGGAGAAGGATCTTCCCCCCATGGTGGATCTATGGATGCACGGAATTGCGGCGAGGGCTTGATTGGATGATCGTAGTTGGCGGGAGGGGGTGTAGAAGGACAGTCACGTGTTGAGGCATTCGGGTCCTAGGTCGTAGAGGGCTTTGTGTGCGTGGGTGAGGAGACGGAACATTATTCTCTTGTGGACGGTGAACCAATGGAGGTCTTTCAGGTGGACGGAAATGTGAGCCTGTCGAGGGATGTCCAATATAAGTCTGGCTGCGGCGTTTTGGATGCGTTGGAGGTTCAGGTTCAATCTTCAATTATACCATTACTCCACACAGTGTGTGTAGTATGGGATTTATTTCGGGTACGGTGCATGTCAAGTGACCTCTATATGAAGTTGACCAGGTTGTCCTTACACGGGCGTCACGTGACCTCTATGCGAGGTTGTTCAGGTTGTCCTTACATGGGCGTCAAGTGACCTCTACACGAGGTTGTCCAGGTTGTTCTTACACCGTCTATCATATTTTTAACTCACACAGTGTGTGTGTGTCATATGGGTTTTAGTCCCATTATTACAGTGCAAAACATGTGACCTCTTTATGAGGTTGTCTCTACATGTGTTTAATCACACTCTAAATTGTTTTTCACCCTGTTTTCATTAAGCCGTATTGCTTTATAATGTTTATTTCCCATTGCTATGCTGTTCACAAGGAAGTAGGAATGATGTTGTTGTATTCATTCATTCTTCTTCACCCTGTTTACATTAAGCTCTATTGCCTTATATTTTCGATTTTCCATTGCTATGCTGTTTACAGGGAAGTAGGAATGATGTTATTGTATTCATTCATTCTCTTCTCTGTTTTCTTTATTTGTCATGCTGTGCTTTGCCTCTTGTCATGCCTGTCTGGCCAGTAGGTGTGTCTGGAGGTAGGGATAATTGTTTTCTTCTTCTTCTGTTTCTATCTTATTTTTGTGTTATCGAAGAAAAGGAGATATCCTAGTTTACTGTTCAGGCTTGTGTATGCTATTTTCCACCACATGCCCTGTCAGTGGAAAGTTACAGTATGATGATGTATTTCGGAATGTTGGGCGTCTGTCAAGAAAAGCCAGAGTTGTGATGGGGCTGAGCAGCATGATGGCTGCTCCTGGTGGGTCTCATCTACATATCTACAATAAATCATCTTGAACTACATCAATCTGTCTATACTTCATTACCACAACGGCCAGTGCTGTTTGATGCTTTGGTATGTGGGAGGGGTCTACTTTAGAGGCAATGCAAGAAAAAAGGAACAGAAGGGCTCCATGCAGTTTCGGAGTGGGAGGAGTCTGCTTTATAGTCAAGGGAAGAAAAACAAATAGCGTGCATGGCACTGCTCCTTCCCGAGGCAATACTCTATGGTAGGTAGCTTGTAAGAAAAGGGTGGGGCATGCACCAACCATTAGCCATTTGCAGGCATTGATTTTAAAATGACACAGACATGAGCCAATCCAAAACGGTGGGATGGGCCAGACCCCACAATGCACATACAACAGATCACCTGACAGCTGCGCTGTCTAGGCCCAGCCTAAAAAGGAAGATTTTGGCCTAAGAAAAGGTTTACTTTGCCTGGTTGAAATGACAGTTTAGAACTGCACACACACAGGCTACAATGGCAGGCCAAGGCATGTTTAAAGTGCTACTTAAGTGGGTGGCAGAATCAGTGCTGCAGGCACACTAGTAGAATTTAATTTACGGGCCCTGATCACATGTAGTGCCCCTTTACTAGGAACCCATGAGTAAATGAAACATGCCAATTCGGTACAAGCCAATGTATCAGGTTTTAAGAAGAGAGCACAAGCACTTTAGCACTGGTTAGCAGTGGTAAAGTACGCAGAGTCCTAAGCCCAGCCAAAACAAATAAACCAAAACAGGAGGTCTGAAGGCAAAAGGTTAGGGGGACACCACACCAAGGATGTGAGGTCTAACATGGTCACCAGATAAAGGTCTTGTGTAAGGACCATTGGACTTAGTTCTGTTTTTCATGTCTTGGGCACAGGAGGCCCTTGTCTCTGCCTTTCTACAATTGCCTGCTCATATCTTGTTATTTTTTTTTTAAGGACTTATATGTATGTTTACTCCTGTGCTTTTTGTTGTTCCGCAGTGGGATATCAATTTGGTTCTTCTTACTTTCTCAATATGCATGTCTTTTTGGCACATGCACAGCTGCTCTTTGAGGCTTCTGACCCTTCAAAAGGTCATTCTCATGGTGGTCACTTCTGCATGCTGTGTCAGTTCACTACAGTCCCTGACAGTTTAACTATGGTGTATGTCCTCCTTCCCGGAAAAGCTGGAGCTTCAGGCCCTTTTTTTGCCAAAGGTAGTATCATACTTCAATGTGCGACAATACACCAGACTTTATTTTCTCTGCCTTATCTGTCTAAGGAGGAATAGGGGTTTCATCACTGGACCCCAAGAGAGCCCTTAGCTATTATATCGATCAGACTAAGGAGCACTTGGTGTTTGATCACCTTTTTGTGGGGTTCACTGGTGTTAAGCAGAAAAGGCCAGTCCAAACATGCACCTTATCCAGACAGGAAAGATGTTTCTCTGAATTAAAAGGTGCTCTGCTTTGGCCTAGAGGGTGCCTCTAAAGGGCCATCAGACTCATTCTAAAAGAGCTCAGGCTGTCACTACAGCCTTTGACTGGGGTGTTTCAGTTCTGGGTATTACTAGGTATAACTGCCTTGTCTCTCAGGTCTGCAGGGAGAGCCATGTTACCCGATTGGTACTACAGGATTTCTTGGTGTGAGGTCTACTCCTCAGACCCTCCACATTTTGGGAGCTACTGCTTTGGTATCTATTCCGAAGGTGAAGAATCTTGACTTAGAAGTATCATCATCAGAAGTTGCGTGCCTTTGGTAAGGATACTTTCGGTGCATGCTCTAACCACTGATTCCTTACCACTCTCCCTCCTCCCCATCTATGATGTGAACATCTAGTTGTTTATTAAATTCTATGTTAGATTTTGTACACAGTCTCAGTTTTAACCTGTCACTAATACTCTGCGTCTAAGGATGTGGAATGCTTTCTTGCAAAGAAGCATCGGTGTTTAGGGGCGATATCTATATATATGGCTCTGCAATGTCATTTCCGGAGGTGTGAAGAGGTCTACTGTGGAGACTGATGGCGCCACCTATCGGCATTCAGGGCAAATTTTTCCAGATCTTGGCTGGCACCTCTGGGAAATTCAGAACGTGAAAAATATGTGATTAGAGTATCCTCCTGAAAGAGTGTTAATAAAGTTAAGTATTAGCACAACAGAAATCCGGTTGTGGCCTCAACTTCACCTGCATGTTGAGTACAAAGCTATTGAGTGACCATTTTGTAGTGCCTATATTTTGAGCATCCCCGAAGGGTCTACCAAACATTTCTGTAATGTCATGTGCACCTTAGTGAAATGCACATTGGACAACCGTGCCCCCTGGAAAAGCTAATTTGCACAGAACTAAGCCTGCTACAAAAGAATTTCATCCTTTCTTTTTACAAACAACCACCAGTGCATTTATTACTGGAGGAGTCGAGCTAATTTACACACAATAGACAGGAGAGCACAGACTTTAGACAATGAAAGAAATTGACTCTTGCTTCATCTCCCTGAGAGGGGTTTCATCAGGGGAGACTCTTCAGCCGGGCTTGCTTGAATCCAGTGGCAAAGTTAGCAAGGGACTCACGTCTGAGCATACCGTGCCAACTTAGGGCGAACAAAGAAAAACCAAAGGGGGCGATGGATGGAGCATTGACAATACAAACACTCACCCCCAGTCAACTGATCTGGGTTTAATCCATCACTGTTCTTTAGCTCACTCTGCCACCCCAGTTCAGACATGGCCATATGCAAATCAGTCTGACCCTGTGCCTCATGGGAACAGTCCAGCCCGAACTGCCAAGCAATGTCTTCCCTGGACCGGAATCAAGCTTCCCAGGACCGGCTTGGCAGTTCGGGCTGGATGGCCATGTCTGAACTGGGGTGGCAGAGTGGGCTAAAGAACGGTGATGGATTAACCCAGATCAGTTGACTGGGTGTGAGTGCTTGTATTGTCAATGCTCCGTCCATCATTTCCTTTTTTTTTTTTGGAGTGTTGCACAAATTCATATTTTTCTAGTAGAAGCTGTGGTTCAGCAGTGACAAGTAAGAGAGGTGGGGTCAGGTGAGGGGGGATTTTGAGAGATGACCACGAGGGAAAATTAAATAAATAATCAATTTTCCTTCATGGTCGAAATCCCCCCTCATCTGGCCCAATCGCTCTTACCTGCAGCGCCCATGGCTGTTGTGGTTGTCTTATTTACCTTTTCATTTAACACCTTGGCTGCTAGGCGTTTTCCCCCTCCTGTGCTGTAAATCACTATTCACCTTTATTCATGACGAGCTCAGCTCGTCATCAGCACAGCTCAACTGTGCATCATGACGAGCTGAGCTCGTCATGAGCATCGAAAGGGTTAATATGCATAGGTGTCAAATATATTCCAAGAGAGAGAGAATGGTGTGATGTAATGCAGAGTACCAACTCTTATGTATCCCACAGAAGGTAAAATAAATGCATTTGTTGAGTGAATTTATACCAATCCTTACAGGTCTTGGCAACTGTCATTAACATTTTGCTTCCACCTACCACAGTGTACTGAAGGGGCTGTGGGAAAGCCTCCTTTAGCCATTGGCTGTATTGCACTGTGATGGATGCCATTGGCCTGATCACATGTGCACATCCACGTAAAAAGAAGTACACTTCAGTACCAAGGCTTGATGTTAATTACAAAACTTAGCAGATGTGTTTTTTTTCTTTCTTTGTTCAACCGATTAACAGTTACAGTAACTAGAAGTCAATAGTACCTTTTCTTTGTGCCAAAGAGAATTCAATTTTCCTGTGATGTGCATTAATAAAAGGAAGGTTTTCTTCACCTGTTTCAAATACACTCACCTGATACGAAGCACCTGTACTGCACTTTGCAAATTATATGCAATTGTGTTTTTTTTGGTACTTTTTTAGATTATGCCTGCCTACGCTTGCGCTGTGCTTGTGTAATCATATCTTACATCCCCCTTACAGTTTTTATTCATTCATGTGCTTGCCACCTACTTTTCCTCTATTTCTATTGGATCTAGCATGCTGTTTCCTGTTGTTCCGTGTGTGTTTCTCTTATCGGTATCCCTGGGCCCAAGTACTCCTTTTCATCCTCTTTGGTGGGTGGAACGTAATCAGTTTTGTTCGCTCCGCGTTTTTTGTTACCATTAATCTCTACCTGCCTGCCCGCATTTGAAGCATACTTTTTGTCTGCATGTTTTTTTGTTTGTCCGATGTCTTTGATTTAAACTTTTTGTATTAGCATACATTTCAAGCGTGATTGTGAGCCAATGCCGAGACTCGAACCCAGTTCCACAGCTCCAAGGTCAGCAGTTCTGTTCGTAACCACACATCCTCTGTTCTGCCCCTTCTCTTCTATTTTCATTACTCTTGTTGTTTTTGTTCCAGTGTCACATTCCAAGCCTGGCTTGCCAGTTCCTCCCACCACTTCACTCTTGTTGCATACCATCAAGGAGCCCAGTGTTTTACTCTTTCAACTTTAAAAGTAATTTGAATTCACCTCTATTTTTACAGTCCTGTTCCAAACATAAAAGCTGTTAGACAAGGCGGGAGGGTTTAAAATGTAGTTTGAATTGTCAAACCCGGCCTCTGCCACTATTTGTGACCCAGAACTCATAGTCACAATGTGCCTGTTTCTCTCTCATTCCTCCTGTGTGAAGCGTGCTTGTGAGCCGATGCCGAGACTCGATCCCAGTTCTTCAGCTTCAAGGTCAGCAGTTCTGGCCATTACGCCATATCCTCTTTCTTTCCGCTCTCTTCTATTTTTATTACTGTTGTGTTCTCGTTCCAGCTTTGAATTCCAGTTTGTGGCTTGCCTATCCCTCCCACCACTACACACCCATTGCATACTATCAAGAAGCCCAGTGTCTTACTCTTTCACCATTAAAGGTAATTTGATGTCACTTCTATTTTTCTTTCTTTCATGAAACTTTATTTCGGTCAAGGGACCATAAAAGCGTGAATAGAAAAAATAGTACATTAAAATTCATGTCACTTTAAAAATCTACAGTAATTACCATACTTGTTTTTTACATGGATCTAATTACAGCACCTCCATGGTTCTAACAGTATAAGCAAACATACAATGGCACCTCACCTGTATACAATAATTCTTGACCTCATGTAGGTTGAGAAATTATAGAGACAGAGTCACTGGCTGATGGAACAAAACCCTAGTAGAAGCCCATGAATATTAATAGTCATGGTCCAATTAGTATGAAATTGTATAAAAATATAAGATAGCCATGCAGTGTAAAATCCTTAGTACACGTTATGACTACATAAAACCAGACAGTTACTTATACTTTTAAAAACAAGCAGGCTTAATTGTTTTTTTGTGAATTAAAGCTAGTGAGGAATTAAAAATTTTGGGGGGGACCTACAAGTTATGAGGACAAAATTAATTTTATTACTGTTTGGTCTGGTCTACAAACTCCGAGCGCCTGCGCCACATGGAGGTCAAGAATTGCGATACAGCAAATACAATGGGTCTACAAGTGTCGTATTTTAAAACTCTGAATGCCTCTGCACAGTCTACTTTTACAATCCTTTTCTAAACGTAACAACTGTTAGACAGGGCAAAAGGGTTTCAAATGTAGTTGAGTTGTCAATCCCGGACCCGCCACTATTTTCGACCCACGACTTATAGTCGCTGTGTGCATGTTTCTCCTTCATTCCTCTTGTGTCGTTGTGCTTTTCACCTCTCTCTGCACATTATTTCCCTGCCCATGTATTTAACTCTCACCTCTTCTTGTATAATGTGTATTTTCTCAACTCGTTTCTTTGCCTTTATATTTATATGGCCCCTTATCTCCTTGTGTAACGGCCCATTGTCGTATCTTGCTAGTGGGCGCTGGACAAACACCAGACTCTGGACACAAGTAGGTTGCTCAGTGTTTCTTTTATTTCTCTCTTTCGGCTGCTGGCCACATGTACATCCTTCCCCATGCCCGTCTTGGTCAGTCTGCCCTTCCTGTCCCTAACCGGATGTGGTGTCCGGTGACCTGATCACCTCCCTCATGACCCACAGGGTCCTAGCGTCCTCCTGTCCTCTCGCCCTATCTGTCCGGTCACGACATCTCCCCCTTTGTTGCAAACAAATGTTCATGGTACAGTTCTATGGATCAATTTCGCCCCATCACCCTTTACAGCATTTACTCATTGTTGTGGTGAGAGAGAGAGAGAGAGAGAGAGAGAGAGAGAGAGAGAGAGAGAGAGAGAGAGCGAGAGAGATAGATAGAGAGTCCAGGTGTCTGATCGACCCGTCTCTCCACTTTCTGACTCCTATGTTTTATCGCTTAGTCTCTTTGTCCCCTTGCATTCCTTTTCGGTCGCTGTTCTCTGCCATCGGCTTTTTCTTCTGTTTATCGGTTGTCCTCTTTCTGCTCTCCTTTTGCCAGTCTCACTTCGTCCACTTCTAGCTCCTTGCCGTGTGCCTAATGTCCTGGGCCAGCTGGCACTATCTCTGTTGGCTTCTCTCTTTCTACGTCCGCCCTTTGTTTTGTTTGTTCCTTCAGTGATTCTTTTTCGTGCTCTTCCTCTTTCTCTGGTCCCTGCTTCTTCTCTTTGCTTGCTCTCAGTGCGTCTTTCATTTTTTTTCTTGTCATATGTCATAGTTATGAGACCCATTGTTTGGGCGGTGCTGTTGCTCAGCAGGCATGGTCCTGGGACGTCGCCTTTCAGCACATGGATGTCCTCTTTGTTCTTTTTGTCTTTATACCTCAGTTCCTCTGTGAACTTTCCCAAGTTTGTTACCTCTTTCTTTGACCCCCAGGTGAAGATCTTCACCTTGGACGCTCTCAGTGTCGGCTTTGCTTCCATCTGCTCGTACTCTGATGCACACATGACATTGCATGTTGCACCACTGTCCAGTACAAATTCCGCTTCATGTGCTCCTACTCCTATCTTTGCCAAATCCGTCTTTTCCTCGGTGCTTCTGCCTGTACGATGTGTTGTTTCTCCTTTTTCGTTTTCCCCACTCAGTTCTGTGTGAACCTCCGACATGTGGTATAGTCTTTCCACTATCTCTTCTTCCTCTTCTTCACCTGACCCTCGTGATGAACTTCTCCTTTCTCTGTTGACATACCTGACGTGTCTTGTTGTCGACTCTTGTTGTCTTCCTGTTCTTCCTCTGCCATCTCTGAATTGTACGCCTTGGCACATACTGGCGTTGTGATTTCTTCCATTACATCTTTTGCACATCTGGCCAAACGCTGGGCACGGGCCTCTGTGTGGAAATTCCATTCCGCACCTGTAGCACGTTCCTTCAGGTTGTCTCCTCTCTGTTTGTTCCCTCCAGTCGTTCCTCTGCCGGCCTGTGCGATATTTGTTCGTCACGTAGTGTGAGTTTTCAATTTCAACATTCTTCCCTCTTTCAATTTCCTTGGCATGTGCCGTTGCTCTCGCCTCTGCTCTTGCCAGTGACAGGATGCTCTCCAATGAGGTCGGTTCTTTTAGGATCCTTGCCCTGAATCCTGTGTCACGAGAGCCTTCAATGATCTGTAGCCTTATTGCTTGTTCGTTGTCGAATTTGTCGAACTCACAATGTGTCACCAATTTTCTCAGCCTTGCCGCAAAGTCATCCAACGTTTTGTCCACTTGTTGACGCGCAATAGTGAATGTATATCGTTCGAAGTCAATGTTCCGTTGTGGGTCAAATTTGACCGTTAGGCATTTCTTTAGTTTCTCATATGTCTTTGTTTCTTCGCTTGGCAGTGTCACTAGAAGTTCTTCGATGTCATCCCCTGCTAAGTTCAGCAGCAACCCTAGTCTCTTTCCTTCTGTTACATCTGTTGCTTCCATATATCTTTCGAACCGTCTGATCCACTTCTCCCACCTTATTCCTGTTTGTGGCTCCGATAAGTTGAACGGCAGAGGCCTCCTGTATTGTGCGCTGGGCTTTGGGTCTGCCATTCTTGCCTTCTTGCCTTTATATGCTCTTCCCTCTTTTTTTTTTTGCTCTTTTGTGCGTTGTTCTATATTTCCTTTGCTCTTTGTCTTTCTTCTTTTTTTTTTTTACTGTCTCTTTTGCTTCTTTTCTTTCTGTTTGCCTTTTTTTTCTCTTTTTTCTTTTTGTGATCTTTTTCTCTTTTATTTCTTGTTTTTCTTCTTTTATTTTACTTTATTTGGCCTCTTCTGGGCCTCCTTAGTCCTTTTTTGTCTTTATTATTGTCTTTTTCTTCTGTTTTTGGCTTCTTTTCCTTCTTGCCTTACCTTAAAATGGCCGCCCTGTTGGTTTCTATGGTTTTCTTTTTCTTGTCCTTTTCCCCAAAATGGCCGCCGGTATTCTCGCGTTGTTTCGTGGCCAATCGTGATTCTGCCTGTCCTCAAAATGGCCGCCGCGCTGTTTCTCTGCTCCTATTGGCTCACGCGCCTGATTCTAAGATGGCCGCCGAGACTCTCGCGAGAGCTTGCGCCAATTCTTCGAACTTCGTGCTACTTGCACAGCGTCTTACCGGCACTCCTGCACTTTGCTTCCAGCGATCGGGGTGGGCTCCCGCGTCGCTGTATTTCTCCTCAGCAATCCTCTGTGGCAAACGCGATCCAGGGTAGGCTCCTGGTCTAAAATCGCTGATCTTTGTCGTCCGACGTCGAAGACCATGCACACGATGGGAAAGTCACTTCGTCGCCAGATGTCGTATCTTGCTGGTGGGCGCCTGACAAACACCAGACAGGTAGGTTGCTCAGTGTTTCTTTTATTTCTCTCTTTCGGCTGCTGGTCACATGTACGTCCTTCCCCCTGCCCGTCTTGGTCAGTCTGCCCTTCCTGTCCCAAACGGGATGTGGTGTCCGGTGACCTGGTCACCTCCCTCATGACCCACAAGGTCCTAGTGTCCTCCTGTCCTGTCGCCCTATCTGTCGGGTCACGACATCCATGAGGTCTGTTAATTGCCAGCCATCTTCTACGCTTTCTCTTTGGTGTCTTGCAAACTGTTTATTTTCAATGAGTCCCCATTTCTCTTCCGTCAAATACTTTCTGGTCCCCTACGTTTCACTTTAAGTCAGTAATCCTAGAAAGTAAAGGAAGAATCTAAATGAACCTCCAGGGAAGGCAGAAACACTTCATTCGTTTTGTCTACTCTGTACTGTGTTTGTAAAAATTTCTTTCTAATAAAATCTTTTGAAATAAAAAAAAAATGTCTTGCCATTATCTTTGTAATGGTGTAATATGTGTCTCAACCAATCTCTGCTCCGCGTCTTCAATGATTTTTCTGAGTACCTTTCAAGTTCTCAGCACTGCAGTCGAAGCAAAGTAGGAGGGACTTGTTTTTTTCTTCGGTAACTCTGTCAATGAAGAAGGCTTATATTGCACAGCTCCTAACCGAACTAAATCTTACAACATTATAAATCGTATTAATTGCATAGGCGAAACCTATTGCATTTACAAATGCTTTTTACTTTTCTTTCTCTGACTTCAAAGTGAGAGGCTTTATGTGACAATCTTGTCGGGTACTGGGAAAGAAAAGTTTTTTTTTAGCACACAACAAAATTTAAATGTCAGTAAATGAACCGTGTAAATATTTCAGAATTAATCAAAATTATGAAAGCACAAATATAGCACTTATTTAGTAATTCAGAAGAGTGGTGGAAACAAATATTTGAATACGATCAAAACAAATCAGTAAATTATGTGATGTCATTTCCATACATTACAGTTTGTGTGCTGTATAGTTTTATCAGTAAAACTGTATATGCAAATGCAACTGTCATTTCAATTAAAAATGTGTTGCCTGTAATGGCAGTGTGCTACCACACCATGCATACTCCACACTACACCATTCCACTCCACAACACTCTCCTCCACTCTATACTGCTCCACTCTTAGCCACTCCACTCTACAGCACTTGACTCCAAGGCATGACACTCGACTCCACCACACTCCACTTTGTGCCACTTCACACTAGGCCACTCTACTCCACTCTACGACACTCCACTCTACGAGACTCCATGCTACTTTACTTCACTTTATGCCACTCCACTCAATGACACTTTACTACACTCTAAGGTATGCCAGTCCACTCTACAACACTTCATTCCACTCTTCTCCCCTAAGCTCTATGTGCCTTCACTCTATGACACTCTACATTACTTCGCTTTACTCCCCCCTTTGCTACTCCACTCTAAGCCACTTCACTCTAGGCTAGGCCATGCCACGCCACTCCACTCTGCGACTCTACTCCACACTATGATTTGATGCCACTCCACTCTATGACTCTCCATTTTATGCCACTCCATGACACTCTACACCACTCTGACAGTCCACTGTACAACACTCTACTCTTTCTGGGCCGGAGCGGCTGTAGCTGGCACAGGCATTTCTCCAGTGGGCCGTCAGTGTGGGGTTGGTTTTAGACCTCTGGTGGGCCATTTTTCGTTACCGGGCTGGTTTTGCAGCATAGCTGCAATATCGGCCCCCCGCAACAAAAGCAGCACAAAGCTTTCAGCTGGCATGTCACACCCGCACCCAGGGCCTGACGAGCTCTTTTCCAGGGCTGGTTACAGTTTCCAGCCCGGCCCTGTACTCCTTGACACTTTATTTCACTCAAATCCTTACTCCATTCAGCTGTCTTAGACAGCTGGGTGGAGAGCAGGCACAGACCTGAGTGCCTGCCGGAGCATCGAGGCAGCCCCTTCAGCCAATCCTGGAGCTGCTCTCATGCTGCTTAGCATTACCAGCAGCATGGTAGCAACATCTGAATTGGCGTGGAGAATTGCTCCAGACCAGCACTGAAGGACGGAAGCACGAGGCCAGAGTAGACGAGCCAGTGAAAACACGAGAACTCGAGTGAAGTGTTGGAAGACACAAAAAAGTAGCTCCTTGCACAGGAGCAGTGGATGAACACAAGTACTCGGTCCATGCTCTGAGGGAGGGTCATACTCAAGAAGAGGCATGAGCCATGGACAAACGGGAACGAAGAATACAAGAGTGATGTTAAAGTGAACAAATGGTAAGCCTGTGGGTGGGCTGAAGCTCACTGATTGTATATAACATGTCTCGAAGACACAGTGCATGAGTGCTGGGGGTAGGGAGGGGCATGGTGATTAAAGGCGGCTTTCTGAGTCTTCTGTATTTACTCAGCAAACCTCTACTTATATGCAGCTCTTCTCTCTGGCAGCATGTTTAATTTAAACATGCATTGGCATGAGGGAAAGAAATATCGTTCTATTCCTGCTGCTAGGCCATGGCAGCAGCAGTTTGTCTGCAGTGTTGTACTTTAAAACACAAGTATCTGCAGCCATTTAAACAAGAATCTATTTTGTATTCAGTATCCTGTCCAGAAACAGCGTGAGGGAGGGTGGAAGGAATAAAGCAACACAAGCATGGGCTGCTGTTAAGTAGGGGAATAAAGAAAGACACACAATATAGCACAAACTGTGGAGGGAATGAAGCAACAGGGATGGAGGCGGATGGAAGAAGAGGGAACTAGTAAAACACAAACAAGTTTGTGGAGTGCTCAAAAACAAAAGTAGCCCCTAAAACAGGAGCAGTGGATGGGCACAAGTACTTGGTCCATGCTCCAGTGGAGGGCCAAACATAAGAAGAGGCATGACGCATGCATGCCATGGACAAATGAAAACAAAGGATATGAGAACGATGTTGGAGCAAGCAAATGCTAAGCCTTTGGGGGCGCTAATGCGCACTGATTGTAAATATTTCTCCAAGCGACAGCACATGTCCTGTCTAGCCAAGACCTAAAAGGTATTCATGTGTATTCTATAAATGCTGTCCTTTAAATGTGTGTTTTCTAAACTCGTACACCTGTCGCTTAAAGTGTTGAATCAGCAGCTGCCACGTACTTTTGTGAATTAGACCAGACTGCACTCCTGCAGTTTTCCTGTGTTTGTGGTGCTTGAGAAAACAATAAAGTGTAAGAAGACTGTTATTAAAAGGCTTCACTTTCCCACCCATCATTTGGGACCAGACACAAATGTATGAACACTGAATGAAGAATAACAAGTGCATGCTTTTCAATATTTTTATTCAGTTCACAGAACGGCATCTAGCAGCAGTAACTCGAAGGCCCAGGCTAAGAGGGAGGGGAATGCGTGGTGGTTGGTTTTATGCCTATGTGCAAAGTGTTGCTCCTCTTATCAAAGCTATAGAAAGGTATGACTTGGTGAGTCCGCAGGCGACCCCTCAATTCAATGTCACGTTTTTTAAAGCAGAAAGTGATGAATGTTTTCAAAGACATCAGTATCTGGTTCACTTCCGCCTGGGAGGGAGCCTCGTTTTTCCAGAGTTTGTTGTAGTGTGAGATTTGTGGCAGTCCGAAGTGAAGAAACTGCTTGAAACAAAGGGTGCTGGTGGGCTACCTTAATGGATGGCGGAAAGAAACTCAATAGATTAACTATACATTGAATAAAATGAATTTGGATTTTTCCCTATTCAACGTGGCTGTGTGACAGTATCTTGTTTTTGACAATGGTATCTTCACTTTGGGATTATGGTTTAATGGGGTGCTCATTTCTGCTGTCTCAGCCCCCACAAAGGACATTTTTGAAAATAAGATGGGCAAGCACAGATTGTGTGAGACTTGTCGTTTCTAGAAAGATGGAGTAAAGCAGCTCACCTCACACTCAAGAATGGGTAGACAGTCAAAATATCGAGTTGGAAATATCGACCTACCATAATATCGAGTCTGAAATATCGAAGGAGCATAATATCGAAGGCAAGAATATCGTAGGACAGAATATCGACCCAAGGTAAGTAATATCGAAATACTTAATATCGATGTAAGTAATATCGAAGTTAGTAATATCGATAGCATATATATCGATGTTAATAATTTCGATGACACTAATATCGATATTTGTATTATTTTATAGTTTTTTATTATGTATGTGTTATATGTTTAATTTAAGTATTTAAAATAATTACTATTATATGTGTATACATTTTCTATAATAATATAGAAATTTATAAGGAAATTTGATGTTTTAGTACCGGAGCGGGTTGTGGGTTTATAGGGGAATAGGGTGGGAAGTAATTTAATTATGGTAAGTTGATTAATAATTAGTAGGATTAATTAATTAATTATAATTATTTGCTAATTAATATTGATTAATTGGGAAATAATTAATTGATTAATTGATATATATTTTCTGTAGCGGGATGTGGGTTTATAGGGGAATAGGGTGGGGAGTAATTTAATAATAATTAATTAATTAATATATGTTTTTAAATATTTATAACTAATTAATTGGCAAATAATTAACATTAATTAGTTAATTAATTAATATAATTTTGTACATATTTTAAATTAGTAATTAATTGGTAATTAAATAATATTAGTTAGTTAATTACATTATTAGAGTAATTTATTTATATATATATAATTTTTAGTTACTGTTAATTAATTAATTGGGGAAAAATGATATTAATTATTCAATTATATTAATTACAGCTTATGTGCTAATATATTTACTTTATTGTTATTGTTAATTAATTATTAATTGCTAATTAAATAATATTATTTAACTTTGGGTTAAGGAGTATTTTTAGGGTTCAGGGTCATTTTTGGGTTTTTGGGTAAAGTGGTATTTTGAGTGTTTAGGGTCAGTTTTCAGTTTTTGGGTAAAGGGGTATTTTTAGGGTTCAGGGTCAGTTTTCAGTTTTTGGGTAAAGGGGTATTTTTAGGGTTCAGGGTCAGTTTTCAGTTCATGGGTAAAGGGGTATTTTTAGGGTTCAGGGTCAGTTTTCAGTTCATGGGTAAAGGGGTATTTTTAGGGTTCAGGGTCAGTTTTCAGTTCATGGGTAAAGGGGTATTTTTAGGGTTCAGGGTCAGTTTTCAGTTTTTGGGTAAAGGGGTATTTTTAGGGTTCAGGGTCAGTTTTCAGTTCTTGGGTAAAGGGGTATTTTTAGGGTTCAGGGTCAGTTTTCAGTTTTTGGGTAAAGGGGTATTTTTAGGGTTCAGGGTCAGTTTTCAGTTTTTGGGTAAAGGGGTATTTTTAGCGTTCAGGGTCAGTTTTCAGTTCTTGGGTAAAGGGGTATTTTTAGGGTTCAGGGTCAGTTTTCAGTTTTTGGGTAAAGGGGTATTTTTAGGGTTCAGGGTCAGTTTTCAGTTCTTGGGTAAAGGGGTATTTTTAGGGTTCAGGGTCAGTTTTCAGTTTTTGGGTAAAGGGGTATTTTTAGGGTTCAGGGTCAGTTTTCAGTTTTTGGGTAAAGGGGTATTTTTAGGGTTCAGGGTCAGTTTTCAGTTCTTGGGTAAAGGGGTATTTTTAGGGTTCAGGGTCAGTTTTCAGTTTTTGGGTAAAGGGGTATTTTTAGGGTTCAGGGTCAGTTTTCAATTCGTGGGTAAAGGGGTGGTTTTTGGGTTCAGGGTCAGTTTTCTCGACTGTTGCACTCTCTGGAGTGGGAATAGTAATTTTATCCCTACGCTATCAAACGCTTTCCCTACTGTTCCACTCTCTGGAGTAGGAATAGTAATTTTTACCCTTACGCTATCCAACGTTTTATATAATTAATTGTTAAAATATCACATGTTTATTTTATTTTTTATATTACTTACATTTTATGTATGTTATTGTTTTATGTTTGTACATGTATTAGTAAATTAGAATATATTTCATTAATTTATAAATTAGTAAATTAATTATTAATACTTATTGTTCAGTACATATATATTATATCTTTACTGTATATATTTAATTAATGTATTATTAATATATATGTTTTATTTATTAATTTTAAACATTATTAGATACTTTTAAATATGTATATTTTATTTATTAGTGTTATATACTTACTTTTACATTTATATATATTAAAAAAAAATCGATATTTTGAACATCGATATTTTTTACAACGATATTATTTTTTCGATATTTTTGTACTTACCATGTTGTAGATAGGATGTCGATATTTTTGCCCTCGATATTGTTGACTCGATATTCTTGTAGGTCGATATTTTTGTAGTCGAAATTCTGTCATAGATCCTCAAGAATGGACTACACAAGTGAATCCCCGAAATCAAGTTGGTTGGCGCTGCAGGGCGGAGCCTGCCAGACTGTAGGTTGTCTGATAGTTCGATGAACCATTGTTTCTCAGTGCCGTTCTGTCACAATGATCTTGGTTAAGGTTTAGGGTAAGAGTTATCCCTAAGGCTGAATTTGCTGTTGGGGATACTCTTAGAACTGCTGTTAGTTCTAGGAATACAGTTAGGGCTTTGCTTATGGTTATGATTGGCATAAGGTGTAGGCAGAGGGTTATGGTAGGGATACTGATGCAAGCAGTCTAAGCATTACATTTACAGTTAATGTTTTAAAAATGAGGGTTGGGTTTAGGGTTAGGATAAATTGAGGGTCTCTTTGGATTAGAGAATGGCATTAGATTTAGTCCCATGGCCTGCTTAAGTTGAACATCTAAATGCTAAATCTTTTTTGTGCCTTTGCAATCTTTAATCTATTTAAAGTGTTGTGCACTCTTATGCTTGAAAGTAAAGCGTAACTGATCTTCTTAGACCCATAGAGTACTATGCACAATCTTCCGTCGCAGCATGCAGCGGACAGTGGCTCCTTCCTGGGAGGACGCGTCTGGTTCTGAAGCATCTTACTACCATGGAGGAGAGCACCAGTCTCTCAGACATCCGTGGCTGGGTAGGAGCAAACGCATGGCAGTGACAGTTCAGAGGTTCGTGTTGGTGTTAAATGCTATATGCATGAAATCTCTCTCCAGCGATCCTTTTTATTCCCTGAAAGCATCGACCATTATTATGAAACCATCTTAGGAGTTCTGTCTTGCTTGTAACACAGAGCGGACAATGGTTCGAGCAAGGCGAGCATAATCTGGGGGAGAATATCAGAGTGAACATTGTGAAGATGCATGTTATTTCCCACTTAATTTGGAAATCCAGAAACATACTGCCAGCATAGCCCCTTGCTCTATGCTTACATCAGTGGCGCTGGAAGTAGGGGTATCGAAGGTGAGGCATCACACCCACAAACTTGAGGTGAGGACTGCCAGACACCCTGCCCTGCTGATTACACAGAGCAGACTCTAGCCACTGTTGTCAAAACTGGAAAAAAGCTTCAACATTTAGAGTGGGTATATTCTGTAATGTTTGGATTGTTTAAGAAACTAGCCACGGTTGTCAAAACTGAAAAAAAGCTTCCAGCATTTAGAGTGGGTATATTCTGTGATGTTTGGATTGTTTAAGAAACTAGCCACTGTTGTCAAAACTGGAAAAAAGCTTCAACATTTAGAGTGGGTATATTCTGTGATGTTTGGATTGTTTAAGAAACTAGCCACGGTTGTCAAAACTGAAAAAAAGCTTCCAGCATTTAGAGTGGGTATATTCTGTGATGTTTGGATTGTTTAAGTACTTCTCGTGAAGAAAGCAGCATCAACTAGAGAGGAAATGCAGAACTAATGTCAGATGTTTTGTGGCAAACAAAATACAGGTTCAGTCAGGGCTGGTATCTTTTGGCTGAAATACTTTGGGAAAAGTAGTGTTTGCGCCATTGTGCCTCTTCTCTGATGTGCATTCTCAAGCAGACTGCCTTCCTGGCCATTGGTGTCCAGTCTCCAGTTGTAATTTGATTGTGACCATCAATATCGCGAGAATACACCTAACACACCCTGACCTTATACTGACCCCGTGTCACATGTTGGTGCTGGAATGCGTCACCAGGACGCTGTGCACCTTGCCAGTGTCATGGTGCTCGTCCACCTCCTCTTCTGCGGGCATGGGGTGAGAGAAGCGGCAGCGGAAGACCTCTTTGTAGGCCTTGCGAAAGTTCTCCGACAAGAAGGCGTAGATGATGGGGTTAACGCAGGCGTTGCCGTAGGCCAAGCAGTGCGAGACGATGCGGAGAGCGAAGGAGGCCTCAGTCAGCGGAAAGTTCCCGAACACTACCCACATGGTAACCACGTGATGCGGGAGCCAGGAGATGGTGAAGGCCGCCACCACGGCCAGCACGGTCTGCGTTGTCTGTGGAGGGAAAAGAAAAAGATCTCAGTTATGCAGTCACCAGAACAATCCCGTCACCCCTCTTGGGCTTTACAAATGGACGGACTAGGTCTCTCTCACTAAGTCCATATTGTATCTAAAGTGCCCCAGGCTTGACCGGGACTTCAAACCCTTTCTTAGGCAGTCAGAACCCGCATTACTTTCAGTTTTTTTGAAAACTTTTATTTATGTGTTCAACTAATAGCTGAGTTACTGTCAACATCGTAAGTGCGCACAGTAGATAGCAAAAATTGCTTAAAAACAGTGGAAAGGGCGTTTTTTGTTAACTGTAAAAGGTATTTGCAACTTTTTAATAGTTCCCCTTTGATTCGCGAGATATTGGGTTCTCCAACATATTCTGGAAACCACGGTATACTTAAATATCTCACTTTTTGTGGTGGGTGTGCGAAAACCACCATCTAATGTTACTACGCCTTCTGGGCATTTAGTATGACCACTTATATTAAAGTGTCATTTCTATTCCTTTTTGTTGGCTCTGTAAACTGTTATCAACGAAAATGGAATTTTTATAAACAGTTTCTGTGTTTGGAAGCTTTGAGCGAGTCCAATGTCGGTCTCTCCTTGGGAGAATTGGGGGGGGGGGGCTGAGAGCTGTTGGCAAACAACCAACAGGGGAACTGCAGGATAGCAGTGCCTCGGCTAGCAGCTTAACCGTTTTTCCGTTTCACAAACTTTATTCGACAATTAAGTCATAAAAGTATACATACACATATTACACAAATGTTGATTAAAAAAGTCGTTAAAAATCCATACAATAAATATTTAAAAAGAGTATTAAACTAGAATAGACTATGCCGAATTACAATTTTAAAAAAAAGGATAAAAACAATTTCATCAACATACATTTATCCAGAGGAGTATTGCACAGAAATTCACAAGGGTTAGCCCTAGTATACATAGTCAAATACAGCTTAATCTTCACATAGTTACCGCTGTATATTTTGTGCGGATTACCCAAGCCCATCTCAAGAATTTTGCCACAGCAACAGCAATTCTAGGCGTCGGATCTGTAGTTAGAATTCTCAAAGCCTCAGCATGCCTGTGTATCCCAAGCAGTTTACATAAAGGCTTAATCCACATCGTTCTGGGGGCAGTATACAGGGGACAAAAGAATAAAAAGTGACTTATTGACTCTTGTTCCTCCCCACATTTGGGACATCTGTTGTTTCCACTTTTATCTGCCCATTTAACTGTGAAAGATCTTACTGGAAATGATCCTACCCTAAGCTGGAAATAGAGCTTGCGATCCTGTTGTTTGCCAATAATATCCCAATATTGTTCTAGTTTTGGTTGGGCTTTAATATCCATGAAACGACCAGTTAAATGAGAGGAGAGACCCTCTGACCTCACTTCTATGATCACCATCTCTCAATACTTTTATTTTAGGATGTTTTAGAGGGAAATTGAGCGTTTTCTGGGTCCTCCCATAAATCACTCATTCCTAATTTGAAGAGTATCGACCTGATGTTCTTAAGCCAATGTATTCTTTGGCACGTGTCCTTAGCCATTATCTCCCTTAAACCATGGGCATAATGCTGTAGTTCTTCTGTTGTCCATAAACGGCAAGTATCAACAGAGGGAGGTAGAGTATGGAGATAGGATTCTCACTCCACGGGCACTGATAATTAAACAAGAAGAATCCTACTCAGGGTGTGCACCTCGGGAAGTGTGGGACACCCAGTGTTGTGTTTAATACCCCTCACACACCAACAGGCCCCTTGGTGTCATGCTTCATCATCGGGGTCTTCGCACCCCGCTAGAGGGATGCGGCGTGCTACGACCAGCGGCTGCGCGGGAGCACTAGAGTGGTTGACTATGTGTGGTGTGTGTTATGTGCTTGTGCTGGGGTATGTGGGAGAATGTGAGTGAAGGGTGTGGTGAGGATTAAAAAGACACCTGGCCAGTAGGTTGTAAGAAAAATTTATTCGAAAACTCTGGCTGGTGCTATTAAAAAAAAGTGCAAGGCGAGGTTAGTAGTCTTGATTATGGACTTTACCTCTGGTGTGCGTCAACATGTTTCGGAACTCAGTGTTCCTTCTTCAGGACGGGTGCACAACTTCCCAACCCTACTCACGTGTGTTTTTTTAGTAAAAAATGTTGTTTACTAAATTTTAGAAAAAAGTGAAAATTATTTACAGTGAGAGACTAGGCTATAGTGTGCCTACAGCGGTTTGTCGGGATCATGCAGTTGCATGTCCTGAAAAAGAAAAGAAAAAAGTTTTTGAGTTTGGTTACCACTCGGGAATGGCTCAAACAAGTGCAGTCACTTGGAGCCCCAAACGGTTAAATAAACCTGTAAAAGAAACACAGACACAAAGGATACATAAAAGACACACTTTTTGTTACTAATAGTTCTGAACTCATACTCATTTAGACTGTCATGTTCTGCCTTACGAGCATGTCCAGAAAGCCAGGGTAGGTAGGTGGACTCCTAATCTGTGAAAGGTTTGAAAAAAAGGGGATTTAGTCCTTTCCTCACTATTCTCAGTATGTTCAGTGGATTTTCGTTGTAAAGGAAATTTCTTTCTTTACTCTCATACTCACAGAGTCCGCCAAAGTAGGCCTCTTTCCTCCCTGCTATACTCCGCTGGTAATGTTTAGCGCGCAGGGTTTGTGGTATATATGGGGCCTATGGCGCTCTATGATTCGTTAATTAACGGATGTGATTTTAAGACCATATATGGGACATCCGTCTCTGTGCCTATCATGATCATTGACCTGTTGGAGGGAGTGACGTGTGTCGATCTGGGCATGTAAAATGGGTTAGTGACTCACTTACTTATCGCGCATGCGCATGTTAGGTTGTTTTGATGGGTTTTGACTGTTATGCGCATGAGTAAAAGGTTGCGTGTGATTTAGGTACACTACTCCTCTGTTTACATAGATCTGGCACGGTTCATGATCTGAGCACACAGTATGTGACCTGTGAGTATTATTAAAAGAACCACTTGTACTTGATAAAGTGGGGGGCGGAAAAGGGGAGGTGTGAGCATGGCTACCATTATTTTGCGGAATCAGAAGACAATTTCTGTTACTTCTCCGTTGTTCTATCCGGATAATTGACCCCAGGGAATGTCATCATTCAGGCCGTCCAGATGAGTGCCCAAACGGAAAACCCAGCGCTGTTCTTTTTGAAGTAGGCCATTTTCAGAAGGCAAGCGTTCAATTACGGTCCAGTGCAAGTCGTTGACACAGTGTTGTCTGTCTAAAAAATGCGATGCCATTTTTGTAGTTGTTTTTTTGCATCGCACGTTACTTTTGTGTTCTCCAATTCTTACTTTCACTGGTCGGGATGTCATGCCTATGTATTCAAGGCCACAGGGGCAAGTAATCATATAGACAACATTTTTTGTGTTGCAGTTCGAGAATTGTCTTTGCTCCCATGAAGTGCCATTTCTGAAGTGTATTTCTTTGCTTTTGCGTGTGAGGTGGCAGCTGCTGCAATCTCCGCAGGGGAAATGTCCTTGTACCCCAATGTTGGTTTGTCTGCCCGTGGGGTTTTGGCGAGGTCTTGTGTGGACCAAAATGTCTTTGATATTTCTACCTCTACGGTGTGCATACATCGGTTTTTCAAAGTTTAGCTGACCACAATTCAATATTCTCCAATGTTTATCGATTACTTTCGACACTTCATTCGACAGGGTCGTGTATGTTGTGACATATATTGGTCTTTTCTCTCCTTCCTTTGACTTGGGGTTGTCTTCTAGGAGTGCTTCCCTGTGATTATTCTTTGCCCTCTTCAATGCCCTGTTTATTGTTTTCACTGGGTATTGCCTCTGTATCAATTTCTTCTTGAGGTCCTTTGCCTGGTTATTGAACTGGTTCAGTTCCGTACAGTTTCGTCTGAGGCGTAAGAACTGCCCATAGGGCAGGTTCTCCCTTAGGTGCCTGGGGTGGAAACTGTCGTATCTCAGTAAGCAGTTCCTCGAGGTGGGTTTGAAATGAGTTCGACTTTTCAATCTACCTCCCTCGCTGTATATGTTCAGGTCCAGGAATACCATGCTGGTGTTTGATATTGTGCTCGTGAATTTTAGAAATCGATTCTGATTATTCAGCCATGTTACGAACTCTTGGGCACTCTCCATATTTCCATCCCAGATAATAAAAATATCGTCAATGTACCTCTTCCATGTGTTGATCTGGGAATGGTATGGATTGTCGATGTTGAGGATTTTTGTATGTTCAAGATGGTACACATACAAGCCAGCTAGACTCGGCGCAAAAGTGCTGCCCATGCTTGTCCCATGGGTCTGTAGGTATAGCGTTTGGTCATATTGGAAAAAGTTCTCTTGTAAGGCTATGGAGATGCATTCCATGACCAAATTGCGTGGGGTCTGATATTTCCATCTCTCGCTGAAAAGTACTTCTTCAATAATTTGTAATGTTTCGTCATGCGGGAGGCTTGTGTATAGGCTCTCTACATCGAGGCTTAGTAGGAACTGTCTAGCCGGGTCGAATTGTTTGTCTTCGAGGAGTTGTAATACGGCCTGTGGCCTTGAATACATAGGCATGACATCCCGACCAGTGAAAGTAAGAATTGGAGAACACAAAAGTAACGTGCGATGCAAAAAAACAACTACAAAAATGGCATCGCATTTTTTAGACAGACAACACTGTGTCAACGACTTGCACTGGACCGTAATTGAACGCTTGCCTTCTGAAAATGGCCTACTTCAAAAAGAACAGCGCTGGGTTTTCCGTTTGGGCACTCATCTGGACGGCCTGAATGATGACATTCCCTGGGGTCAATTATCCGGATAGAACAACGGAGAAGTAACAGAAATTGTCTTCTGATTCCGCAAAATAATGGTAGCCATGCTCACACCTCCCCTTTTCCGCCCCCCACTTTATCAAGTACAAGTGGTTCTTTTAATAATACTCACAGGTCACATACTGTGTGCTCAGATCATGAACCGTGCCAGATCTATGTAAACAGAGGAGTAGTGTACCTAAATCACACGCAACCTTTTACTCATGCGCATAACAGTCAAAACCCATCAAAACAACCTAACATGCGCATGCGCGATAAGTAAGTGAGTCACTAACCCATTTTACATGCCCAGATCGACACACGTCACTCCCTCCAACAGGTCAATGATCATGATAGGCACAGAGACGGATGTCCCATATATGGTCTTAAAATCACATCCGTTAATTAACGAATCATAGAGCGCCATAGGCCCCATATATACCACAAACCCTGCGCGCTAAACATTACCAGCGGAGTATAGCAGGGAGGAAAGAGGCCTACTTTGGCGGACTCTGTGAGTATGAGAGTAAAGAAAGAAATTTCCTTTACAACGAAAATCCACTGAACATACTGAGAATAGTGAGGAAAGGACTAAATCCCCTTTTTTTCAAACCTTTCACAGATTAGGAGTCCACCTACCTACCCTGGCTTTCTGGACATGCTCGTAAGGCAGAACATGACAGTCTAAATGAGTATGAGTTCAGAACTATTAGTAACAAAAAGTGTGTCTTTTATGTATCCTTTGTGTCTGTGTTTCTTTTACAGGTTTATTTAACCGTTTGGGGCTCCAAGTGACTGCACTTGTTTGAGCCATTCCCGAGTGGTAACCAAACTCAAAAACTTTTTTCTTTTCTTTTTCAGGACATGCAACTGCATGATCCCGACAAACCGCTGTAGGCACACTATAGCCTAGTCTCTCACTGTAAATAATTTTCACTTTTTTCTAAAATTTAGTAAACAACATTTTTTACTAAAAAAACACACGTGAGTAGGGTTGGGAAGTTGTGCACCCGTCCTGAAGAAGGAACACTGAGTTCCGAAACATGTTGACGCACACCAGAGGTAAAGTCCATAATCAAGACTACTAACCTCGCCTTGCACTTTTTTTTAATAGCACCAGCCAGAGTTTTCGAATAAATTTTTCTTACAACCTACTGGCCAGGTGTCTTTTTAATCCTCACCACACCCTTCACTCACATTCTCCCACATACCCCAGCACAAGCACATAACACACACCACACATAGTCAACCACTCTAGTGCTCCCGCGCAGCCGCTGGTCGTAGCACGCCGCATCCCTCTAGCGGGGTGCGAAGACCCCGATGATGAAGCATGACACCAAGGGGCCTGTTGGTGTGTGAGGGGTATTAAACACAACACTGGGTGTCCCACACTTCCCGAGGTGCACACCCTGAGTAGGATTCTTCTTGTTTAATTATCAGTGCCCGTGGAGTGAGAATCCTATCTCCATACTCTACCTCCCTCTGTTGATACTTGTTGTTCTAGGCAGCGCAGAGCTGCGGGAGTCCTTTTTACTCCGACTACACTGAGACACACACATAAAAGACACACACCGTATTCAATAGAAGCCAGCGGTCCATCTCCTATCTCGCAAATGGAGGACGAGCATGGCCTTACCTTTCCTGAGGATGAAATTGACAAAATCCTATCGGACTCTAACCTCTTCGAGGGTTTGAGCAACCAAGAAACTGGTCCTAACACTAACGACTGGAATGAACTGTTGAACTTGAGACGCAGCCAAATAAAAGCTGCCCTCCATGGCCTTTTCATGACCGAGTACCTGCGCAACAAAATGGCCCCACCAGGACTAATTGTGAAAAACGAGCCCTTTATTTTTCAGAATGACATGGTCTTTAAAAAAGAATGGTCGCTGATTTCCTGGCACTGCTCGAGAGACTGGTTGGTACTTATAGTAAAAACTGCCGCAAGGATAACACATGAACTGAAAATTGAAATCAATAAAATTGAGGTCCAACTCAACACATACATAAGTACAGATGAACTAAAAACCAGACTGGAGGAACTGAACCAGCAGATGACAGAATTCGAGTGTACTTTGAAACAAAGCAAAACAAACAAATTGGCAAAAGATGTAGCCAAATTCACTCCAGAGACCGCATATCCGTATACCAAAGCGGACTATGTCTCCAGAAATACTAACAGTGATGCTGATAGCGACGTCTCAGATAACAGCTCGTCAGGATCAAGCTCTAGTGGCAACAAAGGATCAAGACAAAGACGAGGTGGATGGAGACAACGCAGACAACAATTCCCAAAGCAAAGGGGATGGAGAGGTTACCAGCCTCAAAACCAGTATCCACAATATATGGGCCACCCTCAATTCAACCCCTACCAGTTTGGACCAACTCCAATGGCAATGAACTACCCACAGTGGAACCAAGAATATAATGAGGGTTTCTACGGCCAACAACAGGCTTTCGGAGGTCAACAGCAGCCTTTTTTAGGCACACGCCAAATATCACGAGGGAGAAACCGGAAAGGCAACAACGTGGCATGGCAGGACCAGGAACAGCCCAACACACGAACAACCAGGAGCATGACCGGGTCCCTCCCCAACCAGCCATCGACAAGCAAGAGAGGAACCTAATAGTCAACTTAACACCGTTGAGTCTGACAACAACACAAGAGAGTGTGTTAAACAAGGGTTTGGGGTTCGTACCTACCCACAAACCGGACTTATTCAAACTGAACATGGAACTGCAGGAGTTCTTTCGGAAACTGAAGCTCCAAGCCTTTTTCAAGGATAAACCACCACCGGAGGACAACACAGACACCGGTTTGAGGTTAAAATCAACGTTTAGCCCACCAGACTCAGCGATACCGGTGGAAATATTAACATTTGAAAAAGCAGTCATTACGGAGGTTAATCAGATGAACCCCAATGACCGGAGCACTTTTCACAACACCAGCGGTGAAGAACATCGAGCCCTAAGGGAATTAACAAGTAACAACGATCTGATAATAAAACCAGCGGACAAAGGGGGAGCCATCGTCCTACAAACCCTTGAGACCTATGACATAGAATGCAAACGTCTATTAGCTGACGAGCGCAATTACAGAATCCTTCAAGAAGACCCTACAGAAAGACTACGGATAAAGATCGGAGGTATGGTAGAGGAAGGTCTAACCCATAACTGGCTAAGTAAGAAAGAGGCAGACTTCCTACAACAACCATCACCGAAGATACCGTACTTTTACTGCATACCCAAAATTCACAAGAACATCAGCAATCCACCGGGGAGACCTATCGTCTCCGGGATAGGGTCGATTCTCGAACCACTATCTAAGTTTGCTGACGCCTTCTTGCGCCCTCTGGTTCAATCCACCAGCACCTACCTCAAGGACACCAAAGCCGTATTACAACTCCTCGAAGACAAACAATTCGACCCGGCTAGACAGTTCCTACTAAGCCTCGATGTAGAGAGCCTATACACAAGCCTCCCGCATGACGAAACATTACAAATTATTGAAGAAGTACTTTTCAGCGAGAGATGGAAATATCAGACCCCACGCAATTTGGTCATGGAATGCATCTCCATAGCCTTACAAGAGAACTTTTTCCAATATGACCAAACGCTATACCTACAGACCCATGGGACAAGCATGGGCAGCACTTTTGCGCCGAGTCTAGCTGGCTTGTATGTGTACCATCTTGAACATACAAAAATCCTCAACATCGACAATCCATACCATTCCCAGATCAACACATGGAAGAGGTACATTGACGATATTTTTATTATCTGGGATGGAAATATGGAGAGTGCCCAAGAGTTCGTAACATGGCTGAATAATCAGAATCGATTTCTAAAATTCACGAGCACAATATCAAACACCAGCATGGTATTCCTGGACCTGAACATATACAGCGAGGGAGGTAGATTGAAAAGTCGAACTCATTTCAAACCCACCTCGAGGAACTGCTTACTGAGATACGACAGTTTCCACCCCAGGCACCTAAGGGAGAACCTGCCCTATGGGCAGTTCTTACGCCTCAGACGAAACTGTACGGAACTGAACCAGTTCAATAACCAGGCAAAGGACCTCAAGAAGAAATTGATACAGAGGCAATACCCAGTGAAAACAATAAACAGGGCATTGAAGAGGGCAAAGAATAATCACAGGGAAGCACTCCTAGAAGACAACCCCAAGTCAAAGGAAGGAGAGAAAAGACCAATATGTGTCACAACATACACGACCCTGTCGAATGAAGTGTCGAAAGTAATCGATAAACATTGGAGAATATTGAATTGTGGTCAGCTAAACTTTGAAAAACCGATGTATGCACACCGTAGAGGTAGAAATATCAAAGACATTTTGGTCCACACAAGACCTCGCCAAAACCCCACGGGCAGACAAACCAACATTGGGGTACAAGGACATTTCCCCTGCGGAGATTGCAGCAGCTGCCACCTCACACGCAAAAGCAAAGAAATACACTTCAGAAATGGCACTTCATGGGAGCAAAGACAATTCTCGAACTGCAACACAAAAAATGTTGTCTATATGATTACTTGCCCCTGTGGCCTTGAATACATAGGCATGACATCCCGACCAGTGAAAGTAAGAATTGGAGAACACAAAAGTAACGTGCGATGCAAAAAAACAACTACAAAAATGGCATCGCATTTTTTAGACAGACAACACTGTGTCAACGACTTGCACTGGACCGTAATTGAACGCTTGCCTTCTGAAAATGGCCTACTTCAAAAAGAACAGCGCTGGGTTTTCCGTTTGGGCACTCATCTGGACGGCCTGAATGATGACATTCCCTGGGGTCAATTATCCGGATAGAACAACGGAGAAGTAACAGAAATTGTCTTCTGATTCCGCAAAATAATGGTAGCCATGCTCACACCTCCCCTTTTCCGCCCCCCACTTTATCAAGTACAAGTGGTTCTTTTAATAATACTCACAGGTCACATACTGTGTGCTCAGATCATGAACCGTGCCAGATCTATGTAAACAGAGGAGTAGTGTACCTAAATCACACGCAACCTTTTACTCATGCGCATAACAGTCAAAACCCATCAAAACAACCTAACATGCGCATGCGCGATAAGTAAGTGAGTCACTAACCCATTTTACATGCCCAGATCGACACACGTCACTCCCTCCAACAGGTCAATGATCATGATAGGCACAGAGACGGATGTCCCATATATGGTCTTAAAATCACATCCGTTAATTAACGAATCATAGAGCGCCATAGGCCCCATATATACCACAAACCCTGCGCGCTAAACATTACCAGCGGAGTATAGCAGGGAGGAAAGAGGCCTACTTTGGCGGACTCTGTGAGTATGAGAGTAAAGAAAGAAATTTCCTTTACAACGAAAATCCACTGAACATACTCAGAATAGTGAGGAAAGGACTAAATCCCCTTTTTTTCAAACCTTTCACAGATTAGGAGTCCACCTACCTACCCTGGCTTTCTGGACATGCTCGTAAGGCAGAACATGACAGTCTAAATGAGTATGAGTTCAGAACTATTAGTAACAAAAAGTGTGTCTTTTATGTATCCTTTGTGTCTGTGTTTCTTTTACAGGTTTATTTAACCGTTTGGGGCTCCAAGTGACTGCACTTGTTTGAGCCATTCCCGAGTGGTAACCAAACTCAAAAACTTTTTTCTTTTCTTTTTCAGGACATGCAACTGCATGATCCCGACAAACCGCTGTAGGCACACTATAGCCTAGTCTCTCACTGTAAATAATTTTCACTTTTTTCTAAAATTTAGTAAACAACATTTTTTACTAAAAAAACACACGTGAGTAGGGTTGGGAAGTTGTGCACCCGTCCTGAAGAAGGAACACTGAGTTCCGAAACATGTTGACGCACACCAGAGGTAAAGTCCATAATCAAGACTACTAACCTCGCCTTGCACTTTTTTTTAATAGCACCAGCCAGAGTTTTCGAATAAATTTTTCTTACAACCTACTGGCCAGGTGTCTTTTTAATCCTCACCACACCCTTCACTCACATTCTCCCACATACCCCAGCACAAGCACATAACACACACCACACATAGTCAACCACTCTAGTGCTCCCGCGCAGCCGCTGGTCGTAGCACGCCGCATCCCTCTAGCGGGGTGCGAAGACCCCGATGATGAAGCATGACACCAAGGGGCCTGTTGGTGTGTGAGGGGTATTAAACACAACACTGGGTGTCCCACACTTCCCGAGGTGCACACCCTGAGTAGGATTCTTCTTGTTTAATTATCAGTGCCCGTGGAGTGAGAATCCTATCTCCATACTCTACCTCCCTCTGTTGATACTTGTTGTTCTAGGCAGCGCAGAGCTGCGGGAGTCCTTTTTACTCCGACTACACTGAGACACACACATAAAAGACACACACCGTATTCAATAGAAGCCAGCGGTCCATCTCCTATCTCGCAAATGGAGGACGAGCATGGCCTTACCTTTCCTGAGGATGAAATTGACAAAATCCTATCGGACTCTAACCTCTTCGAGGGTTTGAGCAACCAAGAAACTGGTCCTAACACTAACGACTGGAATGAACTGTTGAACTTGAGACGCAGCCAAATAAAAGCTGCCCTCCATGGCCTTTTCATGACCGAGTACCTGCGCAACAAAATGGCCCCACCAGGACTAATTGTGAAAAACGAGCCCTTTATTTTTCAGAATGACATGGTCTTTAAAAAAGAATGGTCGCTGATTTCCTGGCACTGCTCGAGAGACTGGTTGGTACTTATAGTAAAAACTGCCGCAAGGATAACACATGAACTGAAAATTGAAATCAATAAAATTGAGGTCCAACTCAACACATACATAAGTACAGATGAACTAAAAACCAGACTGGAGGAACTGAACCAGCAGATGACAGAATTCGAGTGTACTTTGAAACAAAGCAAAACAAACAAATTGGCAAAAGATGTAGCCAAATTCACTCCAGAGACCGCATATCCGTATACCAAAGCGGACTATGTCTCCAGAAATACTAACAGTGATGCTGATAGCGACGTCTCAGATAACAGCTCGTCAGGATCAAGCTCTAGTGGCAACAAAGGATCAAGACAAAGACGAGGTGGATGGAGACAACGCAGACAACAATTCCCAAAGCAAAGGGGATGGAGAGGTTACCAGCCTCAAAACCAGTATCCACAATATATGGGCCACCCTCAATTCAACCCCTACCAGTTTGGACCAACTCCAATGGCAATGAACTACCCACAGTGGAACCAAGAATATAATGAGGGTTTCTACGGCCAACAACAGGCTTTCGGAGGTCAACAGCAGCCTTTTTTAGGCACACGCCAAATATCACGAGGGAGAAACCGGAAAGGCAACAACGTGGCATGGCAGGACCAGGAACAGCCCAACACACGAACAACCAGGAGCATGACCGGGTCCCTCCCCAACCAGCCATCGACAAGCAAGAGAGGAACCTAATAGTCAACTTAACACCGTTGAGTCTGACAACAACACAAGAGAGTGTGTTAAACAAGGGTTTGGGGTTCGTACCTACCCACAAACCGGACTTATTCAAACTGAACATGGAACTGCAGGAGTTCTTTCGGAAACTGAAGCTCCAAGCCTTTTTCAAGGATAAACCACCACCGGAGGACAACACAGACACCGGTTTGAGGTTAAAATCAACGTTTAGCCCACCAGACTCAGCGATACCGGTGGAAATATTAACATTTGAAAAAGCAGTCATTACGGAGGTTAATCAGATGAACCCCAATGACCGGAGCACTTTTCACAACACCAGCGGTGAAGAACATCGAGCCCTAAGGGAATTAACAAGTAACAACGATCTGATAATAAAACCAGCGGACAAAGGGGGAGCCATCGTCCTACAAACCCTTGAGACCTATGACATAGAATGCAAACGTCTATTAGCTGACGAGCGCAATTACAGAATCCTTCAAGAAGACCCTACAGAAAGACTACGGATAAAGATCGGAGGTATGGTAGAGGAAGGTCTAACCCATAACTGGCTAAGTAAGAAAGAGGCAGACTTCCTACAACAACCATCACCGAAGATACCGTACTTTTACTGCATACCCAAAATTCACAAGAACATCAGCAATCCACCGGGGAGACCTATCGTCTCCGGGATAGGGTCGATTCTCGAACCACTATCTAAGTTTGCTGACGCCTTCTTGCGCCCTCTGGTTCAATCCACCAGCACCTACCTCAAGGACACCAAAGCCGTATTACAACTCCTCGAAGACAAACAATTCGACCCGGCTAGACAGTTCCTACTAAGCCTCGATGTAGAGAGCCTATACACAAGCCTCCCGCATGACGAAACATTACAAATTATTGAAGAAGTACTTTTCAGCGAGAGATGGAAATATCAGACCCCACGCAATTTGGTCATGGAATGCATCTCCATAGCCTTACAAGAGAACTTTTTCCAATATGACCAAACGCTATACCTACAGACCCATGGGACAAGCATGGGCAGCACTTTTGCGCCGAGTCTAGCTGGCTTGTATGTGTACCATCTTGAACATACAAAAATCCTCAACATCGACAATCCATACCATTCCCAGATCAACACATGGAAGAGGTACATTGACGATATTTTTATTATCTGGGATGGAAATATGGAGAGTGCCCAAGAGTTCGTAACATGGCTGAATAATCAGAATCGATTTCTAAAATTCACGAGCACAATATCAAACACCAGCATGGTATTCCTGGACCTGAACATATACAGCGAGGGAGGTAGATTGAAAAGTCGAACTCATTTCAAACCCACCTCGAGGAACTGCTTACTGAGATACGACAGTTTCCACCCCAGGCACCTAAGGGAGAACCTGCCCTATGGGCAGTTCTTACGCCTCAGACGAAACTGTACGGAACTGAACCAGTTCAATAACCAGGCAAAGGACCTCAAGAAGAAATTGATACAGAGGCAATACCCAGTGAAAACAATAAACAGGGCATTGAAGAGGGCAAAGAATAATCACAGGGAAGCACTCCTAGAAGACAACCCCAAGTCAAAGGAAGGAGAGAAAAGACCAATATGTGTCACAACATACACGACCCTGTCGAATGAAGTGTCGAAAGTAATCGATAAACATTGGAGAATATTGAATTGTGGTCAGCTAAACTTTGAAAAACCGATGTATGCACACCGTAGAGGTAGAAATATCAAAGACATTTTGGTCCACACAAGACCTCGCCAAAACCCCACGGGCAGACAAACCAACATTGGGGTACAAGGACATTTCCCCTGCGGAGATTGCAGCAGCTGCCACCTCACACGCAAAAGCAAAGAAATACACTTCAGAAATGGCACTTCATGGGAGCAAAGACAATTCTCGAACTGCAACACAAAAAATGTTGTCTATATGATTACTTGCCCCTGTGGCCTTGAATACATAGGCATGACATCCCGACCAGTGAAAGTAAGAATTGGAGAACACAAAAGTAACGTGCGATGCAAAAAAACAACTACAAAAATGGCATCGCATTTTTTAGACAGACAACACTGTGTCAACGACTTGCACTGGACCGTAATTGAACGCTTGCCTTCTGAAAATGGCCTACTTCAAAAAGAACAGCGCTGGGTTTTCCGTTTGGGCACTCATCTGGACGGCCTGAATGATGACATTCCCTGGGGTCAATTATCCGGATAGAACAACGGAGAAGTAACAGAAATTGTCTTCTGATTCCGCAAAATAATGGTAGCCATGCTCACACCTCCCCTTTTCCGCCCCCCACTTTATCAAGTACAAGTGGTTCTTTTAATAATACTCACAGGTCACATACTGTGTGCTCAGATCATGAACCGTGCCAGATCTATGTAAACAGAGGAGTAGTGTACCTAAATCACACGCAACCTTTTACTCATGCGCATAACAGTCAAAACCCATCAAAACAACCTAACATGCGCATGCGCGATAAGTAAGTGAGTCACTAACCCATTTTACATGCCCAGATCGACACACGTCACTCCCTCCAACAGGTCAATGATCATGATAGGCACAGAGACGGATGTCCCATATATGGTCTTAAAATCACATCCGTTAATTAACGAATCATAGAGCGCCATAGGCCCCATATATACCACAAACCCTGCGCGCTAAACATTACCAGCGGAGTATAGCAGGGAGGAAAGAGGCCTACTTTGGCGGACTCTGAGAGTATGAGAGTAAAGAAAGAAATTTCCTTTACAACGAAAATCCACTGAACATACTGAGAATAGTGAGGAAAGGACTAAATCCCCTTTTTTTCAAACCTTTCACAGATTAGGAGTCCACCTACCTACCCTGGCTTTCTGGACATGCTCGTAAGGCAGAACATGACAGTCTAAATGAGTATGAGTTCAGAACTATTAGTAACAAAAAGTGTGTCTTTTATGTATCCTTTGTGTCTGTGTTTCTTTTACAGGTTTATTTAACCGTTTGGGGCTCCAAGTGACTGCACTTGTTTGAGCCATTCCCGAGTGGTAACCAAACTCAAAAACTTTTTTCTTTTCTTTTTCAGGACATGCAACTGCATGATCCCGACAAACCGCTGTAGGCACACTATAGCCTAGTCTCTCACTGTAAATAATTTTCACTTTTTTCTAAAATTTAGTAAACAACATTTTTTACTAAAAAAAAACACACGTGAGTAGGGTTGGGAAGTTGTGCACCCGTCCTGAAGAAGGAACACTGAGTTCCGAAACATGTTGACGCACACCAGAGGTAAAGTCCATAATCAAGACTACTAACCTCGCCTTGCACTTTTTTTTAATAGCACCAGCCAGAGTTTTCGAATAAATTTTTCTTACAACCTACTGGCCAGGTGTCTTTTTAATCCTCACCACACCCTTCACTCACATTCTCCCACATACCCCAGCACAAGCACATAACACACACCACACATAGTCAACCACTCTAGTGCTCCCGCGCAGCCGCTGGTCGTAGCACGCCGCATCCCTCTAGCGGGGTGCGAAGACCCCGATGATGAAGCATGACACCAAGGGGCCTGTTGGTGTGTGAGGGGTATTAAACACAACACTGGGTGTCCATAAACGGCGCCAGTAAAGGACTGGGCGCAGAAAGGCAAGATCCTGGACCACCTTTTTTCCAAGATCTCACATTAGCGGTATTAACGGGGTACTTATGGGAACGCTAGTAGCTTTTCGGAGGAATTCATTTTCAGCTTGCGTTAGCTTTCTAAGATCTTCAAAACCCCAGAGTTCGGCTCCATATAGGGCCGAACCTAAGATCTTCAGCCCGTATATTTCCAATAAGGGGCAAATGGGCTTAGTTGTTGAGGAGGTGAATTTTTTCAAGAGAATGCCTGCCTGCTGGGGAAGTTTTAGGACCGCAATGTCCAATTGGTTAGACCACCCCAGATCTTTCTGAAGGGTGACCCCCAGGTAGGTGAAAGCATCTACCCGCTCCAGCGGGGAACCATTCATATTAATCAGCCCTCTAAAAGATCTAGTTTTACGGCCAGTCAGAACCACATACTTAGTTTTTGTGGTATTTATTTCTAGGCCCCTATTTACACAAAAATCTTCAAACCGCTTCAGTGCTTGCTGGAGTCCACTCGGAGTCTTTGAGATGATGAGAGTGTCGTCCGCGAACATGAGGATCGGGACCCGCTCACCGGACATCGCAGGGGCATCAGTCAGAACCAGGGAGAGGAAATGTACTACCCCATTCACGAAGAGTGAGAATAAGGTAGGCGCCATAACGCAACCCTGCCTCACTACACGCTCCACCGGAAAGGGCTCAGCAACCTCCCCCTGGGAACCCCACCATATCCGAGCGAAGGTATCCTCATGTAGGCAGACAATCAAACTCAGCAATTCAGGTGCCATCCCCAGGTCTTCTAGAACTTTCCATAGTGTATTACGAGGGACCAGGTCATAAGCCGCTTTTAAGTCAACAAAAATGGCATACAAAGTACCCTTTTCCAGGACCACGGTACGCCAGTATAACATAATAAACCGGAAAACCTGGTCTATGGTACTTGTTTTTGGGCGGAAACCAGTCTGGAGGTGACTTAAAATATTGTCATTATCCATCCAGGACTGAATTCTGCCCAAAACCAGCCGTCCCATGATTTTTTGTAAGCAGTCAATTAGACTTATTGGTCTATAATTGGCTGTAAGTGACTTATCACCCTTTTTATAGACCGGCACAATTTCTGCCCCTTTCCATGAGATGGGCACTTCCATCCCTTGGGCTATGGCGTTTGCCACATACAAAATATATCATCGCTAGCGCCCTCTGTTGTTCAGAAATAGATCTGGGGGACACAATCCATTCTGGTAGCACGACCCTCAGTGACTTGGTCCAATACCCTATCCACATCATTCAAGGAGAAGATAGGTTCCTTGTACACAATATGGACAAAGGCTCCTTCGCTAATACCAGTGGCACTAGCAGCATATTGGGGCTTGAAATAGTCGACCCAAGTATTGTGGTCAACATTATTATGAGGGCTTTCTCGATGTCCTCCCCTATCCCATTTAAAGATTTCCCAAAAAAGTTTGGGATTCTTTGCAGAGCACGCCACTTTCAAATCCTGCCACAGGCTCTCTTTCCAGTCCCTTTTAGCAGAAAGTTGCTTGAGCCTGTAGTTCGCACGAGCCAGTCTTAATGTACTCATATCTTTAGACTTCAGGGCTAGACCTAATTCCCTCCTAGCTTGGTGACAGGAGCTATTATACCAGCTCTCTGTTTTTTTAACTGGGATTCTTCTTTTTCCTAACCTAGGTTTACAGAAGTATGTTTTCAGTTTAGTAAAGAGCCTATTGTGTGCCTCTAGTAAAAGATAAGGGGGAGAACCTTTCAATATTACGTCCTCCATAGCCTTTAAGGCCCCTTCCAGGTCTCCCTCGATAATACTAATTATTTCCTGATGCTCTGCGACTTGACACCATTTAAGGTGTCCCTCATCGTTTGCCAAAACTAAATCCGGGTAACAATGCCCTTGATGTGCATCAGCCCCTGTATGAATGCCCAAGGTAAACTTTGCACTCAGAGGGTTATGGTCGCTTTCAATACGGGACACTACCTCCATATCGAGGAGAGTGGACCACATCTTGAGAGGGACAAGTAAATAGTCAATGTTGCTTGCCCTAGCACCATTGTCAAAGGTTTCCTTTCCCATTTTATCTGAGAGTGGGCGCCCATTGGCAGCCCTCAACTCGTTTTCCAAACAGAAGCCCTTTAACTGGATAGCAGCCTCAGTCCATTTTTTTTACAGGTTTAGTACTGAGCTGGGGACCTCCCCACCTAGCGTTCTCTTCCTCTGTCAGATGGATATCGTCCAAACCAAGGGGTTTAAAAGTGGTATTGAAGTCACCAGCAATCAATGACATTATGTTATTTGGGGTAGCCTGTAGTAATGTATCAAGTTTAGCTACAACTTCCGATTTCTTACCGCCTTGAAGCCCCCTAGCATACAGATTAAAAATGTCGATTTGTAAATTTGCATGAAAACTAAATCTAACACCAAGAATGTCATCACATACAATAGGGAGCAACTGGGTATTACATTTTAGGGACTGCTTGACCCATATAACTAAACCCCCCATAGGTTGCCCTTTAGTTTTTTTTACAGCAGGGACAAAAAAATTAAAATAGCCAACTCTAAACATCGGTTCAACCGCCCAAACTTCTTGAAACAAACAAATGTCAAAGTGGTCAATAAAATCTGCCCAAGCCTGCGAATTAAGTTTCGACCCCAAACCTGCCATATTCCAAGAAAGCAGCGATGTCCGGCATGGTGGTCCATCTGGTAATGTGGCCAGTTTGCCCCGTACGGGTTGTCCCCCTAAGCAAGAATGTATATTATACTGTGTGTTAAAGGACTGATCTACCTCTGAAGCCTCAAGGATACTATCACATATGGTGCTTTGACCAACCTCAACCAACCCTTCATCTTTACTACAGTGGACGGGCACATTCCCTTTCCCTTCCATCCCCTCCCCTACTACCCAAAATGGACTTTTTTTGTTCATACTGTCAATCACAGTCCCCTAGCCCCAACAGGGTCTGAAATCTGTTGAACAACCTTATGTCCCCTAAGGGGCAAAAATTAGAAACTGACCCCTGAGAAAACATATCCCTCTCACAGGAAACTGGAATAGGGGGGCCATAGAAATAAGCTAAACTTGTATCCCATTAGACATATCATTATGAGACCAATTACAGATGAAGTTGACACACATCTGGTCTCTAAAATTAATAACGATACAGTCTCCTGCAACCGTCTTACATCCCTTGCCTATCCAGTTGACTCTCCTGACACCTATAATTTCAGCTCGCATGTTCACTGGCAATGGGCGGTGTTTATTTAGCCAGAAAATACATTTATGCTTTAAATCTTGGTATGATTCTCGTTTCCCACGGGCTAGTGGGGGGATCCCTACCAAAACTACCACAAAAGGGGCTGATTGGGGAGGGAGCTCAATATATGGTAGGGAAGGCTCGCTATGGGCCCTGGTTGAGGCAGGTAAATTTGTCTGTTTATCCTTCAACTTAGTTCCATCGCCCAAAGGTCTCTCTTTGTTTATTGGCTTCGTTCCCACCCCTGTGTGATTAAGTACCGGGGAAGTATCTGCCTGTGACAAGGTGGTTTGTGGCGTCAAACTAGCTTGGTGTATGTTTCCCACTCCCGTTTGAGCGGCTGGTTGTAAATCAACCATTTGCCCCTTATCAACAGCCAAAATAGGCCTTGCAGTCTGGCTTAACCCGGTATCACTGTTAGAATTAGATGGACCATTGGCTACAATAGATTTTGGCCTTGAAATATAAATGCCACAACTTGGTCCTGCCTGTTTCTGAGCTGATGCCAACGAAAGTTCAAGGCACACCAGTCTGTTTTCAATGGAGTCCAGCCGTTCGTGCAATGGGTGACACATTTTCTTAAAGGTGCCCTCCATTCTTTTCCAGAAAAAAGGACCCAACTCCGTGTATGGATCCTCCCCCCTATTGTCCAAACGATTTCCCTGCCCACTTCTGTCAACCCCATCCAATTGTACGGGGGTAGTTGGTGACATCACTGCTGGGTCATCAGGTGGACCATTACTTTTGAAAAATCTTCCATTTTTCCCACCAGCATTGGTTTGAGGACCAGGGTGTTTCCTTTTTGTTTGCTCCCTCCCCTTTGGCTGGACCATAATGGCTTTAACTTGACCAGCAGATCGAGTCATAATTTTAGGGGATGGATCTTTAACTATGTCGGTGCTGGGCACTCCTTCTCTTGGGTAGTTGTCACTTATGTTCATGATCGTTGCTGATTGAGATGGGGAAGAGGTTACCACTCCTGAGGGAGGAAGCGAGCCCTGCGAGTTAGGTTCTAAGTGGGTTGGTGGTCTGGCATGTGCCAGGGGGCCAAGTGAAGACCTTTTATAGAAGGATGTGTCCAAGGACAGTCTTTTTTCGGTGAGTCCTATATCCTTGGCAAGTGCAGTTGATACCCTTATAAGAAAATTGTCAAGAGTTCCTAATAGTGAACCACCAGTTGATTTCCTACAGCTAGGATCACCATCTTGTAAAGTAGCCATCCTTTCAGTACCTTGTGTAATACTCTATTCGGTATCAGATGAATTCCAATGTGACACTGACCTTGTTTATGCTGTGGCAGGTGTCAGAGGGGTGGCCAGTCTCGTCCTTATACGGCCTTAAACAGGCCCGCCCTTGGCCCGGGCTTCGCCCGGCACGTCCCGCGAAGCGGGCCTCTGCGCCTGCTTTATGCACCTCCTTGTGGTCCCGGGGCGGCGGCGCGGAGAATGGCGTTTGCTGAATCTTGGCCGGTGGCGGCGTTCGATGTGGCCCTCTGGACTCTTGGCGGTGGCGGCGTCCCAAACAGGTAAGCTTTCTGGCAGTTTTCCCCCTCTCCGCCGGCCTCTGCGCCTGCTTTATGCACCTCCTGGTGCGGGCCCGGCGTTAGCGGTGCGCGCTGCCGCTGTGCCTGCCGGGAGTTGTGGTCCAGGGGCGGCGGCGCGGAGAATGGCGTTTGCTGACTCTTGGCCAGTGGCGGCGTTCGATATGGCCCTCTGGACTCTTGGCGGTGGCGGTGTCCCAAACAGGTAAGCTTTCTGGCAGTTTTCCCCCTCTCCGCCGGCCTCTGCGCCTGCTTTATGCACCTCCTGGTGCGGGCGCGGCATCAGCGGTGCGCGCCGCCGCTGTGCCTGCCGGGAGTTGTGGTCCCGGGGCGGCAGCCCGTAGAATGGCGTTTGCTGACTCTTGGCCGGTGGCGGCGTTCGATGTGGCCCTCTGGACTCTTGGCGGTGGCGGCGTCCTGACCAGGGAAGCTTTCTGGTAGTTTTCCCTAAACCACTTTAGAGCAGAACAGATGCAGACACTCAACATCTATGCCCACATTGACGTAAATAATGCTTACATGCAAACATGCACACAGAGCACAATATTTAAGGACATCCATACACACAGATCGAAAGATGTGCCATGTTAATTTGGATGCATGAAGAGCACTGTATGCTGTTTTAAGAACATCTGAGAGTGCCAGAGGGAACAGGTGAGTAGCAAGGGGGGTACAAGGGAAAGGGATTAGGAACCTTAGGAATAAGACACTCTTCCCCAAAAAGGGATCAGGAGTTGGTGCATGACGTTAGGCTTCTGCTTGACAAGCAGGAGAGGAAAATAGGCTGCAAGATAGTGAAAGAGAGAATAGAAGGTAGGAGGTCTAAACCAAAGTTGATGAGAACTCAAGTCCTGTTGGACAGTTAGGAATTGTAAAATGGAAAAGAGAGATGCAAGTCTGGGAGATCCTGGTACCCATATCCATGCATCCAAAAAGGAAACACAGAGGGGCACACATACGCAGCCCCACACAACCCAGAACCTGCCAGACAGCACACAAGTAGGCAAAAACAGCAGAAGGATAGACTTAAAATTTGGACCCTTTGCTGACGAAATCAAGTTGGAGAACAAGGAAGGGTTGGTATCAATGCCCAATCAATCCTTTGCCTTTACTTGACAAATAAGTTAAATGGGAGATGACATTCTTCAGTCTCTGTGCTCATACAATTACTGCCCTCTTTAGACGGATCACCTTTCAATTACAATGCAGTGCCCTCTGCTTGCCAATTTAATCCTATGTACAATATAACATACAAATATCCTGGCACTCAAAAGTAATGATTCTTATTCGTATTTGTATATGGCCAAAACAAACTGCATTGAATAATGTCAAAATATCACTGGCAAAAGACAGATTTGGATTTGTACAAAAAATATGATTTTTTAATTTAGAAAGACATTGTGTGAAACATCACAGTTTTTAAACAAGACCAAGAGAGGACCATTGTCCCTAAAATAAATGTAACATTGAAGAGACTGTTCATAAAAAGCTGGTTGTAGCCTTATGGTCTTGATCCAAATGAGCAACAGCCGACACATGTTTCGTCATATCAAGTGAATTCCTCAAGGCTGCGAAGACAATGGCATAGTCTTAATTTACACTTAATGCGTATGTATAAAAACATGCCCCAATTACTTGGGATTCATTTTCCTATGAAGGGAAGGTACATTTTGTAGAAGTGATTAAGACCAGAAAAAGAAGGTGCTACAAGATGAGATGAGAAATTGTTTTTCAAAAAATATCTTGAAGTGATAACCACCACGAAGGATGGAAAAATGATTAAGAAAGAGAGATTGAACCATTGCCACACCGTGCACCAAATTAATATCAACCAATGTGTTATGACCATTAATGGTCTTGGTTCCTTGACTGTAATCAAATCACTAACCTTTTTCAAATTTTAAAGGTTTCAATGGCTGCACATATATTTTTGTTTTTCCCGATGTCTTCTCAGACAAAGAACAATTGTATCCAATGAAAAATTCTGTGAACAAATGTATAATCACAGCGTCTCAGTTTCAAAGATCAGTAATGGCACTAATTTGAACATAAACTTGTTATGTATATAGTAATGCCGACACTCACTTCCTAATTTATAAGAATTCCTCCTCCTATTCTTTGATTCAAATCACGGGAGAACTGCCAGCACAGTTAGTTCAAAAAGTCACTAGCAAAGGTTTTCTAGTAGACAAACGAGATGGGGAGATTATACATTAGATAACCCATCCCATCACTCCAATAGATGATTACATTTTTCATACATCCACTATATCTGTATTATGTCCCAAATTGTACGTGTTCCAACAGTTTGATCGGCCCAAAGAGTTTTTAATGAATTGAGTACCCATTGGCAAATTCTTCATTCCATCATGCGAATACCTTTACTCAAAGATAAAGAAATTTAATTCTGTAAAAAGTTTTTTCAGATATTTGTTTAAGGAGTTTTTAAAACGATCATGTCTATGGAGGCAGTGTCATTTTCCTAAATCCGAGCTATACTTACTTCTATAGTCCCTTGTGTGAGGTACACATTATATGATTCCCGACAGGCTGTGATAGGCCCCTGAGAAGTGAAACATGTTATTGAAGAACGTAAGATTTTAGTTCCTCTAATAATAATAATGTCCATAGATATTCTGAAGTAAAAAATCATGGATATATCTCAACATTATTTGGCAAGTCAGCACCTATGTCGCTGAGCAGTGTTTTTCCCAAGTCTCCCTGGTATCAGTGCAAGTGATGAAAGCTAGGTATTGAAGTGCTCTTTCAAATTACAGTCACCACTCGTGACATTCAGTGCTAAATCTCTATTCCTATTGCCTCATACATATTTCTTTGATTGCCAATAGTAAAAAATATTGCATGTCTTGTACTCCAGTATGACTTAAAACATTAATGTCACCCGTTTGTCAGCAAGTTAGTTGTGAAACTCTGATTAACAACTTCCTATTTAAGTAACCTCTATTTTTCAAAAAAAGAAGGGTAAAGCTGCGAAGAATACCGAAAACCCTTCGTAGCCAGTAAACAAATTGTGTTAGACAATACTAAATTGGCCTGGCTAGATGAACGAACGAAAGGGGCTCTAACAATTCGATTCTGTCACTCACTGTGTGTTCTATGAGAAGTTCCAGCGGCGTGGGCTCGGCAGGACGCGTCCGGTAGGAGACCAAGATAACATTAGCGGTCTTTATTTATGTCGAATGGAAAGATTATATTTCTTTCTCTTTGGGGAAAAGTATTCGCATGATGGAATGAAGAATGTGCAAATGGGGACGAACACAATTCATTAAAAACTCTTTTGGCCGATCATACTTTGGATCATGTATAATTTGGGACATAATACAGGTATAGTGGATGTATGAAAACATTTAATCATCTAGTGGAGTGATGGGATGGGTTATCTAATGTATAATCTCCCCATCTCATTTGTCTACTAGAAAACCTTTACTAGAGACTTTTTTAAATCAGGAAGTGAGTGTCGGCATTCTAATTTCATAACAAGTTTATGTTCAAATTAGTGCCTTTACTGATCTTTGAAACTGAGACACTGTGATTATACATTTGTTTCACAGAAATTTTTCATAGGATACAATTGTTCTTTGTTTGAGAAGACATCGGGAATCAAAAATATATGTGCAGCCATTGAAACCTTTAAATTTGAAAAAGGTTAGTGATTTGATTACGGTCAAGGAACCACGACCATTAATGGTCATTAATGATCATAACACATTGGTTGATATTAAGGGGGTATGATGATGGGAGGACTTAGTCCGCCCGCCATCCTACCGGGCCTCGGGATCGCCCGCCATAAGGGCGGGGGTCCCGTGACTGGTATTAGGATGCGGCCGCCACAGTGGCGTCCGCATACTGCATTTATAATATTGTGGCGGGAGGTGCTCTCTGCACCGCCCGCCACAATGCCATAAATGCATGTAACAAGTATCAACAGAGGGAGGTAGAGTATGGAGATAGGATTCTCACTCCACGGGCACTGATATTTAAACAAGAAGAATCCTACTCAGGGTGTACACCTTAGGGAATGGGGGACACCCAGTGTTGTGTTTAATACCCCTCACACACCAACAGGCCCCTTGGTGTCATGCTTCATCATCGGGGTCTTCGCACCCCGCTAGAGGGATGCGGCGTGCTGCGACCAGCGGCTGCGCGGGAGCACTACAGTGGTTGACTATGTGTGGTGTGTGTTATGTGCTTGTGCTGGGGTATATGGGAGAATGTGAGTGAAGGGTGTGGTGAGGATTAAAAAGACACCTGGCCAGTAGGTTGTAAGAAAAATTTATTCGAAAGCTCTGGCTGGTGCTATTAAAATAAGTGCAAGGCGAGGTTATTAGTCTTAATTATGGACTTCACCTCTGGTGTGCGTCAACATGTTTCGGAACTCAGTGTTCCTTCTTCAGGACGGGTGCACAACTTCCCAACCCTACTCACGTGTGTTTTTTAGTAAAAAAATGTTGTTTACTAAATTTTTAGAAAAAAGTGAAAATTATTTACAGTGAGAGACTAGGCTATAGTGTGCCTACAGCGGTTTGTCGGGATCATGCAATTGCATGTCTCATTTGGACTGTCATGTTCTGCCTTACGAGCATGTCCAGAAAGCCAGGGTAGGTAGGTGGACTCCTAATGAAGTCCGCCAAAGTAGGCCTCTTTCCTCCCTGCTATACTCCGCTATAGCCTAGTCTCTCACTGTAAATAATTTTCACTTTTTTCTAAAAATTTAGTAAACAACATTTTTTTACTAAAAAACACACGTGAGTAGGGTTGGGAAGTTGTGCACCCGTCCTGAAGAAGGAACACTGAGTTCCGAAACATGTTGACGCACACCAGAGGTGAGGTCCATAATTAAGACTAATAACCTCGCCTTGCACTTATTTTAATAGCACCAGCCAGAGCTTTCGAATAAATTTTTCTTACAACCTACTGGCCAGGTGTCTTTTTAATCCTCACCACACCCTTCACTCACATTCTCCCATATACCCCAGCACAAGCACATAACACACACCACACATAGTCAACCACTGTAGTGCTCCCGCGCAGCCGCTGGTCGCAGCACGCCGCATCCCTCTAGCGGGGTGCGAAGACCCCGATGATGAAGCATGACACCAAGGGGCCTGTTGGTGTGTGAGGGGTATTAAACACAACACTGGGTGTCCCCCATTCCCTAAGGTGTACACCCTGAGTAGGATTCTTCTTGTTTAAATATAAATGCATGTATGCATTTGCATACACAATGCGGCAGGCACCGCGCGGTGCCTACCGCATTGTATATGCAAATGCAGGGGGGTACCACAGGTACCCCCCGTGTGCACCCCCCACCCCTCCTTCACTTTTGGGGGCCCGCAGTGGGCCCCCAAAGTGAAGACCGCATGCCTTTCTGTGGCGGCATTGCTGCCACAGAAAGGCATTGCAAAATGCCCCTCATAATATGGCTGGCGGTGTCTGATAGACACCCTCCCCATATTATTCCTTTTCCACCCCGGCCGCAAGGTGACCGGGGCGGAAAAGCGGCGGACGGTCTTTCCGTCCGCCGAGGTCCCCCCCGCCATACTAATATGGCGGGGGGAATTCAGGAGATGATGTCGGGCGGATTGCCCCCGCCAGGCCGGGGTGGCCACTGCCATCCTGGCGCGGGCAACCAGCCCGACATCATAATGGGCCCCTAAGTTTGTGCACGGTGTGGGAATGGGTCTTTTACTGTGCTAAACATGCATCTGGCATTAATGGTGTCTTATGGATGCATATTTTTTACCAAATACAGCATTTCTTTCTCATTCTTTTGGGATTCCCAGCTATCTGCTTCTATTTACTTTAGTTGCTGATAATTGCTTCCAAGCCTCCAATCCGTTGGTAACAGGGACACGTGTCCATGTGCAGCCACGTATTGATATGAGTGCTCTATCTACAACACAACATGCTGCCTCAGCCTGCTCTTTGTACAGTATTTGCTTCTACCAGTACCAGTGAGCCACCAATTAAAATAAGAGAAAACTAGTTAGGATGTAAGAAGTGCACATTCATAGCCACATCGTCTACTAGTCACAACGCAATCCTACAGACAAGCCCCCCTTGTCCCTTTTTGTATAATATGCACGGTAATTTACCATGAATGGTGAAAACACGATTACATCAAATGGTGAGATCTGAAAGTCGGCAGCTGTCTACCAAGTGGAGTGGAAAGACAACTCAAAGCCTGACCTATCATGAGAAAAATAACATTCTTGTCATTACAGCTGGTCGCTTGTTTTTCTAATCTGGGGCAAATTTTTCCTTAGGTTCTCAGAATTTTTGAGTTAATAAGTGGATGTAGTTGACTCTTTCAGAAGTACAATGCATCCTTCCAAATAGTGTAGAGCTGTCCTTAACTCCTGTAACTATCCAACTAATAATCTCTAGGCTGCTTATGTAAGGGTATACTCAGTCTTCTTCAGGACCACGTCCACCCCACAACACCCGATTTCAAGACTCTGTGCTGTGAAAGAGGACTCTCACTATTTTGGTCTTCTTAGAATTAGAATTTAAATATCAACATTTTAAGACTTTTTCAGCACAGCAACAGTACCCTTTCCAAATAATATGGATAATTCTACTTCATTTTGTCTTTGAAGAGCATCAGATGCCACCCTTTTTTTCTTAAATAGTATTCTAGAATTAAGTCAATTAGGAGAAAAAGAAACAAAAGACAAAATCAAATAATACCACATACACGAAAATGAAAAAAGAAAGCAAATATTACTGCACATTTATTCAAAATCAGCCGTTGAGCTGATATATCAAAGGGTTTTACCTACTCTGTGTCTGAGGGTAAATGTTATATGACATTTTGGCCAAGATTCTCTAGAGCCAGCCATTTCATCAACCAAGTAAAAAATGAAACACTGCCAATCAATCAAATATGATTTGAATATTCCCAGAAACTCTACAGTGTATAAAATAATTAGATCAGATGAAAACATGCTTCTAAGCCCTGCACTTTTAATCCGATCACACAAGACTAAAGGAAACAAAAGGAAGAGGAAAAATGAACAATATTTTACTGACTTCTTTAAACAACAAAACTCAAGCAGAATAATCTCAGACAGGCTTGCTGTTGCCTTGTATAACAAAGTTACATTGTGCTGGCCCCTTAAGAAATAAATACTTTTTTGGACATAGAAGGCAAGATGGCCGCCGGTCACTCGGCTGAGTGAGCTGATCACCTTATCTCTCCAGTCAAGACCTGCTCTGATGGCGCTTTGAACACTGCATCACCCCCATGGGGAAAAGTAAACTGCTTGATCTTACGTACCGGTGAAACTGGCAAAGTTTCCATAGCCGGTTTGGATGCTCTGAAGTCTCTGGGGAACGCAGAGTTTGTTGTGGAGGACTCCGCTTCCCTGTGTGCTGGTGTACCGACCTCTTCGCTGTTCCGTCGCTGCCTGGTCCGGGTTTCCCAGCTTGAAGGTGGGGACCGCAAGGATGCCGCCAAAGACAGGCAGCAAGGGTGTGAGAGGACGCGGTTCGTCTGCGGGCTCCGAAGATACTGAGAAATCGGCTTTCGCGTGTAACTCAGCTGGGGTTCTCACTGTTGAATCTTCAAATCACATTGCCAGTCCTGTCCAAACAACGTCAATGGTAAAAACGGATGGTCCAATTCTACCAGTAACACTACAATCCCATTTCATCTTGGGAGATAATAATAATAATAATAATACTGACATTTATAAAGCGCGATCAGCTACCTCACAAGGAGGTGTCCCGGCGCTAAGTGGGCAACTCTTGTTAGGCAGGAAAACAAAAAGGGGGAGAGTGCTTATCTTTTCTGGGCAAATAGCCAGGTCTTTAGTAGCTTCTTGAAACAGGATTCAGTCGTGGCAGCTTGGATGGGGACCGGCAGGGTATTCCAAAGTATTGCTGTGTTAGCAGAAAAGGACCTGCCACAGAGTCTGACTTTTTTGGCGTGAGTGACGAGGAGCTGAAGCCAAGCGTTAGAACGCAGGTGCCTCTCCTGGTGATATCTGCGGAGTCTAAGTTTTAAGTAATCAGGACAGGACCCCTTAAGTGCTCTGAACGCCAAAGTTAGAGGTTTGAACTTTATTCTACTAGCCACAGGGAGCCAATGCAGGTCGTGTAGATGCGGAGAGACATGCTGTCTAAAAGGGATGTGTTTTAGCAGTCTCGCAGCCTCATTCTGCACGATCTGCAGGCGATGTACCAAATATTTGGGTAGGCCAAGATATAGGCCATTCGCCTAGTTCAATCTGGATGTAACTGTTGCATGGACTACCCTTTTTCGGCAATCTGCTAGCAAAAGCGCAAGGAACCTCCGAAGGTTCCTAAGTTTGAAAAGACAGCCAGTTGTGACTTGTTGTATGTGTGACGAAAAGGAGAGACCCTCGTCCCAACTGACACCTAAGTTCTTCGCATAGGTGCTAGGAGGAGGGGGGGGGGGCCCATTTCAGGAGGCCACCACAGGTCAGAGGGAGGGCGATTATGTTTGCCAAAAAAGACAACCTCCATTTTGCCAGCATTCAGTTTTAATTTGTTAGTATTCATCCAGCTGGAAATATCCAGAATGATGAAGTCCAGAGAATCAATGGATTGGGAACTGCTAGTGAAGACTCAGACTCAGATCTGCAGAAAGGCATGGTTACCCAGAGAGATTAAAAAAGCCTCTACCTTCCCTACATCGGCTAGCAGGGTCGAGGGGCCACCGATAGCATGATATGGGATGACTCTTTCTTGCCAAACTTAGGAGAGAATCAAGACATTGAGGGGAAAGGAGAGATTCCGGGTGTATCTGGCAGCACAACGCAATGCACTGAAGAAATACAAAGCTAATGAACTTTATTGCGTGATTAAAAAAAAATATTGCAAGTAAAATATATAAAAGATACATTAAAAAAAAGGTCTGAATTAAGTCCAATATGGTAAGGGATGACCGATGGGGCTTGCCAACACGTTATGCCGACGAAGGATCACAGACTTTGGGCCCCGCACAAAGTTTTTTTTGCTGCATGATCCATAAACCTTACTAAGGCACAGTTTAATTTGGTGTTCCAAGGATCAAAGCAGGCCAGAACTGCTGCTCTGCACGATCTGATCATGTTTATGTTCCAAAGATGCTTCAGGAGGTACCGTCTTTCATTCAGCAATTTTGGACAAAGGCATATGATGTGCGTTATGTCTTCTTTGTGATTCCTACAGAGTCGACATAGTTCTCGTCCGTGATCTCTTTCCCATTTTGGGAGATGAACCAACAGGTTAATGACTCCCAGTCTCAATTTTAGGAACTTTATTTTGTTCGTGCAGTGAAAGATACGGTTAGGTACTGCTGTGGGATCAACAGGGCATAAGATTGCAGGGTCAACCACCCGTGACTTCTTTTTGCTAGGCGAGCCTTGTCTTTCACTATTGACAGCTTTTTTGTGCTTATTTTCGCTAGCCGTTTGAATTCCTTTTGACTTACGTGCATGCTCCAAAGATCGTTTAGGCATAGAGTTGTCAGGCCTTTTTTCCAATAATCATTCCCTGCTCGCCATGAGTTCGTATCGAGACTGGCCCAAAGATGGTGCGCTAGACTGCCTACCTTAGATGACCTCAATTTATGACAGCACACAAGAAAAGTCATGGCGAGGAGGAGGAGCTACGACGGCAAACAAGATGGCTGCTTAGGTTCCCGGCCCCGCCGACCTCCGTATTCCGCCACAAGATCCTGTACGATATCCTGATCTTACGCCCAGCCTCTGCTTGGATGAAGCGTTCCTCATTCCGATGGTGAAAACCCCAAATTTTTATCGGCTGATTTCACGAACTTACACCGAGTTGAAGATCGTGGCCTGTTCCAGCAGTGAAGCCGGGGCCTCGAGTAACTGTACGGCCAGGCTGCAGTGCAACAACATCGGCTGATAGACCCTGGCAGGGTCCGGTCAATCGTAGCGGAGACTTTGTCCACGCCTGAATTTGGTGGCGATTGTTTTCTTTGCCCAGCATTAAGAGAGAGGTGACCTGCTGCTGCTGATTGTGGGTGGGGATCCCCGTCCCGCGGACCCGGTATAGATTCCTGCCGGGGTTCAGTGGGTCGGGACCCCGGCCTGCGGTGTGGCGCCGTGTTAACGTGGCTGTGGATAACGACGGGTCGCCGTCCACACTTGCCCTTTTTGTGCACCTGTTCGTTCCCCTCGAAAATGCCAGATTCACCCGGGGAGTTGATTGTGACTGGTACCGAACTTGGTACCATGGATCGAACGGCGCCTGGGCTGACGCTGAGATCAATATTGGCAGAACTTTCGGCGTTTCACTCGCAAGTGGATGTGTTAATGACTAAAATGAATGCACGTCTGACTGGAATTCTGTTCGAGGTACCGGACCCTGCCCCACGGTTGAACCAGCAAACTACAGCCATTCTTGCCGCGGCCATTTTGACTTCGTGCGAGGACCCCGTGAGGGTACTAGTATTAAAGCGAATATCGAAACCAACGGATGGCGCCCTGAAAGATGGTGTGCCCAAGGCCGTGAGTGTATCACCGTACCTTTCATCACCATTGACTTTGGAGTTATCGAATCGCGTTCCCCCCCCCCCCCCCCCGGAAACCTGTGTTGCAAACGCTTCTCTCATCTTGTGGTTGTATCTCCCTTTTCTGGAGATTTTACGATCCCGGAGCAAGAAACATCGGGACAGTCCAGCTAGGAGAGGGAAACTTTCCGCGCTTGAAGTTCTCGTGGAATTACTAGCTACATGGGGTAACGGATTGACTTTCAATGCTTTCCCTCTCATCTATGACTTGTTTGTGGGCTCATGGGTTTTGTTAGGGAGGGTTCGTGTGCTGGTTCGAAAGGGTCAAGGTTAAGTCGATTGCATCGGGATGGTTTGGAACAACTGTTATAGATGCTTGAACTGTAACTGTTAGATTTGGCGGGGGAGCCAAGGGGCCGGGAACATCGTACGACTATGCCCTCATCCATTCTTCTTCTTCTTCCTTCCTTTAGGGTTTAGGTTAATGGGGCGACAGGCACGCTGCTAGTGAGGTTAGGCTATAGCCATCGGCAGGGGTGCAGGGTGGGGGTTGGAGGGGAGGGGGGGTTATTTTGCCTTTTTATTTTCTATGGCCTTTTTCTCCCTTCCCTTTATTCCTTTAGGATCAGTATGGTCTGTGCCTTATTTTGATTTCATTGTGATCTGAAATTTAGTGCCCATGCTTCTTATGCTAGTCGAATTTCTGGGTGGGCAGGCCCTGAGAAGTGGCGTTCACAAACATGTATATTGTCTTGTTGTTTATTCTGATTCATAAGCATTAACGCCAGAGTCCCACGAATGCCTGTTTCTATATGCATATCCTGTTTTCCTGGTCTGTCCCCTGTATCCTATCGTTGGTTTGTATGGCACCTGATCCGCTCATTTAAATAATATAAAATAAGACCTTTATTATATTCTGTGATCGATCAATGCGTTTTTGTACAAGATCCATCCTGAAGAGCTGTGTTGTATCATGGTACATCGGGTTTTACTTCTGTTTAGCGGCCGCCCCCTGCGGTTGTAGGCCCATACTTGTACCTTATGAATGCTGCAATAAAGGTTTTTCAAAAAAAAAAAAGAAACGTCATGGCTCTGGAGAATGGTTGATGGCAAATTCCCAGTTCCAACCTAATTTGTGCCGGTGATGTTTGGATTGGTAGCTTAAACACTATTCTATAGATCTTTCTGATAATTTTGTCGAATTGACCACTGTCCAATCATTTTAGGACTTCGCTACCGTCGGTTAGTGTGGGAATAATTTTTGCCTGAGCGACCTGTAATGTGGGTGCAAAAGTTGGGCCTTGTAGTTTCTTGTGGATTGATCCAATTGAAAAAGCGAGTGCAGCACCCTTCCTTTTTTGTTCTTCTAAATGAGATTTGTATTTGTCATTGTTGTTAAAAATGACTCCAAGGTACTTATGGCACTTAGATTCGACAATGCTTTCCTTGTTCAGGGTCCAAGACAGTTTCTTAGCTTTCCCTGGATGAACCGCCAAGATTTTAGTCTTCTTGTTGTTGATCTGTAGATCGTTCTTATTGGAGTAGTGGATGTATGAAAACATTTAATCATCTAGCGGAGTGATGGGATGGGTTATCTAATGTATAATCTCCCCATCTCATTTGTCTACTAGAAAACCTTTACTAGAGACTTTTTGAAATCAGGAAGTGAGTGTCGGCATTCTAATTTCATAACAAGTTTATGTTCAAATTAATGCCTTTACTGATCTTTGAAACTGAGACACTGTGATTATACATTTGTTTCACAGAAATTTTTCATAGGATACAATTGTTCTTTGTTTGAGAAGACATCGGGAATCAAAAATATATGTGCAGCCATTGAAACCTTTAAATTTGAAAAAGGTTAGTGATTTGATTACGGTCAAGGAACCACGACCATTAATGGTCATTAATGATCATAACACATTGGTTGATATTAAGGGGGTATGATGACGGGAGGACTTAGTCCGCCCGCCATCCTACTGGGCCTCGGGATCGCCCGCCATAAGGGCGGGGGTCCCGTGAGTGGTATTAGGATGCGGCCGCCACAGTGGCGTCCGCATACTGCATTTATAATATTGTGGCGGGAGGTGCTCTCTGCACCGCCCGCCACAATGCCATAAATGCATGTATGCATTTGCATACACAATGCGGCAGGCACCGCGCGGTGCCTACCGCATTGTATATGCAAATGCAGGGGGGTACCACAGGTACCCCCCGTGTGCACCCCCCACCCCTCCTTCACTTTTGGGGGCCCGCAGTGGGCCCCCAAAGTGAAGACCGCATGCCTTTCTGTGGCGGCATTGCTGCCACGGAAAGGCATTGCAAAATGCCCCTCATAATATGGCTGGCGGTGTCTGATAGACATCGCCCCCATATTATTCCTTTTCCACCCCGGCCGCAAGGTGACCGGGGCGGAAAAGCGGCGGACGGTCTTTCCGTCCGCCGAGGTCCCCCCCGCCATACTAATATGGCGGAGGGAATTCAGGAGATGATGTCGGGCGGATTGCCCCCGCCAGGCCGGGGGTGGCCACTGACATCCTGGCGGGGGCAACCAGCCCGACATCATAATGGGCCCCTAAGTTTGTGCACGGTGTGGGAATGGGTCTTTTACTGTGCTAAACATGCATCTGGCATTAATGGTGTCTTATGGATGCATATTTTATTACCAAATACAGCATTTCTTTCTCATTCTTTTGGGATTCCCAGCTATCTGCTACTATTTACTTTAGTTGCTGATAATTGCTTCCAAGCCTCCAATCCGTTGGTAACAGGGACACGTGTCCATGTGCAGCCAAGTATTGATATGAGTGCTCTATCTACAACACAACATGCTGCCTCAGACTGCTCTTTGTACAGTATTTGCTTCTACCAGTACCAGTGAGCCACCAATTAAAATAAGAGAAAACTAGTTAGGATGTAAGAAGTGCACATTCATAGCCACATCGTCTACTAGTCACAACGCAATCCTACAGACAAGCCCCCCTTGTCCCTTTTTGTATAATATGCACGGTAATTTACCATGAATGGTGAAAACACGATTACATCAAATGGTGAGATCTGAAAGTCGGCAGCTGTCTACCAAGTGGAGTGGAAAGACAACTCAAAGCCTGACCTATCATGAGAAAAATAACATTCTTGTCATTACAGCTGGTCGCTTGTTTTTCTAATCTGGGGCAAATTTTTCCTTAGGTTCTCAGAATTTTTGAGTTAATAAGTGGATGTAGTTGACTCTTTCAGAAGTACAATGCATCCTTCCAAATAGTGTAGAGCTGTCCTTAACTCCTGTAACTATCCAACTAATAATCTCTAGGCTGCTTATGTAAGGGTATACTCAGTCTTCTTCAGGACCACGTCCACCCCACAACACCCGATTTCAAGACTCTGTGCTGTGAAAGAGGACTCTCACTATTTTGGTCTTCTTAGAATTAGAATTTAAATATCAACATTTTAAGACTTTTTCAGCACAGCAACAGTACCCTTTCCAAATAATATGGATAATTCTACTTCATTTTGTCTTTGAAGAGCATCAGATGCCACCCTTTTTTTTCTTAAATAGTATTCTAGAATTAAGTCAATTAGGAGAAAAAGAAACAAAAGACAAAATCAAATAATACCACATACACGAAAATGAAAAAAGAAAGCAAATATTACTGCACATTTATTCAAAATCAGCCGTTGAGCTGATATATCAAAGGGTTTTACCTACTCTGTGTCTGAGGGTAAATGTTATATGACATTTTGGCCAAGATTCTCTAGAGCCAGCCATTTCATCAACCAAGTAAAAAATGAAACACTGCCAATCAATCAAATATGATTTGAATATTCCCAGAAACTCTACAGTGTATAAAATAATTAGATCAGATGAAAACATGCTTCTAAGCCCTGCACTTTTAATCCGATCACACAAGACTAAAGGAAACAAAAGGAAGAGGAAAAATGAACAATATTTTACTGACTTCTTTAAACAACAAAACTCAAGCAGAATAATCTCAGACAGGCTTGCTGTTGCCTTGTATAACAAAGTTACATTGTGCTGGCCCCTTAAGAAATAAATACTTTTTTCGACATAGAAGGCAAGATGGCGGCCGGTCACTCGGCTGAGTGAGCTGATCACCTTATCTCTCCAGTCAAGACCTGCTCTGATGGCGCTTTGAACACTGCATCACCCCCATGGGGAAAAGTAAACCGCTTGATCTTACGTACCGGTGAAACTGGCAAAGTTTCCATAGCCGGTTTGGATGCTCTGAAGTCTCTGGGGAACGCAGAGTTTGTTGTGGAGGACTCCGCTTCCCTGTGTGCTGGTGTACCGACCTCTTCGCTGTTCCGTCGCTGCCTGGTCCGGGTTTCCCAGCTTGAAGGTGGGGACCGCAAGGATGCCGCCAAAGACAGGCAGCAAGGGTGTGAGAGGACGCGGTTCGTCTGCGGGCTCCGAAGATACTGAGAAATCGGCTTTCGCGTGTAACTCAGCTGGGGATCTCACTGTTGAATCTTCAAATCACATTGCCAGTCCTGTCCAAACAACGTCAATGGTAAAAACGGATGGTCCAATTCTACCAGTAACACTACAATCCCATTTCATCTTGGGAGATAATAATAATAATAATAATACTGACATTTATAAAGCGCGATCAGCTACCTCACAAGGAGGTGTCCCGGCGCTAAGTGGGCAACTCTTGTTAGGCAGGAAAACAAAAAGGGGGAGAGTGCTTATCTTTTCTGGGCAAATAGCCAGGTCTTTAGTAGCTTCTTGAAACAGGATTCAGTCGTGGCAGCTTGGATGGGGACCGGCAGGGTATTCCAAAGTATTGCTGTGTTAGCAGAAAAGGACCTGCCACAGAGTCTGACTTTTTTGGCGCGAGTGACGAGGAGCTGAAGCCAAGCGTTAGAACGCAGGTGCCTCTCCTGGTGATATCTGGGGAGTCTAAGTTTTAAGTAATCAGGACAGGACCCCTTAAGTGCTCTGAACGCCAAAGTTAGAGGTTTGAACTTTATTCTACTAGCCACAGGGAGCCAATGCAGGTTGTGTAGATGCGGAGAGACATGCTGTCTAAAAGGGATGTGTTTTAGCAGTCTCGCAGCCTCATTCTGCACGATCTGCAGGCGATGTACCAAATATTTGGGTAGGCCAAGATATAGGCCATTCGCCTAGTTCAATCTGGATGTAACTGTTGCATGGACTACCCTTTTTCGGCAATCTGCTAGCAAAAGCGCAAGGAACCTCCGAAGGTTCCTAAGTTTGAAAAGACAGCCAGTTGTGACTTGTTGTATGTGTGACGAAAAGGAGAGACCCTCGTCCCAACTGACACCTAAGTTCTTCGCATAGGTGCTAGGAGGAGGGGGGGGGGCATTTCAGGAGGCCACCACAGGTCAGAGGGAGGGCGATTATGTTTGCCAAAAAAGACAACCTCCATTTTGCCAGCATTCAGTTTTAATTTGTTAGTATTCATCCAGCTGGAAATATCCAGAATGATGAAGTCCAGAGAATCAATGGATTGGGAACTGCTAGTGAAGACTCAGACTCAGATCTGCAGAAAGGCATGGTTACCCAGAGAGATTAAAAAAGCCTCTACCTTCCCTACATCGGCTAGCAGGGTCGAGGGGCCACCGATAGCATGATATGGGATGATTCTTTCTTGCCAAACTTAGGAGAGAATCAAGACATTGAGGGGAAAGGAGAGATTCCGGGTGTATCTGGCAGCACAACGCAATGCACTGAAGAAATACAAAGCTAATGAACTTTATTGCGTGATTAAAAAAAAATATTGCAAGTAAAATATATAAAAGATACATTAAAAAAAAGGTCTGAATTAAGTCCAATATGGTAAGGGATGACCGATGGGGCTTGCCAACACGTTATGCCGACGAAGGATCACAGACTTTGGGCCCCGCACAAAGTTTTTTTTGCTGCATGATCCATAAACCTTACTAAGGCACAGTTTAATTTGGTGTTCCAAGGATCAAAGCAGGCCAGAACTGCTGCTCTGCACGATCTGATCATGTTTATGCTCCAAAGATGCTTCAGGAGGTACCGTCTTTCATTCAGCAATTTTGGACAAAGGCATATGATGTGCGTTATGTCTTCTTTGTGATTCCTACAGAGTCGACATAGTTCTCGTCCGTGATCTCTTTCCCATTTTGGGAGATGAACCAACAGGTTAATGACTCCCAGTCTCAATTTTAGGAACTTTATTTTGTTCGTGCAGTGAAAGATACGGTTAGGTACTGCTGTGGGATCAACAGGGCATAAGATTGCAGGGTCAACCACCCGTGACTTCTTTTTGCTAGGCGAGCCTTGTCTTTCACTATTGACAGCTTTTTTGTGCTTATTTTCGCTAGCCGTTTGAATTCCTTTTGACTTACGTGCATGCTCCAAAGATCGTTTAGGCATAGAGTTGTTAGGCCTTTTTTCCAATAATCATTCCCTGCTCGCCATGAGTTCGTATCGAGACTGGCCCAAAGATGGTGCGCTAGACTGCCTACCTTAGATGACCTCAATTTGTGACAGCACACAAGAAAAGTCATGGCGAGGAGGAGGAGCTACGACGGCAAACAAGATGGCTGCTTAGGTTCCCGGCCCCGCCGACCTCCGTATTCCGCCACAAGATCCTGTACGATATCCTGATCTTACGCCCAGCCTCTGCTTGGATGAAGCGTTCCTCATTCCGATGGTGAAATCCCCAAATTTTTATCGGCTGATTTCACGAACTTACACCGAGTTGAAGATCGTGGCCTGTTCCAGCAGTGAAGCCGGGGCCTCGAGTAACTGTACGGCCAGGCTGCAGTGCAACAACATCGGCTGATAGACCCTGGCAGGGTCCGGTCAATCGTAGCGGAGACTTTGTCCACGCCTGAATTTGGTGGCGATTGTTTTCTTTGCCCAGCATTAAGAGAGAGGTGACCTGCTGCTGCTGATTGTGGGTGGGGATCCCCGTCCCGCGGACCCGGTATAGATTCCTGCCGGGGTTCAGTGGGTCGGGACCCCGGCCTGCGGTGTGGCGCTGTGTTAACGTGGCTGTGGATAACGACGGGTCGCCGTCCACACTTGCCCTTTTTGTGCACCTGTTCGTTCCCCTCGAAAATGCCAGATTCACCCGGGGAGTTGATTGTGACTGGTACCGAACTTGGTACCATGGATCGAACGGCGCCTGGGCTGACGCTGAGATCAATATTGGCAGAACTTTGGGCGTTTCACTCGCAAGTGGATGTGTTAATGACTAAAATGAATGCACGTCTGACTGGAATTCTGTTCGAGGTACCGGACCCTGCCCCACGGTTGAACCAGCAAACTACAGCCATTCTTGCCGCGGCCATTTTGACTTCGTGCGAGGACCCCGTGAGGGTACTAGTATTAAAGCGAATATCGAAACCAACGGATGGCGCCCTGAAAGATGGTGTGCCCAAGGCCGTGAGTGTATCACCGTACCTTTCATCACCATTGACTTTGGAGTTATCGAATCGCGTTCCCCCCCCGCCCCCGGAAACCTGTGTTGCAAACGCTTCTCTCATCTTGTGGTTGTATCTCCCTTTTCTGGAGATTTTACGATCCCGGAGCAAGAAACATCGGGACAGTCCAGCTAGGAGAGGGAAACTTTCCACGCTTGAAGTTCTCGTGGAATTACTAGCTACATGGGGTAACGGATTGACTTTCAATGCTTTCCCTCTCATCTATGACTTGTTTGTGGGCTCATGGGTTTTGTTAGGGAGGGTTCGTGTGCTGGTTCGAAAGGGTCAAGGTTAAGTCGATTGCATCGGGATGGTTTGGAACAACTATTATAGATGCTTGAACTGTAACTGTTAGATTTGGCGGGGGAGCCAAGGGGCCGGGAACATCGTACGACTATGCCCTCATCCATTCTTCTTCTTCTTCCTTCCTTTAGGGTTTAGGTTAATGGGGCGACAGGCACGCTGCTAGTGAGGTTAGGCTATAGCCATCGGCAGGGGTGCAGGGTGGGGGTTGGAGGGGGGGGGGTTATTTTGCCTTTTTATTTTCTATGGCCTTTTTCTCCCTTCCCTTTATTCCTTTAGGATCAGTATGGTCTGTGCCTTATTTTGATTTCATTGTGATCTGAAATTTAGTGCCCATGCTTCTTATGCTAGTCGAATTTCTGGGTGGGCAGGCCCTGAGAAGTGGCGTTCACAAACATGTATATTGTCTTGTTGTTTATTCTGATTCATAAGCTTTAACGCCAGAGTCCCACGAATGCCTGTTTCTATATGCATATTCTGTTTTCCTGGTCTGTCCCCTGTATCCTATCGTTGGTTTGTATGGCACCTGATCCGCTCATTTAAATAATATAAAATAAGACCTTTATTATATTCTGTGATCGATCAATGCGTTTTTGTACAAGATCCATCCTGAAGAGCTGTGTTGTATCATGGTACATCGGGTTTTACTTCTGTTTAGCGGCCGCCCCCTGCGGTTGTAGGCCCATACTTGTACCTTATGAATGCTGCAATAAAGGTTTTTCAAAAAAAAAAAAAGAAACGTCATGGCTCTGGAGAATGGTTGATGGCAAATTCCCAGTTCCAACCTAATTTGTGCCGGTGATGTTTGGATTGGTAGCTTAAACACTATTCTATAGATCTTTCTGATAATTTTGTCGAATTGACCACTGTCCAATCATTTTAGGACTTCGCTACCGTCGGTTAGTGTGGGAATAATTTTTGCCTGAGCGACCTGTAATGTGGGTGCAAAAGTTGGGCCTTGTAGTTTCTTGTGGATTGATCCAATTGAAAAAGCGAGTGCAGCACCCTTCCTTTTTTGTTCTTCTAAATGAGATTTGTATTTGTCATTGTTGTTAAAAATGACTCCAAGGTACTTATGGCACTTAGATTCGACAATGCTTTCCTTGTTCAGGGTCCAAGACAGTTTCTTAGCTTTCCCTGGATGAACCGCCAAGATTTTAGTCTTCTTGTTGTTGATCTGTAGATCGTTCTTATTGGAGTAGTGGATGTATGAAAACATTTAATCATCTAGTGGAGTGATGGGATGGGTTATCTAATGTATAATCTCCCCATCTCATTTGTCTACTAGAAAACCTTTACTAGAGACTTTTTGAAATCAGGAAGTGAGTGTCGGCATTCTAATTTCAAAACAAGTTTATGTTCAAATTAGTGCCTTTACTGATCTTTGAAACTGAGACACTGTGATTATACATTTGTTTCACAGAAATTTTTCATAGGATACAATTGTTCTTTGTTTGAGAAGACATCGGGAATCAAAAATATATGTGCAGCCATTGAAACCTTTAAATTTGAAAAAGGTTAGTGATTTGATTACGGTCAAGGAACCACGACCATTAATGGTCATTAATGATCATAACACATTGGTTGATATTAAGGGGGTATGATGACGGGAGGACTTAGTCCGCCCGCCATCCTACCGGGCCTCGGGATCGCCCGCCATAAGGGCGGGGGTCCCGTGAGTGGTATTAGGATGCGGCCGCCACAGTGGCGTCCGCATACTGCATTTATAATATTGTGGCGGGAGGTGCTCTCTGCACCGCCCGCCACAATGCCATAAATGCATGTATGCATTTGCATACACAATGCGGCAGGCACCGCGCGGTGCCTACCGCATTGTATATGCAAATGCAGGGGGGTACCACAGGTACCCCCCGTGTGCACCCCCCACCCCTCCTTCACTTTTGGGGGCCCGCAGTGGGCCCCCAAAGTGAAGACCGCATGCCTTTCTGTGGCGGCATTGCTGCCACGGAAAGGCATTGCAAAATGCCCCTCATAATATGGCTGGTGGTGTCTGATAGACACCGCCCCCATATTATTCCTTTTCCACCCCGGCCGCAAGGTGACCGGGGCGGAAAAGCGGCGGACGGTCTTTCCGTCCGCCGAGGTCCCCCCCGCCATACTAATATGGCGGGGGGAATTCAGGCGATGATGTCGGGCGGATTGCCCCCGCCAGGCCGGGGGTGGCCACTGCCATCCTGGCGGGGGCAACCAGCCCGACATCATAATGGGCCCCTAAGTTTGTGCACGGTGTGGGAATGGGTCTTTTACTGTGCTAAACATGCATCTGGCATTAATGGTGTCTTATGGATGCATATTTTTTACCAAATACAGCATTTCTTTCTCATTCTTTTGGGATTCCCAGCTATCTGCTTCTATTTACTTTAGTTGCTGATAATTGCTTCCAAGCCTCCAATCCGTTGGTAACAGGGACACGTGTCCATGTGCAGCCAAGTATTGATATGAGTGCTCTATCTACAACACAACATGCTGCCTCAGACTGCTCTTTGTACAGTATTTGCTTCTACCAGTACCAGTGAGCCACCAATTAAAATAAGAGAAAACTAGTTAGGATGTAAGAAGTGCACATTCATAGCCACATCGTCTACTAGTCACAACGCAATCCTACAGACAAGCCCCCCTTGTCCCTTTTTGTATAATATGCACGGTAATTTACCATGAATGGTGAAAACACGATTACATCAAATGGTGAGATCTGAAAGTCGGCAGCTGTCTACCAAGTGGAGTGGAAAGACAACTCAAAGCCTGACCTATCATGAGAAAAATAACATTCTTGTCATTACAGCTGGTCGCTTGTTTTTCTAATCTGGGGCAAATTTTTCCTTAGGTTCCCAGAATTTTTGAGTTAATAAGTGGATGTAGTTGACTCTTTCAGAAGTACAATGCATCCTTCCAAATAGTGTAGAGCTGTCCTTAACTCCTGTAACTATCCAATTAATAATCTCTAGGCTGCTTATGTAAGGGTATACTCAGTCTTCTTCAGGACCACGTCCACCCCACAACACCCGATTTCAAGACTCTGTGCTGTGAAAGAGGACTCTCACTATTTTGGTCTTCTTAGAATTAGAATTTAAATATCAACATTTTAAGACTTTTTCAGCACAGCAACAGTACCCTTTCCAAATAATATGGATAATTCTACTTCATTTTGTCTTTGAAGAGCATCAGATGCCACCCTTTTTTTTCTTAAATAGTATTCTAGAATTAAGTCAATTAGGAGAAAAAGAAACAAAAGACAAAATCAAATAATACCACATACACGAAAATGAAAAAAGAAAGCAAATATTACTGCATATTTATTCAAAATCAGCCGTTGAGCTGATATATCAAAGGGTTTTACCTACTCTGTGTCTGAGGGTAAATGTTATATGACATTTTGGCCAAGATTCTCTAGAGCCAGCCATTTCATCAACCAAGTAAAAAATGAAACACTGCCAATCAATCAAATATGATTTGAATATTCCCAGAAACTCTACAGTGTATAAAATAATTAGATCAGATGAAAACATGCTTCTAAGCCCTGCACTTTTAATCCGATCACACAAGACTAAAGGAAACAAAAGGAAGAGGAAAAATGAACAATATTTTACTGACTTCTTTAAACAACAAAACTCAAGCAGAATAATCTCAGACAGGCTTGCTGTTGCCTTGTATAACAAAGTTACATTGTGCTGGCCCCTTAAGAAATAAATACTTTTTTGGACATAGAAGGCAAGATGGCGGCCGGTCACTCGGCTGAGTGAGCTGATCACCTTATCTCTCCAGTCAAGACCTGCTCTGATGGCGCTTTGAACACTGCATCACCCCCATGGGGAAAAGTAAACTGCTTGATCTTACGTACCGGTGAAACTGGCAAAGTTTCCATAGCCGGTTTGGATGCTCTGAAGTCTCTGGGGAACGCAGAGTTTGTTGTGGAGGACTCCGCTTCCCTGTGTGCTGGTGTACCGACCTCTTCGCTGTTCCGTCGCTGCCTGGTCCGGGTTTCCCAGCTTGAAGGTGGGGACCGCAAGGATGCCGCCAAAGACAGGCAGCAAGGGTGTGAGAGGACGCGGTTCGTCTGCGGGCTCCGAAGATACTGAGAAATCGGCTTTCGCGTGTAACTCAGCTGGGGATCTCACTGTTGAATCTTCAAATCACATTGCCAGTCCTGTCCAAACAACATCAATGGTAAAAACGGATGGTCCAATTCTACCAGTAACACTACAATCCCATTTCATCTTGGGAGATAATAATAATAATAATAATACTGACATTTATAAAGCGCGATCAGCTACCTCACAAGGAGGTGTCCCGGCGCTAAGTGGGCAACTCTTGTTAGGCAGGAAAACAAAAAGGGGGAGAGTGCTTATCTTTTCTGGGCAAATAGCCAGGTCTTTAGTAGCTTCTTGAAACAGGATTCAGTCGTGGCAGCTTGGATGGGGACCGGCAGGGTATTCCAAAGTATTGCTGTGTTAGCAGAAAAGGACCTGCCACCGAGTCTGACTTTTTTGGCGCGAGTGACGAGGAGCTGAAGCCAAGCGTTAGAATGCAGGTGCCTCTCCTGGTGATATCTGGGGAGTCTAAGTTTTAAGTAATCAGGACAGGACCCCTTAAGTGCTCTGAACGCCAAAGTTAGAGGTTTGAACTTTATTCTACTAGCCACAGGGAGCCAATGCAGGTCGTGTAGATGCGGAGAGACATGCTGTCTAAAAGGGATGCGTTTTAGCAGTCTTGCAGCCTCATTCTGCACGATCTGCAGGCAATGTACCAAATATTTGGGTAGGCCAAGATATAGGCCATTCGCCTAGTTCAATCTGGATGTAACTGTTGCATGGACTACCCTTTTTCGGCAATCTGCTAGCAAAAGCGCAAGGAACCTCCGAAGGTTCCTAAGTTTGAAAAGACAGCCAGTTGTGACTTGTTGTATGTGTGACGAAAAGGAGAGACCCTCGTCCCAACTGACACCTAAGTTCTTCGCATAGGTGCTAGGAGGAGGGGGGGGGCCATTTCAGGAGGCCACCACAGGTCAGAGGGAGGGCGATTATGTTTGACAAAAAAGACAACCTCCATTTTGCCAGCATTCAGTTTTAATTTGTTAGTATTCATCCAGCTGGAAATATCCAGAATGATGAAGTCCAGAGAATCAATGGATTGGGAACTGCTAGTGAAGACTCAGACTCAGATCTGCAGAAAGGCATGTTTAACCAGAGAGATTAAAAAAGCCTCTACCTTCCCTACATCGGCTAGCAGGGTCGAGGGGCCACCGATAGCATGATATGGGATGACTCTTTCTTGCCAAACTTAGGAGAGAATCAAGACATTGAGGGGAAAGGAGAGATTCCGGGTGTATCTGGCAGCACAACGCAATGCACTGAAGAAATACAAAGCTAATGAACTTTATTGCGTGATTAAAAAAAAATATTGCAAGTAAAATATATAAAAGATACATTAAAAAAAAGGTCTGAATTAAGTCCAATATGGTAAGGGATGACCGATGGGGCTTGCCAACACGTTATGCCGACGAAGGATCACAGACTTTGGGCCCCGCACAAAGATTTTTGCTGCATGATCCATAAACCTTACTAAGGCACAGTTTAATTTGGTGTTCCAAGGATCAAAGCAGGCCAGAACTGCTGCTCTGCACGATCTGATCATGTTTATGTTCCAAAGATGCTTCAGGAGGTACCGTCTTTCATTCAGCAATTTTGGACAAAGGCATATGATGTGCGTTATGTCTTCTTTGTGATTCCTACAGAGTCGACATAGTTCTCGTCCGTGATCTCTTTCCCATTTTGGGAGATGAACCAACAGGTTAATGACTCCCAGTCTCAATTTTAGGAACTTTATTTTGTTCGTGCAGTGAAAGATACGGTTAGGTACTGCTGTGGGATCAACAGGGCATAAGATTGCAGGGTCAACCACCCGTGACTTCTTTTTGCTAGGCGAGCCTTGTCTTTCACTATTGACAGCTTTTTTGTGCTTATTTTCGCTAGCCGTTTGAATTCCTTTTGACTTACGTGCATGCTCCAAAGATCGTTTAGGCATAGAGTTGTTAGGCCTTTTTTCCAATAATCATTCCCTGCTCGCCATGAGTTCGTATCGAGACTGGCCCAAAGATGGTGCGCTAGACTGCCTACCTTAGATGACCTCAATTTGTGACAGCACACAAGAAAAGTCATGGCGAGGAGGAGGAGCTACGACGGCAAACAAGATGGCTGCTTAGGTTCCCGGCCCCGCCGACCTCCGTATTCCGCCACAAGATCCTGTACGATATCCTGATCTTACGCCCAGCCTCTGCTTGGATGAAGCGTTCCTCATTCCGATGGTGAAATCCCCAAATTTTTATCGGCTGATTTCACGAACTTACACCGAGTTGAAGATCGTGGCCTGTTCCAGCAGTGAAGCCGGGGCCTCGAGTAACTGTACGGCCAGGCTGCAGTGCAACAACATCGGCTGATAGACCCTGGCAGGGTCCGGTCAATCGTAGCGGAGACTTTGTCCACGCCTGAATTTGGTGGCGATTGTTTTCTTTGCCCAGCATTAAGAGAGAGGTGACCTGCTGCTGCTGATTGTGGGTGGGGATCCCCGTCCCGCGGACCCGGTATAGATTCCTGCCGGGGTTCAGTGGGTCGGGACCCCGGCCTGCGGTGTGGCGCCGTGTTAACGTGGCTGTGGATAACGACGGGTCGCCATCCACACTTGCCCTTTTTGTGCACCTGTTCGTTCCCCTCGAAAATGCCAGATTCACCCGGGGAGTTGATTGTGACTGGTACCGAACTTGGTACCATGGATCGAACGGCGCCTGGGCTGATGCTGAGATCAATATTGGCAGAACTTTGGGCGTTTCACTCGCAAGTTGAACCAGCAAACTACAGCCATTCTTGCCACGGCCATTTTGACTTCGTGCGAGGACCCCGTGAGGGTACTAGTATTAAAGCGAATATCGAAACCAACGGATGGCGCCCTGAAAGATGGTGTGCCCAAGGCCGTGAGTGTATCACCGTACCTTTCATCACCATTGACTTTGGAGTTATCGAATCGCGTTCACCCCCCCCCCCCCCCCCCCCCGGAAACCTGTGTTGCAAACGCTTCTCTCATCTTGTGGTTGTATCTCCCTTTTCTGGAGATTTTACGATCCCGGAGCAAGAAACATCGGGACAGTCCAGCTAGGAGAGGGAAACTTTCCGCGCTTGAAGTTCTCGTGGAATTACTAGCTACATGGGGTAACGGATTAACTTTCAATGCTTTCCCTCTCATCTATGACTTGTTTGTGGGCTCATGGGTTTTGTTAGGGAGGGTTCGTGTGCTGGTTCGAAAGGGTCAAGGTTAAGTCGATTGCATCGGGATGGTTTGGAACAACTGTTATAGATGCTTGAACTGTAACTGTTAGATTTGGCGGGGGAGCCAAGGGGCCGGGAACATCGTACGACTATGCCCTCATCCATTCTTCTTCTTCTTCCTTCCTTTAGGGTTTAGGTTAATGGGGCGACAGGCACGCTGCTAGTGAGGTTAGGCTATAGCCATCGGCAGGGGTGCAGGGTGGGAGTTGGAGGGGGGGGGGGGGGTTATTTTGCCTTTTTATTTTCTATGGCCTTTTTCTCCCTTCCCTTTATTCCTTTAGGATCAGTATGGTCTGTACCTTATTTTGATTTCATTGTGATCTGAAATTTAGTGCCCATGCTTCTTATGCTAGTCGAATTTCTGGGTGGGCAGGCCCTGAGAAGTGGCGTTCACAAACATGTATATTGTCTTGTTGTTTATTCTGATTCATAAGCATTAACGCCAGAGTCCCACGAATGCCTGTTTCTATATGCATATCCTGTTTTCCTGGTCTGTCCCCTGTATCCTATCGTTGGTTTGTATGGCACCTGATCCGCTCATTTAAATAATATAAAATAAGACCTTTATTATATTCTGTGATCGATCAATGCGTTTTTGTACAAGATCCATCCTGAAGAGCTGTGTTGTATCATGGTACATCGGGTTTTACTTCTGTTTAGCGGCCGCCCCCTGCGGTTGTAGGCCCATACTTGTACCTTATGAATGCTGCAATAAAGGTTTTTCAAAAAAAAAAAAAAAACGTCATGGCTCTGGAGAATGGTTGATGGCAAATTCCCAGTTCCAACCTAATTTGTGCCGGTGATGTTTGGATTGATAGCTTAAACACTATTCTATAGATCTTTCTGATAATTTTGTCGAATTGACCACTGTCCAATCATTTTAGGACTTCGCTACCGTCGGTTAGTGTGGGAATAATTTTTGCCTGAGCGACCTGTAATGTGGGTGCAAAAGTTGGGCCTTGTAGTTTCTTGTGGATTGATCCAATTGAAAAAGCGAGTGCAGCACCCTTCCTTTTTTGTTCTTCTAAATGAGATTTGTATTTGTCATTGTTGTTAAAAATGACTCCAAGGTACTTATGGCACTTAGATTCGACAATGCTTTCCTTGTTCAGGGTCCAAGACAGTTTCTTAGCTTTCCCTGGATGAACCGCCAAGATTTTAGTCTTCTTGTTGTTGATCTGTAGATCGTTCTTATTGGAGTAATCAGAGGTAGCGTCCAGGAGCCTTTGCATGCCGATCTTTGTTTTACTAAGAAGGACCACGTTGTCAGCGTATAAAAGGTTTGACAACAAGAGACCAGTTACTTTGGGAGCATGTGAATTAACCCTATTTAGAGCTTCGGGAAGGTCGGATAGTAATAAGTTAAAAAGTGTTGGGGCCAGGACGCAACCCTAGTTTTAGACCTTTATCGTCGGAATTGGGCGTGATAGTCTTGAGCCGTCCCCGATCTTGATCCTAATCCATGTATCCTGATGTAGTAGTTGTATGGCTCTTAGGAGATCGGGTTGGAATGTTGAGTCTAGACAGCTTCTGCCACTGAAGAAATAACATTGGCTATGATTTATGAAGTGATCATGGCCCCCCGGGAGGAAACTAGGGCTGAGAGCTCCCGGACTCAAGGGGCCAGCAGAAAGCTGCAAAATTCAATTCGAAGACCTGTGCAGACTTTGCAAACTAGAATTGGGGAGGCAGAAGCCAGGATATCTCAATTGGAGGATGAATTAAACACGCAGAAAAAGAAGACTGAGTCAATGCCAATGTTAAGGGATGATACACTGATGAAACTGACTGATTTAGAAAATTGCGCAAGACTAAATAACTTGCCAATACTGGGCATCCCTGAGGGCAAAGAAGAACCTGATATGTGCCAGTTTGTGATAACAACATTAACAAAAAGGGAGGTAGAGGGAGAAAGGCTAGGGCTCACCCTCCTAGTATTAATAAGTCACACAAGATCTCTGGGGACAGAGATCAAGACCCCAGCCGTAGTCTATGACTCTATTCCCAAAGCACACAATGGTGTTGGAATAGTGTCAATAGTTCCAAGAAAGAAAAAAGGAAAAAAAAGGAAAAATATTCCTTTTTTTAGGTGTCCTCTCACTCACCAGGGTTGCCCCACGGTGACATGCTTCATCATAGGGGCCATCCCAGCCCTCTACGGACTGGGGCGTGCTCCGACTTGCGGAATTACATAGGAGCACTTACAAAAGACTATGTGTGGTGCAAGGAATGTGATGTGAAGGAGTGGAGTATATGTGATTAGTTAAAATTACCTGCCTAGTGAGTTGCAAATACTTTATTCTGGCTCCTAGGTGGTAAAGCTAAAAATGGGGTAGAAATGGTAGGATACCTAAATTGTAATGGGTTTAGGTGTACCTAACAACTCCTTTCTGCCAACATGTTTTGTGCGTCCCCCTAGCACTTCCTCAGGGCTACACAGGGACCAACCCTGTGTTCGCCACTCCTTATCCAAAGCCTAATAAGCTATTAAATACGAAATAATAATAATAATTAATTCACTGCTGCAAATAAATGAGGCATGCATCTGGTACCTACGCAACCAAACTGAATCACGAGGTCATGAAAAGAGGCTTAACTGTGCCCCATGGAATCGGTAGGGGTACAATATCCTGGTAGATTTGGTGCCGGGATACCACAATCGGTCTCACCTAGGCAAACCCCTCCGGTCCAGTTTGTGATAGTCATTTTTAAAGAGGCCTTTCCAGATTTACCGCAATGGGACTGGAAGACGCAAATACAAAGGGCACACCGCTTCCCTTTAAATCAACAGAGAGCAGCAGGACAATCTGACAACGCCCACGTGCTATTATAATCTCTTTAAATATTTTTTTAGCCAGGGAATCCTTATATGACCTTGCTAGACCTGATCGCAAAAGAACCGGGAAGGGGTGTGATTTTTTTTGTTCGCCCTGACTTTTGTCAGAAGACGGTCTAAAAGCACTGGCTTCTTAGTCAACTAATATCTGAATTTCAGGCAAAAGGGGCTCAGACATTTCTCATTAATCCAGCCAAATTGAAGGTGGTCTCTTAGGGGCGCACGCAGTACTTTCAGTGAGAAATCCAGGCTAAAGAATTTCTATTGCCAATGAATGTCTGAAAATTCTGTTGGCACAGTTGAATGAGAGTTCAGATGTGAAATAACATCTGCGAGATTTAGTCTTATAGACTTTAATCGATTCCTCCTTTTTATTTTATGCCTATCTCTTTTTTTTTCATCAGCGTTATACACAACTTTATCTTATTCTTTGGGTGCTGAAACCGTTCATTTTATTATATTAATGAAAGGCACACAGACTAGGATCAAAGGTCTCACTGTCCGGAGGGATGGTTTGGGTTAGCTCAGCATCACTAGGGACAGTAGGTCCCCATGCCTCTTGTGATGGGGGTGTTGGGAGGAGAGGGGGATGGGGAGAGGTTGGAGGAGGAGGGTTTCTACTCGGTAGGGTTTCAGGGGGGTGGGCAGAGGGGGATGGGGGGGCTGAGGGTCAGGGGCACTTTAGCAAGTGTTCAATTGTTTAGTTATGAAAAATATAGTTACTGTAACAAGATTCAATATCTTATTCAGTTTTCCTTTTTCTGTAGGAAAGTTGGTGTTAAAATCTCAGTGTCTTTTTGGTTGCTAGAAGTAACACCTTGGTATGGCAGGTACTAGTAATCAAAATATCAGAATGTGCTCTTTAAATTGTTGTGGCCTCAATGATAGGAAAAAGAGAGGCATATTGGCAAAACCTATTAGATACATGAGGTTCGCTGTATTATGTCTCCAGGAGACCCATAGCTGTTGGAATAATCGAATTTGGTTAAAAGATTTGGTGCTTGATCTCCTTGCTTGCACTTGTCAAGCTACCATTAATCGAGGAGTAGCTATAATGGCAAGGCATGGGCTTTTAATTTGTGATTGAGTTAGGGAAGACAACTTAGGGAGATGGGTAATTATAGAAGTAGGTATTAGGGGGTCAATGTACAATAAATGCTCCTTCAATGGTTATAATTTAGACGACCCCACTTGCCTTGATCAGTTAAACATTGAGTTAGCTCTGTGGTCTCCCTTGATAGTGTTTTGTGGGGATTTTAATATCCATCTGAATTCCAGCTTCAATCTCCAAAGTAATGGCCCCTATTCCTAACGGAAGGTTAAGACTTTAACAACGTGGGCTTTTGATAGAAAGCTATTACTCAATCTAGAATATTGCTTACATATCTCAAAGAGGATTGTGGAATTTTTCGAGAGGAACAGGGTGACTGTATATGAGCTAATAATCTGGGATGCCTTTAAAGGGGCAGTGAGGGGTGAAACTCTGAGCTTTTATTTGCATCAACAGAGGAAGATAAAAGAGAAGGTTAACGGTTGGATTGATCAGCTCAGGGAGGCTGAGGAAGAGCTTATCCAGGTAATTGGGGAGATGCAGAAGAGTGAGGAATGTCAAAAAAAGATAGCAACAGCAAGAACTAAAATACATCAACATCTTGGGGCGGATTTAGACATAAAGTTTAACCAACACAGGGATGATATATATGAATATGGAAACTGGTAGACTACCAGCTAAACGTATTCAGCAAAGAGCAATTTCCAATAGAATTATGTTGCATAAAAAACTCAGGGGGACAGATTCAGGATCTCCTGGCTAAAGTCTGGGAGGTCTTTCAGGAGTTTTACCAGGGGCTTTATGCCACAGAAAAGGAAGGGTCAGTAACCTCAGGTGAGGACTTTATGTCTGATTATGGTACCACTCAGATTACCCCTGAACAGAGGGATATGCTTTCTGCCCCGATTTCAAGGGCAGAAATTGAATCTGCCATAATTTTGTTGGCAGCAGATAAGGCTGCTGGCCCTGACGCTTTGCCCCTGGAATTTTGTTGTACTTTCATACAAGTTCTTCTCAGGGAACTTGAGCTTTTATTTCTTAAAGCCCAGAATGGTTAGACTCCTGACTCCTGGCATAGAACACCTATTGTAGTTTTTTTTAAAAAGGACAAGCCGAAGTTCAGCCCCTCTTCATATGGCCCTATTTCTTTAATATGCGCAGATAGCAAGATCTATTCCAAAATAGTAGCATTGAGGCTGGGAAGGGTCATTGCTCCCCTGGTTTCCATCCATCAACATGGCTTTATCTCTGGTCGGAATACATCGGACCATGTCACACGGGCAATAGCCTGGTTCGGTTGGACCCAGGCCTCAAAGGTAACCCTGGGGATGATCCTGTTGGATGCAGAGAAAGCATTCAACAGGTTCTCCTGAGGATTTCTTTGGCTTATGCTGAGGACTAAAGGATTCCCGCTGGAATTTGTTACAGCTGTACAGGCTCTATACGTTTCATCTAAAGCCCGGGTTCGGATTTCTGGGCAAGAATCCAATGTATTATATATCAGCAGAGGAACTCGTCAGGGGTGTCCCTGCTCACTGTTACTATTTGCTCTGTTGCTCAGTAAGCTAGATGCAGATCAACGGATTAAAGCTGTTACGGTAAACGTTAGCATATGCTGATGACGTAGCTATTTTTACAACAAATGTAAGATCCACCTTGCCTGCGCTTTATGATATTGCAAAACAATTTGGTCTTGTATTAGGCTACAAATTAAATGCCGATAAAACTCAGGTCATACATTCCGATACTTCAAGACCGCAGGAGTTCCCAACAGTACCAGCAGCAACTTATTTGGGTATAAAGATTACTGCCGCGGTTGAGCAGATTCCTGAGTTGAATACATTACCCATTATAAAAAGCACCGATCAGGCACTTTCAAGATTGGACCACCTTCACTTCTCACTACCCGGGCGCTGTAATGTTATAAAGATGATTATTTTCCCAAAATTCCTATACCTGTTCTAGACAATACCTCTTGAATTTCCAGCTTCTTGTATTTTGAGAGCCGAAGGAGTCTGTATCAGATTCTTTTGGAGTTATCACAAAGCTAGAAGGGCAGCTAAATGGCTAATCCTTCCGAGATTGAGGGGGGCTGGGGACTTCCGTCTCTCCGGCTTTATCATTGAGCAGCATTATTACAGCACATGGGGACACTGCTGGCCGGAAGTAAGGTGTAAGTCCTTGAACCAGTTAAACCTGCGATATATGAGCTTTTATTAGGGGAGGAAGCGCCAAATTGCTTACTCAGAATCATTGAACCGAGCTATTACAAGAAAAAAAAGTATAAAATAATTCAATCAGCATTCTCAATATGGAAAAAAAATAGGTGACAGTTAGGGGTTTCGAATTTAAATGCATACACCCCTTTGCTTTCATATGGGCTGCTACCGTCGATTTTTCAGGACCAAATAGCCAGAGGGTGGAGTGCCCTCGGGGTTAAGGTTTTGGGAGACTTTTTTAGTAATGGCCAAATTAGCTCTTTTTCTGAACTGCAAGAAAAATATGGGTTTTCCACAAAACACTTTTTTAAGTTCTTGCAAATTAGAAGTTTCCTGACTAAAACTATGACACAGGGGAGGGGTAATTACGCTAAGATTTTGCTGGTGGACATTTTAGCCTCTAGATCCAGACTTGGGAAAATCTATCAAACCTTACTTTCTACTCTTCCTGACGACTTAGCCACTCAGAGCCTCAGACGGGATAGTAAATTGGTACAGGGCAGCAAGGATTTGAAAGTCTCTATTGAGTTAGCTAATCAGATTTTAATAACTGGCAGTCTGAAAGCACAACATTACATGTCTATCTTTGATCTCTATTACACCCCAGGGAAAATTGCTAAATGGTCTGGCTCACGGGGGAAGATATGTAGTAGGTGTGGGCTATTAGCTGCCGATACGATCCACATGTTTTTTAGCTGTCCTACGTTGGCAAAATACCTACAGGACATTGAGTCTTTCCTGACCCAAATCCTCGGCAAGTCACTATCAATAACAGCTGGTTTAGCGATTCTGGGGATCGATCAGACTCAGAATTTGACGGGATAGACTAGGTCGGATATAGGTCTAGTTTTCATTGGCAATGGCTATCCTATTTCTAAAAGCCAATATTACATCTCAATGGATCAGTCCCAACCCTCCCACGTTTATTAATTGGAAAGCTAGACTATTGGCCATATGCAGTATGGATTTAGCAGTGTATAGACTCAAAGGTCGTAGGAAACAGGAAATGGGTAAGAAGTTGTGGGCACCATTAACCAAATGGATTGGGGAATAATGCTGTTTCTTTTTCTTTAAGTTTTCTTGTCTGTTTGTTGACCTTGTTTAGTTAACCAGTGATATATGTTTCGCTAATAAGTTCTACTGTTTTTGGGTTAGAGGCGCTGGTCAAGTTAATTTAACAGAATTTGATGAATGATTTGTCATAACTATTGTTATCATGTATAAGAAAATTAATAAAATATAAAAATAAATAAATAAATACAAATTACTCATTCTCTCTCACTTTCCTTTCTTTGAATGTTATTTTCGTTAATGGTTGTGCAGGTGTTTATCTTTGTTTATGTGCCTACACTGATGAGGATTGTTTACCATTCAGTGGGGCTTTTCAGTTATTATAGGTTTAAACCCAAAATAGAATAATTTCTTTATAAATACAATTACAGTACAATACTCATTTGTGGCTGCACTTCTTCACAGGCAGTGAGAATGACACGTGGAACCTTTTGAGACAACGCTGTCCTCCACACCCTGAAACTCATTTTGACATTGCACCCTGTACCTGGTTAATATCTGACATTATCGTGCCAGAAATTAAGAATGTAATAACAAGTCAAAGGAGTAGGAATGTCTGGCCTGGAACGATTTTCAAGCTAAGCATTATACTACTTTTTAACATGCTGATGTCTAAACTGGTAGTACTATATGTAAGCCTTCTAACAGGATGCAAGCCACAATTTCTATAATCTTAGAAACACTCAAAGATAAGGCAAAGTTCAAGTCATATTGTCAAATTTCTCACCAAAATCAAGGTCTTTAATATAATTTTTTATTGCATAGACAATTATTTAACACACCTTTTGTATCAACAGCTAACATCAACGAGCGAGAAAACAAAATATTTATTAGTGACATGGTTTAATGTAATATACTTTCCAAATTGGACTTACCACCTTGCTGATTGACTGTAGTCAAAAGAGTAAAACTTGTCACTTGGGAATAACCAATGCCGTACTCTTGTGTCCAGTCAGAGTGGTCCAGTTATCATTTTTCACCATATATGCCAATAATGATTTCTCTTTGCCCTGTGTACTTTCATATTTCTTGGACAGCCCTGAATCAGGGAGCTCACATTTACTCTAACATTGCCCATTTGTGGGGGTCGAGATTACTCAAGATTGTTCCACATGAAGCAACACAATTTCCCACTGTGAGAATTTTGTGTATTCACCTCTGTCCTTATGCAGTTTGGTCAGGGCTTTGCTCAAAGCTGCATCCTGTTTCATTTGCTTCAGCTTCTGACATTCGGTGAATGTGAGGACCTCCATGTAATGGTTCGTTGTCTTTTGGCGAGAAAAAGGTGCTAAGCCTTTAAATCTACACTGTAGCCTCACTTTTTAAGTCTAAAGATTAAAGCACAAATACAGGCTTAAGAATTTATTGACACCTACTTGTCTATTAGGTACTTCACCACGCTTAATATTGCTCCCCCAACTGGTGAGCCCTGTCAAACTGTATGCAATAAACCAGTTGTTACAAGATTACGTACGTCTGCTCCACTTGGGTATACATTGTGTAGTTGTGCAGATGTGAGATTAGTGTGGTGTAAATGGTATTGCTGGGTACCTCAGCGTTATCACCCATTCCTCGAAGTTAATTGAAGCATCCCACTTTAACCTATCAGAAAGTGGGTTATAAATTTGGGAAGGTGGGAACACATAACTTAATAAACACACCCTGGTTAGGTCTCAACACAACTCTCAGCCACACTTTGCTCAAACCCTCATGACTATGGAAGAAGTAGAAAGTAATTTCACTAGATATATTTGCCAAGTTCAAGCAGTATGAACAATTTTATTGTAAAGAACACAAAACAACAAAATTGTTAAAGCTATATTGAGCAAAAAAAACTGCAGGATTATCACAATCAGATATGGGTAACATGCAATGTGATTTCTTACTACTAAGTGTAAAGGCGTCATTTCCAACAACGATGGAGCAGTTGCTATATACCCCAAGCAGGTTGTCCTGGTCAAAAGTTTTGCCTTCAAACATAGTCTTGTTTAGGGATCCAAACAGATGCAGTAGGGCTGTGGTCAGCATAGTTCCTCCAAGTTTAGATTTGTCATTTTCAACTTCATGCTGAAGCCATTCGTTGCACTGCGGAATATACAAAAATGCTCTCTGGAATGCTTGAAATAGTGCTCAGGGCACTGGTAATGACTTGGACGCATTATAGTTCTTAAAATTTTGCCCACTATGCCAAACCAAACACGACCCAGCTATATGGGAATCAGTCTTTTGTTGCAGTCGAAACTATTAGTTTTGGCACCAAAAGCTCTTTTGCTGCCTTGCCCCAATCAAAGGTTTTTCCTTCAGGCTTAGTTGCTTCTTTAGCTCTCAAAATCCTTCTGCAGAACAAGGCTGAAAGCTATAACAGAGCAGGGTTCCACAAGGCTATCTGACTCTTTCTTTCAATACAAAGGCTCTCAATTTACCTCAGCATTTATTTGTTACTTTACCACCCCCTCTAGGTCTACTTGTGTTCCCTCTACATCACCTCCCACCACCTTACTTCTTTCTTGCTGCCTTTCTATTGCCAGCACTTTTTCTCTGTCATTACCTCCTTTTCATCTCTCTAATGCCTCTCCGCACCACCTATATCTATGTGGTTATCAGTTGCGTAAGAAGGCATTTCCTTGGATTGCCACGGTTCATGGAGAAAGCAGAAAATGAGCTTCTCAATAAATTGCTGCTTTCTCCTGTGTTGACTGTCTCCCTTCTCTACTCCTTCTAGTCATAGCAGTAACATACCCAACCTCTCCTTTCAGTATTTTCCACATGCCTGGAGAAAGAGCGTATTAAGAAGCTGTTGCTGTTTTCCTTGTCTTCTACTTGACTAGTGGTGACAGTCACCTATATAGATCAGAACTAAAACAATGTCTCCACTTTCGCTACCTCTCACCTCTCAGTTCCTTTGGTAGGAGGGAGAGAAGAGAAGTACTCTATATCCTAGATAGCTCGATGATTGGGCATAGCCCTGGGTGAGTGTAATGTGGTCGCCCTGTAACTCGTGTGTTTTTTTTTGACCTAACATGGCAAGCAGTTTGAACCCATGTTCCTGGAGGCCATTTCACCTACTTTGCTTCTTCATAACACCACCTCTTGTTCGAACACGTTGATAGGTTGATGAGGCCGCGGAATTTGGATTCAACTCCAGTTTCTGCACGGTTGGCTTTGTTTTTTTTACAATACCCTGCAAATATTGAGGTGAGATATCTGCGATGCTGGGGTCCCTCCAAAGACTTTGTACATCATTCGGAGACCTGGCAAATCAGTAATATCTCTGAGCACATGAGAGAAAAGGAGGAGGTAAGCCAGTGTACCTCCCCCTACACTCATAAACAACACAGACAGGTGTGATGGCTAAAATGGGGTTAGCCGATTTGGTTCATACCCTGAAACTAGTCTTAGTTAAGCCTTAGGAAATTTCTTAGCAAGATAAAAGTCTAATTGGAAGAGGAAACCTCACCTACTTTTTATGTTCATGCTTCATCATAGGCAATCTCTCCCCGCCCTGGTTAGATAATACCTCCAGTGTGAACTCAACCTCGAAAAAAGGGGGAGGGAGTTCCTAAAGAACTACTGGATAGAGCGGGATCCAGACAGCTAAAAATACCTAGATGTAACCCAGGCTATCACCTTTAATATTGGTAATATCTGGTACAAGTAAAATCAGTAACGGGATGGAAAACAGGCTAAATGGCCAAATCCTTCCATGTTACGTCAGCATGTTTCTGCTGTACTCCTAACCAATGCAGGTCATGGACATTCATCAGCGCCAAGGGATCCCTAACAGACCAACCTATTTACCGTCAGTCAGTAAAGTGTAATTGCTGGACCTGGTTCTTCTTGCAGGGTTATCCCCAAACTGTTTTACTTCTTCCTCCTATTTTTTCTGACCTGCTTTTGTTGGTTTTGGGCACGTTAACACTGCTGTCCAGTGCTAAGGTGCAAGTGCTACCTGTTTAAATGGTAGCCACTGTGGGTTGCTGTACTTGTGGACAGAGTTGCCCTTAGGGTGGGGACAGGAGTCACACCCCAGGGGTAGAATGGGCCCCATCACTGTGTCGGCCATGGTGGTACTGTCTGCCTACTGGGAGACATTTGTGAGCAAAGTAAAGGTTAGGTGCTGCACAGATAGGATGCACAGGTGAGGAGAAGAATTCCCCATGGGTTAGTTTAGTGGGCCCTGGGAGTATGGAAGAGGAATCCAACTGGGTTCAGGTTGGCGTACAACTGGAATATGCCCCTGCTGTTGCGGGATAGGGTCCATGTTATATCGCCCTAAGCAGGGAAGTCCATCAAGGTTTTGATTAGTCTACCCAGGCTTTAAGGCTTTAGGACGTGCAAGTGCTTCCTATGTAAAAGGTAATAGTAATTGGTTTGTCCATGATTGACGTATATATACTTTACTTGTAAGTTCCTAGTAGTGTGCACTATGCGTGCCCAGGGCCGTTAAATGAAATGCTACTATTGGGCCTGTAGCACTGATTGTGCAACCCACATGAGTAGCCATGTAAACAATTCTCAGGCCTGCAACTGCAGCGTCTGTGTGTGCAGTTTTAAACTGCCATTTCGACCTGGCAAGTGCACCCACTTGCCAGGCCCCAAACTTCCTTTTATTACTAATTAGTCCCCCTGTGGTAGGCCCAAGGCATCTCTGTGGGCAGGGTGCAGTGTATTTAAAAGGTAGGACATGTACTGGTGTGTTTTACATGTTCATGTTCTAATAGTAAAATTCTGCTAAATTCATATTTAATTATTGCAAGGCCTATCTCTCCCATTGGGTAACATGGGGTTACATGGGGAGTGTCGCAAAATATCTTTTAAGTGTAATTTCCCATTGGGAGCAGATGGGCATGTGGAGTTTGAAGTCTCTGAGATCACAATTTAAAAATACATCCTTTTTGCGAAGCTGGTTTTTAAAATGCATGTTTGAAAATACCACTTTTAGAAACTGAGAGAAAAAGAAAGGTAAAGCTGGAATCTAATCACGACCGTGAGACAAATGCAGCAACTTCGTTAAGCAACAAATACATTTCCCCTCAAAGACACTTTGGTCAAGGGGTCAAAAAACTGCACAAGATTTATGTTTGTCCTGAAGATGGTCTTATTGACTTGATGCAAAAAAGACAGGAAAGTAGATGACTAATCCATTCTTCTCTTTAGTGATTGTTAAATTGAGTTATCTTTGAGTATTGAATCCTATGTTTAGGACATACTCACTGTACTACTCAATGAAGATGGATAGCCACACATTGATAACCAGGATAATACTCTTTCATTTGTGATCTATTTCTTCTCTGTTGTCAATGTTTTTTGAGTTTTCTCGTTGTTATTTCTGTCCCCTTATTTTTCTTATTTATGATATTTGAAATATACTTTTCTACTTTGGTGCACCCAGTTTGTGAAGTTGATTTATTAGTTTATTATGTATAATTCAGTTTGATTTATTCAAATGGGTCTCATTGGATATCACTCCGAAGATATACATATAGAATTTTATGATTTTTTTTTTTATAAATCCCCTGTAGGCATCTTTACCTTTCTTACTTTAAAACCCAAGCTCACAAGGGTTGATTGGGTTGCCCAAATACAGGTTTGGATTGAGATTAGAAATTGGCGCGGGCATGCAAATAAAAGTGGCCCACATTGCATATTGCCTTTTCGCAAAACACTGCTTCGGCGAAGTTTTATACACACCTGAAAACAAGTGAGGCCACTTCTGCTCCGGCCCCCTGCCGCTGCTCAGTATGCACACATTAATTTGCTGGCCCAGCAAGAGAAAGGTAGTGACACCGCTGCCCGTTGATAAAAGGGAGGTAATGGATGCTCATCTGTCTCCAGTAAGGCCACCCATGGCCCTGCTGGGCCGCTGGTGACATCTAAATACACCAGACACAGCCCAAATAGCCCCCCAGCCTGCCAAAAAAGCAGCCCATAGCTGGAACTTCAATACCAGCCCCTCGGCTATTGCCCAAGTGCCTGCCTTACCAATCCGACCCTGCCCAAATACTTGCTACTTTTAGAAGTAGAACAAGCATTTTCTCGCTCAACCATTCTATGCCGCTGCCTGTCTGTGGAATCCACGTCTGGGTTGGTGGAACGTCGAGCTGTTGTGCATTCACTCTAGACAGTCACTCAAAGGGAGCTGAGGTGTGCCTTGCATATCCTGATGGGCCATCATCAGGCTGATGGGCCTTCCTGAGCTACAGTGCCCCAGTTGGCAATATCAAAATCAGGGAACAGTATTTTTTAGTTATTCTTGCAAAATACATATCTTCACTTGTGTATTTTGGATTTTTTTTATCATTTTGGCCTTGGGAGGGCGTTATTGGGATAAATATTGTCTATGTTCCTAAACTGGTGAGGACTTCTTTTGTAGTGTTTTCACTGTGTTACTGTGTGTGTATGTACAAATGCTTTACACAGTGCCTCTAAGATAAGCCTGACTGCTCGTGCCAAGCTACCAAGGGGGTGAGCAGGGGTTATCTTAACTGTTTGACCCCCTTACCCTGACTAGAGTGATGGTCCCTACTTGGACAGGGTGCATACACCTGCCAACTAGCGACCCTATTTCTAACAGTACGACTATAAATCTCAAGGTGAATCCTACCTTGCAGGCCACTAGTTTTTCTAATTTAGGGGATTCCATTTTTCCTGGTCAGGCTAGAGACAATGTCCTCTGCAGTCACATATTCATCCAGAGGTACATTGTGTAGGGAACCTAGCCATACAAACCCAGCCTGTTTCTTCAGAGAAGCGTCCTAATGGTTCTGGAATGGTTTTCCAGGATATCATGCCCTCAGACCATCATTTAAAAGAAGTCAAAAGAATAAAAAAGAAATTACATGCGAAAAATTTTGAAAATGCATTTATGTTTTTTTTATTTAAATAAAATCAGAGGCAGTTGGTGGCAAATTACATAAGTGGGGCACAAAAAATATGCACATAACATATACACATTGTAATATACACAATAATATACACATGAATATAAATATACACATTAAAAAAATTAATTTACCTAACACTGCTGAATGACGTTCTGCAGCATGTCCTTCGAGCGTGAAGCCCACAGTCAACTCTCTCATCCAATCAAGGTGCTGTTCTCATGCTGTTAAGCAGCATGAGTAAAGCGTCTTGATTGGCTGGAGCGGGCTGGCTCCATGCTTCAAAATGCACTGTAGGCATGTGCCTGCTCTCCAACCCAGCTATCAATCGGGTTGGAAGCGTTTCAATTGTGCATGTCGGTTTGGCAGTAGCAAGGTAGCTGGCCAAACCAACATGCACAGTGCAAACTTAATTGGCCATTCCTCACTGCTGTTAATCGTTGGCAGCAGTGACGCACTGGCCTCGCCCTTCTCTCGTAACAGGTCTAATATCAGCTGCTATTGACTGAATTCTCACGTCTCTGCACTGGAAATCTGTATCTTTTATTACCAGTAAAGGTGAGGTCCCATTAATACCTGTCTTGCATTTTGAAGCCCGCTAATAGTGTTCGCAGACACATTTGGCAACAACAGATCAGTGCACTCCTATGTCAACTCCAAAATCTCCCCTTTACCAACTCATCCTGTTCTTTTAAGCATCTCTTCAAAATGCTCCCTTTTCTGACAACTCCTGAAAGCCAGATTCAGAGCTCGGCACAGTTTAGAATAATTGGCCAATGTTTGGATACCATCACATCTTTAAAATTGACCAACGCAATCTTTGGTATAAGTATTTTGTAGTTTGCATCAGTTCTTTCATTATAGTATTTTTTAATAGCCATTGCTTGACTTTTAACTGTCTCCGTAGAAGTGCATTAAACTAAGCTTTTATGTACCTGGATCGCTTGATTTACACCCTTAGCATTAGTGATTCGTGTGAGGAGGGATCTTTCCACTGCACAGGTTTTCACGAATCTGTGAATTGCTGCGTCTCATGGTCAAAGATCCCAGGTGTGCTCATCTGTGAAATTCACAGGATTGCAAATAGTGATCTTAATCCATTCGCGTACTCATCAAACGGCACTAGACAAAGTGCATCTTTCGGTGACAATGTTTCATTATGTTGCAAATCCAAAATCTTTAAACATTTGTCCTATTGATTTTTCCATCTACCTTCCCCTCCTTGATCAGATATGTTTGAATTCCTTCTATACCCAGAGTTAACGATCCTCTTTTTTTTCCTATTAGTGTGTGCATTTTAGTCAATCAATGTAACCGAGCATTTAGTGGAAACCCCTCCCGCTTCCTCCACACCAGGGTTACAGCATCAGGGAAAAGAGATGCAGCAATATGTTCTATATTAACAACTGTTCCTGGAACAGGTTTGTACCAGTAAGTGATGATGACTCTTGGCCGTGAAGAGCCGCCTCTGGAGATCACTGGAGTGTCAGACAAGCGCGTGTAGACTTCTCACACCAGGTTGAAGCATTCTCCGAGCAGCACCACTTGACTCTGTAAACCAATAATCCGCCTGAGTTGCCCCATCTCTGCTTCTCTGCTGAATAATTCAGCCGCAATTACCGGCCGCTTTCCCAGAAGTCCATCTGCCACTTCCGGTGAGCTGCACACCCTGCACGAGCCTCTGCTTCACAAGGCCAATTTTAAGGAAACTCGTTGCTGGCTTGATGTATTTCCTTCCTCCTCTGTAACTGTGTAGGATTGACACACTTTCATACGGGCTCCAGCCATTACCTCAGGAAATTGCACTTGGTAGATAGAGGTACATACTGGTGTTGTGAAACCCGCCTCAGAGATGTGTGTAGCATAGCAGGGTTGGATTGCGATCAAAAATTGGCCCTGGCACACCCAAAAATAAGTGGCGCACATTTGCGTATTGCTTTCCGCAAAACACTGCTTCAGCGAAGTTTTATGAAAAGAAAGGGGGTGGGGGGCATGTTTTATTTACTTCACTTAGATAAACAAGCATTTGCAATGCAATAGGTCTCGCATTAGGAAAGTTTGAGTTATTGGTATTGTAAATGACAATTTTTTAATTTATGTGTTGGTTTTGAAAATAGCGAAATTAATAGCTTTGTCATTTACAATGCCAATAGTTTTAACTTTCGCAAATGTGACACCTATAGCATTTGTAATGCAATATGTGTTGTATTTACGTGACTTAGATGTATTGATATTACAAATAACAATGGCTTTTATTTTTTTTATTAATTAATACTTAAATAAAAGTTATTGTAATTTATAATGGCAATAGCTTAAACTTTTGTAAATAACTTTTGTGAAGATTATGTTCAGTGTATTTTATTGTGATGAAAATCCAAGAACAGAAGTAAAATATTAACATCTTTTTGTGACATTTGTAATAAAGCTTCAAAGATTGAGAGAACATATTTGAACCAGTTGTTGTTGAATGGTTGCACAGATTGATGCTGTAGTGGCGCTGAGTGATGTTGTGGTGGCAGCGAGTGATGCTGTGGCGTTCAGGAATGCTGTGGTAGCACATAGTGATGTTGTGGTGCCCCTGAGTGATGCTGTGGTGGTGCTGAGTGATGCAGTGGTGATGCGATAGATAGATAGAGTGAGTATGATAGGTAGAGGGCGATAGATAGAGTGAGGGTGATAGATAGATAGATAGATAGATAGATAGATAGATAGATAGATAGATAGATAGATAGATAGATAGATAGATAGATAGATAGATAGATAGTTAGATAGTTAGATAGAGTGATGGCGATATATAGAGTGAGTGCGATAGATAGATAGAGTGAGGGTGATAGATAGATAGATAGATAGATAGATAGATAGATAGATAGATAGATAGATAGATAGATAGAGTGAGGGCGATAGATAGAGTGAGGGTGATAGATAGATAGATAGATAGATAGATAGATAGATAGATAGATAGATAGATAGATAGATAGATAGATAGATAGATAGATAGATAGATAGATAGATAGATAGATAGATAGATAGATAGATAGATAGATAGATAGATAGAAGGAGGGCGGTAGATAGATAGATAGAGGGCAATAGCTAGATAGATAGAGGGCAATAGATAGATAGAGTGAGGGAAATAGATAGCTAGAGTGAGGGAGATAGATAGATAGATAGATAGATAGATAGATAGATAGATAGATAGATAGATAGATAGATAGATAGATAGATAGAGTGAGGGCGATTGATAGAGTGAGGACAATAGATAGATAGATAGATAGATAGATAGATAGATAGATAGATAGATAGATAGATAGATAGATAGATAGATAGATAGATAGATAGTGGGCGATAGATAGATAGAGTGAGGGCAATAGATAGATAGAGTGAGGGCAATAGATAGAGTGAGGGCAATAGATATATAGAGTGAGGGCAATAGATAGAGTGAGGGCAATAGCTATATAGAGTGAGGGCAATAGATAGAGTGAGGGCGATAGATAGATAGATAGATAGATAGATAGATAGATAGATAGATAGATAGATAGATAGATAGATAGCCCAGAGCAGATGAGCATCCCAGATTCCGACAATGCACGACTTGCCTCCCGGGTCCCCAGCTGCTTTCCTGAAATCAGGAAGAGTCTCTGGAGTTAAAGTAAGGCCACGCAGGGCAGAGGGCTGCCAGGGAAGACCAGGAGAGTAGGGATATTCCCGCACAGAGGTAAAGCTGCCATTCACGAGCCTCTTGCGCCCAGTTGTGCACCTAAAAGAAAGTAGTAAAATGGGTTTTATTTCTTCAGCTGCATCCCAAGGAGGGGGAGCTGCTGAGTGAGGTTTATCATGGTTCTGGGAAAGGGGTCTCTGTACTTGTGAGGAAGCCTGAAATGGAGACGGAGGGAGGGAGCAAGGGTGAGAGGTGACTGAGGAGAAAACGTCGGTACGGGGTAGCGAGTTGGATAAGGCGGAGGAGGTGAGGAAGAGAGGAAAGAGGGAGGTGGCCGGGAGAGAGTGGGATGTGTAGTATCCAGCTGGATACATTCTTGTGTTCCACCAGGATGTGACATACACTCTACACCCACCAACCACAGGCATCACCAGTCAGGTGACCCTGTCAATAAAAGTGGCCGGGTGCACATGCCCTGGGCCAGTTTACTACACTACATATCCTGGTTTCTGTGTCTGTCTTTCCTCGTCATGTGGGCCTGAGGCCCAACACCACATTGGCGACGAGCGGGTCGACACCCGTGCGTGCGATGGCAGCTCCTTCATTTGCCTGCAAGAGGGACGGTCTGGCCCATGTCTTGGTCACCCCCTGCTGCCAGCAGAACGTTTCCTGACTACGGGGAAAAGGAAAAACGTGTCGCAGCCTCACAACGTGTGAGAAGCCCCCGCCGTTCACCATCACTGAAAAGGACAAGGATCCTACTCCTGGAGCTCCCTGGTGCCCACGTGGGCGCAGAACTTACACCAAGCGTTCAAAAGCTGCAGTACCTGCAGGTGAGCAGAGCATAAATCAGCAGGCTGCGAGCCCTAGGAGAATCAGGCGTGTCCATAGCGCCTGCAGAGCCACGCGCAGCCCGCAGCGCCAGAAAGGTTCCCGTGGCCTGCATGGGAAGTGGCAGCCCCTGCGAGGCGAATATCAGGGGAGACGAGCAGCTCTGCCGCAGTCTGAAAGGTAAACCCCCCAAGGCGTATTCCTGAGATGCCTTCACGGGTGACGGGACTCCTACCACTATCAGTAATCGGCCACAGTCCCTGCCAGCACTGCCCCCAGAACCCGAGACTGTGCCTGCCCCAGCGGCAAGGAAGCCCATACTGGCACCGTGAACTCTGCGCTGATGGTTGAGTACTCCCTGCGCCTATGCATGCAGAAAAGTACTGGTGGCGCCTGCTGTGCACGCCCCCACAGCCTCCCAGCATGACCCAACTGGCATCCTCCCAGCGGCAAAGAAGAGGAGGCAGCATTAACCCTGAAGCTGGAAGTGACAAAGACTTCACACAACCCGATCAGCCCCCTGCTATGCATGGTAGAACTTTCTGCCACTGGTAGGCCAGGGAGGTCTCCACCGCATGAGAAAGCCAGCAGCCCTGTCACCCCTGGCCTCAAGAGAACCACGAGGTGCGGAGGTAAGGAGCAGGCCCCCAAGGCAGAAGACGACCAGCACCTAGAAGGATCTCAGTGGCCCCGTACCTGCATCTTCAATCCCCGCACCCCTTGCAAGGCCTAAGAGATGCAAATCCCAGAAAGCTGTATTGCCACTTTGCGGTCAGTGAGTTTCACCGCAATCTGAATAACAGCCTGCACTGAGCAACCGCGAGGCGGTCACACAGGTTTAAAGAAAAGAGGCTCAGCACAACGCATCCAGGCCCAGACATCCACATAACAGGAGCCGTCTTACCTCACTGGCACTGTGTGTCCCTCCGTCAGCATCCTTGGCACCTTCCTGCACCCTGCCTTCCTGAACTCCTGGGGGCATCAGCAAAGCCATCGTAGCTGCAGCGCCACCCACCTACTGAGTCGGGACACCGCGCCACAGCAGCACACAGACCCGCACCGGCGCCTCTATCAACAGAGGCCCACAGATCTCAGAAAGCCTGCCGGAGCCGGCAAATGGAAAACGCTGCCCGCCATCTAGTGGCCACGAGAGGTGCTGCACCCATGCAAAGGAAGCAAATAAGGGCCAATGCCTGTACTGTCTCCAACACAGATGAACAGGGGTGGTAACCGAGTTCCCCACCACTGACTGAGCAGCCCCCGCCTGCCCCAACTCAGTTTCCACTTCAGCACGGAGACCGGAAAAACCAGAGGGGCACCCGGCACAATACACCTGTACATCCAATACTGCTGCATCAGCCTGTGCGAGGCAACAGCTGCAGCAATACCTGGTGACTGGCACTGTGCACCAACGTCAGAGGTGCTCTCATGGTAAATGCCTCCCTGCCCAAACACTTAGCACCAGGTCAGGGAGAATGCGCCCTCCGGGGAAAGCAGGTCGGCAGACCAGTCTTTTCCCCGGGGTGTTCGCGCGATAGGACGGGCAGGAAGTTAGTGTAAGGGGTGGGATTAGGCGGTGGGGGTTAGGAGGTTACTTAAAGGGACAGGAGGGGAAGGTCTTCCTCTTCCTGTCCCCAGTGCCTCAGGGATTAGTTTAGTTTGTTGGCTAGCGGTGTTGTTTGTAGTTAGTGTAGGTGGGGGGTGAATTGTGAGCGGAGCGTGTTGCCACTGGTGCCCCTGTGTGCGGCTCGATCGGAAGCTTCAACAGAGCGAGTTTAGGTGAGGCAGAGGTTAGAGCGCTGCGGTAGTCATCATGGCAACGCCCGATGCGGAGGCGGTGCGGGATGCCCTACAGGTGCTCGGACGGGCTGGGAGGGCCGACCTCCTCCGGCGTTTTAGAGCAAGCATGGGTCGGGATGACCCAACCACACAGGGCTGCTTCTGCGGGGGTTTCCGCGGCCGTCGCCGCATGCTTGGATGAGCCCCTGGGGACTGGAGGAGGGGTGGCAGGGCGGGGGAGGAGTAAAAAGGAGCAGGATGCCCCCAAACACGGAGGGAGGCGGCTGAGCCTCCCTGCTCGCGGTGCAGATGGTAGTGGGGTGCTGGGTGGGGAGGGTGGCCGGGGGGAGGGGCTCAAATCCCATCAGCAGCCTGCAAGGGACCCCCAGGTGGGTTTGGTCCCCTCGCCCCCCCCCTGGTTGGGGGGTCAGGAGGTGTGGGCCAGTTAGTTGATTATGGCGAGAGTAGTGAGGGCAGTGGGGGGGAGGACCTGGGTGACTGGGAGGCGGCGGCAGGGGAGGATTTCGCGCTCATGCTGTCGGAAGAGGAGTCTGGGAGGGAGGAAGGGGACCTTGCTAGTGGGCAGCCAGTGGACCTTTCCAAGGGCAAGATGGGCGGGGTCCAAGGGCAAAGGCCCATGGAAGGCAAAGTAGTTGGGAGGTGGGGACTTGAAGGGGGCCCCCACGGCGCCCCCGTCTGGGAAGGGTCCCTTTGGGGACCTGGAGAGGCAGGGATCATGGTACGCCAGGTGGGAGCTTATGTCGGAGGAGGAGCGGATTCGCGACCAGCATTGCATTATTGAAGAGGCGGAGGGTGAGTGTCAGCGCTTATGTGCGGCCAGAGAGGCAAAGGCGGGTGGGGTGCCGGGGGCAAAGGGGCCCCGGCACCTGCGCATGGGGGGAGGACTGATGCAGGCCCGGATGTAGGGGTTCCTGGGGCCGTTGGGGAGTGGGTTTGGATAGAGGGGGCAGGGATTGCCTTGGACCTGGTGGCACTGGGGCCTCCCCAGTGACCCTTCAATAAAAGGGGCCGGGTGCATGTGCCCTGGGCCAGTTTACTACACTACATATCCTGGTCTCTGTGTCTGTCTTTCCTCGTCATGTGGGCCTGCGGCCCAACATCACAGGATGGAGTAGATTGGGAGGGAGAGGGTGAGAGCCCGGAGCTGTCGGAAGAGTATGAGCAGACAGCAGCATGCGAAATAAGGCGCCCGGGCCGGTGGTTGCAGGGTGAGGGGCTGCAAGCATTCTTTTGTTTGAATGGGCCCAGGGACGTGCACCTCTGCTAGAGACAAGCAGCAAAACAAAACAAGTTTATTCGGAATCCTCCCCCTCCACTGGGGGCTTGTGTGTTGGCTGGTAAGGGGGGGAGAAGGGGCGGGGGCGGGGTAGTTCTGCTGCATAAAAATAATTCAACTGTTAAGTACCTGAGTTCCAAAGCTGATTTCCGCAGGAGCCTATGCTGATCCTCTAACCCCCACACCCGATGCCCAGATCATATAGATCTTGACAGCAAGGAGGGGGGAAAGGGGAAGTGCAATTTAGAGAAACACGATACGTCTTCTTCCTGAAGTTGATTCCGCTTCTGCTACTTTCTTCTTCCTATCCAAAAGAGTTAGTAAGCAACCAATGTATTTATACAATCTCTAATACGTCAATTACTCAACCTCTAAACTCTTCTATCTTAATTGTTACCTTAACTTTCAGGGTGGCTAACTGTTCTCTAGCTGTATGCTCGTACAGGTTCTGGTCTCACTTATATTGCAGTGAAGATCCTAAAACACAAGGCACCTAGTTATTCTCTGCACTCCAGTACTTTATTAGAACCAAGCCAAAACTCTAAATCCTATTACCTTAACCTAAACTCGAATTCTTGTCTCACTCTTATTGCATGAAATTCTTCAGAGCTACGAGAAATGAAGATACTGTGTAGGTCTTCTCTAAAGGTGGTAAGTATATATATATATATATATATATATATATATATATATATATATATATATATATATATATATATATATATATATATATATATATATATTGTACACATACTTGTAGAAGTATGAGAAAAGCAATAGAGTGTCTTACAGAACTAGCTGTAACAAGTACCAGGAACAATTGGGTGATTGGAAAGACAAAGGTCTCATAGAAAAAGATGAATTTGAGTTCCTTCAGTGTAAGAACCCCAAACTGCCAGCACTTTACCTATTACCTAAAGTGCACAAATGCCTCACCAACCCCCCTGGGAGACCCATTGTATCTTCCAGGGGCAGTTGCTGGGAAAATACCTCCAGGTATGTAGATTTCTTTCTGCAGCCTTTGGTTCAAAACTTACCTTCATATCTTAAAGACTCGGGTGACTTCCTGAGAAAAATCGAGCTAGTTCAGTGGGAGCAGGGATGGCAACTTGTTACCCTAGACGTCAACAGTTTGTACACCTGCATTCCACACCACCTGGGAATACAGTCGTGCAGACATTTCTTGCAAACCAGATCAATATCATACATTCTGCATACCGAAATGATTCTGGATATGGCCCTTACATGCCTCACCCAGAATTTTTTCACATTCATTGGGGAGATCTTCCATCAACTCTTTGGGACCGCGATGGGATCTTGCTTCGCTCCCAGCTTTGCCGGATTATTTCTAGGCTGGTGGGAGGAGCAGGTTGTCTATAGGTCCCAGGAGTTTCAATCCAAGGTCATTACTTGGCTGAGATATATAGATGACATTTTTGTCATCTGGAATGGCACTGGAGATGAAGCTAGGGATTTCGTTGAAACCCTTAATACCAATGACCTTAACCTTTCTTTTACCTGTCATGTCAACAATGAAGAAGTGGACTTTCTTGACCTTAAAGTGCGAGTAGTGGACAATACACTCACTACCGTGCTCTATAGGAAAGAAACTGCTGGAAATAGTCTCCTCCACGCCAGTAGCTGTCATCCACACACCCTGATCAATTCCATTCCGCTAGGCGAATTTCTGCGAGCCAAACGGAATTGCTCAAGCGAAAGTGACTTCAATAAAGAAATAGAGGTCATGACCCAGAGGTTCAAAGTGAGGGGGTACAGTAACAAAAGCATCAAAACGGCTATTTCTAAAGTCAATACTCTCAACCGAACAGATCTGCTCAAAGAGAAAAATCAGATCATGAGTGATTCCATCCCCACCACCAGATTTATAACTGACTACCATGGTCAAACCAGGGAGGTGAGGAAGGCCCTTGACAAATTTTGGAATGTCCTTACTCTGGACAAGGAAATTGCCACAGGAACTAGCCCACACCCCCAGATCACTTACAGAAAAGCCAAATCACTCACAGACATCGTCTGTGCCACGCTAGTTCCCAAAAAAAACAGTAGCAATCCAGTGATGGGATTTTATATATGTGGCAGATGTAAAGCCTGCAAGAACAGTGTGAGCACTAAAACCATCAAATTGTCCAAATACCTCGACCCTTTCAATATTCGCATGCACACAACATGTCACACTGACCATGCTGTGTATGCACTCATCTGCCCGTGTAAATTGACCTACATAGGCAGCACCGAACTTCCTGCCAAAGACAGAGTGCTACAGCATATGAGGGCCATCAACAATAAAGACAAGAACTATCCCATAGCTAGACACTTTGAATCCTTCCACAAGAGCAACTCTAATCTCCTGTCTTTTTGTGTTCTGACATCTGTACCTTTAAACGAAAGGGGGGGCAACAGAATTCAGGAACTCCGAAGGTTAGGATCAATTCTAATCATCAAATACCGCACTATGCAGCCTGAAGGGCATAATCATGATGAGGAACTTGAAGTACACCTGGGTTAGCTGCTTTGCATGACTACCTTTAATTATTGACATATGGTTGACTGTCAGTTTAGCCGTTAACATCGGTTTGGTTTGTGAGATACTTGTGTTGATGCAACTTTGCAATTGACTTTTGTCACTCATGCACAGTTAATCACTGTATTTTTATATTCTTTCACCAGATGTATGTGAGGAGTCACAGGAGATGGCAATGCACGATCACTTGATCACTCTATCACGTATGGCAGTTGTGCACGAATGATCTGAAGCACGGGCGACGGCGCCCCAGCATGCCCACGATGACACCAGTGAATGTTCTTGAACGGGACATATGAGATAAGCTTGTCTGATGCTGCCCACTGGGGCATGACATGGACGTTCTACGTTCTATTATATATTGTTTATGATGAGTTTTTTTGCCCACTGGGGCAACATGGCCATCTGCTAGAGGCGTTCATAACTTCACAACTTGGCATGAATTTCTATGAATGGTGGATGAGCCTACCCGCCGAGATGAGATGCCGTCATGTTACGGAGGTTATTCCTAGCGTGAGGACTTCAAACACTGGTAACAAGTGCTTCTCCATTTATTATTATGGTGCACCACGCTAAGCCTCCCGCGACAAAACTGGTCTGTTATGCGCATGTTCATTTATGACATGCTTTCCAGAGGCATATGAAACCTGCAATTTGCCTTAGGGGGTATTATAGTGGCACAATTACATTTTAGGAACTGGCATGTTATAACGAGACTAGACATTACCATTCCTACAGGCCTCCTCAAGGTTTAAGGTTTATCACTCATGCCTCCAATATGCAGAGCTAAGCACCCATTTGCATACATTGTGCCCGCAACATTGTGGGTTTTGAAATGTGCATTGCCGATATTTGAATGCATTTTTTCATTTATGTTTAAAGACAAGCACGCAACTGCTTTTTTGCTTTTTTGGTGCCCGATATATTGTGGGTTTTGAAATATGCATGTTGACATTTAATGCAATGTTTCATGTATTTGTTCATTCGTTGTACTGCCATTATTTTGTGCATTGTAGCTCACTATTCTCACGAGTCTTTTTACCATTTTCACTTTCTGTCATGTGACTATACTTAAAGCACTGAGTTACTCTCACTCACGCTCGTGACCAAGAGGAACACTTCCTCGAAACGCGTCGAGTGGAGCTATTCATTAAAGCTCGTTAAAACTGCATGAAGCTGGCCTGGACATTCCTTCTTGATTGTGTTGGAAATTAGTTTTGGATTACTGGGGAGTCGCTACCCCGTCCGGGCAAGGGGCAGGGGTTCAGAGCGCAACCTCTGTTTTGTATATTTATATATATATATATATATATATATATATATATATATATATATATATATATATAATATACACATACTTGTAGTACGTCTTAATGCAGACTTGCTCCTTGAGAACTTACAGGGAGTTTATTTGACATGACGCTAAGCTCCAGTTGCTATTTACATTGTTCTTGGTCACAGCCTTCTTGAACCAATAGGAGACTTAAGCTTATATTCTTTCTAGAGGTTATAGTCTCCCTCGTAGCTCAATCCCAAAAAGCCGCAGAATTAATGACTCTATCTCTTGAGGGGAAGGTTTGAGTAAACAGTCTGACCTTATCCAGAAAAGGCATCTAAATACAGACTCACCACAGCCGCGGTGAACAGGAACACCAAGACTCGAGAATTATCTACTCACGAGCCGCTTCTCGAAATTACAAAGCGCTGCAGAGAAGTACGCAGCCGCTTCTCCCAAGTTGTCAGTTGAAGTGCGCAGTTTGTCTTCAAACAGCGCGTGACAACAACTGTGGTGGATTACCGGTAAACAACTAGACCGGCAACCGATTTGGCAAAACTGGCGGCCATCTTAGAATCCTTGTGCAAACACCGCAACAGATTCCTATGTACCAATCGGGACCAGCGCTTAGCGAGAGTGGGAATTGGATTCACTAAACCATGTCGCAACAGTTTTAACAGGACCATCACCAGACCAGAAACATCGGGTGATTAACTACATTAGAGACTTCAGAGGAATTAATGAGGCCAATCCTCACATTTGTTAAAACAACGCGGATATTGTGGAAACGTGCTTCAAATAATCTCTCTTTAATGAACTTGAAATAACATAAAACTAGACTAGTGAATTTGGGACGTGCACGTGTCCTGTGTTAGTATATGTTAATAGCGCTGCAAACCCAGGAGCCTTAAAGGCTTGAAAGGTTTGGGGGTTAATCATCAGCTGTTCGGCACATCTGGTTTTACGTATGAGGTGCAGGACCTGAACACCTAGCACGTTCCATCTCGCATTCCAGGACACGTGATAGGCAAATGAAGAGCACATCAGTTAGTACCAACTTTCCTTTACAAACAAGTCACAGTCATGCATGGATATTTAAACAAGAAAGGGCATTCAAAATGCAAGTTGTGGGAGAGTGGAAAGCTTGCGAAGAGGTGCCATCAGTTGACTGAATTGGTATTTTTTCGTGTTAGGTGAATTCATCAACTTCAATGATTTGTGGGTGAGTGCGATTGGTGTAAGCACTGTGTGTGAAAATGAATGGTTTATCTTTGCTTTATATTCGTTCTGTTATCCGCGTGGTTGTGCATGTATAAGTATAACATGTTATACAAAAACATTAGCTGAAATATGCGTGCCAGCACTGAGTGACGTTGCTCATTCTTTAAAAACACCTTTTACAGTCTACAAGCTTCCCTTCCTCCTGGCAGCACAGGCTTTGCATCTATGAACTAATCCAATTATTTCCCCCTACATGCCATTATACCTCACAGTCATGGCAGCGGCCCGTGGCAGAACACTACACAGGTTACACCTGGTCGCAGTGCGATGTTTTGAGCGGAACTGAATTTTCGGAAAACATTCAACTCCTGCTCTGAAGTGCGGTTTTGAGTTCTCATAGGAAACAACACGGCACACAGAAATTGTCAGAATGACTTCCGATGTTGCATAAGGAGAGTGGAAATGAAGCATACGAGAAAAGGAATCAATACAGAGGGTGGTAGGCGAAGCACACGAGGGACACATGGTCAAGGTCATACTAACAAGAGAAAACATGGAGGGGAGGAAGAGAAGCAAAATAACAACAAAAAAAACAAAAGTCACCAAGATCACGATCACTGTGAAAGCAAAAGTGATTGCGATGACACGCTAAAACACGGCAAGTGATGCGCGCGCAGCAGCGCGCGTGCGTGTGCGCATTCTAGTGAGCTGTTCGCCGCTTTGGGAGCATTTCCCAAAGCCGCCTTACTGAATGTCTCGCTAACAGCAAATGCGCTCTGGCTCAGCGAGACCTAAAAAAAATTCACAGATTAGTTCACACTGCTGAGTCACACATGAATGCAAGTGACACCACTTCTGCTCAGGCCCCCGCCCCCACTCAATCAGCATACGTCAATGGGCCGCCCAGAGAGAAAAAGGGATTGACACCTCCGCCCATCAATCAATCAATCAATCAGTGACACTTATAAAGCGCGCTACATACCCGTAGGGTCTCAAGGCGCTGGGGGGGGGGGGGAGGGGGTGTGCCGCTACTGCTCGAACAGCCAGGTCTTCAGCTTCTTCCTGAAGGAGAGGTGGTCTTGGGTCAGGCGCAGGTCGGTCGGGAGGGAGTTCCAGGTCTTGGCGGCCAGGTAGGAGGACCTTCCTCCTGTAGTCGCTCTTCGGATGCGGGGGACGGCGGCGAGGGCGTGGTTGGCTGATCGGAGGTGGCGTTTGGGAGCGTAGAAGTTGACTCGGCTGTTGAGGTAGCTCGGGCCTTGGTCGTGTAGGGCTTTGTGTGCGTGGGTGAGGAGGCGGAAGGTGATTCTTTTGTTGACGGGGAGCCAGTGAAGGTCTCTCAGATGTCCGGAGATGTGGCTGGTTCGTGGGATGTCGAGGATGAGTCTGGCTGAGGCGTTCTGGATCCGCTGGAGTCTCTTCTGGAGCTTGGCGGTGGTACCGGCGTAGAGGGCGTTGCCGTAGTCCAGTCGGCTGGTGACGAGGGCCTGGGTGACGGTCTTCCTGGTCTCGGTGGGGATCCACCAGAAGATCTTCCGTAGCATGCGTAGGATGTTGAAGCATGCCGAGGAGACGTTGTTGACTTGCCTGGTCATGGAGAGGGAGGAGTCCAGGATGAAGCCCAGGTTGCGTGCGTGGTCTGTCGGTTTGGGTGCGGTGCCCAGGGCGGGAGGCCACCAGGAGTCGTCCCAGGCGGAGGGCGAGGAGCCCTATGCCTATAGAAAGGCCACTCAGGCACCCACTGGGCCACCGGCGGCATCTTAACAGCCCAAAAAAGCAGCCCACATCTGGAACTCGGCTACCAGCCCTTCGGCCATTTCCTGAGTGCCCGTATTACCAATCCGACCCTGTGTGTAGTTGTGCGAGTTGTCAGACGCAACATGCACTGACCTTGAGGCCGAAATGATATCGTACGTGCAAAGTCTCACGCAATGCAGCAAAGCCTCACATGTTTCAGTGTGCCAAGAACATTCTGTTTCTGTGAATAAGGGTACAGAAAATGGTGTGGTTTACCTGTTGTCAGCATGCCACTTTATCAGTGTTGTGCAAATCCGAGGGGTGCCTCCTGCTGGGAGCAGGGCTGGCTTTAGGGTTGGTGGCGCTCGGTGTGAAAACCATTTTTGGGGCCCCCACATCCCATCATGACCGCCTCTTCAGATTATCTAATTACCTCAAGGCAAAAGAGCTCTTCAACTCTACAATTATAATTTATTGCTAAACACAGTGCCCATCCCTGAGGTCAGCGCCCCTTCTATAGGTCGGCGCCCAGTGCAGCCGCAATGGTCGCCCTACCATAAAGCCAGCCCTTCTTGGGAGGCTTAATGCACACACTCGGCCCCTTATCTTGAGGAACATGCAAATTACAATAATAATGTGTTATAAGTTTGGCAGCCACCTGCCATATTTAGAGTTCAACACCAGCTTGGTGTGTATCTCTTAATGTGACGTGGTGCTGCTCTTTTATGCAGGCCAGTTGGCGCACTTTTGAGTGTGATGTACACACTCCAAAAGGGCGATGGGGGGGGTTTGTTTTGACAATCAAGAAAGCAAGTCGTCCTGATTCTCTAGGAGTTTGTGAAGTAGTGTGGCTCACTGGTTAGAGGCGGCAGACCCGAGAGCAGAGGACGGCCCGGGACCATGGTTCGATTCGCGACGCGGCAGGTTTCTGGACCAGGGTCAGCGGACTCGATAATTCTCTCGCCTCGGTGCCCACTCTGATCAGCGATCACACTCGGCAACTCTGGGCATTAGCTTGCCTCATCTTCACTAACGGCCCCACCAGACCGCCGGGGATGCCTGGTCTCACCCTGGAGATACCCATTAAGGGACCATCTCTCAGGGAAGCCAGGAAGGGTTTCGCAGCGGTCGAAGCGCCTTGGGACCCTGCGGGTAAGTAGTGCGCTATATAAATGCATATACATTTACATTTACAGTTTAAACAGCTCCACTCTAAAGTGCCCATGGGTCTCACTCCAGTACATATATTTATATGGCTCTGACAGCCACATTCACAAGAGAAGGGAGATACACTGGAAGTGGGTCCTCTCACACAAGCTTGATGACTTCTGCAAAAGACACCATTTGGGCCAGAACTTTGTCTAGATTTCAAGCTTCTCCACATTAGAGTGAAATGCAAACATGGAGAAGGAAATGGAAATACTGGGAGATGGATATCGACTTGGACTATAAATAATTGGCTGCTGGCATTCAGAACATATGCATCATTCAGGTCTTACATAGGAAAGCTCCTTCCATGTTGTGTGGTGAGCTGAATGTAGAACTGGAGTTCCACTAGGGCATAGGAACTGCGATCAGCAAAAGTTAACTCATCCCTTATAGTCCATTTTCTGCATTCCCCAAGGAGGAGTGGGTAGGAAACCTGGGAAAAGACACATGGTGTGGACTGATTTGACCTGTAAGGGGGTATGTTGCCGGTGCTGTAATGCTCTGGGCAACTGGGACAGGGAATTGAGGGAGTATAACAAAGATAGGGGAGGGATAGGACGTGAAAAGGCTCTTCCTCTTATTAGAATGAATAGTCAAACTAGCTCTCTGCAAATCTCTGAAGATTTAATATCACAACGTCAGTATGAGTGTTGTTTCCCTCCCGCAACGGAGGGATGCCCTGACAAATCCACCATGGCGGCCACCATGTTCCAACCCGTAAGCGGGGTGAGCGCTCCAGTGGCTCAAGCATGAACCTGCGAGCTGCCTATTGAGGAGCAGATGGGCAGGACCGAGGAGGGTATGGAGACACAGGGGAGAAGACTTGAGGAGAGAGCATTGAACACGGAAGAAGGAGCGATGACCGAAGATTCGTTCCTGCTAGAAGAAGACCACCAGAGAAGAGCGCTCACGGAGCAACGCCCTAGAGTCCAGTACTCCCACTGGGAAAGCGGAGGCTGGTACTCCCAGTCCCAACTCCATGGCCCTGGAGGGTTGTGGGTCCAGGCAAGTGCCCAGAGCATGGTTTGTTTATTTTAGGGGTTGGTGGGTCGGGGTTGCTGGTTGCGTTTTTTGGCAGTGTGTGTTCACACTTCCTCCCTCAGGTATTTATTTACCCGGCATTGTGGTAACTTTTGGTTGTTTTCACTTTGTTTTAAAACACACCATTCACTTCCGGTGTTTTGTTTTAGGATGCTGGTTTGATTCACATAGATCTGATTGTCATAGCGGCCAGGCAGGATAGATATACAGCACCTGGGGCGGGTCCCGACAGGGGCGGTACCACTGATTACCACTGGGATGGCTGACGGGAGCAATGTTGAGGGTGGGGGGGTAAAAGCAGATACGTAAAACGACATATCAACCATGGTCCCTATGGGACGTGCACCGTGATGTTTTCCTCTTGAGTGGAGTATTATGCCGCCCGGCCTCCGGGATGCGGGCTGAATGGCTGTGTACGATCTGTGTTTTACTATTGAACGGGGGGATGTCACGAGTGACCTGGCTGACTAATTGTATCCTGTGGTTTATAACTCTGCAATAAAAATATATTTAAAAAAAAAAAAAGATCTGATTGTCATGGGTGCAGCAGAATCATGCTAATACATTTCCTGACACTGTCTAACATGGATTCAGGGAAACAATGCTCTTTCTTTTAACTTGATTTTTTGAGCCAAATGTCAGTTGAATTAGGCAATGTGGCAGTTACTGTATATATTTATATTCCAATCATCCATTTACATGTTACAGATTACCCTGATGAAGGGCTTATGTTAAAAGCCAGAAATGCATTGGGAACTTATGAAGTTTGTCTTCGCATGCTGAACACAAGCTGTATCATTTATTCATCTTTGGATTTGATCTGCGAGGACTTTGAATAAAAGCAGATTTCAAATCGCTCCAGGTTTTGAAGAACTTATTTGGAACCTCTGGATCCAACGCAAATTGTTTTTGATTAAGTGTGGTGATATAATATTACATAGAATATGTTGGTGAAATCTTTGTGATTGAGTTTGTACACTAGAACGTGACTCAATAGCAGTGCACTGGGTCAACCTGGATACATTTCAAGGTATTTTCTTTTCCCTTTGAACTATTTGGCTTGTAGAGCCCCTCATCTGGTGAACATGTGATTTTTAAAGAAGCAATTGAAGCTTGTTTATTTAGATTCAGATCAATTTGAATTAGTATCTTGAGTGCATTTTTGCTGAGCTTAGTTCTTTATTTGTTCAACTTTCTAAAAGTTGCATTTTCAGAATTATAATTTATAATCTGACTTCAACATAAGTATGGAATTCAAATTAGGATTCCAGAGACACCAAACATGAAATACGTATATCTTCCCATTAGGAAGATACGCTTGATGAGCTGTCTGTGGGAAAACCTGGCTCCGAAGCAGGCCACTATGATGGCGGTTTTCTAAAGCGTGGGGTCCTAGTGCGATCATCGACGAAGATTGGAAAGCTCCAAGCAGGTTTAGTCCATATCCAGGTAGGCGTCGACGACAGTCTGATGCTGCTCAGCATCAGTCCCAGTGAACCCCTCTTCATTTAGACTTAGATATTTTTCTGGAAGTTGGATTTCTTTCAGCTGGGCAAACCACCAAGCTGAGGCCAACCGGCGATTTGATATTGATGGCTGTGACTTTGATGGTGACCCTGGTCTCTGTCAGGCAGAAAGCTGGCAATACATTTCTAAGTCCCAGCTTTTGCAGTTTGGGTATGAGGAGTACTGTAACTCTCACCTGTCATTTCCGCACGGGCGCGATGCAAGGTCTGAAGCAAAGTCCCAACTTCCCACACCCACCCAAAATGCAATGTAGGTAGGTTTTGCAATATTAATTGCGATTCCTACATATTCCTTAAATGCGAATTGCAAATTGCTGTTCGCTATTAAGGAATACCTTCCCATTCATTCCTATTGGCCTAGAGGCCAATAGGAATAAATGGGAAGACATTCACAATTTGTGAGTACCAATGAGGTACTCGCAAATTGCGAATGCAATTATAAGGGTGATAGGGCCTCCCTGTTGCACCCCCCAAATGGTTAACATGCACATGTGGCACACATACATGCCCTAAGGCATGTAAGTGAATTTTTCATGGAATTTGCATATTAAAACCAACTTGAAGTTGGTGGTAATTTGCGATTCCTTAAAGGCAGGTCACCAAATATTTTGTCTTCCTGCATTTCATTTGCGGAATCGCAAATTGAGATTCCTTAAATGCATTAGCAAAATAGGGAATCGCAATTTTTGCGATTCCCTATTTTGCAAATGCCTTTTGGGATGATACATCCCAAAAGGCTTTTTCTTGTTCGGAAACGGGCAGAGTCTGCGAATCAGCCCATTGGCGAACGGGAAAAACGCTTGATACATCTGGTCCTAGGTGTTTTCCTGAGCAAGATAGGGCCAGATGTAGGTAAACGTGAAATACCAATTCCTTAATACCGAATTTTACCGATTCGGTATTAAGGAATCGGTATCTCCGATGTACGTAAACATTCGGTAAAAATCGGTAAAAAATACCGATTCGGAAGCAATCGGTAAAAAAAAATACCAAAACACCAATACCGATTCGTCATTACCGATTCGGTAATTCAAAAATTCGGTTTTTGATGAATCAGCCAATCCTGTGCATCCCAATTACCTCCCAATTACCTCCCAAACAGGAAGTGGCCACACCCAGGCAGCTGCACTGAACCTGGAGCTGACTGTGATGCAGGTAGCTGAGTTGAGGGTCCCGGAGCAACACAACCTCTCATGTTCAAATCAAAAACAACAAACCTTGGAAATGGCAAGCCAGGAGAGAGAGAAGGAGGGAGCAGAAAGAAAAAGGAAGCTGAAGTTCAGCGAGAAGGAGCTGGAGGTACAAGACATGAGCAAGGACCATGAGAAGCTTTTTGGAAAGCAGTCCCTCCATGTGCCTGAGTCTCAGAAGAGACAGAGCTGGCTTTGGATCCAGAGCAAAATCAATTCAATTGGGGTCACCCAGCGCTCCATAGAGGACATCAAGAAAAGGTGGTACAACCTTAGGAAGACGTCGAAGGCAAGGATTGCCGAGAGGCAGAGGCAGGCCAGCAAAACTGGTTGAGGGAAGAACACAGCACCTGCACCAACATCACTGGAACTCATGGTAGAGTCCACCCTCCAGCCAGAGAGTGTGAGTGGCGTGGGAGACTCAGGCAGCTCTGCCAGAGCTGCCAGCAAACAATGTAAGATGCATGTCTAAGATGCTGTGCTTCCCCCTCCCCAACCCCAATCCACATAGAGGTATAGGGGCTCCCACTCCAGTCCATGTTTTACTCATTACCTGCAATACATTGTGGGAGATGTAGTCTTAGGCAACAGATGTATAGGAAAGTCAGCCTAGCAAACCCAATAGAGGGCATATGTGCTGTCACCTAAATGTGAAAGAAAGTGCAATTAATTTGTGTCACCAATAGGTTAATCCAAGGTATACATCAGGGTGTGTGATATTGATTTACCTAGTAGGTATCCTTCTCCGAATTCACCAGCAGCCAAACGTGTGTAGATGCCACTGTTCCTGAATATGTAGGAGTCGTGGGTACTCCGGGGGAATTTGTCAACAATGTCAGTGATGATGAAGTTTGCATCACATGTGCACCTGCACGTTTATGGAGTGAGTGGATTTGCGGTTGCGGTAAATGTATTCTGTTGCTGCTGGTGGGCAGATTGGTATGTGGGTTCCATCAATGCAGCCTATTACGTGCGGGAACTGTGCTTTTTGGTAGAAATCCAGCTTGATCTTCTGCAGCTCCGCCTGTGTGCTGGGGAAGGTTTAGTAATGATGCATTCTGTCCATCACGGCGTCCAGGAAGGTGTTGAGAAAACGGGATAGGCAGCTCTGTGACACACCACCCACTGCGGCTATCACACCCTGGTGTCTTCCTGATGCCAGGCGGTGTAGGCAACAGAGCACCTGTGTATGGGTGGGTATTGCGTGCGCCCTTGGTGTCTGATGCTCAAGAAATGGTTTCAGGTCCCGTATCAGGTCAAGGATGGTATGTGGGTGTAGTCATGGATTTCAGGCTCAGTCAATTGGAACAGTGTGACACGCAGTCTGTACAGTCTGTGGAGAAGTGTGGCTCACTGGTTAGAGCAGGCAGACCCTGAAGCAGAGGTCAGACCCGGGACCAGGGCTCAATTCCCGACGCGGCAGGGTCTTGAGCTCAAATGTCCATGGACTCGATAATTCTCGCTTTGGTGCCTGACCTAATCATGGGTTCACACTCTGCAACTCTGGGCATTAAGCTTGCTTAATCTCCACAACGCCCCCCCCGCGGCGGGATGCCTGGCTTTCACCTTGGGGATGCCCTGTAGGGGCTATCTCACAGGGAAAAGCCAGGACGGGTTCCCAAGGCAAGCGCGGAGATACCCCTTCGGGGGTCGATTCTGGCGCTATATAAGAAACATAATAATAATAATAATACACATGCTCTTCCCGTCTCCAGAACCTCAGTCCTGCTGCTCTCAAACGTAGCCCCCTTGCTATGAGGTAGAGGCCTGCCATAGTGTTCACACTGTTGCATTTTGGGGCTCTTTTTATGCACTGCACCTGATTACCACCTGCTCTGGATCAGTGGTAAATACCGATTCGTTAATACCGATTTTGGTCAAATTCGGTATTACCGAATTTTGCTACATCACATTTCGGAATTGTTACAGATTCGTTATTTACTGATTCCGGATTGTTTGTTTCAGTGTTCACCGATCGGTAAATAAGGAATCGGTAACTGTTTCCCTTGGATTTACAGATTCGTTATTACCGAAGGCATTCGGTAATACGTACATCGCAAAGGGCTCAATACCGGTTGGTAAAGCTGAATTTTAGCGAATTTCGGCTTTACCGACCAGTACTTGGCCACCTACACCTGGCCCATAGTGGGATAATATAGTTAGGGAAATATATAATATAACTGACCTAAAGAGATGTTCAGCTTGGAATCCAATTAAAGCCCAATTTATTTATATGCATTTAAAATCAAGAAAATAAAACCACTCTCCTAAAATGAATAAGGTTAAAGAAAAAAGAGAATAAGCAAAAATGTGCAGGGCTAAGGTACAATGCAAAAAATCAGCCCTTAAGTTAGTCAGTAGACTAACTTATAATAAAGTCGTCCTTACAGCCATCAAGCATTGTTAGCAAGGAAGCAGAATCTCCATTCACCGTGGAGACACACATCATATAAGTACATTAAATTAAGATTCAGAAAAAGCAAATGTTACTGCCTTTAAGAGCATAGACTCTTTAGAAAGTTTAGTTTTTTCTTTTGTATAATTTCAGAAGCAACGTGAAGGTCCCCGCGACGCCGGTCGAGAAGAAGAGATGCAGGAAGTGAAGCCTCAATCACAGAAGCATATGCCCAATGAGGGAAAGCCGGCCAATGTCCGAACCACCTGCAAAGAGTCAGGTAAGTGCCAGAAGGGTAGGGTGAAAGACTGGCATGCTTCGACTACAGCGCGAATCGCTCTTCCGTCCTGTTCGGCCTCTTTTATTCTTGCCGTGCTCTGTCCCACACACGCGCGATTGGGAGCCGAGGAGGCCCAAAAATACACCCCCTCAGGACACCTCCCACCGTTTTGGGCTCACCAGGATAGCATCTATGGAACAAACACAATAGTTGAGGAGCATAGACATGCCCAGCAGGTTCCCAGGTACAATCCGCCGGACCATACCCTTTCCATTGAACCAGATACTGCAATCTGCATCTCACTCTACGTGGATCCACAATAGCCTTCACTTCATATTCAGTTTCATTATCAACCAAAACTGGGGCAATGGATTGGACAGGTAGATTTGTACCTGGCACCACTGGTTTCAGTAATCAAATATGAAAAGCCGGGTGAATGTTTAGAGAGGAAGGTAGGTCCAACTTCATGGCTACAGGGTTAACAACTTTTATGATGGTATTAGCACCAATGAAACTAGGCATGAACTTTCGGGTACCTTTCACCGGGATGTTATATGTGGACAACCACATCATGTACCCAATTGCATTGTCAGGGGACGGCCAGCGATGGAGATCCGCACATCCCTTGTACATGCTCTTAGCTTTGTTCAGTTGGGCTGTCTTTTGTGTCTCATGAAGGTGATTTAAAAATTATAATGCAGCTGGAGTAAATGTGGAAACAGGAGGGGACTAAAGTAACAATGAGGATTGAATCCATAATTATAGAAAAAAGGAGAATAACTAATAGAAGACTGCTTCACATTAGTGAAAGCAAACTCAGCCACCCCTAAAAATGAATCCCAGTCAGCAGAGGAGTGAACAAATTGACACCTTAGGTATTGTTCTAGGCATTTGTTCACTCTTTCCCTCTGACCGTCTGTCTGAGGATGATGTGCAGATGATAGATGTACATCAATGTGCAACAAGGACCCCATCCCCTTCCAGAATTTATATACAAATTGGGGACCCTGGTCCGATACGATAACAGATGGAAGGCCATGTAATCTTATTATGTGTTGCAGAAATATGGTAGCTAGCTCTTTTGACGTAGGAAATTTTTTAATGGAACGAAGTGTGACTTTTTTGTCAACATATTCACAACAACTCAAAATAGTTTGTGGTAACTCTACAAAGAAATCCATGGAAACGGAATTCCATGGGTTAGGGGGTGTTGGCATGGGAGTCAATAACCCAACTGGGACTTGGTGAGAACTTTTACTCTGAGCACAGACATGACATTTTTGAATGTACTGGTAGGTATCCTGAACCATAGTGGGCCACCAAAAGGATCTTTTGAGAAGTTCAATGGGTGTCTTGTAACATGGATGCCTGGATAACGTGTGAGAGTGGCACCATTCAAGAGCTTGTTGTTGTAAGGTTTTTGTGGGCATCACCAGAACCCCTTGGATATAAAGGTCTTACACTGTTATTTCAGTGTGTTTCTGTTTCAGTTCCTCAACCTCTTTGCAATTTTGTGCTTGTAACACCTCGCTCAAAAAGGCCTCCTCTGAACATATGGACCCCAAAATTTGTTCTTCAGCTATTGTAAAGGGATGGTCAGTGGTAGCTTCTACCTCATCATAGCCATACCACGATAACGCATCTGCTTTTTCCATGATTTATGCCTGCCTGAAATTGTATTATAAAATCTAAATTACTTAATTGTGTGTCCAGCGCAATTGTTACAAAAATAGGGCTCCAGCTGTCTTTAAAAATTGCATGTTCCTGTGGTCAGTAACAACAGTAACTATATGCAGAGCACTCATCGGATACTGGCACCACTCTTCGAAGGCACATTTTATGGTTAGAAGTTCCCAGTCTCTCAGAGAATAGTTTTGTTCATCAGAATTCCGTTCGTGAGAATAAAAGGCCACATGTTTGGAAATGGCCAGTTTCCTTATTTATTTTTGACAGAATTCCCCCAATGGCAAGTTGAGATGCATCAGCCTCAAATTTAAATGGTTGAGATGAATCAGGATGTTTTAAAATAGTGGCAGTAACAAAAGCGTTTTTTTTAGTTTAGTAAAGGATTCTTCAGCAGCAGAAGCCCAGCAGAAAGAAACCCCCTTTTTTAACAGCTTAGTAATGGGAGTTTCCAGAGCTACAACATTATCATTAAAGCGCCTATAAAAGTTGGCAAAACACAGGAAGCTCTGTACTACTTTTACAGAAGTAGGTGAAGGCCAACGCATGATGGCTGTTATCTTTTATAGATCCATTGTTATCCCCTCAGAAGAGAACACAAAGCCCAAAAAGGTCACTTTTCATATGTGGAACTCACACTAATCCAGCTTCATAAATAAGTGATTCTCTCTTAGGCATTCCAACAAAGCACTCGCATGTCCTACATGTTCTGTGGAAGTAGAAGAGTATACCAAGATGTCATCTGTATATGGTATTGCACATACGTCCAACATGTCTCTCAAAGATTCATTAATAAAAAAGCGAAAGGCATCAGGGGCATTACAAAGGCCGAATGGCATCACAAGATATTATTCTAGCCCAATTTTGGGCGAAATGCTGTCTTCCATTCATTGCCCTCTTGTACCCTCACTAAATGATATGCTTCCCTCAAATCCAATTAGGTAAATATTTTGGTATTTTAAACTTGATCAAGTAATGTTTAGAAGAGTGGCAGAGGGTACCTTTTTTAATGGTATGATATTTAGAGCACAGTAATCAATACAACATCTGAGACCTCCCTCATGTTTTAGGATAAAGCAGAGAGAAGAAGAACCAGATGAACATGAAGGATGGATAAACCCTATCCTGTGCATCTCAGCCAGATGCACTCTCAGATAGATATTTTCTTTTTCGGATAGGGCATAAATCCAACTATACGGAATTTGTGCTCCAGTAACTAGCTCAATACAACAGTCATAAGGTCGGTGTGGCGGCAGTACAGAAGCCTTTTCCTTATCAAACACCTCCGCCAAATCTCGATAACAGGTAGATAAATCAGGTACATGGGAATCTACAAGTACAGCCATGTATTTTTGTATTACTGGTTCCTTATTGCAATGGAGCTTGCAAAACTCAGAAGAGAAAGACAAAGAATTGTTTCTCCAATCAATGTGCCGGATTATGGTGCATTAGTCAAGGAAGTCCTAAAATCTCTTGGAATTGGGGTGAGTAAATGAGATCAAAGTGAACTATTTTTTTTAATGTTTGTCAAGTATAATGAGTTTCAGTTCAGCAGTAGCATGGGTAAGAGGCAGATGTTATGTTACTCCAGTCAATAGTTTTCCCTTCATCTAACAAAAAAAAAGGTACCACAAGGAATTCCAAGCGTTTGACTCATTGCATGTCAATGAAATTTCCTTTCGGCCAGAGTCAATCATAATATGGGCTTCTATGGACTGATCTCCCCATGGTAACTGCTCTTTTACCAGGAAATTATGGCGAGAGGACAAAGCATGATTCTGAGCCAGGAGTTGGGAGACTATTAATCCCGATCTACCCAAAGAACCTGTCTCCATAGACTTCAGGCTCATTTGCCACGCCTTTTTGGTTTTACTGGGCAGTCATGTAAGAAGTGTCCTTGTTTCCCTCAATAAAGGCACAACTTCTTATCCTTGCAATGCTGTCCTTCTTCATCACCTCGGACCCTACCTATTTACCTAGGCTCAGGTTCTACTGTAAGTTGTCCAGGTTCTGTCTTCTTGTATTTAAACATGGCAAATTTTGGTTCAGACGCCCTTTCTCTAAGTGATGATCTAATTTGTACGAGCTCAATGAGAGCATTACAGGAGTCTGGGGGATCCACTACTTGCACCAATACATCTTGTAGTTAATTGTTGAGGCATGTGTAAAAAAAGAGCTCTTAATTTGCCCTCTGGCCACCCTGCCTCAGCCATTAACCTATTGAAGCTGGAGATATAAGTCATCCAACCTTTAGACCCATGTTTTTTATTTAAGAGGTCAGTATCTACTGATTGCATAAATGAATGCATGTTCGATAATCTAGGTTATTCATCTTTGAACTCTGCATAATTGTTTAATAAAGGGTCATTTCGCTCCACTAATGGGATAGACTAAATGGTGGCTGTTCCCTGTAAATATGACAACATAAACGCTACATTAGCTTGTTCAGTGGAGAAACAGGATGCCTTGCACGTGAATTGCAATTGGCACTGATTTATGAAAGTAGCAAACTTAGCAGAGTCTCCCAAAAATCGCTCAGGAGGACTAGGGGTTAAGTGGAAGGAGTGGTTATGTGAAACACCCGATGACTAACACTAGAAGAGGAGGGAACAGAAGAGAAGAGATTACCAGAAGCCCCTGTAGCAGAGGTAGCATAAAGAAAGAATTGTTGTAAGGTGACTATCCTAAGGGTAAGAGCTTGGGTTTCTTTCCGCAGATTCCCTTTCATATGATCTACGTCAGCTAATGTAATCTGACGGTCTTCCATCTCGCCCAGGCGGAAAGTAAACGTGGGCTTCTTGCTCTGTAATTTTCACCTGTTGTTTCCGCAGGGGTGAGTGCAAGGTCCCAACTTCCCACAACCACCCATGCAAGCCCAACTATGTCACAGCCTACACAGTGGAAATGGAAGAAAAGGGGAAACAAAACAAGTAAAGAAAAGGGAGAAAGATCAGCAACATGCTTCAGGTGTGGATATTCTCATTGAGTGGTCTTTATGTGGTTCTTGTAGTGGAGATAAAGTTATAAGTATTACCATGTGTATGCATTCTGGAGTTAATGCTTTACAAACAATTAGTGTGGTCCTACTAGATATAACTACCTGTGTAAGATCTCTATCCGCTTACATCTGTACATTAATATTCAGATCAAAGCAAATGTTACAGCTTTAGGAGCATAGTTGGTTCAGAACATTTAGTTTTTTCTTTTGTATTTTCAGGAGCAACGTGAAGAACCCTGCCAGAGGGGAAGAAGAGATGCAGAAGTAAAGTCCCAATTACTGAAGCAGACTCCTGAGGAGGGAACGCCGGCCAACGTCTGAACAACCTGGAAGTAATCAGGTAAGTGCCAAAGGTGCAGGGCGAAAGATCCACGCGCATTGACTAGAGCATGAAGCACTCTTCTGCCCTGCTCGGCCTCCTTTATTCTTGCCTTGCTCCGCCCCATGTGCACACATGATCCGGAGCAGAGCAGGCCCAACAAGAACACTCTAACACCAGCCAAGGGTACCAAGACCTCAGAAACAGCACTTGGGGGTCAGGACTCACTCCAACAAAAACCACCAGCAGGGCCAAGGGTAGCTCCTGTTGAAACTGATCAGCTTACACTGAGTATAGCCAAATTCAACATGCTTTAGGTGTTAAAGCATATGCAGAGTCCCAGTGCACAGAGTAAAAATGAATAGCAGCATTAGTTCAAATAAATAGGGACGATCACACCAAAAAGAGGCATTTTCTTACATCATCCATAATAATTAGAATGAAAGCATGGGCTGAGCAGACAAGCAGCCAACGTCCGCTACCATCTGTTCAGACAAGTGCCATGGTCCATTTACCGTGTGCCACATAGTAATGACATCTCCTTTGTGTCAATGAATATATCATTCTACGACACCATCCTCCTAAGACCACACTCATTTGGTTCTCCCAAACCATCACATTTTGAACTCCAAAACTTGTACAGTAATGCCCAAAAGTGTAGCCAGATATATTGGTGTCCCCCATAATAGTGTGCAATGCACTCAGATGATCCTTCACCAGCCCAAACAAGAAGCTGTTAAAGAAACACTCACAAATAAGATGGTTGTCCCATTGTTTCCTTTCTTTCCTGATCAATTGCAACACAGTCAATACATTTCAATACAATGAAAAGCAGCATGTCTAAAACAGTTTAAGGGATGATACTGTAGCATGGAACACTTCCATGCCTGCGGCAGGAGCTGTCTAGTAAACAAGAAATTCCATGGTGCAATGCAGGAAATTGTAAAGGATCCTGATAGGCATGGTGCAACAGGGAGGCGGATCTGACAGTGACCCAAGCACAAATACTACTCCTCGAGCAGCTGGTAGAAAGAAAATTCCACCACAAGCTGCATGCATTAGGCAGAAAATAAGGGCCACAATTCCTTAGCAGAGCAATTGATTCATTATCAGTATATAATGGTAGTGGAGGCATGCACAATATAACCAGCGTTCATCACACATTGCCTCAGGGTACATGAATCCATATTGGAGTGCAAACAAAAGTACGCCTCACAGGTCAAGTCTATATTATCTTCAAGTATCCAGCATGCCAGCAGCAACTCTACATCTGGCATTCAGTCATTAGTCTACCATGCAGAGCAACCATAATATGAAATGAATCACCTAACAAGCTGTCTTAAGGAAGCAAGATAATCCAGATAGCCATGAAAAATGGCATCTAAAAAGTAGTAAATGTGTTTATATCACTGTTATGTCATGTTATGTTACCCAATTTATAAAGTGTGACGTATACCCAAAGGTGTCTTGTCGCTGATTCTGTGAGAGACGGTGAGCAGAGTAATTGAGCCTACTGATTGAAAATCCAGGTTTCAGAAGTTTCCTAAACTGAAGCAAGGAAGGGGCGGATTTTATTGTGAATGGCAGGAAGTTCCAGGATATACCTGCTCTGCCCGCAAAGCTGCTGCCAACCCATTTCGATTTTTTTTATATCTAATGGAGTTTATTCTCCACATGCCTGCTGATCTTAGATTTCTGGTTGGGGAATACCAACTAAAATTACCTTCAGAAAGGTGGGCCCGGAATCATATAGCGCTTTATAGGTCAAACAGAGGGCCTTAAACTAATTTCTGTTTTTGACCTTCAGCCAGTAGAGGTCTTAAAGTGCAGCGGAAACTGAATATTGCCTGGGTATCTCCAGTATAAATCTGGCTGCAGAGTTCTGGAGGGCCTGCAATTGAGGCCGTTACAGTAGTCTATTTTTGATAATACTAAGGTGGATACCACTGACTTCCTAACTGAGATAGGCAGAAAGATTAAATTTTTTAGCATTCTCAAGATGTTATAGGAGGAGGAGACCACTGTATTTAGTTTATTGCCTAAAAGTAGGTCATCATCTATGATAACCCCCAGACGTTTTGCTTTCCTGGTGGGGACAGGAAGGGGTCCCATATCAGCAGGCAAGCATGAAGTGGACCAGAAATTGGGGTTATTGCCGAGTATGATCACCTCGGTCTTCTGGCATTGAGCTTATGGCAGTGCTTGTTCATCCAATCATAGATGTATTTCATGCAGTTATGAATGTGGAGGCTGGTGTCATATGTATTTCTAGTGGCTGGTAGCACAATTTGCATGTCGTCCGCATATGATGTAAGAGTGAACCCAAAGGATTGGACCATAGGAGCTAAATCTGCAACATAAACATTAAAAGGGGTGGGAGAAAGTGAATAGCCCTGTGGAACCCCACAGGGCAGATGGAAAGACTGCGAAGAAAAGGCATCAATGCTGATCACATTTTCCCTGTCTGACAGGAAGGAGGAGACTAGTTTCAGAGCAAGGTTTTTAATGCCTTTAGCTTCTAAACAGTGGATCAAGATGGAGTGATCCACCGTATCAAATGCCACAGACAGGTCCAGCAAAACTAGAGGGGCTGATCCCCCCTCATCCAGGATGAACTTTAGTTCATCCGTGGCCTTGATCAGGGCAGTCTATGTACTATGCTCCTATCTAAACCCAAATTGGGTGGGGTCAAGGAAACTGAAATCCTTGGTGAATTGATTAAGTTGGTTGTTCATCACTTTTTCAACTATACTGTTGAACACATGCCTTGGTGACAGGTGAACCGCAGAAGCAGTGTGAGGTAGCTAGGATCACTGAGGCGATTTCACAGACATTTTGTCAAAGAAGAGCATGGCCCGAATGTTTTTAAAAAAGAGAGAAAGGAGAAGAAAGGTTTTTTTTACCCCTTTATGTTCCCAAGCTGTTTGGGGCCTATCACTTGGTAACTGGCTCCTCTGGTGCAAAGCGCCTTCTTGACTCCATTGAGCTGCTATCTACCACACTATATGATAAATGCATGGTAAAAGCCACCCTGATGGTTATCCATCATAATATAAGATATAGCTCTTAAAGTACACAAAATGTTGCTGTGATATTTAAGGAATGTCATGTTTAGGGGTCATGGATTACAGGCACATGTTTGCACTAACCAAGAGAGCATGTAATCTTTCAGTCGCAAAAATACTGGTGAAGGTCACTGCAGGAGGTTGTCTTTTATTGGGCACTTCAACAAACTGCTCAACACATGGCCATTTCAGAGTCTTTTGGACCCCCAAGGTGAGACTTACCTCCCTCATTCTCTAGACACTGCAGTGCTCAACTGATCTCGGAGTATGTAATGATCAGCCACCTTGCTTTCCAAGTGAGTGTTTGGGTGCTGAGGCACTACTTACCCTCTGTGACACTGCCCTCAAGAGAGTAAGAGAGGATCTGCATTCGGTTAAGCTGGATCAACAATTTGCCCCTTTGCCACGAGATCCTTTTAGCCATCATTTTCATCTACGTAAGGATCAAAGCTGCAGGGAGGTGCTTATCATTTAGTGACTGTTATCTGGGTCAGCTCTGCTGCATTGCCTGAATCAATCGGCACCACTGATGATGGCATCCTAGCCAAAACTGTCGAAACTAGGAAATTCTTGAAGTTTCTTTTGTTTTCAAATTTATTTTTTTAATCAACTTTTCCCATCATTGGCAGTGGTAGGTCTCCGCTAGATTATTAAGCAAATTAGGACAAAAAAAGAACACAAAAAGTGCTCAAAAATTAAAATTTAGTGTGAAGGGGAGTGGACACTCCAGGATACATTGCTGCTCAAATGGGTGTGCCTCATGCCACTCTCCAGCTATGCCTTTTGAAGTTGTATCATTTTATACAAATTTGGAATTATGCAAATTGGTAATTCGCTCCCTGACATCCATATTATTCCTACAACCTGGAAAAAGCTTCATTGATTCTTAAAATGCCTAACATTCCTGCACTGTGGCTGCAGGTTACTAACCTATTTTTCAATTGTTCTTTGAATCAAAACTATATAAGAAATGAACTGTAGGAAAACCGGAAAGCTTCCTTGAAACAAAAATATCCCTGACAATGGCCAGGGTATCTTTAGATCAGGTCTCAGTAGGGAATCAGTTGGTACTTAAAATAAGTTCAGAATGATGATAGCTCCCTGTAAAGTAGTCGCTGCAATTCTTATGGACCCCGTGACAGCCTTTGATTGCATCATCCAGCAGGCCCTCAAGTAATTTTATATATTTTTTATAAAATCAGAGCCTTTTTTACCACAAAATGGTATTTCTACATTCACCAAAGCAAATAGCGATTTGGTAAGATGTTACTGAATCTTACTAAAAAGTTCATTGGGTTTAGGAATAAATAACAATTTGCTATTTAGAAGGGGTGTGTTTTAAAAAATATATATTTTAAAGGTTTCTATAGCGATGGCTGGACCCAAGAGTATCAGAGCGCTTTACAAGATTTGCCAATTACAGAATAACATTTTTAATTTTAGTGCATTGAGGTAATGAGGCAGGGCACTTTTATAAATTTGAGAACGGGTAAGTAAGCTAAGAAAAGTACGAGATCGAAGCAAGAAGAGCTGGTGGACAGCAGGGATTATAAAGTCAGTGAAAAGGGGGGCGGGGAGAAAGTGAAGAACAAGTTGTGGCGGGTGAGGAATAAGGGGAAAGCAGGTGGCAGAGGGGTAGTAAAATCCTGAAAACTAAAAAGGGGGAGGGGGTTGTTGGAAAGAGATAATAGAAAGGGAAAGGGAGCCAATATTGACAATTTAAGGAGGAAGAAATTAGTAATCAGTGAACAATATAGTAGGAACCCCAGTATTTATTGAGAAGGAGCAGCTTGAGGTATTTTTTGAAGCAGAGGTAGGAGGGGTTGAAACATAGATCTTTGGGAAGGGCATTCCATATGGAGGGCGCGATTCCAGAGAAAGAGCGACACTGTGTTGATTTCTTCTTTCACAAAGGAGGGACAAGTACAAGTGCGTTAGTGCTCCTCATTGTTCTAGTGCAGCCCGCTTTGTGGAGTTTGTCAGAGAGGTAGGAAGGGGTATTTTGGTGGAGGGCTTTGTGTGTGATGCAGGCGGTCTTGTGGGTAGATCTGCCTTCGATCGGAAGCCATTTAAGGTTTTTGAGAACAGGGGAGATGTGATCAAAGCGCTTACAGTCGGTAATAAGCCTGGCAGCAAGGTTAAGAACAGATTTTATAGGGGCTAGGTGGACTTTAGGAGTTCCAGCAAGATTGGTGTTACCATAATCAATTCTGGACAGGACCAATGATTGTACAACTGATTTAAAGTCATCTGCAGGAATAAAGGGTTTAATTTATTTAAGATGGTGCAGTGTGAAGAGAGCACCTTTAGCTGAGTTTTTTATGTGGGGAGTAAGACTGAGGCTCTGGTCGACGCAGATGCCAAGGGATTTGAACGAGTTAGAGATGGCGAGAGAGCAGTTGAGAACTTTGGTGTCAGAGATCCAGTGTTCAATAGGGAACGGGTTGTTTTTAGGAGAGAATAGAATGATTTCTGTTTTTTTAGGGTTTAGTTTGAGGTGGTTGTGATGGAACCACAATTGAATCTAAGTCAACGTATCATTAAGCTGTATTACGTCGTCATGGGATTTGATCATGTAGTAAAGTTGTGTGTCATCTGCATAGAGGTGGTAACTGATTCCCGCTTGTTTAAGAATAAGGGTGAGGGGTTCCATGAAGAGGTTGAATAGAGTGGGAGAGATAATAGAGCACTGGGGGATGCCCAGGGTGACCGGCAGAGGTTAAGAAAGGTAATCACAGACTTTAATTTGTTGGGTTCTACGTTGGAAAAAAGAGGTGAACCATTTGAGAACAGCACCATCCAAGCCAAAACGGTCTTTGAGAATATTGAGTAAAGCTATGTGGTTAACGGTATTAAAGGCAGCAGAGAGGTCTAGAAGAATGAGAAGGAAGGATACACCCTTGTCTAGGGAGTAATGGATGTCATCAATAATGTTGAGCATTGCAGTTTCAGTGCTACAGCCCTTTCTAAAACTTGATTGTAAAGCGTCCAAGAGATTGAATGAGTTGATGTGTTTGTCCAATTGAAGCAGCGCTCATTTTTCCAGGGCCTTCTATAAGAAAGGAAGGTTAGAGCTAGGGCGTAGGTTGTTTAAGTCATTAGGGTCTGCCGTGATGTTTTTGATGGTGGGGGTGATTTGGCCTAGTTGGAGGGACGCAGGGACACAACCATTGGCAAGGGAGGAGTTGTTAATAGGGGTCCAACATGGGGCGATGATGTGTTTTAGTTCTTGTAAAAGATAGGCCGGGAGGGGATCTTTGGTATGTGAGGATGGTTTAAGCTTAGTGATGATGTTGAGGACATCTCGTTCTGAAACTGAGCAAAAGTTATTCCAGGATGCATTGTTTTTTTGCTGGGTTACGGTGTAGTAAGGTTCTAAAGGGGTGACAGTGAGGGGGGTTGGGCGGAATCAGTGGGAGTGGTGGAAGAGGATGGAGACATGGAGGGGAGGTTATGGAGGGGAGATTGGTTATATAGAGGGGTAGTTAAGATGAATGATTGATCAATCTTAGTGATTTTATCTGAAAAGAAGCTAGCAATTCCTTGACATCTCTTGGCCGTAGCCAGTAGTTTAGAGGGGCTGAGGAAGTTTGGATTTTAACAATGTTAAATAGTTCCCTGGGTCGATTTCTTGACCGGTCAAGTTGTGAATGAAGGAAGGAAGCTTTCTCATTAAAGATATGTTTTTTGTAATTAGCCCTTGTGGCTCTGAGGAGGACAAGATTCGAGGGGGAAGGCTGTTGTCTCCGAGTGCGTTCAGTTTGCCTGAGAGCACGTCTCTCATTATTAAGATCGGTATTGAACCAGGATCTGGATGGCATATTTTTTAGTAGTTTTAATTTAGCTGGGGCTATTTGGGCAAGGACTTCCCTGATAGAATTGTTGTAAAGTTCTATAAGACCGGTGGGACTTTGAGAAAGAGGGGTAAGCCGTAGACAAGCTTTTATTTTAGTCTCCAGCTCACCTGGAGGAATAATGTGAAGATTTCTAGTCAACTTCTTTTGTTTGATTAAGTTGGTGGGAGGGGGGGCACAGAGCTATTGACTGTGAAGAGGATGAGGTGGTGGTCGGACCAATCAAAGGGGATAATATGGGAAAGAGAAGTCAGATCCTTGCTAAGAATGATAGCGTCAAGGGTTGCTCCTTTGGAGTGTCTTGGTGAAATACAGAGTTGTTTCAAGTCACTGATGTCAAGTAAGTCATTGATGAGAATAACTGGGGGATCATCATTTTTGTTCCAGCAGAGGTTAAAGTCCCAGAGGAAGAGGTTTTTAGATTTGGAAATAGATGACTTTATAAGAAGATCGGACAACTTTTGAGCAAAGGAAAGAGGGTCACCAGGAGGTGGTAGATATTATGTAGGCAGATGGCGGGAAACCTGGACTGTAAGCTCAGCACCAAGGTATTCAAAAGTGGTAGGGTCAGGGCGGTTGACAGGTGAGAGTTCAAATTCAGCTTTATAGATTATGGCGAGGCCCCCTCCAATTTTATGAAGCCTTTTTTTTCCGAGGATGAAGTAACCAGGGGGACAGAGCAAGTCAAGGATTGATGTGCAGTGGAAATTGAGCCAGATGTCTATCAAAAAGGCGATGTTAATGCTTTAACTGAGGATAGTTTCCGCGATTTCTGTAGCATGACATGAGGGCGGTCGGCAGTTGACCAGCATTCAGTTGAGGGGTTTAGGATTGTTTGGTTTTGTGGAAGAACAGGAGTGGATAATGGTGAGTTGCTGAGGCAGTCTAGGTGAGACTTAGGAGGACGGGATCCTACTAGTTCCCAGGATCACTGGGATAGATGAATGAGGTGGGGAGAATTCGTAGTCAAGGTGGTGGTGAGGGGGTATACTTTATTAGAATATTGGAATATTGGAATGTTGGGATCTCCATTGAATACAATGGAGTGCTCTGGGCTTATAATGGTTGGTATAAGCCTGGAGCTCCAACATTCCAATGTTTCTTTGTTCACAGCTCTAGCTGTGAACAAAGGCTTCAGGGAGCCTGAGGGGATTCCAATCCCCTCACGCTTCCAAAAGGCTTTGTTTGTTTTGTTAGAACATTCTGTCCTCTAGTGACAGAATGTTCTAATAGCCTTATAGCCCTTCGTAGATGGGCTATACCGCTATTAAAGTCCCTCTCCCTTGTTAAAGGCCCTCGCCTTCGGCTCGGGGCCTTTAACGCTGGAGAGGGCCTTTAATAGCCGGTATAGCCCTTTACGGCGGGCTATGAGGCTAAATTGAGGTCAGGGAGGACGTTGGAGGGAGGATGGATCGGGGAGAGGGTGGTCTGAAGAAACAATTATTGCCTGGCAGTCTAGACGGAGAGTTGTCATTAGGGGAAATATTCCCTTGGTTAAATAGTGGAGGGAACATTTGTGTGGTATCTAAGGGATAAGTGTAATAGGAATGGTTCCTTGTGGAGAAGAGAGTTCTAACACAAGGGTTGAGAGGTGGAGTTCAATATTGAGGAGTGTTTGGGTAAGAAATGAGACAGGGAGGGGGGCTAGGAGATCGGGTGGGAGGCGGGACTGGTCCATGTTATTCGGGGTTGAAGGTCTAGGCCAGGGTGTGATAGAGGTGGGAAACCGGGTGGAGGGAAGAGAGGGGTGTTAAGGTTAAAGGGTGGAGGAGGAGTTGAAGAGTGTGAGCAGGCATCCCCAGGAGTCAACTGGGAGTCATGAGAGGACCTGAGGACCTGAGAGGGGAGTTGGGTACTGCTAAATAGATAATGGGGTGGATGATTACCAGGAGAAGAAATTGGCGATATTAGTGGAGCCATAGTAGGATCAAGGGCAGGCGTTACAAGAAGAGGAGGAAGGGTTTGTGTGGCTGAGGGGGTTGTAGTAAGGTTACTAAGAGGGAAGGAGATTGGAGTTTTTCGAGGAGCAGTAGGGGATTCAGGAGAGGGGGTACCAGAGGAGGATGGATTTAGGATGCAGAGTGGGTTGTGGGAAAAACAGGAGGGGGGATGCTGAGGGAGTGCATCTGAGAATCGGGGGTTTCATTCGAGGTTAGCGAATCAGGGAATGGCAGGGTAGAGGTCAGTGTGTGAGAGGACAAAAAGAAAAGGCATCTTGCAAATGGGAGGCTGGGAGGTTAATGGTAAGTGTAGGAAGAAGGTTTTGGGATAAGGAGCTGAAGTGGTGTTCAAAAAGGGTGAGGTGGTTTTCAGAGGCTTGAATAAGGATATTTCCAGATTTGAATATAGAGATGTCGATTTCGCCAGGAAATGTGTAGGAAGAAGTGGTGGAAATTTTCAGACCATAAGGAATTTTGCAGGACTTCGTGACAGGAAGGTTTTGGAGAAAGATGCTTTTCCATTTGGAAGGGCGTTTGGTGAAGTAGATGTAGTTCATTTTTATGATGAGATTAGGCTATCGTAGCTGTCAACAAATAAGGTTTCTAGGTGGCAAATTAGAAGTTTGTGTTTAAAGTTTTTCTTTCCATTTTTGGAAAGGTTAGAGGGGTAAAGGATGGACCAAGAGTTAGGGTCATGCCTAGTGATGGGTAAGTCCAGCGTCATGGGAGTATTGTTGAGGGGAGGCATGATGAATCTACTAAAATGGTCAGGGTGTTAAGGGCATCCCTTCCTGATACCGAATATTTATTGTATTTATTAATGTTTTTCAAACAAAATCAGGTCACAAATCATTAATATTTCCCAGCTCCTCAAGTGTGTTGGTAAGATCTTCGCAAACAGGAAAGCATTGCGATGGGACCCCTTCTACTTTGTGAATGTCTACAAAAACATATTTTATGCACAGGCAGTGGTCCATATGACCACTGCCTGCTTATAAAAAAAGGTTTCTGTAATTTGTCTTTGTTTTTTTTAACACATCCAGTTTTCCTCTACTACATACATTAAAGATGAGTAGCAATATTCTAGTTACGGAAAACATGTATTTGACTCAACTAATGATGAGTGCTCTTTGAACGATGTCACTTGAAATGAAGTTGGTGTGATGATTTACAAATCACTTGAGGTAATCTGAATCATCATAGGTAGGACTGAGAGAGCGTAAACATTTCCTATTGAATTAGGCATTACTAAGCTGCCTTGGGCTTCAGACATAAAACTGCATTTAAAAAAAGACACTCAGACATTTGGTTCTGGAAAATAAAAACATGAGGCCATTGGTGCTGGCAAATGAAAACATGAGGCCTTAGTCAGATGCTTTCTACTTAACAAATCATGTAAAACATGCACAATTAATTCATAGTATGACACGTTTAGATGTTGTCCACACTGTCAGGGGGGGCGTGGCCAAGATGACGGCGGAATAGGACGCTCTCTCGAGTCCCTCCGGCACCGAGCTCGAGTTTAGCCTTGTTCCAGCACTATTGGCGGCCTGCTTTTCGCCTGCTTGGGCTCCGCTGTGCTCCTGGAGACGAGGGGTCAGGTCCAGAGCCTCGGTGACTGCTGCGGAGGCCCGAGTGTGACATCGGCGGCGGCGGCGACCTGCGGCCTTGCAGCGGCCTTGCAATCCCCGGCCTGCCGTGGGATGAGACGCCGGACTTCCGGTCCGCGGCGGAACAGCACAGGCCCGGTCGGAGAGAGGGCGATCGGAGAGAGCGGCGATCGGCCCCACAGAGCAACGCAACACTTCAGCATCCCGTTGGGGGCCGGGACCGGCGGGGGGTGCTGCGGATCGGAGCGGCAGGATTTGGTGAGTGCTGCGGGCTTGCGGCTTCCCCTCCCCCCCGACCTGGTCTCCACGGTCTGGGGGAGCGGCCCGGTCGCGACTTCCCCGCATGCTTCTGTCCTTGGGAGGCAATTGGGAGCGGAGCAGTGACTGTCGGTGGGGCCCGCTGACCTGGCGGTGCTTTGAGGGAGGTCCCCGAACCCCTGGCGGCCCGGACTCGAGTTTTTTTGGCTGTAGGGGCCGGGTGGGCCCCGAATCGGACGGAGGCGCCTCACAGGAGGAGACGAGGAGACGGCCTGAGGCGGGAGGACCCTGATCCCTGGAGGCTGAGCTGGCTGGCCCCGCAGACCTGGGGAGCTGCCCGGAGAGAAGAGCGAGTGGCCACTGTTGCCCAGTGGAGGTGGTCACTGAAGGCCCCGCAGCTTGTGGGGATCCAGTTACACAGCTCTTCCTCCCCGAGGGCCTGGATGGTGGAGGAGCCCCACTGAGGCGCTGCCCCTGAGAGTGGGGCATCGGGCTGGGGTCAGGCTGGCCCTGCTTTAGCGCTGAATACCTGAGACGATGGAGTGGTCTGCCGCACGAGTGGGGCACGACGGGAGTGTCTGACACCTACATCCTACCGCAGCCGCGCAAGAGGGGTGCACCTGAATTCGTCCCTGACTGGAGTGGTGGCATTTGCGTTTTGTGGGCCTGTGCTCTCCGGCCTAGCACTGCACCTGGGCCTAGTCTTGCTGTACTGCGGAGTGGGGTGCCGAAGGCCCCTGGAGTGGGCACTGGGGCCACCCGAAGAGGGCAGTTGCGGGGGTTTGGATAGCGCGCCTTGGGTGACGCGCCAGCACTGGGTGACGAAGAGAGGAGGCGGTCGGTTGGAGTGCCGGAGTTGTCCCTAGCTGCGAGGGGCTCCCTACGCCCCGCCAGAGGTGCCGCAATGTCGAATGCATCCCGCAACAAAGGGAAGGCTGGTAAGAATGGTGCGTCGAAGTCTACCTTGCACCCGGCGTCCCCCGGAGCCAGCGCATCGCCTAAGAAGTCGGACGATGAGGCCCCTGCTACTACGGCCTTCATGACGGAGCTCTTTACCTCCATCAAGGAAGACATTTCGGAGTTGCGTGCCCAACTAGCATCGGACCTCCGAGAGGTGCGGAGGGATGTGGATATTATCGGGGAGCGGGTGGCAACTTTGGAGGACCAGGATCTGAGTGTGGCAAATGATGTGCACCAGCTGCAGCAAGACATCATCTGACTCACCGAACAAAACCTGGACCTCCAATCCCATACGGAAGATATGGAGAACCGCTCTCGAAGGAACAATATTCGCATTCGAGCTGTACCGTGGGACGGGGAGGCGGGGATCTCCGGGGCTATGTCCAGGCCCTTCTACTGCAGGTGCTGAGAGACGACGACTTCCAGGAAATCAGGATGAACAGGGTGCATAGAGTTGGTTTGCTGAGGAGAGGGGGGCCGCCACCGGACATCTTAGTTTGCATTCATGACTTTCAGCTGAAAGAACACATTCTGCGGAAGGCCCAAACCATTACCTCGCTGCAATTTAGGGAGCATAGGCCGCAGCTATACCAAGACTTGGCGGCAACAACCCTCCAGAAAAGGCGGGAGTTTCAACCAGTGACTGCCTTTCTGCAGGAGCGTGGCATCTCCTACTCTTGGGGCCATCCGTTCGCCTTATTTTTCGGTGGGAGAACAGACTGGCGCAGATCCGCTCCCTCCAAGTGGCGAAGGATCTACTGGGCTTGGATGATGTCCCTTCATCGCAGGCCACGGGCGGCTCTCCGCCCAGGAGGCGCAGGCGCTCCTCATCTTGGTAAAGGGTGGGCCCGAATTTGGATACCGGACGGCCTTACCACTCGACTAGCCTGCAGGAGAGGGGGGCCGCTGTAGCCTCGGTGGCCTCGGCGACTTTGGCGTCCTCCCAACAAAGCTCAGGAGCTGCTTAGTCTTTGGCCGACAGCAGGCAGGCGCCGGAGGGGCGCATGACTTCGGGTACCGTGGGTTTGAATGTACTTTTGGAGAAGACACCCCAGTCCGTGGTCCCTGGGGGCACCTGATGTGGTCTCCCGGCCCCATCCCAGGAGGATTCTTCTGTTCTACCTCCTACTGGGAGTGTTAAGTACACTGGGTTGTAGTGCCTTGAGTTATTTCCTATTGTTCTTTTGGTGGAGGGGAGGGTTCGGGGGAGGGGGGACTTGGGGGGGGTTGCATGGGGGTTCGATGGTGGCGACGTGGGTGCTCTTTGGCTTGTGTGGCCGGGTTGGATGTGGGTGAGTGTGGCAAGCGTGGAATGGGAGGGTATGGTGCCAAAGTTAATGAAGGCTAATTGTCAGGTTGATGTTGTCCGGGAGGGAGATTTGGGTTTCCTTTCCACGTTGCCTTTGGCTGATGGGTTCTCGAAGGCGGGATGGGATATTCATGAGGTGGCTGTAGAGCATTCTGATCTGTTATTTCAATATGCCTGTTAGTATAGGGACTTGGAACGTTAAGGGCCTGAATTCACCGCAGAAGCATAAAAGTATGGAAATATGTGACTGATCACCAGTTGGATGTTGTGGGGCTCCAAGAGACCCATTTAGCGCGCAAGGACGAGCTGCGCCTTAGGCATAGGGCGTATCCCCTTATATACAGATCTTCTGCATCCACGAAACACAAGGGGGTGGCACTCCTCTTCCGCGCTGCGCTGCACTTCCAGCCTGTTGACGTGGGCAATGATAAGGATGGCCGCTGGCTGATGGTGAAGGGGCTAGTTCAAGGGCGGCTGTGTACCTTTGTGGTAGTGTATCTCCCCAATGCAGGCCAAAACAAGTTCCTACAAAGCCTGTTGCAGAGGGTGGGTGATTTTGCCGAGGGGCATTTGTTCCTTTTGGGGGACTTTAATTTGGTATGGGACAAGACAGTGGATAGCTCTGGGACTCATAGGGCTGACACGGGGATGTTTTCTGCCTCATCGCAGCAGTTGGTGGGGGAGCTGGGACTGGTCGATGGTTGGCGCTTTCTTCATCCTACCTCCCGGGATTACACATTTTTCTCTCATGTACATCACTCCTACTCCCGACTGGATCACATTTTCCTTAGCCAGGCTCTTAGAGGAGATGTTCTTGACTCCACCATTCTTCCGCTTTCAATCTCTGACCACAGTTTGCTGGTGCTTAGCCTCCGCTGGTCGCCGTCTGGTGATGGACAACGAAAATGGTACTTCCCGGCCCCAGTGGTCAGGGACGATACCTCTAGTAAGGCGTTGCGGGAGGCCATCAGGGAATTTTTTTAACTTAATCCCGCGTCCGATACCTCGGTTTCCAACACTTGGGACGCCTTTAAAGCATCCGTCAGGGGCACGTGCCTGGGGCTCAACGCGCACCTCAATAGGTTACGGCGGAAGGACCGGGAGGACCTGGAGGCTGAGTTGACGACACTCGAACAGGCTCACAAGCTTAACCCCTCGAGAGTGACCCTCCGACCCCTGACAGCGGTTCGAGGGAAATTGAGAGCCCACTACAATAACAGGGCCGAATTTACACTATTGAGGATGGGAAGACATTCTTACTCCTGTGGGAACAAGATAGGCAGGCACCTGGCGCGCCAACTGTGTGACAGGAGGGAACGGGAATATATCGGTGGAATTCGTGATGCGGCGGGTGTATTACAACATCGGGATGAGGCAAAAGCGACCGTTTTTGGCCGCTTTTATGCGGACCTCTACGCGGGGGACAGGTTGGACACGGGAGCTCAGAAGGAGTATTTGCGGCGCCTGCCCCTCCCCCAGGTATCTAAAGAGTGGAACGAGCTGTTGGGGGCCCCGATTACCAGGGAGGAAGTGCTGGATGCCATCAAGAATCTCAAGTTACACAAGGCCCCTGGGCCGGATGGCTATACCGCCGTTTTTTAGAAAACATATGCCACCGAACTCTGTGACTTTTTGGTATCCCTCTTTAATGGCATGGCCGAGACCGGCTCTTCCACCGGCTCCCTGGCAGAAGCGGTGATAACGGTTTTGCCGAAGCCTGGAAAGGACCCCGCCCAGTGTGCCTCATTTCGCCCCATAGCGCTCCTCAACATAGACACTAAACTATATTCCGCGATCCTGGCGCATAGGCTGCAAGACTTAATGCCGGCGATCATACATCCCGACCAATCAGGATTTATCAAAGGGCGCCAGACTCACGATAATACGCATAGGGTGGTTCACTTAATCGAAAAAGCAAACAGATTTCGCATTCCGGCGGTCCTGGTGGGGCTGGACGCCGAAAAGGCTTTCGATCGTGTAGACTGGAACTTCCTGTTAATACGATGGCGGCCTTTGGTTTCTCAGAAACATTTATCACCATGGTGAGGGCTAACTTCAGCGGTCCTAGATCTCGCGTAGCGGTAAATGGCCACATGTCGGCGTTCCTCCCGCATTCCAGAGGCACTAGGCAGGGGTGCCCCCTTTCCCCCCTCCTGTTCGCGCTGAGCATAGAGCCTTTAGCGGTGGCGGTGCGAGAGCATGAGGGAGTTCGGGGCCTCCCGTTTACAGGAGAGCAATATAAAATCACGCTCTTCGCGGACGATATTTTATTTTCTGTAGCAGATCCGGAACACTCGCTGCCTTATATCAGGGAGATCCTACTGCAATATGAAGAGTTGGCCGGCTACAAGGTTAACTATAACAAATCGTATATCCTGAATCTTACTCTTTCGCAGGCTGAGATGGAACGCGTGCGGCCCGTGACGCCTTTAGCCTGGGCCGATGGTTCCATTGTCTATCTGGGGGTCCACCTGACTCCGACAGTGGGCAAGCTATTCTCGGCCAACTTCCCACCCGTGTTGGCAAAGACCCGAGCGGAATTGGACAGGTGGAAACCTAAATTTTTGTCTTGGCTGGGTAGAATCCATGCTGTAAAGATGGTTCTCCTCCCTAAATTTCTGTATTTATTTCAGGCCCTGCCCATTCCTCTGGACAGCGATTATTTTCGGCGTCTCAAAACTCAGGTACTGCGTTTTTTGTGGCAAGGGGGACGGGCACGCTTTTCCTTTGCGGTATTGCGTCGGCCAAAGTCCGTGGGCGGAGTGGGACTTCCTGACTTACGGCTCTATTATAAAGCGGCGCAATTGAGGGTGCTGGTGGAGTGGTCGCAGCAAACGTCAGAAAAACATTGGCTGCACATGGACCGGAGCGTGGCTGGCAGATCGGTCTAGGACTTGGCATGGAAGCCTAAGAAGGACCGCCCTCTGAACGCTTATATTAGTACCCCCACGGGTACCACTCTGAAGGTATATGACACCCTGGCCTCGGACGAACGTTGGACTACGTTCCCCTCGCCGTTCACGCCCTTGCACTTTAACCCGGCTTTCCCGCCGGCGTGTCGAGAAGGGGCCTTTGACGCCTGGAGGGAGGGAGGCTGCAGGGCCTTGACTCACCTGTTCACGGACAGGACCCCCTCACTTTTGCTAACTGCGTGAGGGACTACGGGGTCCCCATGTCCGACAGATATCGTCACGCACAACTGCTTCATTGGGCCACGTCACCTGGGGTACTGGAGGCAGCTACGAGACCTCCGTCGCCCTTCGAGGCGTTCCTACTGCGGACATCTGCTATGAAGGGTGTCATCTCCTTCCTGTATCAGCTCTTGCTTAAATCGGCCGTGTCACCTAGACCTCGCTACATGGAGCAATGGGAGGAGATGCTGGGGAGAGATATCTCCGATGTTGAGTGGTCGGCGCTATGGCGGGATCTGACGGCGTTTAACCATTCGCTACATCTACGGGAAGCCCATCTCCAGACCCTTATGCAATGGTATTTATGCCCAACCAGGCTTCACCGCATCTATCCGGCCACCTCCGATGGAGGGGCTGTGGGTCCCTCGGGGACTTCCGCCACATCTGGTGGGACTGCCCAGCGATCCGGCCGTACTGGGAGGAAATCCTCTCGCACATTAGGGACATTCTCCAATACCCCGTAGAGGATTCTATGGCTTCTGTCTTGTTAGGCCTGCGTGAACCCGGCCTTGAACATCAGGCCAGGGCAGACAAGAAGATATTGTGGCTTTGTCTAGGAGCTGCCAAGCTTACGCTGGCCGCTGCCTGGAAGCAGAAAGAGGCACCAGCAATTTCCTTGTGGCACGCGAGGCTTTGGAAGCTCCTAAGCTTGGAGAGAATGGCGGACATCTTCCTCGGCAAAACAAGAACTTTCAGTATCAATGGGGTCCCTTGGTTACCTTCCTCTCTAAGGGGTTGCCTTCAGCTGTATGCCCTGCATCCTTACGGTCACTACACCTGTTTCAAGTCTAGTCTGAATGATAGTATGGTAGTTGGTATGAATGGAGTCGCCACCATGGGAGGTGAGGGCGGGAGGGGGGGGGGGAGTTTTATTTTCCTGGTTCATGGTTCCCTGAGGTGCATGTGGCTGGGTCCATAGCTTGATCGAAGTGGTCATGTGGAGCATGGGCCTGGCAGCTTCCTGAATGGCCGTTATAGCGCTCAAGCCCGTTGATAGACTCACCGAACTATTACTACACGGATGTAGGGCTATGAGGAAGTGATTTCGGTCTTACTATGCCTATGTCATTCTGAGATATTGATGCTTCATGACCCCAGATTATGCCCCCTGCGTGGGGAAATGTGCGGCACCTTAGTGGCCTTCCTGATTTCCTTGTTGTTTTCAAAAATAAAAATTTTACAAAAAAAAAAGAATGTAATTCAAACTTATAAAAAGTGTTTAAACGTCTGCAGTGCATTGAAATTACCATGACATTTTAAAGTCAAGCGAACTAAACGCAGCTTTTGATTTAGATTGCTTTGAGAGCTCCAGCTTGAGATAAGAAAAAAATGTTTCCTCTCCATGAAAGAAAGAAGCCTTGTATAACTTGCAGCCTGTAGCATGGTTAATCGTATTTAGTTGCTGTTTCAAAATGTTTCAACAAAGCTTCATTTATTTCATAGCGTAGAGAAAACTGGAAAGCACAATTGTTTTTTCTATTATTGTAAAATGTATTTAATGTTTCCTGCCTAAATAATAAGCTCTTTTTGGAGCTAATGTTATTCTGTTTAGTTAGAATAAAATGTTTCTTTAAGAGAAAGTTAGGAGATGCGGTCACTTAGAGTAAGATTAAAATTTGTTACGAGAAGGATTTTGCTCGGCTGATGGATAACGTGCTCAGAAGTGCGGTGGGGATGAACTTTTAAGAAATTCTGCATTCCAATTGGATGAAAAACGAAAATCATGCCACATTCTTTGCAAAATCTTTTTTTTTTAAATAAAGGCGTTCATAGATTAAGAGTAGCAGGATTATTGTAGACGTCATTTTTCAGACTTTTTCAGATTCAGATTTAGAGACCTGCAGAGGAGGGGGGGGCAGACTTTGATGGAGAGCAAAACAGTTTTAGACAAAGATGAAAAAGGGGAGACAGAATCAGCTTGGACGACGGCAGATTAGATGTAGGCTATGTGTTAAAAACACCGAACTTTATGCTTTGATTAATTGGCTTTGCCAAGGTTTATTTGCTCTATGCTTTATTTCTCTTTATAGGAGATTTTACAATTATTAATTCTTGATTTAGCTTCATGCTAATCTCACTCTTGATTTTATTCTTGGACTCTTCATGAGTTCTGACTGACATAATTTTCTACTTACTGTCTTAGAATAGGGATTCTTTCCTTTATGGAATGCGCTGTATTGTAAGTTAATATATACTAGGTACAAATTTTATTTTTCTACTCACAACTCATATTATTGACTAAATTATTTATTTGCATTTGATTATTTACCTATGTTTATGAAGAAGATCTTTTGGTCAAATTGGTGGCAAAGATTCATCACCTTAAGAATAGATAAAAGCAGAAACAAGAGTAATGGTAATTAAAGGCAATGGTACCATATTTTCTACATTTTCCAAAGAGAGATTACCGTGCGATTTCCACTCTAACACTTGTTACAGGGTATAAATGATGAACCGTATTCTACCTCTCCAAAACAGTGCACCCACCTTTGAAGTACATTATATTAGTGTTTATTGTGTACTTCTCCAAAATACATTTATTGTATTAGAGTTATCACCATAATGACAACTTAGCTGTAAGAGATATTATAAGAATGAACTATATGTACACCTCAAACTTTTTTTATTACACATATCTAATAGATCAGTCTGCTCACCTTTTTGTCCTTTGGCATATTTATCTCTTTGCTTCCTGGTTGTTGGGCCATGTACTACCTCCCTGTACACTTACTGCAGACCTGACAGTCTTCAGTTTAGTTTCCTTCCAGGCAGTCTATCTCTAAACAATGAATCTCTTTCTCCCACTCCATTTATCAATGGGGAATGACTCAATTTTTAGAATGACAACCATTTGTGACCCACCTAGCTTTAATGGGCATAAGGGGGTGATTGTTTTAATGTAATTAAGCATCATATAGTAGTGTACTGTAATTTAAAGGTAGCACATTTCCCATTGATATTGCCACTATATTTGCACAGACAGTGTTACTGACAAAGCTATATTGCATGCAAATGATAATATGAGGAAATCAGGTTTCAGTCCACATTTATCATTTGGGCAGCACCAAGTAAAGTGTCTTTGTTAGACCTGTCAGCCTTAGGATGTCCTTCCCCCAAACTTTTTGCCTTCTTCCCTCATGTTTTCGTAATTTCTTTTGTTGGCCTTAAGACGCTGTGCACTTTAAAACTGCTTCCCAGTGCTTTAAAATGCTTGGACTCCCTAAAACATGATTAAAGTTGAATCGCCTAATTGCCATACTTAATTTACTTATAAATCCTTAGCAGAGTGGTATACTACATTGCCATGGCTGGTAAATTAAATGTTCCTAGTAGGCCTGCAGTACTTATTGTGCAACCCACTGAAGTAACCCCTTAAAACATGTCACAGGCCTAAGTTTTGCATATCCTGGTAGCGAAAAACTAACAAATGTCACTACTTTTAGGCCTGCCTCCCCTATTGGATAACACTGGGCTACCTTATTCCATTTAATAAGTGATAACTTCAATTTGGTAGCAGGTAGAAATATCATGGTTGGTGTCTAAGAAATTGCAATTTAAATCCTCTTTAATGGTAAACTTGGATTTTAAATCACAACTCTGGAAATGCCACCTTTAGAAAGTTGGTATTTTCTTGTCTTAACTAGGGGTGGACGGAATTTCTAATTCCGCCAGCGGAATTGCAGTAATTCAGGAATACTGCATTATTGATGTAATGGGGTATTATTAATTAATTCCACTCTTCCACCTGTAGAATTAAAAATAATTAGCAGTGCAATCCAGGTAGGGCTGTTTACAGTGGATAGAGTATGAGGGGAGGCAGAGGAGTGACATTGGTTGCCCTGCCCAGCCTAAGAAGATATTACAGTGCAGACAGAGGACGACTCTGCCAGTGCCTTAAACATGCCTCCTGAGTGGAGGTTTGCGCTTACCCAGAGATATAATGGCATGTGGAGTATATATGATTATAGACTCCCCTCACCCTGGTCCCATGCACTCATAGGTAGACCATGTGCCTTGCGGTCACAGTCACAACTCTGTCGGGCACTCTGACACCTGTCACACTGTACTCACACAGATGGAATGCTCATTCTGCACATCTGTCAGTCGGCTTTTCAAACTTTTCAGCTGCAGTTGGTTTTAAAGTAACGTGCAGCATGAGGGAGGACACGGAACACAATCATCGTACAATAACAATGGTCTTTAAAAAATGCATTATACCACTATTTCTGGGTGCTGTTAAAGGTATTGATCCAGAAAGGACAAAAAGGTTTAGTTAACCTTACAGAGATCCAAAATCCCGACGAGCATACTACACAAAAGTCAGCAGAAAGCGATTAACACGCTGAGCCATCTAGGCTAAGAGAGGGCAGCAAAATGTCACTTTGACAAAGGTGGCAACAACCTTTGCATTCGCTCTTGTGCATGACAAGCACAATCAGACACTCACTGTGCCAGTTACAGTCACAATGTCATGACTGCTTTCATTCACACCTGATATAGTGGAAAGTAGGTGCATTTGAAAGAGAACACCTGTAGTACTGACAGACCTAGACTGGGTTACATTTCAGACTTTTGCTCTGGGGCTTTGACTGATCAGATATTAAGTGGTCCACTAAAGCATTTACACAGAAATAGGGGAACATTTCTATTTTTAGTGATTCCTGATACATTTCATCACATTTTTGGAACGTTCATCTCGATACGTAAAGACACTTAAATGTTTTGGCTTTTCTCTAAGCCATTTGTAATGGAAAACCATGTGTATTTTAAAGCTATTCCACTGGCACACACAGACAGGCCAACTCTTTCCTTGTGAACCCCAGGGGCCTCATTTATGAGAAATGACGCATCGCTGCGTGAAAACAGTGATGCGTCACTTCTCAGTGCGCACTCCTTGCGACATTCCTGATGCGTCATATTTAATGTATGACGCATTATGTCGCAAGGAGTTACAGATACGTCAGTATTTCTGACGTATCTGTAAGCGCAAAAGTGACGCATTGCTGGAGTGTGTCACAAAAGTGACGCAACTCCAGCAAAGCATCCTTTCACATGGGGCAAGCCCCATCTGAAAGGGCCTGCATCAGTCTTACCCCTGCTGTGAGGCAGGCGCAAGATTTTGACGCAATGGAGTCCTAAAAGTGACGCAGTGAAATCTCATAGATTTCACTGCGTCACTTCTGCGACCCTTCCTTGCGTCAATACGCCCCCCTTGCATACATTATACCTGGTGCAGGTATAATGTGGCGCAGGGGTTTACAAAGTGACGCATCTACCTTGATGTGTCACTTTGTAAATATGGCACAACAAGGCGCATTTTTTATGCCACTGGTGCGTCACAAAAAGTGACGCACCGGCGGCGTAAAAGTGACGCACGGCCTCATAAATGAGGCCTCAGGCATTCATAATCTAGTCCAATGTGATATCTTCAGCATTTAATTTAACCAACTGAAAATGAGATAACACACAACTATTCTGTGATCCAGAGCAGCCACGTAAGACAATGAGTTAAAAAACATAAGAAACAGTTGGTCTTCTGACAGAAATATTGGTCTCAGTGGCAGCGAGATTAAAATATGTTTTAAAAGTTCTATAGCGTGACATTTTCCACTACTTGTACTGTAACCGTTTAGAAATTGTAGACACTCTGTTTTATTTCGGTGGCTAGGGATGCTTGTTCTTCAGGGATCCCGGCAGGTAACTGATAGTCAGAGGGTGTGACGATGTCAGAGACCTTGGTAGAAGAATTGGTGCTGTCAGTGCTGTAGACAGAGGTGTGCAGGTGAAATATAGGGCCACTGACCATGCACACAGGGCTTTTGAACTCCCATGTGTCTACTTTTGCTTGTACACAATCTCTGTTGTATTCATAGGGACCAACGAGGGATACATGTACTGCACATTGTGCAATTCTGCTGCATTCCAACAAATAACAAAGAACTGGGAGAATTCCCTTGATAAACATTTTTTTAAGCGTGGTGGCTTGGTGTTTGTTACATTCATTGACTAGATGGGGCACATACCACCCCATTGTCTTTACAAATTAAAAGACAAATTCCCTGCTTTAAATGTTTACCTGTACCAGCCCTTAATCAAAGAAATGTACAATCCTCCTTGAATTCCTTGTTTTACTGCATATGTATTGTGCCTAACAAGAGTTTCTCTCATTCATTATGTTTTGTCAACCATTGCACTCTGCACTATTACCTTCTATTCATAGTTCCACTAATCTCACCTCATTAGTATTTTCTCATACTGTCTTTGCATTCTTGGTTCTTCTTTCTCCTATTCTCTCTTTCCTTACTTACTTCAGTTATGTTATGTTATGTTAAGTGTATTTTTGAGCGCACAGCTGCCCCAGCGAAGGGGCGTCCTGGCGCTATATCTGAAAAGAACATAACTAACAAGCAGAAATCAAAAAGGAAGCTAATAGGGCAGGGGGAAAAGATAAGTTTTCATAGCTTTCCTGAAGGCGAAAAGGTTTTCTAAAGAACGAATGTGGACAGGAAGTGCATTCCACAGTTTGGCGGCCAACACCATGAACGATCGACCGCCCAATCTGCATTTATGGAATCGGGGAACAAGTGCCAGACTTTGGCCAGCAGAGCGCAGGCTACGCGAAGGAGTATAAGGAGTCAGGAGATGCTGGAGGATGGCGGGAGTGTCAGATTTCAAAATTTTGAAAGCAAAGCATAAGGCCTTGAATTCAATGCGTCTAATGACTGGCAACCATTGTAGTTTAACAATTGTGCTGCGGGCTGAGCAGACACGCGGCTCTGGCTGCCGCATTCTGGACCCGTTGGAATCGCAGGACTTCCGCCTGGTTAGCGCCCAGAATTAATGCGCTGGCGTAGTCGAGTCTAGATAGTACACTCGCTTGAACCACCATCTGGCAAGTGGGGGCATCGAAGAATTTGAGGATAGGCCTCAGACCAAGTAAGATGGCAAAGCACATAGATGCCACCTTCTTAGTGTGGCACGAGAAGGTAAGTTTGGAATCCAGCCAAACGCCAAGGTTCTTTAGTTCCGACACAGGTTTTGGGGGGGGTCCCAGCTCCTTAGGCCACCAGTTTGCACCCCAAAGATCAAGCTGTTTTCCCAGTACCATCATCTCGGTTTTGAGGGCGTTGAGCTGTAAACAGTTGGCCGTTAGCCAGCTGGCAACTGCCCTCAAACCATCCGCAAAGTTGCATGCCAGTTGGTCGGAATCTCCGTTAAGGGCCACCGCCAACTGGGTATCATCGGCGTAGGATACCATTGTGAGACCCCAACTCTTCGCAACCTCCGCTAATGGTTGAACGTAAAGGTTGAAGAGAGTGGGGCTCAACGCCGACCCCTGCGGGACTCCTTGGGTGATGGCACGAGATTTAGATCTAAATGGTGGTACAACCACCTGAAAGGAGCGTTCCGAAAGGAACGACTGAAACCAGTCTAACGCACTGCCTGAAATGCCAGCCTCACTAAGCCTCTGGACAAGAATGGGATGGGATACAGTGTCAAAGGCGGCACTGAGGTCCAAAAGGACCAGTGCCGCCGTTTGACCTGCATCTAGTACAGAGCGGAGGTGTTCAACCATATATAAGAGTGCCGTCTCTGTACCGTGTCCAGGTCTAAAGCCATTCTGTGTGGGATCCAATAGTTGTGCTGAAGTCAGATGTTTCGTTAAGATGTTATTCACATGGGCCTCTGTGATCTTTGCCAGTTCCATATCATTTTTATTATAATGCTAGTTTAAATCTCAATGTATGCATTATGCTATTGATTCAACTAATTGTTGATTTTACTTATGACTTCTTTCTTTAATACATTTTATTCTTAAACTTAAAAAATGATAGGTGCTACTGGCTCTGGTGCAAGCACCAACATGGACTCTCCTATCATCTACTTGGGTAGCAAAATACAGCCATACTTCTGGGTGCCCCCATGACTCCTGGGCCCTGCTACTACACCTGCTGCACTATTGACAGTTACGCTCCTGCAGCCACACTCAGATTTTAGTATGGTTCTTGATTTTCACTTGATCCTCAGATGAGGTTGTTTTCAATTTGCTGTTTCTCCGTCTTCTGCTGTTTACTCTGCTAACTTTAGTTTAGCAATTTAAAAACCCCCCACAACCTCTAGGCTCCAATCCTGCGATGTAGCCTACCAGGGCCAAAGAAACTTTAGCCTGTTCAACATGCAGTGGACCACATTCCTGGTTGGAAAGGCTACACCCAATCAAGTAATGCCAGCTCTGTCTTCTCTTCATCGACTGCCTCTTGGTGAGTGAATTCTCTCCAAGACACTGTGCATCCTGCATGATTCTCTGTATCGTCCAGCGGCCATATTATACATGCAGCACATTTTCCTGGATTGCGCTGAGTGCGACTTTTAAAAAGTGCACCCAGCGCAATCCATGAAAATGTGCGGCGTTATGGTCAATGTGCTGCCTCCAGTTCAGCCGCAAAATCGTGCTGTACCCAGGGCAGTGCATTCATGTGAAAAACGGAGCGGCTACTTTAAGCTGCTCGGTGTTGTCACAGTGCAGGTGGCAACTCGCCTGCACTTTTAAAGGGCATTAGAAATCCCCTAGCAGGCAGGTGCAGTCAGTGACATTGTGCCCAGAGCACACAGGCCTCCCTCCCTTTTCTTGGCCTCAGTTCTCCTGCACTAGCTGCACCCCGATAGCCATGCCAGTGACACACACACTCCATTTTCTTTTCTTCTGACACTTTCAATACTTCAACAGCAGGACAGTCCTCCATTACACACTTTCCTGTAGAATGCTGATTGTACTTGCCACATATATGGGCTTTGCAGAGAGGCCATGTTTTGGATGAGTGTGTTCTGAACACCATATCAGCCATTCACTGGCACTGTGAGAAACACTTTCATCCTCAACTCGCAAGCCATCAATTGTGCTTCGTCAAGAACACCCAACTGTAAACTAAATCCACCCAGGCATCTGGAGGCACCTGTATGCACTATACTAGAGCCATTGTTGCATGAAAAATGAAACTGATGACTTCAACATCTGGAGAAAACAAATGATCTCACAGAATTCCAGATTTAGTGAAACATTTGAAATGTAAACAGGGATTTTGTCACTGCATGGATTATCTCTTTAAGGGTTTACGCACTCGTTTTCGGGAAATGTTTATTGTTTTTGGCTTTGAGGTAAAGGACAGGAAAATAGGGCCCGGTAAGTACCCATTTCAAAGACCATTTTTAATTACTTCTAGTGCTGAACTTTGGCAGGACTAATTCCTATTACAAGATCTTCTTTTGCCACTCACTTGTGCACCTAAGTGCCTATGCTCACCAGCCACCAGCAAGCTCAGCGGTCCCATGTGCCAGCTGCCACTGCTCCACCTCTCCCTCTTCGCATTGGGCCTTCATGCTTGCTAGATCTGCAAATTGTTTTGATTGGATGACTGAGAGTGCAGTCCTCTATTATAAAGACCCATAACAATTAGGAGAACAGCCCTGCTTGGAATACAGAGCGGGACGTTTACTAAAATGTGAAGCAACGCAGCACAGCCCCCATAGTTGCTGCACTAGGTACTAAAGTGGAAGCGCGAAGCAGCGATATATCTAAAAAGATATGGCTCTGTTTTTGTCTCTTCCAGAACTGTCACACTTTAGGCTGCCATGCACCATCGTACACACCCTTGCACCATAGTGGAAGAGGGGTGTTCCTCCGTTATGGCGAGTGCAGCAGGCACAAACATTAATAAAATGGTAATAAATTCCATTTTATGAATGTATCCCAGGCTTGCGCTGTTACAGCACGAGGGCAGGGGGGGGGCTGATTAGTGCATTTGCACTATTAATGCAGCCCCCTGCCAGTGCACACGTCAGATTGGCCAACTGCATACAGACAACCAATCTGACCTGCACACTTCAGAGCCTGTAGTTCCAAGGCTGAGAAACAGCCGAGGGATTGCAGACACAGTCCCCCAGCCTCAAAGTGAGCGCTGGGTGAGCCTGCTCCAAACATTCCTGGAGCTGCGGTTTAGCTCCAGGATTGGTTGGTTTCAATTTGTATAAGGGAGGAAGTCCCTCCCTTTCTGCCCAAGGCAGACCCCAGGAGGCGAGTGCCAGCATGCCAGGACAAAGACTGCATTCAGACACGCCCGCTGGCGTTCTCTTAAGAATAGGTTTTGTGCTGGAAGGACGGCCTTCTAGAATAAAAGCTATGCTGTGATACTTTTCTCATGTTGTATGTGTGCTGCGCAGTGCAGCGCACATGCAAAGGTTGAAAAGTATGGCGAAAGTAAACATTTCTTATCTGCTACACATGTCTAAGTTTATGGTGCAAATCCCTATCTACTGTTAGTAGATAAGGATTTACCTTAAACCCCAGGGGCGGTGACATGGGAATGTCCATGTACCCCCTTAGGAATGCCTCCTTGATGCAAAGCAGTGCATCAAGGAGGCTTACTTTGCATTACTTTAGGCAACTTTCCAATGCAATTCCTGATTTGCGAGAGAAAGTAAATGCCACAACAAAACTTTGCACTGGGTTTGCCTTACAAAGGTAAGGCAAACCTGGTGCAAAGTGTTTTTAAAAATGAGCCTGAGTCTCTGAATTCTGTACTCCACTCCACTGTGTGCTTAGTGCCTGACTCGGTTACTTTTCGTTCCCTGCACCCCCACCCTTCCTAAAAGTAAACCGAGCCATTCCACAGTCAAGGCCGGGCACATAAGAAGAAAGTGTGAGCATGCCCGCTGTTAGGATTGGGGGTCTCTGGTTGGCACAGGTGTACACTTGTGACAAACAGCGACCCTCTCCTCTAGTCAGGGCAAGGGAACTACTCCTCTGAATAACCCCTGCTCACCCTCTAGGTTGCGTGGTGCGAGCAGACAAGGCTGATCCTCAGGGCGCTAAGTTAGTTAAGCATTTATGACCACATATAGTAAACACAATGACCCACCACAAAAGGACACCAGGCATAAGATTTTTATAAGAAATACGTAGGCTTTGTATAAAAATACTTTGTTATGCAGAGTTATCACAAGACCATATAACGATTGAAAATGAGGCCACAAGTTGTCAAAACGGCAAGTGTTCTTTTTAAAGTTCTTAAAGATAGGTTAGGCTGCTTCCACAAACTGAAAGGCACAAGTTCTATGCTGTTCTGATAGTTTTTCTCCCTAAGGGGCGCTTCGTAGCGCTTCTGTATGCTGTACGCGATGCTCAAACGCAGCCTTGCCAACCCTCACGCGCCTCGCGGACACGGAAGTCCGAGGCACGTCGTTTGGTACGAGGCGTACACCGCTATAGAACTACAAAGGGGTGCGAGTCGTCACACTCCCGTGCGAGGCGTACCTCGCTAGCGTACACAGAGAGCTGTCGACTTCTACGCGCCTCGCAAACGAGGCGTACTGCGCTGGGTAGATTGAGGCGAACATCATTTACGGGAAAAACAGAACGATGCGGACCCCGAGTCCGTTGTAGACTTGCTTGTAAGTTACAGTACCTTGGTTTGCAGACGTCCCTGGCTTGGCGTCTGGGTCCACTGGGCGTACGTCCGGAGGACGAGTCGCACTCAGTTAGTACGCACCGGCGGAAAAGTGTACCTTGGGATCTTCGACGGCTGGCGGCTTCCAGTAGGCAGGCGTGGCACAGGGCCTCCAGTGCGGGCCATACTGGGGGTCTCTTCCGGGTGCGGGTGGTCTCTTTCAAGGGCTGGAGGGCAAAGCGGGGTGGCCGGGTACGATGCAAAGTACCGGCGGCCGTCCGAGGCGTAGATCGAGCTCCAGCAGAATTCTGGCTGGAGGGGTGAGGGAGCACATCTTGCGCTCCCGTAGCAGGCGGGGTGGCAGAGGAGCAGGCAGCCCAGCCCGACGGGGAGAGAGTGACTCTGCAGGAGCGGGGCTCTCAGCGGGCAGGGGCGTCCAGACTCCCGAGGGCCATGGCCCTAGGAGGGGGCGAGGGGGCACAGACCCCAGCACCGGCGGGAAGGAAGCACACAGCTCTTGTCGAAAGACGAGTGAAGGCACAATGAACCCACTGGTCCTGGGGTTCAGTTCACGGGGCAAGCTCAGACCAAGCCCTTAGAGATAGTTTCAAGCACAATGAAGCAAAGTCCTTTATGGTCTTTTCCTCTCCTTCCTCAGCAAGGCACCACTGCAGGCCAGTCCTTAAGGTCAGGGACAGTCTTTTCTCCTTCAGCTTCTTCCTGGTCCTTCTAGTTGGGCAGAGGTTTGTCGTGGTAAAACAGGATCTGATTTCTTATACTGAGTTTCCTTTGTCTTTGCAGGCCAGGGGGGCTGAGCCTGGTTCAGCCCAGTTTTGGAGTACTCTGTTTACAGGAAGCTGCCTACTTCTTTCAGGGTGCAGGGCAGGGACATCAGATGCTCCACAGGAGGTGGAGCCAGCATTGTGGTGGCAGAGCACAGCCCTATTCAGAGTCAAGGGGCACTCCTCCCATCCATCCTGGGGGTAATCCCTCTATTCACCACCTGGCAGCCCAGACTGTTCCCTGGAATTCCCCAGCCCTGTCACTCACAGAAACCAGACAGCAGATACACATCCTAGCAGAGGCGGGCTGAAATGGTCAGGCAAGCAAATGCTAACTTTCTAAAAGTAGCATTTGCAAACACAGGATATTAAAATAAACTTTACTAAAAGAAGTATTTTATTATACTGAGTTCAGTCATACTAAACTTGACTTTCTAACATGTTCCCTGATCCTGCTGGTATTATAGAGTGTAATAATTCCAGCAGCCCATTCTGGCCTATGGAGAGCAGGTAGCCTTACAATAGTGAAAAACGAAAATGGCTGTAATTCACTATTAGGACATGCCACACACATCAGGGCTTGTCCTACCTTATGCTTACAATGCACCCTGCCCTAGGGCCTACCATAGGGGTGACTCACATGAAGTAAAGGGAAGGTTTAGAGGCTGGCAAGTGTGTGCACTTGCCCAGCCAGCATGACAGTACCAGACTGCATGCAGGTTCTGCAATGGCAGACCTTAGACACAATTTAAACGGCTGCTTCTGCGGGTGGTGCAGCCAGTGCTGCAGGCCCACTAGCAGTATTTTGCATTTACAAGCCCTGGCACTCCTGGTGCACTTTACTGGGGACTGACAGTAAATCAAATGAGCCAATCATAAAAATCAATTACAGGTACACTTTACAGTAGGGAGAGCATATGCACTTTAGCACTGGTCAGCAGTGGTAAAAGTGCCCAGAGTCATTAAACCAACAAAAACAGGTCCGAGAGAATTTTGGAGAGAGTCAAAAAGTTCAGGGATGACCCTGGAGAAAGGGCCAAGTCCAACACCCGCTTTAATGAAAACAGAAAAAGAGTTTTACACAAAATGACAAGTTAAAATTTCAAAGAACAATCTTTGAAAGTAGGGTAAAAACAATTAATCATAATAATTCATTACACATAACCAATATATAAAATTAAACATAATCTTAAATGTAGGAGAATCATGAACACAACAACATTACAAGCATATAATTCATTGAATCACAATTAAAAATCCAAAGCAAGAAGCAGACTTTTTCTCGTAAACAATAGATGTCCAAACAGGGTCCAGTGAGCAACTGATAGACATGTATTAATGTTACTGTTGACGTCACTTTTATATTAATGAATGACCTTTGGATCCAGACATCAGAAGTGGTAAAAATAGTAATAGGCCACAACGAATATAGGGGGTTGTTTACGAGAAAAAGTCTGCTTCTTGCTTTGTATTTTTAATTGTGATTCAATGAATTATATGCTTGTAATGTTGTTGTGTTCATGATTCTCCTACATTTAAGATTATGTTTAATTTTATATATTGGTTATGTGTAATGAATTATTATGATTAATTGTTTTTACCCTACTTTCAAAGATTGTTCTTTGAAATTTTAACTTGTCATTTAGTGTAAAATTATTTTTATGTTTTCATTAAAATAAGATTGTGAACGTTCAAAAATGTTGGTGTGGAAATTTACATCTGGCTAATATAGAGTGATATAATAGTTTTCCCTGTGCTTCAAGTTTGAATGTATAAACCGAGGGGCATGCAAGTATAGTAATAACCTTATGTGATTGTGTACCCAGGGATTTCTCTTTGACTGATTACCAAGCAAATGAAGAAAGTGATCCCACCTCCCCCCAGAAGAGCTCCATCTCTTCCATCCAAGCATCTATCCATTTATTCTTTCACCCTTCCATCCACCCGCTGATAACCACCATTTCATCATTGTATTCTGTTATTAGTTCATTCTTTCATCCATCATTCAGTATTTCACCTAATATCCAACCAACTATTCATCCATCTATCGACTCATTCACCCATCCATCATTTCACTCTTCCTTACACCCATGGACCCTTTCACCCATCCTTTCGCCCATTCATCCACCCATGGATTATTTTACCCACTCATGCATTATTTCATGCATCCACCCTTTATTCTATTATTTTACCCTGCCACACACCTTTCCACCCATGCATCTTCACCCATCCACCCTTTCACCCATGCAACCTTTCACCCATCCGCCCTTTCACCACTCCTTTCTTCCACCCTTTCATCCACCCTCACATCCTTTCACTCACCCATTCATCCTTTCACCCATCCACCCTAACACTCACCCTTTCTCCCACCCACGTTTTCACCCACCCACACATCTTTTAACACATCCTTCCTTTTAACCTTCCATCCCTTTTCTCTCAACCCATCTTCTATTGGCATTAATTATGAGCTTCCATATGCCGAGTTGCAGTCAGAAGAGGCCCATATAGAACTCTAAACCAACTATAGCTTTAAAAGCGAGGGTTCACAACGCCCCTGCTTGCTAATGGACAGCTTCATAGTTCCTCACGCTTCATAATCCCCCCTAGCTTTAGCGGAATGGAGACACTAAAAGCCAATACTTCTCTCATTCTGTCCTTTTTTTTCTGTATTTCACCTCTGTGTTGCCCAGTTCCCTAGCAACGTATAAAATATCAACTGTTATTGTTAGGACCTGGAAGGTGGCAATTTTGTTTTTTATAGTGTTGATTGACTGACATGTTCATTGTCTCTTCAATGCGATAATATCATAGCTTTCAAATCCATCGTTTCCTTGAATAGTTTGATGTGCACATGTAAATGACCTGCAACCAGTGGCGGACGGCACAGGTAAGCGTGGTAGGGTGAGGCAGGGCACGGCAGGGGGTAGTCGACAGACAACGGAATAGGTATTATTTATTTATTTAATTATACCTTTTCTGTCATCTATCGACTTACCCCCCCACCTCTCTGCCCAGCCCCCACCTCACCCTGTTTACCTGTGCCGGCCGCCGCTGCGTGCAACCCTCAGCCCCTTCCTCCTCCAGTGTGTTATCAGGTTACTAATGCACCTCTTAGCCTTTCATCATTAACCTCTGAACTATTGGTGTTTTTCTTTTTTTCATAACCAAAAATACCAAGGCAGGTGCCTGGCTCTTTCTGTGGTATGGGTCGCGCTGGCCCAGTCCTGTGGACGTGTTCCCTCATTTGTATGGGGGCACAACCCTATGCAAAAGAGGAACACATTTCCCTTGCACCTTAGTACAGCTGCTGGACCAGAAGGAAGAGAAGCCTTTTAGAGGCAAAAGAGACTGTGCACTATATATAAGGTAGCCCTAAGTGAGCAAGCCTGCTAGGAGACCAGCTATAAATAGAGCAAACCCTGTAGACCAGTGTTACCCCAACCGTGGGCCCAACTCACTGGTAGGTCATCATCCGATTTTGGGTGGCTCACAAAAGTACAAGCAATAAATAAAGAAGCCTTTAAATTCTGTATTTATCTTTTCACATTTGCTGCACTTCAAAGACAGAGGTCAAATATCAGGCTATGTCTTCTGACAAATTGCTACTTATTCTTTTAACATGGGGATTGGTATTTACAAACGGCCAGATTCATGAAGCCGAATTCAGCTCGCAAAGGGCCAGATACTGAGAATCTGGCCCTTTGCGAGCGCTATTTTTGCATTTGGGATTCATCATCCCAAATGCAAAAATCGCATTTTTAGAAATCGCATATTTGCGAATAATTGCATTTAAGGAATCTCAATTAGAGATTCCTTAAATGCAATTCAAGAAGCATTTAAAAATTGCGAAATCGCTATTTTGGGCCGCTATTTACCGCGAGGTCAAACCTCGTGGTAAATACCGAAAACTTAGAAAAATGCATTTAAATGCATTTTTCTAAGTTGCATGTTACACACACACATGTCTTTTGGACATGTGTGTGTGCAACACCAATGTAGATTACATTTCAAAGGTGCTACAAGGTGTCCTTTGGACACCCCTGGCACCCTTGAAATCGCATCCTTATTTGCGATTCGCTAATTGCTAATCGCAAATAAGGAATAACTCCCCATTCATTCCGATGGGCCATAGGAATGAATGGGGAGTTATTCCTTATTTGCGATTAGCAATTAGCGAATCGCAAAGAAGGAATGTGTAGGAATCGCAATCTATTTAGCGATTCCTACATGAATCCCGTTTTGCAAGTCCTTAATAGCGATTCCTTAATAATCGCTATTAAGGGCTCGCAAAACGGCACTATGATGAATCTAGCTGAAAGTCCTCTCACTTTGCAGTCAGGAAAAAAAGTGAATTATTTAGCAGTCTTGCTGGGGTACAAGGAGAGTGAAAGGAAAGGCTGTAGAATGTCATGTTTTTGTAACACTCAACAAAATGTAAATACCTATAAAATGTGAACTGTACACATTGAGCAGTGAGGAAAGCAGGAATGCAGTGGCGGCTGGTGAAATTTGAAAGTGGTAAGGTTAAAAGTTCATGAGTGCTCTGTGGTGAGTGAGCGTAGTGAGCAAGCTGGAGTGTCATAAAGGAAAAAAAATTATAAAATAGTGGCCATATTGTATATTTTCAACAAATTTGAAAAAGCAAGGTTAATAAAGCAATTGTGAAAGTGCAGTTATAAAATCAATAAACAGATTTCATATGAAAATAACACAGATAGCAGCTTATTCAGTATAACTCCAGAACTTCATACCAGACTTTGAGAAAATAATGCAGTGAGTCTGTGAGGCAGGTGGAAGGGGTTGTGGTCTTCAGAGTGTTTCAATCATGCCCGGTGTGCTCATTCTACGTTAGACACGTGTACCATTTTCTCTCCACATCTTGTCCATCTGCATATCTTATCATCTTCAGCAGCCTCCTTTCACTGACTTCAGAATTCACTTCCTCGCATCTCCTTCACTTCACAAATCAGAAACATAAAACGCAACCACTGACCTGTAAGCACTGTATTTTCAATTACTTATGACTTCTCAATATTTTGATAACTATGTACCTCCTTCGCACAGAGATGCACAGAATCACTATTCCAACTGGAATAAGTGACCATTGCTCTGTTTGTTCAGCAGAGAGGCAAAGGATTGATCGACCACGTATTCTGAACACCTTTTTGAGCCACTGGCAGGCACTGTGAGAAATTCGCACTGCCTCCAGCCGTTGCTCCAGAGCTCTCAATGGTGGCCCGTCAAAAACGCCTGAAGGCGACTCAGTTAAAAGTATGCACTGTACAAGAGAAATATGCTACACTAACATACAGAAATACAACATCCTGGAAATAGTGAGCAATGGAATGCAAGATTAAGTAAAACATGTGAAATATAAACAGGAACTAAATTGCTGACATTTTTAGTAACTTATTTTTAAATCTGCAGATTATGTCGTTGATACTTAATTATTGGGTAAATGCGGCAAATCCATATTTATGAAGAAAACGCTACGGTCGCAAAATCATATCATTGCAGTGGCTCTGCCTACCACTGTTGCATACAATTGACAGGCTTGAGCCATCAACACATTCTTAAAAGAGTGCAACTCTCTCTACGTTCCAAATTAGGGTGAAAAGAGGTGTGAGCAGGCCCTTGCAGTCTTTCCTCCCGAGATGTGGCCGAGTGTGCTACAGAGAAATGTCCTTTCTGAACTCTGCACCAGCTGCCACAACCAGACAGACACACAATTTCTAGTCCCACCAAAGATGCTTTTATGAATCTCAAACACCCAATTACAGACTTGCCCAGATTGAACGTGCTTCAGACACAGAGGCTGGAAAGAAAATATTAGCCACAGAAAATAAAATGATTTTGGAATTAAGGTAGGACCATAACGAACCGATTAAAAGACTTATTTCACGCAGATGGAAAATAAACTTTAATGTTCTCAGAAGCAAACATCTATTTGGGGAAATAGACGCTAATTAGTGACCTGAAAACACAATGGCAGATCTAGTCAGCTCGAGAACAAATGCAAATAATACAGTAGTTCACTGGGTCATTGTGCATGTTACTGGTGGTGGGTGAAGCCTGCAAGTTAAAGGGGTGAACCTCAGGGCCGAATCCTCTTTTCACTCCTTGGTAGTGTATAAGAATAGTGCCACGAAGTTAGGCAGCGGTAGGACATGCTAATAACAATGCTAAGACAATAGGAATATATTAATTAGTAGAATCCACTGTGTAACACGAAGCTTTGAAATAATTATCTGTTTACTTGGGGCATTAACACTGTGCACTTATGTTCCAACATACATTTTAAAGTGCCTTGTTGCACCTAACGCTCAAGTCTTCGTGGCACATTAACACTTTGCAGCCTGTGGGAGACGCCACGGACGTACCTACGCCATTTATCCTGTAATAGTGGCATGTGATCTGCAAGTTCATTAGTGCACTACCATTCCCGTCAACCCTGCCACACACAAGTTCAAGTTCAAGAATTTATATAGCGCACTACTCACCCAGAGGGTCTCAAGGCGCTTGGGGCTGGGGTTCATTATTTATCGAATCGCCAGGTTTTAAGTTCTTTTCTGAAGGAGATGTGGTTCTGTGTAAGGCGGAGGTGGGTGGGGAGTGAGTTCTAGGTCTTGGCCGCCAAGTAGGAGAAGGATTTACCTCCCATGGTGGATCTTTGGATACGCGGAACTGCGGCGAGGCCTTGATTGGAGGATCTTAGTTGGCGGGTGGGTGGGTGTGTAGAAGGATAGTCGAGAGTTGAGGCATTCGGGCCCTAGTTTGTAGAGGGCCTTGTGTGCGTGGGTGAGGAGACGGAATGTTATTCTATTGTTGACGGGGAGCCAGTGGAGGTCTTTCAGGTGGCCGGTAATGTGATTTTGGCGAGGGATGTCCAAAATGAGTCTCGCTGATGCGTTTTGGATGCGTTGGAGTTTTTTCTGTAATTTGGCTGTAATTACGGCGTAGAGGGTGTTTCCGTAGTCCAGTCCACTCGTGACTAGTGCGTGGGTGACAGTCTTTTTTGTCTCGGAGGGGATACAATGGAAGATTTTTTTGAGCATACGAAGTACGTTGAAGCAGGAGGATGAGACGGCGTTGACTTGTCTGGTCATCGAGAGTGAGGAATCTAGGATGAAGCCCAGGTTGCGTGCGTGATCTGTGGGTATGGGTGCTGTGCCCAGAGCCGAAGGCCACCATGAGTCGTCCCAGGCAGAGGGGGATGATCCTAGGATGAGCACCTCCGTTTTGTCTGAGTTAAGTTTTAGGCGGCTGTTTTTCATCCATTCGGCTACTTCTTTCATGCCTTCGTGAAGGTTGGTTTTGGCGGAGTTAGGGTCTTTGGTGAGGGAAAGGATCAGTTGGGTGTCGTCAGCGTAGGAGATGATGTTAAGGTTGTGATTACGCGCAATGGATGCGAGTGGACTCATGTAAACGTTGAAGAGGGTGGGACTGAGTGATGATCCTTGTGGTACACCGCAGATGACTTCGGTAGCCTCTGATTTGAATGGGGGAAGTCATACTCTCTGGGTTCTTCCGGCGAGGAACGAGATGATCCAGTCCAGTGCTTTTCCTTGTATTCCGATGTTGTTGAGGCGTTGTATGAGGGTGCTATGACAGACTGTGTCGAAGGCGGCGGAGAGGTCGAGTAGAATGAAGGCCACTGTTTCTCCTTTGTCCAGTAGTGTTCGGATGTCATCTGGGCTGCGATAAGGGCGGTTTCGGTGCTGTGTTTGGCTCGAAAGCCGTTCTGTGAAGGATCGAGGGAGTTGTTGGATTCGAGGAAGGAGGCGAGTTGGCTATTGACGGCTTTCTCGATGACATTTGCCCGGAAAGGGCGGAGGGATATTGGGCGGTAGGTTTTGAGTTCAGAGGGGTCTGCTGCACACATACACACACACATACTTTTCCCCGCTGTTTGGACAGCCGGCCCGTGCAGGCAAGAGCAGTGGGCCAGGTTGGGGAGGGGGATTCGACAGAAAATTGAATAAAAAATAGATTTTTCCTCCTAGTCTGTTGAAATCCCCTCCTCACCCTGCCTCCCTGCCCCAACGCTCTTACCTGCGCGGGCCGCGGCTGTGTTTGGGGCGCCTCTTCCTGTTAACAATCCACTCTTAATGGATTGTTAGTTTTAGGCTTTTATCAACATACTACCTGCAGCTGGCTTAACTCCCCTGCAATCGGAAACATGGGAGCGTGCATTATCTGTTCACAGTACAGTGCGTAATTCTTGGTCTGCTTCTAGGCGCACTTTATGTTTTACCCAGGGTCACACAGTTTGGTCATGTGGGGAAACTGGGCTTGGAAGTCTAGATTGTGTTTCTGGACTCAGCCCCTCGACCTCTGCTGCACTCACATGTAAAGATACAGCCATGTTGCGGTATCCCGCAAATGCGACCCCCAGGGGAAGTGAGGTCGGCAGACCAGTCTTCCCCAGGGGAGTTTGCGTGAGAGGGACAGGGTGTTAGGTAGTGTAGGGGGTGGGTTAGGGGGTGGGGTTTTAGGCTAGTGTTTAAAAGGGGGCAGTGGAGGATGTTCTTCCTTTTCCTGTCCCCAGTGCCGTAGGGAATAGGTTGAGGAAATTTTGAGGGTTAGTTTTGGAAGTTTCAGGAGTGTGTAGGGAATTAGAGTTCAGGAGCAACTGTGGTAGTCCACAGTCAGTCGGCTGGGTGCGGAAGTGAGCCACTGGTGCCCTGGTGTGCTTTCCTGCGGAGGGCAGTTGTCGGCTGGAGGGAAGGGCCTCGCCGGTAAGTTACGGGCCTTTCCGGGCACCCGGAGTCGGGAATATGGCAGAGCCCAATGCAGTGGCGGTTCGCGCCGCACTAACTGTTCTGGGCCGGGCCGGGAGAACAGATCTCCTGCAGCCCATCATGTTGGAGCAGGCGTGGGTCGGTATGACCCGCAAGCCGAGGTCCGCGTCCGCGGAGGCGTGTCAAGAGGAGCCTCCACGGCCCAGGACAGGTAAGTCGGGGAGAGGGCGGGGCAGAAAGCAGCCGGAGAGTAGCAAGCGCGGGGGCAGGGGTTGAAGCCACCCCGTACGTCTCCCTACTGTCCCGGCCTCGCTTCAGAGGCTGGAGGGTGCGGCGGGGGGGCGGGGTGGCCCACATTGACTTGGGAGCACCTGCGGGCATGGGGGATGGCGCTGCGCCCAGGGAATTGCATGCTGGTAGATTGAAGGTAGAAGGGCTGGGGGCACTTCTGAGGAATCCAGTGAGGCCAGTGGGGGTAGGGGGAGAGCACCATGGAGAAACCTGCGGGGGAGGACTTTGTTTTGCTATTGTCAGCAGGGGAGTCTGAGGAGGAGAGGGAGGGGGACAGGAGTGAGCAGCCAGTGGATCTATCTTGCGGGAGGAAGGGAGTGTGCAGGCCTCACAGTACCAAAGGGAAGGGCCCCAGGGCACAGACTACCCGGGTGCCCACGGGGGCGGGGTCCCCCTGCCCCTCCCCAGGGAGGGGGGCAGGCCCCAGTTATGATTGGCCCTGAGTCCTGGGCTGATAGGTGGGACAGCATGTCGCTTGAAGAGAGGATCCGAGACTAGCGTCGCGTCATTGGAGAGAGGAGATGGCAGGTTCTGTGTGCAGCTAGGGAGACGGGTTGGGGTGAGTGCTCAGGGGCGCAGTGTCCCCGGCGCCCTGGCATGATGCAGGAGCTGGTAGGGGACACGTGGTGAGTGGGTCTGGATAGAGGGGGCAGGGACTGCTTTGGCACTACATAGACCTGATGGCGCTGGGGCCTCCTCAGGCACAGACGGCCTGGGGGATGCAATCCGGCGGTGGAGGCTGGCAGAGGCAAGGGTGGGCCGGCAGGGCGCAAGACCGCCTCCAAATGCCGGGGCAAAGCAGCAGGGGTTCTGCGGCGGCCTGCCCTCCACTGAGGGAGTGGGCAACAGCCGTCCTGGAGTGCGAATTTGTGCCTGGTGTGAAAGGGAAAGGAGCGAAGAGAGTGGTGAGTGAAGTGCAGAGAGCAGCTGTGGAGGTTGTGGATGAGAAACAACTGGACTATGATGAGGATGGTGAGGAACTGGAAAAAGGTGAAGTGCGAGAGGAAACGTGTTGGGGGAAGAGTGAGGTGGCAACAGGGAAGCTTGGTGTTTTACAGACGACACAGACCAGCACCGGTGGGACCACAAAGGTGTGTCAGAAGACAGCAGACGCCAGATGAAATGGGCCAGGAGGTGCCAACGAAACTTTCAGGTGAGGGTGCCTGGTGGGATGCTTGGGGGGATGGCCCCAAGGGGGGTGGTAAGAAGGCCTGCCGGTCAGTGGGTGTGGGGAATGGGTCTGTCAGGGACACGGGGCGCAGGGGGATTAGGTGGGAGCTCCAACTGGGGGGAAGACGCAGGTGGTGGTGGCCAGTGTGCAGACTGACAAGACTGAGGACCCGAGTTAGAAGGAAGACGCAGGGGACAAAAAATGGAAGAAGTTGCCGTACATGGGTCTGGTGATGCCTCTAGGGTCTCAATTGTCGGAGAAGACGAGGTCTAGGATATGGAAGCACGAGTACGTGGACGTGTTCAAACTGTTACATAGGGAGATTCAGGCCAAGGAGGGTTTGAAGGAGGAGGAGTGGGAGTTGATGAGGCAGCCGAAGGTGCCAGTAAATATGGAGAATTGGGCATCGGCGTTTTCGATTTACACCAGCATTTATTTCGAGAAGCATCTGGATAGGGCGATAGCTCTGCTTAAGTATATGGATATAATCAGGAAAGCCCAGATGCATTTCGGCGGGTTTGCCTGGCTCAGTTATGATGAGGAGTTTAGGGCTAGGATTAGTGTCAACCCGGCCAAGGCATGGGGGAGGTGGACCAGGAACTCTGGGTACAGTGGATGTCCTCGACACAGTTGGCGGCATCTACGCAATGAGCCAGTGGCCTCCCGGTTGCGTACAGGTCGTTTCAGTCGCGTCCCGCCCATTCTGGGGCGGGGGGTCAGGGAGCTTTAGCTGGAGAGGGAAGTCAGTCCACTTACACCGGGGTGGCTGGTCAGTCGCCCAAGCCCGGGGGGGCTACAAGTGGGGCCTGCTGGAACTTTAATAAAGGTTTCTGCACGCGACACCCGTGGAAGTTTAAGCACGAGTGTTCCAAGTGTGGTGGACGCCACCCTGTCATGCAATGTTTCACGCTGGCCACGCCCTCTGAGCAGTGGAGGATTACCGAGAGACGGGGGCAAGCTGGGCTAAAGGGCCCCTACACTGGTTGACGTGGAGGCCATGAGTCCATGGCTCTCTTGGTACCCTGATATAGAGGCGGCGTTGAAGATCCATTGGGGGTTTACAGAAGGGTTTTGGGTAGGTTATCAGGGTGCTCGGGAGCAGAGATGGGCGGAGAGCTTGCGGTCTGCGAAGGAATTACAGGGGTGGTGGCAGCAAAATTACAGAAGGAAGTATTGGAAGGCAGGATGGTGGGCCCGTTTGACACTTGGCCAGTTCCGGATCTCATTATCTCTCCTTTGGGAGTGGTACAGAAGAAGGACCAGGGGGAGTTCAGGCTGATTCATCATCTGTCCTGGCCGGAGGGGAGTTCAGTGAGTGATTTATTTGTGAAGGAGGATTCCAGGGTGTTGTACGCTTCGGTCGATGATGCCATAAGTCTGGTACGGGCGTGTGGTCGGGAGGCGGAAATGGCGAAATGTGACATTAAGTCAGCGTTTCGCCTCCTTCCCATTCATCCGTCTGATTTCTCCCTGCTGGGGATGCAGTTTGGAAGGGCACTTTTTGTGGACAGGGTCTTGCTGATGGGTTGTGCGATTTCCTGTGCTCTGTTTGAGATATTCAGTTAATTTCTGCTGTGGGCCTTCGTGGACAGGAGTGGGCATCGGCTGGTGTCACACTACCTTGATGATTTTTGTTTGTTCGGAGGGGACCGATGGGAGAGTGTGGGACGGCTCTGGGGCAGTTTCAGAGTTTGAGAAGACTGCCTGGCCCAGTTGTTGTTTGACTTTCTTGGGTATCGTGCTGGATGCGGTTGCATGGTTGGCACGGCTGCTAGAGCAGAAAGTGGAAGAGTTGCAGGTTTTTCTGTCCGTGATCGGAGAATAGAAGATTGATCTGAGGACAATGCAGCGTCTCCTGGGGTTGCTGAACTTTGCGTGCTGGGTAGTGAGGGCGGGGAGGACTTTTTGCAGGCACCTTGGCATGGCCATGTCAGGGGCAGTGCTTTCTCATCACAGGGTCAAGATCACTCTGAGGGTCCGGTCAGATCTGCAGGAGTGGCTAAGATTCTTGAATGATTTCAATGGCGTGTCCCTGGATTTTGTGCATGATAAGATGGTGTGGCAGGTGCAACTCTATTCGTTCACTGCAGGTGAGGCCGGTTTTGGGATTTTCTGGGACGGACGATGGTGCACGGAGCTGTGGCCGGCCCATTGGCTGAGGCAGGGCAGGAGCATTGCTTTTCTCGAATTCTTCACCTTATTGGTGGTACTGAAGGTGTGGTGTCCGGAGTTTCAGAACAGGTCGGTTTGATTTCATGTCGACAACAGGACAGTGGTGGACTTGGTAAACAATCAGAAGGCGAGGGACCTGAGAGTGTTGTGCTTACTACAAAGTTTTATGCTGCTATGTTTTTGTGATTTAATGTGCTGTTTCGCACGCAACATGTCCCGGGTACAAGCAATGACATTGCGGATGCATTGTCTCGTTCGCAGGGGCAGCGTTTCAGGAGGCTGGCGTCAGGAGCGGAAGCTTGCAAGACCAAGGTGCCGAAGGGTATCTGGACCTGGGGGGAGTGAGAGTAGTGGGTTTGGTGGAAAAATCTATAGCGGAATCCACGAGGTGCTCTTACAGGTTGGCGTGGCCTGAATTTGGTACCTTTTTGGGTTGGAACAGCGATGCGTGGCATATGAACAGGCACGACCTTGAGCAGGGAGTGGTTCGATTTGTGCTGGATTGCATGGAGAGGGGACTGTCGCAGACGACAATTTCTGGAAAACTGGAAGGGATATCTTTTTACAGCATGGTGTATTTGGGCTTCGATCCGGCTAGGACTGATTTGCTGAGCAGAATGTTGAAAGGTTGGGGGCGTGGGAGGGGGGAGGGCGGGGCGAGGCACCTCTAGAGGCGATTACGTTTGAGTTGTTGCGGTGCTTGTTGGCCGAGTTGCCACATTGCTGTTATGATGGCCACGAAGTGGCTTTATTCCAGTTGTGCATAATTTGGATTTTGGAGGGGCTTTTCGGGTGTCCTAGTTGGTGGGGACAAGGGGCACGACTGGTAGGATGTTCGAGGATGTGCGTTTGGATGGGTCTCATCTGGGTATTTGGTTGGCCCGTTCTAAAATGGACCAGGTCAGACGGGGCAAGTGGGTATGGTTGGGTGAGAGTGGTTGTGCAGAGGTGTGCCCGGTGTGTGAGTGGAGAGTGTTTTGTGGCAAGGCGCAGACGACAGTGGGGGAGATATTTTGTCATGCCTCTCAGAAGCGTTTGACTTCCTTCTAGTTGCTGGCGGTGTTGAGGATGGCGCTGCGGCGCACGGGCAGGGATCCTGCTAGATGTGGGACGCACTCATTCCGGATAGGGGCGGCCATGGTGGCAGCCAGGTTGGGGTGGTCATGCGATGAGATCCGGATTGGGCGTTGGAGGTCTCGCTGTTGCAAACGTTATGTGCGCAAATGACATGGGGTTGTTTTGGGTAGGCAGGGCTGCTGCTGGTGCATTGGTACTGTATTGCCTGTGGTGCTAATCTCTTTTTTCTTCATAGGTTGCATTCGGGGGCAGGGAGCCAAAATGGTTGCCTGGATTGTTGGGCACTCCTTTGTTCATTGGGCCTCAAAGTATGCGGACAAGCAGGTATAGCCTGGGCTTGCCGAGCAGCCATTATAAGGTCCATTGGTGGGGTAAGAGTGGGATGCGATGTGGTGCTTTGTTGCCCTGTCTGATGAGAAAGGTGGCTCAACTGGGCTGCCTGGACATGACTGTTATCCACTTGGGGAAAAATGACTTGGTCAAGTAGTCAGGAGTATAATTACTACATCTGATGCAATGGGACTTGGAGACAATGAGTAGCAATCTGGTTGGCGCCTGCATTGTTTGGACTGAGTTTGTGCCATGAAGTATCTGGAGGGGGGCACTGAAGCCTGCAGCCATTGAAAGGGCGAGCAAAAGCTGAATAGGGCTATGAGACTTTTTTGTGCTGACAATGGGATCAAAGTGATTGCTCATGTGGGGCTGTGGCTCGAGGAGCCCCTTCTCTTTCGTGACAACAGAGTGCACCTTTCGTACACGGGGAATGCATGCATACTATTTGATGGAATTGGTGGATGCTATCAGTCATTTGTGGAATGAGTCTATCTGGTGCCGAAGGGTGTGAGAACGAAATGTGCACTGGTGTGGGGTGGGGTAGGTAACCGACCTCCGGGGGTTTCCTGGTTGGCAGTACTTGGGAGTTCATGACGAGCATAATCACCCTTCCGGGGAGGGGGATACAGGTGCAGGATGGGGGTGTAGCAGGAAGGAGTGCGATGTTGGAGATGCTGTAGGAGGTTGAAAGAGAAGTGAGGAAGTGAATTGTATAAGTGAAGAGGTTGTGGTGTGAATTAGGAGTGAGTAATTGGAGTACGAGAGTGGATGATGGTTGGAAGACATGAGGTTGGGGATTGTTAACTGTTTACTGTTATTATATTGAAGTTGGTTGTCAACCCTGTCCTCATAAACGGCCTTTTACGCTAAACTAACAGCGTGGAGTGGTTATTGTGTGATACAGCCCCCAGGGGAAGTGAGGTCTGCAGACAGTAGCCCCTGGGGCGTTTGCGCGAGAGGGACAGGTTGTTAGGTAGTGTAGGGGGTGGGGTTTTAGGCTAGTGTTTAAAAGGGGGCAGGGGAGGAAGTTCTTCCTCTTCCTGTCCCCAGCGCCGTAGGGAATAGGTTAAGGAAGTTTTGACCACCCTCCCACCCTACAGGTTTTAGGAGTGGGAAAGGGGTTTTTCTGCTTTACTGAAGCATGCCAGTTTAGGACAGGTTGAAAAGGGGTGTTTTGCAGTACTTCGGAGGAGTGGGGAGTCCATGACGGGCATAATCACCCTTCCGGGGAGGGGGATACAGGTGCAGGATGGGGGTGTGGCAGGCAGGAGTGCGATGGCTGGAGATGCTGGAGGAGGTTAAAAGAGAAGTGAGGAAGTGAATTGTATAAGTGAAGAGGCTGTGGTGTGAATTGGGCATGAGTAATTGGAGTACGAGAGTGGATGATGGTTGGAAGACATGAGGTTGGGGATTATTAACTGTTTATTGGTATTATGTTGAAGTTGGTTGTCAACCCTGTCCTAATAAATGGCCTTTTACGCTAAACTAACAGCGTGGAGTGGATATTGCGCAATGATGATTGGTGAGTTCGAGCAAGCTACCTTCCAGAGTGCATGGAAGCAGCAAGTTGTTACCAGCTCAGAGTGGGCCCTCCAGGCCCAGGACTCCCAACCCCACCAGACTCATCTTCTGAGCCAATCTGGATGGTGCTCTCATGCTGTTTATGTTAGTTAAGAAAATGAGAGCAGTGGGATGGTTGGCTTGATCAGCCGACCAGCCCTCCTTAAGAGACTTAGGGGTTTTGGATTTTATCCCTCTGGCCTACGGTCTCCTATTATTGCGCAGATAGTTCAAGTGTGCATGTTGGGCTGGGCACAGCAAGGCACCTGTCCAACACAACATGCGCACTTCACCCCAAGGCACAGCTGAACCTGGCTGTGTCAATAATCAATTATGCTCCATCCCTCACTCATGAAAAAGGCCATGCAGAAGTAAAAGCAGTGCACAGTGCACTGCCGCTAGAGAAAAACTGAATCACTCAATCAAAACATTTATTATGGGGCCCGGTGGCAACAAAATAAACAGGGGAGCAATGCCCATACACCCTACTAAAGAAACTGCTGCTGCAAAAATTAAGCACATTTTTTGAAATTCTGAAGTGTGATGGGAACAAAGATTTAAATAGGATCAAAACAAGTCATGACTACTTTACTTGGTGATGCTCAAATGATAAATATTCACTGAAACTCAATTTCAATACATTATCATTAAAACAGTATGTCTGTGCAACTTTAGTGGACATTTAAATGGAAATTGGGCTGCTGCAAATGACAGTACTCTACCACAGGATGCATTACTTACATCAAACAAATCACCCTGCCTCATGTCCATTAAAGCTAGGTAGGTCACAAAAGGTTGTTGCTCTAAAAATTGGGCCAGGTTCTAAAAGGTTTGGGAAGCACTGACCAGTTGCAGTTTTAACTGTACCTGGCTGCTGGGCCGACTCAAGCCCCTCCTCAAAGAGCAGCAGGTCTCCTGATTGAAAGACAGAAGTTTAAAACTGCCAGACCACTTGCCAGAGACGTGCTGTTCCTGTACAGACGTGTTCACAAGCGAGACAGCACACTTTTTCACCATACTCTGGGCTCATCCAATATAGAGTGAGGCACAGTGCCGATAGGGGCAGATGTACAAATGTTTTTTGCGGTCGCAAACGGGAATTCAGTCCGTGATGTGTGATTAAGTGGTACTGAGTGGTATTATGTGGAGTGTATTTATGTTGCATTGAGTAGAGTGTAATTATGTGGCACTGATTGGTATTATGGGGAGTGTATGTTATATTTAGTAGAGTGTAATTATGTGGCACTGAGTGGTATTATTTTGAGTGTATGTTGCATTGAGTGCAGTGTAATTATGTAGCATATAATTATATGGCATTGAGTGGTATTTTGTGGAGTGTATGTTGCATTCAGTAAAGTGTAATTATGTGGTGTATTTATGTGGCACTGAGTGGTATTATGTGGAGTGTATTTATGTTGCATTGAGTAGAGTGTAAGTATGTGGTGTGTAATTATATGGCACTGAGTGGTATTATGTGGAGTGTATTTTTGTTGCATTGAGAAGAGTGTAATTATGTGGTGTGTAATTATGTGGTACTGGCGGTATTGTAGGGAGTGTATGTTGTATTCAGTAGAGTGTAATTATGTGGCACTGAGTTGTATTATTTGGAGTGTATGTTGCATTTTGTGCAGTGTAAATATGTTGCAAATAATTTTGTGGCACTGCGGCAGAATGAGGCAGAGTGGGTAATGCTGTTACACAGCTGAGCCCATGTACAGAGCCTGGGGCACAATAAGGTGGAATGAGGCAAGGTAAGAAACAGAGAGGTGGAGTGAGGCGGAATGAGGCGGAGTGGGGGATGCTGTTACATATCTGACCCGGGTCCCTGGTCTCTGGGATGTCAGTCTTGCGAGGACGATTGCTCTATATGGACCTGGTCAAAGATGCAACATACCAAAATGTCTCTCATGGTAAAATATAGTCCACATCAACATTTGTGTATACATTATGTAACGTGTAGGCACGCATGGCCACATCATTTAGTATGCTAAACTAGAAGTCTTGTTTCATTTCCATCCAAACTTGAATTCATCCAACCACCCACTCCTCATCCATCCAACTATTCGTTCATTGAGCCAGTCAGCCAAGCCTCAAATCTGCATCCATTTAATGAATGGACAAAGGTTTCTCTTGTGAAGACAAAGTTGTTTATTCGCTACTTACCAGCTCCTTCGCTGGCTTATTACGCGCCATGTTTAGGAACTTGAGCATGCCACCGTCTCCCTGTTTCCCACTCTTAATACCGGGTTGGCAATGGCTGCTCTTTGGTCTGTGGAATGACTCGATGCCCAGGACAGCACGGCGTCCGCCGGACGTGCAAGGCAACACTCTGCTGCTGCAGCCAGCACAGTCTGACAGACCGTCTGCCCTGCCGCAGATCACAAGTGCATCAGGGCAGTCTTGTGATTACTGTAATGGCTGATAGGGGCAATGATATCCTATGCCACAGAGTGGGGCCTAGCTACACTTATTTAATGACGACACATAGACACTATCTGCTGGATAAGGGCCGAAGACCACGAGCGGTCTCGCGCCCATTTATTTATACCTGAGGGCTGACCGGCCCCCAGGCTGTGTGCGTGCGTGCGTGAGTGGCTCCATCAGTACATCCCTCCAAACTCACAGACGAATAGTCCAGTCTTATTTAGAGTTCTTGGTGATTCTTAGCCTCCATGCATATTCCTGGAGTCTTTGACTGGGAGTTGGGTTTGGACGTAGGTTGTACCTCCGGCTTCGCTGTCCTTCGGCCACTTCCTCTCTTGCTTGGTCGGCTGCTTCTTTCTCTGGATGGGCCTGGATGACATTTGGCTCTGAGTCTCTTCTGGGCGGTGATGGTTCTCGTCTCTTTGACTGGCTGATGCCTCGGCAGAAACAGGGTTGTCCTCACTGCTCTCAATATCTTCCGATATCTGTTCGTGTGTGGCCTTGTTCGCGGATATACGCCTGAACCATGACACATTGCGTGTCACCAACCTTGATCCACAGGATGCCGACACCATGGTGCCCTGAATGTTCACGATCTCCCATACCTCGGGTTCAAACGTTGTCTGGTATTTCCAATTGTGGTGGCGGGTCTTGAGGATCACCTGGTCTCCTACTGCCAGTGGCCTGACCCCTGCCCTTCTCGTTCGGCTTGCTCTTTCATTTGTGCGCCGTCTCCGGTCCTGGACTGCTTCATGGTTTAGCTCTGGGGCCTGCCATGCTGGGCTTGTCGGTACGCAATCTCTTGGTGGTCTTCAGAACATGACGTGAGCCGGGGCACACTTGGTGGTGCAATGCGGTGTCTGTCTGTAAGCATTCAGAAACTGCGACAAGCAGTCCTCGGGCACTTCCCCTTTCTCCACAATGATCTTTAGTGCCCGGTTCATTGTCCTCATAAATCTTTCGACTTCTCCATTGGCCTGTGGCCATTGTGGCATGATCTTTTGGTGGTGTATGCCTCGCCTGTCCAGATACTTGGTTAGTTCGAGTCCAGGGCATGATTACAATGCTTTGGTGACCCTTTAAAATGTATCTGCAACTGTTCTTCTGAGTTTGAATTTGTCCTATTTTAACCTACAAATTTTATAGTGTGATTTTAAAACTGCGGCGTGTCTTAACTTACTTGTGCACTTTAGCGCCGTGTTCACACAGCTTCCTGCTCGCTCAGCATTCCTGCCTGTGCCCCCTTCCACCACGGGTTTTCCCGCTTGTGTGGAGGGCACGCCGGCAGAGATTGGGTCCCCGCTCCCATTGGCTGCTCTCAGTCAGGTGGGGCGCGAGAGCTGACCCTTTAAACCAGGCGATTCTGTAGACTCAGTTAGTTCGAATCCAGGGCATGATTACAATGCTTTGGTGGCCTGTTAAAATTTATCTGCAACTGTTCTTCTGAGCTTGAATGTGTCCTATTTTTACCTACAAATTTTATAGTGTGCTTTTAAAACTGCGGCGTGTCTTAACTTACTTGTGCACTTTAGCGCTGTGTTCACACAGCTTCCTGCTCGCTCAGCATTCCTGCCTGTGCCCCGTTCCACCACGGGTTTTCCCGCTTGTGTGGAGGGCACGACGGCAGAGATTGGGTCCCCGCTCCCATTGGCTGCTCTCAGTCAGGTGGGGCGCGAGATACGTGACTCGAGGTGTTTAATAGGATGTCTTTATTCGCGCACAGCGAATGCGCGCTGAAGACTCGCTAAAGTCAAGCCCGTCTGCGCCCGTCTGCGCCCGTCCGTGCTGAGGACGGGCTGCAGGACGGGCCATGCAGAGTGAAGACTTCGTTAACTAGTCAGGTAACTCTTTCGTATGCCCACTCGGACTTACTTGCTCTTAAACCCCCTCCCTTACCCTGTCATTATACTTTTACCCCATGAAGCTTTCCATGGCTCCCCATTATGCTGCTGCTCTAGTTACCACACTGAGTTCCCTTACCTACTCTTCCCTAAAGGACCATTACCTAAAAAGATCTCCTTTATCCCCAACCCTCATACGGAAAGGGGTTTTCTTATCAATGCCCGGTCTCTGATCAAAAATAACATTGCGTTTCACAATTTCGTTACTGCCAGGAACCCCTCATGGGTCTTCATTACAGAAACCTGGGCCTCTGATTCTTCCGGTCCTGATCTTCTGTACGCCATCCCTGAGGGCTATGCACTACAGAGACTGGATAGATCAGGACACAGGGGTGGAGGGCTGGCGATCCTTTATAAGCTTCCTTCTATATGTCGCACCAAAACCCTCTCTACCCCATCAGACCTTTTTCAGGCCCTGTATTTCTCTATATCTTCCTCTCCCTCAGTATCCTTCACTGGTCTTCTTATTTATAGACCTCCCGGCCCCAGATCCGGATTTGGCCTTAATCTTCTTAAAATCCTAGAGCCTTATTTCGGTAAGCTCCATCTTACAGTCTTAGGGGATTTAAATTTTCACTTAGACGACTTAGGTTCTAAGGACACTCTCTCATTGATGGACCCCCTGACCTCTTGTGGCCTTCTTCAGCTGGTTAACAGTCCAACCCACCTGGCCAGCCACTTCCTGGACGGGGTGTTCTCCAATGACCCCCGACTCTCTGTGGGCCTCCCCATCCCCTTAGCTTGGTCAGACCATCTGGCAGTTCCTCTAGAACTTAACTCCCTTTCCCCCTCACTACCTTATCATGGTTCCAGTAACATGATCTCTAAACTGAACTATAGGAGTATCACTAATGAATCTCTTGCACCCCTTATTGCACAACCCCTATCTCCCCTCTGAAGGAGGCCAGTGATGCTGCACAGGAGCTTGACATCACTATTTCAAAAGCTGTAGATCTTCTGGCCCCTGCCTCCCTGCGTTACTCAGCTAGGCGGAAACCCTCCGCTCCTTGGTTTACAGAGCCGCTTAGACTTCTGAGGCAGCGATGTAGGATAGAAGAGAGGAAATGGCGGAAAACTTGGAACCCCATTGATAGACAATCTCATAAGTCTCTGCTTGGAGAATACAAGTCTAGGGTCGTTAAAGAGAAGCAGGACTATTTCTCCAGGCTTACGGTGTCCCTTACTTCTTCAAGGGAACTATTCAAGATTGTTGACTCTCTCTGCTCTCTGCAAGTTCATGACCCTATTATAGGTTCCCAAGAGCTGTGCGACAAGATCGCACAGTTCTTCCATACCAAAATCGCGGACATCTCTCTCTCCTTGGAAACACAGAAAAACTCAATTTACCCCCACCCTTCCCTGACCCAACCTGCCTTAGAATGCTGGACTAAAGACCCTGCAAAGACCCTGACCAACTTCCCGCCCCTTACCCTCGACCAATGGGACTCTCTTTTAAATAGGACAAAATCAGGTTCGCCGATAGACCCCTGCCCTCTGAAAGTCCTAAAGGACTGTAGGGAAACTCTGTTGCCCCCCCCCTTGAAGGTGATGAACCAGGCGCTAACCCAGGGCCTATTCCCAGCACCTTGGAAAAAGGCCATAGTTAAGCCATTACTTAAAAAATCTACTCTAGATCCAGAGACCCTTAAAAACTTCTGTCCGATTTCCTTATTGCCTGCCCCCGCTAAAATGCTAGAAACACATCTCCATCAGCACTTGACTGTTTTCCTTGATGCCTCTGAGTTCCTGGACCAGTCCCAGCATGGCTTCCGAAAATACCACAGCACCGAGTAAGCGCTCACGGTGGTATTAGACAATATTCGCTCAAAGGTTGATTGAGGCCAGACCACCCTCTTGATCCTACTAGACCTGACCGCAGCCTTCGATACCCGGTCTCCCTCGACTTTAACAGCTCGTCTTAGGGAGATAGGGGTAGAAGATCCTGCATTGAGTCTCCTGTCCTCTTTCTTAGATCAGAGAGAACAGAGGGTCAAGATGGGAGAGTTCCTCTCCCCTGCCAAACCTGTGCAGTGTGGGGTTCCACATGGGTCGGCCTTGAGTCCGACCCTCTTTAACATTTACGTGGCCCCACTTGCCAGGTTGGTAAGATGGCACGGGATGGAGGTAGTGTCATATGCCGATGACACCCAGATCATGGTGTCCCTCTCCCATCCGGTGAGTACCTCCACGCTCAGCTTCAGGAACTGCATGCAAGCAGTCTACGAATGGATGATCGCCAACTCACTGAAGCTGAACGGAGAGAAAACCGAGGTCTTGATCTTCGGTAAAGACCAAGGCATATGTAATGGAATGTAATGTAAGCACACATTTATATAGCGCTACTATCGCTCCAATGAGCATCTTGGCGCTCAGCACCCAACCCCGCTGGAAAAGGTTGGTGGACAGAAGGCAATTTCATGCATTACAAGCTTTACACTAATGCTCTGCAAGCCGCGTCAGAGAGTGAGAAGATGCATGTCTTCAGAGACTTCCTGAATTCACTCTCCTTGACTATACTTCGAAGCTGAGCTGGCAATTTATTCCAAGCTCTTGAGCCTAGTACAAAAAGAGATTTCCCCCCTTTGGTGGCCAATCTGAATCTGGGAATCACCAAAATATTTTGTTAGACAGACCTCAAGCAGCGTGCTGGCACATAGCGTTTAAAGCCATTCAACGGATATCTTGGACCTTGTGACTGAAAGGCTCTAAAGGTGATAACAAGGACCTTAAATAGGACACACTTGTGGATGGGCAGCCAGTGTAAGATCCTAAGCGCCGCCGAGGCAGATGACCTTCTCGGCCAGCGAAGTACCAGGCGAGCAGCAGCATGCTGGACCATCTGCAGTCTGTGCAGCACTGCTTTATTGGTGCCTGCATAAAGACTATTGGAGTAGTCCAGTCTAGATGTTATCAATGCTACTGCTACCGTCTTCCTTGCTGCCAGAGGAAGAAGATCAAAAAATTTCCTCAATGATTTGATGATCTGGAAACATGAGCTAGCTACGCCTACCGCTTGCTGCTTGAATGAAAGTTGGTCATCAAATTTAATACCCAGATTTCGCGCAGAAGAAATAGTATTAGGAGGAGCTTCTGCATCCTCAGGCCACCATTGTTTAGGGGAAAACAGATTTTGGGGTCCAAAGGGCAATATTTCTGTCTTCCCTGAGTTACACTTGAGGTGATTGTTATTCATCCACTCAAATGTAGCCGTGAGACAGTTCATCAAATTTTCCTCAGCCCCAGGCAGCTCCCTATCCAACACCAGGATCAGCTGCGTATCGTCAGCGTACGATATGACTTCAATCTGGTAGGATGCAATCAGCTCAATCAGGGGAACCATGTAAAGATTAAAAAGAACAGGACTCAAACTAGCGCCCTGTGGGACCCCTGAGCTGATGACCTTTTCTTCAGATTTGTAGTCACCTAGTACTCTTACCTGACGTCTCTGGGAGAGGAAATTAGTAAGCCATGCCAGCACCATTCCTCCTATACCTGCGTTCCCCAAACGGTCAATCAAGATGGAGTGTGAGACCGTATCGAAGGCCGCCGATAGATCGAGTAAAATCAGGACGGCCTTCTTCCCTTGGTCCAATGCCATTCGTAAAGTCTCTGCTGTAAACAAAAGAGCAGACTCAGTCGAATGCTTGGACCGAAACCCTGATTGATTGGAGTGCAGGATGTTATTCTCCTCCAAAAAACTCGTAAGTTGATAATTAACAAATTTCTCCGTCAATTTAAACACCGCAGGGAGTAGGGAAATGGGACGCAGGTTAATCAGAGTAGTTGCATCTGGCGGGGCTTTTTTCTGTAGTGTCATAACCGCTGCACACTTCCAATCACCTGAAATTACTGTTGTAGCCAATGAGGAATTGATGATACTGTTAATAGTTGGGTTTATCTCCTCAACCAAGGTTCGCAGGACCATGGGCGGGCAGGGATCAAATGGAAATCCAGATTTTATGGCTAAAATAGCCTGATGTGAATCCTCCAGGGAGATATGCATAAATGAGTCAAGGCGAGAAGTGTTATTTGTCATAGCGCCTATCCTCATTGTTTCTGAATTTTTTCGAGATAGATGGCACTGGTGGAAAATCCTTAACAATATCAGAGATTTTCTTTTCAAAACAGTTGGCTATGGCATTGCAAAGCGGGAGGGAAGGTGGAATCTCCTGAGAGAGTGCAGTGGGGTTGGTAAAGTTCTTGACTATCTTAAAGATCTCTTTCTGTCCCTTGTCAGAAGAAGAGATAACCTCCAAGTAGTATGTTTTTTTTGCCAGCTTAATTGCACACAATACTATTTGGCCCTTCCAAACGTTCCCGGGCCTGGACAGCTGGTGTGTGTTAGCAATTAGAGCGGGGTATTTATTATCAAAGATGACACTCTCCTCCGTTCTACTGCCCCGGGCTGCATGGCTTGTGGTGTAACAGAAAGCGTGTCAATGGAACTGTAACCACGCACAACAGCAGCATTGTCCAGCCCTCGACACCCTTCACCAGCTTCAGGAAACTGTTCTAGAAGGAGCACTACTGCTACTGCCTGCTCCTCCCACTTTCTAGTTTACGAAGTCATTTAATGAATTACATGTTTACACTTTTTTGCATAAAATATAAATCTTCTAACTACGCACAGACTTCCTCTCATGAGTCTTTGCTGCAGTCACGCTTCGTGCATACACCCCGTCTATGGCTTCAGCTTCAGAGAGCAAAGCCAGTACTAGGCTTTTGTTCAAATCACCGCATTCTCGCTTGAGCAAACTGTAACGTGTTGGGCGCAAGTACTCCTTTTTAGGTTTTGACTGGCCATGCGCTTTGCGCATGTGCCAAAAAAACCTCTTGAGTTGTGTGTGTGGCTTTGGGTCGGCCCTCATCATTGATTGGCTGGCTCCGTAAACGGAGCCTTGCCATTGGACGAGGGGCCTGTCCGTCAATGCCGGACCAGACACGGGGGCGTTCCCGACATTCTTTGGCTTTTGCCAACGTCACGCGACGCCGGGAACGCCCCCGAGTCTGTCCCGGCATTGAGCCGGCACCCTTTCCTGCTTGCGTGAGTGCTTTCCCGTCCGTGTCCCCTCCCGCCCCCCCCGTGTCCCCTCCCGCCCCCGTGTCCTCTGCTTTCCCGTCCGTGTCCCCTCCCGCCCCCCCCCGTGTCCCCTCCCGCCCCCCGTGTCCTCTCCCGTTGCAGGCTGCAGGAACACGGAGCACGGAGCTTCCCCCGCCGCCGAATACACGCAGGCAGGCAGCAGGAGTCTGGAGGCTAAAGGCTGGATGCTGAGTCGCTTCTCACTAAAAGCGAAGGTGAGTGAGATGGTGTCCTCCTCTCCCCACCTCTCCTCGGCTCATCAGCTCCTTGTTTTAATGTATTATTTATTTGGTATTTTTGGAATTGCGAACAATTGTCACATTTCAAAGTTGCATTCATCCCACAATAATTACATCAGCGATGTGCAGAATTATACACCCCGTTCCCGCCCCCCTACCGCTGCCTCGCTCTCCGTGTCTCCCCGGCCCCATTCCCGCCCCCCTACCGCTGCCTCGCTCTCCGTGTCTCCCCGGCCCCGTTCCCGCCCCCCTACCTGCACAACCAGTCCTTGGCCTCTCTGCTGCGTGCACAGAACCGGGAGCCGAACCGTACGACCAGAACACATCACTAATGAGGCAGAATCACATCCTAAAAGCCACTCTGGATGCACAATGACAACCGAGCAAAAGTCGCCAGAAGGCTCGTATGAGGCAGTTCGAGTAGATGCAGAATCCGAGCGGGATAAGTCAGCAGAGCACCAGCGCAGTGTGTTTGCAGTGCGTGCTTTTAAAGGGAACTCATTCTAACAAGGACATTTTAATAAGGTAATGGGAGTTTTATTGCAGCGTGGTTTTTCTTGGGCTTCTTTGAAATGATCCAGCCTGCGCGTGATTCCCCTCCCATTTCCTTTTCCCCTGCCGTGTGGGCTTCACGAGGCTTCCCATATATCTGCCTTTGACAGCCGGCTCGTTTACACACTCTGTGGAGCCCCAGCTATCATGAAACAGCCCGGCATCATGTGCTGTGCAGATGCTCGTGTAATGTGCCCCAAGTGTGTCAGCCGGTGCCATCTGCAGCGCCCGCAGCAGCGTCTGGTGGTCCTGCGACAGCCCAGTCTCGGGCCAGACGATGTGTAAAGCGTCGGGTAATTGCAATCAGCTCCGCGCGGGGCTTCCCGGGTCAGCCCGCCGGCAGCCGCCTTCAAGGCGGCCCGGCCGCATCTGCGAGGCCTCCCTCCGTCTAATCAAGCTTGTGGCTAATAAATTGAGGGTGTGTAAGCCTTTTGTGGAGCTCCTTTCCGTCCTCGTCCAATAACCTTTAATCAAGCCACTCAGTGTCATTTTATATACCCGATTTCTGGCAGTGAGGCACATGGAGGGGGAATTGAAACAACAAAAACGTGCCTGGTAGTAATCTCTTCTGCATGTAAAAACCCTCCGTGAAGGAGCCCTCCTGGCAGGGTCTGTGCCATCCCTGTGCCAAAAAAAAAATACCAGCTGCCCAGAAAAATACGCAAAAACAAGCACTAGGACGTGTTGCTCTTCAGCAGTGGGGAGTGTTTGCCGAGTGTGTGGCCAGATTGTGTTTACAGGGCACTGTACTGTGTGCGTGTGGCTGTAATGCTTGGAGGCTGTGGTGTGTGCGTGTCGCTGTAATGCTTGGAGGCTGTGGTGTGTGCGTGTGGCTGCAATGTTTGGAGGCTTGGTGTGTGCGTGTGGCTGTAATGTTTGGAGGCTTGGTGTGTGCGTGTGGCTGTAATGCTTGGATGCTGTGGTGTGTGCGTGTGGCTGTAATGCTTGGAGGCTGTGGTGTGTGCGTGTGGCTGGGTTGCACACAGTAATGGTGGTGGCACAATTGCGCGTAGTCGTGCTCCTCCATCAGCTCCACGTGAAACCCACCTCTAACTTATGTGTTTGGTGTGATTGTTAAAGTGGATGTTCTGGCGAGGACGCGGCCCGCCCTGGTGCCGGCTGACGGGGGGGAGAACCTGCCCAGACAGGGGTTGATAAGTGGGCCTCGGCTGTCCTCGTTTGCCCCTGAGTCTTGTTTGGAAGCTGTTTGCCTGAGAGCAGGACGTTGTGTCCCTAGCCTAGTGTGCGAGTAACGGGGTGTTGCGTATCACACCATTTCTGCGTGGAAAGACCTCTGGTGTTCTATGTTTGGGGGGAGACCTGCGTGTATGCAGTGTGCTGGTGTCTCTCGTGCACAACGTATGGTGGTTGTTTGTGATTTGCACACCAGGCCTGGTTCTGCATCTTGTGGGGGGCAGGGCACTATAAGGCATTTCAATATCTGTGTTCAGCGTCATATTTGGAAATCGTTGCACAACCTGGGATGCAATCTATTGACGTGTACCGTGTGAGGGGCCTGTGTGCACTCACTTACTGTGTTGCGCGCCATGGGTTGCACTCTCCACGCCCACCTGCTGCCACAGGGCCCTGTCGCCACTTCCTATTTCACACTTGCACACAGCAGCACTTGTGAGGGTGGCTCAGGCCACTAGGGTGTGTGTGTTTGTGCTCTGTGTGTCCCGGCACCTTGTACCGCGTCCCGTTCGGTTGTTTAGCGGTTGTGCTGAAGCTTTCTTAACATTTGAAGAGCTTTTGTATTTTGTTGGCTCACGATTGTCATTTGTGCTTCATTTAATGTAACGTTTGCTTTTATATTTTGTTCACTTGTAATGTTCTCATGTATCAGTTCTGTTCCTATTGTGAAGCGCTCTGACACCTTCGGGTAAAGTCAGCGCTATATAAAAACGCACAAATAAAAATAAAAAAATAAAACGGATCTTTCCATCCCACGTAGCAGTACTATGTCGATAGGAATCCTTCATGGGGGTGGGTGTGTGTGAGGGGGGAGGGCGGGGGCTGGAAGCGCTGCTTGCCAGAGGTTTCAACCTCAGCCGCTGACCTTGAGCGGTGTCTTTTCTTCCTGGGCCTCGGCTACACGGGACCAGTAACATGCAGAGACCCTGGGGCTGCCCCGGAGCAAGCACGGGAGCCCTTTTCATGGACTGGGAAGGAGGGGACGATATATATATATACACACCCACACACACCCTTATTACTTATAATGTGATTATTATTTACACATCTGTGTACATAGGCTGGCGTCATACCATCATATATGTGCTGGGGTCTGGCACAAGCGAGCTGCACTGCCTCGCAAAGCGTCAAGATATTGCAATTGGGGAGGGGCAGAAGTTAAGCCCATCAGTGCTGAAGCGGAGTCCACAGCTCGAATGATTGACTGGTCAGGTGTGGTTGTCAGTGAGATGATTGGAGGGGGAAGCAGATGTCTAGATATGCAGAGAGAGGACTTTGAATTCTTATTTCAGAAGATGTGGCTCTGCAACCCAGGGGGAAACGCGTGCTTTCTCACTAAAGTCGCCCCCTTTCATACTTTTTCTTACTATGTGAATCCTGCAGCATGGTGAACATGAGGTGTAGGCTTTTAATTGGCCAACAGGGAGTGCAGATAGACATGGAAAAAGAAACCAATTTAAAACAGGATGCACTTAGCGTAGTGACTGTTACATCAAACGGGGCCTGTGGTTGAAAACGGAAGTATCCTTGGGGTAGCCGTGTTTCATGGTCTTATAATGGCATCGAGGTTTCCCGAAGTCTGACTGATTTCACAAGAAAACCGAAATGCCGTTTCCCAGCCTGTCCACTTCCAGCCTGCCCTTTCCCAGCCTGTCCCCTCCATGCCCTTTCCCAGCCTTTCCTCTCCCATCCTGTCCACTTCCAGCCTGCCCTCTCCCAACCTGCCCTCTCCCAGCCTGTCCCCTCCCTGCCCTCTCCCAGCCTGCCCTCTCCCAGCCTGCCCTCTCCCAGCCTGTCCCCTCCCAGCCTGTCCCCTCCCAGCCTGTCCCCTCCCTGCCCTCTCCCAGCCTGTCCTCTCCCTGCCTGTTGTCGTGTCTCGGCGGCAGCAGGCAGGAGCGTGCACTGCGTCCTCGAAGTAACAGCCCTAAAGCAAGCAAGAAGTACGCCCCCCTCCCACCAATCCCTGTTAGGTAGTGGAAACTGTCCAAACTGGGGTGCAGACAGCCCCTCTCACCTTTCGGCCTGGTACCACTGCACCAGCCGCACTACTTCCCTACTGACCGTTCTCCACTTAAGCCCCGTCTAAATTACAATTCCTGCTTGTGACCCTTTTGCCTGCTTGTACTTGTTTTCATGACCCTGTTGCCTGCTTGTGCCTCGGTGTGCCCCTGTTGCCTGCTTGTGCCTCCGTGTGCCCCTGTTGCCTGCTTGTGCCTCCGTTTTTGTGCCCCTGTCGCCTGCTTGTGCCTCAGTTTTCGTGCCCCTGTTGCCTGCTTGTGCCTCAGTTTTCGTGACCCTGTTGCCTGCTTGTGCCTCCGTAAGTGCCCCTGTTGCCTGCTTGTGCCTCCGTGTGCCCCTGTTGCCTGCTTGTGCCTCCGTGTGTCCCTGTTGCCTGCTTGTGCCGCTGTTGCCTGCTTGTGCCTCTGTGTGCCCCTGTTGCCTGCTTGTGCCTCCGTGTGCCCCTGTTGCCTGCTTGTGCCTCCGTGTGCCCCTGTTGCCTGCTTGTGCCTCTGTGTGCCCCTGTTGCCTGCTTGTGCCTCTGTGTGCCCCTGTTGCCTGCTTGTGCCTCTGTGTGCCCCTGTTGCCTGCTTGTGCCTCCGTGTGCCCCTGTTGCCTGCTTGTGCCTCCGTGTGCCCCTGTTGCCTGCTTGTGCCCCTGTTGCCTGCTTGTGCTGTGTGGGTGTGTGTGGAAGGCTCTGTGTGGGTGTGTGTGGAGGGCTCTGTGTGGCTGTGTGTGTGGGAAGCTTTGTGTGGCTGTGTGTGGGAAGCTTTGTGTGGCTGTGTGTGTGGGAAGCTTTGTGTGGCTGTTGTGGGAAGCTTTGTGTGGCTGTGTGTGTGGGAAGCTTTGTGTGGCTGTGTGTGGGGGGGGCTCTGTGTGGCTGTGTGTGTGGGGCTCTGTGTGGGTGTGTGTGGGGGGGGCTCTGTGTGTGTTTGTGTGTCATTTGCGAGAGATAAAGCTAGTGGCATTGTAAATGACAATGCCATTTATTTATGTTAAAAAAAAACATAAATGAAAATGTCAAGAGCAATGCCAATAGCTCTAACTTTAACAAAGGCAAAACCATTGCATTGTAAATGCTTGTTCGCACTGCTACCAATTATTAGAGCCTACTGTCAGGGCACTGGAATTATACGGCAGTGTGGGACCAAATTATGCAGCACATTGACTATTATCCTGTCTCAACAAAGTTTCACCTCATAGGTACCAGTATAACATGCAAACACATCAATAGGCAACTGACAAGTGATCACCCAACCTTTGTTAAGTACTTTCCACTGCGCAGCAACATGTGTCAGTCAGCACGTTCTTAGTAAGTTTTGATCTGTTTGAGCTAGAAGCAAAACTTTTTGTTAAAATCTGCAGTTTATGCAACATATGATTATGTGGCAAATCCATATTTTTCCTGAAACGCCACGAGGCAAAATTGCATAATTTCAATGTCCTTGCACCACAGTCGATTTAGCTGGATACATATAACAAGCATTGGAAATGCAATAGGTCTCGCATTAGAAAAGTGGGAGCTATTGGTATTGTAAATGTTTTTTTTTTTATGTGTTGTTTTTCCAAATAGCTACATTGATAGATTAGTCATTTACAATGCCAATAGTTTTAATTTTTTTAAATGTGACACCTATAGCATTTGGAATGCCACATGATTTGTATTGACGTGACTTTGATGACAGCTTATGTTGTTATGCCACATTTCTAGAGAGCAGGAGAGTGCAGCAGGGGATAGAAGCACAGCCCTGCAAGCTGAGCGTCCTCCCATCGCACACCCATCTGTGGCTTGAGTGGTGTGAGTGTGAGGGGTGTGAGAGTGAGGAATCTGAGTGTGAGGGGTGTGAGCATGAGTGTTGTGAGTGTGAGGGAGTGTGAGTGTGAGGGGGTGTGAGTGTGTGTGATGGTGAAGTTGAGTGAGTGTTTGTGAGGCTGAGTGTATGTGACGGTGTGTGTTGGTGAGGGTGTGTGAAGGTGAGTGAGTGTTTTTGATGTTTAGTGAGGGTGTGTGACGGTGTGAGGCTTAGGGTGTGTGAGGGTGAGTTAGGGAGTGTGATTGTGTGTGAGTGGGTTAGTCTGAGAGTTAGGTGTTGTGATGTTGATTGAATGTGAATGAGGCTGAGGGGATGATGGTAAGGGTGTGTGAGTGTGAGGCGTGTTTATTGTGACAAGTTGCAAGGCTGAGCGTGGGTGAGTGTGTGGGAGGGTGTTTGATGGTGAGTGTGCGAGGTGTAGTGAGTGTGAGAGTGTTGTGACGGGTGTCAGGGGAGGGTGCGTGTGTGAATGTCATGTGTTTGAGGGTGAGGGGGTGTGTGTGAGTGTGAGGGTGAGTGAGGGGGTGTGAGGCTTCGGGTGTGTGACGGTGTGTGAGTGTGAGTGTGTGTGAGGGTGAGTGAGGGTGTGAGAGGTGTTGTTACGCAGAGGGTGTGTGAGGGTGAGGGTGTGTGAGGGTGAGTGTGAGTCATTGTGAGTGAGTGTGAGTGAGTGTGAGTGAGGGGGTGTGAGGGTGTTGTTGTGAGGGTGAGGGGAGTGAGCATGTGTGAGTGTGATGGGGTGTGAGGGTGAGGGGGTGTGAGTGTGTGTGAGGGTGAGGATGAGTGAGGTTGTTTGCGGCTGAGAGTGTGTGAGGTGTAGTGAGTGTGAGAGTGTTGTGATGGGTTTTAGGGGAGTGTGTGTGTGTGTGAGTGTAAGGTGTTTGAGGGTGAGGGGGTGTGTGTGTGAGGGTGAGTGAGGGGTTGTGAGGTTTCGGGTGTGTGACGGTGTGTGAGTGTGAGTGTGTGTGATGGGGATTGAGGGTGAGAGAGGTGTTTTTAGGCAGAGGGTGTGTGACGGTGTGTGAGCGTGAGGGTGTGTGAGGCTGAGTGTGAGTGATTGTGAGTGAGTGTGAGTGAGTGTGAGTGAGGGGGTGTGAGGGTTTTTGAGGGTGAGTGTGTGAGGTGTAGTGAGTGTGAGAGTGTTGTGAGGGGTGTGTTGTTGTGATGGGAGTGAGGGTGATGGGGTGTGAGGGTGATGGGGTGTGAGGGTGAGGGGGTGTGAGTGTGTGTGAGGGTGAGGGTGAGCGAGGGAGTGTGAGTGTGTGTGAGTTGTTGAGGGTGAGAGTTAGGGTGTGTGAGGGTGATGGTGTGAGGGTGATTGAGGGTGTGTGAGGGTGAGGGGATGAGGGTAAGGCTGTGTGAGGCTGAGGGGTGTTGATGGTGAGAGAGTGTGAGGGGTGTGAGTGGGTGCGGCTGTCCGGTGTAGTGAGTGTGAGCTTGTTGTGAGGGGTGTTATTTTTTGAGGGGAGTGAGGGTGTGTGAGTGTGTGTGAGTGTGAGGGGGTGTGAGTGTGTGTGAGGGTGAGTGTGAGTGAGTGGGTGTGAGGCTGAAGGTGTGTGATGGTGTGTGAGGGAGATGTTGTGTCAGGGTGATTGAGGGTGTGTGAAGGAGTGTGAGAGTTTTGGTGTGTGAGGGTGATGTTATGAGTGTGTGTATGTTAATATTAATTATTTAATATGTGTCGTGTAAAAAAACGTGATAGATCTTCCCTTTGTAATTGTCCTGCCTTATGTGTATTTTTGTATGTAATAGAACTGTGTATGTTTTTTAATTACTGTGTGTTTTAGGTGTCTGTGGAGTCCCGTATGAATTTTATTATTTTAAAAATGGCCGACGCAATGCGTCACCTTGACGTTCCCTACGTTAGCGTTCTAGTTTATTTTTGTGTTGTGAGTGTTTACGTTTCCTTGGCGTTTATTTCTAGCCAATCGGAGCGCGACGTTTTTGACGTTGCGTTCCGATTTGCTTACGTCAACGTTGGAATTCCCCAGAGATCGAGAATGTTGGTGCGCGGAAGGCGTGTTCTTGTTCCTGTGCTGTTGCTGCGTCGTTTGACAGGTAAGAATGTATTCCAAAGTGTTTTTTTATGTAATGTAATGTAGTATCTATACTATCTTTAAGTGAACGACTGAATAGGAGGGTGTTTTTATAACTGTTGACAAATGTTTTTTTCGATCGTAATATTTGTAAATGTTTGTAATGTAATGTAAATTAAAGTCTTGTTTTCAATTGTCGATATGTAATGCATATGTTTTCTAAAACTGTAATGTAATGTATTTTTTGCTGGTGTTTGTTATTTGACGTACAAGAGCTGTTATTTGAACTTTGAAGTGCTATTTAGTTTATAATATATTTATGTATGTTGTGTTTGCATTGTTTTTTTCCTGTGATGCTGAAGTAGCCGGATTATATGTTATTGAGGTACTCGATGTATTAAAGGAAACTTTGTGTATTTGCTGAATTTATTTTCCCTAGCAATGTATTAAGAGGATGTACAGTGATGTAATGTGTGTATTTTATGCGTTTTGTGAAATCATTTTTTTATTTTCCAATCCCTGTTTGCATATTTGTGTATTAATAGCTGCACCCTCCTTGCGTTGCTTTAAGTTTGCATTTTGGACTAGCTGCAAGTGTGTAATCCTCTTTTTACGTATAATTCAAATAGTTGCTTAACGATATTTATGTGTACAGTTGGAGGCTGGAGTTGTATTTGGAGTGTAGAGTTGTAGAGTTGTATTGTAGTTATAGGGTGTAGTTGGAGGCTGGACTTTGACGGTGTGAGTGTGAGGGTGAGTGCATGTGAGCCTTTTGGAGTTTGCCATAGTATGTGTAAATTTGTAGTACTGTATGCAGTCTATTTTCTTCCCGAAACGTGTTTTGTGTTTTGTAGCTTAGTATGTGTTAGATCAGAATGTGTATGTGACCTATCTTTGATGTATGCAACAGTGAGAATAAGGGTGTAGCTTTTAATTTATGGGCATAAGGGTAGACGTCTTAGGATGTTTTTGTATTTTCTGTACTTCCCTAATTTTTTGTGAACAGCTGCGTGGGCAAGGGGCGTTGGCTGTTGTGTTGTTGAGTAGTGCTCTTTTGATGTTGTTTGATGCTGTTTTGGTGTACGGTGTTCCTGTGGTTGTGCACTTAGCACCACAAAAACACTTCATGCAACAGCAGCATCAGTCAAAGCAACACCAGTCTTGTGCTTTTGTGATGACTCATTTTGTTTGTGTTTTTGATTATTTCTGGCATTGTTTACTTGTTTATTTTCCCTTACTTTAGTACGTGCTTTCTGTTGTGAATTTTTTTCCTTTAGCTCACTTTGTCCACTTAAAAATTGTTGTATTTTTTGCTGTGTATTCATATGTTTGTCTATTTTGTGTGCATTTATGATCTTTGTGAAAGAACTGTTTTATTTTACAATCCCTTTCTTTATTTTTGTGTATTAATTGCTGCACTGTCCTTGCGTTGCATTAAGTTTTAATGTTTTAATAGCTACAAGTGTGTAATCCGAATTTTACGTATTGAAATAAATGTTGCCTTACGTTATTTATGTGTGGATTTGGAGAGTAGAGTTGTAGTTGGAGTGTAGAGTTGTAGGGTGGTATTGTAGGTATAGGGTGTAGTTGGAGGGTGGACTTGGACTGTGTGAGTGTGAGGGTGAGTGGATGTGAGTCTTTGGGTGTTTGAGGGTGCGTGATGGTGTGTGAGAGTGATTGAGGGTGACTGTTTTAGTATGAGTGAGGGTGTGAGTGTTGTGAGTGTGTGTGTGAGGATGAGGGGGTGAGTGTAAATGTTGACTAACGTTATTTTTGTGTGGAGTTTGAGGGTGGAGTTGTAGTTGGAGTGTAGAGTTGTAGTGTGGTATTGTACTTTTATGGTGTAGTTGGAGTGTTGTCTTTGACGGTGTGAGGGTGAGTGGATGTGAGGGTCAGGGGGTGTGAGTGTGTGTGATGGTGTGTGAGGGTGAGTGAGGGTGACGATGTGAGTATGAGTGAGGGTTTGAGGGTTGTGAGGGTGGACTTGGACGGTGTGAGGGTGATTGGATGTGATTTTTAGGGGGTGTGAGGGTGTGTGATGTTGTGTGAGGGTGAGTGAGGGTGACGGTGTGAGTATGAGTGTGGGTGTGAGGGTGATGGTGTGAGGGTGTGTGAAGGTGAGGGTAATGGGATGTGATAGTGTGTGATGATAGGTGTGGGTGAGTGAAGGTGATAGTTTGAGCGTGAGTGTTGTGAGGGTGTCAAGGTGAGTGAGGGTGTGCGAGTTTGAAGGTTGAGTGTGTGACTGTGGGTGAGGGTGAGTGTTTGTGAGGGTGAGGGGGTGTGAGGGGGTGGGAGGGTTTGGGGGTGTTGTTGAGTGATGGTGTGTGATGGTGAGTGGGTGAGGGTGAGGCTGTTGAGGTTGTGTGTGAGGGTGTGTTGCTGAGTGATGGTGCGTGATGGAGGTTGTGGGAGTGTGATCGTATCACGCTGTAGAGGGATGTGGGGAAATAGTAGGCCAGCTGAATGGGGTGTTTTTTAATTTTTTTTTTCGTTTTGACACAAGTCTTTTGAAAGTAAAGCTAGCCATCCCTCCTGTGCCTCGAACTTGCTGTCATTTTTTCTTTTTTGGGTGTGCGTGTAATTTAGTATGTGTTGTGTGTTGTGTGTGCGTCAAAATGCAACCCAAGGAGACGTAATAGAGTGTGTGTGTGAAAGTCCCCTTGATCCGTGAATGTGTGTATGAAAACTTTGTTGTGGTGTGGCGAAGTGGTGTGAACGGAGTGTGTGTTGTAAGAAAGGATCCGTTGTTAAACGAGCAACATTTGTAGCGAGTCTGGATGTATACTGATCAGCAGTAAAGTATTGCCTGTGAGTTGTGTTTTCCTGTGTGTATGTGTGCAAGCTGCAGAGTGGTTGCAAGCTGCCGTGAAAGTGTTTTTTAAAAGTTATTTGTGGTGTGGCAAAGTGGTCTGAACGGAGTGTGTGTTGTACGAAAGGATCCGTTGCTAAACGAGCAACATTTCTAGCGAGTCTGATAATGAACAATAAATTACAATGCCAATAGCCTGCGTTCAAATGCTGGTGAGCCCACCCAAATCAAAATAAAACAATGGCAGCCCTCTATGTGTTTCGTGTGGCTTGATGGGGTGGGTGGCTGAGGGTGCTTTCAGTGCGGCTTCCCTTTGCAGGCTCAGTTTGAAGGCCTGGTCTTAAGTATTCAGGCTCGGCACTCGATACAAACTAAGTATCAGCAGAAAGGAACGGGCTGGAACTCGGGTATGTGTGTATGAAAATTTTGTTGTGGTGTGGCGAAGTGGTGTGAACGGAGTGTGTGTTGTACGAAAGGATCCGTTGCTAAACGAGCACCATTTTTAGCAAGTCTGATAATGAACAATAAATTACAATGCCAATAGCCAGCGTTCAAATGCTGTTGAGCTCACCCAAATCAAAAGCAATGGCAGCCCTCTATCTGTTTCGTGTGGGTTGATGGGGTGGGTGGCTGAGGGGGCTTTCACTGCGGCTTCCCTTTGCTGGCTCAGTTTGAAGCCCTGGTTTTAAGTATGAAGGCTGGGCACTCGATACAAAGTAAGTATCAGCAGAAAGGAACGGGCTGCAACTTGCAAGCAGCATTTGAACGCTGCCGTTCACTCCCACACATGTACATGTTTTAGTACTCAATGCGAAGCTGTGAAATGCGTGTTTAAAACGAGACACGTTCGTGATACTGCAGGGAGAGAGAGGGGAGGTGCTGGCGGATGGGAAGGGGGAGGAGAAATGCGAGGCTGGCTGTGTCCAGGGAGAGAGAGGGGAGGTGCTGGCGTCTGGTGAGGGGGAGGAGAATTGCGAGCGTGGCTGTGTCCGGGGAGAGAGAGGGGGAGGGGAGGAGAATTGCGAGCCTGGCTGTGTCCGGGGAGAGAGAGGGGAGGTTCTGGCGGCTGGGGAACAGATGTCGAAGGCTGGCGAATTTTGTTTTAAAAATAGTGTGTTTCAGTGTGTGAGTTGTGCATGGTTAAGGGAGACGAGACAGAGGAGCTGGTGGCTGGGGAGGGGGATGAGAAATGGCAGCCTGTCTGTGGAGGAATGCGACCCTGTCTGTGTGCGGGGAGAGAGAGGGGAGGTGCTGTCGGCTGGGGTTGGGTGCGAGAGAGAGGGGAGGTGCTGGCGGATGGGGTTGGGGATTGCCGTGGGAGGGAGCCTTGAGGGGGAGGAGAATTGCGAGCCTGGCTGTGTCCGGGAAGAGAGAGGGGGAGGGGGAGGAGAATTGCGATCCTGGCTGTGTCCGGGGAGAGAGAGAGGAGGTTCTGGCGGCTGGGGGCTGGGGAACAGATGTCGAAGGCTGGCGAATTTTGTTTTAAAAATAGTGTGATTCAGTGTGTGAGTTGTGCATGGTTAAGGGAGACGAGACAGAGGAGCTGGGGAGGGGGATGAGAAATGGCAGCCTGTCTGTGGAGGAATGCAACCCTGTCTGTGTGCGGGAAGAGAGAGGGGAGGTGCTGGCGGCTGGGGGTGGGTGCGAGAGAGAGGGGAGGTGCTGGCGGGAGGAATGCGACCCTGTCTGTGTGCGGGGAGAGAGAGGGGAGGTGCTGGTGGCTGGGGGTGGGTGCGAGAGAGAGGGGAGGTGCTGGCGGATGGGGTTGGGGATTGCCGTGGGAGGGAGCCTTGTCGCTTTCATGTGCACGCGCTTTTAATGTCAATGCGCATGCGCATTGAGCTTGAATTTCACGGGCACTGCAAGGAATCGCCACGATTCCTTGCAAGTTGGTTAAAGTCTGTTTAAGCCCCCATAGTCTCGCAAGCTCAATGCGCATGCGCATTGACAGGCGAGACCTAAAAACGTATTGTTGATAAAACGTTCTGCAATGATGAACAGCACAGTTTCCCTGTATTTTATTTGGGACATGGGAAAGGAGACCGGAAATTTTGAGAAGTCCGCAAACCGTGTATGGACGCTTTTTTAACAAAATATAATATAGGAAAGTGAAAGGGCGATGTTTACTTTGACTCAGAGTGCGGGCGAAGCTTCTCCAGTCACCTCACATGCTGCAACACAACCCCCGGAGAGAAAAAAAAGATTTTTTTTACTCTATTTACCTTAATGGGACCACCCTCTAAAGACTTCCTATGACCTACAATTTTTTTGTTAATTTGACAGGTATGCACTAGCCAATGACAAGGCACCTTCAGCCTGGCTTTGTGAAGCACCCGATGCTGTTTATTCAGCTGCGCACAAGTCGTGTTTCAACTCCGCCGGTACATGCCTTCAGCTGAGCACATTGTGATTGGCCCTAAGGTCTGCAATCCACCCCAGGGTGCGACAAACCCTAGCTGTGCAAGACATTTTTTTTTCTACAATGTTGTTGTTAGCTAATCAGTTTTTTTCAGCATTGTTAGAAGGATACCACAGTACCAAAGTGGTCGACTTGAGAATAAGCTGCCTCAATCAATCAGGTCTGAGTATTTTTTACATTTTAGTTCCGCTGGAGTACATTTGTACCATTTGTACCATACTGCAGAAGTACTGTAGGATCAAAAATCCATATAGCTCTAAATATTTCTGAGGGTTAACCCCTTCATGCCCATCTCAAGCTTCTATTTAGAAGCTAATATCTAAAATAAGAAAGGTTAAATGGATTTACAACAACTCACAAAAAGAGCCACTTTTCATAATAAAGTTGTAAAATTTTGTTACATTTTGTGTTATTCTGTTCAGCCAATTTTTCTGTATTGGACAGCATAGTTTCCTATCGAAATTAACATTACACAGCCCACTTTTGGGACCTCTCCCCCAGCTTCTCTTGGCCTCTGTTTGACTGATCAGCACAAAACTTTCCAGGAAGGAACCAACTTTTTTGATTTTTTTTTTAAGTTTCATGCAGACTACATAGATAGATAGATAGATAGATAGATAGATAGATAGATAGATACACACATACGTACATATATATGTACATACGCACAAATATATATATGTATTTTATATCTTCAGGCTATTGGCGTGTGACGGCTTGCACCCGAATGCCGCTGATTCTCGCTGAAGAGTGTGCACCCTGGAAACAGTAATGAATGATGACTTCGGGGCCAGGCTTTATAAGGTTGCACGGCAGAGACGGGCAAGTGCCCTGGGACCAGGCCTCGGTGCATCCCTGTACCTCAGCCTGGGCCTGACTCTGCTCCTGCATCCTCTGACTCTGGCACCGGAAAGAGCCTCGTCCATCCCCTTCAACCGGCCCTGGACCCACCCAACATTGATTGCAGGCTTCCTGCTGGATCGCTTTATGTGCATTCTCTTGGAGGGGAGATTGTGACAAGATACAACTTATGCAGTCTTGTTTATCAGTAGTGGGTTACAAACTCTGATATTGAACACCCATTGACACTTCTCTCAGCGGTCTCGTTCGCCGCACACTGAGGGCTATTTTTAAAAACTACATTTATGGCATTTAGACTGGGCGACCATTTCTCTAAAGATCTGATACCATCGTGGAAAAATATACAACAAAAAACAAGATGTAGACTATGTGGGTACCACACGGAAACTTTATGCCATCTAATGTGTACGTGCGAGTCAATAAAAGATGAGAGTAGAACTTTGCTGAAATCAGTTCTAAATGCCCTTCAGATCCGCACTTGCAGGCAGGCTGTTACTAGCTGGATGGGTGCGGGCTTGAACATTTTGATATGTCGCGGGGTAAAATTTATGAAGAAAGTAGAGACTCTTCTTTCAAAGGTCGAACTAGCTTAAGACTGGGGACAGGAAAACAATGTCTTACTTTTTTAGAACTAAAATATTTTAAGAAAATGAATTTTTATCTTTTTTACTAGTTGTAATTTTTATATGTATACTTTATGGTTGGGATAAACCAAATAAAGTTAATTTTGACTGGCTGACAGTCGTGTTTATCAGTAGTGGGTTACAAACTCTGATATTGAACACCTGTTGACACTTCTCTCAGCAGTCTCGTTCGCCGCACACTGAGGGAGTATGCAACTGTATGTTCACCCCACGCTCTCTCCTCCGGGCATCGGGATGCTGGGATCACACTGTGGGCAACCGTGGGGCTTTATACTCCGATGCCTGTGGGAAGGACCGTGGGCGGTACCTGGGAAGGACGGGGGAGGGGGGTAACCTGAGCCCTGTCAGGCAGCTGTGCTGTACACAATCGTTCCCTAAAATGGAGGTCTACAGGTGATTTTGCTTGTGCTAAAGGAGACAAGAACTAACTGCATCGATTCAGTAATGCATTTAATAAATGCTTCATGCTCTTGACGGAATCCTTTTATGCTTAGCCATTTCTACGCACATAACAGATTTCCTATATAAAATAATGGTGAAAGAGGACATAGGACCCTTACACCAACGACGATGCGGCTGGCTGTTCTGATTTCCCGACTCGGACCTACCGCCTGTGAGAGTGTGTGAGTGCCGTGCCTCTGTGTGTCACCAGGAAATCTGGACACAAGGCTTGTGAGATATGTAGGTGTGAGTGCACCTGCTGCGAGGAGAGCCTTGAAGTTTATGGACCCACAGTGATTCTCCGCCAGTACGCCACACCTGGCGTCAGACACCCACACAGGTTGTCGCTCTTCCCCTCCCCAGCTGAGGTGTCCCGGACCTGAAGGGCACCCCATTTGGTCTGAGGGAGGCCCTGCAGGCCCTGAAAGTAGAAGTGGGCTCCCCACAAGTCACTCCAGGGAAGCACAACAACACTCATTGGCATGACTGACTCTCAGTGTGAACACCTCGTGCGAGCCTTTCCAGCACAGAAGCCAAGTTACACAAGGCGCTGTGGCAGTCCATGCACTTTTACCAAGCCTGCCTTATTCGCACGCTGCTAACATATTCAAGATTGGTGGGTTTCCACATTTTGTTGCCTCCTGGTGACAAACACCGGATGCAACACACATCTGCAAACAGGGAGCTTGTCTCCTGCTGGGCTGTGGGTACACAGGCCGTGGCCTTGTGCACCTGTGCCACGGAGGCTGTCAGCCAGTGGAAGCCACCGGCCCGAGCGGGCCAGGAATGCGGCAGCCGAGCTCATTGTGCGCCATAATGGGCGCGGGCCCCCACCCCCCGGGCACTGCTCTTTACTTTCAAGTCTATTGTCAGAGCGGCCGGGACAAAGCTTCCCCTTCAGCAATACAAAATATGTGCGCCAAGGAACAGAGTTCTTCTGATCGGCTGCACGCAGTTAAAGGTGCAGTGCTGGGATTCCAGGGGCAGAGACGTGCACCCGCATCTGCACCCACGGCGGGGCGACCTAGCTTACACAAGTCCATCAATATTCACTCTTCATGTGAAAAAGCACGACTGCTCTTTCTGTATAAGTTTTACCGGCGTGATGGAGGCGTTTCCACACAACATGCGACGTCTGGTGTCCACAGTGAAATACAGCGAGCTGAAAGTGAAAAGAAAAAGTTAGAGGAGGAAGCCGGGGGCGGGGAGAGGAGGGAGCCTGCGCCTTCCCTCGCGGGAGCCAGCAGGAACCATCTGTTCGAGGCATATGAGCTGCAGATCGCAGATCCTACATTTAGCAATAGATCGCCACCTGGTGTTGGGCTCGGATGATTGCAGGCTGTTGTATTCTTAGAAGAAGTCTTTGTAGTCACGAGATAGGTGACTCCTCCCTTGGGCAATACTGCGCATGGTCATCGACTCCATCCTCAGATTGTTTTTTTCTGCCACTGGGTTCGGATGAAAGTTTTCGGCTCCGGCTAGAAAATACTTTTTTCAGCTTTTTTCGAAGCGATAAACTTCAAACAAACTTCTTTCAACATCGAATAGACTTTCGACATCACCAACTACATTCCAGTGCGTCGACGCGGGCCGTTGGGCCCATCGGCGCCGTGCGGCCTACACCTCATGGACAGAACTCCATTCAAGAGATGCCCGGTATGTCGAGCAAAATTCCCACATAGCCACCATCACGAGGTCTGCAACCTCTGTCTCTCGCCAGAACATGACGAGTCGACCTGCACAGCCTGTGCCTCCTTCCGATCGAAGAAGACCATCCGGGATCAGAGGGTCCGTCGACACGAAATGAGGAGATCAGCACCAGCACCGGAGGCCATCTTTGAAGAGGAGATCGTCGAAGAAGACGTCTCCGAGGACGAATATCCAATCGAAGATATCTCCGAGGACGAGACTGCACTCAGCGCAGAGGAGGACTCGCCTGATCTCCAGATTATATTGGGGGCAGAGGATTTGGACGATTCGATCCCATCTCGACAACCCGTGAGTACATCTGCCCTTGCACAACAGACATTACCCAAACAAAAGGCGACGGTCAGCACTCCGCCCATGGGGCCCATTCGAGACCGAAATTTACCCTCTAATGCCCTTCGGGCCCAGCTCCGAGGAACGAAAATACGCCTTCCGGTGCCTCGGCACCGAAGAAACACCATGTGCCAGTTACACCTCCTCCATTGGCACCGAAACATCCATCGACACAAAAGGACTCGTCGGCTCTGAAAATAAAACACCCTTCGATGCCCAAAGACAAGGACACTTCAGCACCCGTACCATCGGTGCCGAAGCCGAAACCTGTACCAGACCCGAAAGCTTCGACCCCGAAACCTTCCGGTTCAAAAAACAAAGAGGGGAAGGCAGTTTCCGGCGCCACAGGACCAGAAAAACCTGTCTCCTCGCCGAAACCTCTAATATCGGTACCAAAGACCCCAGACAAGACTAAAAAACCTTTGGCACCGAAAACATTGCCAAAAGACTCAGTTACTCCTTCTAAGGCAAAAAACACTAAACAACCTCTATCGGCTCCGAAAAAATCGACAACGAAGAAGATTATAGAAGAGGAAGAACTGTTTAGACCAGATCCTAGACAGAAAAAGGTCCATATTAATCCAAAGACTGGACATGTGGAAGCAATTCCTTATAAATAGAGACCAGCAGACACACCACTTACACCTGTGGTTCCTGCAAAAAAGGACTGTGCAACTTCTCCAATGCACCCTTCCTCTCCTTCACCTTCTTCCTCTCCTATTACTCCATATGTAGAACCTATAACCTCTCCAAGTCAATCTCCTGCATCATCACACCACACTGACGAGGAGTATGATTTAGGTGGGGGGATGATGTTCCTGAGCCACATACATACCCTTTAGATGAGGATATCAACACAGAATATCCCAAGGATGATGATTCATATAATTTTGAACCAAATAATACATCAGACATACCTGATCCTCAGAACTACCCAACAAAACCTTCCCCTACAGAGGATAGTATTGGGTTTAACCATTTATTAAACAGAGCTGCACTTTACCATGGGGTTCCTATGCACTCTGATGCCATTGAAGAGGATTTTTTGCTAGACACTTTCGAACAGTCACAAAGGTCTACCCAAATATTACCAATGATCAAGGGGGTCATTAAAAATGCTCCAGAGATTTTTAAAGATCCAGTACGGTGCGGGTGCTAAACCCTAGAATAGAGAAAAAGTATAGGCCAGCACCAGGTGATCCAGTACACATTAAGGGTCATCTGACATTAGACTCCTTGGTAGTGTCAAATGCACGGAAAAGGGTCAATTCTCATACTTCTGGGGATACACCCCCGCCTGACAAAGAGTCCAAAATAATTGATGCGTCAGGGAAGTGAATTGCTGCACAAGCAACAAACATATGGCGCATAGCAAACACAAAGGCTTTACTATCACGCTACAACAGGGCTCATTACGATTAACTAGAAAAATTAATGGAGCACCTACCAGATCAACACAAGGATCTGGCAGCAGAACTTTTACAAGAAGGCAAATTAATATCTAATGCCTCAATTAAATGCGCATTAGATGTAGCTGATACAGTATCCAGAGCAGTGAACACTAGGGTTATTCTCAGGCGTCACGCATGGTTACGCATCTCGGGTTTTAAGCCACAGGTACAACCTACCATTCTATACCAGCCCTTCAATCAGAACCAATTGTTCGGGCCGGAAGTAGATAATATGTTAGAAAAGATGAAGAAAGACACAGACACCGCTAAATCTATGGGGGCATTACAATCCACCCAAACTAGAGGTTCTTTTTGCCGCTCCTCTTATAGAGGAGGCTCCAAGCAGACTGGCGCAGACACATCATCATCTTTTAAAACACACACACAGACCTCCTCTAATAAAGGCTATTTTAGAGGAGGATACAGAGGCAATAACAACAAGGGAAGAGGTAGAGGCAGTAACAACAACCGCTCCTCTTCCACTCCTAAACAGTGACTTCCCTCTGCCTCCCCTAAAGCATTCCACTCCTGTGGGGGGCAGACTTTCACAGTTCCTACCTGTCTGGAACTCCATCACAACAGACAGGTGGGTAAGACAAATTATCCAACATGGCTACTGCCTAAAACTCACAGCAACCCCCCCAAACATACCACCCAGGCAGCGTCCAATGTCTGCAGAACACATAACTCTGCTTCAACAGGAAGTTCTAGCACTTCTACAGAAAGATGCTATTCAAGTAGTTCCGTTAGAGGAACAAGGAACAGAAGTTTACTCCCCGTATTTCCTAATTCCAAAAAAGGACGGGACATTAAGACCAATTCTCGACCTCAGGCCTCTCAACCACTACATACAATCAGATCATTTTCACATGATCAATTTACAACAGGTACTCCCATTACTACAACATGGAGATTTTCTGTCCATACTAGACCTAAAGGACGCTTACTTTCACATTCCAATACATCCTGCGCACAGGAAGTACTCAAGGTTTGTCATACAAGGACAACACTATCAGTTCAAAGTCCTTCCATTCGGAGTCACAACAGCACCACGAGTGTTTACAAAGTGCTTAGCAGTAGTGGTAGCACATCTCAGAGGACAACAAATACAAGTCTTCCCCTACCTCGACGATTGGCTTATAAAAGCAAGATCGTACGACCAGTGTGCACAACACACAAAAGAAACAATTCAGACACTGCACAACTTAGGGTTTACGATAAACTAAGCCAGGTCGCTCCTAGAGCCTTAGACCCAATCCTAAATTCCTACCAAAAGTGATTACTCATTTTCACCTAATCCAATCTGTAGAGTTACCAGTGTTTTTTCAAAAACCGGACTCTGTTGCGGAAAGACCTTTACACACTTTAGAAGAGCTCTACTATATTACACAGACAGGACTAAATCCTTTAGGAAGACAAAACAACTATTTGTATCTTTCTCTCCCCCACACAAAGGCAATCCCATCTCCAAAGGAGGAATTGCTAGATTGATTGTAAAGTGTATTCAAATATGCTATCACAAAGCTAAACGTACACTAACAGTTCCTCCAAGAGCACACTCCACTCGCAAACTAGGAGCCTCTATGGCTTTCTTAGGAAACATACCACTAGAGGACATATGCAAGGCAACAACATGGTCTACAATACACACCTTCACTAAACACTATTGTGTTGATGTGCAAGCCAAGCAGCAAGCTGCAGTAGGCCAAGCTGTTCTTAAAACACTATTTCAATATGCTGCAACGGATACAAGTGACCACCGTTAGGGGGGACACTGCTGCACAATCGTTGCTAAATGTAGGATCTCCAGCTCATATGCCTCGAACGGAAAATGCTACTTACCAGTATGCATCTGTTCTTGGCATGTAGAGCTGCAGAATCCTACATGCCCTCCTGCCTCCCCGGGACTTGTATCCGTTCCAGTACTCATCTTACTTAGATGCACACACAGACTTCATTTCTCTTTTTTCTACTAACTCCATCATTTCCCATCATGGCGAAAAACAATCTGAGGATGGAGTCGATGACCATGCACAGTATTGTCCAAGGGAGGAGTCACCAATCTCGTGACTACAAAGACTTCTTCCAAGAAGACAACAACCTGCAATCATCCGAGCCCAACACCAGGTGGCGATCGATTGCTAAATGTAAGATTCTGCAGCTTTACATGCCAAGAACAGATGCATACCGGTAAGTAGCATTTTCCTTTAATTACAAATAGATGGTTTCAACCTCGCTCCCGCAAGGGAATAGCCAAATGTGCACGGGTTGCCATTAAAGGCAATGCAACGCATGCACGTTTTTGGCCCAAAAAGCAAGTCGATTACATGAGGTCCCCTCCTATGCAACGCATGTGCGTTGCGTAGGCGAGACCTATAAGGGAGAAACCAGGGTGCAGAAAGAACCTGGAAGGGTCAGATGAAGGGGCAGCCGATCCATATGGTGGTGTATAAAAGAGTCTTGAAATAGAATCAAGTCTCTGCTGCCTTGGTATTTGGCACGCAGATATTCAGTAGAGCCAGTTGAGGCTTCTGAGAGCAACATTTGGCCCTTGCACCTATTCTTTTACAAATTGGGCAGAGGCCACCCCTCTTCATCTCGAAATGTTGCTCATATTTTTCAGATGTTAATCAGGTTAAATCAAAGATTTCAACATTCACAATGATGGAAATGAAGTTCAAACCTGAGTTAATGCATGCTCGACAATGTTCTGCACTGCATGTGGTGTTTGTGTTCTGGCTCTCATTAACAGCTCGCATTCCATTTTTGTATGACACTGTGCAGACCTACCTAGACAATAAACCTATTTGGACAGATTTACAAAGCCATTATGACTTGTGAACGCACTGTACATGTAGCAATGCTCGATTTAACAACGGTTGGAACTGCATTCTTAAGTAGATTTACTCATGCATAATGTTACCTGATAATTGTGTATCATTATGCACGAGGAAACTCAACTCCATGGACCAAGAGTAGGGGTTCCAGGGTGGTGAGTTTGGATTTGAAAAGAGTTTGAGAATACCCCCAAATATTCCCACATTTGCACCTTGGAAACACTCAAGGTTCCCTTTCAGTGTTGAGAATTTATGCGTGTGCAATTGTGCCCTAAGTTCAATTGCACAGACAGGACTGCATTTGCATAAATGCAAGTAGAAATTTCCGAACATTTTCCAGGAGCACTACTGAAATCCAGTAACTGTTCCATGTTTCCAGGAGCTTTCTAAGATATGTTTGGGAATTCCTGAAATGTATAAATATGTGCCCATGCAAGTTTGTAAATCTGCAGGTTCATATTTATCCATTTCCTCATGAATGACCCATTAATACTGCTCTGCTTTGTGCCCGCGGTAGCAGGTCACTGTTCGAGCTTCAGATTCTCCATGAAGTGAAGGCTAAGCTCGGAGCAGAGCATTATCTTCCAGTGCTTCAACAGCAAAGGGTGCTGTGCTATGTTGCTTCTCTTAGCTCAAGCACTGTTGCCTGTAGCGTGATATCAATCAGTGCCTAATCTGTAAAAGAATAAGTGCAGCGGATCAAAGTTTTGCTCGGAAGCCCGTGGCTGGTGCTAGTGAGGGTCGGGGTGTTGAATACCAAGTCTTTATTCCACCTAATGCCTCCTTCACTCACCACCACCCCCTGCCCCTTTACTTCACTGCTGCAGGTTATTTTTCATCCCTGCTTCCTTTCCTTGTCACTGTTTTTCTCTTCTTCCTCCTTTCGCCTTTTTGTGTTTTTCCCTCTCTTGCTCTGGGTTGAAGTCTAATTTTGAAGAATAAGGCTGTTCCTAGAAATGAGTGACCGTGGGCCCCACCAGCAACCACCGGCTCACATTAACCCCTTCGCTGCGGTGGTTAATCCCCCGCTGTGCTGGGAGGGGAGGGTGGCGCGCACAGCGCCCCCATGCTCATGACGAGCTGAGCTCGTCATGAGGCACGGCGCTCCTGTGCTCATGACGAGCTCAGCTCACCACGGCCACACCCATTCCAGTGGAACGCTCAGCACAGCGGGGGAATTATCCCTGCATGCGAGCTTTCCACGGCTCATGACGAGCTGAGCTCGTCATGAGCACAGGAGCGCCGTGGCTCATGACGAGCTCAGCTCGTCACGAGCCTCAAAGAGGTTAAGCACCTATATCAAGATGATCTGTACACATGAGACCCAGAACAGAGCTTTCTTTGCCCTGTGTGCAGCACATGTGCTAATGCAGTTCAGGAACGGAGGCACGGGGTTGGGATTTAGTAATGATTTTCAAGCAGTGACTCTGTGCCGCTACAAAGACTTTTCTTGAATGACCACACACATCCCTTCTAAGAGCTAAATCATAAACACTACATATGGCGCAACAAGGAGCTGTGCTTCCTTTTATGAAATTGCACTGCCTACAATGCAGCATGCACATGCTCGAACTTGTGTTGTGCACATTGGAGCTCGAAAATCTGGAGTGTAAACTTATGCACCATATTTCCAATTGGTGGCATAGCACAGCTTATGTATTAAGACATAGTGCATACTCTGTTCACAGAAAGATTTTGTTGCAAGCTGGTGTACTGCTCGGTTCTGGGCCTATGCAATGCCAGGCCGGGTCCAGCTGCTGTCCCTGGCGTCCCTTGTTCTTAACTGTACTAATATGTATCTGTGAACAGACATCTCTGTGCCAGCCACACCACCCCCAAGGTGGTGCAACGTGTGCAGTATCAGTCATCTCTCAGAGGTTGTGAGCTGGTGAAAGAAGATCGCCAATGTAGGGGCACAGCCACGGCAGGGCAAACTGCATAATGGACAGAGCTCTCTCTGGTGCAGGATATAAAGAACAACCTTCAAATAATGCCAGAGGCAGACTCAGTGTGGTAATTCATGACTTTGTAGCAAGATTCTGCTGCTTTATTGAATGTTTCTGTTGTAATCTACTTGTTGGGTTAATGCATCCTCTCCATTTTTGTTCTCTGACTTGCTGCTCAGCAAATGGTGAGGTCATTGGAATGTTGAGAGTGTTTGTGCTTGAAGAAGTATCAGTTGGAGTGGATGAGCTGAGCAGCAAGGAGGTTGCTCCTGGTGGGGCCTAATAAGGGTCTTACCATCTTCCTGTAACCTGTAACTGAAGCTGTAACTTGAAGAATACATCCATAACCTTTACCTACATGACCATGACCTGTCTATGTGACTTCCTTCATTTTAACAGCTTCCCTGTCTCCCCAGAATTTCCTGATTTCTAATTGGACCTTCCTTGCCCGATTTATGTTAAACGGATGACTCATGCTAACTTGAACCTTGCTTGCTTGTAGTTGTCTTGAATTTCCAGTTCCAACCTCTGCTACCCCTAGGTGAAGATTCACTTTCTTTAGGTGCTTGGATGCCTGCATATACCTTTGGAACACTCTATGATTTTCAGGCTGCTGGAACCCCTTATGTTTATTTGCCCTGATCACCTTGGGGCACCAAGCTATTCTTGCATCTTTTCCTTGAAGGCACTGCAGCGCCTTTTCTTGGGCTTTGGCGCCCAGCTACACTATAGATCATGTTGGTGATGCAAATCAAGTCTGGAGAGGGCAGGGACGACTGGCATGAGAGCTGTCTGTAGCCACCTGTCCCCTCATGCCACTATATCCCTCATAAATTCATAAACATCTTCCACAACTTTGAATTTGAATATGATGGCATGGTGGAATAGCACATTACGCTTATTTATGATGTGGGCCAAGTGGAGACAGCAAATTCAGGGGCGTATTTACACCGGGATATCGCCACCAGATCGTCGCATTTAGTGGCGTTCGTGTGGCGTAATACCCTTCTCCATATTTACAAAGTGGTGTTCGGCCACCTTTTGTGGCTTAACGCAGGCTTGTAAATAAGTCCCCTTCATATGTATCACTTAACATGAAAGGGACGTGCAATGGGTGTTGCTGTGAGCATTCCACCCCAACACCCATTGCTTTTGACACTGCCCCAGATTTACAAGGAGGTGTAAATCTGAGGCAGTGCCAAACACTAACGCCATGCAAGAGCAGGTGTAAGAATTGTGAAACAAGGAGAAATATTTTTATTTCTCCTCGCTTTTTCTTTTTCTATGTGCATTGCATTCTGCATTCAGCAGCACACAGAAGTAAAAAATTGCCATTAGCGATTGTTTATGTGCAGGAAGGGACACCTTCCTGCACATAAACAATAATTCCCTGTAGTACAAGGGTGCCTGTGTTGGCGCTAGGGAGCTACATTTAGCACCAGCACTAGGGAAAACATAGGGGTGTGCCATATTATTGTGAATATGGCACATCCCTGCATTAAAAAAATGTCAGAGCGCTGCGCTGCCAAATTTGGCGCAACTCAGCGCTCCGGAATTTTCTCGTATATATGCCCTTCAGTCTCTGAGGTTAGGATCCACAGGTGTCGAAACAACACTGTAATGGAAACTTTTTGAGTTTATTCTGGGTTTCACAACATTGCTGGTGAAAAAACCTGCAATTTAATTCTCCTTGTTCTTGCCTCTTCCACTCTCTGCCTAGTTCTCTTCTGCCATCCGGCTCATTGTTTCTTTACATTGCTCTTCCTTGCTGACAATGGCAATCTGTAGAATGAGTGAGGCGAGGGTCTGTGGTCTGGAACCATGTTTGATTCAGACCATGATTCCCTGTCATTTGGGTGGTAGTATTAAAGGCCTTTCTTCTCCTCTCTTCTCACCTCTCTTCACTTATCGCCTCCTCTCCTTTCTATTCTGGTCCACTCAATACCCTTATTCTTCTTCACTTACTCTCCTCACCATTCTTTCTCCACTTCTTTCCTTTATCCTCTGCTCTCTTGCTTTTTTCCTTCTTACTCTTTTCTCTTTTTCCCTGCTACTCTTTCCCTTTTCCTCTTTCATAACTTCCAGCTGTGGCCCGTACTTAAGGGCGGAGGGGCCTTGCACCCACACCTTTTGGACAAAAAGAGTGACTGTCAGGCTGAGTACAGGTCAGCTTGACAGACACTCTTTATTTTCAGGTCAGGCAGCCAGGAGCTAGACATGCAGTTAATGTGCAGGCTGCCTGAGCTGAAATTTGCTGGGCTGAGGTCGTCACAGGTCCTGTGGGAGTGACCTCCTCAGCTCAGCAAAGGCACTCGAGGCCCTCTCCCTCACGAGGGCCAGCATCAGTGATAGCCTTATACCTGGGCACTTCAGTTTTGAGCCCTGAAGTTCCCAGGGCTGAGTGTCTCTCACTGACACCTCGTCACAGAGTCGGTGGGGTCAGCAGTCTTTCTGACCCCATTCCATGATGAGTGAGGGATTGCCGTCTTCTCTCATTGGCTAGAGGGGAGGCAGCAGTCCCAACACTCCTGGCACTTACAGAGGTACCTCCCACAGAGTTGCAGCAGGTATGTGTTGGGTTTTTATTGCCTGGTGCTTATATGTATAAATTAATGTTTGTGTATTTGTGAGTGAGCGTTGTGAACGGGTGTGTGTGCACTTGTCTACATGTAAATTCATGGGTGTAAGTGTGCATGTGCATGTATGAGCCCCACCAGCCCCCTCTAAGTTGTACTTACTGGCCACCACTGCCAACCAATCCCCATTCCTTTTCCCCTTCACTCATTTCTCCTGTCTCCTCTACCTTTCCTCTATTCTCTCCTTGTCCCACCGTACTCCTTCTCTCACATCTTCTCACTCCCACCCACCCCACTTCCTTCCACATTGCCTCACTACTCCCCTCCATCTTACATTCACTCGTGCTACTCTCCCTCCTACATTCACCTTCTTATTTCCAGTAGCAGCTGCTCTTGACAGCAGGTGGTGGAATGGGGGTTGGGGAGGTGTGGGGTTAAATAGCAGGAAAAAAAGCCCTTACCTGGTTCTTCTGCTCCGGTCCTGACTTCGATTTCCCACAGGCTGGTGTACATTGCCCAGTCTCCTCTGCACCAATCAAGACACTGCTCTCATGCTGACAATACTATTTACCAGCATGGGAGCAGCGCTGTGATTTGCCTGAGCGGGCTGGTTTTGATGCTCGGTCAGGTCCTAGGAGCATGTGCCTCTTCACCATCTAGCTGTACAGCACAGCTCGGGTGGAGAGAAATCAAAGTGCGCATGACAGCCGGCCAAACCACCATGCACACTTATAGTGTGCACTACTCCTCTCCTGCTGTCATTATGGCCTGGCTCTAGCAGGGAAAGAAAAATAAAATGATAATAAAATGGTTTTATTACCATTTTATTTTTACCATTTCTCGCAGCTGAATTTCACTAAGGGGGAAATGCTCCTCTGCGATAGCAGAGGAGCCGCTGCTGCTTATTTCGTCATCTTCTCATCACATTGATTTCCCTCTCCTTACTTTGTGTTTCAACCGTTCATATCTGTGTTTATAGAATGTGCTTGTGCTGGCAGTTTGTGTGTTTCCTGTTCTCCGCATAACTGTGTCTGATGTGCGTATATACAGCACAGCTGCTTGCCTATACTTTAGCTTTATGTAAAAACATCTTCTATTGAAAGACTTCAAAAGTCTATAACCATGAATATTATAGCCCTTGAATATCTGTAAATGAAGGAAGCAGATGTTTGATTACTTGGAGGATTTGCAATGATGATCCCCGAGAGAAGTAAGTCACAGACTAGTCTTCCCCCGAAGTGAATCATGCCAAACAGGACATGGGTCAGGGTAGGTGTCACGTCGTCTCGCCTGACCTTTGAGACAGGACAGGCGAGCAGGAAAAAGGAAAAGGAAGTGAGGCAACAGGAAACAAGACTAGTCTGTAAGTCAGTCTGAGGCTGACAGGCAATAAAGATAGACGTAAATCAGAGCCTCCGCCTCAGTGTGTTTCTTTTCCAAAGGGTGATCCTGACAATGGCGACGAGGGTGGGATGCCCTTGACACCCACCAACCCTACCATCACCCAGCCGAACAGAGCGGCCGACCACCGAGCCCAGCAGCCTGCTTTGCCGGCAGTGCGAAGAGCGCGAAAATTCAAACCGACGCCGGCGCTGCCAACATCGATCTAACGCCAGAGGGGCAGGTCCATACACTTACCGAGTGGCCTGTTCCTGTCTGCGGAAGCGAGAACCGCATGCCAACAACGAGGGAAGGGGAGCGCATATGCCAGAGCGCTGCCCCACGTGGTCCTGACTCGAGCGTAGTCCCGACTCGACCAGCCTGGGGATCCTGACGCGAGGAAGAAGCTGCCTACATCCGCAGTTGGAGACGGAGGGTGAGTCACACCCAGCAGCCCCCAGTGACACCAGACTTGAAGGAAGACAAGACCCTCGGCACCAAGTAAGACGTGAGACGTCCCGCGCGGCGGCCATTTTGAAGTCAGGCGCCGGCGCTTTACACAGCACACGTCCCAATGATGGCGGCCATCTTGAGGTCAGGCGCCATACATTAAAACGACACAGCCTAGTCGGAAAAGAGCGCGAATGTACAAAAAACATGCATAAACGAAGGCCTGGACGTTTTTCAAAGCTTACAATCGATGTGCAATAAATCACACGTGCAAATTAAAATACAAAGTGCACACAGAGCCACAGAAGACCCTGGAAACTCTCTAAGGAGATTGCAATCACTGCACAGCCAGGCAAACTCACTCATTGCTCTGAGGGGACAGTACAAATGTCCGACCTACATCCTGATAGCTCATCTGGCAACACGAGCCCAACTCTACAAGCAACTACAGCCACAGCGGCCCCGCAAGCAAACCCAGGAGGATCGTCCACTCCAAGCAACGCACCCACCATGGCCAACAACCCCATTGGAGCCTCATTCATGCGCCAACCGCTGCCTCTACCCCTAACACCAGGCAACAGTATGGGCCCCACGTGGAAACAGTGGAGTGAGGACTTCGAGGACTACATGATAGGGTCCCGAGTGGAAGACTCCAAACAAAGAATAGTAGCACTAAGAAACCTCATTGGTCCAGACATTGCACAGATCATCAAAGAACTACCCAATATAGCGACCGCCACCTATGATGAAGTAAAACTTGCTCTTGACAGACGATTCCTTCACAAACGCAATGTGGACTATGAACGACACACCTTCCATCTAGCCACGCAAGAAAAAGACGAATGCATGAGCGACTTCATCATGCGCATCAGGAGGTTAGCACAATATTGCGACTTCGACAACTTCAAAACTGAAGATGCCCTGAGACTCCGCATCATCAGTGGGTGTCATTCCGAAACTCTCCGTCGACGACTGCTCAAGAAACCACATTCGCTGGAGGAAATCGAGGAGCTGACCCGGATAAACGATCAAGCAGAAGACTACGCCAAGCGAATGGGCACACATAAATCCGACCAGAAAGAGCACCACGCACTACGCGTTCAGTCACACAGAACATCCAAATCATCCAGACCGACGTCGAGCTCCCACAAATCTCATTCTTCCCGAAAGGTGCCGTCCAAAGGAAGCTCGCGTCACTCCACATCTGCCAAGTCTGCGCCCACCTGCTACCGATGTGGTCAGGACTACCCACACTCAGGACAGTGCCCAGCAATTGGCCAGCGGTGTCACCGTTGCGGGAGAGACAATCATTTTGAAGTGGCATGCCAAGCCAAGCGGTCACCCCACACATCATCGACCAGAGGCCGTGACACTCGCCATCGTGACATCCGCCACCATGCAAGAGCTATCAAAGGGAGGGACAGCCGATCTTCCAGCTCATCAAACTCCAGCGCCCAGTCCGCCTACTCTGGCCAGTCAAGAAGCCGCTCCGAGAGCATTCATCGGACCAGACATCACGCATCCGACTCATATCGATCACGCAGAGACACATCCAGCGGGTCTTCCTCATCGCGCACCCCACCATCTCAAGACAGCGATGAATACATTTGCATGGTATCTGACCCGGACCGTCTAAAGCGATACCCGAAGCTGGACATCCTAATAGGCGAACATCCGGCAAAATTTGTCCTGGATTCAGGAGCATCACTAAATTACATTTGCGCTCTGGAATACTATAACATGAAACAAAGGCCCAAACTATCTCCTGCCGCCGTCCGCATCTTCACCTGGATGTCACGCAAGCCCCTACCATGCCTGGGTCGATTCCACACCACCCTTACCTTCAAGGACCGGACAGTCGACGCATATATCCATGTGGTGGAGGGTCCAGATGTAGCGGACTGCCTCCTCAGCCTACCAACGGCAGAAAGACTCAAATTAGTAGAGCTCCTCTACATGACAGAAGATGCTCCAGACATCACAGCAAAATTCCCAAACCTCTTCAAGGGCCTTGGAAAATTAAACCACTTCAAAGTAAAACTCCATATCAACGAGAAGGTGACGCCTATCGCCCAACATCATAGAAAGGTACCGTTCCACCTTCAACAAGCCGTGGATGATGAGTTACAGGATCTACTCCAGACTGACATTATCGAACGCACGTCAGGACCCACGCCATGGGTGTCCCCGGTCGTGGTAGTCCCCAAGAAAGGACAAGATAACAAAGTCCGCTTGTGTGTCGACATGCGCGCACCCAACACCGCCATCGAGCGGGAGCGCCATCCTGGGCCGCACATCAGTGATATGATTACGAAGCTAAATGGCGCCACCGTCTTCTCAAAACTTGACCTTAATAAAGGCTACCACCAACTGGAGCTCCATGAAAAATCGAGATACATCACCACGTTCACTACGCACCAAGGCCTGTTCCGCTACAAACGGCTGAATTTCGGCATCTCCTCGGCCGCCGAGATCTTCCAAGAGGCCATCAGACGAGTCATTCAAGGCATCCCCAATGCCTTTAATTACAGTGACGACCTACTGGTGTTTGGCAAAGACCAAACCGAACACGACACGGCGCTGAACAGAGTCTGCCACGCACTGCTGACCGCGAACCTGACTCTCAACGCCAGCAAATGTGAATTCCACAGAGACACTCTGAAATTTTACGGACATATCTTTTCCAAGGAGGGGATGCGACCTGATCCAGAGAAGGTAGTGGCACTTGCAGACACTCCGAAACCTCGAGACGTAAGCGACCTTCGCTCCTTCCTAGGCATGGCGAGCTACTGTGCGCGATATATTCGCGACTACGCCACAATCAGCTATCCCCTACGTGAACTTACTCGCCAGGGCCAACCTTTCGACTGGACTGACCCGTGCCAACAAGCCTTCACCACCATCAAACAAGCTGTGGGGTCCTCCACAAACCTGGCATACTTTGACACCAAGAAAAAGACAGAGATCACAGTCGATGCCAGCCCAGTGGGCTTGGGCGCCATCTTAGCCCAATACCGTGATGATTCAGACCAGCGCCACATCATTGCGTATGCAAGCCGCAGCCTCACGGACACTGAAAAAGCCTACTCCCAACCGGAGAAAGAAAGCCTCGCTGTGGTGTGGGCTTGTGAACATTTCCACCTGTTCGTATACGGCAAGCACTTCATGATCATCACGGACCACCAGGCCCTCATCACCATCTTCGGCAATCCCAACGCCAAGATGCCACCACGCATTGAACGGTGGGGCCTACGCTTGCAAGACTACATTTTCACGATCATACACAAACCCGGCAAAGCTGAAAACCCGGCCGACTTCATGTCACGCCACCCCATGGCTGGAGCCCAGAACGCCCTGTCTGTAGCTGATGAATACCTTCATTTTGTCATTGACGCGGCCTGTCCACCCACAGTCCCTCTTGCCGCAATTCAAGAAGCATCCACGACTGACCCACTCATCCAAGCTGTCATGGCTCGCATCCGCACGAACTCCTGGAGGGATGTGAAACACTCACCACAAGACTCCGACCTCATGCGGCAGGATTTGGCCGCATTCCAACGAGTGCGTGACAAACTTTCCATCAGTGACAACGGCCTTCTTTTGCGGGGGGGAAGGATTGTGATTCCACTCAACCTGCGCCAAGGGGTCGTCAATCTGGCACACGAGGGACACCGAGGCATCAACGCGACCAAGAAAGCCTTAAGAGAACGCGTGTGGTTCCCCACACTTGACCACATGGTAGAAACAACCCTGAAAGACTGTATGACTTGCCAGGTGGTCAGTCGGGAAGAGCCCCCAGCACCACTACAAATGTCAGACCTCCCGGAAGGGGTATGGCAGCAAGTAGCAGTTGACTTCTTCGGACCACTGCAATCAGGACAATACATTATTGTCATCATGGATGAATACTCCCGATTACCCTTTGCACAGTTAATACCATCAACTCGAGCAACGACAGTAATCCCAGTGTTGGATGAAACCTTTGCTGCATGGGGCATTCCACTCCGAGTAAAAACAGACAACGGACCACCTTTTAATGGACATGAGTTTGCAAACTTCGCAACACATCTTAATTTCAAACACAAGAAAATCACCCCACTATGGCCACAAGCCAATGGCATGGTGGAGCGATTCATGGGGACGCTCAAAAGGGCGATTCAACAGACCGAACTAACCCATAGAGATGTCCAACAGACACTAAATGAAGTGCTAAGAGCATATCGGAACACACCACACAGCACCACCAACCAATGCCCAGCTACCGTGATGCTAGGAAGGACACCTCGAACTCGACTTCCCATGGTGGATCCCGCACCCCAACAGCGGCATATCACTGTCGACCACAACACTACGCTGACCAACAAAGACATGCCAAAGACACTAACATCCAAGAAAGAGACTGGGTGATTGTCCGGAGTGACTGGCGTGCCAAGGCAGACAGCCGGTATCTCGACATCCCCTTCCAAGGCGTCAAAAGGAAAGGGACCATGATTACAGCCAAATCAGATCACAAACAGATAACGAGAAACATCTCGCACTTCAAGAAATGTAACCAGAATCCCCGACGAGGGACCTCGTCGAGTCAAACCTCAAGTGAATCTCACAACCACAGTGACAGCAGCGACCAAAGTCCCCGCAGCCCGGCCAGGACCGTGGAAGTCACAAGACGTCAGAGTTCACCGCCAAAGCAAGAGAGACGCCCCCAGCGTCTCATCAGGAAACCTCGACGATTAGTAGAGGAGATGTAGTAGAAGCAAGACTTTGTGAAACAGGGGAGATGTCACGTCGTCTCGCCTGACCTTTGAGACAGGACAGGCGAGCAGGAAAAAGGAAAAGGAAGTGAGGCAACAGGAAACAAGACTAGTCTGTAAGTCAGTCTGAGGCTGACAGGCAATAAAGATAGACGTAAATCAGAGCCTCCGCCTCGGTGTGTTTCTTTTCCAAAGGGTGATCCTGACAGTAGGTAGCCAGGAGAGGAAAGGGTGGGAGTTAGGTAAGGGTTATAAGAGTCAGGAGAGACTTGTCCGGCCTATTCCTTACACTAAACATCGCCGGGAGGGGAGTGAAGGTTCAAAATGTTTTGTAAAAGTTAGATTTGCGTGGAATTATAGAGGCTCAGCTTAATTACCTTGGTCTGCGTAGGTTGGTGTCAGCTCTCCGTTCATCTGGGGCCAACGGCCTCTATGTGGGACGCAAGCGGGGGCATTGCCATGCCGACTGCTGTGGAGGTGTAGGCCACGCTGCACATGCTACTTGCCACCGGCCATAAGAATCTCTTTTGTAAGAAGCCCCAGGGTGCTGGGGGAGGCGTGGGTGGGGTTGCTGCCGTTGCAGCATGCTGATCCGACAGTGGTCGCGGAAAGGGAGAGACTGCGCTGCATGGGCAGGGTTAGGAGCAGGATTGGATTGGGCATTGCCCGAGTGCCCACTTTACCAATCCGACGCTGGTCAGGAGCAGGAAGCACTTGGCCAGTGCATCGGGTGCAGGTGAGAGGTGTCACAGCCTCCTCGTCTGTTTGCAGACCTCTGACTCTGCCGATCTCCAGGCTGACTCAGAGGTGCGGGGCCAACCACTGATGCACCCGTGCTGACCAGCGCAGGCGTGGCCAACCTTGGAAGGCCGAGGGCGACTGGGGCTGGTGAAAAACAACATTGTGGGCATTGGGGTAGCTTTGATTAATGTGGTAGGCAGTGGGGCAGCCCCAGTTCATGCGAATAAGCCAGTGCCTAAGCCCAAGCGCCCTGACACTAAGAAATTGAGGAATTCAGGGGGCACAGCCTTAATAAAAATTGAGGGTGGTAGGGTGTTGGGAGTAGCTCAGGAGCCTGCAGACCCCAGCAGCAGTGGACGGCTGGTAGTGTGACCCAGGCCAGCAGGTGGTCGCGAGTGGACATAGAGGTACAGATACGGAGCAGAGGCACATGGTCCGGGGGACCGAGGAATGCTGGGAACAAATGAGCAGGGCCCTAGATGCTGACAATGTACCGGGTAGGCAGGCAAAGACAGTCATGGACAGTGTAGAGGTGGACGACAGCCAGGGGATTAGTGCTGGTGGGGCAGGGGCGGGCCACTGGTTAAGGGTGCTGGCCGGGGAGTGTCTCAGTGTATGGTCAGGTATGGAGCTCTTGTGGCTCGGGACCCGATGGTGAACAGGACCCTTGTGGCAGCCAGGAGGGGGCAGTGCAGACAGAGTCAGGAACAGAGGCTGACAGACAGCGATGCCAGCAGGGCACATAATCGTCTGAGACGTTGGCCCTAAGAGGTGGGGTGTCCGCAGTAGCTGCCCCTTCGCCGGGAATCACACATTTAACAACACTCAGGCCTAAGGGCCATGGCAGAGCAATGATGTGAGTGTGTGGAGCCTGGCAGATGAGGCACAGCAGGGTGAGTACGAGGAGGGTGAATGTGAGGATGTTTTGGTGCTGGATTATGAGAGTGACCATTGGGAGAAAGGTGGATAGTGTGAGGAGGAGGATGTAGAGATGCCTGAGGCTTATAACTCGGGAAAGGGGTGCGCAACATGTACTTCAGTTGATGTCTTGCAGAAGTCAAGTGCGGACCAGAGAGGCACCAAGATGAAGAACCCGGATGGCAAACATTGCAAGGAGAAAAAATTCGCTGAACCATTGCCTTCAGATGGTGGTTCGTGTGGGGTTCCGGAAAGCAGAAAAAAGGCATGACTACATGCATGTCTGTGGGAGTGGGGGACGGAGTAGTCACGGTCAGGACCAGCAAAATGAAGGCATTTTGAATGGGAAGGAGTCGCACAAGCGCGCAGTTGCTAAGAAGGCCGCTGAGGGGAAGAGGTGCCAGACAGATAGGGCCCGATTCACAAAGGTAAACTTACACTTTTGTGTAAGGTTACTACTTTTCGGAATTCACAAAGTTAAACTTAGACCAAAAGTCTAACTTTACTACTTTTTGGTATTCACAAAGATAAACTTAGACCAAAGTCTAACTTTACTACTTTTCAGTATTCACAAAGGTAAGTTACTACCAGTAAAGTTAGACTTTTTGTCTAAGTTTACCTTTTTGAAGACCAAAAAGTAGTAACATTTGATTTTTGGTCTAAGTTTACCTTTGTGAATACCGAAAAGTAGTAAACATACACACAAGTGTAAGTTTACCTTTGTGAATCGGGCCCAAGGTTCGGAAGACTCCGAGGGGGTCAAGGGGGATGAGGACTCTTAGGATGACAAGCACTGCCGTACATGGGTCTGGAGATGCCTTTGGGGTCCCGCTTATCTATCAAAACAAAAATTAGAACTTGTAAGCAAGAGTATGTCGATGTCCTCAAACTCTTGAATAGGGATATTCAGTCTAAAGAGGGGTCTAAAGAGGAAGAGTGGAAAGTGACTAGATGACCTATTGTGCAAATTAATTTGGAGAACTGGACGTCTGCTTTCCTGATATATGTGAGCATATATTGTGAAAAGCATGGAGACAGGGCGATAGTCCTGTTCAAGTATTTGGACATCATTCCAAAGGTCCAGATGTATTTTGAGGGTTTTGTGTAGCTTAGCTACGACGAGGAGTTCTGGGCGAGGGTGAGCCCGAACCCATCAAGCCCTGTTGGGAGGTGGACTCTGTACTGTGGATGTCGTCAACTCAGTCAGCGACTTCCACACATTGCCCATTACTTACCAGCCTTTCCAGTCCAAGCCCACTCCACAGGGAGTGGGTTATACGCCAAACTCAGTGGGATCTAATGTGGGGCGTGCTGGAATTTTAACAAGGGATTTTCAGCCTTATTCATCAAGCCGAAATCGGCTCGCAAAGGGTCAGATTCTGAGAATCTGGCCCTTTGCGAGCGCTATTTTTGCATGTGGGATTCATCATCCCAAATGCAAAAACCGGTAATTGCTAATTCGCTAAATTGCGAGGAATTACATTTAAGGAATCTCTATTTGAGATTCCTTAAATGCAATTCATCAACCATTTTTAAATTGCTAATTAGCAATTTCGGGCCGCTATTTACCGAGAGGTCAGACCTCTCGGTAAATAGCAAAAACTTAGAAAAATGCTTTTAAAAGCATTTTTCAAAGTTGCATGTTGCACACACACATGTCCTTTGGACATGTGTGTGCGCAACACCTGTTTCAATTTGCATTTAAGGGGTGCTACAGGGTGTCCTTTGGACACCCCTGGCACCCTTTAAATCGCTATCTTATTTGCGAGTAGCAAATTGCTAATCGCAAATAAGGAATACTCCCCATTCATTCCTATGGGCCTTTTGGCCCATAGGAATGAATGGGGAGTTATTCCTTATTTGCGATTAGCTATTTGCTACTCGCAAATAAGGATTGTGTAGGCATCGCTATTTATTTAGCAATTCCTACATGAATCCCGTTTTGCAAGTCCTTAATAGCGATTCCTTATGAATCGCTATTAGGGGCTCGCAAAAAGGGAGATTGATGAATCAGGCTGTTTGTTCTGACTGCCTGTGCAAGTTCAAGCACAAGTGTTCCAAATGTGGAGGTATACACCCTATTACCCAATGTTTCATGCCAGCCAGCACGGCCAAACAGTGGGAGCCTCCCAGGGGCGTGGTCAACAAGGGCACCCTGGTTGAAAAGGCAACAACTCCCAATAAAGTTGACACCCTATGGCCTTTGCTTGCTTTGTATCCGGAGAGGGGGGCAGCTTTGTGGCTTGAATGGGGTTTTGGTAAAGGTTTCAGGTTTGGGTACCAAGAGCCTAGGGGACATAGGTGGGCCGACAATTTGCGATCGGAAAATGAGTTTTCAGAAGTGGTAGCTCTGAAACTGGCCACGGGGGTGGCAGAGGAGAGAATACAGGGATTGGCCCCTTTTGACTCTGACTTAATTGTTTCTCAATTGGGTTTTGTGCTTAAGACGGTGGCGGGGAATTCCAGCTAATCCATCATTTATCATGGCCTGAGGGTGCTTCCATGAATGACTATATTGCAGAGGAGAATTCCAGGGTGCTGTACGTGTAGGTGGGCGATGCTGTTCATTTGGTGAAATGGTGCGGTAAGGGGGCTGAGCTGGTAAAATGTAACATTAAGTTGGGGTATCGCTTGCTACCAATTCATCCTGAGGATTTTACGTTACTGAGCATGCAGTTTGAGGGGCCTTCTACTTTGACAAGGTGTTGCCGATGGGTTGTGCCATTTCTAGTGGGTTGTTGGAGGCCTTAAGTAGCTTCTGCAATGGATTTTCATGAAATCTAGTGGCCATCCTATTTGGACGATTTTTTGTTTGTGGGATGGAAAGACTCAGGGGAGTGCCTGAGGGCACTGAAGCATTTTCAGTCTATGGCGGGGTGTTTTGGTGTACCATTGGCACCTGAAAAGATGAAAGGACCCTGTGAGTTGTTGACTTTTCTAAGCATTGAGCTAGAAACAGTGTTGATGATGGCGAGACTGCCACAGGCGAAGGTGAGAGAGATTCAAGGTTTCTTGTTGGAGGTGCTGGGTGAGCACAGGATTTAGCTGTGGAGGGTGCAGAAGTTGCTTGGAATTTTTAATTTTGCATGTCGTGTGGTGAGGGCGTGAAGGACGTTTTGCAGGCATCTGGGCATGGCCATGTCCGAGGTGATTTTACTACACCACATGGTGCAGATCTCGATGGCAGTCAGGGCGGACTTTGGGGTGTGGAGGACATTTTCGGACGATTTCATTGGTGTGCCCATGTGTTTCCTGGACAAGTAGATGGTTTGGCAGGTTCAGATATTTTCCGACACTGCAGGTACTCATGGTTTTGTTCTGTTCTGGGATGGAAGGTGGTGCGCTGAGAGCTGACCTGAGCAATGGTTGTGCCGTGGACGCAACATTGCCTTTTTGGAGTTCTTCCCATTGCTGGTGGCGTACCAGGTGTGTGGAACGGAAGTAGATAACAGGACAGTGCTGTTTCACGTTAACAACATGACAGTTGTAAAGCTGGTCAATAGACAGTGGCCCAGAGACCTCAGGGTACTGAGATTGTTGAGGTGTTTCATGCTGACATGTTTGTGTCTCAACATTGTTTTCGAGGCTAAACACATGATGGGTGTGGCAGTGTGCCCAGTTCAGGAATAGCAGAGTTTTCAGGTGTGGCCTGGGCGGCGTTACACAGAGGCTTTTTGTCATGAAGGGGCAGGACAGTGTTGGCTTTCCACTTGTTGGCTGTGCTAAGGATGGGGTTGCACTGTGTCGGTAAAGACCCTGATGCTTTTGGCACCCACTCTTTTCGGATAGGGGTAGTGATTGCGGCAGCAGGTCTGGGATAAGACTGGGGTCAGATATGTAGGATGGGCAGGCGGTGGTCGCTCTGCAGCAGACGCTATGTATGGAAATTAAAGGGTTTTTCTGTTAACAGGTCAAGGGGGGTTTTGTGGGGTCTGTTTGGGCACCAGGCCTAAATCCTTTCTCTTTCCTTTCAATGTAGGGTGAGTGAGCGGCCCAGGGGCCAAGACGGTGACCTGGATCATGGGACATTCCTCTGTGCACTGAGCAGCGTAGTATGTGGACCAACAAATATACGGAAGGAATTTGGGACTTCACAGCAGCCAGCATGAGTTGCTGTGGTGAATTAAAGGTGGAATGTGATGGGGTAACATGCTATCTTGGTTGACCAAGTTGGTTCTAAAACTTGGTTGCCCTGATATGCTTTTGATTCACCTGGGGGAAAACCATCCTGTTCAGTTATCGGGTTTGATACTGTTACAACATATGCAGTGGGATCTTAAAGCCATAAAATGGAACTTTACTCAGGACTTGCATTGTGTGGACTGAATTTTTTGTCACGTCAGGTTTGGTGGGGGGCTGTACAGCATGCAACACTTAAAAAAGGCTTGTCGCAAGCTCAACAGAGCTGTGAGAGTTTTCTGAAGGGGGATGGGTATCACAGTGATCTTGGATGGGTTCCTTAAGGAAGAGGAGGTTTGTTTGTTTGTTTCGGGGTGATGGGGTGCACCTTTCTCGAATGGAGAATACATGCTACATGATGGAGTTGTGGGATGAGGTGAGCCGTTTGTGGCATGAGAGCATATGGTGCAGGCGAGATCACCTTTGAGAGGGTGCCAGTTTGTGTGGGGAGGGTGGGGGGAGGTGTAGAAAAACGCCTTCTGGGGTTTAGTGACGGTGGCAGTATTTTTGGGGGTAGAGAGTCACATGCTGGCATATCCACACCCTCGGGGGAAGAAGAACAGAGTACAGGTGAAAAACTCAGTGTGCGGTACGTTGTCGAGCATGGAAAGAGTTTTAGGGGATGGTGTTTGGGAGAAAAATTAAAAAGAGCCTTGATAGATGGCAAGACTACAAGCAGTGGGTCAGGGAAGTATGGACCAAGGTATGATAGCTTGGTGGATTGAAAGTTGGAGTGAGATGTGAGTGGTTGCCGGATATATGGGGAGGTTTTTCGTACGTTCAAGGTTATTGTTGATTAAAGATCAATAAGTTTGCAACCATGTCCTAATAAATGGCCTTTTATGATAATAATGGGTCATGTGTGTTTGTTGTTGCATGAAAGAAGAGTGAGAGCAGGAACCAGATGGGGGACTTACATAAGACTATAACTTTCAAAGTGCTGGTGGGATGGGTGTCATTAACAGGAGACAGCAAGGCTGCCCCACAGAGAAAAGATCTAACTGGCTGGAGCATTGGATTGCAAGCGTACGGTGCAAGGTACACAGATCAGTAATGTAACCAAGGATACAGCATTCAAATATAACAACCAATATATATTACTGTGAATTGTAAAATCTCTCGTTGTATTAAATCTTAGAATTCAGTAGAAGTTAAAGAAAAGCAACACTTTATAGAAACATTTGGAAACTGTCTATCTTCTTGTTACCTTTCTTTTGGAATGTTCTGACTTCTTGGACAAGATTCGAATTTTCCTGTGAAGATGCAGCAGGACCTAAAAGGTGAAAGGGTGATGGAAAGAATAGGTGAGGGTGGAGAAGGATAAAAGAGGGTAGAGGAAGGGAGAATGTGGTGGGAGGAGACAAAGTGGAGGACGTGTTATTCATGAGGTGCACTTTGATGATCCCCAAATTTGGTCAGTAGTGGAATTTACAAAGGCTTTGCATTGGAGGACCTATTGAAAAAGCCATGACTCCCACATACTGCCCGTCCACTAATCTTTAACCCAGAATCCCAGTACTGATGGCTGATAACCACTAAGAAACGTGTTAAGAATTTCCCATGTACCCACTCCTTCTGTAGAAACAACAGGCACTACTTAGGCTTTCCTTCTGTGTTTGCTGAACCCGGTCTAGAGTTCCATGTGAAAACACAATTTCATGCAAACCCAGATGTTTGTAACATTTGTAAATTCGTTTTTATACCTGCTTGAACACCATTAGAACCATAGCATTATTCCACATAACACGTATTTTAAATGTACTGCTACCTTCAGGACTGTACCCAGGCAATGTCCCCAGTAAGAACATCTGATAGATGGATGGAGTTCAGCACAACAATCACCCACCCAGACTTTTTGGAGGGTACAGAACACTACTTTAAGATTTTAAAATTATTTTTTATACATTTCTTTGCTTTTTCCCCCTGGCATATTTTGGAAAATGGGTAAAAAATGGTTAATTTAAAGGACACTGCCTAGTAACATTGAAAACAAGTGGTGGCAAAGCCTATAGGTCTTTTGGCTTTGCCAATACCTCTTACCCATGCTATGCAGCATTCTCCAATCCTGGATTGACAAATAAAAACAAAATGTGAACGTTTCTTTTTTTGGAAGGCGGTTGTGGGGAAGTAGCACAGGTTTGGTGCATGGAAACAACATGGGGCAAAGGAAGTGGGGGGAACAACACAGGTGCTGGTGGGGGTTAACATGAGGGATCAGAAGCAATAAGGAGGTTGCTGGTGGTGGGAAGCAACACAGAGAGCAAGGTGAGAAGAAGAGCAACATGGAACGAAAGGGTGGGGAGATACAAATGGGCGAGAGAGAGTGAGAGCTAGTGGAACTGGGAGGGGGAGAAGTATATGGCTGAGAAAGCAAAGTGTGCAGGGGGGTACACATGGGCAAGCGCATCACAGATGGAGGTGCGAAAAAGTAGCATAGTGAGAGGAAACGACTGGAAACCACATGCACTCTCATGGAGTGTTTAATCAAAAAAGAAAAAAATAGCGCCTGAAAAAGCAAGCAATGTGTCTATGCTTCAGATGAGGAGCAAACACAAGATAAGGAAGGAAAGTCCACACAGGTCAATAAATAATAAGCAAGCAAGTGACAATGAAACCAACCAATGGAATCCAATGGCCAGGCTCTAAGCCCACAGCGAGCTAACAATAGGTCTTGACAGACTACGCCTGTGTTAAAGTATGCGAGACCTAAAACAGCAAATATTTTGTTGAAGATTGGGTTACTCACTCAGCTGAAATCCTGGGAAATATGTAGCAAATGATACCTTCTAAAGCCTGATAATTTAGTAATGCTGGCCAAAACTGGATGTGTAATAAATACAATGTTAATTATCCTCTCAGGTGGCCTGTAAACATACAATCAAAGACCTGCTATATTGGAAATAAAATGTAAAAAAAGAAAAATGTCAAAGCAACCTTTCTCTAGCCTCACTCCAAGCCTAAGGGCCTCTTCTGCTGGATCAGGTGGCTCGGTGGGCTAATGCACCCACTCCAGTTACCAGTAATCTGTGTATGACCTCATAAACACAGGTTTGATTCCTGAAAGTTCCACTGAGCCTTTCACCCGTCTTGTGTTAATAAAATAAGTTGCATTAAACTCGGGTATAACAAACAACTATTTTCTGTCAATGGCATCAATTACTCCCCTCTGGTGTGGAAGTCCACTCCGCATATATGCCTCTTCTGTTTATTTAGTGACACCTAACCCCTAACATGCTCTCTTTTGGGGTCAACGACAAGGCTTTTAAAGCAAAAGTTGTCAGTCAAATATCCTATGGAGCAGAGCTGTGGAGGCGCGATAGGACAAGAGAATACGTAGGTCGCTGGGAGAGGAAGTTCTGGAAATCACTACTTACATTATCAGCAGGCTTTCCGACAGCATTATTGGAGGCGGGTGTTGGTCACTCCTCAACAGAGTCCAAATGTCAGATAGCTCCCATTAAATATGTTAGGTACAGCTAATGGGATTTTTTGAGAGTTCTCAGAAAGAGAAAGGCGCACTGCCTAGTGTAAACGTTTGGTGTGTAACTAGGGCTTAGTAATGGCGTGGTGCGGAAGAGCGAGCGGAAAAGACCCCTTAACCGTTCAACAAAGGTCTGACGACAGACCTATAAGACAATATAAACAGCAAAGCTCTCGCACACAACAAGCAAGGTATAACAATAGTAATTATGCAATAACAAGCATTGTAAGTATATAGCCAAATGAATGACAGTTGCAATTTCCGTATGATTTCTTTAGAAGATGGGTAGTTTAATGTTTCCACATCGTCCGTTGTTGGAAAACGGCGACCGGCAACTAAAGGAGGAGGGATGCCAGGCTGGAGATAATTCCGCGATTCAAGTTGTACCCGCGGGATCTGGAACCTGATTGTGGATCCCCTCCCGGTTTTAGGCTTAATATGTACAACTATTAAGCATGGCTCGTATAGCACTTTGACCCTATGTGCGCATGATCGCTATAGACTGAATAATACTTCCGCATTGAAGACAAGAACCCAACTTCAGCATCTGTTACTCCGATTTATGAGATAAGATCCATTGAATATTTCCCACCAGACCTACACAAGTGTAGGTTGTGTCTTAAGCCCTGAAGAGTCGTTGAGAGTTGTTCTCACACGACGAAACACGTGTCGGCTGGTTGTGGAAACATTAAACTACCCATCTTCTAAAGAAATCATACGGAAATTGCAACTGTCATTCATTTGGCTATATACTTACAATGCTTGTTATTGCATAATTACTATTGTTATACCTTGCATGTTGTGTGCGAGAGCTTTGCTGTTTATATCGAATTAAATATGGACTGACAAGACTGAGCTCAAGAACTACCCATCTTGTGGATGAAACCTGGAAAGAACATTTCTCCATGCAGTCTAAATCCAGCTAGGTGACCCAATAGAACAAGGAAGCAGAGAGGCGGGACATATCGCCACCCTCGAATTTAAATCTGTTACCACGCAAAATGCAAAACACCATAATAAACAAGCAATTTTTGATCTTAAAACTCAAAGAAACAACCACAGCTTTGAAAATCGAAACAGAGTCCTCATGTTGACCTGTTTGACCCAAACCTTATCTTGGGGGGTGGGGATACTGTGCCTTCCTCTACATTCAATAAAGATCAGACACAACCCAGAGGTATCTGATGAATGTCTTTGTGGTGAAAAAGTGGATCTGGAATATTGTATGCTGGCTTGTACCCATGACAATATGGTTAGATCCATTTCAATAACTAAGATCCTACGAAAAGAGTAACTTGGAAACAAAGCTGCCCTCATTCTCTTTTTGCTAAGCGATTTCATGGGTCATGTGACCAGGCACAGAAAGGCAACAGGTCTTTACCTTAGGCTTAGCTGGGACATCCTTATAAAACTCCAGAACGCCTAATTAGAACACTTGCAATGTTAATATTGGCCTTCTTATTTGTTAATATCTTGAGAGACGCCTTGATTGCCTGCTCAGAGGTATTGTCTTATGTCTTTTTATTAATTGAGTATGATCAATTTGATGTTGGTCTTTACAGCACATTGCATTTTAGCTTTGTTTTAAACTTTTTCTTTTTTAATTGTTTATGTGAAAGGCAGCTATGTTTTTTTTTACTGTGGGCCGAAATTACCTAAATAAGTTCTAAATTCTCATTAAGAAGAGCCTTAAAACACATCTGTTTAAAACCCTTCACAATGGTAACACTTAATTTCTTTCATAATAAAATATATGACTACATTTCTATGCCTATCTTTTCTATGTGTTCTACTTTGTTACATAGTGGAGCAGTCTCATGCCTTCAGAAGTCAAGGCTTGATTGCTGATAAATCATTACTCATCTAAATAAAAATAACTTTTCGGAGATGTGGCACTTCTCCCAAGGACTTTTTGAAATATGATTATCAAATGATCTGTTTTAAAGCGCATTAGGCCAGCAACATTGTGAAATACTGAATAGAAAACGAATTCCATTTTAACAAGGACATTTTGAGATTGTGTCTCCAAACAATTAGGCAAAATAAGTAGCAAATGTCAAAAATGGAGGTTTGGAGTTGGCAGTGGTATACACCCTCTCCAAGTAAAGACCCTTCCTTCTAGTCAGAATAAGGGAGTTACACACTCAAGATTACCCCTGCTCACCCCCTTGGTAGCTTGGCACGAGCAGGCACGCCTAACTCAGAGGCACTCTGTAAAGTATTTGTGCATAAAACTCACAGTAACACAGCGAAAACACCACAAAGGGACACCGAGACCAAAAATGACAAAACTCCAACATTAACAACTCAAAATATACATTTTACGAGGTTTCAAGCAATCTGTCCATAGAACTCTACGGATGCTGTGATTTTATACAAAGTACCTCAAATGCATCAAAATTCACCAGGCAAAACAGCTGCAGAAGAGTGATGTGTGCATTCCTGAGTCCATGAGAAGGCGATGCGTCAGTTCTACTGCATGCAGTGTTGCGTTGAATCCAAACTGTAGGGGGAAGTGATGCATCGAAATCGAAGACAGTTCTAGTTTGCAGGTGAAGCGTCGGGAAACTTGTCACACAGGTGCGATGGGTAAAAATATGGATTAGCTGGAGATAATGTTTTGGCGGAAAACATGCGCTGCATCAGTTTCTTGGTCCCACGATACGTCGATCTTGTCAGCCGCACAGCAGGGCCTGCATTGGAGTGAGTGTGGTGATCTCAGGCCTTTATTTATTTTGTTTTTTGTAGAATATCCGGGCCAATTTATATGAAGCTTTGATGATAATCCCAGTACTATTCGCCTGGGTCTTAAAACGCGTTGGCATTTTGGGAGGCATTTAGTTAATTCTGAATGCGGCGAGTGTTGAAGGAAACTGTTGGATAAAGGACTGATACACTATTCAGATACTCTTTTGATGCTGGAGCTGGAATAACATATGTGATTCATAACATTGGATATGTTCCTGTTTATTACTAAATTTTGTATATGATGTAAATTTTTCTAAAAATGTGTTTTACATCAGATTAATGTATGAATTCATTTGCTGATTTTGTAATGTTGCAAGCTGCTGCTAATACTTTTTTCACAGTTTCTAAGTCCATTTTTGTCTTTAAGTGTATATTATTGTGAATTGTATATACGTGTAAGTTCATGTGTGAATTTGATGTCTATGTTTCTTTTTCAGTCCCAAAAAACTTGTTTTGATTAACTTTTAAAGAAACAGGAATGGTCTAATAAAAAAATTCTATTCGGACAGATAGAAGAGTTGACTGTTCATTACTCCATGAGTAGTAGGAGTGTACGTTAGTATGGAGCCGGGTTCATTGTTTTGTGTCCTAAAATAAGGCGCTGGAAGGGCAATGCATATATTTTTATGGTTTTATGCAGGTCTATGCAACAGGAACAACCTCCAATGGCCTAGAACTGGATTTGACACCTCAAGGCAGGTTAGAACTCCCAGCAGTGGAGTTCAGGGATGCTGCAGATGAAGTCTTTGATGGCCCTGAAACTTCGAACAGGAGACAACCACACACACACCCTTGGAGAAAATTCACAATCAGGATACAAAGCAAAGTCCAGTCCTTTTCCTCTCCAAAGCAGAAGCAGCAACTGCAATCTACCCCAGCAAACTAACCCACAGCAAAGGGGCAGTAGTCCTGCTCACAGCTCTTCAGCTTTTCTACTTGGCAGAGGTTCCTCTGGACCCAGAAGTAGTCTAAAAGTTTGGGGTTTTTTGTCCAATACTTGCACCCCTTTTTGGCCTGAGAAGTTGGCATTCTTCAAAGGATTGTCTTTGTAGTGCACAAGTTCTTTTTCTGCCTGGTCTTGGCTCCAGTCATACTACTGGTGGGTGGAAACAGAAAAGTGAAAGGCCAGGCCCAGCCATGTTCAGGTGCAGGTGACAGCTCCTCCCACCACTCTTGGTCAGGAAGGCTCACCAGCCTGGTGATGGGCCATCAGGATATGCAGGGCACATCTCAACTTCCTTTGTGTGATTGTCTAGAGTGAATGCACAAACAGACCCTTGATACTCTAAACCAGATGTTGATTCTACATGCAGACAAAAGGACGGGATGGTTTAACAAGAAAAAACCCACTTTCTAAAAGTGGTATTCTCAAGCACCCAATTGAAAAACCGCCTTCACTAAAAGATGTATTTTTAAATTGTGAGCTCAGGGAGTCCAAACTCCAAATCTTTAGCTGTTCCCAGTTAAAAGTGGCACTTGTAAAATGTTACAAGGCATTCCAAAGATAGCTTATGGGGGAGCTAGTTCAGCCATATTAAAAAATGAAAGTGGCAGCATTTCACTATCAGAACATGTAAAACACACCAGTACATTACCTACCTTTCACAAACACCGCACCCTGCCCAGGGGGCTACCTTGGCCCAACTTAGGGCATACCTTGGCCCAACTTAGGGCTGCCTTACATGTAGTAAAAGAAAAGGTTAGGGCCTGGCAAGTGGGTGCACTTGCCAGGTGGACATGGCAGTTTAAACCTGCCCCCGCAGACACTGCAATGGCAGGCCTGGTTCAGGTTTACAGGCCTACTTATGTAGGTGGCAGAATCAATTCTGCAGACCCACTAGTAGCATTGCAGTGCACTTTGCTAGGACCTTATCAGTAAATCAAAGATGCCCATCATGGTGAACCAATCGGACCTACCATTTTCACAGGGAGCAACTGCACTTTAGCACTGATCAGCAGTGGTAAAGTGCCATGAGTACCTAAACCAGCAAAAACGAAGTCCGGCATAATAGCCACAAATACAGGAGTTAGAGTAAAAAAAGACAGGGAAATCACACTAAGGATGCCAGGTGTAACAGCAAATTGTATTGTTTAAAGCACACCGGACCAATAATTTTAATCATAACTAGATAGGGTTTAAAATACCTTTTTGGGAGTTTAAGGGCTCTTACTGGAGTGTTTTTTGGTAACATGAGCTGAAAATGGTGGAATCGCTATCGTCCATAAGAAATCAATCCGCATCTCAACCAGCTCTGACGCCAACCTCGCTAACTCCGAACACCTTCACTTCCAGATCCACACCGACCCCAAGACCACACTCAGAGGCACCCTCCTCTACAGACCACCAGAACCACGCGCAAAATTCAGTGAAGACATCACGGACTTCATCACCCCACACGCGCTCCCCTCCAAAGACTACATCCTTCTGGGAGACCTCAACTTCCACCTTGAAAAGATCAACGACCGCAACACCGCCACCCTCTTGGACAACCTCGCCAACCTCGAACTTAAACAACTGGTCACTTCCCCCACCCACATCGCAGGTCACACTCTCGACCCCATCTTCACCTCCAGCAACCATGTCTCCTTCAGCCACACTACGGATCTCCTCTGGACTGACCACAGCTGCGTTCACTTCACCTACAACAAGCCGAAACCCATCATCCACCTCCAACCAACTCTACAAAGAAACTGGAACAAAATCACCACAGAGCAGATCTCCACATCGCTCCTTCAAACCTCCCCAGCCCTCTCTTCTAACGCCAACGAAGCCGCCTCCAACCTCACCCTTTGGTTATCCAACACCGCCGACACCTTAGCACCACTGAAAAAACGTCAACACAAACTTGGCATCAAGAAGGCCTCATGGTTCAACGATGACCTCAAGAAGTCCAAGAAACTGTGCCGCTCCCTTGAAAAGGCCTGGAAAAAAGACCCATCCACCAGCAACAAGGACGCCTTCAAAAGCGCCATCCGTACTCACCACCAACTGATCCGAAAAGCCAAGAAAACAGCATTCAAGGATCGACTTGACAACAACGCCCACAACAGCAAGGAACTTTTCAACATCGTCAAGGAATTTTCCAACCCCTCGGCCAACTCCAACGACATCACCCCCTCTCAAACCCTCTGCGATTCCCTAGCCTCTTTTTTCCACAACAAGATTGCTGACATCCACAACAGCTTTGACAACCAACCCGGAAGCCAACCCACCCTACCATCAGCTGACCATCTTCCCCCCGTTAACACCCTTAACGCCTGGAACCCAATCTCCACTGAGGACACCATCCGCCTGATGAATTCCATCCACTCTGGATCCCCCACAGAACCATGTCCTCACCACATCTTCAACAAAGCAGACTCCGTCATAGCTCCGCACCTCCGAGACGTCATCAACTGCTCCTTCAACTCCGCTACCTTCCCAGAAGACTGGAAACACGCTGAACTCACCGCCCTTCTGAAAAAACCAACAGCAGACCCCACCGAACTCAAAAACTACCTCCCCATCTCGCTTCTTCCATTCCCGGCCAAAGTCATCGAGAAAGCTGTCAACAACCAGCTCGCCGCCTTCCTCGAAGCCAACAAATCACTCGACCCCTCACAATCTGGCTTCCGAGCCAAACACAGCACTGAGACCGCCCTCATCGCAGCAACAGACGACATTCGAACTCTACTGGACAATGGAGACACAGTCGCCCTCATCCTCCTCGACCTCTCTGCAGCCTTCGACACAGTCTGCCACAGCACCCTTTTACAACGCCTCAGAAACATCGGAATCCAAGGAAAGGCACTGGAATGGATCACCTCGTTCCTCACCGGAAGAACCCAGAGAGTCCGCCTCCCACCATTCAAGTCCCAGGCCTCTGAAATCATCTGCGGCGTACCACAAGGATCCTCACTCAGTCCCACCCTCTTCAACGTATACATGAGCCCCCTCGCGGCCATCGCCCGCCAACACAACCTCAACATCATCTCTTACGCGGATGACACTCAACTGATCCTATCTCTCACCAAGGACCCCAGCACCGCCAAAACTAACCTACACGAAGGAATGAAAGAAGTCGCCGAATGGATGAAACAAAGCCGTCTGAAACTGAACTCAGACAAAACAGAAGTCCTCATCTTAGGTAAATCCCCCTCTGCATGGGACGACTCCTGGTGGCCGGAAGCCCTCGGAAATGCACCCATCCCGACAGACCACGCACGGAACCTTGGCGTCATCCTGGATTCTTCACTCTCAATGAACAGACAAGTCAGCGCCGTATCCTCTTCCTGCTTTAACATTCTTCGCATGCTCAGAAAAACATTTCGCTGGATCCCCTCCGAAACAAGGAAAACAGTCACCCACGCTCTAGTCACGAGCCGTCTGGACTACGGAAACACCCTCTACGCAGGTACCACCGCTAAACTCCAGAAGAAACTACAACGAATCCAAAACGCCTCAGCCAGGCTCATATTAGACATCCCACGCAACGAACACATCTCTGGTCACCTTAAAGACCTCCACTGGCTACCCGTCAATAAGAGGATTACTTTCCGACTGCTTACCCACGCACACAAATCACTCTACGACATCGGACCAGATTGCCTCAACTCTCGACTGTCCTTCTACACCCCCTCCCGCCAATTTCGCTCTTCCAGCCAAGCCAAGCCACTGTACCTCGCATCAACAAGACCACCATGGGAGGCAGATCCTTCTCATACCTGGCTGCCAAAACATGGAACTCACTCCCCGCTTACCTTCGCCTCACCCAGAATCACCTAGTGTTCAGAAAGCAGCTTAAAACGTGGATATTTGACAAATAATACTCCTCCCCTTCCTAAGCGCCTTGAAACCCTCTGGGTATGTAGTGCGCTATATAAATTTTATGACTTGACTTGACTTGACTCTCTTAAAGGACATTAAGTCCGTAATGGTGGCGAGAGAAACTGCTGTAAAAATGACTGACAGTAACATTTCAGGACTAGCAATGATGGAAATGGAACAATGTACTCTGGGAATGAACTATGGCGAGGGAAGTGGTTGAGGACTGCAAAAGCATTGACTGCAGCTTCAAGGCTTCAGATATCTAATTGACTGCCTGAGGTGAAATGCATTTCTGGCATCCGTCATGCCACCACCATGTTATCACTAACACTTTTTTAGCATCGTTCCTATATTTTTTTGACAATATCATCACTGCTCAGAAGGATACAATTCATGAAAAATGTAGTATATCTTCATACATGTATTTGATTGAAGAATAATCTATTTTTATTATTCACAAATATTCCCCATAGTATGCCTGCAACTCTGACGCAGATTAACATGTTTTCCCCATGTAGAAAGCTCTTTACCTACACCACCACCATATGTGGCGGTTATACATTCATCTTCACATCCTGGTAGGGGAGGTATTCCAGCTCTGGGCTGCAGCACATCTCCAACCATTTCACTGGTGGACAAGGGTTGATTCGAAGTTTGGCATGTCCACATATAGCATTGTTTGTGGCCCTTCTCAAATTTCAAAGGTAAACCACACCCATTTCCTCCTCCTTGAGTGTGATTTATGACTGCAGATTTCTCAGCTCTCATAAAACCATTTACACCCGCTGAGAATGTCTCAACACATTTTTTAAATTTAAATCAGGCTTATAGAAGGAAGGAAGAGATGTACTCTTTTAAGGAAGAGAAGATACAATAAGGCGGACATCGAATGGAACGTTTGCAGTGTCAGATGCAGATTTACTAAATTCTCAAGCAATGCAAGGTTGTGCTGCAGCCCAAAAATGCTGTGCTGCGTTGCATGAGGAAAGATCAGGAGAGCGCCATGTTTACAGAGATATGGCGCTCTCCTTTCCTCTCCCTAGCATCGGCACACAATCAGGCAGCCGTGCTCCACACACACACACACACACACACCTGTGCACCATAGTGCAAAAGTATCTTGTAAGTCTAGCCTGGGTTTTATTCTGGAAGGACACCTTTCCAGTACAAAATACCATGCTTAGACTAACTTTAACACTTTTCCCACTTACTAGAAATATGTTTCTATCTATCAGTGCAGGCCAGTTCTTGCTCTGTAGCTCCGATACCATAGATATTTTGAAGTTACTAGAGAGTTTAAAACCAATTTTGACCTGCCAGCATTTGCTGCTGACGAGGCTGTAGGAAAGTCAATTATTAGGGATAAGGTCACCACCTGCTGAATGACACACAATTAAATAACTAAACCTGTGCGCGTTCCCTGGTAACATGACACACAGCAGTCAGGGTTACATCAAAGGCAACGTGTAAAGCATTTAAGCAGTGTTCAAACAGTAGAAAGAGTCACATAAAAAACATAAAAACTCCACAACCAATTCTAAAATAATGAGATTTATTTTTAGTAAAACAATGACAAAAATCCAATAAGGAGAACCGGAGATATGAATTTTCAAACATATTCATGAAAATATCACCATAAAGCACAAAGCGTCAAGGATAGTCTATGCAAGGAGTAGACAGGGACATACACGTCATTTGAGGATGACCGCAATCGGGTTCTGGTTGGAAACAACAAGTGGATTTCTCCTGGTAGATGTCTGGAAGTCAAAAAGTTTGCAAAAGTTTCTAAGTACTGTTAGAACTGGTGGTCTCTAGTTAGCTGAGGTAGGTACCTTAGTCCAAATAGGGACCCTAGCTTCTAGGTCAGGGAAAGAAAGGACACCTTCCCAGATAGCCCCTGCTCACCCCCTCTGTAGTCTGGCATGAGCAGCCAGGCTTATCTTCAAGGCAAATGTGTAAAGTATTTGCAACCACGCTCTCAGCAAACCAACCACAAATACACTCCACACGAGTTTCATAAAAAAAACAATTATATGTTTATAAAAGAAAAGATATACGATGAGACCACACGATAAAAATCCAACATATGCGTCTTTGTAATATTTCACCTTGCCGGTTATTAGGCCAGCACGCCCTTGTAGGTTCTTGCAGCATTAATTAGCAATTTTCGATGATCCAATGCAGTCCTAATGCAATGCTGTGTAGTTCATAATGCAAGAATCAGGCACTTTGTAATGTCAATATAATGCAGTTCGTTATGCAACAACCATGCAGTTCATAATGCCAAAATAATGCAACAATCAGGAAGTTTGTTATGCAAAAATAATGCAATGCGTAATGCAACAATCGGGCAGTGTGTAATGCAAAAATGATGCAATGCGTAATGCAATAATCAGGCAGTTCATAATGCAACAATAATGCAATGCGTAATACAACAATCAGTCAGTTCGTAATGCAAAAATAATGTATTGCATAAGGCAACAATCAGGCCGTTCGTAATGCAACAATAATGCACTGCGTAATGCAACAATAATATATTCTGGCACCAATCACGGTGCTCTGGATGGTCTCTATGCCACTCTTACTGCCACGCAGTCAGCAACTGCCAAAATATGCCCTCAACATGGGTATGATGGAAAACAAAGTGCAGCTCCACACTCCGGCCCCTGTACTGCCACTCCTCGGCAAGTACGGGCCGCGATACGAGCTTGAGCGGGGGGCCCGTGCTGCGAGGATGGGAAAGGCCGAGAACGTTTCTCTCAGAGCCCGCACCATGCCCCAGGCGGCAACACATGCAAGGTCGCTGAGCTTCTCCTGGGGGATGCGACCTCACTCTTGTTTCCTCTCCTCCCCTATCCTCGCGACTTGGGCCTCCGATGCGACTTCGTTTATTTTGAGCAGTGGAACTCGGGCCGCCCCGACGGGGATGGTTTGAGGTCCTTCCCTGGCAAAGGCAGGCTCGGGCCGGCGGCACAGCTCCTCTGGCGAGGCTGGTCTAGGCCAATGGCAATGACGAAGGTCTCAGACTGCAACAGGGCACATGCATCCAGCATCGCTGAGACTCACTTGAGCTCCGGGATGCACGGTCACAGGGCAATCCTCACAAAGGTCTCAGGCTGCACAAAGCACACGCACCCAGCGTCGCTGAGACTCACTTGAGTTCCAGGTGCACCCGATCACAGGGCAATCCTCACAAAGGTCTCAGGCTGCACAAAGCTCACGCACACAGCGTCCCTGAGACTCACTTGAGTTCAGAGTGAGCATGATCACAGGGCAATCCTCACGACGGTCTCAGGCTGCACAAAGCACACGCACACAGCGTCACTGAAAGTCACTTGGATTCCAGTTGCACACGATCACAGGACAATCCTCACGAAGGTCTCAGGCTGCAAAAAGCATACGCACACAGCATCGTTGAGACACATTTGGAAACTTTTGTGTTCCAGAGTTTCCACAACAGGGAGCCTGCTCTCCTTGGGCCCTAGGGGATAAGTTTCTTCAGGACACAGGAAAGTCCTTTCAAGCAGGGGGACACAGCACACAGCAAAATCCCTTTAGCCTCTCCTTGGTTAAATCAGCAAACTGCAGGCCAGTCCCAGAACACACAGCAAGGGTCAGTCCTTTCGTTCAGTCTCTTCAGCTGTTTCTTCCTTGGCAGAGGTTCCTCTTGACCACAAAGTAGTTTCAAGCCTGTTCAGTCCTGATCCGTTCCATTCCAACATTCAGGAGTTTCAGCTCTCATAGTTATACCCCTAAATGTCTTTGAAGTCTTTGTGTTCAGGGGGGCACTGACCCCATTCAAACCAGCTCTCCGTGTCTCCCTGCCAGTGACGCATTCTTCTTTTGATAGTGGGGGTCTGGATCCTCAATCACTCTTCACCTCCAGGGGCTACTCCTACCCCCTACACTCCAGATGCAGGTCAGACTGTTGCCGTCTCACCGCCTCCCCTGGGTCTAGACATTCCCCAGAGCCTATCACATTTAATCCCGACAGTCAATCCACAACCAGTCAGAGACACAGAGAAATGTTAGAACACAAACGCCTAGCCACTTCTAAAAGAGTGGTTTCTAAACACACAATACAAAAACCATCTTCAGAAAAAGATGTGTTATTAAATTGTGAGTTCAGGCACACTAAACTTCACCTCTCCCTCTTAAGCCTATGGGAAGATAGGCTGGAAACATATTTCACAGCCTTTCCCATTCTGTCTTATGGGCAAGATGGCCTTGCAACAGTGAAAAACGAAATGGAGAGTATTTCACTGTCAGGACATGGTACACACCTCAGTACATGTCCTACCTTTCACATACACTGCACCCTGCCCTGGGGGGTGCCTTGGGCCTACCATAAGAGTGTCTGATGTGTATAAAAAGGGAAGGGTACGGCCTGGAAAGTGGGTGCACTTGTCAGGACAACATGGCAGTGAGCAAACTGTGTGCAGGCACTGCAGTGGTAGTCCTGAGTTCTCTCCTTAGGGCTCGTTGTGTAGGTGGCACAATTAGTGCTGCAACATTACCAGCCCTGGCGCACATAGTGCACCTGATTAGGGACTTTACTAGTAAGGCAAACATACCAATCATGGGCAACCAATTACCATTACACTTTACACAGAGAGCACTTGCACTTGGACACTGATTACCAGTGGCAAAGTGCCCAAAGCATCTAAGTTGGCAACACCATTTCAGAAAAAAGGTCTGGGGGACGGCAAAAAGTTTAGGGAACTTTAGCCAAAAAGGGCCAAGTCTAACAAGTACCAACACAAAAAGTGATTGGTTTAACTTTTTTGAAGAAAAACATTGGGATTTCTTCTCATTCTAAACATAGAAAGGGACTTTGCCTCTTTTTGAGAAGAAAAATCCAAACTGAGCAGGCTGCTGCTGTAATTGTAGGCACCGTCATGAAACCGAAGACCGGATACTTGAAGAAGGTGGTGAAAATTGTACAAGTCTCAGTGCAGAATGGGACTCGGTTATTTTTTTGGAGGTGCTGGGAGCCTTTCCCGGGAGGAAGCTAAAATTCACTCTGATGTTGTGGAAATGCCTTCAGATACTTTTTCCCACTGGTCCGCCGGAAACTCTGGAGCCAAGGTTTTTCACAGTTCATAAACTTTCTTCGGTTGCCCAAATAACCACAGTACACTCCTAAGGCCCCCTGGACATCGGGGTAGGACACTTAGAGACTTTCAGGGTCTCAGACAGAGGCCAACAGCAAAGTCCACTCCATGTTCAGTTGCAACTGGTCAGCTGGGCACTTGCAGTAATAAAAAGGCTAATGCAGCTTGTTGTGTTCCTGTAGCTACAAAGGAGGTCTGCCAACTGACCCCTAGAGTCCACTTCTTTGTCCTATAGATCAGGTCCTTCATAGCTACCATCTGGTCACAGACAGCGGGCACAGTCCTCTTCCGGTCTTCTGCAGGTCCAGACAGTCTTCTAAAGTGGGTGTTGGAGATTCCACATTTATTCCTGACTCCCGGTAGTTGTTCAGGGTAACTCCTGGGTACTCCCTAGTGAATTGTGTAAATGTTCCCTCAGTCAACCCGACCCACCTTTCCAGCAGTTACTTTTTGCCTTCTGCATACAATCCCACAGTACCCTTAAATCTCAAAATCCATGATGGGGGAACCTGTATCCCCTTGTTCCTAGCCTGTGTGCCCATCCAGAGGTGTGGCCAGAGTAATGAACAGTCCCCTCCTCTGTGGTTAATCAAAACTGATTCTGGAGGTAGATTTTAACCCACTGGGTTTATTGCCAGCTTGGCTATGGTGATAGAAACTTGGGCCTTTTCAGGTATCACCTAACATTTACTTGAGACTGGGAAGGCTCTTTTAAAGTAGGGTAAGTTCCTAGGCCCACTCCAAATGATCTCCCTGCCAGGTGGGAAAACATCTATGAACCCCCAGACCAATGTCTTTGCTCTGGTAGCAGTTTTCACACCTCTTTCCAACCTTGGTCAGGCCAAATACAGGATGAGTAGTTGCTTTAGAGCTAATGCAAATTAGCCCCCAGTAGCTTAAGACAGGGTAAAGGTAACTGTCTAAAACTGGTATTTAATTATAATCCAGCTTCACCGTTAGATTCGATTTTTATTACATTTAAAAATAAGTCTTTGAATGGACTCTGTAGCTTGTACGGGTCGAAAGTTATGGATTTATTTTTTATATTAATTGTTTTTACTTGCTTCTAGCTGTATCATGTATGCACATACTCTAGCAAAACATCAACCAAGCAGTATATATATGGGCGATATACAATAGTAAAACTACTGCCAACGGTTGCTACCAAAAACCAGTCGCGTGCAGGTACAGAATCAATTGTAATTAGAAAAGGTGTCAAAGGCTCCACTATCAAGACTAGAAATTGTAACCTACATTGTAAAACATATTGATTCGCAACAAAACATAAAGGGCCTTATTACGATGTCGGTCAGTGTTGATTTCGAACTACACCCTGCACCGTGCCTGCCAGACGGTGCAGGGATTTTCAGGGGGGAAATATAGGTGCCCCTCAGGGCCACAACCAGTGGGCCAGGGTGGGAAGGGGGCCCTGCTACGGTCCCCCAAAGTCGCTTTCTGTAAGCCTTTCCATTTCAGAAAGGCCTACATGGAAAGACTGTTGTTAACCGTCTTCATAATCCCGATTGTGGAAACACCATCCTCAAGGGATTATGAGCCCATTCCGACTGGCCAATGGGCTCGTTGAGCCCAGCGGATTGAGTTGTTTCCCCGGCCAGTTGACAATCCGACCGTCATCATTGTAATGCGGTGGTTGGAATGTAAACTAAGCCTGGGTTGAGTTTGTGGAGTTTCGCAAGGCGGAACTCCGCAATTTTTTTTTTAAAACTCTGCTGTGCTACGCGGAGCTCTGGAACTTGCAGAGTGCATTTGATAAATGCTGTTTGCAGTGATTTTCAGTGCCGGGTGCTTGTCCACACTGTGCAATCATTGCAAACTTCACTATGCACATTGCAAGCGGGCGCTGCTGCCTTTCTTCCGCTCGAGTTGTTATTTTACTCGAGAAGTAGCTTTCTCAACGCAAACGGATGGTTTCTCAATGCGAGCGGTCGCGAGCATACACGGCCACTCGCAATGAGAAATTTTATCACCCGTGTTGAGAAATCTCACCTGGAGGTTGATTTTTCACCTTTTCGCTTGCCAATTTGAAGTTGACGATCGGGAACAAGGAAAATTCTCGCCTGGAGGTGGATTTTTCTTGCTCACGCTCACCAACTGAACATTAAAGAGCACGAACGAGGAATAAAAGGTTTTTCAGAACTTAGCGAGCTCTGCATAAACCAGAGTTTTGAAAACTGCAAACTCTGCGAGCGAAGCGGAGTTCACTGCCCGAAAGGTATGTAAACCTACCATGTTGGTCAGAAAGCCTCCGACCAGAGGTCAGAGGTTTTACGACCAACATTGTAATGTTCCTGACTGTTGTGGATGGATTTGGAGAAGAAAGCATGGAGATAACAAGGTAAACAACAACAGAACTTCTCCAAAACAATATCATTTGTTAAATTTAGGGAGAGGAGTTGCCCTAATGGCTAGAGCGGTCAACCTCGAATCTGGGGAACCGGGTTCGAATCTCGGCAATGACACTGAACATCCTGTGATTCTGGACAAATCACTTAATCTCCCCGTGCCTAACAAAAATGAATGTGTCCTCATGTAACGCAACTGGTGCTATGTAAAGTGCTCTGATACCTGATATCGGGTCAAGTTCACGCTGTATAAAAATCTGTAAAAAAAAGAAAAATTGCAATCCGTCCATGATATACAAAGTGTTCTGAACCAGACTAATGGTTTTTAAAGTTTATTTATTAAAAGTACAAAAATATATTTAATAAATCTTTTTTTCTTTTTATATTTGAATATTCATTTTATATAAACAAACAGAAACATATGTCACATTATTTTCATGTGTTAAATTATGGTGCACCCATAACAACAATATAAATAAACATTTACACACACAACATAAAGTGTAATACTGTGTAAATAACAGAACTCACAAACTATGATCAGATAAATCAATACAGAAGTAAGAGAACAATAACCATACAGAGCAAAGAAAACAAGGCCCAAAGTGTACATTGACTCGTGAAAGTTACATCTTCTCGTCCTCGCACCCTCCCCACCGGTTCCCACCCTAATCAGTGGCAAAGAACAATAAAGAAATGAGAGAAGACAAAGGGAAAAGTAAGAAATGTTGTCGTCCCTGGGATCCATCTAAATGTAAGCTGTGGTCGATCCTCATAGGAGGAATCCACCCCCAAGCACCCGAACTGTATCAAGGTGTTCTATCTGGCCATAGAACACCATTACAGAGCTTCTGGTACTTCTCAAGTCTGTAAGAAATTGCCCCAGATCTTATCACAAATATGGAGACAGTCCTCTCATTTATATATAATGAGTTCATATGAGGCAAAGGGGAAGATTCCCCTTAGACAGCTGTCAATTGTAAGAAGTATGGGTGTTTTCCAGTGTTGAGGGAGGCATTGTTTGGCAACCACCACTGCTGCAGTGCACCACTGGTCCAGATGCAGAAGGAGTTCTGGGTAAAGGAAGACATTGTGGAGCTTCTTATGGCCCCTGTAATCCCTGCATGAGTGCACAGCTCTGCCGTAACCTCCTTTCAGTACATTCCCAACGGTGGACTGTCCATAATATATGTACAATATCACTATCTGCAGCATTGCCTTATCAACAAAATGGGTCAGCGGAGATCTCTGCCTAGTGTAGTAGGTGCGGGCAACATTGCCAATTATGTCATAATTTGCCAATTATGCCAATTATGTAAGTTCTCAAGTATGTGTATGCCAGGAGGGTGGACCAGTCTTCCTTTGTGTATTCCAGGGAAAGTCAAGTGGACCGATTCTTTGGGATGGGTCTGTAACAGGGAGGAGAAGATTTTATTTCTCAGAAGTCTGTACAGTCAGGAGAATCTTCATAAATAATGCCATCTCATGGAAATGTACAAGGAACTACCTTCTACAAATTATAAAAACTGCTGCAAGACTATCAGAATCATTAACCATAAAGATCCATGGGGTGGAAGCAAAACTAAAAACAACAGTACAAATCTCAGTTTTCAAAAAAAGACTTGAGGAGATCAATAAGGAAATGAATGAAATCAGGGATTATATCACACGGAACAAAATACACAAACTAAGTAAAGATCTCAAGCAGTTCTCACAAGAAAAAATGTACCTGTGTATCAAAGACAATTACATCCTGCAGAAGAAAGCAGTGATTTTGACTCTGCGGCAAGTGACTCCTCAAACAATTCAGACAAAAACAGCAGAGGGGGAAACAGACAACAGCGATGCAGCAGAGGACGCGGCAGACACAATACACATGCATGGAACTCCAATTGGAGTACTACTAATTTCGGTGAACACCAAATACCCATGTGCCAACCGTTTCCACCACAATTCCCTGGCTGGGTGCATCCATACATATATGGCCAACCTTCACAAGCATTCCCAACAATGAGAACCTCTTTTTTAGGGAGAGACCAGAACCTATACCGAGGCAAGAGGAAAGGAGTAAGTTGGGACAATGAAGAACAAAGAGTACTAACCAGGAGTATGTTGAAAGATCAGGAGAAACCAGGGTCCAGCACAACAAATCGCTAGTAGTAAACCTAACTGATCATGAACTAAAAACAGCCCAACAGAACCTCCTTGAGAAAGGATTAGGATTTGTACCTACTCCTACCTTTGACTAATTCCAACTACACTATGAAGTTGCAGAATTTTGCCAGAAGATCAAACTAAAGGCATTTTTCAAAGACCAAACAATTGCTCCCAATGACGGAGACACTAACCTGAGGATAAAATCCCCCTTCCACCCACCGAACCACTCGTTACCGATGAAGTAAAAGCCTTTGAACAGGCATTATTCAAAGAGTGGAAACTATGAAAAACAAAGTAAAGAAACCATTCATGAATATGACCCAAAAGGAAATATTGGTACTAGCAGAACTTGAAAACAAATAAAGATTTAATAATTAAACCAGCAGACAATTTAGGGAGATAGTACTCTTATCCCCAGAGAACTTCCATACCCAATGTACTATATTACGGATGAATTAAATACACTACAGGATCCTCACTTAGGACCCAACACCAAGACTCAAACAAACTATCGCCATAATGGTTGAAGAGGCGGAAGTAAATTCCTGGATGTCAAATTATGAAGCAGATTACACTTAGGACCCGACACCAAAACTCAAACAAACTATTGCCATAATGGTTGAAGAGGCAGAAATAAATTCCTGGATCTCAAATTATGAAGCAGATTACCTGAGAACAACAAACCCAAGAATACCCTATTTCTACTCCCTACCAAAAAACAACAAAAACAAGACTCCCCCACCAGGACGATCCATAGTTTCCGGGATAGGCTCAATATTAGAACCTTTAACCCAGTTTACGGACCACCATCTCAGACCCATTGTCCAAGAAACACCGACTTACGGTAAAGACACTCAAGACCTACTAAATCACCTGAAGAACATGCCATTCCAACGAGGGGTCACATGTCTTGTCAGTATAGACATAGAAAGTCTATACACTAACCTACCTCAAGAAGCCACACTACAAACCATATAGAACGTACTATTTAAACAAGAATGGCAACACAATACCCGAGACACTTCATTATGTAATGCTGCTGCATAGCCCTAATGGAAAATTTCTTCGAATATAAGGGAACCCTCTAGCCCGAAAACCCTCGAACAACAATGGGGAGTACATTTGCCCTAAGCCTAGTGGGATTATACGTCAGTACGTTTGAGGAGAAATACATTGTGTGTGTAACAAACCCATTCATAGCTAAGATACTTTTCTGGAAAAGGTATATCAATGATATCCTGGTGGTTTGGGGCGACACACCAGACACAATACCTTGATTTCACGCATGGCTCAATACCCAAGATAAATTCCTAAAATTCACCTACACCGTGGATGAAAAAACACTTGATTCCCTGGGTATTACCATCTATGAAGAAAACAATACTCCACAGACCAAAAACGTTTTATAAACCAATTTCCCAAAATAGCTTGCTTTCATTTAACATTTTTCACCCTCTATCATTAAGGGACAACCTTCCATATAGCCAATCTTTATGGATCAGAAGAAACTGTAGCAACACACAGGTATATAAACAACAAGCCCATGGTCTGAGCCAAAATTCCAAAGAAAGGGATTATTTAAACAAAATTATCCAGAAATGTCAGAAAAGGGCGAGAAACCAGAACCGGGACAGCCTCCTGGAAAATGTGACAAAGGAAACCGACTCTGAGATCCTAACATGCGTCACAGCATACAGCACTGCTTCTAATCTGGTAAAAAAAGATGATTAAAAGAAACTGGCAGATCCTCACATCAGGTTCCCTTAAATGGCCAAAACCATGCTTTGCAAACATAAGAACCAAGTTATCCGAGACCTTCTAGTCCATACCAGAACAATGCAGCAACACATCACACGAGACCAGAGACCCAACACTTGGACAGGGAGACCAGTTATAGGCCATCACTCACATCAGAACTGCTCAGTGTGTAAACTTACCTAGATGAAAAAAAGCCTACATCTAACTGAGAATTTTGAGTGGAAAATCGCACGACACACAAACTCTAACACCACTCATGCAATATACATGATCACATGTCCATGCCGATTGAAATACGTTGAAATGACATGTCGAAAAGTGAAGCAATGGATCTGCGAACGGTGAACAACCTTTATAACAAAACATTTACAACGCACTACCATTAAGACCCAACTTTTACAACGCAAACCATTACAACGCATTGCGCTGGGGGGCGCTCTAGTATAGGGAATAGGTTTAATGTACTATCCAACACCTTCCCTACTATCCACGGGGACTGGAGTTGGAATACTAAATTTAACTATTCACTATCCAGCGCCCCAAAGCACTATGCGTTGTAAAGGCATGCGTTGTAAAAACCGCGTTGTAAAGGCATGCGTGGTAAAAGCATGCGTTGTAACGTCATACATCCGAACATCACAGCAACAGTAAATGTAAGAGATTGACCACCCGCATGAGTAACCATTTCTTAGAGTTGGAGCACACCATCGATGAAATACAATGGGTCATCTTAGAAACTGTGGACACAAAAGACAAAAATCGAGAAAATATCTTTTTTGACAAAGAGCAATGGTGGGTGTACCGCCTTAAAACATATGACATAGGCCTAAATGACAGTATACCATGGCTATCATTAAGACAATAATGTACATCACAAAGAAAAACAAGGAAAAGTATCTACTTTATTTGCCCACCGTGACAACATGAGAACTGCAAAAAACCGAATAAAGGTTTATTATGAATAAATAACTAATGGTCCTTCGTGAAAAAAAATCGATCTACTCCCTGTCATGAGTAGAATATAGTGGAGCAATACACTCCTCAGAGCTCTTTTGATACCATTTCTACACTTTAAGAATTTCCACTTTTATTATTGTCTAGAAATAACCAATAGTCAAGTGACCGAGATTTAATTCCAACAGATAAATGACAGAGACTTAAAACTGTTCGAAAATGATGGCAACGTTGATTATCTTCCATTTTACGATCAACATACTTTCTCTATGTCTAGTGAGTAATAGACCAACGCTTTAAAAACACTTCTGGTTTCAGCAAGACATGTTTCTGGGTCATGGCCAGTAGCGGCAGTCAGAAACGCACTGCGAGCAGTATGAAGGTAACACGGACAATAGGCGAGTTTGACCAAGTCCTAACAAAGGGAGGTAATGTAATAGACCCCCTGTCTTACCCTCTCACGCTTTACCACTCCCCCCCACCGCAGTGAGCACTTGCTCATTCCCGAAGGAGCCACTATGGACTCCACACAAGGTAAACCATTACTGTAACTTTGCCTGTAGTGCTCCGCGCACATATTGTTCATTATTTTCCGTACACATTAATACCGTAACGGTAATGTGAAGTTAACTGTGCAACACGATATTGATATGGTACACGCATGACCACCATGAAAGTCCGCTTCCCCAGCGTAAGTACGACCTTTTCTTAAGTGTAGCTCACACTGCATGGACATGAGGGCAGCATTTAACTAGTGCTAAGAGTCCTCCTCTCATCAAGACACGGCACGCATGAGCACTAAACAATATATTAAGCCATAGCAATAGCACAGATAGAAAACCACCAGTCCATGTACATACCGCTCTATAGTGCATGCTCTTTACTTGACTTACTGATCAGTCATGAACGTTATCACATTTTTTAAATTTGAAGGTTACAGATTATTTGACCTGAATTTATCAACTACTATTTACTGTACTTTACATCTCTCGTTGGGTGAGACGGGTTACAACGATTCAAACTGTATTATGTCCCCAGTCTCTTTCTCACCATTAGTTAGCGGTACAATGCGCACCCATAACTCTGGCAAGTATTGAGGCAAAATACTCAATTAAGAAGACGGGTAAGTGAATCAGCTTCCCTTGTATGAGCGATAAAGAATAAATATCGCTCCCTCTCTGGCCCTAAAGAAGGCCCGTAGACCCTTAGAGGCAATAAAGGCCGAAACATGTTGACCTCTCACAAGTAAGACACCAGGTGCGGTGGATCATTAACCTATCCACCTCTGCACTGACTTTGTTTTTAATACTTACTTCTGTCTGTACTATTAAACTCGGCATACAGGCAAGGAGGTATTTTTTAATTATTTTAAACATTTTTCACCTTTTCCCAACAGCTAAAAACCAGATGGTCTTCCTCCAGGTGGAGGATAGGAGACTGCTGGAGAACTGGAAACTCATGCGGTGAAGACCCAAAGATGACACTATTCACCTAAACAAAAAGGCAGAGAAGCAAGAGATACCACCCTATAGTTAGAGTGATTGAGTTTTTTTTTACAACTTATAGACCCCGGCATTACCAGACATGTGATCTATTCTCTCTTGATTGTTGTCCCTTATAGGATCCCCATTGTTGGAGATAGGTTCTTTGGGGAGATGTTGGCAGGGCAATAGGAAAAGATATAGATTTAACCCCTTCCATGCTGATGACGAACCCCAGCCGTCATGCACTACGGTGCTCGTGTGCTGATGACGGCTGGGGTTCGTCATGGCCCGCCCCTGTTAGTGTTGTTTACAGCACACCAGGGGAATCGCGGCCGCATGGAAAGGGTTAAATATGTATTCTATACTTTGACTTTGTTCATGTACGAGATACGGCTTGACCTGTAATAATGTCATTTTGGGCAACATGGGAAACATGCCGGTTCTAATGGCACACATGGACTACTCTTACATATTATGCACTGTTTGTTGTGGGATAGACAGTGTGCTTAGGGAGACTTATTTAATATTAAAATCAGGTTGGGTGATTTTGACAGGTCTGTGTTCACCCTTCTGCTGTCAGGCTATACTGGTTAGGCCTGAAGCTATGTTTCCACTGCCACTGTAGTGGATGTCACGATAGGTGCTGCAGTCCTCAAGTGGCATTTAACTTTCCACGCCAGGGATGTATTTCTCCACCATATACTCTCTCCGGGTGATTTGGCTAAATTAGGAGGAGATTTAACCGTGTCTATTATTTATTGATTTGCCTTACTTTGGCTATATTGTTTCAGCATGTTTGTGATATGTTAAAAGTTCCTAAAAAGATCATCTGGGAAGGAGACAAGGGGAAATAGACTGATTGGGTAGGTAGGAATGAGAAGAATACTATGGCAAGGACAGTGTGTGTGCATGCATTCCATGGTATAGAGTGCTAGGATTCTAAGGAGAGACACTAAAGGTAAAACATGTGTGAGAAGGAGGCTCTGTTCCAATTGCATAAGCCCCTTCACTAGACCCTCCTGGAGCATACTTGTGGAAAAGTTTAATGCAAGGGGATCTTTCAGTGTGAATGCACAATACCTTCCCTTCCCCCTCCAAGAGGTCAGTTGGAAAAATACCCAGCAGGGCACATGGATAACAAAGAGATAACATATGAGCACAGTGATGCAAACAACTGACAGTAGAGAACTAGAGGAAAGTGTAGGAGTAGCTAGACAAACACAGTCTCTACTCACGTGGAGCTGTTTAGGCTAAGAGTGCGTTCACTCCCTGATGGGTATACGTATCCCAGCTAATGCAGAACTGCTTTTATCTCAGACAATTTAAGACTAATTACAGATTAGCCTGAGGACTCTTTCCCCTCCTGAGGCGCAGCCGGGAGGTTCTTCACTCTATCCCTTACTTGCCTTGTTTTTAGCGCAATTACTTGTACCCTGCTTGATTAATAGGCAGTGGTTTTTAACTTGCATTGGGAGCATTAGCAATTGTTGTTGGAAGCTTCTCTTACCTCCTCTGCTACTCGGGACGCTCTCAGCTGAGTATTGACGCTGAGAGTTGGTCCCGAGTAGGCAAAGGGAAACGCAGCGGCCATCTTGGGGGTGAGATGCGCTGTGATGCGCTCTAGTTGATCATAAAAGGGCTGTCCTGGCTCGGCGTCTGTTGTAAGCCTGAGCACTCTTTCTCCTCCTGAGGCGCAGCCGGGAGGTTCTTCACTCTATCCCTTACTTGCCTTGTTTTTAGCGCAATTACTTGTACCCTGCTTGATTAACAGGCAGTGGTTTTTAACTTGCATTGGGAGCATTAGCAATTGTTGTTGGAAGCTTCTCTAACCTCCTCCGCTACTCGGGACGCTCTCAGCTGAGTATTGACGCTGAGAGTTGGTCCCGAGTAGGCAAAGGGAAACGCGGCGGACATCTTGGGGATGAGACGCGCTGTGACACACTCTAGTTGATCATAAAAGGGCTGTCCTGGCTCGGCGTCTGTTGTAAGCCTGAGCACTCTTTCCCCTCCTGAGGCGCAGCCGGGAGGTTCTTCACTCTATCCCTTACTTGCCTTGTTTTTAGTGCAATTACTTGTACCCTGCTTGATTAATAGGCAGTGGTTTTTAACTTGCATTGGGAGCATTAGCAATTGTTGTTGGAAGCTTCTCTTACCTCCTCCGCTACTTGGGACGCTCTCAGCTGAGTATTGACGCTGAGAGTTGGTCCCGAGTAGGCAAAGGGAAACGCGGCGGCCATCTTGGGGGTGAGACGCACTGTGACGCGCTCTAGTTCATCATAAAAAGGGACATCCACTCTCCGCGTAGCGGACGCGACGGGCGGACGCGCCGGACTCACGCCGGAGTCATGTCAGAGTCCTGCCCGTCTGCGCCCGTCCGCGTCACGGCAGCGGACGGCGTGGCGGGAGGCGCTGGCCACAGGCTCACTTACACAGCAGTGGACCTACTATCTTTCAAGACTAATACTGCCACCTGTCGCCATGTCTTCCCTGGCCGATATAACGGTAAATGCTGCTGTCCAGGTTGTGGGTGGTACCCTAACATATATCGGGCTTCTGAGGGGCCCCATATACTCCCTATTAACAATTTTAAGTGCCTGTTACTCAACACCCGATCTCTGCACAGGCATGCCTTAGACATTTTTGAGCTGCTGACATCAGAAAAACCACTATGTCTTATGCTCACGGAACCTTGGCTCAATGAGTCTTCTAACCCAGATATCGCGGCAGCCATTCCTTCCGACTATATACTTCACAGACAGGATAGGGTACTGGGTAAGGGTGGTGGAGTCGCACTTGCAGTTCAAAGATCTTTCGCTTGTGCGATCATACCATCCTTGCCTATTTCTGGTTGCGAATCCCTCGCCTTTTCCATCACTCCGTCCCCTCACCAATCGTTTTCTGGGCTCCTGATTTACAGACCTCCTGGCCTGTGGGGTTCTTTCTTTGATGAGTTTCAATCAGCTGTCACCACTCTCTGCCTGAAGGTAAAACATTGTATAGTGCTAGGGGATTTTAACATCCACATGGATGTCGAGTTAGACAGTGAAGCTATTAAAATCAATGACATCACCGCCCCTGTAGGTCTAACTCCTTACATCTCGAGTGCGACTCATGACAAGGGTCACACTCTGGATCAAGTGTTTTCCACCATTCCCCTTATTACGACCTGTTCTATCCCTGTTCTCCTGGTCTGACCACTCCTTGATCAGTTTTTCAATTCAGGGCAGAAGTAAATCATCCTGCATAAACTCTAACCATCCTAGGCACCCCAGTAGACCTTACCATAAAATCACTCCCGAAAGCCTTGCTCAAGCGTATCAGGAACATCCCTGCATTCTATCTGGTCATTTGGAGAGGGATCTTGATACGTTTCAGAAATGGCTGACCGAGAGGCTTGATGATCTTGCTCCACTTTCTACGCCTCGTTCATCTACCAAGCGTAGTTCGGCTCCTTGGTTCTCAGAGTCACTTGCTTTGGCTCGGCATAACTGTAAGTTAGCCGAAAGACTCTGGCGGAAGCATTACGATGCGGAAGCCAAGTCCGCCTACAAATCTTCCATCAAGACCTATCACGCCGATATTCTGGAGGCAAAAAAGAACTATTTTGCCAACAGAATTGAGTCAGCATCAAGCTCCTGTAAAGAAATCTTTACCATCGTTAAGGAGTTTGTCTCTCCTAAATCCAGCACAGCTCAGCACAAGTTTTCGGAACCTTGGGTAAAGGTGCTGGCTATTTTCTTCACTACTAAAATCAAACTGATTCAAGAATCTTTCCCTCCTTCTGTTCCCAGCTCATCTCTCACCGATTGTAATCCATTGTCCTTTTCATCTGATTCCTGCCCCGTTTTATCTGAATTTCCAGTTCTATCGGAATCTATTTCTCTGGATCTCCTACTTAGGATCAAATCAGGTTCTCCATTGGACCCTGTCCGGCGACCTTTCTCGCCAGCAACGCCAAGATTCTGAACTCGTTAATTAATCCTGTTCTTAATCTGTCTCTGACAAGTGGCACTGTCCCGCCGGCCTGGAAGAGGGCAATGGTTGTTCCACTCTTGAAAAAACCTGGCCTTGATCCGGAGAAACATGCCAACTACAGACCCATATCTCTCCTGCCCAGTTTAGCTAAGATCGTCGAGAAGCACGTCCACTCTGTGCTCTCCTCCTTCCTTGAAGACCATGGGTTACTCCACCCTACCCAGTCTGGCTTCCGCTCCAATTTGAGCACTGAGACCGCTCTATTGGAAGTAAATGAAGCCATCAAGGAAGCTCTCGACTCAGGCGGAAGAGCTATGCTGGTGATGTTGGATCTGTCGGCGGCCTTCGACACCGTCCCTCATGAGGCCCTCTTGAGGAGACTTCACGAGATCGGTCTCCGAGGGACGGTGTTGAGCTGGCTGAGATCTTACCTAGCGGGTCGTCGACAAGTGGTCTGGGCCCCCCCGTACTCTGCCGAGGTGCCGCCGATGGATGTTGGAGTCCCACAAGGGTCGGTGCTTAGCCCGACCCTCTTTAACATCTTTATGACTCCATTGGCGGTACTGGCGGAGTCTCTGGGTGCCCAGATCATATCATACGCTGACGACACCCAGCTTCTCTTCACCTGTAAAAAAGGCACGGAGTTCGACGGGGAGAGCATCCGCGGTTGCCTTGGGGCTGTCTTCGACTGGTTTCAGCGAAGCAGCCTCAAGTGCAACCTCGACAAATCGGAGGTGCTCTTCTTTGGTTGTCAGGTAGACCCGCCTTGGCAGGAATGGTGGCCAGTGAGTGTGTCACCCCCTTCTTCCTCCTCCACTGTTGCTAAAAACCTTGGGATTAAAATTGACAACACCCTATCACTGAAATCCCAAATTACAGGTCTCACCAGTACTTGTTTTGGTCTGTTAAAAATGCTGCGCAAATTCCTTCCTCTGCTCCCTCTGGTCCACAGGAAGCTGACGGTACAGGCTTTAATTTGTTCCAGGCTCGACTACTCCAATGTCCTCTACCTTGGTTTGCCAGACTACCTCCTACACAAACTTCAGGTAGTCCAGATTTCCGCGGCAAGGGCCATTTTTGGCTTACCCCGCCATGCTAGGGCATCGGAGTTGCTTCTTTCCCTTCACTGGCTTCCTGTCAGGAAGCGGATTACATTTAAGGCTCTTACATTGGCCCATAAGGCACTCCATTCGGTAGGTGCCTATTACATTCAGAAACGGCTTTCTCTCTATAAGCCCACTCGATCTCTTAGATCGGAACTTCTTGGCCTGGCAACTGTTCCACCCATTAGGAGAGTCAGGATAGGTGGACGCTCGTTTAAACATCTCGACCCTAAACTGTGGAACTCCCTTCCCGTCGATCTGCGCCGCATTCCCAATCTGCTGGCCTTTAGAAAGGCCTTGAAAACGTGGCTTTACAATCAATAACTGGTATGTCCCCTGTTTCCTTATCTCTCTTTTCAGCTACGGGTCAGAAAGCGCCGGGACACTCTTTGGAGTAGCTGTGCGCTATATAAGACACCCATTAACATTAACATTAACATTTCCTTGGTTAGAACAGGATTCAAAGAGACAGGGCTGAAACGTCCCTTCACTCTAGCGACAATGACAATGAAGACTCCAACTTTGAAGTCCCTGTCGCCCTCCTTCCATTAAAAGACAATTCCATTTCAGGCGGCACAATAACTGCTCACATCCCAGTGACTCCTTATTTAGGTTAAGATTTATTAAGGTTTTGCATTGCCCTTGCACCGCTTGAAGCGCAAGGATGTAAAATCTAAGTGACCCTTGCGTGGCCCTGCATATCTTGATAAATATGGAGTAACGCAAAGCAGCAAAAGTCGCATGATGAAGTTTCCTGAGTGTAACAAAATGGCTTCTGCCCATGAAATCTGCTTGGATCCTTCACTTTTGATCACCTGGTTTATTTTGCCTTTTTACTTTGGGTGAGCCTCACAACTTATGACTCTCCTACGGTAAACACATTGTGAATGGAGTGTGGTTTTTACTGCCAGTGACTGCCTTTTAAGATAACAACGCTTAGGTGCAGCAAGGGTAACAAGCACTTGGCTGGTTAAGCATGAACATGTGTGAGGGCTGCATGGGTAAGACTACTGTTGTGTACAGCCCAGCACCTACGCACAGGTAGCCTTTCACAGTGGGGACCCTGCGGCATTAAATATTGGCCTAGAGTAGGCCTTATGATGTTAGTGTACACTCATAGGGAAAGTCAGTGTGGTGTACTGTCTTATCTGTAATTACTCTTTACTATAGACATCGGGGGAAATCTGCATTAAAGTGCGACTTCATTACTCTTTAGCCTGCAAAGTATCTGGACATGTTATGGGTCGCCCGATTTTAGGTAACAAGGGTTTTGTGCAAGTCAAGCCAGCATTACTATATTTGCAGATGCTTACAAATGTATGGGGAATCTTTAACATTGCTAACTTCCTATCTGCAGCTGTTGGAATCATAAGGAGAACAAGTTAAGCTCAAGTCATGTATGTTTTATCTCATTGTCGTGTCCAGATGTAATTTACCCAAACTGCATTTTCCGGTTGTTTTTATGTATGTAAATATCTGTATAATTTTTAACAAATTTTTTAATATGGAAAATTGTGGTTTTATATCTCTTTTTGACATTATATGTCTTTTTAGTATGCTTGTATGGTTTGCACATAAACCGAATACATTAAATTTGACTGACTGACTGGGTCATCCAGAATTTGCCTTTTGTCACTGTGATGAACCAAGTTAACTACAATGCTCTCCAGCAGCAGGAACACAGGTCTCCCCACACAAAAGGAGCAAATAACAGTACTTCACACAGCTTGTGAGTAAGAAGGAGTGGGCAGATAAATCTGCATCCATGAATTTGTAGTCACACTGTACCAGGGATAGGACAGCGCAGGTTCACTGAACAAACAAGGGAGCCCAGGCCTCTGGAGCCAACACAGGAGGGGGCTCCTCTTTGAAGTTTTGGTGTGAAAGGCCCTGGCAGTGATGTCATCTTTAAATGTCCCAGCATGCCGTTAAGAAGGGTTAGGACGGGGCGGAGGGTTCATGTGGCACACTTGGATTGTTCAGGGGTGCTTGCATTTTCCAACTTTTGGCCCCTACTTAAAATGTTTTGCACAATGGGAGGAGAGTGCTTTTTGTTGGAGCTGGACACTCAGGGGCTCACATACAAGCCCCTGTGTGCCACAGGAACGTCACATTTATTGATGTTTCAGTGGCAGCAGTGCGGTGCCATATCTACACAGCCACATAAAGCCACCCTGCATGACTTTTCATGGCCTTGAGCATATGGTGTGAGGCAACCAGGGAAGGAGCCCAGGATCCCAATTCTGGGCCCAACGTTGCCAAAAGTGGGGGAGTGCAGCTGTGCTCCCCAGAGTGAAAGAGGAGGGCCCTATAATATTAACACTGGGCCCCACCTCCAAGCTAGAGCAGTGGGGAGCTCTGCGGTGTTCCCCCTGTTGCGATGGGCCTCTCCCTAGCTTCTGTGCCCTTGTCTTGGGGGAATGGGGTGACCACCAAAGAAGAGAACTTCCTGCCCGCAGGAGCGAGCGGTAGAGAAGAGCTGATGGCTCCTGCAGCAGCAAGGGAGATGCTGTATGCTTTGGGAGCTTGCAGGGCAGCCGGTGGTTGTCTCACTAGCTGCCCTAATAAATAAAGGCATCCAGGGTACCCGGGTGAGGTCAGGCATCCCGAAGACAGACAAAAAGAAAAGAAAGGTAGCCATGTAATTAATTTAAAAGATAAAGCTGCGGCCAGTGCCGGTACGTAGTTATTCGTGCTCTCAGGAGGGAACGCCCCAGGTTGTGTGATAGAACCACGCATGCTTTCACGATGCATGCCGGTTCCACTTGGTCCTAAACATGCAAGTGTGAACCACGCATATGGCTTTACCACCCATGCCTTTACAACGAAATGTGTTGTTCAGGCATGTATGGCAAAGAGATATGTGTGGTTAAGACTTATCAGGCGAGTCTTACTTCCTGACCCCTGTCCCTTGCCCTGAGAGCTAAAACTACCCCCCTGAAAACCAACCACCCAGCTGAGACATAAAAACGACCCCAAGCATCCCCTAAGCCCTAAAAACTAGCCCGACCCTGAGACCTGAAAACTACCCTCCCCCAAGCCCTAAAAAGTATCCCAATCCCTGCCCCCACCCTGAGCTCTAAAATGGCTCCCCAAACCCCTGCCCTGAGACCTAAAACGACCCCAGTGTCTCATGAAAACCAACCTCCTCCCCAGAACCCTAAAAACGTCCCTGCCGTCCCAGCCCTCAAAAAGACTCCACCTGCCCCATAGCCCTAAAAACTTCCCAACTCCTCAGCCCTGAAAACAACTCCGACCCACAGCCCTGAAAACTACCCCCCAACTCTTAAAGACTGCCTCCCACCCCCCAAAACCTGGCACCACTCATCTCACTGCGCCCTCTCCTGATCCTTCCTGCTTCCTGCTGCCACCCAGCAGCAGCTAGACTGCCTTAACCATGCACTGACTTGATTATGCATATGTGTGGTTAAAGCACATGCATGGTTAAGACAAGCGTGATATTTCTTGCATTGTTGGAACACGCGTGGCTCTGACAGCGTTGTTCAGACTGTTTCTCAGCGCCCAATAATGCGCTGTGGGGTTTGTATAAGTAAACAAATATTTACCAGTGTGGTAGCCCCAGGATGGTTATTCGTGCTCTCAGGAGGGAGCACCCCAAAATGCACTGCAGGGCTCGTATAAGCAAACAAGTATTTACCAATGTGATGGCCCCCAGGATGGCAGGGACACCACCAACGGCTCAACACAACTGTGGGTGAGGGTCGCACGAGTGCACAGCTCCTCCAAGGTGTTTTGATAACATTATCCTATGTTTGCAGTGTCTCAAAAATAATGACCTAGGATTTTCCTCAGATTTTCGAGCACTCCCAAAGCTGGATCTTTTGCTCTACAGCTGGAACTGCAGCTCACTCTAGGGCAGGGTTCTCCAAAGTCGGTGCTGGAGGGCCGGATCCATGCCAGATTTTTTTGCATATCACAATTTAGATAAATGTAGTTATCTTAAAAATCTGGCATGGATCTGGCCCTCCAGGACCGACTTTGGAGAACCCTGCTCTAGGTACTGGTTCAATGGTTGCATTCGATGTGGCCTAAAGATGTTAAAAAAGACTCCAAAACATGGTTTATGTTTAACAATGCTTTATTTAAAAGTGTTGTTCATGATAGTTGGAACAAAGCTTTATTTATTATTCACACTGCTTTATATAAAGACATTGGGGCAGATGTATCAAGTGTTTTGCATGTTGCAAATGCTGCGAATCACAATTTCGCAGCATTTGCGACATGCAAAAGTGCATTTGGCATGTATCAAAGAAATCGCATTGCACATTAAGAATTCGCAATATTGCGAATTCTTAATGTGCGAGAAGTGAATATTCACAGAATAAATTGCGATTTCTAATTTTGCATTTCCTTAATTTTGCGAAAATCGCAAATTAGAAATCGCAAGGCAAGAAATCACATCGAAATGTAAGAAAAAATCGCAAATTGCGAATTTCCAAAAATCGCATATTAAGAAATCGCTATTAACACCAAGTAGAAGCAGGTGGTAAAAAAAAAAATCACATACAAAAAAACTCCCACAATGCATTTTCTTTCTCTCCAAAATGCGGGACTGTACCTGATTGCCAGGAGGCTGCGCATTCAAGCTCTTGCCCAGAGAAGACAAAGGCAGGATAGAATATTCAGAATACGCATTACGCTGTTCCAGCAGACTCAGGAGGAGATCTATGAAAAATACAGGCTACATCCTCACACCACACTTGACCTCATTACTGAATTGGAACCTTTTTTGGCACACCCAACAGCCAGAACACAATCAATACCAACACATGTGCAGGTATTGTGCTCACTGCACCTTTTGGCTTCTGGCTCCGTTCAAACTGTAATTGCTGAGGTTGGTGGAGTGTCAAAGAGTGCCCTATCACGTTTTTTCCATGTCTTCCTGGACGCAATGATAAGTAGACTCCAGCATCATATATATTTCTCAAATACACAGCAAGCCATACAGGAAACCAAGTTGGATTTCTACCAAATTGCAAGATTTCCACATGTGATTGGATGTACAGACGGAACCCATATTGCCATCACTCCACCAGCAGCCATAGAATATGTATTCAGGAATCGAAAAAGCTACCACTCGCTGAACATCCAGATCATATGCAATGCAAAATACATTATCAATGACATTGTCGCAAAGTTTCCAGGGAGTACACATGACTCTTACATCTTCAGACATAGCGCAATTCATAGACGTCTCAGTGCTGGTCAGTTTGGAGATGGATACCTGCTAGGTAAGTAATACACATGCAAACATCCATCCATCCATCCATCCATCCATCCATCCATCCATCCGTCAATATGGATTGGAACATACAGTTACTTTTTCCTCTCTAACTTGCAGGTGATAGTGCCTACGCAGTGCGTGATCTCATACTCACCCCATATTTAAATCCTGCAAATGCAAGTGAAAGACGGTACAACAGGGCACACCGGTCTACACGTGGGGTAATTGAACGTACATTTGGAATCTTGAAAAGCCGTTTCAGATGCATACACAAAAGTGGAGGTGCATTGCAATACAATCCAGAGACATGTTGCAAAATTGTAACTGCATGTGCAATGCTGCATAACATGGCAATTCACAAAGCCACAGAAATTGAAGTGAGTGACTCTGACAAATCTGATGATGATGATAACCCTCCACCAAGAATGGCAGTGGAAGGAGTAGGAGCCATGGCTGGTCGTCAAAGAAGGGCAGAGATTACACGTAACTATTTTTAGGTAAGAAAAAATACTAAACACCAATATTACTTTGCAATTGTTCTTTTAATTCTGAACATGCAAACAGTACTATAAGTTTGACTCATTACTACAAATGTTAGGAAACTGAAATATCCATACGTGTTAATGAAATGAAAAAACTGGTGTCAATGCATTACTGCTGCATAGGCAATTGAACACTTTAAGTCATTTTTTACGCTGGCGGGTGGAAGCAGGTTGCTCCTGTGGAGGCATGGCCTCTTGCTCAGCTCCGGTAGTGGAACGCCTTCCACTCCTGCGTTGCACCATGATGTTAGTTGGAGTGGGGTTGTTACTACTCCTACTGGAGTTGTCCTCACTTTCTCCAGAGCAGAGGAGAGCGCTTGCACCTGAGTGGGTGGTTTGCATGCTTTCCAAAACCAATGTCATTTTGTCCACACTCTTTGCAACTGCACGTGTGCAGTCACTTAATTCACGCTGCATGTTGATACTGCGACGTGTAAAATTGCTGGTGACTGCACATAGCCTGTTGATGGCCTTGGTGCATGTGTGCATTCTATCCTGTGCAGCCTGTGCAGCCCTGTTTCGTGCCTTTTCAGTTTTTACAAGTGTCACGCAGAGTTTGTCAATTGAAGCAGCCATGCTTTCCTGGTTCTTGTTTGATTTTAGTAGCTGCCTATTAATTGATCTCAGTGCCTTATGTTGTAGGCGCTGCACCTGAAGCATGTTCTGCTCAAGGCCTGCAAACACTGTGACTCCTTCACTTTGGCCTGTGTTACTTCCAGATGCCTCCAGACGGAATGAGCGTGCCCTCCTTGGAGTTTGGGATTGCTGTTGTGCGTCTTGGGAGGACACTGTAACTGTCTCATTGGGGACTGCTTCTACATCAGAATTTTCATCCTGTCCCATTGGTACTATAGGTGATACACGTCGGCGCTTCCTTTGTATGTGCAGATGTTGCACAGGGGCCTTAGTGACTTCTTCTTCATTTTCTGACGTCACATGGGGAGGTGAAAATTCTAATTCATTGTCTGTCCTGGCCTCACTTGTATGTTCTGTGGATGTAGAGTGGAAAATATGAATTTGTTTTCAATACAAAATAAATTATTTCATTGCAGAATACTACCTGTACTGCACTGCTTCAGCATGCCAATGAGCTATTTTGTAAAATGACATGAATTACTATGGTTGAGAGTGTTACTATCTCAATAGGACTACCACTCCCATAATGCATTGCTCAGTTCTTGTTTCACAGTGTAAGTGGACTACTATTAATCTGACATGCAGAGCACACACACACATTTTTTTTAACACACATGGATTCAATTAGCAGTCATCTTACCTTCTGCAGTTGCTGTGGGTTCAGAGCTGTCAATGGTAGCCACTCCACTCACACTTCCAGGTAACAGTGTGGATTCAATCAGTTCCTCATGGGGTGTGGGTTTGTCCACTACAGAAGTTCCACCACCTGTTTGGTTGGCATCTTTGATCCTCTCAGCAAGTCTTTCTTTGGATCTGAGTCTCATGTCATACCACTTTTTTTTATTTCCTCAATGGAGCGAGTGGTGACTCCTACAGAGTTAACTTTCTCCTGGATCTCCAGCCAGATTTTTCTTTTCCTGGAGTCAGGTACTTTCAATGCTTTTTTGCCAAACAGGTCCTCATGGTTACACACCATTTCTTCAATGAGCACTTCTTGCTCCTTTTCAGAAAACTTCTGCTTTCTTTTCCTCTTTTCCAATGCCTGTTCGTCCTGTGCCTTCTGTGACTCCATTGCTCTCCAAACAGGTCTGCTCAGCCTCAGCACACTCTTCCAACTGCCACTGGGTGTGGCTCTGGGTAGCAGGTGCAAGCAATCACTGGAACTTCCTGGTTGTGATGTCATCAGCCTGTTCCTGCATTGCATGAATCCCGTTTTTGCGATTTCTTAAATTGCGAAATTTGCAATTTAAGAAATTGCAAATAAATAGCAAAATATTATGTGATTTTTAAGAAATCACTATTTTCTCGCAGAATTCTTCTTACATAGCATTTTGCGATTCCGAAATAGCGATTCGCAAATTCGCAAAAAAATCGCTATTAAGGACTCGCAAAAGGGTTTTTTGATACATCTGCCCCGTTATTACCATGAAGGTGTTGTTATTTATAACTGAAAGGCTGCAGTGCTTTATTTTTTTTTATATGATTCAGAAAAGGGGGTGCTTTATTTTTTTTATAAACACTTTATCACTTTATTTTTATTGTGATGAAATGGTAGACATCGAAGGAAACCACAGTGGAACTCATCCCTGATCCGAGGACCTGGAAGTTAACCAATAGAACCCAGCCATTCAGCCCACATCCCGGGGGCTGGGCGGCAATATAATAATAAAAGCATGGGCTCCGTAGTCTTTGTAAGGCGCCAAACACGCCGTGTAAACAGCCAGGTATAAGTACATCATCACTTTGTTCTTTTTGTTTTGGAATTGAAAACTTCAACGTAATGCAAGAACATCTAAACATTCCCCCCCCAACTCGGCATCAGTGAAACTCAGGCCTCTATACAGTCCGTTCAGGTCAACAGGGCACATGCGGGCACAAGTATCAATTGCAACACAAATCTTATTGGGAAATCAGAGCAATTTACCATAATTACCGAGATTATACCTGCGTCACTAGCAAGACACTACTTCCCTTTTATTACATGTAAGGCACCCCTAAGGTAGGCCCAAGGAAACCCCATGGGCAGGGTGCAGTTTATGTGAAATGTAGGGCATATACTGGTGTGCTTCACATGTCCTGATAGTGAAATAAAACTTATTTCGTTTTTCACTATTGTAAGGAATATCTCTCCCATAGGTTATCACTGGAGCTGCCTTGTAACTTCTTACAGGTGTAACTTTCAATTGGGAAGAGATAGAAATTTGGAGTTTGGATTCCATGAACCCAAGTTTAAAAACACATCATACTGTGAAGGTGTTTTTTAAATAGTGAGTTGGAAAATGCCACTTGTACAAGTGAGCATTTTCTTGCTTTACCCTCCTGTGCCTCTACCAGCCTGTTTAATCCATGTCTGGTTCAGATTGACAGTTGGGCTGTTTGTGCATACATTCTAGACAGTCACACAAAGGGAGCTGAGGTGTGCCCTGCATATCCTGATTTCCCATCAGCATGCTGATGGGCCTTCCTGAGCTTGAGTGGTGGGAGGAGTTATCACTGACACCTGAAAAGGGCTGTGCCTGTCATCGCACAATACTATCTACACCCCCTTGTAATGTGTCTGGAGCCCGGCCAGGGCAAGGCAGGATCTATGTACTCCAAAGACTATCCTTTGAAGTATGCCTACTTTAAAGGCAGAAAGGGGTATAAGTTTTGTACTTGTAACCCCACATTTTTTAAAACTTCTGGACTGAGGACTCTGCCAAGAAAAAGAGCTGAAGAGCGGTCAGGAGGAGTAATGCCCCTTTGCTGTGCTGCTTTGCTGGGTTGGCATGAAGTTGCTGCTTCTGCCTGTGAACAGTGAAAGAACTGGACTTTGTTCTCTAGAATCCTGCTTTCCAAATTCTCCAAGGGCTTGTGTGTGCTTGCCTCCTGTCTGGAGTCTCACGGCCACCAAAGGTTTTTTTCTGCAGTTCTCCTGAACTCTTGTGCTGGGAGTTCTGACCTGCCAAGTAGTGCCAATTTTTGGGCTCTTGGGGGTGGTTGTGCTGCTTCAAGGGCTGAAAAAATCAGTGCTTCGCCCTTCAGCATCATTTTTCCTGCTGCAAGCATGCCATGTGGTTGAAAAACCAATGCATCGCTGCGAGACGGCTGAAGAGTTGACGCAGTGCCTGTTCATGGCTGGAAGAACTGCCGCAGCTCGAGTCCAAAGCACCATGTCTCCAACATCTGAGACCGCTGCTCCCATTCCAAAGCAGGCCCTGCAGTGCAGCTGAAGGAATAAACTCTGCTGCATTGACCCCAGTGCATCCGTATTTTCCACACATCGGTCCTGGGCGCTAAGTTTCCAGTGCATTCCTCACAGTAAGGAGTCCCTTTCAGAATTCAATGCTAAGGTGGACGATCTCCAATCTGGGGAACCAGGTTCCAGTCTTGGCAGAGATGCTTAACATTCTGTGATTCTAAGCCAATCACTTAATCTCCCCGTGCCTAACAAAAATGAATGTGTCCTTGTGTAACCCAACTGGTGCTCATGTAAAGCGCTCTGATACCCGATACCTTCGGGTCAAGTTTGCACTATATAAAATGCATCGCTTTTCCTCGCAGTACGGAATCAATGAACACTTCTCCTGTGTGCAGCAGAACTGATGCCTCCATTTCCCTGGTACTCAAGAATCAACGCATCGCTTGTGTTTTCTGAAACTTCTCTTCGCTGCGGCTGTTTTTCCTCTTGGATTTTGGCGCATCAAAGGTACCTTATTCTAAAATTAACACATCCATAGAGTTTTATGGACAAACCTTTAGAAACTGATATTTCTGGTCAGGCATGTTGGATTTCTGTTGTTTTGGTCGTTTGGTTTAGATAAAGATTATTTATTTTTCTAAAGTGGTGTGGTGTACATTTGCAGTGGTTTTATTGTGTTACTGGGTGTTTTAGGTACACACTTGTAGGACTTGGCCTTGTTCCCTAAACCTTTTGCTTTTCCCCTCAACCGTTTTCCTGACATAGAGCCAATTTAGATACTTTGGGTACTTCGCCACTGCTGATCAGTGTCAAAGTACAAGTGTTCCCTATGAAAAATGTAATGGTAATTGGTTGGCCATGATTGGCATGTTTGCCTTACTAGTAAAGTCCCTAGTGATGTGCACTGTGTGTGCCAGGGCTAGAAATCCAAGCACGTGCGGAGAAGGGAACTCAGGCCTGCAGTGTAGGGCCTGCTTGCAGTTTACTAAGTTAGCATGTTGTCCTGACAAGTGTAACCATTTGTCAGGCCTGACTTTCCCTTTTACATACACATTGGGCACCCCTGTCGTAGGTCCCGGGTAATCCCTGGGCAGGGTGCAGTGTAGGTAAAAGGCAGGACATATACTAAGGTGTGTGTTATGTCCTGACAGTGAAAAACACTCCATTTAGAGTTTTTCACTGCTGAAAGGCCATCTTGCCCATAGGAAAGAGTGGGAGAGGCTGGGTGTTGTGTTTGTTTTTGTTAGCCTGGTTTCCTGTAAGTTTATAATGGAGAGGTGAAGTTTAGTATGTATGAATTCACAATGTCATAACACATCTTTCTGTGAAGGTGGTTTTGTTATTGTGTGTTCAGAAAACACTCTTTTAGAAAGTGGCTGAGTTGTTTGCTTTAGGCATTTCTGTGTGTCTCTGCGAGGAGCTGGGATAGGTCTTGACCCACTGAGGGGTGGAGATGGCACCAGGCTGTCTGGCATCTGGAGAGTAGGGGGTGGAGATGCCCGGGAGGTGAAAAGGCCTGGGCTGGTGCTATGAACCAATTGACCCATCTCCTGCTGGGTGATTAAGGATCCAGACCCTCAGTATCAAAGGGAGAAAGGTGACACTGGGAGGGAGACATCCAGAACTGATTTAGGGAGGGGTCAGTGACCCCCGAGCACAAACAAACTTCAAACGCATTAAGGGGTATAACTATGAGAGCTGAAACCCCTGAACGTTGGAATGAAACAGAAATAGATTGAGACTCAAAATGCTTGGACCCATTCTGTGGTCAAGAGGAACCTCTGCTAAAAAAGTAGCAACTGAAGAGACTGCTGTGGAAAGACCAATCCTTGCTTTGTGATCCAGGGCTGCAGTTTGCTGTTCTAACCAAGGGAGAGTCTGTTGGGACTGTGCTTGAAGGCGCTGGCTCCCCTGCTTGAAGAAGACTGTGCTTTGCGCTGTGTCTTGTTGCCCCAAGGGCCCGAGGCGAGCTGGCTCCCTGTTTAGAAACACAGGAACATAAATGTTTCCAGAGAAGTCCCAAGCGACGCGGTGTGCGCATGCTTTTGTAGCTTGAGACCTTCAGAAGTTCTGCCTCGTGATCGTGGGCACAGAGGAGTAAGCTGAGTCAACACATGCAGGGTGAGTGCTGTGGTGTTGGCCAAGGCGTTGGTGAGGAGTGCCTGGTCATTGTGTGCACGGGAAGGCAAGGTGGGCTCGGACGCGCAGGGTGGGTGCCGTGGTCATTGTGTGCACCAAAAGAAGAAATGATTCTTATTTATTTATTTATTTATTTATAGTCTTATAGCGCGCGTGAATCAGCCCCGAAGGGGTATCTCCGCGCGTGGCTTCTGAGTGAGTTAAACAAACTATAGGTAAGGGGAGGCAGAGGGAGGCTAAATTAATCTTGTGTGAATAAGTAGGTTTTTAATTTCTTCCTGAAGTTGAAGAGGTTGGCAGTTTGTCTTAGCTGGGGGGGGAGGGAATTCCACAGCAATGGACCTTTAAGGGAGGGGGCTCGGCCGCCCTGTCTCGCTCTTTTTACTTTAGGTACATATAGCAGCATAGTGTTGCTGGAGCGTAGAGTGCGTCCGGGAGAGTAGGGAAAGAAGATATCTTGGACGCGCAGAATGCGTGTTGTGGTGCAGCCAGGGCATTGGTGAGGAGTGCCTGGTCATCGTGTGCACTGAGTGAAGAAGTGAGATGCAGACGCACAGAGTCAGGTCAGGGCATTGGTAAGGAGCACCTGGTAGTTGTGTGCACCGAAAGAAGTGAGTCTCGGATGTGCAAGTTGAGTGTCGTGGTGCAGCCAGGGTGTTGGTAATGAGCGCCTGGTCATCGCGTGCACCGAGTGAAGAAGTAAGACTAAGATGCGCAGAGTGCATGTCATGGTGCAGCCAGGGCATTGGTGAATTGTGCCTGGACATCGTGTGCACCGGAAGCAGAGGAGAGACTCAGACGCGCAGGGTGCGTGTCGAGGTGCATGCAGAGGCATTGGTGAAGAGTGCCGGGTCATCGTGAGCACCAGAGAAGAGGCGAATCTCGGATTCGCAGAGTGTGTGTCAAGGTGCAACCTGAGGCGCTGGTGAGGAGTGCCTGGGTAGTGTGTGCACCTAATTTGAAGTAAGTCTCCACAGTGCTGAGTGCGGGTCTCGGTGTTCACTGAGACTGCCGGAAGGAGGGCCAGGGCATTGGGCCCTCGGAGTAAAACAGCAGCGGCCTGGACCGGCAGCCCAGGAGGAGCTGAGCCGCTGGCCCGAGCTCACCGTACCCATTGACCGAGTTCAGGATTGAGGCCCAGGTCGCTGAAGGAGGAGAGGAGAGAGGGGTCGCCCCTCCCCTGGTAACGTGGATCACCACCTGGGGTGGGGTGCAGGCCCGGAGGGACACTCTTGCGGCCTCTCGCTTCTGTCAGCTGCACAAGCCTGTTGCTTCAGCTCAGATCTCGGCTCGTGCTTACCCAAAGAGGGGCAGTACTGGAGCCAGAGTAAGAAACAGTACTTTTGTGTCATCATTGATTCCTATTGGGGGCACTGTTAACGGAGCAACTAAATTGTCATATTACACTTTGCATTATTGCTGCTAATGAACTATTGAACTGTCGAATGACGCCTAACCTCATTTGTGCCTGACGAACTACATACTCGGTGCGCTACACACTGCGTTATTTTTCCCCTGCAGAGTACATGATTGTAATGTGGCGCATTGCATTATTTCTTTATCGCACATTATCTGATTATAACGTGGCGCCGTGCATTATTTCTTCCTTGCACAGTACATGATTGTAGCGTGCCGCATTGCTTTGTTTCTTCCTGATACAGGGAATGCTAGTAGTGATACACATTGCATTATTCCTTCTATTGCAAAGTACATGACTGTGGCACTAGGTATGGCATTGTTTCTCTGTTGCACAGTACAAGAGAATATCATTATGCATTGAAGTATTTCTTTTCTTTTGCAACGTGTGTGATTCTAGCAATACGACTTGCCTAACCTTTTGGAAACAATTAGGAGTAAGCTTAACTGTTGGTTAGTAGCGGTTGGGGTTTAGAACCTACCAACCCACCGAAAGGATTACTACGGATGTATGACGTTACAAGGCATGCTTTTACCACGCATGCTGTTACAACGCAAGTATTACAACGAAAACCTTTACAACGCATTACACTTGGGGGTGTTGGATAGTGAATAGTTTAATTTACTATTCCAACTCCAGTCCCCGTGGACACTAAGGAAAGTGTTGGATAGTAAATTAAAACTATTTCTTATCCTAGAGCGCCCCCCAGTGTAATGGGTTGTAATGGTTTTCGTTGTAATACATGCGTTGTAACAGCACTGCGTGGTAAAAGTTGCGTTGTAAAGGTTGCATACCATTACTACCCATTCTTATATGTTGATTGTGTATTGTGTGGTCATATCGTATAACTTCTTATATAAAGATTATGCTCATTTTATAAATACTCATGTGGAGTCTATTTGTGGTGACATCATTGGGTTGCTGTGAGTGTGGTTGCACATATTGCACACTCGTGCCTTGGAGATAAGCATGGCTGCTCGTGCCAAGCTACTAAGGGGGTGAGCAGTGCTATCTCAGATGGTATCCTTATTTAGCCTAACGTTAAAATGAGGGGTCAGGGACTCCCGCCTCCAGCATTTGGTGGCGGCGGTGAGGGATAATGACCCCCACTTCCAACAACTCTCTTTACACATTGCCTCTGAGATAGGCCTGACTGCTTGTGCAAAACGACCAAGGGGGTGAGCAGGGGTTTTCCTGGGTCACCGACTCCCTTACGCTGACAGGCCGGTCCCAGGCTATCACCTAGCCCTGCAGATGTAGTTTATGGCCCCAGCTGTAGAGAATCACTCCTCTTCAAAGGAGTTACAGTAGATCAAGGCCCCCACCCGATGAGATCCGTCACACCACACGCGTTCCTACTATCTGATAACCATCCTGTATTGTGCTTGGGGAGGGGATTCTCACTGTGAGGATGTGTGGGTCCGAACCTGAAGCGGAAGATTCCTGGGATGCCTCTTTGTACATCAAAGTTTTTACAATTATGTGTCACATTAAAAATATATAGCACTGCAACAAAGTAGTAGGATTATAAAACTTTAATAACTTATAAATATATACAACGCAACAAAAACAGTAAATACATTTAAACATTTTTTTGAAAAAAGAAGCAACAAATGGTCAGTAGCTGTGATGTGTGAATAGGCCGGAACCAGCACAAGGCGCCAAGATCCGGATGGCACCGAGGTGGTGTCATAGTTGAGAGTTCTGAGCAGCACTTGTAACACTGTCTGAAGCTTATTTGCACCTGCTGCAGTTTCACTATTGCCCTGGTGTGGCCAAAGATCGCCCATGACATAGGCGGCCGGCTCCCGGGGTCCGGCGGAACTTTTTTCCTTTTCCTTTCTGCATCTTGTCCCACAATCCGTTTGACCTGAAGACACGACCAGGTCCCTGAATGTGTGCAGGGGGACGCTATTGATTGAATCAAAATGGCGGCTTCACACAAAGCTGACTCAAGCGTTGCTGCTGATGCTATACAGACAAAAACTGGTTTCAGTTTGTACATTCTTCAGGATTTTTCCATCCAAGGCTGGTTGAGAGTTTGTAGAACAATGGCTTCAGATCTTGCCCTGCTCCCATTTTGACTGATGGTTCTTGTTGTCTATCTCTTCTGTTGTCATTTAACTGAACCTTTTTTGACTGCCGAAAGGGGTTCTGGTCTAACCGCTGGTTGGTGGAGACATTTTGACTATATCCTGGACCTGCCCGGCCTCGCCCAAAATGGCGCCGGTATAAATGGGACTCGTAACTCCTTGTTGTGTACTGGTTGCACAACCTTGATATCACGAGATACGTATGCAGTTTTGAAGCACATGGCGGGCGGGGACGAGAATTGATTTAATATTTCGACATCCCTATTGATATTAAGTTTTGATGTGTTATTGATTACTGTACTATTGAAAGTTCGAATTAACGTCACCCATGGTACTTGCTCGCAAATGTATATCTAGATAATTTTATTGTAAGTGGCCCTGTCGTATTTTAATTACAAAATGTACGTCCACCGATTCCGCAACTGTTAGACACCTTAGTTCTTGCAACCTAATGGCCCGCTCGTTACGTTCCTCTACAGTGTAAATGTCTCCTCATCATATACGATTCCAGTTTGGTCCGTGGCCGGCCCACGTGGTTATAGGCCCGTATTTGTATACTGACATTTTCACAATAAAGGTTTTTTTAAAAAAACATGGTAGTAGTATTTACATTGGTAAAGTTTTTAATTTTAGTCACTGTTTTCGAATCAGTAAAAGGCAAGTGAAATAAAGCAGTCCAATTACATGACGGATAAAAGGTATAATACGCAGGAATGCAGTAAAGATAAATGGTCAAAGGCTGTTGTGTTTTCTACTCCTGCAACATAAAGTGATCGATAAGAATCTGATATTCAGGCGTATCGGCGACTAAGACAGCAGGCCGAGTCATGGGACGAAGAAACGCCCTTTTTCTAGAAAAAGGAATATATTTTACTTGCAGGACAGTTGTAAATTTTCCGGGAAAGTACATTAGCCTGGAACATTATAACATATATGTATAAGAAAAAATAATGTTCGAAAGCAATAAAAAGCGTAATTTTTAGGTCATATGACCAAGCCTTTCATCATTAGAATAACAAAAGTAAAATGAACCAATGAAAAGTTTTAATAACAAGTCACATGACCTGTTATGCTTACGTTACGCGCTGCGCGCCGCGCCCCGGATCGCTTCCGGGAAGCTGCGCTTCGCGCACCTGAGCACTTCCGGGTGCGCTAACGCGGCGTGTCATATAACGCATTACGCGACAACGTAGGTCCAGAATATAGTCAAAATGTTTCCACCAACCAGCGGTCGGAACACAACCCCTTTCAGCAGTCTAAAAAGTTCTGTTAAATGACAACAGAAGGGACAGGCAACAAGAACCATCAGTCAAAGAGGGGAGGGCAAGTTCTTCTCTACCGGGTCACGTTGGGGTGCTACCGGAACTGATCGAATTGGTAGTCTACAGTGTTTCTGGATGTTTCAGACTGAAGCTGGCGTCAGCATGAGAGCACCACCATTTCGTAGCTCAGTCGTGGCCATTCCACGAGCAATCATGGCAGCCGCTCCCCACCAGAAGCCTGTGGGAGTCGGGGGCCCCCAAGACTTTTGTAGAATCTTCAAGGCTGAGGGGACGCTTTCGAGAATGGGGCCTAAGCCCTAGCAGACAAGCGTCCGAGTTCCAAGGTGTCCCAGGGCCATTTTAGTGGACCACGCCCAAATCTGAAGAGCCGGCCGCCATTTTGAGAGTGCTGTGGCAGCCGCCTATCGCTGCATCGCAAGAGCGGGAGCAACTCAACTACATGGTGAGCGAGACGCTGTAGTCGCAAGAGCGGGCGGTAAACAGCTGAATGGCGGAAGAGGCACAGTGTAGCAAAAGCGGGCGGAATGGCAACTGAAATGGTAAAGGGGCGCCCCACTACAGCGTGTCTTCAGGTCAAACGGATTGTGGGACAAGGTCCAGAATGGAAGAGTCATCAAAAGGCAAAAAGTTCCGCCGGACCCCGGGCGCCGGCCGCCTATGTCGGGGGCGATCTTAGGCCACACCAGGGCAACACGACTTGGGGAGGGGGCAGGAGCCAAGCGCCCCCTCCCAGTCCGCGCCACCACACCGTATGTTGAAAATCTGAAGCCATCGTTCTACAAACTCTCAACCAGCCTTGGATGGAAAAATCTTGAAGAATGTACAAACTGAAAACCAGTTTTTGTCTGCATAGCATCAGCAGCAACGCTTGCTATCAGAGTGCATGAGTTTCATGCTCGATCGATTGAGCTAGCCGGATCAGGCAACAAAAAGTATAAAATAGTTATGTAAATAGTTATTTAATAAAAATTTTTACCCTGTTACTTTGCTGGTGTGTTGTATATATTTATAATATTTGCATAGAGTTTATCGTTATTTTGGGCGGAGTGGGTGGCGGAGCCGAGCTGTCTTGCAGCCATCATGGTGTGGAGCTCAGTTCATTTCACTAGTTTCGTATTTCTCATGAAGGGTTGTTCCTAATGTTTCTATTTTAGCGAGGTCAAAAAGAGATCCCATTAGTGGCCTACTGATTTTGCTCGATTACTTTTGTTTTTTTACATGATTTTTCACTATCTGCAAAGACTAAACAGAGTATTGCGACTCTGTGCTTGTTTGTAAATAGAGAATGAACCAAAGAGAATCAATTCTAAAACAGTAAATGCTTGGATAACAATCAATCAAATGGAGAGACAAGCAGGCACGACGGATTACAACGGGGGCAAAGGCCTGCGTTAACTACCCTTCACTATCTGCAAAGAGAGAGTACTACTAAGAGAAAAGAGGGGGGGGGCAGCGTTCAAAGCACATCAGCGTGCATAAACACGAAAATGTTTTTACCTATCACGTACTTCACATTTGACAGCTTTTGATATTTGCTATTAAAAAACCATTGAAATTCAGTGATGTCATCTGAGATGTCATCAGTGATGTCATCAGTGATGTCATTTGAGATGTCATCAGTGATGTCATTTGAGATGTCATCAGTGATGTCATCAGTGATGTCACTGACCATGTCATGAATGATGTAATATGTGACACATCAGCAGTGGGTTGCGGGTGCGCGATATATAGTTATTGCATCTAACTATATATGCGAATTTCTATGGTTTTGTGCGAGTAAAGTAAGGTTTTGTAAATGCTAATCCCTAACTATATATGGCCTAAAACCTATGGTTTTTTCAGTGAATTTTCAAGGTTTTGTAAATGCTAATTCCTAACTATATATGGTCTATAACCTATGGTTTTTTCAGTGAATATATATATATATCTATAGTACTATTATAAAGAGAGAACAGAAACCTTTTGGCAAGGTAAACTCGGGAACCACAGCGCCAATCCACACACCCAAGGCATTGTTGGAATCCTCAGGGTGTGTAGCTGGACATAGGCGACATAAAATAAAAAAAAAACGTCAATTGAAAAATTAAAATTTACAAACAAAGTAGTCCCCTAAAACTAGCGCCGGCCGCGATATAGTGCTGACCGTTACCTAGATATGCGTGATGACGAAAGGCGGGGAGGAGCGGTGACGAGCAGCGAAGAGTGGCGGTGAAGTCCGGACCTCCGGGAGGAGCGGCGGCTCAGGTAAGGCGAGGCGGGACGCAGTCTGAGCAATGTCGGGGCGGGCAGGGGCCCGGGAGTGGCGTTCAAGTTCAGAGCGGCTCAGGTAAGGCAGAGGCGGGAGGCAGGCGGGAGGGAGGCAGGCGGGGGCGGTCTAGGCAATGTCGGGGTGGGCGGGGGTCGGGGTACCCGGCCGGGACTGCACAAAAACAGAAAATGATGCCCCCAGCCCCCTTCTGCCCCGGGCAAGCCGGGGCGGGCTGCTAGTATATATATATATATATATATATATATATATATATATATATATATATATATATATATATATTCACTTAAAAACCATAGGTTTCAAGCCTTATATAGTTAGGAATTAGCATTTACAAAAACCATTGAAATTGCTCCTATATAGTTAGTTGTACTAACTATATTTCGCGCACCCGCAATCCACTGCTGATGATGTCACATATTACATAATTCATGACATCGTCAGTGGCATCACTGATGACCTCACTGATGACATCTCAAATGACATCACTGATGACATCACTGATGACATATCATTTGACATCACTGATGGCATCACTGATGACATCATCCAGTGACTGTGTGTTTCTGTAAAGAATAAATATGTTTTACATATTGAAGAATGAGTGGATGTATAATTGTCTGGATGAAGGATTTAGTAGGTGCGTGACTGAGTGAGTGATTAAATGTGTCTTACTAAATGTATGGGTTAGTGACTAAACTGTCTGAATGTGTGCATCAGTATGTCTGTTGTTGTGTAAGCTGCTGCATGTGTTGATCAGTAGCTATATGAGTGGCTATATGGGTTATTGATTGGTTGCCCAAGTATTTGAATGGGAGACTGAGTGTGTGTGTGGGTGGATGGGAGGTGTGTGACTCTGTGCATAGATGTGTGAGCAGTTGATTCACTAGGTGTATGAGTTCAAGAGTGCAATTGGAAATAGCTATATGGGCGGTTGACTGTGTGCATGGGTGTGTTGGTGAGTGAATGGATATCTCAGTGTTACATGTCCAAGTAAGTACATATGTAAAACACAGTGCATGTGAGAGTTGGCATATATAAATGACTATACATGAGAGCCAGTGAATGTGCGAGTGGCTGTATGGATCATTGTGTACTTGTATCGGTGATTGTATTAGAGAGTAAGTATGTGTTAGTATATGTTTGAATAAGTAAGGTGTTGTGTGTATAACTGTATAGTTGAAGAAATGGAAGTGTGATTGATTATTTGCATGACTGACTAGGTGTGTGAGTAACTCCATGGATGAGTGGCAGTGTGTGAGTGTCTGCATAGGTGTATGAGTGCATATGATAGTGTTGTATTGATGAGTGACTGTATGTATGAGTGATTCTATGGGTGAATGAGTGAATGTGTGTGTAGACCTAGGAATCAGTGAGCGTGTATGTAGTAACTGGTATTGGTGTGTCAATGGTTTCAAGAATGGTAGTCTGTATTTAACACTGGGTGTATCAAAGGTTATATCAGAGTGTGTGGAGGTGCATCGTATTATCACATGAATGATATCATCAGTGATGTGATCAGTGATGTCAAATGAGATGTCATCAGTGATGTCATCAGTGATGTCATCAGTGATGTCACTGACCATGTCATGAATGATGTAATATGTGACATCATCAGCAGTGGATTGCGGGTGCGCGAAATATAGTTAGTACAACTAACTATATAGGAGCAATTTTAATGGTTTTTTAAATGCTAATTCCTAACTATATAAGGTCTGAAACCTATGGTTTTTTAAGTGAATTTGCAAGGTTTTTTAAATGCTAATTCCTAACTATATAAGGCTTGAAACCTATGGTCTTTTCAGTGAATTTGCAAGGTTTTTTTTATGCTAATTCCTAACTATATCAGGCGTGAAACCTATATTTTTTTCAATAAATTTCAAAGGTTTTTTAAATGCTAATTCTATTAGCGGATAACGCTTATATATGTTATTATCCTTCAGGGACCACCTGAGCAGCCTCTTGTTTCTCAGGAGAAGTGAGGCACAAGAGAGCACAAAACAAGAGTGGAAAACTCGAAAAGGGGGCAGGGTGGAGACCCCCTGGCCCCCTAGCCCTTCTCTGGGGGTCCCAGAAGGCCCACCAAGTGCAAAAAATAAAACATTTTTTAAAATCGCGGGGTACGCGCACGGTACGTGTACCGTACGCGTACGGTGCGAGTACCCCGCGATTTTTTTGAATTTTTTTGTTGTCCTTGGGGGTCCTTTTGGGACCCCCTGAGAAGGGCTGGAGGGTTGGGGGGTCTCTACCCTGCCCCCTTTTCGTGTTTTCCACTCTTGTTTTGGGCTCTCTTGTACCTCAGTTCTCCTGAAAAACAAGATGGTGGCCATCACTTCCTGGTTTGGACAGTTTGGAATGTTGACAGTCGACTGCCAGCCAATCAGAAACTCGCTCGCGCACGTAAGGGTACGCGCACGATCACGTACGGTACGCGTACCGTACGCGTACGGTGCGCGTACAGTGAGCGCATATAGATATATAATTTGCTCAAATTCAATTTTCTCAACAACTATTCGAGGGATTTTCACTAAATATAGAAAAGGCACTACTGCATACCTGTCCCTACCATTTTGCCAAGTTTAGTGTAATTCGTTCAGCCGTTCGGGCTGTAGCCGTGTCTAAAGGTCCCATAGAAAATGCCATTTGAAAATTTTCAAATTCAATTTTCTCAAGAACTACTGGAGGGATTTTCACCAAACATAGCAAAGGCACATCTGCATACCAGGCCCTACCATTTTGCCAAGTTTGGTGTAATTCCATTCAGCCGTTCGGGCTGTATCCGTATCTAAATGTCCCTATGGAAATTAAAATGGGGAAAACACGTTTTGGGACCCCCCCTTTCGGTCCCCGCTTTATGAATCCCCTGGAAACTTTCAGGGAAGGAGCGGAGCCGAGCTGGCCAAAATTCTGGAAAATTACACACAGATTCCTCAATCAGCGCCAAAGTTATTCCCAATAGAATGTTGAGCACATATAGATATATAATTTGCTCAAATCAATTTTCTCAACAACTACTGGAGGGATTTTCACCAAATATAGAAAAGGCACTACTGCATACCTGTCCCTACCATTTTGCCAAGTTTAGTGTAATTCCGTTCAGCCGTTCGGGCTGTAGCCGTGTCTAAAGGTCTCATAGAAAATGCCATTTGAAAAATTTCAAATTCAATTTTCTCAAGAACTACTGGAGGGATTTACACCAAACATACAAAAGACACTGCTGCATACCAGTCCCTACCATTTTGCCAAATCTGGTGTAATTTCATTCAGCCGTTCGAGCTGTAGTCTTGTCAGAATGTCCCTATGGAAATTAACATGGGGAAAACACGTTTTGGGACCCCTTTTTTTCTCGGCCCCCGCTTGACGAATCCCCCCGAAACTTTCTGGAAAAGAGCGGAGCGCAGCGAGGCAAATTTAAGGAAAATTACAGGCAGATCCCTCAATCTGCGCCAAAGTTATTCCCAATAGAATGTTCGAAATTTCCTATGGTAACTAGGTCCGAACTATATATACCTACTGGCGACCGCCAGTAGGTAATATATATATATGTATGTATATATATATATATGTACATATATATATATATATATATATATATATATATATATATATATATATATATATATAATTCCACCAATTGTCCTGTTACAGAAGGAGCGCTGGTCAGTTGGTGCCGTCACTGGGATCAGAGCAGTATCCCGTTTAATTTTTTCCACAAATAAGACAGTGAAGGCACTCCATTCGGTAGTAGTTCAAAGTTCTTTATTCAAAACTGTGTTCGCGTACGCGTTTCGAACCAAAGTTCTTGTTCACGTCAGTTTCTTACAGTTTGTCCCTCATCTCTTTCTTTATTTATACTATTGTTCCATGCAGTGTATTGTGGGATATGTGGTTTGTGGTGGTTATAGGTTAATATTTCACCCAATTTTATATGTGCCCGATTTGTTTACAATTATACATGTCAGGGAGGTTGCTTCTGTGTTGCTAATAACTTTATTCTTTGCATCTCGTATATGCAATATGAATTATGTATGTATGCTCTCTGCTTGATTAGTTTTGGCAGACGCATTTGCGTTGTGCGGGCTAAACATGAATCACATGAGGAAAATCAGAGAACTAATTCTTCTCAATAGATACAGACACACAAGAAGTAAATAACAAATAGTCGCACATGTATAATTACATATTCACCAGTCACATAACACCATGAAACCATCAAATTAAAACTGTGGATAAGTGGTAAAAGGGCACTTAGCCCGCACAACGCAAATGCGTCTGCCAAAACTAATCAAGCAGAGAGCATACATACATAATTCATATTGCATATACGAGATGCAAAGAATAAAGTTATTAGCAACACACACGCAACCTCCCTGACATGTATAATTGTAAACAAATCAGGCACATATAAAATTGGGTGAAATATTAACCTATAACCACCACAAACGACAAATCCCACAATACACTGCATGGAACAATAGTATAAATAAAGAAAGAGATGAGGGACAAACTGTAAGAAACTGCTGTGAACAAGAACTTTTGTTCGAAACGCGTAGGCGAACACAGTTTTGAATAAAGAACTTTGAACTACTACCGAATGGAGTGCCTTCACTGTCTTATTTGTGGAAAAAAAAAAAAAATATATATATATATATATATATATATATATATATATATATATATATATAATTACCTACTTGCAGTCGCCAGTAAGTAGTTATAGTTAGGACCTACTATCCATAGGAAAAGTGTTTTTTCTTTTACCAATAACTTTAGCGCCGATTGACTAATCTTTGCGAAGTTTTTAAAACTCGTGGGGCGCTCAGGTCCTCTCCTGTCTTGAAAGTTTCAGGGTGATTCGGCAAGAAGGGGCCGAGAAAAAAGGGAGGTCGCCAAACGTGTTTTCTCCATGTTAATTCCCATAGGAAACTTTAGACACGGCTACAGCCCGAACTGCTTAACGGAATTACACCAAATTTGGCAAAAGGTAGCCCATGGTTCAGAAAGAACTCTTTTGTTAAATGGTGTAAATCCGTTCAGTAGTTGCTGAGAAAATCCAAATAAAAATATTGATATATAGAGGCGTGGTGGATCTGTGCACCCTTCCGATCACGAGTTGCATTATAATTGGCTGTCATCACTCCAAACCAGGAAGTGTTGGCAGCTATCTTTTGCCTCAGAACTGAGGCACAAAAAAACAGAAAAACTAAGGCGCAAAACAAGAAAAGGGGGCAGGATAGAAACACCCTTACCCCCTAGGCCTGCTTAGGGAGTCCCATAAGGACCCTAAGGTCCCAAAAACATATATTTTTTTAAAACACAAGATGCGCAGAGGATCTGTGGATCCGGCCACGAAAATAAAAAAAAGTGAAGCACTGGCTCCCGCGCTTCATTATTCACTGTTCCCGGGTGGCCCAAGTCCCGGGGCCATCTCAAAAAATATATTCCCGGGGGCCCAGGGTGACCCCTGCAGCCCTGGGGCCGCCACCCCCCAGGCCTTTCTATATAACTTAGCAGGGAGCACACACACCCCGTCGCCCTGTGAACCGCCACCCCTGAGGTTTCTTTTTTAAATGTATGGGGGGCCTCAAAGGCCTCCCCAAGCCCCAGGGACCACCACCCGCAAAGATTTCATTAATCATTGTGCGGGCCACGCGGCTCACCCGCAGCCCCGGGGACCGCCCATCCCCAGGACACTGCTGTTTGTTAAGACAGGGCAGGAGCCTCGCGGCTCCCAGCCTGTCATAGCAAACACTGGTTTGGATTTTGGAAAAGCGAGCAGGAGACCTGCTCTCTCTTCCAAAATCCAAACTCTGGTGTCCCAATTATTTAATGAAAACATTTAGAATTTCATCACTCTCTAGGGAGTCCATATATTCACAGCAAACAATTCTGATAGAATTTTTCTCAGAACGCTCGATGAGATACCAAAGTTGATGTTTGGTATCTCATCCAATCTTTTAATTCATTTTTAGTCCAAGAAAGAAAAGACATCTTAAAAACCAACAAAACGCCCGTACGGATGATAACCACATTCAGTGCAGAAAATAACAAGCTTACACGAATCATGAAAAAACATTGGGGTATTCTAAGACTGGACCCCTCCCTATCAGAAATCATTGGAGACCATCCAAATATAACTTATCGACGGGCAAGATACATCGGAGATGGAATAGTACACAGTCACTTCCAAGATATTCCAAATAAGATATGGCTACAAAGGGAAAGCTTTTGGCTGTGTAAAAACTGCAAAGTCTGCAAAATAGCAAGCCCAAGAAAAGAAATTGAAATAAGAAATGGTAGTAAATGGAAAATAAATCAACATTTTACCTGTAAGAGTACTTTCGTAATATACATGGTGGAATGCCCATGTCAAAAGCGATATATAGGGAGCACAATCTTCAAGGTGAAGAAAAGAATCTTAGAACATGTCCGTGCAATAATTCACAAAGATCGCATGGATGCGGTTGCAAGACATATGGAGAAGGAGCATAACAGCAATTGGGGACACTGAAATATTGGGCCCTGGAACAAATTCCTGCAAGTGAAAGAGGAGGAGACCGAAAGAAAGTCTTAAGACAAAAAGAATCTAAACATATCATGAGATTCAGAATCCTGGACCCCAGAGGGTTAAACCAAAATACAAGAACTTTATGCACATCTTTATTAGTAACTGAAAGAACTTAAAAACTCCGCCACCATGAAATTTGCTCACTGGAGGGCAAGAATGAAAGACTAAAAATGAATTAAAACATTGGATGAGATACCAAGCATCAACTTTGGTATCTCATCGAGCGTTCTGAGAAAAATACTGTCAGAATCGTTTGCTGTGAATATATGGACTCACTAGAGAGTGATGAAATTCTAAATGTTTTCATTAAATAATTGGGACACAAGAGTCCATGAAATGAAACTGCCTAACTATCAAACTGTTATTTTAAATGATCACAGCACGCATGTTATTAAATGCACTTTAATTTTGAAATGTACATGTTTTGTAAGCACTAAAAAAAAAACACTATAACCACAATGCACTTCACTGATAAACAAGAAGTAACTGTGTGCTTAGAGACATAAAAGAAGTCTGTCTCATATGATGTATATCCTGTGAGCAAGCCTTATGTAAAGGCGAAACGCTTTGGGTAGAACAAGCTTGCGAATAAAGCTGCTTTAATTTCCAAACAACACGAGTGGGTGCGTTTTCGAAAAACAATCGTTGGGTTGTACTCTGGTGTAAATATATATATATATATGTAGCTTTTATATGTATATATATATATATTGTATATATTGCCAAAACACCTTCCGAAGGAAAGAATCTATATATATATATATATATATATATATATATATATATATATATATATATATATATATATATATATATTTGTGTATATGTATATATATATATATATAGATAACTTTTTCTAGCACTTTATTTTTGTACTAGCAGCCCGTCCCGACGTTGTCCGGGTATGAATTTCTGCCTGCCAGTAGTATATTGTTTTGTGGGATTTTGTTTTGATAGCATTTCTTATCTGTGACAGGCCTGTGAAACGATCAGATTCACAGTGCACTGCTGATGCACTTAAGAGTGCGCGTTCAGTAGTGTGTGAACTCGAGTTTCCCTACTTTATTTTTCCTTGCAATATTATATAGCGCAAACTCGACAACATGGCATGAGCACAATTTACATTACAGAAGTACACATTCATTTGTGGTAGGCACGGGGAGACAAAGTGATTTGCCTGGAATCACAGGATGTTGAGCTGATGCCGAGATTCGAACGTAGCTCCCCAGCTCTAAAGTTCGCAATTCTAGAACTTGTGGCGGGAGGTGTGTCTAAAAGTGTATGTCGTTGATGGCCATCAATGAGAGAGACCTGTGCATTTTTCAAATCGGTGGTGAAAAAATATGAGTATGTTGCTGGAGGTGTGGGCCGCCGTGCCACCAATGAACTTACCGGGGGAGGGTAAACACCGATTATTCCGCAACTTTCTTTCCGCATACCATCACTCCGCATACTTTCATTACGAAAGTACCATGACTCCGAAATGCCATTATAATGCATGGCCTTACATTTTATATGCTTTTACCACGCATACATTTACAACGAAATTTGTTGTAAATGCATGAACGGTAAAAGCATGTTTTTTTTTTATTGTTTGGATAAGGGAAGTATGGCTATAGGGGTATATGTTTTGGGGTACTGAGGTATATGTTTTGGGGTGTTTGGGTATTTTAAGGGTTCAGATATAGTTTTGGGTTATGGGTTACAGGGGTATTTTTAGGGTTCAGGGCTTGGGTTTGGGGTATAGGGGTATTTTTAGGGTTCAGGGGTAGGTTTGGGTTTTGGGGTACAGGGGATTTTTAGGGTGCAGGGCTAGGTTTAGGTTTTGGGGTCTAGGGGTATTTTTAGGGTTCAGGGGTAGATTTGGGTTTTGGGGTACAGGGGTATTTTAAGGGTTCAGGGCTAGGTTTGGGTTTTGGGGTACAGGGGTAATTTAGGGTTCAGGGGTAGATTTGGGATTTGGGGTACATGGGTATTTTTAGGGTTCAGGGCTAGGTTTGGGTTTTGGGCTACAGGGGTATTTTTAGGGTTTAGGGATAGGTTTGGGTTTTGGGGTACAGGGTATATTTATAAGGTTAAGATGGGTTAGAGCTTAAGGGTGTTGGGGTATTTTAAGAAATAAGGGTGGGTTATGATTATGGGGTGCAGGGGTATTTAAAGGGAGCAAGGTGGACACCCGGAGCTGGAATGTACAGAACCTGGGAAGAAAAAACAATGAAATATTGGGCTCACTTTTTTTCTGTAATCCCGCGCCCCGCACGCGCCCACGCCCCCAGCACACGCCACAGCACACGATATGAGACATGGCGTGAAGGGCAGAACGTACCACATGCCCCTAGCATTTGTCACGCCCCCAGCACATGCCCACAGCACAACGCAGACACGCCCACAAGGGACTACTTTGCTGGCACGGTTCTTTTACCCTTTAAATGTATATGGTGGGCGTCTGCATAGCCTATGTCCTTCTGCTGCAACTGCCCTTTCCAACGCTGTATTGGGTGTTGTGATTGGTGCTGTGGTTCCTGAGATTACCCGCCTCAAATGTTTGGGCTCTCTCTTTATTGTATTAGTATAGATACATGCTTAAGGATTATTGCACATTAGTATGCATTTTAAATGCTCTGCTAGCTTGTTATCCTGTATTGTCCATTGCACATTTAGCCTGACTGTTGTTATGTTATGTTTATTTGTATAGCGCACCAATCATCTGTGAGGGTATCAAGGTGGTTTGCAGGTGGTTGGGCGGCAGTCTCACTGGTGAGTATATTGAAAGAGCTTGATCTTACGCTTCTTGTGGGATTCAAGAAGCAATGAGAAGGCTCTGAGGTGAAGTTGAAGGCTGTTCCATGCTTTGGGGGGAATGTAAGATAATGCGTGGCCTCCAAGTTTGGTTGTGGATGTGGGGTACGTGTGCTAGAGTGAGAGTCCGGCTGAATGGAGGTGCCTGGTTGGTTGGTGGAAGTGTACATGGAAGTGGATGTGGCTATTGAGGTAGGCTGGACCAATGTTGTGTAGTGCTTTGTATGTGTATGTGAGAACTTTGAACTGAGCACGTTTGTATATGGGGAACAACTGTAGTTCTCTGAGGTGTGGAGTGGTATGTGTGCAGCAAGGTAGGTTGAAGAAGAGTCTAGCTGTGATGTTTTGGATAGTTTGGAGTCTGTTCAGGAGCTTCTTGGGATTCCTGCTTTGAGGGCAATGCTGTAGCTAAATTTGCTGGTGATCAAAGCTCGCATGACTGTGTGACTGGTGTTCTCCGGTAGCCACATGAAGAGCTTTAGCGGTATCCTCAGGGTCTTAATGCAAGTGGAGGTCATTGTATTTACCTGGGTTGTCATGTCAAGCTTACTGTCAAGAATGATTACTAAATGTCTGGGATGAGTCGTGGGGGTAGGTGTGGGACCGAGGTCTGATGGCCACTAGGTAGAATCTCAGACATAGGTTTTCATTCTGATGATCACCACTTCAGCTTAGTATGTGTTGAGTTTAAGCAGTTGGATCTCATCCAGGCGGTTACCAAGGTCATGCAGTTGGAGATGTTGCTTTTTGTTGTGGGGGTCTTGCCTGACAGGGAGTTTATCAGTGTCTGTCAGGGAGAGTATCAGTGTCCGACAGGATGAGTATTAGTTGACTGTTCAAAGAAGCATAGCCTTGTTCTGAAGCTGGTTTAGCTAAGTGTGAACCTCAGATTTATTGAAGTCTGCATTTTACATTAGCTCGTACCATCTTTATTTCAAGTCCTTCTCACATTTTTCTCACGAGAAGAGCCATGGATCTGCATATTGATGTGTATGTGGAGTTTCTATTCTATCATGTGTTCTGTTCTCTGCTTATTGAATAGAGGACGTTTTATATAAGTAACGTGAAAACGTATAGGATTTAGAATTATGAGCTCCAACTGCTCAGATAGTGGAGTGCTGGTCCGTTAATATTGCAAATTCCACTTTGTAAAAATGTTTTTGCTCGCCAGGTATTTTTGCATTAAACGTGTTACACTTCTATGGAGTTTCCTGACCGTCTGATTTATTTTACATTTGTGTTCCAGATAGTTCACTCAGGACCGCTTCTAGATTTCCATGTGATTGCCTGAGCCACTGTCATGACCTGACAGTGTGGGCAACTGACAGTAGGGCGTTAGGACCCTGTGGGTCCTCAGGCAGAGTGACCAGGTCACCGGACACCAGATCCGGTGGCGAGACAGCAAAGGGGACAGACAATGACTAGGAGATGGACGAGGACGGATGTGCTGACCAGCAGCTGCATGAGGTGCTGACCAGCAGCTACACGATATGCCAATAAAGAAAATGTTAGACTAACCTGCGTCATGTGTTTGGTGTAACTCCCGGCGCACACGAAGAACGCGACAACTGGTGACGAGGGAAAGTGACGAACGACGCGTGGATAATGGAGTGAACAATCGATGGCTGGAGTCACACCAGGAGTCCACCCTGGAAGTGTACGAGACACAAGAAAGACTGCCCATTGAGCAGCGATGCAGGAGCCCACCCCGACTGCCACCGGTGAAGACCAGCGCGGATGCGGTAAGCGCTGAGAGATAGGGGAATGATTTGAGAAGGCTGGCGCGAGCCATCGCGAGAACGTCGAGAGTCTCGACGGCCGTGCTAGAATGAGGCAAGCTGAGCCAATGGGCATTGAGAACAGCAGTGGCGGCCATTTTAGGAACAGGCATCGCGATTATGAACGCGAAATTGCGCGAGAACAGCGGTGGCCATCTTAGATCAGGAAACAAGGATTGACAACAATGGAGCGGCCGTTTTAAGGCCAATTAACGTCGAAAAAGAAGGAAATGAAAAAGAAAGGACAACAAGAAGCTAGAAATAAACAAACTAAAAGCAAAACTAAGGAGAACAAAGGGGCATAATAAGGACAGAAAGAACAAAGATCACCAAAGTAGTGGGAGAACGACGGCAGACATTTTGAATGGGACATTCAAGAAAAGATCATAGGAAACAGCAGAGCAGCCATTTCAAAGCCAGGAAAAGGGCAAATAAGCAGAATAACATAAGAAAAGGTGAATTAAGGAGAACGCGAGCAATAAAAAGGAATAAAGGAGAAAAGACAGGAAGAAAACGAAGATAAGGAAGAAAACGAAGATAAGCACGGAAAACGTCTGAAAAGAGAAACAAAGGAAAATAAACGTTTTGAGTGAAGAATAAAGGATAAACAAAGCGCAAAAGGGCGCACAAGTGGGAAAAGGATTCAGAAAAGGGGGTGGTGATGAACAGAGTGTCTGAATAAAGCAGACAACTCTTACCCAGTCCAAAGATCAGGGCTTGATCCATCACCGTTATTTATCTCACTGCCCCATCCCAGCTCAGAACCTGGCTATATGCAAATCAGTCTGTCCCTGGCCCAGTGCATCATGGGAACAGGGCAGACTAAACTACCAAGCCAATTCTTCACCAGAAAGGAGACAAGCTACCAGTTTCTGGCATTTCAGCCGTCTTCGGCCCGGCTTGCTTGAATCCTGATGGAGCAGTGAGAAAGGGACTCATGTCTGAGTATACCCTGCCACACCTATAGTGGCCAAAAACGATTCAGAAAAGGGGGTGGTGATGAACAGAGTGTCTGAATAAAGCAGGAAAAAGAGCAATAAGACAAAGGAAGAAGATGGGGCAATAAGAAAAGAGAAAACCAAAGAATAATAAGTAAAACAAAGAGAAAGGACATAAACAAAAAGGACAAATCGAAAAAGAGAAACAAGAAAAAAATATATATATAAGAAAGAAGCAAAAGAGAGTGGAAGAAGCCAGAGAAGGCTAAATAAAAGACAGCAAAGAGAAATAACAAAGAAAAGAAACGAAAATAAATGGAACAAAGCAGAACAACAAAGAGAAAAAAAAGGACAAAGATCGCACAAGGACAAAGAAAGAGCAAAGGAGAAGTTACAAGGCAATAAAGAAAAGAAGAAAGAAGAGAAGTAAAATAACGAGGAAAGAAGGGACAAAGATCACCAAAGAAACAAGAAAGAAGAAAGGAGAACACGAAAGAAAAGAAAACAAAAGGAAAGACACAAACATAAGAAATAAGTCGCAGGAAAGACGTAAATATAAGAAAACAAGGAAATAAAGAAGAAAAAGACTAGGAAAGCCCAGAAGAGGCCAAATAAGAATTGTGTAAAAATAAAGAAAAGAAAGAAGGACAAATGAGAAAGAAGTAAAAATAAAGGAAAAGCCAGAGATAAGGCTAAATAAAAGACAGAAAAGAGAAATAACAAAGAAAAGAGGGACCAAGACCCACAAAGAAACAGGAAAGAGAAAAGGGGAACATAAAAGAAAAGAAAACAAAAGGAAAGACACAAAGACAAAGGAAACAAAATGGGTAAAAAAGAGTAAAACGAGAGGACTGAGGCGCAGGAGAAACCGCAGCAAAAAGAAAGGACAAAGACATACAATGAGCAGAGCGGACAGGCACCACCAAGGAAGATCAAGGCAAGAGGCAAGAGGCACCGCATGGCCAGAACCAATGGTGGTGAGACAGAAACAATATCGATAATCGGACAACCGGTTCTCCAAAGACTCACTGGCGGTGACCAAAGTGAAAGGATCGATGATGACGGCTGCCTCCGACCAACAATGAACAACAAGAAATAGCTCGCATTTCAAGGAGCTGGAGGCGGAGGAAGAAGAAATGGCAGCGGCAACTGCAGCCACATGGAAGGAGGAGGATAGAGGACAAAGAAGCGATAGAGACACAAGATCACGAAGGACATGCAGTAAACAACAGACACTCATTGAAGAGATGTAGAGTGACAAGTACTCTCTCTCTCTCTCTCTCTCTCTCTCTCTCTCTCTACCTCTCTCTCTCTCTCTCTCGCGTTCTTTCACCTCCATCAAAATAACTGTGAATGAGGACTTTAGTGAATGTGTCACGAACATTTGTTTGCAACAAGGGGGGAGATGTCGTGACCTGACAGTGTGGGCGACTGACAGTAGGGCGTTAGGACCCTGTGGGTCCTCAGGCAGAGTGACCAGGTCACCGGACACCAGATCCGGTGACAAGACAGGATAGGGGACAGACAATGACTAGGAGATGGACGAGGACGGATGTGCTGACCAGCAGCTGCACGAGGTGCTGACCAGCAGCTACATGATATGCCAATAAAGAAAATGTTAGACTAACCTGCGTCATGTGTTTGGTGTAACTCCCGGCGCACACGAAGAACACGACAGCCACGATAAAGGCACCTCTATATTACTCTTCTGAAGTCACATGTTCGCTTGGCTTTTTAGGTGTTGTTATTCTCTGAAACTATTTTTTTTTAATTGCCGTGCAAAGTACAAGGCCCGTTACATCGTCGTCATAGCGCCCGTATTCTTCGCCAAACATAATATACGCACCACAAGAGCTTACACTATCATTATACAACACGACTTTCCCTGCACAAATATAGAAATAACTGCTCCTGGCACTTCAAATCTGCTCTCATGTAGGCAGAGCTGGAAAGGGTTGCACCACTTCCACTGAAAAAGTTTGCATTACTCGCAGGTGGGTCCATGTGTGCCTGGCTGACATTCCGAGCATGTGCTGTGATAAAGTTAAAATCTCAGTTTTTCGTGAAATGTGAGCTTTTACATATTTTGGAGTTGTCCACTTTTATATATTTATTTGAGCTGCTTTTATGGCAAATGTTCCCTTTCTGTCTCCGTAGCTGGATGGGTCATGAGCGGTGTGCAGGCTTCTCATCTGTGTATAGCTATCCACACTGCCCCTCGACCTCCATTAGAACAGATAAGATGTTGTTCATTGGCTGTGCTGGTGCCTGCTCCTTCCGTATGTCCTCCTTCCCTTGCACTTCCATCCATCCAGTCCTTCTCCCCCAGTCCTATCTAGTGGTTCCCTATTACTTTTCCCTTTAGTGGTCTAATGACAGGGATGGTTGATGCCTCTTCCCCTGGTTGCCTCCCTCCTCCACTCTCAGTGTTCCAGTCCTCTGTTGTTTTTTCTCCACTCGCTCCTCCAGTCTACTGGTCACCTCTTCACTGCGTTTCCCTCTCCTTTCTCCGGTCCCTCCTCCCGTGACTCAGCCGGTTCCATTTGGTCCCCTTGCCCGGCCTTGCTCAGAATGTCCTGGAGCACTTGCACGGATATAGCTCACTCTCTCCTCTGGCCCTGCCCCCTAGCATCCTAGCTCCTTTCCCTTGTATCTCCTGATGCTCTATTTCTTCCTCAGGTCACCTACCCTTTGGCTCGTCTTCAATCCAAGCCTCCTGTTATAGTACTACACGGTGGCTCTTGGCGTGACATGTCCTTGAGCTGCTGCTCCTTCCTCCATCTGCCTTACTTCAGCACCCATTCTCTGGTCCAGAGTATCTTCTAGATTAACTTTTCCTCCAGAAGTCCTTGGTCTATTTAAGTGCTTACTTATTCCCCCACACCACCCTTCATCTACCCATTCTTGACCTTGCTGCAGTTGCTTCGTCCTTCCCCTGATTCCTTGCTCCGGTCCCACCCTCACTCAAGCAGCAACTTACTCCTTGCGAACACTGTTTTAAATGGTGGATGCAGTAGCTCCCCATCAAGCTGCTCTTTCAATCTCTGGCTCAGCATCTAGGAACGCTCAAGCGCCTGGGTTGATCCCGGAAAGACAACTCTGCTTCACTGCTATCCTTCAAACGAACATGCAAAGTTGTTATCAGTATTTCTCGGAGAATAAGACAGAGTTTTGCCTCGTCTGTGCTCCCTGTCTTCAATGCCCTGGCAGAATATGCGAGAAGTCTTTAGCCAGAATATTTTTTTCTTCATGGCGCGACACAGCAGATCCTGGACTCACTGGGGTTTCTCATTTACCCAGTTTGGGTCATGCCACATGGGCCTTCTTTGCATAGGCGGCAGGCACGGATCAGAGGTAGGGGGCGATTTGGACACGGGGAAGCTGGTATAAAGAAAAAAAATTAAAATGTAGTTTCTCGCCTCTTCCTTGCCGTGTCTCTCCTCCATAGTCCTCCCTCGCTCGGCCTCAACCGGAAGCACACCCAGGCTCCCAGTCAGCCAATCACAAATCTGATAAAGCAGCATTGTGATTGGTCTGAGCGCAGTATTTCGGCGCTCAAATGATGACTGGAGGCCTGGGCATATTCTTCATGTAGTCTGCAATGCAGGCCAGACCCCCGAATGTAGTGACATGGCGTTCTGACTTGTTAAAATGGGGCAAAGCGGAAACTGTGGCCCTGCGTAGGGAAGAGGAGAAAGGACTCGGTACATATCCTATAGCGCAAGAATGGGAACAAATGTTGATAGAGATGGAGGATTTAGACCTAGAGCTTTCACAAGGAGACAACACATGATCGTACACACGGAATGTAGAATAATAACGAATGCAGATGCAAATGCAAGATACACAGGTTAACCAAGCCAAATACTGAAACATTTTCTGAACAGAATAAACTCAATATACCGAGAATGCAGAGTGTACACAGGGGAACGGCCAGGAGACAGGTAAGGGGGAGGGAAGGGGCTGGGGGAAAGTTCAATACACAGGCGATACCGTAATTTGAATGCAAAACATACATGTTATAGCAGAATGATAACCTGGAAGATATAAGACGAGATGAAAAAGAAATCTATGAAAATCAATACGCCAACAGTTAAAGTTTAGAAAAAGTGAAAAGACTGATAGAATGTACATTGATTGAACGCAACATGTAATGATTGATACAGTCAAGAAAAAAGAGTTTAAAAAAATGTAGTCTGCAATGCAGCCTGCATAGAGAAAATGCAAAGTGCGCAAAACTGTTTTGGGTGGCCCAAGAGTGCCGGCCAAGCAGTAATTCCACACTGAGGAGGGTGCTACCTACCACTCCTCCCCTCCCACCACCCCCTGACGCACATCTGCATAAGTAGGAGAAAATAAAATGATAATAACCTGAGTTTTTATTATTTGATTTTTAAGTTGTTTCACTGCAAAAAAAGCAGTGGGGTGATGCTCCTCCGCCTTAGTAGAGAAGCTGCCACTGCGCTTTTATTTCCTCTGGGAACTTTGGCCAAGTAAAATAAAAGAATGTTCATTTTCACTGTAAATGGGGAAAGCAGATATGCGGACACTTAAATGCAATGTTGGGTAAAGTACTATGACTGACTGTACTTCTCACACTTGACATAAGAGAGCTGAGAGATGCCCATAGTACATTACAGTAAGCAGTGGTTAATTTGTAAACAAATAAGTGCCCGGGCTCACATCAGAGAGATTTGAATATCGATAATGAATATCAATTCTATCTGAGACAAGACTAAACTGATATAGGAGTGTAGAGAAATATTGTACCACTGAGAGTAATGGATAGTCAGGCTATGAATATTTTGGACACATACTACATACAGTATATATTGGCCTAGAGACTGTTACCGGTTTGTTAATTGTTAGTAATTATTTTGGTATAAACAAGTAGAAGGATGTAAAATAGGACTGAGAACACATGTACAAAATCATGACTTTTGTATTGTTTTAATTTACAACGAGTGAATTTACATGAATTATGGAATCTGTTTATTTGAAATTGTTAGTTACTTGTAATTTGTGCAAGCTTGTATATATGTGTAAAAGGGGATATTTATGCTACTGAAAAGTATAGTACACGACGTTAATATTCATGTATATAGCCATCACCATATCAGATTAAGGTTGATTTATGAATTATTGTGATTCTCTGGCAGACGTGCATGCACGTACACCCCTTTACTAACTCACTTCTTTATCCTACAAAAACCTAACCATCCTTATATTGGACTTCCAACTCTATAAACTATCTGCTAATACTTAATAATTGGAAACTCAACTTATCTTTCCTTTACAAATGATGCTCCTGAAAAGCACTACAGATAAATTTGATATGTAGTGGGATAATAGATTTAATGGTTGGTGAACTAAAGTTGATGATAATTCGGATCGAGGGTTGCTATACACCTGTAATAGAGTGTTAGTGGCAAGGAGATTGTATTATCGGTAAGAAATGTTGGCTCGTGATTATAGGAAATAGTAATTGTACGCATAATTATGACTCTAGAGTGCATTATAAGATGGCGCCCAATAAAGTGCAGGACATGGAGGTAACTATAGTAGACGCATATACAGAATGCATGATCCGGAATTATTGACACAGAATTATATCTCGGATCTTAGAATAATGTTGAATCATATTATTGCGGTATGGTGAATATAGCGAATCGGGGATAAAGTAGCCTTTTACTTTGGAATTAGGCAGAGAGAGAAGATTTTGCCTTAAACATGCTACAAGATGGCGCCTATTGTTAATCAGAATGAATAGGCACTTAAAGATGGCGCCCGTGTAGAACGCTGTACTGAGTAGCAGGGATAAGTGCTACCGGGAACGAGGTAAGGAGACTGCCGCTCTCGATTGTTCTATCATTTATGACCTATACTTGTATAAGTATGGTCTTTTATTAGGTCGCTTTTTTACTTCTGTTTAGGAGGAAGAGAAATACTTCTTCAAGTTGGGGTCGAAGAGGCACTTGACAAAGTTTGTAAAGGTGAGCTGACTGCCAGGTGGCTTGCTAGGTAACCGACAAGTCTACCATTTGTGATAATAAGGCTAATGTATTATTTTTCAGCAATACGAACAGGGAGAAACTCAAGGGAACCGAGAACCCCGAATACTTTATCGAGTTGGGGATGTAAAGATGTATCTATAGAATGAGAAGGTGAGCTGACTGTTAGACAGCTTATGAGGTTACTAAACAGTCTCATGAATTTGGTAATGAGACAAATGCATTATATCATTGTTTTATTGCAGAGATACTAAAAGGGAGTTGTACATGGATTAAGACCCCAAGTCAAGAAGTGGGATACTCCGAGGGTGAGTGCTTAAGCGAGAAATTGGTGTGTCGAAATGACCGGAGCTGGGCACTTTATAGAATAATATATATGATCTATCTTTACAGCATGATATAAATAATATTTGTTATAACGACTGAGAATATTGAACACAGGACCGCCAGATGTAAGGGTGAGTGTAGTTGTATACAGCAAAGAGATTTCGATATTAGTATTATATGGGAGTGAGTAATATCATGACTTATTTATGTTAATTAGATATTGGAGCAGAGAACTTGAGAACGAAGGAACCAGAAACGGGTGGAATTTGGAATGAACCTCATAACAGAATAAAAGAGGTAATGAACAGGGGATATCCGGATAATGTTACCCGAAAAGAAGTTAGGTTATTTGGGGGTAGTTAAAATGCAGGGTGGTGAGGACCACAGTGCAGAATCCTTGGCTAAGAGTGCCTATAGTGAATGTATAGTGAATTACATATAGGTGTCTATTTCTGTGTCAGAAGTCCGGTATGTTTTAGATTTGATATACAGATGAAGCTAGAGGAATCTACTACATTAGATTGAACCATGGAATAATAGGTGATTACTGAATTTTGTTGCATAGAATAAGGCATGCTACTCTCTTTTCCTCTTTTTACGTTTTAAACTTGTCTGACATGGGAATATAATCCTTTACACAACTTATGGGTGTATTGTGAACTTGGAGTGGTATTTCCTTTTTTTCCATTCTTCTCTAATTGAGACTTACACACAGTGTGGACTTGATATCTTTCTATACTGGTGTTTTTACAATAAAACTACTAACTATAAGCCATACGTAGGTCGTGGTATATTCATGGGAACTGTTTATTTGGTTACAGCCCTGAGGAAGTCACAGTGTTGTATAACTGCACGACGAAACACGTGTTGGCTGATGTATCGTGAACCTATGGTTGTGAAAAAAATTAAAATAAACACAGAAGAACCTTGATTGAAACATTTTGGACTTTTTACTGCAAGCAATTGAACTGTGACATTTGCCTATTGATTTGTGTCATTACCTTAAGTTAGTTGGATAATTGAGTGCTCTGAGGATATTGGTTATCAATAATACCATAGAATATGTCATGAGTGATATAATATGTGAGGACGCAAGCAGTGCATTGCTAGGGCGCAAGTTATAGTTACTTCAGTTAAATGCAAATGGTGAATTTTAGAGCTTAGTGGAAGATTTGCCTTGAGTAAACACTCCACTTTAATCTACGGAAATGCTGTGGGAAAATTGGATCTGGGGAAAAATAACTTGTACTTCAGCCATGTGCTGCATGGGGTTAACCCCACCCCTGGGCTGCCAACCCCCTCTACACACGGCCTTCAGCTGTGCTCTGCGTAGGGTTGACTGCAGGACTTGACCTACGGCCAGACCCTCATCCAATGCCCCCGCCAGCAGCTAACCCCTGTTGCGCATGTGCCTGTATGTGAAGGGGGTTGTTGAATGTGTCGGTGTAGTTGTTTGAGTTTGGGTGTTGCATGTGTTGTGTGTAGTCATCAGAAAGCACCACGGGCCCCAACCCCACAACAATTTTGTATCTCCTCTAAAATACAAGTGGACCACCCTGAGCGCCGCAATACCGTGGGTCCCCCAAAAAAAAACAATATTGTTCATTGGACCCTAAATCTGTTTTTTGTGATTTGGTGTAAATCATTTCAGCAGTGTTTCAGAAATTAAGGTTCACACTTTATAGATATCTGGATAGTTGAGATTGCTGGACTCTTGCAGGAGTAAAGTGGGCATGCAACTTCAGATAATAAAGTGATCAGATTGGATAAGGGAGCGAGATGCTCCTTGCGAGTCCCATGGAAGGTCGAGCTTCGATTGACTTGCGGTAGCATCAATAGAAATGATGCGACTGCCATTACAGGACACAGGGCCCGGGCCCTGTGCCCTGAAAATTAAAACAACAATAAGGTATATGGGGTAAGGTAGCAGACCCTAAGCCTGGGCCTTATGGAGTGGGTCCCAGGGGACCCATTCAGGGTCAAAGTGAATTTTGTTTTTTGAGGTACCACAATCCTGCGGTACGCCTACTGGAGCCAGCATGACCCACTTACTCCCACAAGAGCACAGGGGCCTGCACTGGTGCCTGCGCTGTCTCCTGCAGGAGTCCCGCAAGATCTGTAAATGATTTAAACAGAAAAGGGAGCATGAGTGTCTGTGGTAGGTTGGCCGTGTATGGGCGGTTGTCCTTGCAGCTAACCCACACAAAGTGCTGTCCAAAATCCATGCACAGCTGGTAGTGGCCACCTTTGTGGGTTGTGTGATGGCATGGCCTGAATATTAGTCTTCAGGTTAGTGTAAAAATAGGCATAAGGGTTTCAAGGTTTGATCTCATGGTTCCATATTTTACTTTTTTTCAAACATTTTTGGATATCACAGTAGGTCGGTACAGGATGGAGAAGTTGCCTGGACCTGCATTCTGGAGTTGGGGTTCATCTCCCTTTCTTGGGCAGAGTAAACTTTCCAAGATAGGGGGTTGGATTGTGGCTTCACATCTGCAGGTTATAAGAAGCTGCAAGGTTCTCGAGGAGTGTTAGGTTATGGTAGGTGCAGCAGGGCCGGATGGGCTAGAGCGGGCATCGGACAGTTCCCCGGCTGGAAGGGTGTGCTAACATGTGTAACAAGTGCTAGAGGTCAGAGAAAGTTTAGAGACACATACCTCCCCCAGCAGGCACACACATCCTTGCTATACCACTGAATGATGTCCTTAAGGCGCTCTCCGTCAGACAGCTGAAGAAAGCAAGGCTCGGAGTAAAAGTGTAATGGCTCAGACATGGCGTCATGGCCAGAGCTGACAACTTTGGAGCTGGGGAACCAGGTTCGAGTCTCGGTGTCTGCTCAGCATCTAATGATTCTGGGAAAATCGCCTAATCTCCCCATGCTTAACAAAAATGAATGTGTCCTTGTGTAAAATAACTGGTGCTCATGTAATGTTCTCCAATACCTTCAAGTCCATTGCGCTGTCTAAAAAAATCAAGCATTAATTAGATTCCTTTGACATTGTTGGCTTTCTGGTGTCTATGCAAATTTTGCAGAGATGGGAATTATGAGATGTGTGGTAATGAACTCTCTCCTAAAATTTGGCTGTAAGATATAGACGTTGGTCAAAATTGAGGATTCAAGGCAAACTATGGGGTGGATTTTCAAACATTTTGCCCTGGGTTAGTGTTACAAAAGTGGTGCTAAGCAGCACAAAATGTTTTTGGGGAATTTACTTTCCAGTTCAAAGCTTGTTTTGCAATGGAAAGTACCCTAAAAGTAACGCATAGCAGCGCAAAGAACTGCTTTGCGTTACTTAGTGCCAAGGGGCATTATATAGGTGGTACATGGGCGTTCCCATGTAACCACCCATGCCTTTTGCTGCAAAACTCTATTTACAAACACTTGTTAGACAAGGTTTAGCTCCAAAAGTTAACACCACTTCAAAAGAGGCACTATCAGGAGAAGAGTTTTAATTTCTCCTTTGTTTCCTACTTTGCATGCGTGCTGCACTGTGCGGCGCACAAACAAAGTGGAAAAAGCTTTAAAACGTGTCTAGGCATGGTATTTTGTAACGGAAGGATACTCATCCTGTACAAACCCTTTGCTAGACTCACGCGATGCACCCTAGCGCTATGGTGCTAAGGTGTGCGCTTGGCGCTCGGCAGCTGAAATTGGTTCTAGGGAGAGGGGAGAAGAGAGCCATATCTCTGAAGATATGGCTCTCTCTTGCTCCCTCTCCTTCACGCAACGCAGCACAGCATCTTTGGGTGCTGATTTGCGTGACTTTTTTGAAAATCTGCCCCTATTTCGTTAAAAATGTAAACGGAAATGGCTACATCACATAAATGCAACACAAGTCATGAAAAAAATTCAAAATAGGTTCTAAAATGCAAATTATTATTTGTACAATGTACATTGGGGAATTTATCGCCAAAGAGAAATTATTTTTAGATACCACAAACAAACTCCATGTAAACAGTCTTCTTTTCAATTACAACAGACAACACGAGATGAGTGTTTCCAATGCAAGTCCATGTTTAGGCGATCGTGAAAGGTCACTAGGGATCAGAACGGCATGGTCTAAATGGACAGATACGCTCGTGTCTTCCAGTACACTGGAAATTACTTTGCCTGCTGGAGGTTAAAAAAGATATCACTGCTTTGAGATTACAATTTCCATCTTGTCCTTCTCACTGCTCTTCAAGATGCCACTGGGAGCAAAACCAAAGCTGTCTTCACAATTAGTTAATGAAGACCAGTAACCAGGTGAATTTATGTTTCTATTTAGTCTTTTTATCGCTAGCTTTTTTATCCTGTGTGTGCACTTGGCAAAGGTGAGCACGTTCCTAGCACGCCATGAACCGTCAACACGAGAAAGGCAGCAGTGTGACCGAAGACAATTGTGCAGAGAGGGACAGGAACGGGCCAGGACTAAAATAGCAAGACTGTTTGAGAACATTAAGTGCTGAAGGCCATAACTGCAGGGGCTAGGATGAACAACTGCAGAGGAGCGGGAACAGTTCATATGGAAAAGAATGAACTGCAGGGGAGAAGTGAGTTTGAGAATTGCAGAGAAAACCCAGGACTTCTCAAAGGATGAAGGTTATAAACTGCAGGGAAGGTAGAGAGCAACAACCGGGAACTGATCAGGAATAGCTGCAAATGGAGGGCAACAGAACTGCAAAGAATAAAATGAAACATGAACTGCCAAAGAAAATAGTATCAAGAGATGACCTGAAAATCAATGAGATAGAGCGCACAGAAGGCTTAGAGCTGAGCATAAGGTGCTGAAGAGGGTGGTTAAGACATGCTGAGGTGAAAAAGCAGGGAAACGTTAAAACAATGACTGAACCTCTCTCAATATGGGTTTCACTGGATGAAAACGCCTGCTTATCAGATCGGAAGGAAAAACTCCAAGCCCATTCATGGAACCAGCTTCTCTTCCAGGATGCATGAACCACAATGTGCACACCAGGAACACTAGAACTCTAGATCTAAATAAACGGGATGAATTTAGGCACGTCTCTCTGAAACTCTCCCTGTTTGCTCCGCTCCTGATTAGCAATCCATTGTGCTATGCACATGTGGGTTCGTATCCCATCCTCTTCGCTAACTATGGGTGGAAAATCCGTTACGCTCGCGGATTTTGCGGATTTTCGGTAAATTCTCAATCCGCGAGATTCCCGAATTTCCCGCAAAATCCGCAAATTCGCACGCAGCGGATTTTTTTTCTTTGCGGTGTAAGTTCGCAATTGCGAACATGTAGGTGCGGCGGGCCGCAACAATCTCGCACTCGCGAAATTACAAAAATTGCAATTCCGCACAAGAAATCTACTAGCAAGCAGCATAGACCTTCTGAAAATGATTATTTTTATCTGAATAACTCCTCAGGTTGACATTTGCCTGCACTTTTTTAGATTTGAGGCCTTTTGATTTTCTTTGGATAACTTTTGGATTAGAAATCAACTTTCTCATATAAGCTTGGTGGGGCATTAAAGTTGCTGTAATGCTGCTCTGCAGAAAAACGAGTTTTGCAAAAGTGAAAGCAGGTTCAAAAGTTCAAACTCATCATTAGTAACCGTTCCCTGTAGTGCTTCCTGACAAGGGCCCCTCCAAAGTTCAGTTGCTAGTTGCAACAATTGTTCAGTTGCTAGTTACAACAATTGTATGACCCTGCTCTGACCCTCACAGCAGGCTCATAGAATAGCTGTAGGCCACAAAGGTCCTGGAAAAAAAAAATGCACTGCAACAGAAAGCAAATTACAGATAAGGATGCAGGTGCCAGACTGGAATTTTAAAACAGTGACACATTAATAAATCAACCCCAAATTAATTCATGTCAGTTGAAGCAGGCAGGTGTGCTTGCTTTTTCCCCCCTTAATCTACAGTGATGATGAACCAGAGGGTGGCATAAGGCATTGATGTACCAGAGGGTGGCATGGGTAAAACAGAGGGTGGCAGGGGTGAAACAGAGGGTGCTGGGAACCTATGCTGATGAACCAGATGTAGAAACAACATAATCGTGACCGTTGCGAGCCGACATGTAAGTTCGCGATTGCGAACTGTTACAAAATCCTCGCGAACTGTCAGAAATCCTTGCGAACTGGCAGAAATCCTTGCGAACACAAAAATAAAAATCTGCAAATTCGCGAGAATTCGCGGATTTTGCGGATTGCGAGTTCGCAAATTTGCAAAATTCGCGAACGCCAGATTCGCAAAATTCGCCCATGCTTACTCTTCGCCAAATTGTTAGAATAAACTGCTGACACAGGAAGTTAAAGAGAAGCTGTTTATTCTGTCCAGATCCTCAGGCACCAGCTGTCAACTGAGGCACACCAACGTTCTAAGGTGAGCTTCACCTCAACATTCTATGGTAGGGAAATACCAAGGCAGTGGGAAAGGAGGGGAGGAGCAGGGAGGGATAAGGGTTACAAGGAAGCAAGGGAGATACCAACTGTACATTATATAGTAAACATGTGTAATGACATTCCAAGGTTACAACACCAGGCTCTGGCTGTACCCGGTGCAGGCTGAGCGTCTCTGGGCGTGGGAGAGACAGAGCGTGTCAGCAACAAGCTATGGGGCACAATGGAGGCTCCACAGGGAGGGGGAACAATGTGTTTGATAATCACTTCCTTTTTACAGATGCCAACTCTGAACATGCAGTGCTTGAGAGGTAGAACTGAACACGAAAAATATACTGGACTCAGCGTGTCTTCTCTTTGCTCTGCGACAGACTCAGGTTGATAAGAATCTGTTGGAGGAGTGGCACGAGAGGGCTAGCTACTGTGGCTGTGAAAAAGGTCGGGAGAGGAGGTATTTGTTCAGGGCTGACAACGAGGCTTGGAGCACGATGCGTTCCAAGCCTCGTGTAATAATAAATTACAGAAAATTAAAATGGAGCCCAGCTGTAGCTTCAAATGCTGCAACAAGGGGGAACGTGATTATGTAAATGCCCTGTGCAGGGGAGATTAGGTAAACAAGCACAGGAAATTGATAAGAGAAGTACACCAGAGGAACAGGAGGAAAGAGGAAACAGTGTGTTTCAGCCAATAGAAACAGAGGAAACCTATGTGGCAATCACAGGAACCAATGAACAGCAATGAAAGCAAGGGGGCAGAATGTAGGCTCATTTAAGATATATTTAATACAAAAGATTTCTCTAGCAAGAGGTGTGGTTCAGTGGCCAAGGTGCTTGACTCCGGACCATGAGGTTCACAGTACGATGCCGACGGCAGGTTAACTCTCATTTGCTTATGCCCCGGATGTGCCTGCTGCATTAAACCATGGTCACCTTGAGAGAATGACAGTGGCACCAGGCCTGGCGTTGGTCCTTCAGAAGTGGCCTAAAAAAAGATTTCACCCCCCATCGGCGGTGCATGGCCAGTCCAGTCCTGGTTGCACTGTACATTAACCCCTTCCATGCTCATGACGGAACCGTTTCGTCATGGTTCCATTGGTTCTTTAGAACCTTCAGCACCGCAGCGGAATTCGCGCAGTGCTGAAGGGGTTAAAGGCTTGTATATACTACCCACAGACCCTGTCAGGCCCTAGTATTTGCAGAGGAGCACTATACCAGCAGATGATGCTACCCACGATCCCTCTCAGGGCTTAGAATTGCCATTGCAGTGTCTCCTACATACTGCCCATAATCCCTTTTTACTAAGACCTAACTTTCACAGGGAAGCCTTGTAGCAGGAGACATGTCAGTACACCATACTAATTTCTAGATTTCACAAGGGAGTACAACAAAGCCTTTTACCGCCATTCCTTTCCTATAGTAGCACTATGCTCAAGGAAACTTGTATAAACACCCCAAATACCCCCTTAAAAAACTCTAGGAGACTGAGAGTGCAATTTGATTGCATTGTTACTCCCATACATATTTCCCTCCATCCCTTGGGGCGCCATACCTTCATGTAGCAGCAGGTGATGAGCAGCAAGGGGAGCAGGTAGCCCACAATCAAGATGGCTGCTGTGTAGGTTTTCTTTCGAGCTCGGTCCTCCCACAGCTCCCAGCAGAAGGTGCTATTGGGTGCCTCATAGTAGTCAGTGACATAGGTTTGGTGTTGGGCCACAGGGGCAGCAATGAACAGCGACAAGGCCCAAGCCATGCCCATGCCCCAGGAGGCATTCCTTCGGCTGCGCACACACAAGGAGCGGCGGGCGTGCACCACAGCAATGTAGCGGTCAATAGACATGGCCACCAGAGTGAAGATACTCACCAACATGGTGACAGTGAAGAAGTAGTGCACAAACTTGCAGAGCAGCTCGCCAAAGACCCACTGGGGCAATGAATATATGGTAGCCTGAAAGGGCACACACAGGAGCAGAAAGGCCAGGTCCGCTATACTCAGGTTTAGAATCAGCATGTTCGTGACGCTTGATTTTCCTTTCTTGTTGCGGACCAGCACTGTGATCACCAGAGAGTTGCCAATAACCCCTATGAAGAAAACCATGCCAAAGATGATGGGCACAATATTGGCCTGAATGCCCATGCCATCAGGGGCGTGGCTGTGTGGTGCTTCGCCGCTAAGGTTGCACGAGTGGCTGCCATTGACCTGTGGACACAGCTCCATGGTGCTATGAGCCTCACAGCGCGGCAGGGTAACTTATTGGTCAGAGTCGAACCCTTTGGGTTGGGCATCCCTCCACGTCCCCTTGAGTCATGTCTTATGGGTATAGTTAGTTTCAGAGATGTCTCCTGGTATTAACAAAATCTTCTGTCAAAGTGAACCCTTGTCTGGACGGTGGCAGTCCTCCTCTGCCTTGATGACGTCTCTTTCTGTGGAAGAAGAGCAAGATACTTATTAAGAGCTCATGACATTACAAGAGCTGAGAAAACCATTCGCAACTGTATTGGCACATTTTATTTCATTGTGTTCTCACATCTGTTTCCCACGTCGTCGTGTATCGATGTATTTACCCTGTATCGTTTGGTTACTGCTTTCAACCTTCCCTGATGCACCTTCCTTAGAAAGCATTTCGTACCTGATGCATTTCTACTTCTCTGCACCATTATATGGTTTGTCATCGCTCCCTTGGCACTGGATTGCATCCCTCTTTTACAGTGTACTTGTCTTTATTGCTCTCTTCCTCCTCTCCCTTTCCCCTCTTCTTCCTTTATGACCTCTTTAAATTTCCTTCTTTTCACTTCCTCCTCCTACACGCCCCTCCTTTGTTTGATATTTCTCCCCTTCACGCCCTTCTCTTTTCTTCCCATCTCTTTTGTGTCCTTTCTTTTTTAAGTTTCTCAACTCCTCCTTACCTTTTGAACGTATTTCTGAACCACTGTCTTTTTCTTTCGTTTATTACTCTCCCTCCTTCTGAATCTTGCTAAATGCTTTCTTTCCTGTCTCTTTTTTCTTCTTTCGCGTCTTCTTTTCTTGTCTTTCTGTCCTTCTCTCTATGAACTCTTTGTGCTTACTCTTCCTTTTCACAGCTGATGTTTGCTCTTATTTATTCTCCCTCTTTTTAATCCTTTGCTTTACATTCATGCTTCTCCCTGCTTCCTGTTAATATTTTTCAGTTGTATTTTTTATATCTCCCCTATTTTTTACTTTCATTTTTTTTCTCACTTATTGTCCCTAGTGCTTCTCCACCTTTCATTTGCTATGCATTTCTTTTTGTTCCGCTCTCTCAATCTTCCTTATTCTTGTTTCGAGCATATTATCTATTTTCCTCCTACTTTCTTCTTTCTTATTTATCCATCCTCGTTTCTATTCGTTTTTTCTTTTCTCTGTTCTCCCATTTCCGTGTTCCTGACTTACCTTGCTTTCTTGGAGGGTTATTTCCTTTTTTCCACCTGGCCCTTCCTACCCTCCCTTGCTTACTTCTTCTTATAGTCCCCTCCCCTCCCCAATCATCTTGTTTTCAGTTATTTTTGCATTTTACTTTATTTGGTTTTCCCCCTTCCTCGTTTCTACTAGACTCGTGCTGTCTGTCACCTTTGTCTCTTCTTCGCCTTTTCTCTCCCAAAACATATTCATAAATTTTCCATTATCGTTCTCTACTTTTTCTAATAACTTCCACGTTCATCTTTCATTTTTGTCTCCCTTCATGTCCCTCACTACCGCTATGTGTTTTATTTATTTTTTGGGCTCTTTTGCCTTTAATCCTTTCACCGTCCTAGCTGCCTTTCCTCCTTTCCATCCACCCTCATCTGTCACTCCTTACCTTCGACTCTCCGTCTGGATGCCTACAGGTGCCTGACTGCCTGAGCCGGCACTTTCTGCTCCCGCAGCCCAGAGCGCCTCGCCTCTACTTTCGCCCCCCCCCCCCCTCCCCCTGCCGTTGCGCTGAATTTGTATTACGCGTCTGCTGCTCGTCGCCGCTGTACATACCTGCTTGTCGTCTGTGTGCTGTCCTCTGCACTCCTCAAACCCCACAGCGTCTCCTTTTTTTATATCACCCAGCTTTTTCCTCCGCTGTTCCTTCTCGTGTCATCGTTCTATGTCACACATTTTTTTCTGCTTTTCACACTCCAGCGTGCCTTTTCCCCTCTCCCTCTTCTATTCCCCCTCCCCTTTGCTGTGGCTTCTGTCCTCTACCTGTTCTGTCTCCGTTCTGTGTTCTTTCCTCCGTGACTGCCCCCTCCCCCTTTCTCTCTTCTCTCGCCTACTTTCTTCTTCCCAGTTTAACTTCTCTCCCTATGTCTCTACTTTCTCTCGCCAGACGCGCGTCCTCCTTTCTGAGTTGCACCTGCTTCTCCAGGTCGTTGGCGCCCATAATTTTCAACTCATGTAATCCACGCGCCCCCATTAGCTCGAGTCCTCTCACCTGTCTCGTTTTCTCCACGCTCACTTCTCATAGCGCATCATTTCACTCTACAGTCTCCATGTGCTTGCATACTCAGCCCTGCCGCTCTCCCTCTGGTCTTGCTCTTGTCCATTTTCTCCCCTTCCCTCCTTCTCCCCAGCCCGTTTCACATCGACACATCACTCTTGCTATAAATTACGCTCGTGCCCTGTCCCTTCCACTGCATTCCGCTCCTGAAGCTCTGTTTTGAGAATTATTAATTGTACTATTGTAACACCCATTATTTACAGCGCTTAGAAACAACTGCAGTTTAGTCCGAAACACTATTATAAACTCAAGTTCTCTGCCCCGCCCTCCCTCTTCCACTCGTGAGGGCATATTATCAAGGGGGTTTATCACCGCTTTTTTGGCTTTAAAAGCCAAGAAAGCGGAGATAAAATTATCTCCCTATTACCTAGCTGTCGCTTACCAGTTAGCGACAGCTAGTAGGAGATAGCGACCATCTTGGGCCCCACTTTGCATGTCAGTGATATTTATCACTAATGACATGCAAAGTGGGCGTGCCAAGATGTTAGAGACTGAAAACAGTCGCTAACATCGTTATCTCCTATTACCAACTTGTGGAGATATTTGCGCCTAGCGCGAATATCTCCAAAAGCTAACACCTGCCCTGAGCAGTTCTTAGCCATGTAATCCAATGGGAGGTGGATAACATGGCTAAGAGCATTAGCTCGGTAATGCATGAATATCGCTGACATTTCAGCGATATTCATGCATTGCGGCGATTTTTATCGCATTTGCGATAAACCTTGGTAATACCAAGGTTTATTTGCGGTAAAAATTGCCGCAGCTCAGCGGTAAATTTTTGTCTCTAACAAAGCAATAGCGATAATTATCGCTATTGCTTGGTAATATGCCCCTTCATCTTTTGCTCTCTCTTTACTCTCCTCCCTTCCTCTCCTCCTTCTTTCCGTACTATCATCTAGTAAAGCCCAGTCTGACTCCTTACACATGATTTACAAATGGTGATTGCGAAATTAGCTGAATACCGCATGTATCACTGTTTTAGCACGGCATGATCAAACGAGTGACGGACTCAAGGTGCGGGAGATAACCAGAGGTCAATCACCCCCAACCTCCCTTATTGGAGGCACCTAGAGAGGGTCTTCCTAGACAAGGTTCAATAACAGGGACCCAGGAGCCTCACAGGTATGTTGATCTAAAGTTCAAACAATGACAGATATAATTTCCTTAGGCAAATACAAATAAGTCCATATAACGACTTACAAAACTATTCTTTATTGTTCCATAAAATACATTTGCTTATAGCCAGTTGTACAATTGCTTAAAGCCAAAGTGTTTCCTTCTCATGGAACCTCTCCAGGGCTACAGCGAGACACGCATACAATTACTTTCATGGATGTGCTCTCATTAAAAGCATCTATTTTATATACTTAAATAAATGCTCATTGGTTTCTATAATTTAGCAGAGTCGATTGTACTGTTATCTCCCTGTTCTGATTATTATGTACATTTCAAAAAACAATTTCTAAATTGTTCAGTGGATAACAAAAATCTATTATCATCCATAGCATTTGAATCCACTTGCATTTTTTCACTCTAGTCTAATATCTCTGGATAATAAAATCATCAAGGTACTAAACGATAAAAGAGGATTGGTCTATTTTGCCTGAGATTATTATTCAGATTTGCCTCCCCAGTGGTGCCACCATAGTATGGTGTGTACCAGGGGATGGAGGGTCTAAACGAATATTAATGTCTTATTACATTTGCAAAGTGGTATTAAGCGAGAGGGGTTTCTTCAATATTTCTACCAGTACACTTACCACAATTATTGTGGAAATGAGACTGCAAGGCCATTGTTATCATAAGATTCCTATATAAGCACTTTATTACAAGTCCTTCTGTTGTTTCCTGAAATGTAAAGAATATATATTTTATATTTCAGTACCATCCATCGTATAATTAACACAAACGAATATATAGCTATATGTATTATTACCTTGTATAGTTGTCCAATTATGTACTGCGTCAAGATCAATTTTGCTATATGTTTGGCTTTTGTATAGTTGCTCCATGTCTTTAGCACTTCCATGGGTTCTTAAAATGTAAATAAGTATTTATTTAGAAAATGTGAGAGAGTCCCATATAGCTTTATTGCTCATCTATATGCACTAAATCATAGTATGGATGATGATCTACTAAAACCACTAAAGGAGAGCACATGAGATGTAATATAAATGAAACAACCAGGAATAAAAATAACAATTGGATCGTATGGGTAACACAGATATTCTGAGAATTTGCCGTTTTATGACAATGCCCTAGTATCTAACATTAAGCAATTGAGGTGAGACCCCAGGCCCCTTATATTCTTGTTTCTTGCTACAAAAGAGGTGACTAGCATAAAGTACATGAAAACATATATTTTACCCTTTGGGGCCGATTCCGAATCGGGAAAAACCGCTCTGAATAGACATTCGGAGCGTTTTTCCTGTACGAATCGTACTCTGCAATGTCCCCCGTACATACGACGAAGTACGATTCGTACCAGGAGCCGTACTCCGTACGAGTCGTACAGAGACCGTACAACTCTAATCTCCGTACATTTCTACCTCAAAACGCGCTGTACGCAACATCTGTACGGTTCGCTGCTGGTTTTTACGACCCAGCAAGTACGATACATGTCGGGTACGCACCGTACGACCCTTTTTGTACGGGAGCTGAAAACAGCCGTAAAAGCAGAGTTCGCACCGAAACAGGTACGGAACGGTCGTACACCTACGATCATGGGGTACGGTTCGTACACCCCATGATCGCAGGGGTACGGTCCGTATACCTACGATCATGGGGTGCGGTTCGAATCCAGTGGCAGTGGGGGACTTGCTTCCGGAGAACATCTGCTGGGGTTTACTGTTCCCATACTTAATAAACCCCTTTCTTGCAGAAGATAACTGTGTTTGCCTCTCCTTAAAAATGGTGAAGAGGGTGGGATACAACCTGTGAAGAAGAAGAGGAGGAGGAGGACATTCTTACAAGTGGTTTAATTAAAAAAAAAAATTCTGATCTGAGCTGATCTGGCTAAGTTTGTATACTTTGCCACTTGGGAAGCTTTGAAAACGCCATCAGGCTGCGTAGGCAGCGTACGTTTAAGCACTGTGGTTTTGAAACCGCATGCCTTGGAGAAACGTATGTAAGTGGCTAAACCTACATTCCGGTTGCTTGGCGGTTGCTGGTGGAGCCGCAGTGTGCACCTGCGCCATTCAAATCATCACAACCCTGCGCGAGTAGCCTTGGTGTGTTCTATGTTGTTATCATCATCTTAAATGTTCGTACCCCAGAACTCTGATCCTGGCTTTGTTCGTGCGTGATTACGTTTGTTGGGGTCATGTTGTACGTGCCGCCATCTTGAAAGGATAAAGTGTTCCTGTTTCCCCTGGATATGTCATTGCGTGACCCCAGTCAGTCAAGATCACATTGTACGTGCCGCCATTTTAAAGGAAAATAATTCATTGTTCAGCACTGCTATTTTGCAAGTTCGCCTGCATCGGCAGTTTTCATCATTGGTGACAGGCAACGTATCTGCTTAACTGTTGTGCAATTCAAGATTTGCGGCAATTGGTGAGACTATATTTTCGTTATTAATGACAATTGCTGATCATCTTAAATTTACAGAGCTTTCATTTCCTATTTCATTACAAGCATATCGTATTATTTGGGTGTTTGTTTTTTCTCTATGAGATACGCTGTCTCACTATTCTTATTACAACAACAGTTTATGATTTTACAAGAATATCTACTTCTGGAAATTAACTTCAGTGATGGTCACATTGTCTATCTGTACAGCTCATTTTGATTGCCTCACTCAACCTTTTAAAGTAATTGCTTTACCATGACAACCCAGTCTATCCCTCCACCTCCTGTATTTTTAGAAGAACCTGGTCCGACGTGTATGGATTGGGAAGACTGGCTAGAATCCTTAACAACGCATCTGGAAGCTATTGGTCGGGCGGTGTATCTGTGTATATCTGTTGATGAACAGAACGAAGATCTTTAGACAAAGCATACAAGCAATCAATCAACAGAGGATATTCAATATCAGAGAATTTCTTTGGCCTCGGGACACCCAATACATTAGCAGGATGCCCGTAAATCACAGCATAGGGTGCTAAACCAGTTTGTGAGTGTGCCATTACCCTCGTGGACAATAGAGCCAGAGGTAAAGCGCCTGGCCACTTCAATCCTGTGCTTTCATGAATCTTCGCTAACTTCAGTGTAAGCGTACCATTGTATTTTTTAACAAGACCTGCTGACTGGGGGTGATTTGCAGCATGGAATTTCTGGTTTATCTGCAAAACTGTGCATACAAAGTCGATTACTTTAGCATTAAAGTGACTCCAGTTATCTCTCCACACCACCTTGGGTAATCCGTAGCGAGGGAAGTACTCCTTTAAGAGCGCCTTTGCAGTAGCCATGGCTGTATTCTCTTTTGTTGGATAGGCCTCCACCGACTTACTGAAGGCGCAAACTACCATTAGCACATACTTCAAATTATTTACACTTTCTATTTCAATGTAATCCATTTGAATTACCTCAAAGGGAAATGAAGGAGGGGCAACATTTCCAGCTGGGACAGTGGTGCATTTTCCAGGATTATGTCTTAGACAAACTATACAGTGCTTCACCAAATGTGTTGCAACCTTAGCGATGTTTATCAGTATCAGTTCATCTCAAAGTGACCAATGTTTTTTGCTATGCCAGATTGAAATATTACAAACTTATTTAAAAATACTTATGTTTTAGATTAAGGAAATGCTACCTCATCTATGAGGCCCCTTGATCTCTTATGGAAATTGCAGTATATATCACCTATCATGGCCCTACCGATAATTAGGACTGCATTAAGAAAAAATCATTATGCAAATGCCCATCATTGGCACCTACTTTAGCATTATTCTCAAAAATATTTTTTATATTTCCCTCCCATTTAAATAGACAAATCTATTTTTCGCAAGGAAATGACAAGATAAATTGCAATTCAAAACGTTGCTTTTTATTAATCTACAGCTGCTACGAAAATTCCTTTTTTTTAAAACAAAATGCATAACAGTTAGTTACATGTTTTATATGATTAAGAATCGATATAATTTTATGTTTTGTATGTATCTTCAACTTTAGATATTGTGTGGCTGCTCCAGGAAGAAGGCGCTGGCCGCCGAAACGCGCGTAGAGATTGAATTTTCATGCCACCCATCCCCATTTTTTTATTGTTTGTAAAGTGTTAAATTGTGAATGTCAATTATATCCTATGGAACTTTTTACTGTTATTTTAATGTCATTTAAATGAATCTTTTTTACTTGTGTTAATTAACTAATAAAAACTTGTTTTTTAAGCTAGCTGTAGTCCATTGCTATATATATTTTTTTGATTTATATGTGATTCAATGTGTCAAATTGCCTAGGTTGTTACTTCTCAAATATGTCTTTTCCCTGACCTAGGAATTACGAAATTCGTCTATTCAGGGGGTCCTTGTTACATACACAATTGTTTACCCACAGCTTGTCTGTGCAGGGCTATTTTTCCACTATTAGTCTATTATATCGTTCTGTTCCCCCTTGTCATTTCCTTGTAGAAATTCTGTTACCTACACCGATCTCTCAATTCTATCCTACATTAATATCAATATGGCACTCCAAAAAACCTTCGGTTTCACAGACGAAGAATTTGAAACACTCGTAGGTATACCGTCCTCCTTTGGTGCCTCTACCTCGAATTCTAATTTACATAACGATGATACTAAAAAACTTCTAGACCTAAAAAAGAAACTAAAAAGAATTGAAGCACATGGGGAATTTATGCTGGCCTATCTCTCAGGCTGGGCATCATCCCCATGGGCCTCAGAGTGAGAAATATCCCCGGCTTATTCGTTCATCACAAGGCCTTTCTGGACAAATGGAGCAGAATAGCCAGTAGATGTTCCAGGGATTTGATGATGCTCATCGTTGAGACCGCTAAAGAATTAGCCGCAGAAGTAAGGTCCGAAGTAGAAGAATTAGAAACCAAACTGAAAAGAATAGGTAACATAGATGAAGCCATAAAGAAGATTGAGGAATGTAACAAAGAAATAGAATCATTTACAAGCTATCTAGAAAAAAGGAAAAACTATAAATTGATGAAAGACAAGAGATATGCCACCATCGAAAATACATATCCTTACTTAAGACCAGACTTCTACCAACAGAATCACTACACCACTGACACTAGAGAAAACCAACCACAGAACCAACGAGTAAACACCTTTTCAGAAACCTCTGTTTCTGAAAATGAAAGCAATGAGGGGTACTATGACTCCGAATTACTCTATAACCAAACACCTAATAGAGGCAATCGTAGACAGCCTTTTTTAGGGAACCGCAGAGGGGGACGGGGACGCCCCAGAGTTCATTTCCAGGGTCAGCCGAGAGGCAACTACCAACCACAACACCACCACCAACAGGAAGAACCGCAATTTGTGTGAGAAACCAGAAGCAGACAATATTGGAAGCAAGGCATATAATTCCAATCTTTAACCTAACCAAATTAGAGCTAGATAATCACAGCATAAACCTGTTGTCCAAAGGACTATTATATGTACCACATTCTACAATAAATTTGTTTGAACTACACTGTGATATCATCTCTTTTTTTCGTAAAATCCGTTTAAAGAAATTTTTCGCTTTAAACAGGACCGTAGATGATGATAGCTCTTCCATTAAACCGCTTTGTCTGCCTTCCACTTTTTGCCCAGGTCTCGAACAATTGGGACCTGAAGTAGCCACCTTCGAATTAGTAGTGCTAAAAAAATTGGATCAAGCTCTCAGATTCATTTCTAAACCCATTTACAATTTAGAGAAAGAAGAACATCAGGCCTTAATATCTCTCTCCAATAATAAAGATCTTACCATTAAAGGATGTGACAAAGGTGGAGGAATTGTGATTGTTGATACTTCAGAATACGAAGTAAACATGCTTAAAATGCTAAATGACCCAACCTTCTACGTCCCCCTCAAACTCCATTCTACAATTAATCTATCAAAGAGAATTATGTCCCTAACTAAATCTGCTCTAGAAGATGGTCTAATCAATGCCAAAGAATTTGACTACCTGAATCATAACCAAGTAAAAATTGCCTGCATTTATGGTTTTCCTAAGATCCATAAGGATGCTAATAACCCCCCTTATAGACCCATAGTCTCTACAATAGGGACGGCTACTGAGCCACTTTCCAAATATGTAGACAATTATCTACGCCCTTTTGTCCCTAAAATAGAATCTTACATTCGTGACACAGGTCACATAATACAGAAGATTGAAGGACTTTCCTTCAATTTCAATAATGACCTATTGGTCACAATGGACGTTGAGTCTTTATATAGCAACATCCCTCTGACCGACGCATTGAAAACCACCAGTTGGTTTATTGATCTACACCAAATTCCATGTCCTAAAAAATTCCTGCTTGCATGTCTTGAAATTGTATTAACAGAGAATGTCTTTGAATTTGGCAATCATTTATATCGTCAGATCAAGGGCGTAAGCATGGGGGCTTCAGTGGCCCCTTCCATAGCCAACATTTTCATGGCATCATTTGAAAAAGAATTTGTACATAATGAAGTCGCACCTTTCTACGAGTCGATCTCCCATTGGTCCAGATACATTGATGACATCTTTTTTATCTGGACCGATGGGAGAGAAACTCTACTAGAATTCCTTGAATGGATAAATGGAGCCAATTCTAACCTTAACTTTACCTCCCATGTCAGCAATAAAAAAGTCAAATTTCTAGATATAGAAATTATAGACAATGCTGGGACTTTAGAAGTAGACCTCCACATAAAGCCCACGGCAAGAAATACTCTACTTCATTATCAGAGCTTCCATCCACGTACTCAGAAAAACAGCATCCCATTCTCACAGTTTCTACGCGTTAGACGTAACTGTACAAATGTAAAAGATTTCGATAAACAAGCAGCAGTAATGAGAACTAAATTTATCGAGAGAGGCTACCCCCATCGATTAATAAGAGAATCTTATAAACGGGCCCGATATTATGACAGAGATTGCCTTCTAAAAACAAAATCAACCAAACCCAATGACCAAATAGTTTGTATCACAAGGTACTCAACGATAAACGAAAGAGTAAGGCATGTCATAAACTCTAATTGGCACATACTAAACAGTAACTGTACAAACGACCAAAAACTGATGAAACCCATTTTTGCTCACAGGAGAAATAAAAATATAAAAGAATTTATTGTTCACTCCCGATTTACCAAGAATACCAATAATGACACCCTTAGTCAACGCTCAATCTTGACCAATCACCCCCTTAAAGGAACTTTTCCATGTTCATCATGCAAATCATGTTGTAATATTTTGTCAGGCGAGGAATTTGAGTACAATGGTCACAAAACCAGAGAACAGGAAATGTGGAATTGCAAAACAAATAACGTAATTTACTTTATTCAATGTCCGTGTCCCCAAGGATACATAGGTGAGACCTCGAGAGAAATTCAAACACGCTTGAACGAACATCGTTCAGCGATAAAGACTAAAAAAACTACATGCCCAATGGTCAAACATTTTTTGGATAAAGGACATCATGCTGACGATTTTAAATGGAGGATTTTAGAGAAAATCCATGTTCCAGACACAAAAGCAGGTATGTCCATTCGAAAGAAAAGAGAAGTTTTTTGGATTTTTGTTTTTAACTCTTTTAGACAGGGCCTAAATAGCGAAATCCCGTGGGAACATGCAATACTTTAAAATAAAATATCCCCAGCGCTATTAGCCATAGACGTACATGTCTATATGAAATATCCCCAACTCTATTGGCCATACACGTGTATGTCTATATGAGCTGGAGACAGTGTACTGCACACCTAAATATTTTAATGAAACATGAGATCCCATATGAACCGGGTTATCAAAAATTCATTAATTTTTCCTGATGTAAAAAAAGATTATGAAATCCCAGTGTTTCCTCTTTCCTGAATGAACTCATTACCCCTAAAAAATAAATTGCTCCACTTTAGTGACACATTGAATATATCCTCCACGTCAAAATACTTAGTTCTGTTCTGAGACCTTTTTTGCAACCGTTAAAATCTCCCACACGCTAGATGCACAACTAACACACCCTATGGATGTTTTCCAATATGCGCTATGTCAGTCTGTTGACATCCTTAAATATAGAGTAGGATGTTATTAGAATTTAATCAATGCCTTATTTAAATCATGATAGAGCAACCAATCCCGAGGGCTGACTATATACACACTCAATCTAGTAAGAGCTTCTAGAAAGAAAACTCCGCTTCATCTAATTATGAATTCCGCACATTTTGCGCTCAAGATAAACGTAAATTATTCCCCAATTATTTCGCTCCCAGTAGTAAAAATGTTAGATATACTACAAAATAAATCAGATTCAACCTCTTCGATATTTGCCAGAACTCAGTGTTTACATTTAGAATGGCAAAACACTTTGGTACTGTGCGAGATTTCCACCAATGCTGCCTTCGGTCGGAGTAACCAATTACGTGGGCGCAACGAATACATATCCAATCATGTGGGAGTTTACAAAACTCCGCTTCACCTAACTTCGAAACTCCGCAACCTCGCGCCAAAGAAAAAAGAAAAACAAAGACAGAACAGGTGCGAGTAATTGTAAACAATCACGTGAACACAGATATAAGCGCCGTGTGACAGGTAGGTGATCACCATTTGTTGCCGCGCTCACTATTCAGCGAGACGTACCGCCCGCCGCCGGACATAGGGAGCCCTGCCGAGCACTGTCAGGTAAGACTTCGATCCTAATCCCAAAATGCTTACCATCAAAAAGACGGAATAGTAAACTATACTATCTTCCTTCTAATTATACTCTCCCGTTTATTTTAGGCAGGGAGATCTTTTAATTTCTTGAACTCAACACCACTGAGGATCGAGAAACCTCTCACATTTAGGAGAGCTAGAAAAGAAAAGTACCTACCGTTTTAGGTAAGGCTTTAGGTTATAATAAAAGAGACCGAATTTATATAAAGTAAATAATAGATAATGGTTCCCTGAATGTATTCTTGATGTGCTTTGTTTTAAGGGCTCAGGACTGTCACAAAAGAATATATATCAACAAACAGCGAGTCCATTCAAACAACTTAAAAGAAACAAATATAGTGTAATAGGTAAGAATAACACCTCTATCCTTGACAATGCAGAACCTTAATTGTCTTGTGTATAATAACTTTCTCTTTTCTTAAAAAAGAGAATAGTAATAAATAAATATTAAACAACCCTTTACCTCTTTCCTACCCGCCACAACAAAGATCTTAAATCCAGAATATCAAGGACCGATCCTTATCAGGCACTCATCCACGCTAAAGGGTTCCGGTTGGCGGGCTTAGATACTTAAGCATCCATACAATCAGGTAAAAACAGTGACAATTGGCACTATCTGTTAATGAAAGGGCAACTATCCCTGTACATTGACAAGTATTTGTGATACTGTTCCCCCTTTTTACCCTTAGCTTTATCACATCCGACACTGAATGGATTCCAAAAAAGAAATTGAATATCTATTTTAAACAACTGCTTCTTGCTAAAATTACTAATTAGTAAGTATCAGTTCATCTCAAAGTGACCAATGTTTTTTGCTATGCCAGATTGAAATATTACAAACTTATTTAAAAATACTTATGTTTTAGATTAAGGAAATGCTACCTCATCTATGAGGCCCCTTGATCTCTTATGGAAATTGCAGTATATATCACCTATCATGGCCCTACCGATAATCAGGACTGCATTAAGAAAAAATCATTATGCAAATGCCCATCATTGGCACCTACTTTAGCATTATTCTCAAAAATATTTTTAATATTTCCCTCCCATTTGAATAGACAAATCTATTTTTCGCAAGGAAATGACAAGATAAATTGCAATTCAAAACGTTGCTTTTTATTAATCTACAGCTGCTACGAAAATTCCTTTTTTTTAAAACAAAATGCATAACAGTTAGTTACATGTTTTATATGATTAAGAATCGATATAATTTTATGTTTTGTATGTATCTTCAACTTTAGATATTGTGTGGCTGCTCCAGGAAGAAGGCGCTGGCCGCCGAAACGCGCGTAGAGATTGAATTTTCATGCCACCCATCCCCATTTTTTTATTGTTTGTAAAGTGTTAAATTGTGAATGTCAATTATATCCTATGGAACTTTTTACTGTTATTTTAATGTCATTTAAATGAATCTTTTTTACTTGTGTTAATTAACTAATAAAAACTTGTTTTTTAAGCTAGCTGTAGTCCATTGCTATATATATTTTTTTGATTTATATGTGATTCAATGTGTCAAATTGCCTAGGTTGTTACTTCTCAAATATGTCTTTTCCCTGACCTAGGAATTACGAAATTCGTCTATTCAGGGGGTCCTTGTTACATACACAATTGTTTACCCACAGCTTGTCTGTGCAGGGCTATTTTTCCACTATTAGTCTATTATATCGTTCTGTTCCCCCTTGTCATTTCCTTGTAGAAATTCTGTTACCTACACCGATCTCTCAATTCTATCCTACATTAATATCAATATGGCACTCCAAAAAACCTTCGGTTTCACAGACGAAGAATTTGAAACACTCGTAGGTATACCGTCCTCCTTTGGTGCCTCTACCTCGAATTCTAATTTACATAACGATGATACTAAAAAACTTCTAGACCTAAAAAAGAAACTAAAAAGAATTGAAGCACATGGGGAATTTATGCTGGCCTATCTCAGGCTGGGCATCATCCCCATGGGCCTCAGAGTGAGAAATATCCCCGGCTTATTCGTTCATCACAAGGCCTTTCTGGACAAATGGAGCAGAATAGCCAGTAGATGTTCCAGGGATTTGATGATGCTCATCGTTGAGACCGCTAAAGAATTAGCCGCAGAAGTAAGGTCCGAAGTAGAAGAATTAGAAACCAAACTGAAAAGAATAGGTAACATAGATGAAGCCATAAAGAAGATTGAGGAATGTAACAAAGAAATAGAATCATTTACAAGCTATCTAGAAAAAAGGAAAAACGATAAATTGATGAAAGACAAGAGATATGCCACCATCGAAAATACATATCCTTACTTAAGACCAGACTTCTACCAACAGAATCACTACACCACTGACACTAGAGAAAACCAACCACAGAACCAACGAGTAAACACCTTTTCAGAAACCTCTGTTTCTGAAAATGAAAGCAATGAGGGGTACTATGACTCCGAATTACTCTATAACCAAACACCTAATAGAGGCAATCGTAGACAGCCTTTTTTAGGGAACCGCAGAGGGGGACGGGGACGCCCCAGAGTTCATTTCCAGGGTCAGCCGAGAGGCAACTACCAACCACAACACCACCACCAACAGGAAGAACCGCAATTTGTGTGAGAAACCAGAAGCAGACAATATTGGAAGCAAGGCATATAATTCCAATCTTTAACCTAACCAAATTAGAGCTAGATAATCACAGCATAAACCTGTTGTCCAAAGGACTATTATATGTACCACATTCTACAATAAATTTGTTTGAACTACACTGTGATATCATCTCTTTTTTTCGTAAAATCCGTTTAAAGAAATTTTTCGCTTTAAACAGGACCGTAGATGATGATAGCTCTTCCATTAAACCGCTTTGTCTGCCTTCCACTTTTTGCCCAGGTCTCGAACAATTGGGACCTGAAGTAGCCACCTTCGAATTAGTAGTGCTAAAAAAATTGGATCAAGCTCTCAGATTCATTTCTAAACCCATTTACAATTTAGAGAAAGAAGAACATCAGGCCTTAATATCCCTCTCCAATAATAAAGATCTTACCATTAAAGGATGTGACAAAGGTGGAGGAATTGTGATTGTTGATACTTCAGAATACGAAGTAAACATGCTTAAAATGCTAAATGACCCAACCTTCTACGTCCCCCTCAAACTCCATTCTACAATTAATCTATCAAAGAGAATTATGTCCCTAACTAAATCTGCTCTAGAAGATGGTCTAATCAATGCCAAAGAATTTGACTACCTGAATCATAACCAAGTAAAAATTGCCTGCATTTATGGTTTTCCTAAGATCCATAAGGATGCTAATAACCCCCCTTATAGACCCATAGTCTCTACAATAGGGACGGCTACTGAGCCACTTTCCAAATATGTAGACAATTATCTACGCCCTTTTGTCCCTAAAATAGAATCTTACATTCGTGACACAGGTCACATAATACAGAAGATTGAAGGACTTTCCTTCAATTTCAATAATGACCTATTGGTCACAATGGACGTTGAGTCTCTATATAGCAACATCCCTCTGACCGACGCATTGAAAACCACCAGTTGGTTTATTGATCTACACCAAATTCCATGTCCTAAAAAATTCCTGCTTGCATGTCTTGAAATTGTATTAACAGAGAATGTCTTTGAATTTGGCAATCATTTATATCGTCAGATCAAGGGCGTAAGCATGGGGGCTTCAGTGGCCCCTTCCATAGCCAACATTTTCATGGCATCATTTGAAAAAGAATTTGTACATAATGAAGTCGCACCTTTCTACGAGTCGATCTCCCATTGGTCCAGATACATTGATGACATCTTTTTTATCTGGACCGATGGGAGAGAAACTCTACTAGAATTCCTTGAATGGATAAATGGAGCCAATTCTAACCTTAACTTTACCTCCCATGTCAGCAATAAAAAAGTCAAATTTCTAGATATAGAAATTATAGACAATGCTGGGACTTTAGAAGTAGACCTCCACATAAAGCCCACGGCAAGAAATACTCTACTTCATTATCAGAGCTTCCATCCACGTACTCAGAAAAACAGCATCCCATTCTCACAGTTTCTACGCGTTAGACGTAACTGTACAAATGTAAAAGATTTCGATAAACAAGCAGCAGTAATGAGAACTAAATTTATCGAGAGAGGCTACCCCCATCGATTAATAAGAGAATCTTATAAACGGGCCCGATATTATGACAGAGATTGCCTTCTAAAAACAAAATCAACCAAACCCAATGACCAAATAGTTTGTATCACAAGGCACTCAACGATAAACGAAAGAGTAAGGCATGTCATAAACTCTAATTGGCACATACTAAACAGTAACTGTACAAACGACCAAAAACTGATGAAACCCATTTTTGCTCACAGGAGAAATAAAAATATAAAAGAATTTATTGTTCACTCCCGATTTACCAAGAATACCAATAATGACACCCTTAGTCAACGCTCAATCTTGACCAATCACCCCCTTAAAGGAACTTTTCCATGTTCATCATGCAAATCATGTTGTAATATTTTGTCAGGCGAGGAATTTGAGTACAATGGTCACAAAACCAGAGCACAGGAAATGTGGAATTGCAAAACAAATAACGTAATTTACTTTATTCAATGTCCGTGTCCCCAAGGATACATAGGTGAGACCTCGAGAGAAATTCAAACACGCTTGAACGAACATCGGTCAGCGATAAAGACTAAAAAAACTACATGCCCAATGGTCAAACATTTTTTGGATAAAGGACATCATGCTGACGATTTTAAATGGAGGATTTTAGAGAAAATCCATGTTCCAGACACAAAAGCAGGTATGTCCATTCGAAAGAAAAGAGAAGTTTTTTGGATTTTTGTTTTTAACTCTTTTAGACAGGGCCTAAATAGCGAAATCCCGTGGGAACATGCAATACTTTAAAATAAAATATCCCCAGCGCTATTAGCCATAGACGTACATGTCTATATGAAATATCCCCAACTCTATTGGCCATACACGTGTATGTCTATATGAGCTGGAGACAGTGTACTGCACACCTAAATATTTTAATGAAACATGAGATCCCATATGAACCGGGTTATCAAAAATTCATTAATTTTTCCTGATGTAAAAAAAGATTATGAAATCCCAGTGTTTCCTCTTTCCTGAATGAACTCATTACCCCTAAAAAATAAATTGCTCCACTTTAGTGACACATTGAATATATCCTCCACGTCAAAATACTTAGTTCTGTTCTGAGACCTTTTTTGCAACCGTTAAAATCTCCCACACGCTAGATGCACAACTAACACACCCTATGGATGTTTTCCAATATGCGCTATGTCAGTCTGTTGACATCCTTAAATATAGAGTAGGATGTTATTAGAATTTAATCAATGCCTTATTTAAATCATGATAGAGCAACCAATCCCGAGGGCTGACTATATACACACTCAATCTAGTAAGAGCTTCTAGAAAGAAAACTCCGCTTCATCTAATTATGAATTCCGCACATTTTGCGCTCAAGATAAACGTAAATTATTCCCCAATTATTTCGCTCCCAGTAGTAAAAATGTTAGATATACTACAAAATAAATCAGATTCAACCTCTTCGATATTTGCCAGAACTCAGTGTTTACATTTAGAATGGCAAAACACTTTGGTACTGTGCGAGATTTCCACCAATGCTGCCTTCGGTCGGAGTAACCAATTACGTGGGCGCAACGAATACATATCCAATCATGTGGGAGTTTACAAAACTCCGCTTCACCTAACTTCGAAACTCCGCAACCTCGCGCCAAAGAAAAAAGAAAAACAAAGACAGAACAGGTGCGAGTAATTGTAAACAATCACGTGAACACAGATATAAGCGCCGTGTGACAGGTAGGTGATCACCATTTGTTGCCGCGCTCACTATTCAGCGAGACGTACCGCCCGCCGCCGGACATAGGGAGCCCTGCCGAGCACTGTCAGGTAAGACTTCGATCCTAATCCCAAAATGCTTACCATCAAAAAGACGGAATAGTAAACTATACTATCTTCCTTCTAATTATACTCTCCCGTTTATTTTAGGCAGGGAGATCTTTTAATTTCTTGAACTCAACACCACTGAGGATCGAGAAACCTCTCACATTTCGGAGAGCTAGAAAAGAAAAGTACCTACCGTTTTAGGTAAGGCTTTAGGTTATAATAAAAGAGACCGAATTTATATAAAGTAAATAATAGATAATGGTTCCCTGAATGTATTCTTGATGTGCTTTGTTTTAAGGGCTCAGGACTGTCACAAAAGAATATATATCAACAAACAGCGAGTCCATTCAAACAACTTAAAAGAAACAAATATAGTGTAATAGGTAAGAATAACACCTCTATCCTTGACAATGCAGAACCTTAATTGTCTTGTGTATAATAACTTTCTCTTTTCTTAAAAAAGAGAATAGTAATAAATAAATATTAAACAACCCTTTACCTCTTTCCTACCCGCCACAACAAAGATCTTAAATCCAGAATATCAAGGACCGATCCTTATCAGGCACTCATCCACGCTAAAGGGTTCCGGTTGGCGGGCTTAGATACTTAAGCATCCATACAATCAGGTAAAAACAGTGACAATTGGCACTATCTGTTAATGAAAGGGCAACTATCCCTGTACATTGACAAGTATTTGTGATACTGTTCCCCCTTTTTACCCTTAGCTTTATCACATCCGACACTGAATGGATTCCAAAAAAGAAATTGAATATCTATTTTAAACAACTGCTTCTTGCTAAAATTACTAATTAGTAAGTATCAGTTCATCTCAAAGTGACCAATGTTTTTTGCTATGCCAGATTGAAATATTACAAACTTATTTAAAAATACTTATGTTTTAGATTAAGGAAATGCTACCTCATCTATGAGGCCCCTTGATCTCTTATGGAAATTGCAGTATATATCACCTATCATGGCCCTACCGATAATCAGGACTGCATTAAGAAAAAATCATTATGCAAATGCCCATCATTGGCACCTACTTTAGCATTATTCTCAAAAATATTTTTAATATTTCCCTCCCATTTAAATAGACAAATCTATTTTTCGCAAGGAAATGACAAGATAAATTGCAATTCAAAACGTTGCTTTTTATTAATCTACAGCTGCTACGAAAATTCCTTTTTTTTAAAACAAAATGCATAACAGTTAGTTACATGTTTTATATGATTAAGAATCGATATAATTTTATGTTTTGTATGTATCTTCAACTTTAGATATTGTGTGGCTGCTCCAGGAAGAAGGCGCTGGCCGCCGAAACGCGCGTAGAGATTGAATTTTCATGCCACCCATCCCCATTTTTTTATTGTTTGTAAAGTGTTAAATTGTGAATGTCAATTATATCCTATGGAACTTTTTACTGTTATTTTAATGTCATTTAAATGAATCTTTTTTACTTGTGTTAATTAACTAATAAAAACTTGTTTTTTAAGCTAGCTGTAGTCCATTGCTATATATATTTTTTTGATTTATATGTGATTCAATGTGTCAAATTGCCTAGGTTGTTACTTCTCAAATAAACCTTAGCGATGTTATCATTCTCCCAAACTGGGTCTAATAATCTGCAAATGCCCTTCGCGCTTATGTGTGTTGGTCCATGTGCCATGGTGACTACAGGAAGGACATATGCATTAGGTAATAACCACCTTTGTCTATCAGACAAGCATTTTCGTCAATGTGCCCTGTCTTTTCCTTCCATGTTTTTAGTTTGTCTGCAGTCGCTTCACTCTGTATGCCCTTTACACTTTCCACCAAATTCTCAAACATCTCATTATCTGTCACCTATCTAGCTGGACCTGCTACAAACATTTTATTCAATTTCAGTCTCGCTGTCTCTTTTGCTGTCTGGTCTTCAAACACATTTCCTCTGTCTACATCGTCCACTACAGCTTTGTGTGCACTACACTTGATGATGGTCAGTTTTTCAGCTTACATCAGCGCCGATAACAGTCTAAGTATCAATGGACCATGTTGTATCTTCAGCCCATGCAAGGTGAAAAAAGCCCTCTCTGCCCACAGGCTCCCAAAATTATGCTGAAAAACAATAGCAGCAGTTGATGTTTTACCAATCGCACAGCTTCAGTGAGAAATTCTTTCAAACTTTTCTTATTCCAAAGTTCATGTTTATACCATATTTTTCATAGTTAAGCATGATTTAGTTTACTGTTCACAAAAGGGCTGTTCATACTCAAATTAGGTGGTTATGCCAGTCCAGGCCTTTTACCGCATCACATGGGTTATGCCAATTCATATTGTAACAGCTTAAGTTCCTAATGAATCCCAATGCATTTCGGGCTCTTGTTGGCCCTTCTTCAGGGGTAGCTGCATAGATTAAATAATGCCTTTGTTTGTTTATCACATTTACAAAAACCTATGTCCGTGGCTAATCTTTGCTCTTTAAAACACCATAAATCTTAAACAAAACAAATAACCTTTTAGTGGGAAAATAAACCTGAAACTTTACGAGTCTGCATGGCATGCGGTAACCTCCCCCACATCCATCCTCGATCTTAAAACCTGCCATTCTTGTCACATTGCCCTATTGCATTCTCAAACACACTGCTAACCCTCCTGCAACTCATCGCCCTGATATCTATAAATTAACAAAACTCCAAAATCCAATATGTTTATCAGATCTCCAAAAACGATATACACATGCACCTTAGACCGCTTCAAACCTCCCCAGTCTCGTTCTCAATTATGTACCTGTTCGTGCCCCTTGATTGTTACTGGCGTACTGGCGTCCCCTTACTCCATGACCACGATGTCAAACTGCTGCTTAACCAGCTCATTCCCCTCACCTTTACCTATTTAAACACTTCCAGAATTAAAAATTCTTTCAGTAAACTGGGCCTGATTCCCATCAGTTGAGTCCCAAAGTTATGCACCACGCCAAAAGCGTATTGGCTGTCAGTGTAGATGGTAACTGTCAATCTCTAACTAAATTCACAAGTTCGAAGAAGAGCCACCAACTCCGCTGCCTGCGCTGACTGGTAGGGGACCCTGGATGTCTCAACTGCAGTGCGTAGTGTAGTAATCATGTGTGCTGCAGTAATAGTGCCATCAGGTAATTTGAAACAAGAGCCATCAACATATAGTTCCCCTTGGGGTTCAGATAAGGGAACATCAGCCAGGTCTATCCATCCCTTTGTTTCTTCCTCAATGCTGGACATCATTGTCCTTTCGTCGGAAAGGAGGGGTAGTAACGTAGCTGAATTCAAAGTGGCACATTGTTTTATGGTGATGTGTGGGGCAAATAGACTCAGTTTGTCACTGGTAAGACATGCACTGGTGAGGTGCTGTGTCTTTGTCTTATTCAATAACGTATCCACATCGTGCAGTACCATCACTGTGAGATCAGTATCAAGGACGAGCCCTGATGATTGTCTGATAGATACTGCAACAGCCGCTGCAGCTCTTAGATAGCTCGGGAGCACTCTGGCAACATTGTCAAGCATAGCAGAAAAATAAGCACGGGGTCTCTGCTTACCTCCGAAACCCTGTGTAAACACTGAAAACACCCAACCTTCGCCTCATCTGCCTAACGCACAAAAGGCTTCTTGTAATCAGGAGTACCAAGCACAGGTGCAGAGCAAAGCACAGTCTTTAATTAATCAAAAGCTTTTTGGCATGCAGGTGTCCAAGGCAAAGGTTCATGCATATCCTTCGCGGTAAGGTAAATAAGAGGTTTTGTTAATAGGGAAAAGTTGGGAATCCATTGACGACAATAGGAGGTTATACCCAGAAATGCGTGTACCTCATTTTGGGTTTTGGGAACAGACATGTTAGCAATAGCAGCTAAACGTTCAGGTGTTAGCCAGCGATCATCCTTCGACAGTAGGTGACCTAAGTAGGTGACCTGTCGACAGTACTGACGTTTTGAAAGGGACACCTTGTGTCCCTTTTATGCCAGGTGCAACAACAATTTAACAGCAGCTTCCCTACAACCCTCCTCAGTATCCGAAGCCACCAATAAATCATCCACGTAATGCAACAACACATTATCAGAAGGCGGTTCTAATTAATCCAATTGTGCTTTTAAAGCCTGACTGTAAATACTGGGACTTTCTGTATACCCCTGTGGAGCACAATAGAATCTGAAGCTGCAGCCTGCTAAAGCAAAGTTGAAAAGAGGACGGCTGTCTGGGTGAATGGGAATACTAAAGAAGGCGTTCTTTAAATCCAAAACAGAGAAGAACCTAGCCGTGGGCGAGATCATCGTTAATATCGTAGTGATCTCTGCAATGGCTGGATACTGGGGAATCACCACTTTATTAACCTATCTCAGGTTAATTACAAACCTGTAAACATCTGGGTCCATGTCAGAGCAGTCAGTTGGGGCCTTTTTAAGAATCAGAAGAATAGGGCTCTTGCACACATTCAAGTCCATCTCCTCTACCACCCCGTCTTTATCAAATCCTGCATTATTTGCAACAAAGCCTTTTCTGCCTCCTGGGAACTCCTATACTGAGGTGTCCTGAGCAGCCTAGCATCAGGCCCCCTTGGGGCAGATGGGGGCATTAGCCCCCAATCTGCCCCGCCAGGGGAGCAAAAAGCCTACTGGATGCTAGGGATTTTTTTGACAAATTTTAATTAGGGTGAGGGCTTCGGCATGTCCGTTTTGGGCAGCCCCCACCTTAATCAAAATTTGCCCAAAGAACTCCTTGGCGTCTAGTGGACTTTCTGCCCCATTGGGGGGCAGATGGGGATTTAACCCTAATCTGCCCCGCAGAGGGGGCAAAAATCCCACTAGATGCCAGGGATTTTTTTGGGACAAACTTGAATTAGGGTCGGGGCTTCCAAAATGGGCATGCCCATGCCCCCATCCCCCTGCCCACAAAATTAACAGCCTTCCTGCCCCCTGGGGAGAAGATAGGGCAGTAGTCCCCAATCTGCCCCCCAGGGGGCAAAAAGCCCACTAGACACCAGGGATTTTTTTGGGCAAATTTTAATTTGGGTGGGGGCTGCCCAAAACGGGAATGTCAATGCCCCCAACCCCACCGCAACAATTACACCCTGTCTGCCCCGCCTGGGGGAATATGGGGGCAGTAGCCCCCAATCTTCCCCCCCTAGGGGGCCAAAAAGCCCACTAGACGCCAACAATTATGCTGGCTTATTTTATTGGTGGGGGTGGAGGCTGCCCAGAATGGGCATACCAATGCCCCCACCCTCCAAAAATATAGTCACAGTGTTTCTGCCCCCCTTGGGGGCATATCTAGGCAACCCCCTTCTCCCGATATCCCCTACCGGGTGGCAGAAAGCCGACTAGGCACAGAGTTATTTTTAGCAATATGCCTACCTGTTGATATTGGGCCCTAGAGCAGCCGGCGCATAGGGAAACCTAGCAAACATGTAATTTTTTTTTAAACTAGACACCCAGGGGAATCCAGGATGGGGTGACTTGACTGGCTCTCACCAGGGTCTGTTACCCACAATCCCTTGAACACCTAAATTATTTTTGAAAAAAACATATTTTCCTCACATTTCTGTAGTGGAAAGTCTTGGAATTTTCTTGGATCCACAAAATTCCACCCACCCCGCGTTCCCCAAAGTCTTCCAAGAAAAATGGTACCTCACTTGTGGATAGGCCTAGTGCCCGTGGCAGGAAATGGCCCAAAACGCAACGCGGACACACCACATTTTCACAGTGAAAACTGACCCTTTTTTTACAAAGTGCCTGGCTGTAGATTTTGAACCCTAGCTCTGCCGGCACCTAGGGAAACCTAGCAAACCTATACATTTTTTAAAACTAGACCGCCAGAGGAATTCAGGATGGGAAGACTTGACTGGCTCCCACCAGGTTCTGTTACCCAGAATCCCTTGCAAACCTAAAAATGTGTTTAAAAAAAAAATATTTCCCTCACATTTCTGTGGTGAAAAGTTCGGGAATCTGCGTGGATCCACTAATTACCACTCACCCCGCATTTCCCACCATCTTCTGAGAAAAATGGGCCTCACTTGCATGGGTAGGTCTAGTGCCCACGACAGGCAAGTGCCTCAAAACCTATTGAGGCGACATCAAAATTACCTATCACAAAACAACTTGGTTTCACAAGGGGTGTCCCATAAGTTTTTGGCCCCGGGCTTGGTGGCCATCTAGGGAAACCTACCAAACCCACACATTTCTGAAAACTAGACACCCGGGAGAGTCCATCAAGGTAATGCCTGTGTGGTTCCCCCAACATTTTCCTATCCATAATCCCCTGTAAAACTCAAATATAGCTGAAAAATATCACTTTCTTCTCATATTTCGGGGTGGGAAAGTTCTGGAATCTACGTGGATCCACAAATTTCCTCACACCCAGCATTCCCCCAGGTCTCCCGATTACAAAGATACCTTAGTCACATGGATGGGTCAAGTACCCGCGACAGGAAAGGGCCCAAACCTTTTGAGGCGACATCAAAATTACCTATCACAAAACAACCTGGTTTTGCAAGGGGGTCACCTGAGTTTTTGGCCTCGGGCTTGGCGGCCATCTAGGGAAACCTACCAAACCCACACATTTCTGAAAACTAGATACCCAGGGAAGTCCAGCGAGGCATGGCTTGCGTGGGTCCCCTAATGTTTTCCTACCCACAATCCGCTGCAAACCTCAAACTTAGCTGAAAAATTCGCTTTCTTCTCAAACTTTTGTGAGGGAAAGTTCTGGAATCAACGTGGATCCACATATTTCCTCCCACCCAGCATTCCCCAAGGTCTCCCAATAAATATGGTACCTCACTTATGTGGGTAGGCATAGTGGCTGCAACAGGAAATGGCCCAAATCATACTGTGGAGACTTCAAAATTACCTTTATCAAAACTATCTGGTTTTGGAGGGGGCACCAGAGATTTTAACCCTGGCCTTGGTGGCCATCTTTTGAATGTTCCAAACCCAAACATTTTTGATTCCACACAAAAATATATGGAAGATGTATTTTTTTCAGCTAAATTTGAGGTTTGCATGGCATTCTGAGTAGGAAAACATTGGGGTATCCACGCAGACCATACCTTATTAGACTCCCCCAGGTGTCTAGAAATGTGTGGGTTTGGAAGTTTCCCAAGATGGCCACTTAGCTTGGGGCCTAAAACCCAGGTAACCCCTATAGCAAATCCAGGTTGTTATGTGATATGTAATTTTGATGTCTCCTCAATACGTTTTGGGCCCTTGCCTGTCGCGGGTACTTGACCCACCCACATGAGTAAGGTACCATTTTTATTGGGAGACCAGGGCAAACACTGGGTGGTAGGAAATTTGTGGATCCAAGTACATTCCGGAACTTTCCCACACAGAAATTCGAGAAAAAAGTTATTTGTTCAGCTAAATTTGAGGTTTCGCAGGGGATTGTGGGTAGGAAAATGTTGGGGGACCCATGCAAGCCATACCTCGCTGCATTTCCCTGGGTGTCTACTTTTAAAAATGTGTAGGTTTGGAAGTTTCCCAAGATGGCCGCCGAGCCCGGGGCCAAAAACCCAGGTGACCCCCCTTGCAAATCCAGGTTGTTTTTTGATAGGTAATTTTGATGTCTCCTCAATATGTTTTGGGCCCCTGCCTGTCGTGGGTGCTTGAACCACCCACATGAGTAAGGTTCCATTTTTATCAAGAGACCTGGGCAAACACTGGGTGGTAGGAAATTTGCGGATCCACGTACATTCTAGAACTTCCCCACACAGAAATTCGAGAAAAATTTGATTTTTTCAGCTAAATTTTAGGTTTGCAGGGGATTCTGGGTAGGAAAACGTTAGGGGACCCATGGAAGCCATACCTCGCTAGACTCTCCTGGGTGTCTCATTTTTACAAATGTGTGGGTTTGGAAATTTCCCAAGATGGCCGCCGAGCCCTGGGCCAAAATCTCAGGTCCTCCCCCCCAAAGCCAGGTAGTTTTGCTATGGATAATTTTGAAGTCTCCACAGTACTATTTGGGCCATTTCTTGTTGCAACCGCTATGCCTACCCACACAAGTGAGGTACTATTTATATCAGGAGAACTGGGGGAACGCTGCGTGTGGGGACATTTGTGGATCCACGCAGATTCCAGAACTTTCCCACACAGAAATTTGAGAAAAAAGTGCATTGTTTGGCACATTTGAGGTTTGCAGGGGATTCTGGGTAGGATAATGATGGTGGACCCATGCAAACCATACCTTTCTGGACTTTCCAGGGTGTCTAGTTTCCAGAAATATGTTGGTTTGGTAGGTTTCTCTAGATGGCTGCCGATGCCCGGGCCAAAAACTCTTGGGACCTCCCATGCAAAACCAGGTTTTTTGTGTTAAGTAATTTTGATGTTGCCTCAATATTTTTTGGGCCCTTGCCTGTCGTGGGTCCTTAACCCACCCACACAAGTGAGGTACTATTTCTATCAGAAGACCTGGGGGAATGCTGTGTGGGAGGACATTTTTGAATGCATGCAGATTCCAGAACTTTCCCACAGAGAAATTTCAGAAAAAAGTGAATTATTTGGCAAAATTTAAGGTTGGCAAGGGATTCTCGGTAGGAGAATGATGGGGGACCCACGCATGCCATACGTTGCTGGACTTTGCTGGGTGTCTAGTTTCCAGAAATGTGTGGGTTTGGTAGGTTTCCCCATATGGCTGCCGAGCCTTGGGCCAAAAATTCTTGGGACCCCCATGCAAAACGAGGTTGGTTTGTGATAGGTAATGTTGATGTTGCCTCAATAGGTTTTGGGCCCTTGCTTGCCGCGGGTCCTTGACCCACCCACACATGTGAGGTACCATTTTTATTGGGAGATCTGAGGGAACGCTGGGTGGGAGGAAATTGTGGATCCATGCAGATTCCAGAACTTTCCACCACAGAAATGTGGGGAAAATATGTTTTTTTGGACAATTATTTAGGTTTGCAAGGTATTCTGGTGTAACAGAACCTGGTGGGAGGCAATCAAGCCACCCTATCTTGAACTCCCCTGGGTGTCTAGTTTTAAAAAATGTATAGGTTTGCTAGGTTTCACTGGGTGCCGGAAGAGCTATGGTTAAATAGAAGCAGCAAGACACTTTTCCAAAAAATGGGTAATTTTTTACTGCAAAATTGAGATGTGTCCACTTTGCGGTTTGCGCCATTTCCTGTCGCGAGCACTAGGCCGACCCACACAAGTGAGGTACTATTTTTCTCTGAAGACTTTGGGGAATGCGGGGTGGGTGGAAATTTGTGGATCCACACAAATTCCAGAACTTTCCACCACAGAAATGTGGGTAAAATGTGTTTTTTGTGCCAATTCTTTAGGTTTGCAAGGTATTATGGGTAACATAACCTGGTGGGAGGCAGTCGAGTCACCCCACCCTGAATTCCCCTGGGTGTCTAGTTTAAAAAAATGCATAGATTTGCTAGGTTTCCCTAGGTGCCGGCAGAGCTATTGTTCAAAAACTACAGCTAGGCACTTTCCCAAAAAGGGTCATTTTTCACTGCGAAATTGAGGTGTGTTGACGTTGTATTTTGCGTCGTTTCCTATCACGGGCACTAGGCCGACCCACTTAAGTGAGGTACCATTTTTCTCTGAAGACTTTTGGGAAAGCGGGGTGGGTGAAAATTTGTGGATCTACGCCGATTCCAGAACTTTCCACCACAGAAATGTGGGGGAAAATTGTTTTTTTGACAATTTTGTTTAGGTTTGCAAAGGATTCTGGGTAACAGAACTTAGTGGGAGGCAGTCAAGGTACCCCATCCTAGATTTCCCTGGGTGTCTAGTTTTAAAAAATTTATAGGTTTGCTAGGTTTCCCTAGGTGCCGGCATAGCTATGGTTAAAAAACTACAGCTAGGCACTTTGGCAAAAAAGGGTCATTTTTCATTGCGAAATTGAGGTATGTCCACGTTGCGTTTTGTGCCATTTCCTGTCGCAGGCACTAGGCCGACCCACACAAGTGAGGTACCATTTTTCACGGAAGACTTTGGGAAACGCGGGATGGGTAGAAATTCATGGATCCATGCAGAATCCAGAACTTTCCACCACAGAAATGTGGGGAAAATGTGTTTTTTTGACGAAATTTTAGGTTTGTAAGGGATTCTGGGTAACCAAAACTGGTGAGAGGCAGTCAAGTCACCCCATCCTTGATTTCCCTGGGTGTCTAGTTTTAAAAAAGCATATGTTTGCTAGATTTTCCTAGGTGCCAGCAGAGCTAGGGTTTAAAAACTACAGCTAGGCACTTTGCAAAAAAAGGGTAATTTTCCATTGTTAAAATGTGGTGTGTTCACGTTGGGTTTTGAGCCATTTCCGGTTGTTGGCACTATGCCTACACACACAAGTGAGGCACCATTTTTATTGGGAGACTTAGGAAAATTAAGATTTGTAAAGCAACTGTTATTACATATTGACTTTTGATGCATTTCTGCCTTCCAAATGTAAGACCATGTTTAAAAAAGAAGTAATTTTGAAAAATGATCGATAATTCTCATGCTAATATGAGTATTCCCAATTTTGGAAATGTACAAATATCTACTGTTTCTAAACTCTATATTTTGCTCCTATTTCAGAAATACATAGGTGTCTTTCATACTGATTTTTCCATGTACCCATTTCCCAGAATAATTGGTATATACTAATAATAAAAAACCATTGCAAGTGGCTGATCAGTTTTTGACTCTGGGTTCGTAGGGTTCTTGGTGAACCTACAAGTCCTATATATCCCCACAACAAGGAAGGTCCAGCGGATATAACAGTATATTGCTTTCATAGAGGTGTCATAATTAGAAGAAGTTACATGTAAAAACATTAACACAAAAGGCTGTTTTTTTCAACTAGCTTTTTACACAAATGACCCCTTGCTGAATTCAGAATTTTGTCTACTTTTCCAAAATATATAACTTTCCTGGATCCATTATTGCTTTCATACCCATTTCTACCATTAACTGGAAGGAGGTTGAAAGCACAAAACAAGCAAAAATAGGCAATGTCCCAGAAAAATGCCAAAATTATGTAAAAAAAATTGGTTTTATGACAAAAGTCTGCTTGTCCCTGAAAGCTGGGACAATGGTGATTTTAGCACCACAACCCCTTTCTTGAAACCATTTGTAATGAAATACCCAGACGCTTTAATTTGCCGCCCTTTTTCCCCATTTTCCCCCCAAAAACAAAATTTAGCTGTATTTTGGCTAATTTCTGGAACCCCTCCAGGGGCATCCACAAACCCTGGGTACCTTTAGAATTCCCATGATGTTGGAAGAAAAGGACGCAAATTTGGCGTGGATACCTTATGTGGGCAAAAAGTTACAGGGGCGTAAGCGGGCACTACCCCAAATAGCCAAAAAAGGCTTAACACGGGGGGAAAGGCCTAGCAGCGAAGGGGTTAATAGTAGAGTTCCGTGCACCATTGCTGTGCCTGCGTAGATGGAGAGAAGTGGTAAAAAATCTTGTGGATGAGAAAGCTGTACTGAACAAGGTGGAAAATTACCAACTAGTATACGAGCTGAGACAAAATGACAAGTTGGTTAAAAAACCAAGAGTGTTCAACGAAGGGATGCATGTGAGAGTACACATAGGAACTTCCTCTGGAAAGGGCAATTCCAGGTTATCTGATATAAAAAAAAATCTGTAGTCAAAGGTGATTCCCTTAAACTTTTTGATGCATGATGGTTGACTTCCAAACGTGTTACTATTTGCAGCGGTATGGAAGATCAGAACTGGTTAAAAATTAATCCTGTTGCAGATGACCAAATGTGTAACTCCAGAAGACATCTCAGTACTCAGTTAAGGGTGCCCAAAAAGTTTCAAGATTATATATGTGATTAATGTATATTTTCTTAATTAAAAAAATATGTTTTTTGCTTAATGTTATTTAAAGAAAGAGGATATATGTTACATCCTATTAACTATAGAAGTGTAATGTTAGTTCCATGCTCCTAGCAACTGGATCTTAGCAACTGCTTGCTTCTTTCACTGAAATCTGGATTGCAGAATCCAGTGGCAGTGGTGGACTAACTTCATGACGAACGGCTGCTGGGGGTTACTGTTCCCATACTTAATAAACCCCTTTCTTGAAGAAGATAACTGTGTTTGCCTCTTCTTGAAACATATCATTCAGACAGATTGCGACAATGGTGAGAAGATGGAAATTGAAAATCTGTGACTCATCGGTCAGTATGTCGGAGCTCTTTTTAGACTATGGTAAAATAACCTTGTTCCTTGAGTAGTGCACATGTGAATCCTGTTTATGTACTATGTAATACTCTTGAGTAAAAACGATTAATTGGGAACCAGTATATGATTATATAAAAATAACGCTAGAGATTTGTAATTTATGCAAACATGGCCTTTTGGTTTAGTCGCATTTCCAGAAATTCAATATATGGCCCTAATATATCAGTCATGTGTTTGGGGAGTGATAGTTGAAAAGACTTGTTGTCATGGGTCAATATCCAATGTTTGAAAGCCATATATTAGTATATGATCACAAAGAGGCTATCAAGTCAGGAGCGAGTGGCTGCCATTTTGGAACAATGTTGATAAACAATGAATTACCAGGCACAAATTAGTTTACTAGAGTCACTTGTCAAACTTGATGTAAGAAAATAATTTCAGTGGATAACACTGTCCATTCTTTTCTGTACCTATTGATACATATTGATTCATTGATATTATGTACGTTATCATTTATTACAGTCCATATTTCCTAATCCTATCCAAAATACGAAACGTTTGAGGACAAACATGCGAACTGCATCTACCCTGTTCAAGTTATTACATTTTAAGCAGTTGATTCAGCGCTACTCGCTAATCAGGGATCAATACTCAATAACATCACATTACAATAGCCCATACACATTCACCCAAAATCCCTGATGCGCTGGGGGTCAAGTTTTAATGACGTTAAATTAGTTTTCGTCACAGATTCATGTTTGACATTTCCAAATACATAACTAACCTATACATCAACTCTCTTTCCTCTCAGGTTGATGGACCAATTAGTTGAATAGTTGATGGTAATTGTTAGAAATGGGATCTCTGGTTGGCTAAGGCTTGCGCCAAAGCCAGTCAGAGACCACTATTCTAGTCAGGGCAAGGGAGTTACACAGCAAAGATAATCCCTGCTCACCCCCTTGGTAGCTGGGCACGAGCAGTTAGGCCTATCCCGAAGGCCATGTGTAAAGCATTTGCAGACGCACACAGCAAGAATATACCAGGCACACCACAAAAGGAACTCCACACAAGGTTATATCAAAAATAGCCTTTGTATTCTTATAACACATTAGAATAGTAATCACGTAATATACATTGTGCCACCTGGCAATAGGTAATATCTACAAGGGATTATGTACACCTGACAGGGTCAACTGGAGCACTGTCAAAACCATCACAAAGTGAACTTAGTACTTGTAGGACATATCATAAATGTAGAACACAGCCAGTAATCACTGGCAAACACTGTACTCAGCATAATCCTGTAACATAAACCATATTATGCACAATATCACATTTAGGCGTGAAATACATTCTGCGCCAACCTCACCAGCATAAACCCATTATGGAATCATCTCATAAGTCTAAACACATTAGACTGTAATCTCCCAAGCATAACGCACAATAGGGGCATAACTCACAGTAGAGAATAATCTCCCTAGCATAAACACAGTATGCTAATAACCTCATGCATAAACCACAGTTAGAGGCATAAAACAGGGTGCGTAAATCATAATACATGAAACACATTTCCTAGCACCACACAAATCACATAAGTGCCTGTCACCCTACAAACTCCACAGTCCCCCTGACCAACTGGCCTTCTCAAAGGGGCTCAAATGCCCTATGTGCCAATGTCAGGGCGGCTGCCAAGGCAGCAGAATCCAAAAGCTCGCAATTACGCTGGGGCAGAGGAGTGTATCTCGCTCCTCTCTCACTACAACTCCCCCCAAAGAAATGCCACCCTAAACGGTTCAGCTGATGCTACTTGCTGTGCAGCTGTGAACATCAAATGAGGGCACTGGCACCGCCTGTGCCCTCTGTGTGGGTCCCCACTGGGACTCTCGAATTAACTCTGCCCAAAACGTTGCAGCTGCCCACTGTCAAGCGGGCACTTGAGGCAGGAGCACGAGCACAGACAATGTGCTCCGATTAGGGAGAACTCCACTGGTCTCTATGTAATCAGGGGAAAGACTGCCCCCTAACGTTGGAGCGGCCTGCGATGGCGGGCCTCCTTAGGAAAAGGGGCACTACCTTCGTGCCTCCTGATGGAGCCACTCTCCGGGACTCACTAAATGAAAATGCCCCCAAGTGTTGGAGCAGCCTGCAACGGCGGGTCCGCTAAGGAAAAGGGATCTGATACTTGGCCTCACTCACCGAGGCTCCATGGACACAGCTCCTCCTCTCCTCCTAAAAAGCGGCGGGGGCAGGCACCAACACTGTGCCTCGTGCCCCCTCTGCCGTAGTCACTTGATGCGGCAACACGCGGGGCTCTCCCTTTGCCATGAGAGCCCCGCTGAACCGTCGCAGCACTCCATCTTTCCTCCGGCGATTCTGTGGGTGCGGGGCTTCCCTTGGTGAAGTGGAATTCCTGCCCCACGTCAGGCCTCCTGCTGCCTGACTACCTGAGGGGCCGAACGGGCCGCGGAGGTGAAATGAGGGGTGGGCTCCCGTTGTGATCAAAAATACTGGCGGAGTGGGCACCCGCCAGAACAAGCAGAAACACGAGGTGGGCACCCGCCATTTAAAATAAGCAAAAATCTGGGTGGGCACCTGCAATCGAAATTTCAATAAGCGGGGTGGACCCCTGTTCCACAGAATTACTGGGGGGGGGATGCTACACTAGGAATTCCCCCAACAGCACTGTGCAGCCCTGGGCAGCGAAGCACCAGTGCCCCAGGGGAAATAAAAAATAAAGCTCTCACAGGGCGCAAGACGCTGCACAGCGTCCTGAAGGTCCTAGACAACCAAAAGAAGAAGAAATGGGTCCCCTCAAGTCCTTAGGGATCAATTGGGCAATGCAGGGCCCAGGGAGGCAAGCCCTCATTGCAGCCCCCATGGGCCACAGCAGCAGCACACCTCAGCAGGATTCAAGAACAAGAACTGAACAACTCTCATGGGGTCACAGCCCCTCTACTTATACCACATAATCTTTTGTCTGAGTGTAGGGCATGGGGAACCAGATGCAACTGGTGCAGGGATAATTTGGTGTACTTTGCTTTGCAAGCTCCTCTCCCCCTTTGTCAGGTGGGGGCTAGGTGATCAGACACACCACAGGGGGAGGAGCCAGCATTTTACAGGGCAGGCACACTCCTATTCAGAGTCAGGGGATTACTCCTCCCACTACTCCCAGCCCAGGTATTCCATTTAGCCTAGCGCTGACTCATCCTGCCCCCCTGAAGCCACACACTTCCCAGCCCCTGTCACTCACAAGTCAGACATGCAATTCACATCAGGCAGGCAGATACATAGCACACAGAGATGCCAACTTCTCAAAATGGAATTTCTCCACCAGTCATCATAAATCTGCACACACCATTGCGCAGCATTTAGTCTCACAAATTCATACATACTAAACTCGACCCGGCTGTTCCTCTAATACAAGGAATTACCACGAACACACTTATCTCCAATCCATTCCTATGGGAAGGCAGGCCAAATTCCCCAAATGTGCACAGAGAGTGCATGCACTTTGCACTGGACCACAGTGCTAAAGTGCCCAAAGGCCTAAAACCACCAACACCAGGTCACAGAAAAGGCAAAGGGTTTAGGGGTGAACCTGCTATAACAGTAATGATAGTTCTATCTACCTAACTATCTAGTTAGCTAAATAATCACAGACTCTCAATATGATTAATAAAGTTGATCTTAAATGAATAATAAATGCTCTTTGCATACGAGTACAAATGCAAACAATGAAATTTACAAGAGGGAGAGAAAACATCAACAAATGCAACAATGTCTAACTCATTCAATTAACGATATTCATGTGAAGGAGTGGATAGAAGAAGAGACAAATTTCAGAGACAAAAATACATTTGCAAATGATTATGCAAAGTACGAGTCAGACAGATATACTAACCTAAGGAATCAGTGAAACCCCCCCCCTGGTCAAGGAAGAGGTGGGGGTCCCCTGAAATAGTCAGGGAACAAAGATTTCAGGGTCAGGTACGGAACAGGACAGGAGCAGCTAGGCCTCTCTGCAAACTGACGACAGCGACGCATCACCCCTCTCTCCTACTGCCTCCTCATGCTCTCATCTCTCTCCCGAAGACGACCTAAAAACCACACCCCAAAGGAACCCCAGTTATACCCTAAAACCTACATGCCCTTCCCACATCAGTTGAAACATTTCTCAAAATTTGACAGCTCATTGGTGGATCTGGGAGGTGGTCTGTCACACCATTACGTTTTCCCTTCAAAATTCTGTATACTCATTGTTCGCTATCCTCTCTAAATACATAATGTTTGACTCATTCGTTTAATTCAGTACTCAATACTTTCACAATAATCCTCATGCATTTCTCAGCTACGTCAGTGGAAGGAGTCTTTAGTCCCACGGCCAGTCTCTTCTGTTGGCAGGCGAACAATGCACTTTGAACTGAACAACCTTGAACTTTTATTCTTTCTTTGCTGCGCTCAGCTTTTCTGTCTGCTTTGTCAAGTCATTCTTGCTCACTCTCCAGCCCCTCATCTATCAGACCCACTTAAGAATAATGAAGGCCGAATCGACTCATTATGGCAAATGGAGCATAAACGTTTATTAATTACACAGAAATGCACTTTTCACTGTTTACCACCAACCTTTGCACTAGCCCATGTTAATGTTTTCCTAGCAGAAGCTTAAAACATGAGCGGCATTATTTATCATTTAAAGCAAGATGCCGCCTTGTCATGCATTATTTCTCGTTTTCTTTCTAAGCAGAATGTAAATACGATTCTTTCATGCATTATTTTACATTAGTGCACACATGCGCAAAGCAGTTTCCCACGTGTTTCATTGTGATTTGCATGTTAGTTCACACCGCACACTGTTACTATGTCTTATGGAGGTGTCAATCTGAGCAGCTTTCTTTTGGCGAAACCCTGCTCCATAAATCCCCCCTCTGATGGCTTACTGGAGCCATCATAAAATACCCACCATACCAAGTGCCATCTTCATCTATCTAAAATTCAGCATTCTCTCTTTTGATGACACTTTCATCTAAATCTTTCATCATATTATAGTAGTCTCCTTTCAAATCTTCTAGTTCTATCTCATCTTTTTCTCGCTCTTGTTCTTTGTTTATTCCTTGATTCCGTTTTCTCTTTTCTTTCACAGATATGTTTACAACATTGATATGTTGATAATATCACTAATGCTACTCCAGCTACTGAAATGATTGGCATTATTATTTTCCCTAACAGTCTACTTCCAAAGTTAGCAAACCCTTTATCTACAGAAGAAAAACTCTTACCATACACCGCCAACATCCAGTTGGGTCAAATCTTCATTAAATTTCGTAATATTCTTAATATATCCCTCAATACCCTTACTTTGTCAGGGATATAAGTACAGCAGTGTTGGATTTTTAACATGCGAGTCGTTAATCCATAAACAAGCAAATAGCGAGTCTGCTAATACCGAAATCAGTATTAGCGAATTCGGTATTTGCGAATTCACAAAAAGCGTGTCGCATTAGAAGCAGGCTGATGACATCACAACCAGGAAGTCATCCAGTCCATGCTTCATTCACTGCCCTTAGGAGCACAGAGTAGGAGGCAGAGTACTGAAGCTGAGCAGAGACACATCACATTCACAATCCAGCTACAGTTCACATAGCCAGGATGGACAAAAATGCTTCAGGGAAGAGTGCCACGCCCAGGAAGAGGAAGATGAAGTTCTCTGAGAGGGAACTCGAACACCTGATTGAGGGGGTGAGCAGCAGCCATGACAAACTGTTTGGCAAGTTGTCCCTGAAGGTGCCAGAGGTGGAGAAGCACAAAGTATGGCTGCACATCGAGGAGAAAGTGAATGCTGTGGGAATCACACACCGCAGCATTGATGATCTGAAGAAAAGGTGATACGACCTCAGGAAACGTGCCAAGGAGTGCATAGCCAAAAGGGTGAAGGAAGCAGGTGGCACAGGAGGGGGACCATTGAAAGCACCTGTAAACACAAGGAGGACCTTGTTGAGGGGACGATCGAGCCTGAGGCAGTCGTGGGAGTCACCCAATTAAACACATCCGGCGCAGCAAGTACATGACAAGGTAAGATGCATGCAAGCGCTAATACTCTGAGTACTGTATATCCATGCACATACCCCCAGGCAAATCACAGTGTGCAGGGAGAAGTCCATTCCACATTTTCCCTCATACACAAAAAGCATCATTGGAGTCGTAGCTATGTGAGCCAAGTGGCCATGGATAATCATCAATGCTTATTAAAACATACCAACACTTCATGTCAGACAGTGTGTTTAAACCAGTGATTTATTATGCACAAAGTAGGCCAGGTGAGAAACAGATTTAGGACCAATCAAGACTAACACTGCACTGTTTCACACACAGATGCATCTCAGGACAGTGACCGGCTCATCATCTCTGAGAAGACACCTGCAGAGACGGATGTAGAGACTCCTGTTGCCCCTGAATGTACACCACTCCCACCACCAAAATACAGGGCACATCTACCCGCATTGCAAGAAATGGAATCAGAGCCGACTCCAGCACCCACAACAGTCCCCAGCCAGCCACGTGTCCCTCCACCAGCTCCAACACCAGCACAGGTCCGACTAGGACAACGACGCAGGTGGCGGCTGCAGAGGAGACACATGGGCACAATCAACATGCCGATTTCCAAGCTGGCCAAAAACATAGGCACAATGTCAGAATGTGTGCGTGACTTAACAACAGTTGTTGCGGAGGGAAGTCGACAGACAAACCAGAGCCTACAGGAGCTCACCCGTGCCGTTCTTGCAGGACAACACACTAAGCATTGGAGGCATCGCCAGAGCTTTCTATGTATGTCAGCTAATACAAGGCCCATCACCAAGCTCAGCAACATCACTGCAGTATTGGCACGGCGCTCCGTGTCGTTGCAGATTGATCTGGGCAATTTCTGTGGTGGGGATCTTGCAAGGGCATTAGGCCAAGTGACCACTGCTGTGAAACACCTCCAACCTGGGACTGTGATTGCCAGCAACTTGGAAGGGGAGATGGGTAGTGAGTAGGCATCGAGCTTGAGTAGCATGTCTGTGCCAGTGACCACTAACAGGAGGTGCAGTGTGCGCAGCTCCACATCCACAGGCACACACAGGCTGATGTCTCAGGGTCATGCAACCGGAGGCAGTGGGTACGTGGCAAGAGGCGCTAGCCATGCATAGCCACCTATTTGGTCATGGTGGTCATGGTGGTGTAACCATGGTCCATTTCAACATTGTGATTGTCCTCCAGTGTTGTTAACTAGTTTATTTTGACTTAATCAACCTATGCAATCACTGTCATAATTTTCAAAACATAATTCTTTTGTTTTTACATGTGCTCATGTTAATAAAACATTCACATTCAACGATATCTTGTGATGACTTACCTACCTCAGAAATGATGTTGTGTGATGTGTTGATGTCTCCTCTGACCTTCGGCTGTGTTTCCCACATATGCCTGTTGTGCATGTGGTTGGTCGTCCATCTCGATGTTTAGGCCTCTTCATTTAGCAATGTTGTGCAGCATGGCACATACAGCCACAGTCCTGCAGCAGGTCTCGTAGTTATACTGTAGGCCACCACCAGTCCTATGAAAGATCCTGAAGTGACTTTTTGGTACCCCGAATGTCCTTTCGACCACATTCCTTGTGCTAATGTGTGCCGCGTCGTTGCACTGTTCCTGTGGTGTTGCTGGGTTGAGGCAAGGGTTAGGATGTATTCGCGCAAGGCATATGCACTGTAACCTACAGGGTGGGAAGCAAAAGGTTAGCCGCAGTAATGCAGTCACATTTGGTATAATGGTGTAACAAATAGGTATATGTATGTACCAAGTATGTGTCCCTCTCCAAATTCACTGCCTAGCAGACGCCTGTGGATGCCACTGTGGCGGAATATATACGAGTCATGTGTGCTTCCGGGAAATTGTGCTACGATGTCCATTATTATATGCTTAGCATTGCACACTACATGGACATTGATGGAGTGGTAAGACATCCTGTTTCAGAATATGTACTCGTTGCCTGAGGGGGGACAGATGGAGACATGCGTGCAGTCAATGCATCCAATGACATGTGAGAATTGAGCCACCTGGTAATAATCCAGTTTGGTCTGAGTTAACTCCTGGGGAAGGTGATGTCGGTATGGATCATTGTCATCATGGCATCAAGGAATTTCCAGAAAAAGCGTGAGAGTACACTTTGGGATACACCTCCGGCTACCGCTACAACCCCCTGGAAAAGTGCCTGACGCCAGTAGGTGGAGGCTACATGGGACCTGGATGTGTGCAGGAATGGCATTGGTCCTACGGGTCTGGTGCTGCAGTAGGGGTTCCAAATCTGCAATTAGGCACATTATCATTGGTACTTATTGTATATTTCTTCATCATTTTGGCCCAGCAATGTTATGCGCACTCGGAAAACCCTCTCCTGAATCCTCCTCCTGCGCTGGGCTGCTGCATTTATCCTCATCCTCCTTGCAAGCACGTAGAGGTCTGCTATTGTGAATGGCTTACGGGGTCTCGGGATGCATTTTAAAGGGTTTCAGCTGTAATTTTTTTTAACGTTTTCTCAACTTTACCTCCTGGTTGAGATTCCCCTTATTCTGCTCTTGCTAAATAGCGATTTTGATGAAAATCGCTATTTGCGAGTTTTGATGCATTGGGTTGCGATTCATTATTTGCTATTCACTTTTTGTAGGAGCAGTTTTAGTTTTCGCTATTATATAATCGCTATTTTGCTTATCTCTAAATTTGCAGGGGAATTTTTTGCGATTATCTTGAATTTTCGGTATTGGGGTTGATGCATTGGAAAGTGTCGTTTTGCGGTCGCTAACGGGCCATTTTACTGATTCATTTGTGAGGGGAAATTTGCTTAATGCATGTGCCAGTTAGTCTGTTATTGTTTCTGTCTATATGCCCTTTGGAAAAAATTGCAAAATAAACACTACCATACCAATGTGCAGGCAACCTGTAATAGGCTTTCTTACCACACACACAATAGACTCCTGGGAAACAAGATCAGTTCCACCCTTCAATCCCCATCCTCCAGTAATTTGGAAAGTATGCTCACATTCACTAGTACAAATGAAATATTTATTATAGTTAGGTTTTAAGCTAAGCAAACAAGTATTCCGGAAAATACTAAATCTGTATTGGAATAATGAATCTCAAGCTTCCCGGTCACGTAAAATAGGCTGGTTAAAACACTGCAAGACACACCATATGTTAAAGGTAGGTGATGATAAATCACCCCCTCTGAGACAGACAAAGGAAATTACATGCACACATAACAATCACTCACTTTCATTGTATTAATATACTCATACAACAATTTAGTAAAAACATTTAACAAGAAAACACTAATTGATTTATCATGATGGTGAATGCTTCCATCCATTTGTCCTATATTAGTATTCCGGGTTTCTTTAGTAACATCACTCATTCTTGCACTTGTTACATAATTAGTTTTGTTTCCATTGTTATTTGCAGATAGAATAGGTACAATGACAGTTAATAATATCCCCATAAGTGTTAATAAAAATACATTACATAAGCAAGCTTTAATACGTCAATGTTTTAGATTAGATTTTGGATCTTCATTCACTTCTGCTTTGGCAATTTTGTATTATATAAAAAATATAATAATCTCTCCAGATCTATAAACTCTAATTTTGCTCAAAATGTTCAGAAAAATAGTAGTGTAATCCTACACTTCAAGGCTTTCTTCTTTACCCCTTTCTTTTATTTCTTTCTTCTGGTTTTCTGAGTCTTTTAATTAATTTTGACTGACACAGTTGCACCTTAATTTTTTTACAGTTCTTTTAAGGCAGTCTCAAATTGCTTTCATCAACTTGCTCAGTGTCAGAACTGTCTTTTTCTTCACTTGGATGTGAGCTTTCAATTACTTCCAAGATCAAGTACGTCCACTCTGGTGCTGTGTAGCTCTTGCTTCAAATTCTTACTCGCCTTGTTTTTTGTACTAATTCTTCTCCTGACTCGTCTTGTTCTGTTTGTCTTGAGACCTCATTACTTTACTCTGGTCTTCTCTTTGTCTTTCGTCTTACAAGAGTGCATTTCAGTCTTTTCACTCCACTTTACCAATTATCATATTTTCTTGCTCTCTTAGATCGAACAACTTCTTCAACTTCTTCTGGTTCACAGGTTCTTTTACTTGGCCCTTCTCTTATTGGTTCTTCTTCCTGGCATTCAGTATCTTCCTTCTCTTTTAGTTCAACAGCAGTCTCTTGAAGATGAGGACTTCCGTCTAGTCTGAGTTCAGTTTCAGGCGGCTGAGCTTCATCCAGTCCGCAATGTCTTACATTCCGTCCTGGAAGCTGGCTTTGGCGGAGGCGGGGTCGTTGGTGAGGGAGAGGATCAGTTGGATGTCGTCCGCGTAGGAGATGCTGTTGAGGTTGTGCTTGCGTGCGATGGCTGCGAGGGGGCTCATGTAGACATTGAAGAAGGTGGGGCTGAGCGAGGAGCCTTGAGGTACGCCGCAGATGATCTTGGTGGCTTCTGCGAGGAAGGGCGGGAGACGGACTCTTTGGGTTCTGTCGGAGAGGAAGGAGGTGATCCATTCCAGGGCCTTTCCTTGGATCCCAACGTGACAGAGGCGGGTTGTCAGGGTGCAGTGGCAGACCGTGTCGAATGCAGCCGAGAGGTCGAGCATGATGATGGCGGCAGTTTCTCCGCTGTCAAACAGGGTCCTGATGTCGTCGGTGGCTGCGATGAGGCCGGTCTCGGTGCTGTGGTTTGCTCGGAATCCCGACTGCAATGGGTCAAGGGAGCCGTTCGTCTCGAGAAAGGCTGTAGCTGTTTGTTGACGTTTTTCTCGATGACTTTTGAGGGGAAGGGGAGGAGCGAGATGGGGCGGAAGTTCTTGAGGTCTGAGGGGTCTGCGGTGGGTTTCTTCAGGAGGGCGCTGATCTCTGAGTGCTTCCAGCTCTCCGGGAAGGTGGCGGATATGAAGGAGTTGTTGATGATGTCCCGAAGTTTGGGTGCAATGATGGAGTCGGCTTTGTTGAAGATGTGGTGTGGGCAGGGATCCGCTGGGGAGCCCGAGTGGATCGTGTGGTCATCATGTGGGTGGTGTCTTCCGTGCTGATTGGGGTTCAGGCGCAGAGGGTGGTGGTGGGGGGCGTGGGTTCGGCGGTGGGGTACGAATTCTGAGTGCCGAAGCTGTCGTGTATGTCGACGATCTTATGGTGAAAAAGGTGGCGAGAGAGTTTCAGAGGTCTTGTGAAGGCGTGATGTCATTTTTGCTGGCTTTGGGGTTGGAGAGCTCTTTCACGATGTTGAGGAGTTCCTTGCTGTTATGGGTGTTGTTGTCCAGTCGTTCTCTGAAGGATGACCTTTTGGTGGTGCGGATCAGCTGGTGGTGTTTGCGGGTGGCGTTCATGAGGGCTGTCATGTTTTCTGCTGACTGGTTATAGCGCCAGACTTTCTCGAGGTCACTGCAGGATTTCTTGGAGACTTTGAGATCGTTGTTGAACCACGTGGCTTTCTTGCTGTCAGGATTGTTAGGAGAGTTTTTCAGTGGAGCAAGGGCATCGGCGCAGTCGGTGATCCACTGTTTGAGGTCAGCAATTTGGGAACAGTTTATTCCTTTTAGACAGGATGCTTCTAAAAATCCCGCTATGGTGCATACAGCATAACTTACCTTTCTCATTTCTCAAACATGATCCATCAACAAACATCTCACAGTCTGATTCTTCCAATGGGATGTTTTCTGTGTCTGGCCTGGGTTGTGTGCATAATTCTGTCACATCCAGACAATCATGATCTGCCTCCTCTCTCACTTCCTCACAATATGAGTTTGGCAACAGGGTTGCCGGAATTACTGTTGTGCACCGTGCCACAGTCACATTTTCAGCACCCAAAATAACTCTTTCGTACTTGGTCCACGTGCGTGTCAAAACGATCTCAACTGAATGCAGCAGATACACCTTGACTGGATGTCCCATCACAATTGCTTCACTCTGTTCCAGACTCACACAAGCGGCAGCTACTGCTTTCAAACAGACTGGTAACGCTGCAGCCACTGAATCCAAAGTAGCAGAAAAATATGCGACTGGACGTTGTGCCATTCCATGTTTCTGAGTTAGGACTGAATGTGCACACCCACCTCTTTCACAGCAGTACAACACAAAATCCTTTGCATAATCTGGCATTCCCAACGCAGGTGCTTGGCAAAGACTGTTTCACAATTTAGTAAAAGCTTCCATACTTTCATCATCCTGGACAATCGGATCTTTCACATCTTTCCGAGTCAACCTCTGTAGAGGTTTTGCAATCAATGAGAAACGACTGATCCACTCCCTACAGTATCCAACCAGTCCCATAAACATTGAAACTTATTTCTGAATTTTAGCCTGGCTCATTTATTTAATCACATTAATTCTTTCTGGTGTCCCCTTTCTGACCCCTTTTTCTATTTTGTGTCCTAGGTACTGGACTTCCGGTTTACAAAATTGCAATTTTGCTGGTTACACTTTGTGTCCTCCATCTGCCAAATGTTTCAATAAGGCAATTGTATCTGTCACACATGCCTCTTGTGTCTTTGATGCCATTAGCAGGTCATCAATGTATTAAACCAAAACTGAATTTCCTGGCATGACTAAAGTTTCCAAACACTTTTTCAGAATCTTATGAAAAATTAAAGGACTCTCTGTGTACCCTTGAGGAACTCGGCACCATGCCAAAACACGATCTCCGAACCGAAATGTAAATAAATACTGGCTTTCCGGATCTACAGGAATTGAGAAAATGCGTGGCACAAATCAATTACCGTGCACCATTCAGCATCACAGGAAATTTGGTAAAGGATTACTACTGGATTTGGAACTACTGGACAACACAGTACCACAATTGTATTTATTTTTCTTGAATCCTGAACTATTCTATATTTTCCACTAGGCTTTTTTAATTCCTATAATTGGTGAACTACAGTGACTGCTCAGTATTTCGTTCAGAATTCCCTGTTCAATCATTCGGTCAATTACAGGAGTGACTCCTGCAATTACTTCCGGACTCATTTATACTGAGGTGTATTTAGATATATGGCACCCTCTTTCGCCGTGATCTGAATTGGATCTACATTTGTCATTAGGCCAATTTATTTTCCTGTAAAATCCCATACATCCGACCTTACTGCATTTTTTAATTCTTCAGGAAAATTCTCTTCTGTGAAAAGTAAAACCAACTCATCCACTTCTGTCCTTTGCTTTGCTAGCATCATCTTAAATATGACATCCTCATAAGGTGTCTGAACCGCAATACCATCTGGCGTACAATAGATGGTACAACTCATTTTGCACAATAACTCTCTTCCCAAGAGATTTTACTGGACTCGAGTCACACACCACAACACAATGCATGTCTCTGAAATTTCCAATATGAACTTCTATTGGATTTGTGTTCTAATATGCTTATTCAAGACTCCTACAACTTGGATAGTTTCTCCCGAGAGGGGTAGGTACGGAATTTCTGCTGCTCTCACAGTAGAACGGGTAGCAGCAGTGTCCACTAGGAATATAATATCATTCCCTTCCATCTTTCCGTCAACAAATGGACCTGACTGATCTACCTCTAAAGATGCGCCAAGAAAGCACTTTTCCTCCCCCCTCAGGCACCGTCACTGAGATGAGTCTGAATCACGCTCATTGCACTGCAACCAGTATTGTAGAACCATTTGCATATTTTGATTCTTACCAACTTGATCACCTCCGTGAAATCCAGTGTTAGTACTGTACCTCTGCACTTGATGATTCACATTATTTGGCATTGGAGCTTGTGGCACCTGAAACTGTGGAGTAACTACCTGCTGCTGTTGATTCACAAACACCTCATTCTGCATTTGTGGATTTAAATTTTGATTTACTCCATTATTCTATTGAGCAGATCTATACTCGTTCCTCCAATGTCCATTATTTCGGCACGCATGACAAGGACATTTCTTCCTAGCTTCTTCTTTACTCATTTGACCTCTTCCTCTGCCTCCACTGGGTACTTGACTATTTTGATTCTGACCATTCATCTGAAAACTTGCTTGAGAATTATTGTTTGTTTCTTGCTGCTCTGCTACCTTCACTTGTGCCCACATAATTTTTTCCTTTACCTTTTTATCTCAATTCAATATCGTCAGTACAATACTTCGCATACCTCAAAATGTCATCATTTGTTTTGCTCTGCCAACATATCAAATGCTGCTGAATCATGTTTCTAATCTCCAGTTTTAATCCAAACACAAATTAATACACAAAATGTCCCATATATTTGTCTTCAATATTCTCAAACACACTGTACCATTTGAATACCTGTAACAATCTTTCATAGTAAGCTTGTACAGATTCTTTTGGCTCTTGGCTCATTCTGTCAATTTTAAACCAATCTGTTTCATTAGGAGAAATCTTCCCTTTCAAAAAGGTGATTACCTGATTATACTTTTTCATCACCTCCTCAGATGGTGCACCAGTTTTAGGATCTCTAGGATATTCTTCTTTTGGACAATCAACAGTGATCTTACAATCTGTCCATAAATCTTCTGGAACTACAATCTCAAACAATCCATCTAGATCCTTTAACAAAACTTTTGAAACTTTCACAAACTTCTCTACCTGTTTGTACCACTCAACTGGTTTCTCCCTTAACCAGGGAAAATCATTCGTAAAAGATATTATATCCTGTCTTGTCCAAGAAACGTGACCATATCCACCACCTGGAAGTTCTCTCATCAGACACGCTCTTTCAACTTGTTCTGTTTCTTTCAAAGGAAACATAAACGCTCCTTTACTAGCTGCTTCTTCTTTCTTGGCCATATACCCTTCTACCATTCTATATTTCCCCATTTCTTCAAAATATTCATCCACTCCTTTATCTACAACCTTTTTTCAGATGCATTCAAACTATCTAAATCCTTATCAGTAAAAGCCAATCTGTATGATTTGTACAACACCTTCGACTTCTCTATGTGTATTCCATACTCAGTAGCAGCTTCTTATATTTTCTCATGAAGTTTCCTCGCTCTATAAGTAATATACAAAAAACAACAGCTCTTCATCTTGGTAAGTCCCTAATCTGTCTGGACCAATAATCATCTCTTTCAAATCTACTTTCAATTGGCTCACATTTATACTCTGTGGTTGAGGTTTCAGCTTTAACATTTCCTTTATCCAATCATTTAATTCCTCTGGTGAAGGACCTGCTGAACTGCCATTGGAGTGACACTCTGCCCTATTCTTCTTGGGTCTATTTGTATACTTCTTTTAGGGGTTTCTGTTATCATCTCACTAACTGGAGATCTGTCAATGTAGTATTCCGGTCAGCCTGTCCACTCTCATTCACTACCGTCACCATTCCACTCCTGACACTACTTCTCGGAACTGCCAACGTATGTACTTTTGATAGATTCTGCTTTTCTCGATACAATGGAACTACAGGACCAATTGTTATCGGTACCGTCAATGCTTCCGTATTCAGACATTCAGACTTAACTGATTTATTTTCTGGACCTGCTCCATCCTTGCCTTATTCAACAAATTTATTTCATTTTCTCGTACCACTCTAGCTATTTCTGTGACTTGTGGAGTTAATGGGGTTCCCATTTGTGGTGCACTTGGTATCACATCCCCTGACTTTTCTTCATATGGCAGAGGTCGTTTGGTCATAATGTCCTCTAACAACTCATCAGCAGAATCTTTCAGATCATCTCTTAAACTTGAAGTCTCCATATTTTTTATTTTTCTCTTTACATTTGGCTCCTGTCTGTTCTTCTGCAACTAAAACTGGATGCAAACCTTCCGTTATCACTTCTCTCATCCATCTTTTCAGCTTATCTTCCCTACTCTCAAAAGGATATCCAAACATTATATTTCTGTATCTTTGGTTACCTCTAAATTTCTCTCTTTCATATGCCTCAACTTCCCATTCTTCTAATGCTTCATACTGTGTAAGTCTGGGTTTCGGCTCTTGTGAATTCATCCGATTTCTCAGATTCTGAAATATCCTTACATTAAACAAACCATACTGTGGGAAAGCTATAACACCATTATCCTTTGTATGTTCCACCCAATTCTCTAACCAAATATATGTATGGTCCTGGCTCCTCCAACATCATAAAAGAAGCAGGCATTCTAGGAGGTGGAAAAGGAATTCCCTCTCTAGTCACAATTTGTTTATCTTTTATAAAGAAATTCATTTTTCTGACTCTTTACGTTAATGTATCCCAGCAACAAATCCTTTCATTAAACCTGCTTATTTTCTTTGTCAGCTCTTGTCCTATACCAGCGCAACTCACATCAACCGCCCAATCACGGCTCTACTACGTAAGCAAGGTCTTAAACCAATACTAGCGCAGCTCACACTAACCAACTAATCAAAGCTCAGTACATGCCCACTGCCTGACCAATGCCAGTGCGTCCTTTTTGTGACGTTAGTATTTCTCCTGCTACTGACCCTCCCTTTACAAAATATTACAGCACTATTTTTCTAAGTTTTCTTGACCAAATTTATGTTAGTAACAACACAAAACAATGCTACCTTGTCCACTAACCTCATCACTGCTACGGAGATTTTCCCCCCATGCTGGATCCTTTCAAAATGGGTGTGGTCATGACGGAACGGTTCCGTCATGAGCACAGCTCAACCGATGCTCATGACGGAACCGTTCCGTCATGAGCATCGAAGGGGCTAAATAAAGAGATAGTCTTCACCTTTTCAAAGAGAAATTCTTTTACTTCAAGTAAGAATAAGGACTAGCGCTATTTTACCTTTCAAACAAGCTCTGGAGGGACCTGTTACTCCTCTAGGGATAAGGCCAAAGTTTCACAAGCAGGCTTTATCTAAAGAGGTCTTGGAACTCCCCTGGTGATAAGGCTAGAGTTTCGGAAGTGGACCCTTTGCTATTTCAGACACTCCACTCACATACGAAATTGTCCCTAGATATAACACCTAGAGCCCTTCATAGCTTCTGTATGATTACAATAAACAAAGTAATTCTGTAGTGTGATTTCTTTATCCACACTCTTCTTCTGCCTACTTCAGGCTAATTTCCATTCCTGGGTTTTCTCAGGTAACTCCGTACTTGTACTCCTAGACAACATAGAAAAGGACACTAACTTTTCATGTTAAGAACATATAATCAATATTCATTACCAAACTAATCAATAATTTAACCGGCCTCTGAAACTAGAAAATGGATCCAGCGCTACTAGCTAATCAGGGATAATAATACTCGATAACATCATATTACAACGGCCCATACACAGTCACTCAAAATCCCTGATGCACTGGGGGTCAAATTTTAACACCTTGGCTGCGATGGGAATTCCGCCACGGTGCTGGACATTCCATTCTTGGGCGTGGTTCGGACGGCCAGGGGCCGTCATGAGCATGGAAGGGGTTAATGACGTTAAATTAGTTTTCTTCACAGATTCATGTTTGAAATTTCTAAAAACATAACTAACCTATACATCAACTCTCTTTCCTCTTGGTCGATGGACCAATTAGTTGAATAGTTGACGGTAATCATAGTACTATCTATCTACCTTTCTAGTTAGCTAAATACTCACAGACTCTCGATATGATTAATAAGTTTATCTTAAATGAATAATAAAATGCTCATTCCATAAGGTTACAAATGCAAACAATGAAATTCACAATAGGGAGAGAATACATCAGCAAATGCAAACAGTGTCAAACTCATCATGCAATTAACGTTAAGCATATGAAGGAGTGGATAGAAAAAGAGACATAAGTTTCAGAGACAAAAATACATTTGCAAATGATGATGCCAAGTACAATTCAGAGAGATATTCTAACCTAAGGAATCAGCGAAAAGCCACCGCCCTGGCCAAGGAAGTAGTGGGGGTCCCCTAGAATAGAATCAAGGAACACAGATTTCAGGGACAGGAATGGAACAGGACGGGAACAGCTAGGTATCCCTGCAGACGGATGGGCAGCAATGCATCACCCCACTCTCCTACTGCCTCCCCACACTCGCATTTCTCTCTGAAGATGACCTAAAAAACACACCCCCAAAGGCACCCTAGTTATACCCTAAAACCTACATGTCCGTCCAACATCAGTTGAAACATTTCTCAAAATTCGACAGCTAAATGGTGGATTTGGGAGGTGATCTATCACATCATTAGGTTCCCATTCAGAATTCTGTATACTCATTGTTCGCTATCCCCTCTAATCACATCATGTTTGACTCGTTCATTTAATTCAGTACTCGGTACTTTCACAATAATTCTCATGCATTTCTCAACTACTTCTGCAGAAGGAGTCTTTAGTCCCACGGCCGATCTTATCTGTTGACAGGCAAACAATGCAATTCGAGCTGAACAACCTTGAACTTTTATTCTTTCTCTGCTGCACTCAGCGCTTCTGTCTGCTTTGTCAAGTCATTCTTGCTCACTCTACAGCCACTCATCTATCAGACCAACTTAAGAATAATGGAGGCCGAATCGGTTCATTATGGCAAATGGAACATATTATTTATTAATTACACAGAAATGTATTTTTCACTGTTTACCACCAACCTTTGCACTATCCCATGTTAATGTTTTCCTAGCAGAAGCTTAAAGCATGAGCGGCATTATTATTTTAAAGCAAAATGCAAGATGCGGCCTAGTCATGCATTATTTCTCGTTTTCTTTCTAAGCACAATATAAATACGGTTTCGTTCTTTCATGCATTATTTCACATTAGTGCACACATGCGCAAAGCAGCTTCCCACGTGTTTCATTGTGATTTGCATTTGAGTTCACACCGCAACTGTTAGTATGCATTATGGGGTGTCAATCCGAGCAGGTTTCTTTTTGCGAAACCCTGCTCCATCACAGTCCTAATGACCTGTTTTTTTCAAACACACTTTCTCCTGGTGTGATCCTTATATATTCAAACATTGCAGCACTTATGAATGACATATTCAAATTAATTGAAAGTAATGTGACTCATAATAACTATTATCCCAAATTCTACAATTTTCATTTTGCTCATTCACGATGCTTCAGTTTGTCTTAGTCATAATTGCTTATTCCTTCCACCTTCATGGGCTTCAATATGTTCAACTACATGAAACCAAAATGTGCATCCTTTTGGATGTACTTCTTGAAAGTGTGTTGCCAGCAGATAGTTCAAAGTTACCATTTTTAATCCCTCTGCGTTGTTACTGGATGTATTGTTTGAGCAGTCTCACACTACTTCCAATGTATACGCTGTTCTAGTCGCAACCTTTCTCATACATGGTATATGTGGTATTACAATTGATGAATTTTCTGACCTGATAGGATCTCTTGCAGCTATAAGTGAATTCAGTAATTGTATTTCTTCAATATTCACACATATTACAATGGCAACATCTAACAAATCCACAAGGTTTTTCTTCCAGCCAGGTTATCTCAATTGTTTTGGTTTTATATTAACTAGGTCACAGTTGTTTTTCGTTGTAGTACGTCGCTGATAGACAGTCTTCAGGTTTTATGAGGTCACATCCTTTAGTGATACAGACTTTTTGAGGTTATACCAGTGTTCCTTACTGATGTTAAATATTTTATAATTTCATACTGTGTGATAAATGTGACTATATTTTTGGTGCCCTTTGTACCTTTTTGGTTTTTATAGGCCTTGTCTTTGTAATCTTCTAACTTTTCTACTTTCAGAGTCAGACAACAGTCTGGATATCTTTTGGTGTTAAATGTATTCTTAATCTCTCTTAGTTTTGAAAGATGCTTTCTGCCCTTACTGCAAATGTGTCTAGCTTGAACCATTTCACCATAGGGGATGGCATTATTTATTTACCTTGGATGTGCACTGGTGGCATAGAGAACATTATTGAAAGCAGTCACTTTATGAAACATGCTGGTTTGTATAGTGTCATTAGTCACATGCAGATGTAGATCAAGAAATTCTATATTCTGTATATTATATTTCATTTTTAGAATTCAACTGATTATAGTACTCCTTGAACTCTGGTTCTGTACAATTCCAGATGACACATATGTCATCAATAAACCTGACCCAAAATCTAATTTATTCCAGCCATGTTTTCACCAACAGGCCCCAGGCATGCTCTCTGTCAAACCAACCCCTAAATGCGCTGCAGTAGAATGGAGCCAACCCTGAGCCTATGGCAGTCCCTTGTTTATGTAGGCACCATATGACATGATGTAAAAACACAGTCCTTGTAAGTATGGGAAATGCCATGTCTAGCATCATCTTGGTATGTCCAACATAACTTGCATTGTGTGTAGATAGACAATATTCCATTGCTTCAATACTATATTGAAACATGATGCAATGATATAAGCTAGATACATCGAGGGTTACAAACCACATGTTCCCCTTATTGCATTGTAGCCTATCGATTATGTTCATAATATATTTGCTGTCCTGTACAAAGGACAGCAAATTGCATACATAATGCTGTAGAAATGTATCCACATACTGTGGCTTGTTCAACATTGGGGACACATTCTCTGAGGTGATGGGCCTCCCAGGTGGAAATCTCTGTTTTCATTAACTTTGGGCAGGATATATATGTAGGGATATCTGGGTGAATGCAATTTTAAAAATTGATATTCTGTTCAGCTAATAGGCAACATTCTTTTCTTTGGTGATTTGGCATTGTTCTCATGATTGATTGTAGGTCCTGAATTAGTGTTCATTTTCTCATAAGTCACAATTCAGGCAGGATTTGTGAGAAATGCAATTCATTAAGCATTGATTTAGGGATAACAAACTGATCCCTTTTAGGCAAAGTACGACAGCTTCAATTAGAAATATGTTAGACGAAACCTCTGCACAAAAGAATTCTTATGGCTCACAAAACATGCCACAAACAGAACTTTCTCAATTACATGTATTCATCAGCTGTCCATAATACACAAGATACATATAATGCATTAAATTATACTAACAGATGTAATGAGGCTCTTCTAGAATCTGAGCGATATTGGACTTACACAGATGGTGTCTGGACCAACGCACCCGGCTGGCCATACCCTGGATCTCATTTTCACTAGCTCAGAACAACTAAGAGTATCTCAGCCGCTTCCCCTTATCTGGTCAGATCACTATATGATACAATTTTCCCTTCTGCTTCAATCAGGGCCAAAATATAGGATTAATCCTATGCAAAAAAATGGGAAAAATAAAAGGCCATGGCATAACCTGACATTGGACAATTTTGATGAAACATTTATCCAATTTTCCCCTAATATAGAGCTAAATGACCGAGATCCCTAAGCAATGTTATCTAGCTTTAATTCAGCCTTAACAAAAACATTTGATGTAGTGATTCCATTAAAAACCGTCAACTCCTCATCTAGGCGACCTTCTGCCCCCTGGTATTCGGATGAATTGAAAACTTTAAAGTCCACCTGCAAAGCACATGAGAGAAGATGGAGAAAGAAAAAATTACCAGAGGATAAGAAAGTTTATAAAGCGTCCCTATCTCACTACCATCAATCAATAAAAATTGCCCGATGCTCATATCTACACAATCAAATTGAACAATCTAGAAATTCCACTAAAGCCTTATTTGACATTGTCAAAGATTTTTCTTCTCCCTTAGCATGCAAACAAGCACCGCTTGAATCTCAAACATTATGTGACTCTATAGCAAACTTTTTTACGACAAAATTGCCAAAATTTATGTTAATTTTCCGGCCACCTACACCAACAACTCCTGTTTAAACACTAATTTGGGAAACTCCCCCATATCTATTGTAGGTGCTTTCAACCATTTTGAGCCCATCTCACTTGCTGATACAAATAAATTATTGTTAACAGCAAAATCTGGCTCACGAATGGACCTATGGCCACCTAGTGTCATGGCTCTTCTCTCTCCAACTTGCGCTCCCATAATTAAAAAAATCCTCAATGCCTCTATTTCTACCGGCCTTATACCGAGCGCCTGGAAAGAGGCCTATGTTCGGCCCATCCTAAAAAAGCCATCAGCAGATCCCCAGGGGCTAAGTAATTACAGGCCAATACCCCTGTTACCCCTGCTTGGGAAAATGTTGGAATCCACAATAAATACACAACTCAGTCAGTATTTGGAATTCAATGACATACTGGATCCTTCCCAGTCGGGCTTTCGTCCCGGCTTCAGCACAGAAACTGCCATTTTGGCTGTTACTGACTCGCTGAGACGCACCCTCGATGCCGGAGGATCCTCAATCCTGATCCTCTTAGACCTCTCCGCAGCATTTGACACGATATCTCATCAACGGCTAGCGGAGAGATTGACTGAATGTGGCATAGGGGGCATAGCCTTACAGTGGCTGAGGAATTTCTTAATGGACAGATGGCAAACCACCACACTTGGACCATTCGTCTCTGAAAATAAATTATTGTTGGACAAAGGGGCGCCCCAGGGCTCTTGCTTAAGCCCCACCCTCTTTAATATATACCTGGACCCTCTGGCCAACATAGTCCAACCTTTCGGCTTCGAGATAGTCTCGTATGCCGATGACACGCAGCTGCTATTTTCTATAGGCCAAAATACTACTGACGAGAAACTACGCTTTTCTGGTGGTATGCTAGCAATCGCGAACTGGATGAAGGAGCGTTGTCTTCAGCTCAACCCGGTAAAAACGGAGCTCATGATCTTAGGCAAGGATGCCCACTTATGGACACCTGACTGGTGCCCCCCAATTGGGTGAAGCCCCAACTCCGTCCTCCTCAGTGAAAAGCTTAGGAATCCAGCTGGACGCTATGCTTAACATGAAAGACAATGTTAATAATATCGCAGGGTCCTGCGATTACAGCCTGCGTCTACTATGTAGAATTAATCCCTATCTACCACATGAACACCGTAGAACTGTAGTGCAGGCAATGGTTATTAGCAGGCTAGACTACGGAAACGCCCTGTTGGCCGAAGGAGGCGTTACCACTCTGGCAAAATTGCAGGTAATACAGAACACCGCCGCCAGAACGGTCCTAAACAGTCCTCCTGGATCCCCATCCCTCCACTTGCTCAGACAACTGCACTGGCTTCCGGTGGTAAAAATATGTTTTTTAAAGATGTGCTGTCTCTTCTTTATAGCACTTAAAGGGGGGTGCCCACGCTACCTTCAAAACAAACTTTCTGAACAAATACGTGAATGCAATTTAAGATCTAATGCACTAGCACTTTTGAAGATCCCACGTATTCGGTTAACCCGCACAGGTGGCATAGCTTTCTCTTACATAGCCCCCAAATACTGGAACTCGCTACCCGTGGCCCTGCAAAAATCCAGCACTTATATGTCTTTCAGGAAGCAATTAAAATCATTCCTCTTCTAAGCTCGCCTTTTCATAAAATGATTTTCTCTGTTCCCCGTTCTGGAATCCCCTTGGTAAGGGCTGTTCCGTCTCCATGACAGTGCTGATTCAAACTGACCCATTTATGTAACTGGGTTTGCACATATTTGTATATGTCTTCCTGATCACCATAGTAATATTCAACATTAAATATGCCTTTCAATACACGTAGTTTTGGTTCCTTTTCCCTCTGTCCATCGGAACCCAATCGAAAATGGCCGCATCACGCCACGCTGCGTAACGCCGGCGTGTGGGTGGAGCCATCCCCCCAGGTTACTTCCTGGCCCTCCAAACAGTATCCCGGGAGGATCGATGGGAGCGCCAGAGGGACTCGGCATTAGTAAGGCGGTGCACAGGAGGTTGCATGCAAGAACGGGGAGGTCTTTTGGTTTCCGTCCACTGCGTAGCACACGGTAGCATACGGAATCGTAGCAACCGGCATGGCAGACTTAACCCAGTGTTTTTCAAAATAGCGAGTCTGTGGGATTTTGAGTATGGGACTTTGCGGTATTTAGCACGCTGGCTCAGGGCATTTTCCCAGTGTTAAGGTCTATTTCCCGCGATTTGAATCATTCAATGGGCAATCATACTTCGGTCCCACTTGGTGTTTATACTGGGTGAAATACATTACGATAGAGTTGCCTTGTTTCGAGATATCATTTTAAATTGATGGTTGCCATGCATGCCCGAGCATAAATTTCTCTCAAGGCGATGAGTATGGGCATTCATTATTGTGTATGATAATTGCGATGACTGAACCGGGTGATGGGCACTATGACGATTGCCCCCTTTTTACATGATCTTTACCTGATCATCCTCATTCTTATCCTATCGTTTTGATTTCATTTCAATATAGGTGGCTCTAATCAGGATGAGTCACTGTTTGACACGTGATCACGTGACACGGTGTCTAGTGGATGGTTGCCGGTATGCAATGACTGGGCAACCATAAGGTAAACATGAACTTTGATATAAACTCTATGTAATACATGGGACGTCTCTGACTAAACCCTCTTGCTTAAGGGGTGGTGTATGAACAGTACAATCATTGCAGTGCTCTAGTTTTATTTACACAGGTCCTTGTCTAAATGGCTTGATGTGAAGTTCGAGAATAGTGAACCCCTTTCACGCCCTGATGAAGTTGCTGAAACTATAGCAACGAAACATGTCGGCTTGAAGAGAAAGAAGTATGGTATATAATTAACCATTTTTAATGGAAGGTTTTGCTGCACCAGAATAACGGAGAAACAGCCAGCAAAACCTTGCCAGGTTTTACCTTTTCTGTTTGTTTTGTTGTCTTGGGGTCTTTGTATGTATACATGTGGTTACAGTACTGTCTAGATTCACTTACTGTCTTTTACTACTATTCTAACGTGATGCACTTTTATATGTTTGTGTGCACCATTCTATCTTCACTAAGAGTGAGTGACCAATGATGAGAAGTGGGTATACCGGACATTGTAAAACCGGCAACCCCCTCGGGTGTTATGACCGTGAGGCACTCTCTCTTTTCTCTACACTTTTTCTGTTTTCAGTAAGTGTTGGCCTGTGTTTTTTACCTGTGTTTTATATGGTTTTGACTTGATGTTCAATAATCGAGACATCTTGACCTGAGGAGTAGTGTTATTATACACACCCAGGGCATAGAAATAGATAGCGTGACCGTTCACCCGTGTTTTTGTCTAGAAGCTGAATGTTTTCTTGGTTGAGGAAGGGCTACATTTTGATTAACTAAAAGCGCTGAGATGCCCATGGGTGAGTCATGTCCTATACAAGAAAGCATAACATAACATAACATAGCATAACATAACATAACATAACATAACATAACATAACATAACATATATCACGTGAATAATTCACAGTGTTTACACAGGTTTATGATGTCTTCCTTAAGGGCACCGAGTAATCTGCATGGTTTGAATCCTTTATGTCTCCATGCAGGTTGGTTGGCCAGAAATGGCAGGACATCTAGCCAAATCACAAGCAACTTACTTTTTAAATATGGTAGATATGTCGAATCACTTCCATAGGCTAACATTGGGATTACATTAAAACATCTTTTTAGTGTCTTTTCCCATTGGAAGCAGATAGAAAACTTGAGTTTGGCGTCTCCGGACTTGCTAAACACCAGTCCTCAGATCTGTGAGATAATGTTTATTACTAGTATTTTAATCTGTACTATTAGGTACTGATAGTTTTTTCTTTTTTTGTATTTTCTTTCAATTGTAGGAGGAAAGGAAGGGGCCGACTCCAGAAGGGAATCGAGATTCTCCCCTACCCTTTTCTTCAAGACACAGCACAAAAGCAAGTATCGACGTGGCCATATTTACCGATAAGAGAACCCTTAAAAATACGGTTGTATTCCATTTTCTAATTACTATGTAGGATGCATATTTGGGGAACATTAGGTAGCACTGTATCAATTTGTACTATACACTTGTATTCACATTTTCTTTAGGGCTGGTCTTTGATTTTAATGTGGGAGTATAGGGTATGTTAGGAATCGAAATGACGTAAGGCAGTATCCACGTTCCATTAAACGCAGGCACTTAGAGACATTGTGTAAATAATAGAAATCAGTTGCTTAGTGTATTTTGCACCCGCAGAACATATAATATGTGATGAATAATAACAGCAAAATTCGGTAACAGAGTTGCATCATTACAATTCAACAACTGTTAAGGTCTGCATATGGGCGCTATCAGGCAGATTCATCAAGCAAAATAGCGATCTCAATAGCTGCAAAACAGCGATTACGATTGCAATTTCCGCTCCAGCGATTCATCAACTACAAAAGCAGAAAATAGCGAATTCGCAAAATAAAGAATCTCAAAACCAATTGCCAACCCACATTGCGATTCCGTAACAACGATTTCCCACATTTTCTGCGATTTATTTTGCAAATTCGCAATATATTTGAGATTTTGCAATATATTTGCGATTTCGCTATATATTTGTGAATTCTCTAATTAAATCGCAATTGAAATTCATCATACATCGCAATTAGCGAAAATGCCAAAAATCGCTAATAAGGACTCGCAATTTAAGGAGAAGATAAACCAGATGGTAATCATGAAGTCCAATAGGAAAAAAAAAATTGCTAAGAAGACACAGGTGTAGGGTCAAACAAACACACTTAAGGAGACTCAGTAGGAGCATGAGGAAAATCACAATGCCAGGTCTCTACATCGTGGTAAGGCAGCTGAGGCTTCAGGCTGCAGCCCAGAACCGACGCGGGATCCAGGAGCGCATTTACCTGCTGCGCATTACACTCCTTGACCAGACTGAGGAGCAGATCTACTCAAAATACAGGCTAAATGGGGCAATGATAATGAAGCTTAACAGAGACCTTGACCCCCTGATGCAGCACCCAACACGGAGGACTAACGCCGTGCCCACCCATGTCCAGGTCCTGTGCTGCCTGCACCTCCTAGCCTCTGGAAGCTTCCAGGGGATAGTCGCATATGCAGGGGGTATATCACAGAGTACCCTGTCACGCTGCCTACAGAGTTTCCTGGACGCCATGCTGAGCTGAATCCACCACTACATTTCCTTCACAACAACCCAACAGGACTTAACACAAACAAAACTGGACTTCTATCACACCGCGCAGTTCCCCCATGTAATTGGCTGCACCAACTGCACCCACATCCACATCTGTCCACCCGCTGAGACCGAATACATGTACCAGAACAACAAGTCATACCACTCACTCAACATCCAGATGGTCTGCAAATAAAGACCATCATCACCGACATTGTGGCACAATACCTGGGGAGCACGCATGATTTGTTCATCTTCCGGCACAGCGGCATTCACACCTGCTTGGCCAGGATGATTTGGCGAAGGACAACTCCTAGGTAAGTACACATGGCCACATACAGTATGTCAAGACCATGTTGCTGTGCATAACAGGCACTGACCCTCTGCTCCTGTCCTTCAGGTGACAGCGCCTACGGCCTCCGTGAATACCTCCTCACCCCATACCTCAATCCTGCTACACCACAGGAACGGCGTTACAATGCTGCGCACATACACGCAAGAAATGTTATTGAGCGGGCTTTTGGCATGTTAAAGAGTCACTTCCCCATCCTCCACAAGACTGGCGGCGCCCTCAAATACCAGCCAGAGGTCTGCTGCCGCATTGTCACCGTGTGCGCCATACTCCACCATATTGCCACCAAGTGGAGGATACCTGTGGAGGTGTCTGGTAGTGAGTCTGAGGGGGACAACCGGCCACCTGCACATGAGCATCCTGCACGTGGGGAGAATGCTGCTGGAGGACACAGGCACAGTAACTACATCACAATGAACTACTTCTAGTGCACACATACCCCTCACACAACACTGCACTCATGCATCCCTCATGAGTTAATGACATGAGGAAGTTTTGTGTTCAAAATAAAATTATTTTTTATGTTCTACAAGCTGTAGATGTGGTTTGATTCATCAAAAAAATGACAACTGTATTGCATCATACAGGCACTTGTGTCCAGGGCTGGCGTGCGTGTTTTCATCACCATGGCACTGCCGTACATGTTTACACAGTCACTGGCGCCTCCTGCCTGATGCACCCTGTCGCCTCGCCGACTCCACGTCAGGAGTGTCCGGCCTGGATGCAGCACTGGGCCTGGTACTGCGGCGCCTTTCTGGTTGCAACTGCACAGTAAGGCTGCTCAGGCTCGATGTGCCCTCACTAGCATCATCATCCCCCCCTTGCATGGTCATGGTCGCACACCCTGTTGATTTTGAACTGCTGTGGTAACTTGCTCCAAGGCCCTTGCTACATCTTAGCAGCATTGCACCATTTGTAGCTGCATGGACAGCGACCTGCGCGAAAGTTGTGATGTTGTGTTCCCTATGATGTGGTTTGAACGGGTATATGCAGACAGCCTGGTCAGCAGCTGGCGGTGGAGTCGGCGAGTGATGTCCTGCTGCGACACCATCAGTTGGTTATTTTGCTTCACTGCAGCCGTCAGCTCCTGCACACTTTCCGTCAGCTGATTAATATTGTGTGCAGTTTTGTAAAATTGCAGCTGCATGGCTGCCATGTGCTGTGCCTGCTTGCGGTGCACAGCTAGCATCCGGGACTCTATTCCAAGCCCTAGATTTTGGGCCTGTTGCTCCCTGTCTGGCCACTTGCCTGGGACCGCACAGTGATATTTGAATATCGAACCAACCCACATTCACTGGACGATGTCATTTATGATGTCATCAGTGATGTCATTTGAGATGTCATCAGTGATGTCATCAGTGATGTCAATGACCATGTCATGAATGATGTAATATGTGACATCATCAGCAGTGGATTGCGGGCGCGCGAGTTATAGTTTGTACAACTAACTATAACGGGGGATTTTCAATGGTTTTATACGAGTGAAATGTCTAGCTAACTATAACACTCCTAAAACCTATGTTTTTTTCAGTGAAGGGGTCCTGCTATGATAGATTTAAGGTTTAGAGTAGTGAAATGGTGTTTAGGTAGTATAGGGAGTCATACTGGGGTAGTGTTCTAGCATAGAGCAGTGGTGTTTATGTACCATAGGGGATCATGCTAGGATAGCGTTTTAGGGTTTAAGGTAGTGCAGTGGTGTTTGTGTAGCGTAGGGGCTCGTGGTAGGATAGTGTTCTAGGAAATAAAGTGGTTTTTGGGTAGAGTAGAAGGTTGTGCTGGAGTAGATTTAAGGTTTAGGGTAGTAAAGTGGTAAATAGGTAGTGTAGGTGATCATGCTGGAGGTAGATTAAGGGTTTACATTAGTGCAGTGTTGTTTGAGTAGTGTACAAAATCATACTGGGGTAGTGTCACTGCAAGACTACATGTACTTATTTGTCTGCAAAAACAACAAGCATGCATTCCATATATTTCAGAACTGCATTTTACTATTAATACTAAACTCATTTTGGAAACACATAACCAATGACTATTTTCTAAGTCTACCAAAATGTGAGAACACAATACGTTTTTAACCAATTACATGTCAGGAAACACATGAATTACCAAAATGCTTCTCTCAGAGTGATTCCTAAATGCACAAACTCGCTGTTTGATTCTAGACAAATAACAATATTTCTTATAAATACAGTAGTAGGATAGAATAGTGGTGTTTGGGTAGTGCAAGGGGTCCTGCTGTGATAGATTTAAGCTTTAGAGTAGTAAAATGGTGTTTAGGTAGTATAGGGAGTCATACTGGGGTAGTGTTCTAGCATAGTGCAGTGGTGTTTATATACCGAAGGGGATCATGCTAGGGATAGCGTTTTAGGGTTTAAGGTACTGCAGTGGTGTTTGTGTAGTGTAGGGGGTCGTGGCAGGGTAGTGTTCCAGGAAATAAAGTGGTTTTTGGGTAGAGTAAAAGGTTGTGCTGGAGTAGATTTAAGGTTTAGGGTAGTAAAGTGGTGAATAGGTAGTGTAGGTGATCATGCTGGAGGTAGATTAAGGGTTTACAGTAGTGAAGTGGTGTCTGGGTAGTGTAGGAAATCACACTGGGGATAGTGTCACTGCAAGACTACATGTACTTTTTTGTCTGCAAAAACATCAAGCATGCATTCCCTATATTTCAGAACTGCATTTTACTATTAATACTAAACTCAGTTTTGAAACACATAACAATGACTATTTTCTAAATCTACCAAAATGTGAAAACACAATACGGTTTTAACCAATAACATGTCGGGGAACACATGAAATACCAAAATGCTTCTCTCAGAGTGATTCCTAAATGCGCAGACTCACTGTGTAATTCTAGACAAATAACAATATTTCTTATAAATACAATAGTAGGATAGTATAGTGCTATTTGGGTAGTGTATGAGGTCCTACTGTGATAGATTTAAGCTTTAGAGTAGTGAAATGGTGTTTAGGTAGTATAGGGAGTCATACTGGGTTAGTGTTCTAGCATAGTGCAGTGGTGTTTATGTACCGTAAGGGATCATGCTAGGGATAGCGTTTTAGTGTTTAAGGTAGTGCAGAGGTGTTTGTGTTGTGTAGGGGGTCATGGTAGGGTAGTGTTCTAGGAAATAAAGTGGTATTTGGGTAGAGTAGGAGATTGTGCTGGGATAGATTTAAGGTTTAGGGTAGTAAAGTGGTAAATAGGTAGTGTAGGTGGTAATGCTGGAGGTAGATTAAGGGTTTACTGTAGTGCAGTGGTGTTTGGTGTAGTGAAGGAAATCATACTGGGGTAGTGTCACTGTAAGACTACATGTACCTTTTTTCTGCAAAAACATCAAGCATGCATTCCATATATTTCAGAACTGCATTTTACTTTTAATACTAAACTTATTTTCAAAACAGATAACCAATGACTATTTTCTTATTCTACCAAATTGTGAGAACACAATACGTTTTTAACCAATTACATGTCGGGAAACACATGGACTACCAAAAGGTTTCTCTCAGAGTGATTCCTAAAAGCACAGACTCACTGTGTGATTCTACTCAAACAACTATATTCTTTGCTTTTTACCAAAACACATTTACCACCCAACAAGACTTTAGGTAACTCTACACATTGCACACAATGTTCTACTACTCATTAGTATAGAGTGCTTCTATCAGTATACTTCCTAAATGCACACAAGACTCACTGTGACACTCTAGACAACCAACATTATCTATTGCATTTTACCAAAACACATTTCATACTCTAGAATGAGTACTGCATTATAATGTACAAACTTGAGTTATTTTTGCAATTAAATAAAAAATAACAGGTTTCTAATTCTACCAAAACATGAGAACAGCATAGTTATCTGTCTGGAAGCACATAAAATACACAAATACTTATCTCAAAATGCTTTTAAAATGCACACACTCAAAATAAAATTCTAGAGAAAAAAAGTATTCCCTGCACTTTAGCAGGACAAATACATTACTCTGATTAAAATCAAAATGCACCACATACATTCCCACACAAATTAATAACTCACCTTTCAAATTGTTTTGTAGAATAAGAAGTATATCAGTCACACAGCAGATTTTCTTATATAGAATCTCTGTTTTGAACACCTCACAAGAGAACCAAATAATGGCACAGTTTCCCTCTCATTTTGAACACATAAACGCCTTCACATCAAATCACATTGCTTCCCTGATTAATTCAAAAGCAAACACACATTTCTATTGGTTACCGATTTCAACCCTTTCCAAATGAAATACATTTCAACCCTACCCCCAATCTGCCTTCTGCCTGTTACCATGGAAACAGTTCATGGAACACTTAACTGAGCACACAGGTCAAAAGCTCATCACACAATGTGCTTGAATTCTCATTATACCAGCTTATCCTATGTAATGTTCTTTTCAATCACTTTCTGATAACCAATAAGGATTGTACTTTTAAACAACAGAAACATGCAATTTTTCTGTGTAGAATGTTGTCAAACAACCGATGATTTATTTTCTGTTTTTCAAAACTGCATCTTATCCACCATTTTAGAAAAATCTTAGTTTTCAAACTGCCACTTCATTTACAGAGACCATCTGAGTGCATCCAGACCTCCCTTCAAGATGCTTAGAGTGTGGATTGTGTAACACAGCTATATTTTCTGGAGCCAAAGGTATGCAGAACAGAAAGGAATTGACAAAGACCTAGGTTTACCAAATGTAGACATTAAATGGATTGGACGGAGAGGGTTAAAGTGGCACCAATTGATGCCATTGGTGAAATCCTTTTTGCATCTCCAACACCCTGACCTCACAATTGCGCACTGTGGTGGCAATGACCTAGGCACTTTGACTGGGGTAGGTCTTGAAATGCTTATGAAGGACACCTTTGGAGAATTGATGTCACTTTTCCCCCAAACTACCTTTGTCTATTCTAACATATGCCAAAGGCAGAAATGGAACTGGTCCAATCAATTTTGTCCACAGATTTAGAAAGCTAGGAAACATCTGAATAAATCTGTTTCTGCTTTTCTCCAAGACTATAGAATGTGGCCCATATACCACAACAATCTGCGTTTCAATATGCATGGTTTCTATAGGAGAGATGGTGTACATTTTACAGATAAAGGGAACAGAGACTTCCTCTTGAATTTCAGACTCTGCATCGGTACTTACTTGTAGGTATTAAAACCTCTCAATAAACACAAGGGCTCTTTTTAGAGCCACCTAACAACTGAACACATAAGCTTGATGTATATCTGAAAAATATTCTTTGTGTTTTGCTTGGAGTCGCGCACCCAACGTGACACAGTGGTGCAGCCAACACATACAAGTCGTGCACCACATGCGCTGGAGTTGCGTACCCTATGGGTTAGACACCGTGCATCCAATGCATGCAGACCAGGGGCCGCACTGAGCGCCGCGTTGGGTGCACGACTCCTAATTTTACCATTAAAAAAAATGAGCCCCTAATCAGTAATTTTTATTATCCTCGGGGACCCCATCCCCCGGGGCTTATATAATACGTGGGGACCATGGGGGGAGCCCCAATACCCCCATGGTCCCAGCCAGCTCCCTGTGTCCTTCGGGAGCCGGCATTGCTTTTCCTCAGGGAGAGCAGCTTTACCGTTACTCAGTTCAATGATGTAAGCATATCGAGATAAGCCTTTCTTTCTTGCTGATCCTAGAACTGGGAGCCTCATGTGTGGCCTAATGATTTTCATTAAGTCTGAAGAGTCTACTGTCACTGGAGTATTATTTCTCAAGTAAAGAGTTGTTTCATTAAAAGAAAATTAAAAATATATATATATTTATTCAAATTCACAGAGAAAGACAAAGCATAGATAAAAAACATCATATCAGTGTAAAAATGTTAAAATATTTAAGAAAGAATAAAAAATTTCAAAACACATGCCTAAGATCATTGTTTATAAATACTACAAGATGCACTGATGAGTACTATCTGCTGAGAGCAATACGTTAGTTAAAACAATTGTAGGAGTTCAGGTTATAAGATAATAATAATAAAATACATGAATCCACTGAAGCATTCCCTAGGACAGAAGCAACAAACATTTCCTGATCTGAGCCCAGATTTTTAGTTATTCAGACTTTTGCTTCATACACAACAGGCAGCTTTCAGAAATTTAGACACAGAGAGTATAATCTTTGGGTTAGTATCTGCTTGGCAGATTCGTAAGGCCCCCTGGAACTGCCTAATCCCAAAGACTATGCAGAGTGGTTTAATACGTTTTACACGTGCAATTTCATGCACAGGAGAGAAAAGGAGAACATGGTGAACATCTTCCCGAGCAGCTTTAGATCCCGGGCATATATCGTTAATGAGCAAAAAAATGGGCCAAGTGCTCTTGAAACAAGCTAATGGAAGAGTATCCCACCCAAGCTGGATATAAAGCCCCTCTGCAGAGGGGCTTGTAAAAGATAAAGAAACTCTTCAAACTTGAAGACATTTTGTTTGCTGAAGAATGAGTTGGTTAAAGACCCAAGAGACAATGGACCACACTGTGTGAAACATACAGATTGCCAGCAAGACGTTTTTACAGATTCATCTGTACTAGTGGAAATTGACCTGGGCTCAGACCAAAACCTGGCCACACCTATTTTAATTAATGAGCTTGGAATGTGTCTTAGCCAGCGGATGTTTAGTGCCGGGGAACGGCTAATTACATCACGTAAAGGTTCCCAATAGTGGGCCAGTTCTTCTGTTGACCAGAGTCTTCACCAGAAAAGAATAGGCTTCAGCCTCACACATTCAGTTATCTAATGCAAGTTTATGTCTAAGCACAGAAGGAGCAAAGGAGAGCTGTGTGGTAACTTCAGCAATGGTCGTGGCCTGGTAACTCAGCGCTATGCAGAGCAGCAGAGCAGCAGAGACTGGATAGTTTTTAAAACCCCAGAAAAACATGATTATAATGCTGGAGCACAAAATTGACTCTCCAAGATAGTTCAGATCCTTTACATACACTCACTTACAAATTTCGCCTTGAAGAATTCCAGGGGCTCTGGAGAGGACAGTGGACCTTTTCCACCGTTTCCAATTAGAGCTCCCTAAAGAAAATTATTAAAACATCACAAACATTTTGAGTTTGGGATGACTCAATGATGAGAGGATGGGAACGTTTAAAACTTTTATTTTATCATAGAGTTAAAGTTTCGAATTATCTTTATTGATGTTAGTAGATTACAGAATTTAAAAGTAAGGGTTAGAAATCAGCATTTAAAGGCGCAGTGACCCATAAAGAAACCTAATAAACTAACTAAGGGGCCTATTTTAATAAGGAACCCATTTGGAAAAGAGTAAATAAGAGGAATGAACGTCTCATTGAGAGAAAGTTCCGCAAATCTATGCTGAGTTTCCTACTGCTGCAATACCCACTGTATTTAGGGAAGCGATTTGTGCAGTTGCATAGATCACAAAATTAATAAAAGCAAATCCCCATAAGTATATCTAAAAGGAAATCATGTCTCCGTAAAGAAGAGTCTCAAGACAAAAAAAAAAAATCCAGTAGCAGGACCACCGTATGGTCTAAGGAATAAAGAGGTGTGTGTTTAACTAGGTGGGAACCCTCAATATTGTAGTTTTCGCATTTAAATTACAACTTTGATGACGTCTCCACTTGATGTCCAATCAGAATGTTCACGAGGTGGTGTTGTGAGTCATATGATGCATCACCTTCCAATTCCCACAGTCTGCTCTCTTGTCAAGTTTGATACAATTTCCTAACATAATTGTAACATGAGGGAAGGTTCCCATGAGAACCCTCTTACCTAAGTTAAAATATGCACTGTACTCTTGTTGCATAGACAAAGGCTAGTCAGTAATGTGAAAGCAAATATCAAGTTATTCAGATGCAACATACATAAAGTCTTTAGTTTAGTCACCATTCATTCTATACAGATGTAATGGGGTTATTGCATTCTTGTGAATTATCTAATATGGGGTGAGGAACTAACTGAACATGATATTATAGTCAGCACATATCTAAAGATAACATCGATGGGAAGTAATCACACAGAATGTTTTACTATGAGCAAAGATTGAGAGGAAATCCTTTGGTCATAGTCACTGTACAGACTAAAGTATACATTTGGTGCACAATGTTCAAAAACACGCATTTGATAATGAAACATGTTTTATGGCAACTTCCACTTCAATATTAACGTAATGAGATATCTTCAGTATTGTTATTTATCAAAGTGCATTTAATTTTTTTTGTGAGTTATTTTCTAAAGCAAGCATTTTAATAACATTTAAATGAATTCTTAACATGCAAGCCTAACATAGTAAAATAAGTCAGTTTTCTAAATATATGGTAAATTCTCCCAAACTTTCTCCCTTTTTTTGATGATGTAAATCATCATAATAATTTGGTGTCAATTCCAAAATTGAATTTAAAATCAGTTTCATATTCCAGGGTATGCAGTCTCTTCCATTTTATCCCCCTTGAGTGTTGTAATGTTTTCATGTAATCATTGTTCATTATTCCCACTAAACTCATGTCTTTCTGGAAATGTTTTCGGTGATACGAATAATTTCTTTTGCGCAGGAAATATGTACAAGTCAGTTATAAATCATTTAGGGCCTGTTTCCAATTTCGACCGGAAATCGGTCCGACCGTCACTGACCGGGAATGTATTCCGAAAGACATGTACACGCGCTCTACAACCGGCGGAGTACTATGCAATGCATGTGAAACACAACTGACTTGCACGGAGCACAGTACATATGACTGATGTGAGAAGTTAGTCTGGCATATGATGTCCACTAGTTCTAGTGGGCACCTTGCACCAGTCTAATCGACCCTAATTGATGGTGGTTGTAAAGTCAACCTTATAGAAAGCTATCCTAGTGGTAGCATGGGCCAGCAGTCATCAGGCTAAGACTTCAGAGAGCGTATTAAGCAAGTTTTTTCACCAATTAAAATCCAGTGAGTACCAAATGAAAGAACACCACACAAGGTATATATCAAATATAGATGTATTTATTCTAAACACAACCCCTCTGCACTCTTTATGAGGTCAGAGGTAAAAATACGATACATGTCACTGAGTTAATATACGATAAGTTACACAGTATACGTTATGCCCTTGGGGCCTCACAAACCATATACTAAAATAGTGGTATAAGAACCACAAGATAATTAGAAAGCAGGCCTGGGGCCTGTGGAATTGCTGGGGCTACTCTAATCAACCAAAGGTTAGGAAGGAGGAGGCCCACGGGGGACGTGTGCAGTGTCTAAACACAGGTGCGGGTTACCATTGACTTTCCAATGGGAAACGTAAAAGTTAAGAAATATACAATTTAAGGACACTTCCGGATGGACTAGGATGGAACCCTTTTAAACTAGGACACTTTGAGAGTCAAGACCAACGGGAGCACCGGAGTACTCGTGTTACCTCATCCAGGGAAGCCGGGTGCATAGTGTCTTTTCGTGTCAGGTTTCGCCGCCGTTTTCAATGGAGAGATGCAAAGAAGTGCTTCAGGTGACCAGAGGAAAAGTGGCCGGGTGGATCCAAGGGTGGATCGAAGATCTGAAGAACCTGAAAGCAGAAGGGACAGAGTCTGGGTCACTAGCCAGTGACCAGGATGGAACCAGGAAGGAACCAGGCGATGTCAGGTGATTTCAGGTTAAGAAGTTGAGCTTGTCTCTTCAGCCACGAGGTCCAGGAGCTGGGTTCAAGCTGTCCCATGACGAATCTAGTTGACTGCAGTGTCGGTATCCGAATTGGACCTAACAAGCCTTGGCAACTGCAACCCATGCAGGATGTCAAGATTGCTCTGCTGCTGACCAGCAAGGACTGCGGTGCTTCTCCTTTGCAGGGAAGCTGGAGCAAGCCTGGAGCAACCAGGAAAGCAAGTTAAGTTCAAAGAAAAGTCTTCACGGGGCTCACTAGCCAACGGGCAAGGAACTGGGAAGACGCGTCAAGCTCAAATGCAAAAGCGGGCCAACGGAACACTCGCGGAGTGTGGGGGCCTGGGCTTTGATGCAAATGGTGCTCGGGCTGGGGCTTCAAGCACCCCAAAGCACAACTTTGATATACCTCGTAGAAGGAGTGCAGCTTGCAAAATGCAGGATGTCCAGGAGTTCCGGTCCCACGTCTCTCATGTCAGCCACTTGTCTCAGCTTTGCTGTGGGTGTGGGTCGGGGTCAGAGATGTCTGGAAGTCCATGTCCTGTGTCGCAGATTCTTCAGGATCTGGTGGGAATCTTGAAAATGCAGACCGGCAAAGTTGCAGTTGGTGCCTGTTTGAACAGGGTGGTCACCCCTTGACCACAAGGGGGATGTCTTCCAGTTGAAATGGAATATTAAAGGATAGAGGTTTCATCAGCTCATTGGGAAAAGCATGCCATATTTCCTAGGTTTGACCTGTTTATTATGAAACATTAATGCAAAGCCATTAGGCCGAACATACTTATTGTGAAAAGCATGCGTTAAAGAGAATAGGCTTTTAAGAATGGGTAGTTATTACACTGTGCTAAATCCTGTGGGCTGGTACTTTATTTCATGGAATTTCACAGATCACTGTAGTAGGCATGCATTTTTGTGGTGATGATCTGCCCAAACTGAGGGGATAGAAGATATGCACTACAAAAATTCTCACTATGCTCTCTTAGGAGAGATTATATTTTGCTTTGCCAACTTTCATTTTTTATCCATTTGTACTTCATGACTATACGTCGGATAGTTGCCTGGTGGAAAGATAAGCTCAGTGCAATGGGCTTAAGTTGGTTATGGAGACAACCAATAATACGAGCCAATAATATATGACTGATTGTTTATTATGAAACGTTGCAATATAAAAGCCGTAGGCCTGACATATTGATTGTGAAAAACCTATATTAAAATGGAATGGCATTTAAAGGTGGATTGTTATTACTTTGAATTAAAGCCTACAGATTTTTTTTTTATATATTGGTTACACCCTCAGGCAAACCATGAGTATAGAACATTTGCAGTGTGAGAATCCTTGCTACGCACTGTTACAAGAGATACTATTTTGATTTGTCAACTGTAATTTTGTACATATCTGGATTTTATGACTGTAGCCTGATGATTGCCTTGTGGGAAAGTTTATTCTCAGCACAGTAGACCTGAGATTGTTATGGTGGCAAGCTAATGATAACGACAATAGGCTTGATTGGTGTGCAGGGAAACCGTTGCCTGACTACTCTTGATAAGCAACCAAGGGGGTGAACATAGGTTATCTTTGGTGTGTAACTTACTTGCCCAGACTAGGCTGGCTCTGCCTGGCTTAATGGCATACTGTAGTCAACCAGAAACCCTATTTTTAACATTTCATTTCAGCAGTGAGAATAGGACTTGCGTTTGCGTAATACCACAGTGACTCGTTGTTAACCTACAAACTCTGCAATTAGACGAATATGGGTTTTTCTCCTGATTCTCTCACTGGTCATTTTATTATTTACCTCTAACTCATTCTCCTGTACTTGGGACATTAATAGTTCATACAAGTGTTTTTACCTTACCAAAATGGAACATATCTTCAACATGAACGACTTGTTATCTTACACAGTAAAGGAGTTATTGGTGTTCGGCAGGGGGAGGGGCCTGATTGGGAGTGAGGAAGCTGACAAGAGGGACCTGCAGCAAACCCTGTACAATTTTGAGTGGGCGCACTGGAGTACATTCTCAACAGAGAACCAGAAGGGAATTCGTTTTGTAGTAGTAGAGGACCCCATAGATATGTCCTTTATGTTCTTTCATATCACACGTCACGCAGAGCCACTTATCGTAGTCATGTAATCTCAAAGCACAATTGCCCCTGCCACCATAAATTACACACTTAGGGCCAGATGTAGGTCGGTCGGTAACGGCCGAAAATCGGTATTTTCGGCCGTTACCGACTGGTTTTCAAGAATTGGCATGTAGGGGCACAATTTTACAGAATCGGTAAATTTACCGATTCTGTAAATTTACCGATTCTGTAAAATACCGAATCGGTATTTGTACAGATTCGGTAAATCTCAGATGTAGGTGGGACTCTTCTGAGTCCCAAAGGCCCTACAAAATCGGTATTTTACCACACAATCCTATTGTGTGGTAAAATACTGAATTCAGGTGTGCATGCACATGTGTGCATGCACACCTAGCCATGTGACAGACAGACATGCCCTTAGGGCATGTCTGTGTGCCACATGGCGCACATGCCTATTTGTGGGGTGCCAGAGGGTGTCAAAGTGACACCCCCTGCACCCTTGCAAAATTCGGTATTTACCGATTCTGTAAATACAGAATCGGTATTTCCCATTGATTCCTATGGGCTTCAAAGCCCATAGGAATCAATGGGAAATACCGATTCTGTATTTACAGAATCGGTAAATACCGATTGTTACAGATTCGGTATTTCCACATCTGGAAATACCTACATATCCACCCTTTAGATTTACCTATTTTTAATTACCGAATCGGTATAATTCGGTAATTAAAAATCGGTAAATCTAATTTACCTACATCTGGCCCTTAGTTCTCTTACAGACGTCCCTTTTATTGACTCTGTGTTATTTTGAAAAAATGTGGCTTTTTTTCTTTTTATATTCTTTTAACACGTACAACATACCTTTGTACTTTACATATAATACATTGACAATATTTACAATGTTCTTTATCACACTGTACAATTATATACATAAACTTATTGACGCAGTTGTTTTTAGTTTTTTCCTTTTCTGTTAGGAAAACACAAATATCATATATACAGGGTCCTACTTGATTTTTAAATTTGTCAAGACTTCACATTTTCTTGATCATCTCCACGTTACTCCGTGGTGGTCCTAAAGTATATGGTCAACAACAGTGTAACTTCATTCTCTTGTATATAGGAGTTTATCTTTGTGTTTTTACCTAATGTTATTGACAATACTAGACATTTGTTTATACATATATGACCAGTTTGTATCGCCAACGCGTTTCGACCTTGTCGTGGTGGGACTTGCACTCTTGATTATGTCAAGGTCTTCCTCAGGGCTGTATTTATGTTGCTGTAGGACAATGTTCCAGTCTCTAAAGAATAATAAATTTACCTTTTTTAGTGGGTATTCTTTCAAGAAGTACTAAGCTAGTTATATAGATTGTAAGGCATTACCATTTGTGTCTTTTTATATACATACCCGCCTTGTGGTTGACGGGAGGAGCTGTTGCTATTCTCACCTGTGTGGCGAAAACCTTAATTTAGTTTTTCAACAGGGTTGAAGGGAATTGAAGCATTTTATGTGCATTAAAACATTGTGTAGTGACCTCACGTTACGTACCCTCAAATCTTCTTGTTGGCTTGATGAGGGGATCATAAATTTCAAATCTTCATTGTCAACGTGCCCATAGGCTAAGTTTCTTGTTATTCGATTCTAGGGGAAAAAACATCAAGGGCTCGTGAATACCTTTTGGTGTCTTTGTATGTTTATTGTTCATAAATCAATGGTCTTTACTGTTTCCAATCTTTGCTGGGATCAAGAATTACTGATTCAATTCTTGCCTTACGTCTTGCTATTTTTTTAATGATGGAGACTTGTTCTATTGATGTTGCTATACTTGCTGTTGCTTATACAAGAGTTGTTACATTAACTACGAGTTGCTCTTGTAGTCTCTTTCACTCTGGTTTCGCTGTTGGATGGCGACTTTAGCTATTACTCGCTGTTTAAATGCATGTGTTAAAGATGCGAGTTTCGCTTGTTTATAAAAAAATTTTATCTGGAGAGAGATTCGCCTAGCTTTAACAATGCGCATTCATTTTCTCAAAGAAACGCCGTACGGGATATATGTACCTTGTATTCGCCGTTTACTTGCATTCACCTTGCGGGATTCTTCTTCGTTATTTTCTTGCGTCTTGGTGGCCGGTGTTCGGTACTTTCATCTGGTTTCTACAAAAAACCCTCGTAGACGTGGTGTCTACTCTAAAAATGATTGTAAATGGGGGAGATCGCCATCAGAACATTAGCACAATAACGATAAATGAAGGTCAGGTATCAGCAAGAACAATCAGCAATCATTTATAAACGCGTTCGTAAACCAGAAAAGAACAACTGAATCATGCAGCGCAACGACAGCGCACATAACACGAGTTAAGAACTACAAATCCCGTCTACTGATAGAACCACGAACTACAGGCACGCAAAGACGATGCATCTGACGTCAGATGCGGAACAAACAGCCTGATTCATCAACGGGCCGTTTTGCGAGCCCCTAATAGCGAATCATAGCGATTCGCTATTAAGGACTCGCAAAACGGTAATCATGTAGGAATCGCATAATAAAATGCGATTCCTACTGATTCCTTATTTGCGATTAGCAAATTGCTAATCGCAAATAAGGAATAACTCGCCATTCATTCCTATGGGCCAAAAGGCCCATAGGAATGAATGGGGAGTATTCCTTATTTGCGATTAGCAATTAGCTAATCGCAAATAAGATTGCGATTTGAAGGGTGCCAGGGGTGTCCACAGGACACCCTGTAGCACCCCTCAAATGAAATTTCACACAGGTGTTGCACACACACATGTCCAAAGGACATGTGTGTGTGTAACATGCAACTCATAAAAATGCATTTAAATGCATTTTTCTGAGTTTTCGCAATTTACCTCGAGGTCTGACCTCGCGGTAAATTGCGGCAAGAAATTGCGAATTCGCAAATTTAAATTGGATGTTGAATTGCATTTAAGGAATCTCTAATAGAGATTCCTTAAATGTAATTCCTGGCACATTTGCGACATCGCAATTAGCGATTTTTGCATTTGGGATGCTGAATCCCAAATGCCGCTTGGGTCTTCCACTTCCCTATGGATTCGGATAGATGCTGAGGAGGGCAGCCTGGGCAGCCATCACTTTTGCACGGATCCCACATTGCTGAAACCTCTAATTGAGGTCTTACAGCCTCGCAGAGCATCAACTGAAGATGATCTCAGCGCTACGAACTGAATGGAAAATAGCACGACGACGTCATACCAAAACGGCAGCCCAAGTAACATCAGAACAACCTGCTCCTGATGCCTCGCTTTGGTTTTCAAATGCATGGTTTCCGTAAATTGCGGGTTTGGGTCTTTGGTCGAACTGTGAAGTACAGCCGTCGGCCAGCCAGAATCTATTCTAGGCAAAGTAAGTGGGTCAATGCCAAAATAAGTGGGTCAATGCATCCGGCCCACTTGGACACACGCATAAAGACTCGCGTCCGATAGAAATCCATACTTGTCACTGGGTCACGCGCGCAGATCGAAACCTGAAGCAGAGCTCAGGATTGCGCCGCCGCCGCGCCTTTCTCGCCTCGCCTTTGTGTTTCTCCCTCTTATAGCCTCGTTTTGATTTATTGGTCTGGCGCCTGTGCATCTCATAATTCTATTGCCCTGAATATAAACTGATGAAACATAGCGACGTAATAAATAACAAGGTTATGCTATAAGATAATATAAAGTAACTTTATTCTAATACCTGTGACCACCTGCTCCGCCCAGTGCCACTTCCGCACTACCAATGACTCCCAGCTACCCCATGGCATCACTTTATAATCTGGTTCTCTAGGTAATGGCACACACAGCCTGTGCCCCCTTTCAGCAGCCTCGAAACCAGATCTCTCTCCGCCTGCAATCCGAAAGCGCCAGACAAGGAAAGGGTTAAAATGAACTGAAAACACAGTTTCTGCTCTTAATAATTATAGGGCAGCGGCGAGCGCCATCACTCGCTGTCGCTGTGGTTACCTGTGCAGCGCGGGCTCGAGAGGGACTCTTCGAGAGTGGTCGTGAATGCTCAGGGCGGAGGGTGTAATTGCACAGAGTTCGAGGGGGCCCCTGGGCTGTTCTAGCCCTCTTCATTTGCTCTGCATGCCTCACAGTTTCGTGACAAAGTGTGTGCTTCACATGAGCACTCAGACAGATTGATCTGAAAAGGCAGTAGGGTTAGCCAGGACAGAGCCACTGGGGGGAATGGCACGGTCACGACGGCTACCCTGTAGTGGGACAGAGGCCTCTTTTATGAGGTAGGGCTGCACTTACAAAAGCCTTGCTACATTTTGCTCTATTGCCTGGAAATCTAACCCAAGCTAGAATATCAATATAATGCAACCCCTCCCCCCACCCACCTACTCATTTGGGCCACCATCCCCCAATTCCCCTTGGAAACGTAAATACACCTAACCTATCAACCCATTAAGGTATCCAGCCATGCTGTGAGAACGTGGATTATTAGTTGGGGTGGATGGTAGTCCACCATAATAAATAATGCTACTATTCTTGTGAGGTCCAGGAAAGGTTTCAGTCATTTAAACCTGAGCTCAACTTTTAGCAGCTATGGCGCAGAGCAAATCGACTTAACTTAAGAAAATGTTCATAGCATTTAGAAGTACCAAATCAGTCAAAAAAAATAAATAAATAACACAATAAAAATCCTACTCCAATTTCTATAAAAAGAGAATACTTAAAAAAACATTATGACATCAAAACAACAAAAATCTAATAAGGGAACCAGCTATATGAATTTTGTTAAATAAAAATAGCACCAAGAAGCACAAAGATCCAACGACATGCAACTGGTTGCGTTAGACCGAAACAAGAGTTAAGGTTTGAAATCAATTGTGGTGGAGCGCAAGTCAGATACACAGGTCGGATTACTCTCTATTGGAAAGTTTACTCCATACTTTGTAAATTTCCAAGAAGGAAGAGCTCAGGCAGGGCAAGGCTACGGACTGGACCAAAGATGGACTTGTCGATGAATGGGCTGATGAAGGACAACGTCTTAGTGAAGCAGCTGATGAACTCTGGAAAATCTCTTAACAGGATAATCCTGGAATTCACGCCCAGGAAGCCATCGGCATCAATGAGATGCTGCTAGGCATTTGGCCCAGTTAATCTTCCTACCTTTGGACTTAGACCCTTTTCTGGAAATTGGATTTTCTCAATAGGCAAGGCTGCATCCCGTAGCTGACAAGAGTTTGATGTCATTGACTGCTGGTTGATGTCGGGCCCACTAAATCATATTCGTTGCTGTGGAGGAGAACACAGTGGGAGCTCCAGCAAAATCAAGCTCAGCAGCAAATTGCCCTCAGCAGATCGATGGGCAGGTCGATCCCAGTGCCATGATGGTTCTCCAGGCAAATAGTTAGCAAAAGTTTCTAAGTGTCATGTTTTTATGTTTAGGTAGGATGACTGCACTCTGACACCAGTCAAGGGTTCCAGAGCCTTAGGACCAGCACTCTGGGGTTCGGACTCACTCCAACAGAAGCCACCAGCAGCGTCTACGGCAGGTCTAGTTGAAAATGGTTAGCTGGGCTCCTCTAGGAAAGTGGGCTTCTTGTAGCTTTGAAATCCTTGTAGTTTAGCAGCAGGTCAGCTAACCGACCCTTGGAGACAATTTCTTTGCCCTGGGTAAAAGTGGGAGCAGATCCCAAGCGTGAGCACTTAGGGTTTTCCTCACAGGTTTCAACAGCAGGGACAATTCTCCCTCTATTTTCCACAGGTGCAGTAGTGTTCTGAAGAAGGTACCCGGGGTGCCACATTTATTACTGGTACTAGCTTGGGGGTGAGGTGACTCCTGGTTTATCTCTAACCAACAGGGAAAATGTTCCTATGGGCATCTTTACCCTCTTTAGCAACAGTTCCAGTTTACTTAGAAGCAAGACTGACTGACTGACTGACTGAAATATTTGTAGAGCGCACGAATGCCGCGGCGTCGTGGCGCTAAAAGATACAGAAAAGAGGGGAGGCAGAGGGGCAGATCGGTTTAGGTAAAAATCCAGGTCTTTAGGTCTTTTCTGAAGCTCGTTTTAGATTTTTGGGCATGAAGTGCTGGGGGTAGCGAGTTCCAAATTTTTGCCGCCTGGTAGGAGAAAGACTTTCCCCCCCATCGGACTCTGTTTATTCTGGGTTGGCAGACTAGGTCGTGGGTGGCTGACCTCAGTGTGCGCGGGGGAATATATCGGGGCAGTAGATTATTGAAGTCGTCGGGTCCCTTGCCGTGAAGAGATCTGTGAACCAGGCAGAGAGCTTTAAATTGAATGCAACGTCTAACCAGGAGCCAATGTAGCTCCCAAATAGCTTTGGACGTGGGGTGGCGTCTGGGGATGTTCAATAAGGCTCTGGCCGCCGCATTTTGGATTGCCTGCAGTTTAGACAGCTGTTTTTCTCCTGCTCCCAGATAGAGGGAGTACAGTAGTCAATCCGGGACATTACAAGGGCTCCCATCACCGTTTTTCTTAGCGTGTCTGGGATGTAGGGAAGGACTTTCCTGATCAGTTTGATGTTGTGGAAACAGGCAGAAGTCACCTGGTTCACTTGGGCTTTGCAAGAGAGTTCTTTATCTAATAAGAAGCCAAGGTTTCTGACCTTATCTACGGGGAGAGGGCAAATTCCTGCTTCGGGGGGCCACCATAGGTCGTTCCAGATGGAAGGTTTATGACCGAACTCGATGACTTCAGTTTTGTCTGTGTTTAGTCTTAGGAAGTTATTGCTCATCCAGTTCTTAACCTGAGAAAGGCAGTTCCTAAAACGTTCTGCCGTGGCATCAATTCATTGTGAGATGGACACAATAATTTGTGTGTCGTCGGCGTAAGACACCAATTGTAGACCGTGAGATCTAATCAGGGCAGCTAGGGGAGTAACGTATAGATTGAATAAAGTTGGGGACAGTGCCGAACCTTGTGGGACTCCACCCGGAAGAGAGAATTCAGCGGATTGTAGTCCATTCCAGATCACTTGGTTAGTGCGGGTGGTTAGGAAGGAGGTGATGAGAACCAGGGCAGAACCGGTGAAGCCTAGGGATGTGAGTCTTTTTTAATAGGACAGAGCGATTTACTGTGTCGAAGGCCGCTGTAAGGTCTAATAGTATCAGGGCCGACCGCCCACCTTCGTCCATGGTTTTGCAATCCCACACTTCACTTCTCCACTCATATCCATATTGGGGAACCTTTCTAACCCTGAGCAGAGCTCCCTGTGCCCACCCAGAGGTGTGGCTATGGAAATGGGCAAAGTCACTCTAAACTAGTTTTGTGGCAGTTCCCCCTCCCACTGGGTTTTGAGGCAGCCTGACTAGGAATGCAAAAGGGAGGCAGACCAAGGTGTGAGCTACATCTGCCAGTGACAAGGTAGGTATCCTTTGTAAATATGTAAGGGGCCGGACAGAGTCCCCGGGCCATCCTGAAGGTCAACCTCTCCTCACATCAGAGACCTTTGTCTCACCTCAGAGAAAAAGTTCAGACCTCATCAATGTGCTTCAAAAGTCTTAATTCAGGCAGAAGGTGACTTTTTAAAAGGCCATTTTGTTAAATGTTTCAAACAAATTTGACTTTACCAAGGAATTGGATTTGTAAGGAATATTTTAAAAGTCCAGAAATTTAAATGTTATCCAGTTCCTAGGTGGAGTTTACATTTAATTTTAATATTAACTCCAAACATTTTCCTATGGAACAGCTAAAGCTACAACAGTGAGAAGAGCTTTTGGGGCCTTTTTGCTGTAAGGACATATTTTACATTAAATATTTGCATGTTATACTGCTACAAAGCATGCACCCGCCTTGTTGGACACTATGGTTTACTTAGGGGTAACTTATGAACATTTAAAAGGAGGATTTAGGCTTGTCAAAAGACGATTATTTTGACCAGGTTATTAGTGGCACGCCTGCAGTCACGTTTTGCATTGTCACTTTACTTTTAAAATCACCAAAACACCAGAGCAAGCAGATCTACGAATGTTTAATGACAAAAAAGCCTGCTGGCACCAACCTAATGCACCTTCCAAGGCCCAAACCTACAAATAATTAGATGTTAGAGTGGATAGTGTGAGAAAGTGCCCTCTTTCTGCATGGTTGCCCCCACTGTTTGCTGAATTGCTGGTGTACTTTGACTGAGTGTGCCCTGGGCTCCTGCTAATCGTGTACCCAGGGTCTATGTTCTTTCCCTAAAACTGCATTGAAGCCTAAACCCAATTGGCATATCTGGCCACAGGTCAGGCCCTGGTAAATGGTACCACATGTACCCAGGGCACTGTGACCAGAGAAGGCCTTCAAGGGCTGAAGCACTTATTGTGCCACCCTTAGAGGTCCTGTACCCTGACACTCACACACTGCCTTTGCAGGCTGTGTGTCTTGGTGCAGAACAAAGTGAAGAGTTGCCATGCCTACAACCCATTGCCCTGGCATAGATCAGTCACCCCTCTAGCTGGGTGCACTATACCAGTGGTGAGGGTACAGGTATATGAGCCCTGCACCCCTACAGTGTCTAAGTCCATTCTTAGACATTGTAAGTTCAGTGCTTCCATTAAGAGTATATGGTGCTGGGAGTTTGTCATTATGAACTCCACAGCACCATGCTGGCTACACTGAAAACTGAAACGTTTGGTATCAAACTTCTCAGCACATTAAACTCACACTGATGCCAGTGAAGGATTTAATGAAACATTCAATCAGAGGGCATCTTAGAGATGCCCCCTGAAAACTAACCTACCACCAGTGTCCAGGCTGAGTGGCTGCTTTCAGCTGCCACCACCAGACATGCTTCTGGACCCCTGGGTCAAGAGCCTGCTGCTCTCTGGGGCCTACAACAATGCACATCCTGGAACGAGGTGCCAAGTCTCCTTCCCCCAGGATGGGCTGGGTTCACAAAGGGGAAGCTTCAAAGGATTGCTGCCTTTGTGAGCTTCCCCAGTCCACTTGAAGCTCTCAGCAACTGGTCCCCACTGGTTCTGACCTCCAGTTTGGGTGAGAGAAGCGGCGGGAAAAACAAGTGAGGTAAAGAGGTGTGCCCGCCTCAGCCAACTCCACCCCTCAGATGGCGGAGGCAAGGTGAAGCACAAGTCTCAGTCCATGCCATCTTGAAAATGGGGGACTCAGCCAACCAGGGACAGTCTCATGCCCCCTCCCACCCATTGGTCTGTGCCTTTAACCTATCTGTAACACCTCTAAAACTAGTATTTAGGGCCACCCCTGAACCTTGCTCCCTAAGCAAAGATTCTGCAAGAAGAAGAAGAAAAAGGACCGAACAGCCGTGCAACAGCTAACAAGAGGACAACGCCCACTGACTTGGCCCGGACCTACAGGCCTGTCTTCCCCTCAAACCTGCTCCTGCGAAATCCCGGTGTGTCCTGCAGCCAGCAACCTCAAAAACCCCGGCGGACCGCCCTGCATTCAACTCCAAAGACTTTGTCTCCTGTGAATACTGGATTCGTTTATCTGCAATCTCTGGCCTTGGCCGGTAACCGTGAATCCGCACCACTGTGACCCGCCATCCACAGCCCGAGCTCGAGTGGGCAAGCACCACGAGGAGGTCACCCCGGCAATCCTGACCCGAAATCTGGTGACCCCTGACCTGCCTCAAGCCTCCAACTGACGCCTGCAGTATAAATCCAGAAGGCCCCCGTAAGCATGACCAGGAAGTGGTAAAAAGATCCGACCCCAAAAGGCACCCCTGCACCCGGCACCCCACGGCCTTGTGTGCCCAAACCAACTGTGCCTAACCAACCCCTAACTTCCCAAATTACATCTCAAAATGGTGGTCGCACCCAGAAGACCTTCATCTCCCTGCTACAGCGCTTTTGCAAACATGAGGTTCTCCATTGAAACCAACAGGGCACCCGACGTCGAAACAGCACCCTGTACCCGGACACCCTAGTGCCGCTGAGGGTACAGTTTTGGTGTTAATCTGTTTCCCCATTTGCCCTGAGCTAAAGTCCAGGAGCTTTGCTCCCACAGCGGAGTTGCCTAATAGCCAGCGGCCACCAACCAGAGGTCCCCCATCCCTCTTTGGATAACATTGGGATTCAGCAATCTGCACCCGGCCGTCCTAGTGCAGCTGAGGCTGTAACAAGAGTGCATCCTTGATCCTGGGGGCACTCTTGTTCTGACCCCAGAACCTCAACTTCAAAGACCGATTACTTACCTGGTAACCGCTAACTTCATTTAGCTCCATAGGAATCCGTTGACTGTTTTTCTCTGAAAAATGTTCTGTGTGGAGTTGATTTGAATGGAAACCTAAAAAGTAACAATTGTGAAAAACTGATTTTACTGACCTTTTCTCTAGGAAATGTCCCAGTTTGATATCTAGGCATATCACACTGGGTAAAAAAAGTAATCTCATAAGTAATGTAAAAGTAACTTACCTGTAATTTTCATTGCAAAGTCGATACAAAATATATGTACAGCATTTCACAGTATTGCATTACCAGTAATTCAATCTGTAACCATTTTCAAGAACATTTAAAATTGCATTTCAAACTGTATATTTACTGCAAAGTATTTATCAACTTACCAATGCCAGGCTTGCTTGGTTCTAGAAAATACAATAAGTCAAAGAATATTCTTATACAAAAACAATTGGTCTGAAGTTGAGTCTTTGAGTGTGTGAATTCATTTGCTGACAACAAATGCTTAACACTGAACTCTGATACTGCCTTACTGCTCGACCACACTACCACAAATAGAGAGTAAGTTTCTATCTAACTTTACCTCTGCCTACCTTTGCGGTACCACTGGACTCTGTGCACACTATACCTCACTTTGGTATAGTATATAAAGAGCCAGCTTCCTACAGATAGGTCAATGGGTTAGGCAACCCATTGATCAGGGGAAAAAAGACAGACTAAAATAGCTGCCCCATGAAACAGCACTCCACCACACTTCACGCACAACAGAATTCACCAATAGTATGTTGTGAGGAAAGTGGTTTAATATGTGGTGTTTGTGAGACCTTACAGTGTAACAAACTCAATACCTGTACTCGATCCAGTCAGATTAATTTGAAAAACCTTAGCTCAACCCTGGGTAGCACACGCTCTGAGCAGTCAAACTTTATCAAAGGAACAAGTGTGAAGTATGAAGAAGTACCAAAACAACAGAGTAAGAAGGAAGCAAGACTCAATTTAAATTTCACACCTATTTATAAAAATAGGTTGTACGTTTATCTTTAAATAGATGCTTCAACAGCAAAACTCCACCAGAGGGTTCCAGGGATATGAATTTTCATAGGAACAATAAACCTCTCTGCTTTTTTCTTCTGTGCAATAAAAAATAATTGAAAAGAGCCACACTTGTGGTCAATTTTGCAAACCTTGGGAAACATTTCTGAAGTTGTAAGCTACTACTCCAGCCCTCTTTGGGTGGCCAGCTTCGGCAGAGAGTGCGTCACAGAGTCCAAAAAGGCTTGGTTTAACAGTTATCTTGCAGTCAAAGCAGTCTCCAGTCTAGTTCTATACTCTGTGGGCAAACTGCCCTAGACTTCAATGGATTGTTCGTGATACAAGGGATATGGGATGCTGAAGAATTTCTGCGGATTCTGATCCAGTAAGGGGGTCTCCCTGGGGCTACTACTCAGTCCACAAACACGGAGGGGCAACTCTGGCCACAGAGGCCAATGACCTCCGAAGTCCAGTTGAAGTCCAACCAGAAACCAGTGGTCACTGGTCTACGGCTATGGCGAAAGCAGCAGTTTCCATTAACTTGCGATAATATCCAAACTGCACTCTGAGGATTTCCCAATTCCACAAGACTCGGTGCAACTTTTGTGGTTCACGACTCCATATTCCAGCCTGTCCTTTGCTGGTCGGGAGTTCTTGGCCATCAACTCACCAAGGCAGTCTTTAGTTTTTGTGGCCCTATAGCTGTAACAAGAAGCCAGCCAACTGACTCTTGGAGTCACCTTTTCTGTCAGAGGATTGGGGGAAGACTGTTCTCGAGCAAGGCACAGCAGAGTTCTCTCTTTGCTAGCCCAAGGAGCAGCAAGTGCAGTCCAATCTTGGTGCAGCCTCTCTTTGCTGCGTCCAATGAACAGCAGGGAAGGCCTTCTTCAGTCCACTCTTTAGTACAGACAATGTGGGGTCTACGTGCCAAGGATGCCACATTTAGGCCATTTTGTGCCCTTGGCAATGTAGTCACTACTAGCCAATGAACTACCATATCCCCTCCCACTTAGTGACTGTTTCACCATTTGCCCTTCCAAGGTGGCTTCCTCTTTGAAGCTCGCCTTTTGGGCTCATACTCTGTTTGACCTTCCTGCCGGCTAGAGGTCACATCTCTTCCAATCACAGGCCCTTTGTGTTCCTTCCTGAGAGTTCTTCACACCTCCCCTCAAAGAGGGCAAAAGGCTTTCTCTTGGCCAGCAAACATAAATGATCACTGGATAACACTGGACAAGAAAGTGGATATTTACAAAATTTGCCACTTGTGCAGAAATTTGTCTTTGACATCTAGTCAAGTTTAATGCAACAATTCCTTTATTACAATGAAGTATGCTATTTAGACGTTTCATTCCGAAATTAGCACTGCTGAGCTTCTAATGTGCAACCTTGTACTCACTAACGGGGCTATTTGCCTTTCCACAGTAAAAATGACAATTTGGGTTTGTTACTGTTGTTGTAATTTAGAGCACCTTGCCCTAGGCCTGTCCTAGGGGTCACTTAGGTGCAATAAAAGGAAGGTTTGGGCTTTGCAATTATGTCAAATGGCAAAGTCAAGTTAGCAGTTGAATATTGCTCTGCCAGCCAGCTATGGCATGCTGGTAGTCAGAATTGTTGTATAGCCTTTTAGAACCCTAGCGTAATTTTCCCGATTCATGCCCTTATATAGGTATACATCACTTTGTCCTTATATAGGCATAGAAATCATAACCATATTTAGACATAGTCTGGTTAAGCACAGGGGTACCAGAAATTTGGAGCGAAAAGATAAGTGGATAGTATAGATCACAGTCACTCTATTTAAGTGGGATCACAGTCACTCTATTTGAGTGACTGTGATCCCACTTAATAGAGTGACTGTGATTCTGTGATCCCACTTAATAGAGTGACTGTGATCTATACTATCCACTTATCTTTTCGCTCCAAATTTCTGGTACCCCTGTGCTTAACCAGACTAGACCTCTCTTCTTTTGTTGTTTGACATTTAACCGGGGATTAAGAGAGTGTCCCTGACTCTCCCTACCTCTCTCCTTGTTGATATACATATTTAGACATAGCCCATGCAGTCCAAATACGGCATGGCTACTTCCATAGTTCCGAAAAGCCACAACGATTTCTTGGAAAACTCGACTTCAGCAGTTAGGGACTTCCCCTTGCTTGAATATTGATTTGTCCAAGAACTCATGGAGTTTTCAAAGAACTGAGACTCTTTGATGACGTTATTATGTCCACCTTTACGTCAAACTCGGCACCTTCAAGGTATAAATATGTCCACACTTGCCCTAGCAAACACACAGTGGTTTGGAGCTGTTCGACTATCGACTTGCCTGACGCATCTCACTACAGCAAGTGCCGAAGGAAGCCGGCCCTCCAGCAGATGCACTGAGAGACACTGCCTTTTCTCTTGCTGAGAAATCCAGCTCCAGTGTTTCCAAGCTCCCCTTGTCGGGTTTTGGAAAATCGAGTCCTGAGACAGAGAGATACCAGACCTCCTTCATTCTGAACCAAGGTACGGAGCTGATTGAACCCTAAGAGAAATCTTGTATAGATTCTTGGCAAAAGAATACTAAACTTATGCTACACCACACTTATTTCTTCCCTCATACTAGACTTAGGTTAGGTACATCGGGGTAGGCATATTTTAGAAGCAGCAGTTGAGTACTTTTAGTCTTTATTTATTTATGTCCGTATTTTATGGCTTAGAAACCATACAATGTTTTTACAGTATTATTTTATAATACTCTTCCTGCTGTACGCATTATACTTTACAGCCAGTCTTACGATTGTAGCAGTTCATTTCTTCTGCATGAGAAAGAAGACTGTTCAATAAATACTTTTATTGAAATTGTCCATCTCTCTATTTCTCGGCACCTCTGGTGAAACGAAGCATGCACGAATGATTGAGTGAAATATCTATCTATTGTTTCCACGACTCTGAAGATACGTTTTAACTTGGGGAAACAAAGTTGTCATATTTATGCGGTTGTCAGAAACTAATCCCTTCATGTGAATTCGAGAAAGTTTCTAGTGACCTCTGAGCTAGCTGGCACTCACAATTAAGTTTAATATATTCGATAGCGACCTAGTAGACATAAGTCCTACGTCACATCTATAGGATATATTATTCCAATGCGCAGAGCCTATTGGGAATATAGGAACTACACTACACAATAAGTGCTGCATAACAAAACTTGAGGGGGTCCCTGCAAAGTACATGGAGAGGGCCACCCATGCTGCGGACCCAGTCAATAGCTCTCAGGCTAGGGGCCCACTGCTTGTGCACAGTGCCAGAGGGAGCCACAGGAGCTCGGGCCCCCTTGGACTGGGGGCGCTATTGTTACGCCACTTTTGTGAGGCTTACTCCTCTAAGGTTTTCGAGGCTCAGCCTACGGTGGCTCTTGTTTCAAGAAAGCTTGTTTGTCTGGAGGTTATGGGGAGGAACATCCAGGGCACTGGGGGCAGCAGTGCTTTTGAGCACATGATTTCCCTTAGGGAAGTGACTGCCAACTTCCTGAATTGCGTTGCTTTTCTGCTTCTCATCCTAGCTCGTACAGCGGCTCCGCGTCCTTCACATTTCTTGTTTTCTCTCCTATTGGTTCCATCGGACTCCTTTGGCATGTAAGTTGAATGAAAGTTTTGGATATTTTTTTGGCTGTGCCTGGCTCTGGTTCTGCGTTTTCCAAGCACTCTGCTACCAGTGTTGCTACCTTACATGAGCTCAATCCCATCTGTATGATCCAACTTCCTGCTCCAATCTATGGCATGGGTTGCCATGGCTGCCACCTTAGTAACTGCTAAGCAAATAAGCTTGAAAGTTCTACTTTATACTTTATACTTGTGACTGATGGGCAAATGTACGTCTATATACAGAAAAAAGGGAGCCATATATTTCAGTACAATTTCTCTAAAGTATTGGCCAAAATGCGATAGCTTGTAGAATCAGTCCAAATGAGCCGGATATACAGTTTGGTATGGCTTCCTATTGTTTTTCAAAGAGACATAGATCATTTTCGTTTACTTTTAACTCAAGCGACCTTACATTTTTCCATCCTGCATATTCTAAGTCATTTTGCATGATTGAGAATTTATTTGAAAAGAAACCTAGTGACAAAATGTAATGCAGTGTTGCAGAGATCACAGTTCAAACAGCTAAACGATCCCATGGGTGATAAGGATCTTACAGAAGACGTCATAGGTCACACCAGTTGTGCAGGTTATGACCTCAGGGAGCAGTAGAAAAGATAATGTAATTAACAGCACGTGGTGTAACGCAAAAAGATGAGGCATACCTGTAGAATTCTATGAGGGACCCTTGAGTCTTCCACATCTCAGAGATATTCATTCGCCGTGGGCTGAATGGGGGACCCCTGTTGCTATCAGTATAAATTATTAACAGCCTCGGCCTCCAGACGAGTCATGGTGTAGGAGTCACAACAGCAAAGACCATTTGACATTTAGGACTTAGCATCAGCAAGAAGTGAATTATCACTTCAATGTCTCATTACACAAATTGTTGAAATATGTTTATTTCATTCTAGAACCTCAAAATATCTTTTTCTGAAAATAGCAGCGTTTTAATCTGTGCAAGAATACTTCGAACTTCTGAAAATATATGCCTCTGGCTCTCAAATGCAAGCTATTTATTTTGATAATTAAATTAAGCCCCTTCAGTCCCAAAAACGTGTCATTGTCTGAACACATATTCCTGTAGTCTCCAAATTACCTCTTGCCAGTTTCATAAAATACTTATTAAAGTGCTTACATGAACAGACATTGTCTCATAAGCCCATTCATCTGCACTACGCACCATAGATTCCATCCTTAAGCCAGGGATGACCATCCTATATCCGGGGTGGCCACAGGAATCTAAGGATGGCTGCACGATGGCAAGGAGGACCCCATATGCAGAGGATCACAGTATTATTTACCAGGTGTCCAACCGAGGTCAAGGATACCCACTTTATGAAGGTAGCAGATTCCAGGGATGACTGGAGTCTGCAAGCAATGACCACCGTATTCTATGGATGACAGCAGATACAAAGGGTGGGATGCCCTCAGATGTCCAGGAGGGATGGGGGTGCCATCTTATGCTCCGATACTACCTGGGGTCTTTTTATGTCATTATAATCCACCAAGATCTCCTAAAACATGACATGAGCAGTGGGTCAGATGCCATAGGTGGAATGCTCTCCAGTAATGAGGCATTTTATTACTGGCACTCACAGACGACAGCAGTGGCGCCTGGTTTGGGATGCCAACTTTATGCTAGGGACCCATGCCATATTCCAGCATTCTTCACTGCCAGTACTAACCTCTAAATGCAAGGAGCGTGAGCAACCACCAACATTCATTCATCCAGGTACGCACAAACATGCACCGACCTACAGGCAGACAATATCTTTCTCTCTATGGGGCATATTATCAAGAATGGTGATAAAATTATCGCCGCTTTAGCGGCAGGAAACTGCCGTTAAAACCCATTATCGCCGTTTCAGCAGCAATTTCCTGCCGCTAAAGTGGCAATAATTTTATCGCAGTTCTTGATAATATGCCCCTATGTCTTTATCTGTACAGCGTAGATGATTTTCCTCTTTACAGCTGTTCTAAAACACTCCATCATGAAAGCACCTCAAAACTGCGATTTAACTCCAGCTGGTGGGTATAGAAGCTTACCAAAAGACTGTAGGCCACAAGTCGGTAAACCCTCCATTGTTTTAACTATCACAAACCTGTCCCAAGGCATTAGAACACTTTACAAAAGACCTAATTATACTACACAATTTCGGTTCTATTTTTTAAACTCGGTGAAAGTAAGTGCTTTGGCCAGAATCACCGGATATTGAGTTGAGGCTGGGATTTGAACCAGGCTCCCCAATCCAAAAGTGGACAGCTCTAGTTGCTGGGCTCCATTGGTTCAGAGAGCAGAAATCTGGGTCACGAACGCAATCAGACAGGAGGCAAAGAAAAGCCTAAGAACACAGCGTGCCAGAGAAGCAAAATGTGGGAGAAGGCGTAAACGAGTTTCCTGTCCCACTTTGGTCCCTTTCGCCTCCACTACCCTACTCGGGAATCAAGAAAGACAAATGGAGGAAAAACGTGCATGATATCACATACTTGCCAATTAGCTGTGATACAAACTTGGGGCATATGTACAAGCCCCTAACACCATGGGAACGTCACTTTTTGTGACGTTCCTGTGATTAAAAGGGCCTTGCCTTATGTACAAGGCAGCGTTAAGCCACTTAAGGTGGCTTAACGCTGCCTTGTACAAAAGGCACCCTTTCAGCTATGTTTAGCATGAAAGGGGCACGCCGTGGGTGTTGTGGTGGGTGTTCCACACTAACACAATCAATTCATCAATCAGGGAATTGTAAGTGGGCTACTCACCCGTGAGGGTCTCAAGGCACAGGGGGAGGAGGGGGGGGCAGCAGTTCCGTTCAGCCGAAAAACCAAGTCTTGAGAGCTTTTCTGAAGGTGTTCTGGTAGAGGGCGTGCCTGATGTTGACCAGGAGCTCGTTTCAGGTCTTGGCTGCGATGTAGGAGAAGGATCTTCCCCCTGAGTTGGCTCTGTGTATGTGTGGGGTTTCGGCGAGGATGAGTTTGGCGGATCGGAGGTTTCTATAGGGTACTTGGAGGGTGATTCTATCATTGAGGTATTGGTGTCCGGTGTTGTGTAGGCATTTGTAGGCATGGGTGAGTATCTTGAAAGTGACTCTCTTTCTGATGGGGAGCCAGTGGAGTTTAGGTAGGTGTTGGCTGATGTGCTTGTGTCGGGGGATGCCAAGGACGAGTCTGGCGGCGGTGTTCTGTATCATCTGGAGCTTGCGGCGTAGGGACTTGTTTATGCTGGCGTTCAGGGCTTTTCTGTAGTCCAACCTGCTGGTGATGAGTGCATGGGTGACTGTCTTCCTTGACTCAGGGGATCCATTTGAAAGTCTTACAGAGGATGCGGAGGGTGTTGAAACAGCTGGAGGCAACAGTGTTGATCTGTCGGTTCATGGAGAGGGAGGAGTTGAGTATGATGCTGAGGTTTCTGGCATGGTCTGTAGGGGTCGAGGGCTGCTGAGGTCGGTGAGCCACCAGGTGTTGTTCTATGCCGATGGGGTGGTTCTGAGGACAAGGACTTCAGTCTTCTCCGAGTTAAGCTTTAGGCAGCTGCTGCTCATCCAGGCTGCAATGTCTTGCAGTACTTTTTGGAAGTTGGGCCTGGTGGTGGTGGGGTCCTTCGTGAGGGAGAGGATGAGCTGCGTGTCGTCAGCATAGGAAACTATGCTGAGGCTGTGCTGTCGGATGATGGCAGCAAAGGGGGCCATGTAGATGTTGAAGAGGGTTTGGCTGAGCGATGATCCCTGTGGGACTCCGCACTTAATTTCCGTGGGTTCAGAGAGGAAGGGTGGCAGTCTGACCTTTTTGCTTCTGACATTGAGGAACGATCGGATCTAGTTGAGGGCGGTGCCTCATATGCCAGCGTTGTGCAGTCTGGCTGCAAGTGTGCGGTGTGAGACGGTGTCAAATGCGGCTTAGAGGTTGAGTAGAATCAGGGCTGTGGTGTGCCCTTGGTCGAGGAGAGTGCTGATGTTGTCTGTGGTGGCGAGTAGGGCGGTCTTGGTGCTGTGGTTGCTGCAATATCCAGATTGAGAAAGGTCGAGGATGGCGTTGTCTTCGAAGAACGTTGTTAGTTATGCATTGACGGTTTTCTTAGCGACTTTCACCGCGAAGGGGAGGAGCGAGATGGGCTGGTAGTTCTTGAGGTCCGTAGGGTCTGCTGTGGGCTTCTGGAGCAGGGACCTGACTTCTGTGCACTTCCAGTCGTCAGGGAAGGTGCCGGTCTCGAAACACCCATTGTATTTGATGCTACCCCCTATGTACAAGGGTGGCGTACATAGGAGGCAGCTCAAAAATTAAGACCAGGAAAATCTTGGTCTTAAATTGGCAAAACGAGGAGAAATGCATTATTTTCCTTGTTTTTGCTTTTTCCACGTGTGCTGCCTTGTGCAGCACACATGGAAAAAACAAAATGCCATGGTCTGTTTATGTACAGGAAGGTGCTCCTTCCTGTACATAAACAAACCTTTTTAAAAAATGGCATTTTATAACTTTCATGTGTGATGCATGAGGCAGTACACATGAAAGTTATAAAATGGCATTTTAGGATTCTTTAAGTGCAGGAAGGGACACCTTCCTACACATAACCATTCCTCCCCTGCACACAGACACCCTTGCACTCTCGTGTAAGAGTGCCTGCGTTGGCGCTAAGTTGTAAAACATTCTTGTAAATGTGGTGCAGCCTTGCGTTTCCGAAGAGACGGCGCGCGTCGTTCAGCCTAGGAGGCTAACCACATGCTCCGCCACTTCATTGTACATATCCCCCTTGGTATTTTGAGTTTAAACTGAGTACCATTGAAATGGGTAACAATTACATATATTAGTTTACATGCAGTTCTAAAGAGAAACTCATGAAATATTCAGTATATTGTGGAGTCTGCCACTGTGCTGATGGGAGAACCAAAGCATTATTTGACTATAGTAGCAAATCATGAACATGGTCATTAGAAAATGGTTAGAAACTGGTTTAGGAATGATGGAGAACACGGAGAGGATAGGCTGCAAATATTTCTGCCACACTACCGAAGCCTCACCTAAGCCTCACCTTAAAAACAACAAATAGCCAGGCTCATTCGCAGGCCTACCCCCTCATTTTTGCTCACCTGAAGTATATCGTTCATCTCTTTGTGCACTATTCACAATGTTAAGGAACATTGTCAATGCTACATTATTATTATGACTATAATGATTGTTAAATATTATTATTTTAGTGGTAGTATTCTTCATCGTCGTTATTGTTGTTCAACAATAAGCTATCACAACAAAATGCGAATTTCTATGACACAAGTAAAACATGTTTTGGGTATTTTAAAAACAAGACACTAAAAAACAAACAAATTGGTAAGATGAGAAACATAATACTACAAAAATGAATTACATTTCGGATATAATTTTTAATAGAACAGTGCAGGCGACTCATAGCAGACAGGTGTATTTAGATTATCATTGGTGCAATGAAGTGATAGCCTCAGCTTTGAATTGCTGTAAACTGAAGATGCAGATTAAAAATACAAGGATAAAAAAATAAATAGGATATTGAATGGGAAAGAAACCACACTGGTAAAGCAACTAAAAGTCGGAGACAAATTTTAGGGCGACATGTGTGTCAGACAATAATGCAATGTCTCAAGGGTACAGAGAAGTGTTCTTGGTATTATATAGTGTTTTGTGTATTTGTATATAATGTACATGTGATGTGTTGTATATAGACTGTGTTATTTGTTTACATTGTGCCTCTCTGGCTGTTCGCTCATATATGTGTATATGAATTAATATATACTTACGCTGCATATAATTAGCAAATCACAAGACAATTAACTGTTTCTTGTTTGATAATTAAAAGTGGATTGATCCCTTCAGTACCATTTATTTCTACTTTTTCATCTTTGGATGTCTCCTGCTCAGGTACGGGAGGGTGAGGTGGGCAGAACCCCTAACCATTTTTTCTAGTCAGACAATAATATATTCAGACTCAGAGACATCTTAAGGATTTCGGGGTCCCTGGCGCAAACGTATTTTGAGGCCCCTGTTTGAATTAATGATCCAAATTCAGTTCTTTCCTTCCCTCTTTGGCCAGGTCACTGAGGGTGCACAGGTGCACTCCTCCAAATTCTAAATGTGTTTACATCTAACATTTAGGCATAGTGATGTGCGTTTTCGATATTGTAACACAGCAGCAGTAAAATTACTGCAAATGATCACTGTAACACCCTCGCATTTCTCATATGTGGGATCCTGTTTTGATCTAAAAGTAACTTTTATATGGATGTTGCATGAAACATAAATACATCTCTCTGCAAAATGTCTGTAATAAACTCTCACACATCATCCAAACTAGAAAGAAATCAAAGGAAAATGGCACGGTGGCTGGATCCGCCACTGCCACACAACCACAAATGTGGCGGTCCTAGTCATTTTTTAAAGTTGTTTTAAGTGACTTGTTAGGTGTATGAGTGTGTGTGTATATATTTATATATATTTTTTCCAGGTGGCAATTGCCACTGGATAACTAAAGATAGGACCCTATTTCCAACAAATTAAAATGTATTGGTTTGCTAATAACTTTGACATTTTGGCATTGTTCGGTGAACCTTCACGAAACAATCCAAAAAGAGTCTCATCCTCCTCAGCTCCTTCCTCAAACTTTTTAGGGTGATCTGTTAATTAGGGGGAGGTTTGGGAAAAAAAGGGGAGGGTCCCAAATGCATTTTCCTCATGCAATTTTCAATAGGAAAATTGAACAGCGATACCGCAAAAACGGCTATATGGAATTACACCATATTTAACAGAAAGCTGGATCTTGATCCAGAAAGCATGCTTTTTTGTGATTTTGCATAAATTCATTCAGTGGTTTTTGAGAAATTAGGGTTTAGCTTTTATGTATATTTCACTCCATGGACCTGACATATCTAAAGATAAGATCTGATTGGCTGCTACAACATTAACAAAGATGTTGTGAGAGTCATTTCCGTACTTAGGAACTCAGTCAGCTGTACTGAGAACAACATATGGAGGAAGAGTATGGATAACCTGCCCCCCTAGGCCTGGCGGAAGAGTCAAAGAGGGACCCCCATGTGGCCGAACATTTTTTCCTAAAACAATACAATAGATGCTGCAGAGGATCTATGGATCAGCGGTAAAACTGAAAAAAAATAAGTCTCCTCTGATGGGCATGGCCCAAGGAATTGGTGCAATTCAGAATATTGGGCAGGAGGCATGTCGCCCCCTTCATTCGGGCAACAACCACAGTTGGCGGGGTAACTACAAACATCACTAAAATAACCTGTGCTTAACCCTCTGGTAGCTTGGCACAAAGAAGTCAGGCTTAACTTAGAGGGAAAGTGTGTAATATGTATGCAGCACACAAACAGTAATAAAGTGAAAACACAAGAAAAAATCCCAAGCTGTGTTAGAAAAACAGAGTAAATGTTAATAAATAAAATGATACCAAAATTACAAAAATCCAATCAGTACAACCAGAAATATGGAGATTTAAAGTTTTAATTAGCTACTGCGCCTAAAACCACAAAGGCCACTCACGGTCATCTAGTCGTGCTAGACCAGGGTGAAGGCACAAGTTCAGGCCAACCGGAATGCAGAGTGGGGCAAATACAGGGACCAGGCTAGTCCTGCTGAAAAGGTTACCTGCTCAAAGTCCACCGTGAAGAATTCAGTTGGGTAGACTTGGTTAGATTGGAGTGGAGTAAACTGGGTAGAATGGGGTTGAGTGGGGTAGACTGAAGTGGAGTGGGGTAGATTGAGGTAGATTGGAGTGGATTGGGGTAGATTGGAGTGGAGTGGGATTAATTGGAGTGGAGGGAGTAGATTGGAGTTGAGTGGAGTGGAGTAGATTGGTGTGGACTGGAGCGGAGTGAGGTAGATTGTGGAAGATTGGAGTGGAGTGGTGTAGATTGGAATGGAGTAGGGTAGAATTGAGTAGATATTAGTGAAGTGGGTTACACTGAAGTGGAGTGGAGTGGGGTACATTGGAGTGGAGTAGATTGGGGTAGATTGAAGTGGAGTGCGGTAAATTGGAGTGGAGTGGAGCTGTGGCTGTTAGGCTTTATCTATTACACCTAAGTGCATATGAATATAGGGTGCCTGAAAGGGCTTTCGGTGGAATACATATGAGAATGAAGGCTTAGGCACAGGTTTTAAAGAGAAATAGAAAAGTTGATGTGCTGCCCAAAACTGAAGTGCTTTAAAAGGACACATACTTTGTATGCACAGAGAAGAAATGGAATACAGATCAGACTGAGGACACAGCGTTTAAGGAGAAATGGAATAACTGCAGCACTGCTCAAAATTGAAGCACATACAAGCCACATACTTTGTCATTGAAGAGGCACAGATGTGTCCAAAATGTTTATGTTGCTTTGTGGCAGCTAAACCTGTTTTGCGGCGATTCTGCTCATACACAGAACTGTGTACAGAGATCCAGGACCTCAGTGAATTGTGGCGTACTAAAAAACTCACCACAGTACCTAGAAAACCTAACCGACTAGCATCAGTGTCTCATTAGCTCTCCGTCCTATAGCGAACCTACCAATGATTAGACAACTCAGAACATGCGACTTAGGTTACTCTCAGGAATGGTGGGAATCAAGAACACTCTTTTGTTTGTTATTCTCATACCAGTCCACAACGTGAGTAAATAGAGACACGGAAAAGTTTAACATGTTTATTTTAACAACGTGCTCTAAGATGCAGTATTTTTGCTAACATAAGCAGGCATGTGAATTAAAATAATATGATCAGCATTGTTACAATTTCATAAAGGAGAAATCATGTTATAATGATAGTGGAAACAGTTCTTATGGTGCCGTTTAATAATAATAGAAGGTCTCTTAGGCTTGAATGGGGAACCCCATATCTCCAAGATCGGCAGAAGTGAATCACATCAGGATTTGTAAAGCTCTCTCTCTCTCTCTCTCTGGAAACAGATTTTCTCCAAGTGCCCCAATCAAGCATGCAGTGCAATATTAAAGGCGCTAGAATGCCAGTTAGCTGCACTGTGTTCATAAAAAGAATGACAATTAAGCCAGCAAACGGTCCTGAATGGGCGGGCTCCAAGACCTCTACTGAATACAGTGCCCCTTGCAGAAACAGCACGCGTGCGCTGTTAGGCAAAGCTTAAACAATGTTTTATTTTCGGTTATGTCTCCAAAAAAGGGAATTGTGTGTTTTTTTTACAGTGTAGGGATGGACAGTTTTAAGTGTTAGTAAGGAGTCTTTGGGCACTGAGGTGACCACCCAAAACAAAATGCAGACTCTGGTATAATTGTGGTAGTTCTCTGCATACAATGGGCAACCAATGACATGATGGTATATTACTGCTTGTTTGCTCTTCACGGAAGGGGCAGCTGCTGTCACACGTTGCAGGGACCTACAGTGATCACAACCCCCCCACAGCTGGTCACACTCTATAAATCACCTTCGCCGCCCTGCTCATCTGGAGCATCTTGCTTCTTGTTCGCTCTTCACAGAGGGGGAAGCCGCTGTCACACTCTGCAGGGGCCTACAGTGCTAACAACCCCCGCAGCTAGTCACGCTCGATAGAACAGTTTCGCCACCCCACTCACATGGGGACATCTTTCGGCTTGTCTCCTCTTCACAGAGGTGGAAGCCGCTGTCACCGGCTGCAGGAGCCTACAGTGCTCACAACACCCCCAGCTAGTCATGCGCGATAGAACAGTTTTGCCACCCCACTCACATGGGGGCATCGTGCTGCTTGTTTGCTCTTCACGGAGGGGGAATCCGCTGTCATATGCCACAGGGGCCTGCAGTGCCAACAACTATAAAGTTCCTTTGACCCTCTCGTAGCTTGCAGCTTGTTTCTTCTTCAAATAGGGCAAAGCCTATGTCACATGCCGCTGGGGCTTACAGTGCCCACAACCCCCCCGCAGTTGGTCACATGATATTAAGTGCCTTTGATGCCTTCGCATGAGATAGCGTGAGATGGCGAGGGGCGAGCCCAGCAAAAGCCCTGGCCAAGGGCAGACCCATCCTGTGCCCGTCAGCGACAGGAAGAGGCGGGGTGGGGCAAGGGCCAGACTCGAAACGGAAACCAGCCCCTGGGGGCGAGAGGGGATGCAGCCGAGCAGTTGCGAGGGCCGGTTTTGCCCTATTTTGTTACAGGGGGCCGATATTGCTGAACCCCGGTAACAAAAATGGCCCCCCAGGCCCAAAACCAGTCCCCACCCTGGTGGCCTTTCTGTCCTGGATCTTGAAGTATGTAAAGGAGTGCTTTGCTTTGTTGCATTGGATTACCTGAACTGTTAACTGTTACCTGAACTATATGATCTTCAGTTCCAGCCAGTCACCTGGTAGTTCGGGCTGGACTATTCCCATGAGGCACAGGGTCAAACTGATTTACATATGGCCATGTCTGAACTGGAGTGGCTGAGTGAGCTAAAGAATGATGATAGATTAAACCCAGATCAGTTTACTGGGGGTGAGTGCTTGCAATGTTCAACACTCCGTCAATCATCCCCTTTGGTTTTGCTTTATCCTCTAATAGAGACAGCCTCCCTGTATCTATCCCTGGGTCACATGTACGCAGGAGGGTTAAGGGCCGCCTAATGGCTTGGCTGCTCAAGGGGATTGCCAGGGAGGAGACCGAAGGTGGGGTGGTTGTCATGTAGGGTAGTAGCCTTTCACCTAAATCCTTATCCGTGGTGGTAAGTCCTAGGCATAAGCGAAAGAGGAAAGCCTGTGCTATAACTCAGCTGCCTTCCCAGGTTACTGTGTCTTTTCAAACTAACTTTAATTCAACCTGTGTTGAGGGGGGTCTTTTTTCCAGTGGTCATTTGCTATGGGAACTCACAAGTTATTAAACAAAAAGTTGGACTTAATCCTGGCGAGGCACTCCCTTACAGATGATAAATAGGGTTTCGTAGATTTTATCCCATATAAACAACGGGAGGGTTGTGCTTCAGGAGCTGGGCCCTTCAAATGGTCACTTACGGCTTACTGACTCTTGCTACCCTCTGATAGATTCTGTTATAAAAGACGTACCTGCGGGCGCGGGTCATTCTCTGACTGTTGCAGGGCAAGGGAGTGTGTTAATGGCCCCTGGTGCAGTCGGTCTCCCCTGTTCTGTGAATGATAAGGGGAAGAGCTCACGTGCCCGGTCCCCCACCATCGTTGGAGTTGTGCTTAACTTGCTACCCAAAGCTACTCCTTATGTCATTTTGTTAGGCAATGTTCCACCCCGCCCTAATTCACCTGCTGAATCATTCCACAAGCTTAAAAATAAGGTTGTGCATTGGCTCAATTTGCACTCTTGATGTAGTTGGGAGCTCGTGGATTCCAATATTTTGGCACGTATAGTGAGCTGGGTTGATCCAGATAGTAAATTATGAGCAGGCAATTTTGTGGTGGTTAATTTTAACAATCCCCAGTATGTGGCTGACCTTCTGTCAGCTCTACCCCCTCGTAGAATATGTGGCCCACTAAGGGTAGTTTCTCTTCCCGTGGGCTTCTTTTATAGGCCGGGAAGAGTAGCCCTCTTCCCACTGTCTCATGTCCATTGAAGGTGGATTTCTCCACCCAGAGATTGTTTGGCTCCTAGGCCACCCCTCTACTGACCCATTTCAACAAACTTCTCCCTGTGAGTGGTTTGGATTCATGCGACTGACTGGCTCCCTGTAACACCCAGCCATTGCAGGAGGCCCACATGAATCTTTGGTAGGCACCCATCAATTTTCCAAAGGAGGGACCCTCATGTCTTGGAACATCATGGGCCTCTCCGCTAGGTTTACTGATCCCAGGTAGCTCCAAATAATAAAGTCCTACCAGATAATCTGCTTCCAAGAAACATGGGAAGATAAAAATAGTTTTTGTTCTGGAAGGCTATACCTCCTATTTTGTCCAGCAGTGTCTTCCATGGCAGTGAGGGCCGGGGGGGGTCTGATCATCTTTATTGCAGTAGAACTGAATGGCTGCATCCGCGACCTTTGCATGCGGGGCCAAACCATGCAGGGGTTGAGACTCTCATTGCTAGGCTCCCCCGTTAGTCCCAATTAATTTTTATAATGATAAGGGGGTTAGGGGCAAGGACTGCTGCATCTCTCTCCTTGACTTGGCTTTGAAGTTGCTGTGCGAAAAAGGTCCAGGGAGAGATCTAATTGTGCCTGCAGGGGACTTTAACTGTCATTTATATGCTCCTTCCCAGGGACTCGATGCCTTAAATCCCAGATGTTTGCTTAATGAGGGGTTACATTTTGTCCACTTTAAGGTGGATCAGGAGTTTGGTGCGAGCTCAGAATTTTTCAACTTGGTATTTGCTCTGGAGAAATTGGTGAACTTCCCTAATCCCAGAATCTGTCCAACCTTCAAAGGGAGTGGCTGTAGGTCATTCATTGATTTTATATTTATTTCAGCCCTGTTGTACTTCCTTATTTCTTATTTTAATATTATCCATAGCCCTTCTAGTGACTATAATCCCCATACATAGTTTGGGATGTTCCCATGGCTACACAGGAACAGCGGAGTGGGCTTCTTATAAAGACTCTACAGCTGACCAGGGCAGAAGGATAAAATGTTCCCGGTATACCTGCAGTGTCTCAAGGCCTCTCTCTTCATAAACTGTGAGTGAGAGATCAGTATCTGTTTGGACTCAGGTGCTGGAGGTTGGGAGATTTTGGAAGCCTTTGATGGTATTGCCTGGGACATTATTAAATTAATGTCCACAACTGCCCCTTGCAGACCGGGCACTCTAAATTCCAAATGGTTTGATATGGACTGCTGGAGAATGTTGAAGCAGCAGCCAGCAAGTTTAATCTCTGAGAGTTAGACTGGGAAGAACTGTGTCAAGCATGCAAGACAGGACAAAGTTCCCTTTTTTTGGAAAGTGGTAAACAGGCCCTGTTTCTCAGACAGTTCTGGGACAATTATATGTCATCATATCTCAGATGAACAATGGGTCAACCATTTTGAAAGTGTCTATAATCAGAGGGATGGAAGGGGTGATATTGACTTGGCTGTAGAGCTTTCAGCCTGCATACCAGTGGTTATTACTCTTGATGAAGTTGTTCAGGGCATTCTGGACTTGTCTCGTAATAAGGCCCCAGTGCCTGATGGAATCCCACCCGAATTGCTTAAAGCAGACGTGGAGGTCTGTGGTCCTCTTTTGACACAGGTGTTGAATGCGATGAACTGGGAGAGGGTGCTGTCCTCTTTGTCGACAGCCATGATTGTTCCGGTTTTCAAGAAGGGCGACAAGGACAATCCCCAATGTTATCACTCCATGTCTTTAAAATATGTGGTGGTAAAGGTCTTGGGGAGGGTAATCTTAAGAAGGTTGTGGGACTGGGAAGAGACAATAACATCACTAGTGATGTTCAATATGGCTTTAGGTTGGGGAGGTCCACCTCTGATTAATGTCTGAACCTCCACCTCATTATTATTAAGTGCACGGTAGCCCGGTCTGAATCTTTGCATTTAGCATTTATGGACCAAACATCTGAATTTCAATACAGGGCCCGGAGTTTAGCCTGATTGACCCTATCAATTGGGCTAAACTATGGGCCCTGCTTTGTGAGATGGGAGTGACCCGAATATTGTGGCCCTTATAGCCAATCTTCATTCAAATACTTCTGCTTCTGTGCGCTTTTCTCAGGGCGCTTCTTGTACTCGCTCATTTCCCAGTAGCAGTGGTGTCTGCCAAGTGTGCATCCTTTCCCCTTTCTTGTTTAATTTCTGGAGTCAGCTTTATTATCAGCTGTGGTGGACTGCCCTAGAGTTGCAGCTAGATCCTTACCAGTTTAGTTAAACGTGTATGACGCAGTCCTTCTGGCCACACAGCCTGGGGGTTGGACCTACTCTTGTCCAGGCTTGTTGCATTTATGGGGAATCTGAACTTGTCAGTAAACTTTTCAAAGTCATACATTATGGTTCTTGGCCCAAAATCTGAGAGCAGTTAGACTTTGAAGGTGGCTAATTTTACCTGGGTAAAATCACAGCTTTTGCTTACTTGGGTGTCTTATTTGATGCTAAAATAAGTGAAAGCCGTTAATTGAGTCCAAAAGATCTGAGATTACTAAAACCATGGGGGAGGTCTCCAACTTTATAAGTAGGCTAGGCTCGCAGGTGCCAAGGGCTCTTCTAAAGATCTATCAGGCTACATGTGTAACCCAGCTTCTGTATGGTAGTGAGGTTTGGGGTTATGTAAGCCTGTACAAGATCCAACGCATTGGGAACAAATTGTTACATCAGATAGTAAAGGTACCACCGTTTACCCCAGCATTTTTGATGCAGGTGGAGCTTGGCCTTGGTCATTTAAAAGAAATGGTGTCATTAAGTCCCCTTCTGTGCTGGATCAAGGTTTGAATTAGGGAAGAATTTAAGTTAAATCGGTTGATTCTTGTGGATTGTTTGGCGCTTGATTGGGCACCTAAAATACCATAAAATATTATGTGAAGGCAGTTTTTGCCTCCTTAGGAAGATCTGATATCTTTGATGACTCTTCCTCATTGTCCATGCGCGAGGTGGGGTGTGTTAACCCCTTCAGCGCTGCGCGAATTCCGCTGCGGTGCTGAAGGTTCTAAAGAACCAATGGAACCATGACGGAACAGTTCCGTCATAAGCACAGGCCAACCGATGCTCATGACGGAACCGTTCCGTCATGAGCATGGAAGGGGTTAAAAGGTTGTTTATGGATCGAGCCCTCATGGAGAGAGAGCAGCATGAGCTACAGTAAGGAGTAACACGCTACTGAATGCTGTGCAGGGTATGCAGCTCTGTTCACTTTCAGCAAGATAGATTTTTCCTGGCCAGGTGCAGGTTTAATCATCTCCATCACCGTTTGGCATCCCCCTGTGGCTGGCATTGCCTGATGCTAGGTTGCCCTGCGGATATGACTGTCAGCCTCTGCGGGACACTCTTCATTTTGTAATATTTTGCTCCCACTTTAGTTGGCCCAGAAAGCGGTATTTAATTCCAGGGACGGCTCCTCCACTGTTGCCCCACTGAGCAGGTCAAAAGGAAAAAATAAAATGATAATAACTGATTGTTATTATGATTTTTCCGTTTGTGCTCAGCTTGGTAGGGGCGGGGCTGGGCTCTCACAGAGTAGCTGGAGGAGGAGTGGTGAGCACTCTCTTAAGTACGCGTAACGATTTGGCAGGCTGTCTCTGGCCGGCCAAACCATCATGCGCACTTTGAATGTTCTCCACCCAGGCTGTAATACAGCCTGAGTGAAGACCATGCCAAGGTTCCCTGTCCCTGTTTCAGCGCAGAACCAGGGCCGGACTGGCCGTAGCGGGTACCGGGCACTGGGCAATCCCCCAGTGCGCTGCACGGGTGGGGGCCAGTTTTGGGCCCCTGGGGGCCATTTTTGTTACAGGGCCATTTTTGCAGCATAGCTGCAAAATCGGCCCTGTAACAAAATCAGCCAAAAACAGGCCCTGGCAAAAAGCTCGGCCGCACCCTGAACCTCCGGGGGTGGGGGTAGAGGGTCGGCAGAGCACTTTGTTAGGGCCTGTTTTGGTTCCCAGTCCGGCCCTGCACAGAACCACATCGCTCAGACCAATCACAATGCTGCATTTCAGCGTTGTGATTGGCTTGGGGGAACCTGGAAGCCTGGGTACTTCCTGTTCCTGCTTCCTGCTGCAGCATACAGGTAAGTGATTGTTTAATTTTTTTTTCATTCCCTTCCCTCCCCCAAGAACCCCTTCCGCCTACCGCTTTTAAATAGCAGGAGCTACTCTTTAATTCCTCTGTTGAAGTCAATGAATTTCAAATAAGGCCGCCTTGATTTTTCTCCAGATGCTTCCCCATAAATGTGTTATTTCTACTGTTTTATCTTTTTTGCGAGTTGCCTTGGTGTCTGGTAGGTTGAGACCTGATTAATTGATGTACTGTTCTGGCAGCATGGGTGGTTTTTGTTTTATTGATTATTATAATATGAACATTTTAGGTAAAGGTTCTATAATGATGTGGATTGTATTCTTTTCTGGCTGTTTTATCAACCAGATAAAGATTTTATGATGGTGATTGTTGGACTTGGCCCTTTTTGCAGGGTCATCCCAGAACTTTTTGCCTTCCTCCTGTATTTTTTCTGACCTGTTGTTGGTGGTTTTAGGACTCAGGGCACTTTATCACTACTGTTCAGTGCTAAAGTGCATGTGCTACCTAGGGTAAATGCGGTAAGATTGGTCTACACCTGTTTATCATATTTAATTTCCCTGTCAGTCCCTTGTACGGTCGAATTGCATATATCCAAGGCCAGTAAATTAAATGCTGCTGGTGGGCTTGCAGCGCTGCTTGCGCCACCCACCAAAGTAGCCTTTCAAACCTGTCTCAAGCCTCTGCCACTGCAGGGCCTGCGCGCGTAGTTACTACCTCTGTGATGTGGCACATAAAGTGGTTGCCACGTATGTGACTCCCCATCTACTACATATCTGCCACCCCTAAAATGGGCCTTAGCTAGCCATATGGGCAGCGTGCAGTGTAGGTAAAAGGTAGGACATGTGCCTTAACCGTATGGCTTGTCCTGGTAGTGACAAACAGCACATTTGGTTTCTCACTGCTGTGAGGCTGCCCTCTCATTGGTATGCATTGGGGATTCCCTGATATGTGCTTCAGTGGTAATTCCTGACATGAGAGGGGTAGCGTGATAAAGTTTGATATGTTTGGAATAGTGCTGATAAATTCTGCGTATTGGTGTTTGCGGATTTATTTATTACTATTTTAGAAATTCCATTTTTATAAGTAGGCATTTCTGTGTGCTATATGTCTTTGGTCCTCTGCTAGGATGTGTATTGACTGTCTGGCTTTTGAGTGACAGGGACTGGGAAGTTGTAGTGGTTCCAGAGAGTCTGGATGAGTCAGCGCTAGGCTGAAAAGGCCTGGTCTGCATTTGGAGTGGTTGGAGGAGTAGCACCTGCACCTGAATAGGGCTGGGCCTGCCTTTCACAATAATGGATCTGCCCCCCCTGTGGTGTGTCTGAGACCAGGGCTTACACTTGTAATGTGGAGTGTTCTGCAATTGCAAAGTGCTCCCCAGAACTGGTTTGGACTAGGCTCAGAGCCCTGGGCCAGGGGAGGACATAGACATGTGCTGGTATAAGTGCTGGGGCTGTGACCTCATGCCTATTGAACTTTTGCAACTGCTTGAACTTGCGGCAGGCGGACTGCTGGGTGCGAGGAGGTACCACTGTCTGGGACTACATGCTGCCTGCTGGGGGCTGGGAGGACTGCCATCTGTTAGGGGACTGTGGTATCTCCCACCTTGTTTCCCCCCCCCCGGCGTCTCCGCATGTAATGGAGCTGCTCGCTGTGACATCACTTAGAATGTCACTGCGACCAGCGTTCCAAGGCGAGTGCCGGTGGGCAGAGTGAAGCTGCCACCTGTTGTGGCGATTGCTGTGGCTGGGGTCGCTGTCTATACCTTGATGTTGGACTTGAATAAACGCCTACGTGACTCCTAATCTAACCGTGTCTGCACTAGTGATTGATACTACAGGGACCCAGCGTGCTGGCCTGCCTGGGCCCTATCCTCTGCCCCAAGTGGCCTCTCAGGGCTTGGGAACCCGCCCTGCAGTATTCAAAAGGCTTAGCGCTAAGTGAGTACTTGATTTGCTTGGTACGCCTCCCTTTTACTTTGGGTAAACTCGGATGCAGGCTCACTCTTAGAGGGTGGCGGGGTCTGAGGAGTAAAATTTACACCGTGGAGAAACACCGCAGAAAGGAGCACCCGGAGCCTGGCAGAGCAAGCCTGGTTGTGGGAGGGGAGCCCTTGATGAAGAGGAGAGCCCCGCGTGTTGTCTTAGCCTGATGTGGGCGTAGCCGGAAGTCTGCCTACTACAGATGGGTGACGACAGGAGCCATTGAGAACTCCGGACCCTGAGTGCCATGATGCAAGAAGGAGACCAAGGATACGGCTGTGACCAGAGGCGAGTGAGTGTCGACCTCCCCTCCTCTTACAGGAAAGCACGCACTGCGGGGCAGCCCGAACGCAGGCCGGTGCTGGCCTCCTTTTGTCTCCCATTGTGGAAAAATCTACTGGCGTAGGTGGGAGTAAAGCCGAGGAATCTACCAGGAGGGGATCAGGGTAGCGAGCAGTAGCTAGGAAGATTGTACAGTGGAGATGTCATTGTACGGTGGGTAACTGACTAGTAATCACTATAGTGCACTGTGATAGTGTGTAACCCATGACCCTGCTTATAATTTATGTGTTGTACTGTGGCCAGTGTTTACTATGGTGCATTGCTACTAATGTTATTTATCTATAATGCGTTATGCTGAAAAGTGACAATACCAGTAGTTACTGGTTGTCCTCACTAACTGTGATGTATGTGATATTTATTACAATATCCTGAGTCACCTATGGGTTTATATAATGCCTGCAAAGTCGTGACTAGTGCCTAGTTCCAGAGTACTATATGTGATAGTGTTCTAAAGTGTATATGGATAATACAAAGGTTATTTTTTCATAACCTTGTGTGGAGTTTCTTTTGTGGTCTGCCAAGTGTGTTGCTGCTGTGAGAATGTGTTGCGCAAACGCTTTACACGTTGTCTCTGTGATAAGCCTGACTGCTCTGCTAGGCTACAAAGCGGTTGAGCAGGGGTTATCTTCAGCGTGTAACTCCCTTGCCCTGACTAGAATGGTGGTTTCTGCCTGGCTTAGGCGCATGCCCTAGCCAACCAGAAATCCCATTTCTAATAATGATGATGGCACACACTTCTGGAACAACGCTAGTCAGTTGGCATATTGGTGTCAATTCTAGACAGAATGCAGCAATCCATAGCATGTTCATGCCAGCCACAAGCAGTAGTGGGCGACTGCATAATAGTGGTACTTCTTGATATACTGCTGAACATCATGCCATGATTGTGTCCTCAGTGGTAATTATTTATTTATTGTAGGCATTATTGGAACAGTGCACTGCCTGCACTGGCAACATAATTGGTCATTCTTCGTATTTTTATAATAATATCACTTCTGCTGAATACCCAGCCTGCAAAATTGATATAAACTGTCTGTACTCATCCAGTCACTCACTCATTCATCCAGCTATCCGTGCACTAATTTGTTCAACATTTCATGCATGCACTTACCCATTCAACCATCAATAAATGTGTTCACTTGCTTATTAATTATCAATGCATTTAATCACGCGTTCATCCTTCCAGGACCTCAAACATCTATTCGAGGGCTTATGCATTTTCATATTCACCCACCAAAGCACACACATGTGCCAATAAATCAAGCGAAAGAAGCAATTTACTCTAGCGAATCGTCAAGCCTAGAGACTTGACCAATATCTGATGTGATATGGAAATACAATACTTAAGGGATTTCTATCTGAATTAAGAAAGCTTATTCAGATGATGATAAGCTGGCATTTTTGATCTATTGAGCTTGGAATGTATGGACACAGAAAAGTCTTAGGGGCAGATGTATCAAGCCTTTTGCGACTCGCAAACGGCATTTTTGCATTTTTTCATATGCATCAAAAAATCGCAAAATAAGGAATCGCAATAATTTGCAATTCCTTATTTTGCTTAAGCATTTAAGGAATCGCAAATTTTGCGATTCCTTAAATGATATGTATGTAACTTTTTGAAATAGCGAATTTGTGTTAAGAAATCGCAAATTACCACCAACTTGTAGTTGGTGGTAATTTGCGATTTCTTTTAAAAATGCCCTATTTGGCATTTGTGAGGGTGGCATGCGACACACATACATGCCCATAGGGCATGTATGTGTGCCACATGCACACACATGTAAATTTCAGGGGTGCAGCAGGGTGTCTTTGAGACACCCCTGCACCCTTGAAATAATTCTCAAATTGCGATTAGCAAATTGCGAATTCGCAATTTGGGAATTATTGCACTGTCATTCCTATGGGCCTCCTGGCCCATAGGAATGCATTGGAAATTATTCCTTATTTGCGAATTTGCATTTTGTGAATTCGCAAATAAGGAATAATTTCCAATTAAGGAATCTCTAAAAAATAGCGATTTTGTACATACATTCCATTTTGCGAATTCTAAATAGCGATTCGCAAAAAATTGCTATTTAGAATTCGCAAATCGGAATCTTGATACATCTGCCCCATATAGTTTTAATGTTTCTAATTTGATAATGCATTTGTAATTATGTCATTGTACTTCGTAGGATTTTAGGTTTGTGTGTTTCCTTTTAGTGTTATGTATTATATAATACTGTGGAGGTAAAAGAAAATATCCTGAACCTTTAAAGCTCGAATTCTAACCTCTGTTCTGCAGTATACATTGATAGTTAACCTGAGTAACATATTATGACATGCGTGCAAAAGGTCGACAAACCCTTTCTGTGATGCTTTCCTTCAAAACAATACGCAGAATAATACAATTTGTAGTAGGCAGAAAGTCGAGTAAACCCATATTACGCATCATTGCGTTGCCTGCGAGACAATCGGACGACGGAAAACATTCTCTTATGTTTTTTTATCATGCCAAGGGTGCTAAGCAAATATATTGCCTCTTTTCCTTATTTAGCTGCCAATTTATGTTAGTCTGATTTTATGCAGTCGGGAAGTTCATCTCCATGGAGACTTGTGTCATTCGCGGCTATATGGCATCCCCTTCTGTAAATACTTCAGCAAGCTGTAGTGAAGCAATGTGTTTGCCAAACACTTCCTTAGCAATGCAAGAGGTGTTGATATCCAGTTTGTATCTCATTGGCAACGTGGATGCTTTGTACTGCACTGCCTGACACTCTTCCCTTTTGACGCTATGAAAAGTGCCTTTTCATAAAACTGTCTAAATTCTTAGTTTCTTGACTCAGTTGCCTTTTTTTTTACAGTTGATCGGTGAATGCAATAACAAGCAATTGCAAAGCCAATAGGTCTCGCCAATGCGAGAGATATTGGTTTTGTCAATGTTTTGTTTAGCCGTGTAGTACTGCAGCACGGCCACCGTGTAGCATAGCTACAAGTCAACAAAAATAAGCATTGGCATAGCCAATAGGTCTCGCCTTTGGGGACTTATAAGTGTTTAGAGAGAGCTATTGGCTTTATTAACGTTTTTAACATGTGTTGCAGAGTATTGTGAATGTTATGCAGCATGTTTAAAAGTTATGTTATAATTAAAAAAGTGTTATAACCATTCGACACTTTATATATATACAACTGAAGTATCCTAATAAAAACTAGAATTAACAAAAACAAGCATTGAAAATGCAATAGGTCTTGCCTTTGATTAAGTTAAAGCCATTTGCTTTGCTAATGGTATTGTATTCTAGCTTTGCATTAGTTTGTGTATATTTGGGATACGTTGCAGTTGTATGTAGTTAGAATTGTTTTGTTAGCGGTGTAGTAGTTTATAGCATAGCATTAGTAGGAAAAGAGCAGTGTTTAAGATTTGGGAGGTGAATGAATAGAATAGTATATGTGTTAATTTTGTATAATGAGAATTAAAATAGCATAAGGCAGACAAAAGATTTGCACATATCACAAATATACACTAAATAATGTCAAGCTAGAATACAATACCATTAGCAAAGCAAAAGGCTTTAACTTAATCAAAGGTGAGACCTATTGCGTTTTCAATGCTTGTTTTTCTTTGTATTATGGGAAGGGAACAGTTTTCCAAATGGGGAAATCCCTTCATCCGACACCCTTGACAATATTGGGGGTTGTTGTGTAATGCTTGAAAATGATTTAATGTAATTATGAACTTTATGTTCCTAAATCTTCCTTTTCCGGGGTTGAAAAAGGTCGGAGAAAGATTTGTGAATATCTTCAAAGAAGTAAGTCTGTTTAAGTGTGAAATGGACCTGACTCCCCTCGCCCTCCCAGCACAAACCCACACAATTAGATTTACTCACAACAAACACCTCCATTTGTATAAAACCATTTACGAATTGAAAAACCAGCCTTCCAGATTTCGAAAAGTACGTTTGCACATATAGTTCACACAGTGTGTGTAAATCAGGCTTACACATACGTGCAGCTAATTTTGAGCGGTGCTTTTCTATCTAGCATTATATGCATTTTAGTAGGTTTAGAGGGGGGCTTTGTCCCATAAACGTGGGCTGCCGGTAGCTGTGTGTACAGGCAGACAACTTTGTAAGGCACGGAAAGCTCACGTGCACAGCAAGCACCAGGCAAACACACGAATTAGGGATGAAAGCATCTAGACGTAGAGGTCAACTGAATTGCTGATGAGGGAAAGCTATCTAGGCAGGAACGAGGTGGAATCAGTAGGTGTGTAAATCTGTGAAGCTTAGCTTAGTATCAAAGGTTCCCAAATGTGGCTGCTTGTGGTGCTTTTAACTCACTGAGGTGCATGCGCGAGCCCATCATGCTGCACGGGCTCCTCCGCGAGTGAGTTCATGGTGGCAAATCGCACGCTGTGCACTGCTCACATCAACGCCAGAGTGAGTTCATTTCTTGCACTTTTGTTCCCCTTTATTTCTGTGAAGGCGTGACCACAGCAGGCTTTCTGACAAACTGATGAACCAGCGCGGTGGTGAGGGAGTGATCCGGGGTGCGGGGAGTGGAAAGCAAAACAAGCCAGAGCAGAAATGTTCAAAGCCGCCGCAGGAAGCAGTGACTAGAGTCGTAGCACTGAGGGTGGGGCCGGGTCATGGCAGCGCACCTTGCTCTGAGAGCATTCCTAGCCCGAAGCCAACCGCATAAATGGCCCCCGAATGGCAAGTTCGGCCCTATATGACTCAAAGACCTTGCAGCGGCTGTTTGCCCTTTGCAACAAGAGGCCCCAATAACAGGACAGACTCAGATATTCAAGGTTCACCCAGGTAAAAAACAACAAGCACCAGCTATTTTCAAGCATAATTGTGCTTGTGGTGCCATCCACCTTGCGGGAGCAAGCAGCATCCAATAAGCAGACGCACCGCTGCTTGCTCCCGCAAGGTGGATGCCGCCCCAAGCACAAGTGTGCTTGAAAATGAGCAGACTGATGGCTAAAGGCCCTCCTAAAGCAGATCATGCGCACTGCAGAGGCAAGACCTACAAATGTGTTCTAGTTTTGTTGTTTATGCAAGGAAGGGGGCAGTGGGGAGAGAGGGGAGTGGAGGAATAGGGAGGGAGTGGGTGGGGGAGGTGTGGACTGGAGTGGAGGTGTAGGTAGGGAGTGGATGGTATGAGGGGGGAGTGGAGGTGTAGGGAGGGAGTGGGTGGGGGAAGCAGGGAGTGACGGTGGAGTGAAGGTGGGAGAGTAGAGTTGGAGGTTGAGGGAGGAGGGAGTGGAGGGAGTTGGGGTAGAAGCGGAGGGAGGGGGAGAGGAGGTGCAGGGAGGGAGGAGGAAGTCGATCTTTCCTATGGGTTGGTGTGCCCAGGGTACTTTTTGCCCCTGAGAGTGTAATAGCTCACCGGCCCAAACTTTCATTTAATTTTTATTATATTGTCCACACTTTACCTGGACTCGAAGACAGTTCTTAAAGATCTAAAATTCAAACAGGTGAGACCTGCTATGTTACCTCTTTTTATGCTTAGGAATGTTCACACCTGTGTACACGTAGCCAATTTTTTGAGCTGGGTAATTGAGCTTCAGGAGGAATTGACTTAATATTATCAGAGGTTTGGTTTGAGGGATGGAAAATAAAGGTGTTATATTATGTTTAGCCAGTTAGAGCTGGTGGAGCAAGTAGACGCCATTTTGTATTATTTGCAATGCTCAAGGCCTCCTCTTATGTTTGATATGGAATTGTAATCAATGTTATAATGATCCGAGCGTGGTTCGGATTTTATGTTATGTGCTTGGTGAAGTTTTATTGGAATCTGTTGGTTATACTATGCTTTTATGGTATTTTTTATGGTTATATTTTAACTGAATAAAGATGTATACTACTCGTACTGTTTTTTGTCCGGTGATGTTTTCTTATCTCATTTTGCTTTTGTTGCATCATCTCACCTTCAACTCCGTCCCCTTCCCACCGGTGCCACGGTTCAGCAGTAAAGGAGATATTTCACTGACAAGTATTGTAGCTTTGCAACACAAAATCCAATCAGAACAGTGCTTTAAATGGAAATGTGTAAGTGCCGGTGCTCCCGCTGCAGAGTAACTGCTTGCTGGTGAGAAGTGCAAGTACTCTCCCATTACATGTACTGCAGCAGTGCTGGGAGGTCCGTGTATGTAGTTGTAGGGTAGGTTGTGGGCAGTCCTGGATTTTAAACCGACTGTCTGCTTCCCACTGAGATTTAATGCTCCCTATTTAATGAAGGGAAAGTGAAACTACAAGTCCCAGAATGCACCGTGCTATTGGTCAAAAAGACAGCAATGACTACAGACTTGCAGTAACTAGAGACATTAAATATATACAGAAGCATGGAGTGCAAGCAACACCAGAGCAGCAGGCGTGAACCAGTACCGCTGCCCATGCATCAACTCTGCTGTGTGTTAGAGTGGAGTGCAAAAAAGTTACACGGTCAAAAAAAAAATATCGGTGGTCTGTGGAGAAAGCCTGAAATTGGGCCTTTTGACATACTCTAGGGATAGAACAGCACCATGAATCTTTCTGCCAGTGTATCTTGCAGGTCGATGTTTACCGCCAACGTTTGATCTCCCAGAAATTTCAGCACTCGTGAACACGTCTCCAAGCGGCTCTAGCGGGATGAAGCAAGACGAAGTATTTCAGTTGAAAGCACCACTCAGTAACAAAAGCCAAGCCTTTCATGAGGCACTAAGATGAAGAAGGGCCTTGTCTACATCCCCAGCAATGTCACAAGGCAGAAGAGGAAAACTCCTGCCAACACTACAGCATGCAACTTGGGGTACTACAACTTCCATGAGGCATTGCCAAGGTACTGCAAACATCTCAATGGAGTTTTGTTTGCTGAGAGGTTGTACTTGCATAATTTCCAACATTATGTTATGCTCAGTAAGTAAAGGGGAGATGACTTACCCAAACTGGAGCCTACTGGATTGGAGGTGTCAGTGTCTGACACTCCCTCCGCACTTTCTGGATCCATTGTCCCCATGATCAGTGACTTCGTGGGCGTGTGAGAGGGAGTTTGGAGGGTCCACCACCTGTGCCGTATTTTTTAGCCATCCCTCTGGTCAACTTCTCTTTGGTGCGGGATCTCGAGTCATGCCAACGGTTTTTTATCTGTGGTATGGTCTTCTGGTTGACACCGAGGGAGTTCACCTTCCCCAGGATGCTGTTACATATTTTATTCTTCTAACCCTCAGGAACAGTAAATGATGTCTTCCCAAAGAGCTGGCCCATATGTGCCCCAATTCCTTGTTAGCAGCTCCAACTCTTTTCTGAAAACGTTACCTTGCACTTCCTGCTGCCGGAATCCTTGTCCACATTTTCATTGGACATGGAATTCTCCACGAATATGTATTCCACTGCTAGGGGTGAGACAGGTGCACTCCTTCCTTTCAGCATTCCAGTGATTGAGGTACCTCTGTCATATGTCACAGTTAGGCCTGGAAGGAAACACTACCGTTTTACATGTACACTGGTCATTCCTAAAGTTGGAGCGGGTTCTGTGGAGGATTTTGACGTATGTAGGAAGTATGGCGCCTTAACTGGTAACGGTGTGTGTTAGGGTAAAAAAACAACAGTGATGAAAACGGTGCAACAGGGTCAGAGGAGACCCTGAAACCTATGCAGAAAGTGGCAAGGGCCCACTCAGTAATTACAACAAAAGTCCTGTGCACACGTTATGCGAGGTGTATACAAGTGTTATGCTTATTTAAAGAATAATTCTTAGTTAAATGAAACAAGGTGGACACAATTGAAAGTCTTCTTTTTCCCTTCAAATGATTGTATTGGACCTTCCTTTGTGGAAGGGTGACATCAAAAGCAAATAACCAGCCGACACATGTTTCGTCATGCGGGCAAGACGCCCGTGACTCTTCAGGGCTGGGGGTAAGATGAAAAATATGGTACAGTATAGGGAAATTATATACACATGGCGCATTGTCTGTGAAATAGTGAATAGCGCAGAAGACCACCTCATGTGAGTGAAAACCCTATGGACGTGAAAGCGAAAAAACATCAAATATTAAATAGTGACACCACACAAGAGATAGGCAAAAACCATAGTGAGGAGATAAAACACACATGGTTCCGTGAAATTGAGAGGAAACACTAAGATTCAAAATAAACAGATACTTAATTCATCCAGAACAGAGTCAGTACAGTTCTGTAGCCAGGAACCCCGACTAGGAACCAAGAAAACAAAAATGGGGGGTGTGACATGACGCGTGAGAGGGTGAGACATTTGATTAGTAATTTCGGCATGAACAGTAAAAGATAGGTTTGCAAGCTGATAACCATCTTGTGTTGCAATGTTCATCACATTGGTTATGCCAGCAACTCAAACGAAAGATCTTGTGTAATATTCAATTCAAGGTACAACTCAATTCAACAAGCAGGTTGGGTATTGGAGAAAAAACTAAATTTAACATTACATTCGAGGAAAGTTTAAAACACCCGGGAGATCCATATAAACAATTCGCTACTCCTTAGCGTCAAGATCCATAAAGCACCAAATCAATGCGAGAGTTCGAACCAGTAATGCTATTGTGGTCATGGAGCAGTTGGTGAGAAATATTACCCAGTAATATATATTTCCTGATAAGCAGCAAGTATTAACCTTTGAAATTTCTAGAGATAAAAATTCACATCCAAATTAGACCCAAAGAAAGTATACACACCCAAGCGATAAATTAAAAAAACAGCTAGTCATTAGCATTGATATGAAGCAACAATTACAGCGGTAGCGTTTAGTCCAGTATAATTAAGTAGTCCTAGAGCAGTTATTGGTCACACGGTTGATATAACAGAAGGTTTAGACACTAATTAAGGTCACAAGGTAACTGAAGAGAGAACGGTAAGGGGACCACAGAGAAAAAAAGATAAGGGGAGCATAATAACGCGCAAAGGAGTGGGCGAAAAATACCTGTAAAAATCAGAGGGTGAAGGTCCTGTTGGGGGACAAAGGAGGGAAGTAAGTAACAGGGGAGGGTAGGGATCCTACAAGATTCATAATAAATGTGGGCATGACACGCTCACTCACCGTATAACCGGTGATATTTCCGAACCAGCGTCTGGGGTCTAGGTTTACACAATCAGTGTTGGTATGTCACTGTGGACTCGGGGACGGGCGGGTACATCGTGAAAACCAGCACAATGCCTGGCAAAAATGAAGTAAAGCAAGGGCATGGAAATCAAGACTAACCCTGTAATGGAGTCAAGATAAGGTCACGCAGTTATGTACTGCAGTCAGGGGCGAAATGTCACCTGAAATAGGGCACCGGAGAGACAAGTTATGTCTTCCGAGGGAGCTGGAGAGTGAGTGAAGTGCCGGTCATCAGTATCTATACTGTAATGTGGGCGGGGAAATCCTAACACCACAGTAAGAGCGCTAGAACGCTCTCCGGTGCGGAGGCAGAAAGTGGGTAACGCTGGAGGGTGTCATGGACATAAAAATATTACCAGAATGAATTGTTCCATGAGACGGGCTAGTCGGAACAACTGGACCGCTGACTTGCTCATATTAAAAGGAGCTAGCTAGAATAGAGTAAAGAGTTACACCGGGGGATGGGGGTGAAATCAAGAGTGTAGATAAGGACGAGGGGGAATAGATGGTAAAAAAAGGAAAGAATTAAGAGAAAGCAAGGAAATGAAGTGTGAATGAATGTTTACAGGCATAACCTTCTGTACATTAATCAGTCATATTCAAAGCGAGCTACAAGCAAAGAGCAATGAATTGAAACACGAAAATTGGACATAAGGACCTAAAAAGTGGTGTATATACTGTAGTATTCCATGTTAGTAGTTCTTTTAGAATTGTTATGTTTCTTCTGTGACTGAACATTCTGTATCTGGGAGTTGGGCACTTGAAGAGAGACTTCTGAGATCTGTGGTTGTCTAAGCTGTTTGTCAGGAATAAACTATTTTCTATATTATTCCTGCCTACTTGATTACTTCACAATTTTGGCGACGCTTTGGGATTTACAAAAGAAGAAGAACCCTTTAAGAAGATTTTTCTTCTTTCTTCACCTGTGGCAAACAGCGTTCACTGTTCTCAAAAGGTATTTAATTTTCTAACTTGTGTGTTGATTGCACCTGCGGCTGTTTATGAAATATGTGTTTTGATTGCTCCAGCGCCTGACTATCTATTTTTCATCGTTTTAAATTTCATGGCTGTCACATTATTTTTTTTTTGCACTTTATTTTAAACACTTTTCGTGCATTTTGACTCATAATTCTTGGATATATGACGCTATGTTTGGATGAGAATTAAACTATTGCTTCATGACTTTTTGAATGTTTTTGACCTATGCTTGTTCGACTTTTATTGATCGTTTGATCTATTTCGTTCAACTCTGCCTAATGTTCGGCTGTCAGTTCGGGCAGCGGTGTTGTTAAAGTCACATTTGGATTTGAGCCGTTTTATAGTTACTCGTATTTCATCATTTTTATACTGCAAGCATTATTTTGGCGTTAACATTCATCAAGCAATTTAAAAACAAAAATAAGCTGCATCGCTTACTCATTCTCATCGCGCGACTCGCTGCTGTGCATTCTTCGTTGAATTCTCTGAGCGCCTTTGTTACGAAGCGCAGGGTAATCTGCTAACGTGTGACATCAACACGTATTCTCACGTACCACATCACGTTTTGGCTGCCATTTTGTTTTGTTTTGGTTACCTAGCAACGTAAGGCAACGGAGATCACGGAGCAACACGACGGAGATCACGGAGCACCACGACGGAGATCACGGAGCAACACGACGGAGATCACGGAGCAACACAACGTCTTCGTTTCTTTTTTAGCATTTTGGCATTACAACACTATTTCAAAGGAGAATTGATAGCACTTTTCACTGATTCTCGACAGCAACATTCAACATTTCTATTTTACTTCCTTGACTGTATTAAAGTAAGAGTATTTCTGATTTTTTTTTTATTCGACCTTCTACATGATACTTTTATTTCTCTTCAATAAGGAGATCGGTGACTACATTTATTATTTTAATTTATTATTTATTTTCAACCTGTGTATTTCATGCTAATGTTTAACAAGTTATTTGTTTAAGCTTACACAGTTATGGAGAGGTTCAAATTTTACTCCAGAGCACAAAAAGTAGATGAAGCTATTGAAGATTACATAGCTGCATTGCGAACTTTAGCTGGTTCATGTGCTTTGGTTCATGTGCTTTTGAAACGATTAATTTTGAACAAGTATTAAGAGATCAAATTATGATGAAGACAAAGAGTAAAAAAATTCAGGAGCGCCTGTGGATGGGAACTGAATCCTCCTTAAGTGCTGTACTTAATATAGCTAAAGGTATTGAACAGTCAGAATTTTTTGTTAGCGAAATTAGAGGTCAAACACTTAAAAATAAGGAAATAATTCCCGAAGTGGCAGTAGTAAAAGATAATTCTACTTTTAAGAAACCTCCTTTCTTTTTTAATAAGAAAGAGTATTTTGGAAAGGATAATAAGTCTTTTGGAAAAAAATCTCCAATAGTTTGTTATAGATGTGGCGGTAATGACCATATAGGAAGCTATAAAGGATGCCCTGCCTGGAATAAAATTTGCATTAAATGCAAGAAATCAGGTCATTTCAATAAAATGTGTAAATCTTTGCAAAAAGTTAATTTGGTAGCATGCGAAGAAAGCGAAGATTCTGAACAAGTGTCAGAAATCAATAGTTTACTGTGTGTTGGGGACACCAAATGTAAAAGTTTTCCAAGTGATAATATTTTAGTAAATGGTAAAGAAATACCTATGTTAATTGACTCATGTGCTTGGTACACTATTATTGGTAGGAATATTTTTAACAAATTTTGGAATGCAACTAAATTGTTACCTCCAGATGTTCAACCTGATGGGTATACCGGTCGTAAAATTGACTTAGATGGGTTTATGTGGGCTGATCTTAAGTTTAAGGACAGAACAACCAGAGGGAAAGTCTATGTAGCTACCAAAGCAGCATCTATTCTTGGTTGGCCGCATCAATTTGAAATGGGCATCAAGCTTGATCCTAATGCATCTCCACCTGTGTATGTTGTGCCTCCTGACAAAGATGAATTCATAAGTAAAGTAAAAAATAAGTTTCCTTCTATTTTTACTGACAATTTAGGTGAATTTGTTAATTTCCAACATAAGATTATTCTTAAGGATGGTGCTGTTCCTGTCCGACACAGGGTTAGGAATGTACCACTAGCTTACCGGGATAAACTGAAAGTAATTTTGTCTGATTTCATATCTAAAAAAATAATTGAACCCACAGAATCTCCTCCCTGGGTTTCTCCAGTGGTTTTGTCCCTTAAGAGTAATGGCGAACTTCGTCTATGTGTGGACCTTCGTAGCTTAAATAAAGAAATTTAGATCGATAGGCACCCTTTACCCCATATTCATGAATTAATTTCCACACTAGCTGGTGCTCGTGTTTTTTCCACAATAGATCTTGGCAGTGCGTATCACCAAGTGGTCTTGCATGAAGAATCAACATTTTTAACTACCTTTATCACTCCGGAAGGCATGTTTCAGTATCGCCGCATGCCATTTGGACTAGCCAGCGCAGCATCAGTGTTTCAGAGACTCATGAAGGAGGATCTGGAAGGGTGTGATGGTGCTGTCACCTTTCAAGATGACATTCTAATTTTTGGTAAAGACTATGATGACCATGACAAGAATTTAGATAAAGTTTTACAATGTGTACAGGAAAAGGGTCTGACCTTGAAATTCTCTAAGTATAAATTTAGACAGAGTAAAGTGGAGAATCTTGGTCACGAAATCTCTTCCCAAGGTATCAAACCCAAATTCAATCACATCCAGACTATTTCCAATGCCCCAGCGCCATCAACTAAAGAACAGCTTGTATCATTTCTTGGTCTCACAGAATTTTACAGAAAATTTGTACAAGACTACTCTTCCAAAGTCCATCCTTTAAGATCTTTACTAAAGAAAAATGTAAAGTTTGTTTGGAACAATGAACAACAATTTTCATTTGATCTGCTTAAGAAGGAAATTGTGAATGCTCCTTTTCTACGACCATTTTAAATTGGTAAAGATTGTATTGTATCGGTTGATGCCAGTAATGTTGGGCTAGGTTCTGTACTAATGCAAAGAAACAATGGTGAAGAATATGTAGTTTCTTATGCTTCAAGAACTCTCCGTGGTGCTGAATATAACTATTCCACTATCGAAAAAGAATTATTGGCTCGTACCTGGGCTGTGCAACACTTTAGACAATTTTTGTGGGGTACCAAGTTTCGCTTGAGAACTGATCACAAGCCGTTAATTAATATACTAGCAGCTGGTGGTGGTAGGATTTTAACTGCTCGTTTGGCACGTCAAGCTGCTAAATTACAAGAATTTCAATGTGTGGTTGAATATGTTCCTGATCGTCTTAATGTACATGCTGATTGTATGTCACGGTTACCGTTATCTGACACCCTGGACATTGCCAATATTTGTACGGATTTTGATGTAGCATTTTCTATTGAAGATGTTAATGGTGAGAACTCAAAAATATTGTCTGATGTTATTTACGAAAGTGAATGGAAAGCCGCCATATGTCAGGATAAGGATTTGTCCACAGTTGTTAAATTTATGCAAATAGGTTGGCCTGAGGAACGCAAATTATCTGGTGTTCTTTCATCTTTTCACAAAATAAAAGATGAACTTATGTTTGATCATGGTTTTATAATTCGTGGTGACAAAATTGTTCCTCCAGAAACTTTAGGAGAAAAGATAGTTTCAATGGCTCATGAAGGCCATATGGGCATGTCCAGCACCAAAAGGCGTATAAGGGAATTTTATTGGTGGCCAGGAGTTGATGGTATGGTTTATAAATGGGTTAGGTCTTGTTCTTCATGTGCTATGAGTGACAAATCTGCTAAGCCTGTCGCTGTTGATGTTACTCCTGTTGAATTTGTCCATGGAAAAAGCTTGGGATCGATATTATTGGACCGATGAACTTATCTGCTAGCAAGGATGTATTTGCTTTAGTGTTAATTGATTATTTCTCTACATGGCCAGAGATGAAGATTGTTGATAAAATTGGTTCAGCACAGGTGATTGAATTTCTGGATGAAGTTTTTTGTAGGGAGGGCATTCCTGCAGAAATTGTTTCGGACAATGGTCCTCAGTTTGTCAGCAAAGATTTTGAATTATTCCTTGATAGATGTGGGATTGTACATAAAAGAGTTTCCAATTACAACCCTCAGGCCAATGGTCAAATAGAACGCTTTAATAGAGTTATTAAGGAGTCGATTCAATTAGCAGTTAAAAGTGGTCTCGAATGGAGAAAAGCTTTACGTGCGACTTTGTTGTCATATCGCACTTCTCCGAATTCGGTTACTGGTTTTTTCCCCTTTTGAAATGTTATGTAGTAGAAAACCTGGTTCCAAACTTTTACCCTGGTGGATGAAAACTAAGATTCCTTGCAATTCAGTTTCTGACTTTACTTAAGTTAGAAATAAAGTTTTGAAATATCAGGAAAAGATGAGAGGTAATTTCTTGCAAATGTCTACTAGCAGCTCTAAAATTAAAGTAGGCGATTTCCTACGAGTCAAATTTGGTGGTTCTTACAGGAACAAGTGGGCTAAATGGTCAGATCCATGTAAAGTTTTGGAAGTCTTTAGCAAAGCTGTTAGAGTCGAAGGAGGCAAGATTTGGAATTTTAGACGTATTTCATTGTGTAAAATGGAAAATTTGCAAGAATTTTCTCCTTCTAAGTCTTGCTACAGTAATGAAGATTATTCTGCCATGCTTGACACATTTGAAGGTGACACTTCAGTTTCTAATTCGGCAACTTCTAATTCTATGAGTTCTACCACTTCTTTTGATCCCATTCCCTGCATGTTTGATGACAATGATGTGTGTAATGTTATTGTAGAACCAAGTAATGTTGTTGAGTTAAGGAAAAGTTCTCGTATCAAACATACTCCTGTCAAATTTCGAGATTTTGTTCATTGATTTTTTTTATTTTTATCTTTGTTTGTTTTTTTGTTTTTTTTAGGGGAAGGTGTGTAGTATTCCATGTTAGTAGTTCTTTTAGAATTGTTATGTTTCTTCTGTGACTGAACATTCTGTATCTGGGAGTTGGGCACTTGAAGAGAGACTTCTGAGATCTGTGGTTGTCTAAGCTGTTTGTCAGGAATAAACTATTTTCCATATCATTCCTGCCTACTTGATTACTTCATATACCATAACAATAACCATGCAAACAAAATTGGCAAAAAGTGTTTTTTAGGCGATAAAGGAAGTAAGTGCGAAAAAGCATCAATTACAGCATTTCAGGCATCATGATCAAATTCGAAAGGTGATAGGCATATTGGATTTTCATGTAATATTCTGACAAAGTACTCGAACCATTAAAAGTGACATAAGGCCATAAGACATCAGGCATGTACGTCTGGGACAGAGTACTTTGGTGTGGAAACTAGTCAGAAAAGAAACATTTGGACCGCGAGAAGCAGGCTATCCATTGTTAGTCATGTTTAGTCAGATTTAAATCATGTACCCAGAAAGTATTGTAACTCATGATCAGAGTTCTGGCCATGGCAGACTGATTGTAGACTCATAACCTAACTTGCTTCTTGGCGTCTGACCCGGAGTTCCTGGTTGCCTCCTCTTACGCTTGCTTCAGTGATGTCTAACCCAAAAAATTGAAATCTTTTGTGCGAGCCTTGTGAGGGGCATGAAGCAACGTGTAAAGCCATGGGGTAGCGTGCATCTTGTTAGTGGATTGCTCTTACGTGTTCACTGATGCATTCTTTGAGAGCTCGAATGGTGCTGCCCACATATTGGCTTTTGCAGGTGCATTCTAGAACATAGGTTACATACTTGGTGTTACATGTGATGTCATGGTAGATTTAATATTTCTTTTTTTTGGAGCCATGAAAACTCTTGGTCCCATGGCATGCCCATTTGCAGACCCCGCAGCATCCGCATTTAAGGAAGCCCGTGGAGTGAGGCATAAGCCATGTAGTAATCTTGGGTGTACGCGGTACAGTCGGGCTAAGACTACTTTTAAAATTTTTGCCACGTCTATATGTGATCGGTGGTCTTGGATCAATTACATCCTTCAAAGCTCTGTCACCTAGAAGTATATTCCAGTGTCTGGTGAGATTTTTTTCATCATGAAGCTTACTTCATTGTAGTCCATAACCAGTCTGATAGGTTGAATCTTGTTTGGCGCTGGTTCTTCTTTCCTTAGTGTTATGTTTCTGTCCATTTTACTAATTCTTGTTGATGCCCTACGTATTATGTGGGGTTTGTTCCCTCTACTAGCAAACCTCATTTCCATTTCTGTAATGCATTTTTGAAATTCTAGATCCTCACTGCAATTGCATCTAGCACAAACAAATTTACCGTAGGGGATGTTGTCAGCCTGATGTGGCGGATGAGAACTCTCCTCATGCAGAACCGCATTGCAGGAAGTTTCCTTGCGATAGAGGCGGCTTTGAAGGCAGTTGTCTTTGGTGTAAAGTTCTATACCAAGGAAGGTAACTCTAGTGATGCTAGATTCACAGGTGAAATTCATGTCCATGTCATTGTTGTTTAAGTGGACATAGAAATTGTTCAGACTGTCTTGGGTGCCAGACCAAAGGAGGAGGCAATCATCGATATACCTCCCCCAGTAGATGATAGAGTTGGTCCACTGTCCCGCCTTCTTTCCCCATACCCATTCTGATTCCAGGGAGCCCATGTACAAATTCTCTAAAGAAGGGAAAAATTTGGAACTCATGGCGACCCCCTTAGTTTGCCTGCACCACTGTTTGTCATTCATGAATACATTGTTTTTGAGGATGATGTTCACCATAGAGAGTAGCATGTTGGTGTGTTGCCATAGAGTTTGCGAGCTATTGTGCAGAAATTTAGTGATGGCGTGTATCCTTAAATCAAGTTTGATGGAAGTGTATAATGATACGACGTCCAAAGTGGCCATAACTAGGCCCGGTTGCCATGGTATGTCGGCCAGGACACTCAAGATGTGTTTAGTGTCATGTATAAAGGGGGGAAGGTTTTTGACCATGGGGTTCAAAAAGAGGTCCACGTATTGTGAAAGTCTTTCAGTGGGGCCCCCCCATACCAGACACTATGGGTCTGCCTGGTGGGAACTCTGCCTGCTTATGAATTTTAGGGAGAGTGTACAACCATGGGAAGGTTGGTCTTGAGACCTTCATGTACAGAGCCTCATCATCATCAATGATGCCTAGGTCATGCCACTCAGTCAAGTGTTTATTGATAAGGATGGTAAGAGGGCCTACGGGGTTAAAAGTAGGTGGTTCATAACAAGTAACATCTTGTAATTGGGTGAGAATCTCGTTGTGGTAGTCAGATCTGTCCATGACTACCACATTTCCACCTTTGTCCGCCTCCCTAATTATGATCTCCGAGTCAGTACTTAAGGTCTTCAGAGCCAAGCGTTCATTTCTAGATAAGTTGTCCCAGCCTCTATGTGTGTTAGAACTGGGTTTGTTGTCATACCTCTCTATGTCCTCTAGAACACAGTTGTAAAAAGTGTCAATTTGATTACCACTGGCTATGGTTTGGTTGGTGTCTATGTCTAAGTTGTGAAAAAGATCCTCCAAGGTGTTAGTGGGATTGTCACAGCCAGCCAAGGATAGGAGTAAGTGTGTAGCCTTGAGATCACTTATACTTTGAAAATTGGCGGGATTCTCCTGCTGGATTGTCATTAGAGTGTTTTTGGTCATTGGAACACCCGAGAAGTGTTTTTTAGTTTGAGGCCCCTAATGAATCTAAAGAGATCAGTCTTAGCTCTGCAAGAATCCCCCTGTTCGTGTAGGTTGCAACTCAAGCCTTTGCTCAAGAGAGAGACCATATCGTCAGTTAGAAGATTAGATGAGAGATTATCTACTTGAACTTCTCGAACTGTTGTCAGAGTTTCTTCCTGTCTCCAGATCTCAACTTTTTTTTTCAAACGGAAATAGGATTGCAAAGAAAACTAAATGTCTTTGAGAACTATTGCGTATCCAAAAAATTAACAGTAAATATGGATAAAACTAAAATACTGCGCTTTGGAAAGAAACACAAAGGTTACAACTGGGCTTTGGGCCATACAAAATTAGAAGTTGTAAATGAATACAAATACTTAGGTTTATGGTTCGACAGAGCACTAAATTGGAATACGCACCTTCAGGCCCAAAAACAAAAGGTTTTGCCGGTAATTGTGGGCTGAAAAAATTTAACGATATCTATGGTGATAAATCTCATAGACCCGTGTTGAAGGCATTTAAGGCCATGATCCCCTTGCAGGTACAGTATGGGGCAGAAATTCTGTGCTTTGGGGGGAAATGTGCCTGGGAGAAGGAGGAAGGAAAATGTTTAAAATCTCTTCTCTCCTTGCCTAGCCCCTCAATGATACAGGCCATTAGACTAGAATTGGACTGACCAGCATGGAATATACAAGCACAGGTAAATCTGTGCAGATTTTGGAAAAGGATGGGAGCAGGAGAAGAGGAGAAAGTGTGGAGCTGGTGTCGGAGGGAGATCCAACAAAGTGAATTGAAGTGGGCAATAGCTACTAGAAATAAATTGTACTCCATTTGTGAAACCCTGGAAGCAAAAATTGACCAAGAATCATTGTGCATTGATGAAGGGAAGAGTGCCTTAAAAAATCTGGGAAATGAAAAATCTACAGAGATCGATATGGAGTATCTGAAGCAAAAAAAGTCTGTGCAATTTATGATCAAAACCTGGTATAATGACAGTTCATATCCATACTTAGATACTGTTCCGGACCACAGGATGAGATTAGAATTATTAAAAGTGAGAATAGGCATCAATCCCGCCCGTACAAATGAGAAAGTGAAAAACATGCTAATGGACCAATGTGGTAATTGTACGTGTGGCTCAAATTTAAAATGTACTAGTCTTCATTTCGTAATGGATTGTCCAAAATTGATATCAGCACGGTGCTTGATATTAAGACCGCTCTTTTTAAAATATAGAATAAGAACAAGGCTGCAAGAAATTGAGCTACTTACGGATATGCAGACCTTAGAGAGTGCAATCGCCTTGGCAACATTTTTACAAGCAGCCAAAAGATATCTGTTGGAACAATGATTTAAAATTGGGTGGTCTAAGGGATGACAAATTGATAGAATTGCATGTTTTTAATCCTTTTATATTGTAATTTTTTTTATGTATTTCACCGTGATTTATAATGTGTTATTAGAAAAATATGTTATGAGAATATTATTAAATTGGTTTTTAGGCTTCTATGGATTTTAATAATTGTATTTTTTATTCTGTGATAAACTGTTTTTATAGTTTAAAGGATAAATGGTCAAAATAAACGTATCTCTGACTTGACTAGTTCCTTGTGTCCAATTTTGGTGTTTCAATTCATTGCTCTCTGCTTGTAGCTCACTTTGAATATGACTGATTAATATAAAGAAGTTTATGCCCATAAACATTCATTCTCACTTCATTTCCTTGCTTTCTCTTAAGTCTTTCCTTTTTTTACCTTCTATTCTATTGCAAATAGTACCCCTCGTCCCAATTCACACTCTTGATTTCTACGCCATCCCCGGGAGTAACTCTTCACTCTGTTCTACCTATCTCATTTTAGTATGAGCAGGGCAGTGGTCTAGTTATTCCGACTAGCCCGTCTCATGGAACAATTCATTCTGGCCCCTTTTTGATGTCTATGACACCCTCCAGCATTACTCACTTCCTGACTCCACACCGGTCAGCGTTCTAGCGCTTTAACTGTGCCGTTAGGATTTTCCCACCCACATTACAGTATAGATACTGATGACCGGCACCTCACTCACTCTCCAGCTCCCTCGGAAAACATGACTCATCTCTCCGGTGCCCTGTCCCAGGTGAGATTTTGCCCCTGACTGCAGTACATAACTGCGTGATCTTATCTTGACTCCATTACAGGGTTAGTCTTGATTTCCATGCCCTTGCTTTACTTCATTTTTGCCAGGCATTGTGCTGGTTTTCACGGATGTACCCGCCCGTCCCCGAGTACACAGTGACATACCATCACTGATTGTGTAAACCTAGACCCCAGACGCCGGTTTGGAAATATCACCGGTTATACGGTGAGTGAGCGTGTCATGCCCACATGTTTTATGAATCTTGGGGGATCCCTGCCCTCCCCTGTTACTTACTTCCCTCCTTTTTCCCCCAACAGGACCTTCAACCTCTGATTTTTACAGGTATTTTTCCCCCACTCCTTTGTGGTGTTATTATGCTCCCCTTCTCTTTTTTTCTCTGTGGTAACCTTATCGTTCTCTCTTCAGTTACCTAGTGACCTTAATTAGTGTCTAAACCTTCTGTTATATCAACCGTGTGACCAATAACTGCTCTAGGACTACTTAATTATACTGGTCTAAACGCTACCACTGTAATTGTTGCTTCAAATCGATGCTAATGATTAGCTGTTTTTTTAATTTATCACTTGGGTGTGTATACTTTCTGTGGGTCTAATTTGGATGTGAATTTTTCGCTCTAGAAATTTCAAACGTTAATACTTGCTGCTTATCAGGAAAGAGATATGACTGGGTAATATTTCTCACCAACTGCTTCATGACCACAATAGCATTACTGGTTTGAACTCTTCCATTGATTTTGTTGCTGTATTGATCTTGACGCTAAAGAGTTGCAAATTGTTTGTTTTGGATCACGCGGGTGTTTTAAACTTTCCTCGGATGTAATGTTAAATTTTGTTTTTTCTCCAATACCCGACCTGCTTGTTGAATTGAGTTGTAACTTGAATTGAATATTACACAAGATCTTTTGTTTGAGTTGCTGGCATAACCAATGTGATTAACATTGCAAGACAAGATGGTTATCAGCTTGCAAACCTATCTTTTACTGTTTATGCTGAAATTACTAATCGAATGTCTCACCCTCTCACGCATCACGTCACACCCCCTTTTTTTTGTTTTTTGTTTCCTAGTCAGGGTTCCTGGCTACAGAATTGTACTGACTCTGTTGTTCTGGATGAATTAAGTACCTGTTTATTTTGAATCTTAGTGTTTTATCTCTTCACTATGGTTTTTATTTTTCTCTTGCGTGATGTCACTATTTAATATTTGATGTTTTTTCGCTTTCACATCCATAGGGTTTTCACTCACGAGAGGTGATCTTCTGCGCTATTCACTATTTCACAGACAATGCGCCATGTGTATATAACTTCCCTATACTGTACCATATTTTTCATCTTACCCCCAGCCCTGAAGAGTCACGGGCGTCTTGCCTACATGACGAAACACGTGTCGGCTGGTTATTTGCTTTTGATGTCAACCTTCCATAAAGGAAGGCCCAATACAATCATTTGAAGGGGAAAAATAAGACTTTCAATTGTGTCGACCTTGTTTCATTTAACTAAGAATTATTCTTAAAATAAGCATGACACTTGTATACACCTCGCATAACGTGTGCACATGACTTTTGTTGTGTTTCCTAAAATTGCCCTCTCTTTTATTCATCGACTTTTGACACACATTTGCATTCCTGACAGTTTGGATTTGTTTCTTGGAAAAATAACATTGCTTACAGAATCAAATTTGCAAGAAATCTATCATGCTACCTTGACACCATGCACAAGGTTGATACATACTTTGTGCAAATGTGCTGATTGTTTTCATATATATGGCAACATAGCTCTCTATTACACTCAAACAATGGCAGCCTGAAAAAGATCTTGGCCCAAGGCAAGGATGCCTTTTTGTTATAGATAAACATTTGTTTATGGTTGTTAGCAGAGGAGCACCTCTGCTGTCATTGAGAGGTCCCTACATGCTGATGCTTCAACCCAGCAGCCTGATGATATCGACAACAGGGGTATCCTACATTCTTTCGCATCAAGTAATGGGGTTGGATCATCCAGTAGGGGATTCTTGGCAGTACAGAAACACATACACCCTAGACACTTAGGTTAGGGAACACTTCGTAGGAGCACACCAAATTGTTACATTGTTTTATGTGCCTGCATATATACATTGTCTCGGCATGATGGTGGAACTTTTTATTCTGTTCACTGTTCGGATACTTCTAATTACTTTAATTTACGTCTGTCTATTGATCATCGCAGCACATATATTTTATACAAGAATCTTGCTGGTTCAGTAAACATTGAAGAATTTTGATGGTTCAATAAACATTGAAAACCTTCCTCTGAGCACTAGTGCCTTCACAAAAGTGTTCTAGATCTTTTACCATGATTCCTGAGGGATCAAGGTTGTCATGTTCATTGGTTGCCAGAACTGTTTTCTCCCTGTCTAGGTTAAGGGGGGCTTATGGTAGTACTGTGAGCTAGCTGGTCTATGGGACAATATATCCTGAGGGGGTGCTCAGAATCAGTCTGGCACCATCCCAACGTTTATGCTGTCCACAAATGCGCAGTTCCCGCTGTATAGGGGAAACTACACAACACTACTTTTATTTTTTCCTCTTACCCGTCATCCTTGTTGAACCTCTTGAGTGCACTTCAAAGAGGCCTTTTTCTCCTTTAAATGGAATGTATATTGTGACAACAGATGTTATCTGCTTTCATTGTGACAACAGGTGCTCTCTGCTTCCAAATGTATTTTTACTGAGACAAATACATGGGTGTAATTGCTTTCTTTATATGATATAATTTTGTTTACTGAATGACACATTTTCTTCACCCCGGGGTGATGAACTGAGCTGCTCAGAATCACAGGGGTCTAGTTCCAAGACCTAACAATTATCGGCAAAGCCAATAGGTCTCATCTTTGATAATACTGGCTCTGCCATTGCCTTTTGTTCATACTGTGCAGCATGGGCATTGCAACTTTATCAATAATTTGCAGCCTTGCTGTATAACAATGTGGCTGCTGTGCAGCAAGGCAAATACTAATAATAAAGGACTATGATGCATCCAGTGCTAATGCACTTATTAGAAAAGAAGTGGATTAGCTCTGGCTGCCTCAAAGTGCTTTGTTAAATTTGTTTTAGCAACACGGGAAAGCATCTACGCAGCTGTACAGCATGGCTACAAAACATTGCTAAAGCCAATAGTTCTCATAGGCCAGACCTATTGGCTTTGCCAGTGCTTGTTTTACCTCCTCATAAAAACGCAATGACAGAATTGAGGATGGTGACTGCTGTGTCAAAAAAAAACGGTAGTCTCAAGCCTCACTAAAATTCAGGATCAGAATCGCATGGGCACTCTTCCAAGAACACTGAAAATATCTACACCACTGGCCAAGCATCCTTTAAAGAAAATATAGGCAGTAGGGGCTTCAAAACAGCAAGTGTCTGTTATGTGCCCTTACCAAGGACACCACATACAGCTGCAGTGCAATTTCACTTACAGCATGTCCCTATAACAAAGAGGTCTGGCCTTGGCAAGACAGCAACATTTTTATGCAGACATATAATATACAAGAAAAGTGTGGAAAAAATATACAAAGGGTGCATAATAACTTTTGTTCATAAAAGTGGTTCTAGTTCTGCAGCACTGTGTACAAGATAGTGGTGAACAATATACAATAATTGTTGCGAGTGACTGTGCTAGGACAGCATGTGAGAGAAGTTAGCCCCAAGAGCAGAACACCCTTAATTTCGTACCAGAAACAAAGTTCTGCACTAAAAGGAATTTTGACAGCTGTCCCACCCATTTTTAGGTTTTGCCTGCACAGCTCAGGCGTTGTGCTTCTGAAATCTATTGTGATCAATATAAATCTTAGAAGGGGCTTACATTCCGCCCCCTTGCTTCCTTGCTTTTCATTGGTTCCTGTGTTTACCACTTACTCTTTCCTCTGTTTCTATTGGCTGTAGCATACTATTTCCTGTTGTTTCTCTTGTGTGTTTCTTTTATCAGTTTCCTGAGGCTCAAGTACTGTGTCCATTCGCTTTGCGGGACTTTATTTTTAAAGCTTTTGCCTGCACAGTGCTTGCTTACATTCACACTCCTTGGCTGCAAACATTTTAAGCAAGCTTGAAATGGAGCAAGGTTTTCGCGAAATAAAACCTGCTTGGATTGAACTCACAAAGTGTGAAATCATTAATTGTGTGATGTGCAAACTAAATGTGAAAAGGGCTAACATAAGGGAAAATAAAAACTGCACAGGCAAGAGCTAGAGTGCTGGAGTGGGCCGCAGATGCTTATGACTAATGGAAAATAAAAGGACTAATGCTGCTTTTTCTATACTAAATTGTGTTTGAAATAAACTTAACCTGCGATGCGCATGGGCAAAAGCAATGCACAGGGGTGGGTGTGGTATGGTAGAACATTATAAGTGATTAATAATTAATGTGTTTATTTTCCTAAGAAAATATGATTTTCTGCTCTGCAAAAAAGGCCTGAGAGTCATTTAGAAAATAATGCGAGTTTAATCTGAGCGAGAAAGGGAAGGTGGAAACTGTTCATCCTTCAAGTGTCCTGTGTGCCTGCCAAAGTTTGCATGGAGAAACAAAATAAACTTTGGAAGCAAAACACTTCCTTAGAGATCGGTTCAATTGAATAATCAAGGCATGAGATGGAGGAAATGTGTACAATGACAGCAGCTCAAATTTGTATTTTCTGGGCTGGAAGTTGATAAAATGAGTAAAGAGGACAATGGACAGTTTTACAGAAGTGTCATGACGAGAATGGTATGACAGTACAACCCCTTCCTTAACCAATAGAATGAAGAAAACATGTGTGTTATGATACAATGTGGGTTGGTCTTTTGGGGTTTTAGGATATAATATTAGGTACCCAGTGAGAGAGGTTTGGGTGTTGCATGTTTTCCTTCTTTGCGAGAGGAGAGGGCTGCACTGCTGTCTCGTATTTGGGCTGGCTGTTTCCTGTTTGCTAGTTCCTGACTAAGGGGCCGATTAGGATGGCGGGTGGATCGCCACCGCCATGCAGGCGATGGCGATCCGTCTGCCATCCTTGCCCGTCCAGCACCTATTTCCCCCGCCACATTACAATGGCGGGGGGCACCATGGTGGACGGGAAGACCGTCTGCCGCTTTTCTGCCGCGGTCGCAAGCAGACCGCGGCGGAAAAGGTCTATTATGGTGGCGGTGTCTATCAGACACCGCCAGCCATATTAGGATGGCCTGAGGGAAATGCATCTCCGTTGCGGGCCCCCAGGGTGAAGGGATGGGTGGGGGGTGCACATGGGGGGTACCTATGGTACCCCCCTGCGTTTCACAGCACAACATGGCAGGCACCGCGCGGTGCCTATCATGTTGTGCTGTGAAACGTACAACATGCATTTTTGACATTGCGGCGAACGGTGCTTTCAGCACCGTCGGCCGCAATGTTAAAAATGTGGTATGCACCCGCCACTGTGGTGCGTGCATCCTAATTCGGGGCACGGTACCTCCGCCCTTGTGGCGGACGGTCCCTGCCCCAGACAGGATGACGGATGGACTTTGTCCGTCCGCCATCCTAATCGACCCCTTAGTGTTTGCTCCTAAATTCTTCTTGAGGGGCATTACTGCTCTCATGGCCAGAGAGTAGTTTTCTCAATTTCCTTTTGGACTAGTATAATATTCTGAATTTGCATAATCATTTGCAAATTCCTTATGTCTCTAATCTTTTTTCTCTACGCCTATCCACTCACTCATTGCATTGATGTTGAGATGTACTTCTGTCATTTTCTTAATTGTTTCTTGTGTGGTAATCAATGTTTCGAACTGTGTTTTATTTTGATGAGCATTCACATTATTTTGCATAAAGTGAGTTTGTCTTTATTACAGATATTGTATTACGTTCGTAATGAGTATTACTAGTTCCAGGAATTGGTTTGCCAAACCCTAATTACATAAACATAGATCGCATTACTACAAAGTATATCTAGGAATGATATACTAATTGGAAATTGGTAAGTTTAGTACTTCCCTCACCCAGCGTGTAGGGGCTTGTTGGATGATGAATTGGGCCCAGGTAATGGAAATGTGTTAGTCCCGGATCGCTGGATCACTAGTTTTCATTTTTTGGTTTCTCCTCTTTCCTTGACCAAATTTCCCCGTAAAAGTGCCACGGGCCGATCTTATCGGCCATCTGATGAAACTGAAAGTGTTCAGGCTGATCTAATCGACCCACAGCTTCTCCCTCTAACAGGAGGAGATTTATTGTCCTTCTATGACTCCTCTATTTCTGGCAATTGACTCCCAGCTCACTAAACACCATCATCTGCCCCATCCCAAAATGTTTGCTTGTGCAGTGCTTCTTCATGTACTCTCCCCCTGGCTGCACACATTTCAAGCATACTTATTTTCATTTATTATTTGTTTCTCCCCTTTCCTTTATCTAATCTCCCCATAAAAGTGCCACGGGCCGATCTAATCGGCCATCTGCTGAAACTGAAAGTGATCAGGCTGATATTATCACAAATCCCACCTCAATGGATTTTTTTTTTTTTGCCAGCATTAACTTCATAAATGCGCGTGGAATTCCACCGCAGTGTGGGCGAATTCCACACGTGCGCGATTCAGAAGGCCCACTGCTGTCCGACAAACACGCCCCCCATGACGTCGGACGTCCGGGAGCCGTCCGACGCATGGAAAGGGTTAAACAAAGAAATTGTACTTGCTGTTTTCATTTCCTTATGTGCGTTTCATATGAGACTTGTATATAGCGCTGGAAGCCAGCAGGCGTATGAGGAATGCATAAAGACAGGCATGGGTGGAGACAGATGGCAGAGACAGTGTGACGTACTTTGAAACAAGCAGGGAAGCTGCAACGGATTTCCCAGGCAGGAAGTTTGCAGTGCAATGACAAGGTGAAAATCGTGGGAAGGAACGCGTAATTTCTCTTGAAAACTCCTCTTCTAACTACAATTGATATGTTTGAATCGGTAACACAAACCTCTACTGTTCACTGTGTTCCCTGCCCCTAACTCCACCCGCTTGCACCTTCAACTGATGGTGGGATCGAAGGGTAGGAGCAGCTGCAGTATTTACATGACTTTGGGGCCAGATGTAGGTAGCCAAATGCCGGTCGGTAACAGCCGAAAATACAGAATTTTGGCCGTTACCGACCAGTATTTGGATATTGAGATGTAAGGGCCCAAAAAAGACCGATTCCGTAAATACGAGTCGGTAATTTACGGAATCAGAATTTACCGATTCGGAATTTACCTAATCGGAATTTTCCGATTCGGTATTTACCGATTCGGTATTTACCGATTCGAAAATTACTGAACAACAGTGTGACCAGAATGGCAGCATGCTACGTGAAAGCAAGACGGCTACGGCTACAGGAAGCAGGAGAGAGGGTCCGGAGAAGGGAGGAGCAAGTCTACAGACAGAGGATAGCGCTATTTCAACTCACTGAGCCAGAGATATTGCAAAGGTACAGGCTACACCCCCAAACCATCCTGGACTTGATGAGGGACCTGCGCCCGCTTTTGGAGCACCCAACCCCAAGGGCGCATGCCATCCCACCCCACGTGCAGGTGCTCTGTAGCCTACACCTGCTTGCATCTGGGAGTTACCAGGGGGTGATTGCTGTGGTAGGTGGGGTGTCTCAGCGCTGCCTGTCCCATTTCTTCAGGAAGTTTCTAGAGGCCATGATGCAGAGGATGCATCATTACATCTGCTTCCCTAACACACACGTGGAACTGCTACAGACCAAGACTGACTTTTATCAAATTGCACATTTCCCACACGCCATCGGCTGTATTGATGGCACCCACATCCCTATATGCCCACCTGCTGCCACAGAGTACATTTACAGAAACAGGAAGTCAACCCACTCTATCAATGTACAGGTAATCTGTGATGCCAACAACATAATCACAGATATTGTGGCTAAGTTCCCAGGAAGTACCCGCGACTCCTACATCTTTCAGAACAGTGAGATCTACACACGCCTGACAGCGGGGGAATTTGGTGAAGGATACCTGCTAGGTAAAACACTGTGACACACCCTGATAGATATTGCAAATGTATGTGTATGTGTGCATGTGAGTAATGGCTTTCTCATTTATAAATAGGGGCTAGTGCATATGCCGTCCGCTCATTCATCCTGACTCCCTACCTCAACCTTTCAACCACCAGCCAGAGTCGATACAACGTGGCACACAAATCCACTAGGAACGTTGTGGAGCACACCTTTGGGCTGTTAAAAAGCAGGTTTCGCTGCATCCACAAAAGTGGAGGGGCACGACAGTACTCACCAATCATCTGCTGTAAGATAATTGCAACTTGTGCAATGTTGCACAATCTTGCTACAAAGAAGGGCACAGAGGTGGAATTGAGCGACTATGAGGACCACGATGATGAACATGCACTACCTGAACCAAACACAGCAGGAGTTGCGACACCAACAGATGGCAGACAGAGACGGGCAGAGATCACACAGAACTTTGTTGAGTAAGTTAAGAGACAGGTGGAGTATGCACCCAACGTATTTTAATATTTGGCACTACGTAGGTACTCAAAAGCACAAATGTGCAACACAAATGTCATCCATTTAATAATGGTAGTCCTGGCTCACTTCCCCATTTAAGGTCATGGAGTGTGGGCTGTACAAACCATTTCCGGCCACGCCTACCAGTGCCAGATGAAAGTGGCTGGCTGTCTTCACTGGGTGTTTGGACTGTTGGCTCACCATGGCGCCTGCTGCTCCTCCGTGTCTCAACAAGGGGGCTTGTCATGCTGGTCCTACTGGTGCTTTCCTCACTTTCCGGTACATCCAGAGCAGCAGTTTGTGCTGTCTCTGCATTAATCAGCACCTTTACAGCACTGGTTACCCTTGCAAGGCCCCTAGACACCTCATTGCTGCTGTGTGTTAGTCGCTCTTGCATGTTGATGCATCATCTGCATAGAAGGGAAGTGGCTGTGGCCAGGTGGTTCATTGCCTTAGTTTGTTGCTGCGCATGCTACCTGACCTTGCGCCTTGCTAACCTGTCCTGGTCCAGTTTAGTGCACAGAAGCTGCACTGATTGCGTCATATCCGCACACCTGTGGCCATCTCCCACATCCCTGCAGCCATCTCCTTCATACCTGATGCCATCTCTTTGTTCTCATCAACCAGTGCACTGATGCCCTTCCTTATGTTTTCCATATTTGTATTCAGGTGCATCATCTGACATTGCACAGGCTGGATGGCCTTCACCTGCATTCTTTGAATCTTTATTATGCTACCCTCCAGCCCACAGAAAACACTGGGACCATATACATGTTGTGCAGCACTGCTATCTCTAGGCCTGCGACGCATGGTACCTGTACGGACACCCCCTGCACTGGACTGCTGTGTGGTAGTGCTTCCTTCCCCAGACAAGGTTTGAGTGTCATCCCCCTCCAGTTCACCTGCTGAAGTTTCCATTTCAACCAGTGGAGCAACTGCATGCCTCCTGCTCTTTTGAGGTGCAGGTGTTGTTTGCCGCAGTGACGCAGGCAGTTCAGGTGAGGACAGTAGCAGAGGGGATCCTGAACCTTCTGGGGACGCCTGCAGATGTGGAGACATTTCAAGGTTTTGGGATGGTGGCAGTGGTGTTGATGCACCACTGTCCTCTGTGACATTCTCTGCACTTGTGCCTGCCTCCTGGTTGTCATCCCTCTGTGGTGCAGTCCCTTCCTTCTCTCTGGTACACCTGCGAGATGTCTCGCCTGTGTACATTAGCTCTGTGCTCCTGCCGAACTGCTTCTACAATTAAATTATTCTCACTGAAACACTGTACATATTGCCTCAGCTTCATTATGACTCATTCGTTTTTCCTAACTTGTTGCTTGCTGTGCTGTATGACATGGTAGGTCTTTCAATGACTCCATGTCCCATAATGCATTGCTTCTGTATAGTGCTACCTCTACTGGAGTCGGGTACACTTTGCCACATAGAGAAAAGGGAAGGTGATGGGGTGGGGGTGATTGCTGTGCATGCGTCTTACCTTTTCTGGTGGCAGCTCTGGCTGAGCTGTCTGCATCTCCCAGTCCACAGACGCTCTCTGGATGTAGCCACTTCCTGGTTGGGAGGGAGTGGGTGGTAGCACCTGATTGGCTGACTCCTAAGTTTCACTTTTCTTTCCTTTCCAATTCGGTATTTACAGAATCGGTATTTACCGATTCGGTATTTACCGAATCAGTACTTCCCATTCAATCCTATGGGCCTTTTGGCCCATAGGAATGAATGGGAAATACTGATTCGGTAAATTCCGAATGGCAGATACCGAATTTACAGAATCGGCAAAAAATACAGATTTTTTACCTACATCCCAATTACCGATTCTAAAATACAGAATCGGTAAAATTCGGTATTTTATAATCGGTAAATTTCTTTAATCTACATCTAGCCCTAGGTTCTCTGTGTTGCAGAGGGCATACAAAGAAATCTAAAATGATTTATGCTGTACAAATCATTCTTTGCAAGGCTGCCACATTTCGAAATGTATTTCGCAAAAACAGACGACATTTACTTATTTGCTGAGCAAGGGTCTGCGGTGCGGACATACTAGCTAATGCATAAGGCTCCTGTCAATTCACCCTCGGCCCCCATTTTTGCAGAATAATTATCTGTATCTTTGTGTTCCCTAAGACCAGCGCCATTACCCGAATACTGGTGTAGAGTGTAGGTCAGCAGAGATAGAAGCTTATCAAGGCTCTGTGCCCTGAGCCCCTGGGACAGTGCAGCACGTGCACTCGGCTTGACCTGATCAACATTACTCTGGCGTGAGAACTTTATGAGCTCCGTTTTGCAACCTCTACATCTGGAAAATTTGAAGCATTTATGTCAATTGTTTTGTGGCATATTTTATATTAGAGATGCATAAAAGGCCTTTACATGTGTTTATACTAGGGGACACTATCGCTACCTTTGCTTGAATTGTTTCAGGACATGGCTGGTACGGTGTGAGTTGTTTTAATATAATTTGGAAAATGCATTCTTTTATTCGTAGCTTCATGTGCCCGTCATCTGATGCCAGGCAGTAAAATAAATACCCATCGATAGTGGAAGTAACATGAATTTCAGTCCCATCACTGAGTGGGGGCATAGATACTACCATCTTCCTTCAAGCATGGAAGGAATAGATGGTAATTCAGTTTATAACTGTACTGCAAATGAAATTCCTGCAATCCTTTTGTAAAATGGATGTAAAATGAAATTATTGCAATTCTTTTTCTGCCATCCCCCCTAATTTTCAGCCAGTCTACTGGCATTTGAATGTTAATTAGCATGTCAGATGACTCTTTTTACAGTTTTATTATTTGTATTAATCTTTGCCAGACCGGCTTTGCATCAGACCATAATACAGATATGAAATGAAACACTACCAAAAAGCATAATTAAGTGATTAAATAAAAAAAATAGCAGTTACTACCTTAATAAATTTAGTTGAACATCACAGGGATCTTCATCCAAGTAAGTGACTAATTAGATCATACTGAGTATCATTCACTTCATAGCTTTGCATGAAATTTGGGCTAAAACTCATTGAGAGCTGAAGCAGTCATGGCCGGCATGACTCGCAGGAGGCGGGGCAGGGGGTCGTGCGGGGAGGAGGGAGGGGTTAATTTAATAAAATATAAAAAAATGTAAAAACGTACCTTTGCCTCTGGTCCTGCATTGGGTCTCCTGCTCTCTCTCTGCTCTCAGGAAGCAGAAGCAGGCAGCCTCCCTCTTCTCCCCTAAGCCAATCACAACGCTGCAATGGCAGCATTGTGATTGGCTAGGACTCCGTCTGTACAGGCGTCAATGCGAAGGCCGTTTTCTCCATGCAGGCTGCATGCAGCCTACTAGGAGAAAACGGGAGAGTGCTCATGACTGGTTTGGTCGGCCCTGGGGCCCACCAATCAGTCAGTGCCAATAACATTGGGCTAGCCACTCCTTCCCGATCCGAAACCGTACACTTCTTCTGCTTTCTCGCAGTGCGAGAATCAGAAACATAAAATGGTGTTTAAATGGTATTTATACCATTGTATGTTACTGCTTCTCGCACTGCGAGAAAGCAGCGGGGCAACGTTCCTCTGCCCATGTGGAGAAGCTGCCCCTGAGCTGAAGGGATGTATACCTTGAGGAGTCTGGGTCTATGAAGGCTTCTGACCAGCTGTTAAGACTAGTAAGGTAACGGACGTTTGAAATGCTGTCATACCAATTCACTACCAACCAAATAGTCAAGCAGTACTGTTTGTTTGCACCAGTTCTTTCTGATTTGCATGTTAAAATTATGCATGCTCAATTAGTGGTCACATGCCTAGGGGTTTTCCATTAGAGAAAATACTAGCACACACCACCCTTTACCTAATCTCCCCGTGGCTGCAGGCATTTCAACGTGCTTGGCGACTGCATGTTTTTTTCTTTGTCCTCCCTTCACCTAATCTGCATTATATTACCATGAGTTACTGCACAACATATTGGCTTTCTCAATAAATAATTCAGAACACTTTTATGGAGTTTCAATAACTAATATTATATTGCACAACTGCTCACCAAGCTAAATCTTACAACAACAAAAAATGTAATGCTAATCACATCGGCAAAACCTTTCGCATTTACCAATGCTTGTTTTTTTACTCATCTCACATTACATTACTTTCGAGCTGCAATGTTCAAGTAAATATCGTAATACACCAACAGATTAAATACACCAAACATTTGTATTTTCAATGTATAGCTGTCATACGACATCTTTTATTTTTCTAAAAAAACAACTGAAAAAGGACCTTGTGTTAGGGCTTTTACTACAAAATAGCATATACACTGGGGGCCAGATGTAGGAGCCTGAATACCGGTCGGAAACGGCCGATTTCCGTTTCCGACCGGTATTTGGCTTTTGCGATGTAGGGGGCATTTTATTTACAGAATCGGTATATTTACCGATTCGGTAAATATACAGAATCGGTAAAATACCGAATCGGTACATTTACCGATTCTGTAAATCAAGATGTAGGTGGCACTGTAATCAGTGCCACAGGCCCTTACCGAATCGTTATTTACCATGGAATACTATTCCATGGTAAATAACGAATTCCAGTGTACATGCACATCTGTGCATGTACACCTGTGCCATGTGGCACACAGACATGCCCTAAGGGCATGTCTGTGTGTCAAATGGCACACAAGCCAGAAACAGGGGTGCAACAGGGTGTCAAAGTGACACCCTGTCACCCTTGCAAAATCGGTAATTTTACCGATTCTGTAATTACAGAATCGGTATTTGCCATTGATTCCTATGGGCTTCAATGCCCATAGGAATCAATGGCAAATACCGATTCTGTAATTACAGAATGGGTAACTACCGAATCATACAGATTCGGTATTTTTACCGATTATTTTACCTACATAGAAATTACCGAATAGTGAATACCGAATCTGTAAAATTCGGTATTTACCATTCGGTAAATTGCTATTACCTACATCTAGGCCTGAATGTTTAGATTTAAGAGGTGCACGCATGTGCATTGACCTTATCTATTGCTAAGATCGACTGTAAGCCCTTCAGACCAAGGAGCAAAGTGATTCAAGTGGTTCCAAGGGAAGTAATAGGCCAGTTATTAGGAGCGGCGCATAGTAGAGCCCATGCACCAGCTAACAGTCATTGATATGGCTTTCTATTGAGCATACTAATGCCTTCAAAATGGCCTCTGGGAACTAAAACAGTTTACCCCCAAATCTCCACAAGTCTAAGAAAAAAATATGGTTTTCCTGGCACATATGAAAGCATACCGGCCTGTGATGCATTGCTGAGACTTAAAAAGATAAAATCGCTTTGAAGTGGCCAGCTCTGGTGAAACCCTTGGTCGCTACTGATGAAACGAAATTGCACTGCGGTTCATTGAATACTGTCTTGATATGCTCTCCTTAGGGGATGAGTACTGCAGGAGAACTTCAGGACTGAATGAAAATGAGACTGATCGTATCTCTAAGTATGTCCATTCGCCCGTTATCTCGACTACCGTGAGGAAAACTTCATGTGCGGCAACGCGATCAAAATGGCCTCTGGGAACTAAAACTGTTTACCCCCAAATCTCCACAAGTCTAAGAAAAATATTGGTTTTCCTGGCACATATGAAAGCATACCGGCCTGTGATGCATTGCTGAGACTTAAAAAAATAAAATTGCTTTGAAGTGGCCAGCTCTGGCCACGCCATATCATTTTTTTAGTGCTATGGGGAGGGTGGGGGAACAGAGCAGCAGGAAGGGCATGTAAATAGGTGCAACACTGACAATGGAGGAGATGGTGAAAAAGTGCTATGACTCGGCCTGCAATGACTGAATTATAGTGCTTTTTAGGTTGAGCCTAGAGCAGCGCATGCGCTGCTTGCTCGACTTTTAGTACAGGGGTTTTCAAAGTGCTACCAGAGGCTTTTCCTGGCCTCAAGCTTGTGTGCACGTGCGCATGCACGCGCGCAGCCGCCATGTGGGTTTCTGTCAAGGCTCAGTAAGCCTCGCGTGCCTCTCTCCGTGCTTCAATTCCTTCCCCCTCCCCCAGCACAGATAAGCTCACTCTGCTGGCCTCCACTACACCCCCCACCCGCCTCTCTATACTGCACCACTTGTATGTTTTTTTTTCTTTCAGTGCAGGTTTGTATTTGCCCTTAAAAGCAAAGACTCGTCTACTGAGAGCAGCAGGCAACAATGACTACCGATTACAAATGACAGTCACCCATTGCCCGAGCTGTGAACTCCCGCTGCAGGTCTTATAAACGTCCCGTTTTTTTCCTTGAAGCATACAAACTGTGCTGTAAATGCCCCCTCCCTTTCAAAAGGGCCCCAACCGTGGTTTTCGCTTTGCTTCCCCTCCTTACTTCCATGTAGTTTTCACTTGTAAAAAGTGAGCTTGCGGACGGCCGCAGAAAGCTGTCTGGCGCAGTTGTAACAATGGGCAGCCTTGTAGTATTTGGGCATCTTCGCTCGGACCTTATAGAGCCTCTGTGGCAGCTCAAGAGCCCCTACTGTAATGTGTTTACAAATCACTTGAAAAGTGACCTACTACGAGCTGCAAAGTACCAGCCATCTTAAGACGGAGTTTCGGCCTCACCGGGCAGCAAGATAAACAATCCATTACACTGACTGTTTGACTTTCAAATGATCAAGGGAAGAACGAATGTCAGTTTATTTGAACTTGTTTTAGTTTAAAAAAAATATGTTTTCTCGAATAACAAAGGATGTAGTTTGTATAGCATATTTAAATATGAAATATAAACAGTTGTTAAGATCTACCTTTCTCCGATTACAACATGCAATAGAAATTAAGTCAATGCGCGTGCGCACAACACCCAGGCTTGTTTTTTTAAAACTTTGAGCGCGAGGCGCGCACGCAGCCAATGCTTGGTGCATTTTTGCTGGGGCTGCCTTTGCTTTGTTTCCCATTTCGGCCATTCTGACCGCTGCTTATGAAGCCCTAGTGTGCCTCACGGTCAGTGGAAATGGCAGTCCTACTAAAACGTTGGTAGAACATCCTGGCTTTTGGTTTTTAGCGGTATGTCCTGCCTTTTGATTTTAATCGTTTCATTATCTCAACACCCTAGCCCCTAAAAAGATTATAAACCCTTGCAGAAAAAGTAATTTTTTGAATTAGGTTGAGTGTATGGTGCTTGCCGGCCGACGGCCCCTTAAGCGATTTATGAGGGTGTTGACCTGTAATGAATATAAGGCAATATGTGGGAGAATAACGCAAGGGGTGAAGGCAACAGCGCATCATGGGGTTTTTTATGCACCTTCCATTCTCCATTTTTCGACCCCCACCTTTATATGAGCTCCCGCGTCCATTAACATCAACCTCTGTTTTCTTTCACTCAATTGCTCCTTACTTGGATTCTTAACCGCCTTCTCTAATATTAAATCTTCGGTTGCAGATGATGCTCTAAATAGAAATCATATGGAGCCACATCATGAAATGCCAGCAGGACTGCCTCAATTGAGAGAACATACCGGCATAGACTTGTTTGAAATACCAGTGACCTTTTTATGATGGTGCAGTATAATTGAACTCTGTATCCACGGTCGTACAATAATTGTCCATTCAGAAATATTTTTAATTTGTGTTTTCTTCCTCCAAACCTGGTGCCCCTTTGCTCTAATTCTTCATAACTTTCCGTCTCTTTCAGTCTCAATTTTCTCAGGTGCAAATGTCCCCTTCCTGCCCTTTCACGTATTTCCACAGTGATCTCCCTTATCACTTTGGTGCACTTTCATTCAGTTCTATGCTCAGTGTCTTTTGTCTGCTTAGTTTCAGTGTACGTACTTTCTCGCTAAGCCATTCCAGACGCTGCTTCGGTATCAATACGAAGTGCTATTTCATGGTCCCCCATCTGCTCTTTATTTGAAGATGTTGTTTGCTTTTATTTCATGTCACTCTTCTGCTTGCTCTCTTACTTTCACATGCAAAGTATTTTCTTCATTGCCTGGGACTAGAATGGTAATGTGTACTATGTGAAACAATACTTTTGTTTCAGCTAATGTTATTTTTAAACTGCGGATGACCTGCAACCCCCCCCCCCCCGCCAGTCCATCCAAAAGAGTTCTATGAAAACCTTAATGGTTACAAAATGGGCACTAACAGTAAACAAGCATTGGCGTAGCCAATAGGTCTCGCTTTTGGGACCTTATAAGTATTTAGTTATGCGGCACAATATCCTTAGTGCAACAACATCAACTGTTGAATGGCTAAACACTTATAAGGTCCCAAGGGCGAGACCTATTGGCTATGCCAATGCTTGTTTTGCTTATTACAGAGGGAGGGGGTTCGAAGGCAACAAAAAGAGAGGGTGAGTTGGGCAACAGAGAGTGCGCGGGAGGGGTACACAGTCTAAATATCGATTCCTAATTGTCGACCTATACAAATATCGAGTTGGAAATATCAAAGGTACAGAATTTCAATGTCAAGAATATCGTTGGACAGAATATCGACCCTTAGGTAAGTAATATCGAATGTATTTATATCGATGTAAGTAATATCAAAGTTAGTAATATCAATAGCATATATGTCGATGTAACTAATCTCGATGTTACTACTATCAATATTTGTATTATTTTTACGTATTTAATTATGTATGTGAAATATGTTTTTGTTAAGTATTATCATTTTTTTATATTATATGTGTATTATTTTTATATATTAATAATGTTATTTTTAAGTAAATTTTATGTTTTAGTACCGGAGCGGGTTGTGGGATTATAGGGGAATAGGGTGGGAAGTAATTAAAATATACTTAATTAATTATTAACTTTTAGGAATTATGAATTTATTATAGGGGAATTGGGTGGGAAGTAATTTAATTGTAATTAATTAATTATGTATAATTAATTATTAATTGGCAATTAATTATTTAAATTGATCATTTATTTGCTTAATTGGTAATTAATGTTTTTAATTGTTATTTATTTTTTTAATTGGTAATTCATGTTTGTAGTTGGGAAATATCTTTGGTAATTGGTAATTAATTATTTATTTGGTAAATAATTTTGTTAATTGGCAATTAATATTTTTAATTGATAATTATTTCTTATTAATTGGAAAATATTTGTAATTAATTGGCAATCAATGTTTTATCAAAAGTATTTTTTGGTATCAAAAATAATTTTATTGTTTAATAAATTTTAATTGTGAATTAATTTTAAATAATATTTTTTTGCAATGAAAAATATTTTATTGTTTAATATTTATTATTTGGTGAGAAATATTTATTAATAAAAAAAATATTAGTATTTGTTGTTAATTAATTATTCAAATGTAATTGCTTTTAATAATTATTAATTGTTTGTAAATGATGTATATTTATTTTAGAATTTAATTATACATTATTTTAAATATAAAAATTATTTATAAGTATGTTATATTTAAATTCTACGCTATCCAACGCTTTCCCTACTGTTACACCCCCTGGAGTTGAAATAGTAATTTTTACCCCTACGCTATCCAATGTTTTCTCTACTGTTACACCCTCTGGAGTTGGAATAGTAATTTTTACCCCTATGCTATGCAACGCTTTCCATACTGTTGCACTCTCTGGAGTTGGAATAGTAATTTATACCCCTACGCTATCCAACGCTTTCCCTACTGTTGCACCCTTTGGAGTTGGAATAGTAATTTTTACCCCTACACTATCCAACACTTTCCCTACTGTTGCATCCTCTGGAGTTGGAATAGTCATTTTTACCGCTACGCTATCCAACGCATTCCCTACTGTTACACCCCCTGGAGTTGAAATAGTAATTTTTACCCCTACGCTATCCAATGTTTTCTCTACTGTTACACCCTCTGGAGTTGGAATAGTAATTTTTACCCCTATGCTATGCAACGCTTTCCATTCTGTTGCACTCTCTGGAGTGGAAATAGTAATTTTTACCCATACACTATCCAACGCTTTCCCTACTGTTGCACTCTCTGGAGTGGGAATAGTAATTTTTACCCCTACGCTATCCAACGCTTTCCCTACTGTGGCACTCTCTGGAGTGGGAATAGTAATTTTTACCCCAACGCTATCCAAAGTTTTCCCTACTGTTTCACTCTCTGGAGTTGGAATAGTAATTTTTACCCCTACGCTGTCCAACGCTTTCCCTACTGTTTCACTCTCTGGAGTGGGAATAGTAATTTTTACCCCTACGCAATCCAACGTTTTCCCTACTGTTGCACTCTCTGGAGTGGGAATAGTAATTTTTACCCTTAGGCTATTTAACGCTTTCCCTCATGTTTAATTTTCTGGAGTGGGAATAGTAATTTTTTTTTTCTTGTCCTCATTTGCCACCTAGGTTCTAAATGTGCAATCAATAGGTTAACAAGCAACATGCTGTCTCAGTTTACTTTAAACTGGTAGGGACAGAAACGGAATGTAGACCTCATCCCTCAGCAATAATGCTTCAACCAACAATGATCGCTTAAATAAAACCTTACGGAGGTTGCCAGAATATAGCCAGAATACTGATACAAGCATCAGAGCACAGCTATGCCCAAAAGGGGGGATTGATGGCTTAATCATTGGACCTGGGGGAAAAAAAAGAAAGGGAATAGTAATTTTACATTCTACGCTATCCAATGTTTTCATTACTGCGTTTTTTTGGGGACTTTAAATAGTAGTTTTATTTATTTATGTATTTAATATTTTTTGTATTATTTTAGATACTGTTGTATTTAGTGAAGTTTAAACATATTGCAAGTATTTTTTTTTATTCATTAAATATATTTGTTTATTTTTATTTATGTTATTATTTCATGTGTGTAGATATTTTTGTAATTTATAGTATACTTTAATAATTTAGAAGTAATAAAAAATATGTAATAAAATGTATTATTAGGTAAGTATATATTATATGTTATGTTTATTTTTAATTAAAGTTATATTATTCAATATGTATTATTTATTAATTTTAAACATTATTAAATGTTTAAATATGTTTCTTTTATTTATAAGTATTATTTACTTTATTTTACTTTTTTTTAACAGAAAAAAACAATATTTTTAATTACGATATTTTTAACATCAATATTTTGGTTTCGATATTTTTGTACTTACCATGTTGTAGATAGGGTGTCGATATACTTGCCTTCGATATTCCAGCATCGATGTTCTGTAGGTCGATATTATGTCCGTCGATATTCTGTCATTGATTCCGCGGGAGGGGCTTTGGCAACACAGACAACAGAAGATTGCTTGGAGGGGTTAGGAGCAAGCACATGGACAAGGGTGGGAGGGAGGGGTTGGGGCAAGCAACAACATGAACATCAATGGAGAGGGGCGTCACTAAGAATATGGGGTGTGGGCTTCCGATTTTCCAACAATCAGGCTGGCAAATAATGTTTCAATAGATTACATGACAAGCAGGGTGCATGAGAGGTGCCTAGAGACAGTGGAAATGGAGAGGAATGCAGATTTGTAGGAGTTCTGAGAGAGAAAACACAATATTTTGTAAAATAAACAATATTTTTCATTACTTTCTAAACAGAGAGGGAGAAAGTTGGGAACTTTTTTGTCTGTGTGTATGTAAAGATCCTTGGCGAAATCCGACAGACGTCTCACCATACCTGACTGAAAGCACCTGAACCCAATTTTGTGATGAAAAATACATTTATACACCCCCTTGAACAGTCGAGGCGGGCATTACTTTCTGGCCTTCATGGAGAAAGAACAGAGAGCGCATGACTGGTTTGGTCGTCCCTGGGGCCGACCAAACAGTCAGCACCCTCAGCAGTGGGCAAGCCACTCCTCCCCTGACCTAGGGCCGACACACCCACTTGCCCGCACCTAACCAAACCCTTCTGCTTTCTCGCAATGCGAGAAGCAGAAACAGACATTGGTAGTTTTACAGTTTCATGGATCTGCTTCTCGCACTGCGAGAAAGCAGTGGGGTGACACTTCATCGCCCTAGTGGAGGTGCCGCCTCTGCCCCTGAAGCTATGCCCCTGTCAACAGAAGGAGGCTGGGTGTGGGGCAAGCAACACAAATGAGGAGTGTTCAGGGGAGAAATACTGAAGGGGACCAAAGTTACACTCTGGTAAAGTACTTAAAACAAAAAAGAAAGGAGAGATGTGAGGGAGAGGTATACCCGGAGCTCCAACCCTTACCTGACACCATATCCCCAGGAGCCGACACAAAGCCAGGGGTTGCAACGTCAAGGTGAGAGACTTGAAGGGTTAATCCTTTAAACCGTCCGTGCAGGTCAACGTGGAGACCGCCTCCCAGGCTAACCAATGGGGAAGGACAGGTGGCCTTGATGAGGAGAAGAAGCATCGTGAGGCGGGTGAACCGGAAGAGGAACAACGCACAGAAGACGCTGAAGAACAGAGGGAAGCCGCATCCCAGCAGCCCGAGACGGAAGGCAAAGAACCCACACGCCGACTTCTGATACCAGAAAACCAAGAAGATCCCAAAGACAACGTCCCAGATAGGTGGTCCAAGGAGTGGAGTCCCCCCAGGAGAGCTGATAACCCGCTGCCGTAACTCTGCGGTGAGTGCCTAAACAGGGCTACCGGGAAGAAGTGGGGGAGGGGGGAAGAGAGAGAGAAGCAACTGATGTTTATTTATTTATTTGATTGTGTTGTCAACCTTCCCGATCTGAGATACAGTGGGTTCCTGGTACAGGACTGTAACCGGGCGCAGAGTGATAAACGCTTGTAGGAAGGGCAGCCATTTCGTACTTTTTCCTTTTCTTTGGGTTCATGGCTTGTGCGCAACATGCTGTGTGCTTTTCTGTCTGATGACAGGACAACCTGCAATCCTGGAAGGCGTATCATCTCCCTAATTTTTTTTATCATTTCCCTTTCTTTTCCCCTTGCTAACGCTGTAGGAGTGACAGTTAACTAAAGAGAGAACCAAAACAGAGGTGTGAGCACTAGCAACTTTGTGCCTTTCCACCCTTTTCACCCTCCCTTTACACTTCTTACGCTCTACACTCCCCTGTCCCCAGTGTGGTGGTGGTCTCTTCTATAAAGGAAAAGGAAAGAGAACAACTATATACTCACCGCCCTCTTTTCTGTTTTTCCTCTGCGAGCATCCTGGGGTGCGTCCATCACCAGTCCCGAAACCTAAAAGAAGAAGAGGAAAAGAAGCTCTGTGAAGACTGCGGCAATACGACAAAAGCGCACAACCACAGGACATTAATCAGGGACAGGCAACCGCTCTGAAGACATAACCAAGTACTACAGGAAGTGGAAGAACGAAAAAGAGAGGAAAGAAAGAAGTACTGTAGAGTGAGAAAGAACTGCTCCTACTATAAGTTGTTTTCTTTTTTTCTGTAGAATTATTCAAATAAAAAGCCACAATTTAGTCCATAGCCCGGCCTCCTAGATTTTGTTTACAACCCTTCCTCTGACAAGAGGTTACAAATATGAGCAATAGGCCGAAGTAATATTCCAAGGAAGGGGTATGGTATCCTCAGGGTAAATGAAACAGAAGCCTTTAGCTGTTATAAAGCAGATCCGGTTTATTTCAGCTCAGCCATCCGCTCTGTCGAATACAGAACATCTAGTCATGTGAATTCTAACATAAGAACTCTAACAAGGTTCCACGAGGAACAAGACATGATGTCACACATCTTCTCTCTTTACAATAAAACAAAAAGATAAAAAACAAGTTACATGTGAAAATAAACAATTTAAAGAAACTAAAACTTAAGTAACTTTGGGCCTGATGTAGGTCGGTCGGTAACGGCCGAAAATCGGTATTTTCGGCCGTTACCGACCGGTATACCTGAAATGGTATGTAGGGGCACAATTTTACAGAATCAGTAAATTTACCGATTCAGTAAATTTACCGATTCTGTAAAATACCGATTCGGTATTTTTGCCGATTCGGTAATTCTACGATGTAGGTGGGACTCTTCAGAGTCCCAGGAGCCTTAACGAATCGGTATTTTACCATCAAATCCAATTTGATGGTAAAATACCGATTCAGGTGTGCATGCACATGTGTGCATGCACACCTATGCCATGTGACAGGCAGACCTGCCCTTAGGGCAGGTATGCCTGCCACATGGCACCCGTGCCTGTTTTGGGGGTGCCAGAGGGTGTCAAAGTGACACCCCTGCACCCTTCTGTGAATCGGTATTTACAGATTCGGTAAATACCGATTCGGTAATGCCCATTCATTCCTATGGGCTTTGAAGCCCATAGGGATGAATGGGCATTACCGATTCTGTATTTACAGATTCGGTAAATACCGATTGTTAAAGATTCGGTATTTCAACATCTGGATATACCTACATATCCACACTTTAGATTTACCGATTTTTAATTACCGAATCGGTAAAATTCGGTAATTAAAAATCGGTAAATCTAATTTACCTACATCTGGCCCATAGTCTTTCATATGCAACGGAACCCTGTGTACCTTCTGACTCCTTGTCTTGGTGATGAACCCAAAAACCATGAGAAGAATCAGTGACAAAAGAAGAAGAAGAACTACACAACTTTTATTCCAAATTCTTCCATCTTCAGTTTTAACTGCATTCTTGAAAATCTTAACAACTCTTCTCTCTTTAGTGAACTTAGACCAGGTTTGCCATCTAACAGGCACCCTAATCTTAGCAACATCCCCAACATTCAAATCATTATTCTGAACACATTTGTTCTCATTAAAACACTTTTTTCTTGACAATTGCTTATCATACTCCCACCATCTCCAATCACCCAAACAATTGTCTTTAAGACCTTGGCCAACACTCATCCACCCTGGACAAAGTTTAGAATTTGAAGCTCTACCCTTGAATAACTCAAAGGGCAATCTTCCTGTAGTCATGTGAGGAGACATGCGATACGCCGTGATTCTGTCTTGCAGAACAGCTTTCCAATTTATATTATTCACTCTGGCTAATTGTATACTTTTCTTAAGTGTTTTGTTAACACTTTCTACAGCCCCATTGGTTTCTGGGTGATACGCAGAACTGTGCTTGTGTTTTTTGCCACACTCTTTCATGAAAGACCGGAATTCGGAGGATTAAAACTGGGACCATTATCGGAGAGAATACAATTGGGAAAACTCTCTCTCTTAAAAACTTCATCTAGAAACTTCTTGACACTTGTTGAAGAGATATCCCTTGGTAAACAGTCATAATATTGATTCCAAAATATAAAATGGACATAATATCGAAGTAAAAATATAGACTGGACAAAATATCGAATGGACACAATATATTGGTTAAAAATATCGAATTTAAGGTAAGTAATATCGATTTTCAAAATATAGAAGTCAAAATATCGAAGTATACAATATTGGCATTAAATATATCGATTTTTTAATAATTTCAATTGTTTTAAAGTGTTTTGTATGTTAGTATATGTGTGAAAAGTGTATATTATTTTTTGTAATGTATGTTTAATGTATTTTAAGTAATGAATTTTATGTTATTCAATTTTTGCGTAATTTAATTCTGTAGCGGGTTGTGGGTTTATAGGGGAATAGGGTGGGTAGTAATTTAATTGTAATTAATTAAATATTAAATTTATTTATTGGTATTCATTTTGAATTTATTGTTATTTTTTAATTGGTAATTAATTTTTATTAATTGCCAATTAATTCGTATTAATTGATTAATTGTTAATTATGTTAATTTTCTAAATTTATTTTCTGTAGCGGGTTGTGGGTTTATAGGGGAATAGGGTGGGAAGTAATTTAATTGTAATTAAGTAAATATTTATTTTCATTTATTGGTATTGATTTTAAATTTATTGTTAATTAATTTGTAATTGGTAATTAATTTCTATTAATTGGCAATTAATTTTTATTAATTGGTAATTATTTTGTATTAATTAAATATTTGATAATTATGATAATTGTATTAATGTATTTTCTGTAGTGCAATGTGGGTTTATAGGGGAATAGGGTGGGAAGTAATGTAATTGTAATTAATTACATATTAAAAATACTTTTTGTGTATTGATAATTAATTTACTGTTAATTTTTAATTGATATTAATTGTTATTATTAATTAGTTTTTGTTATTGAAAATTAATTAGTAGGTAAATAATTATGAATAGGTTATTAATTTTTAATAAATAAAATGTAGTTGTATTTTTAATTAATTATTACATAATATTAAATTGGTTATTAATTTCAATTAATGTTTTATTGGTATTGATATTTAATTTATTTTTAATAATATATTAAATCATTACTTTCCCTACTGTTAAACTCACTGGAGTGGGAATAGTAATTTTCACCCTCCTGCTATCCAATGCTTTCCCTACTGTTCCACTCTCTGGAGTGGGAATAGCCTTTTTACCCCTACGCTATCCAACGCTTTCCCTACTGTTGCACTCTCTGAAGTGGGAATAGTAATTTTTACCCCTACGCTATCCAAAGCTTTTCCTACTGTTGCACTATCTGGAGTGGGAATAGTAATTTTCACACTCCCGCTATACAACGCTTTCCCTACTGTTGCACTCTCTGGAGTGGGAATAGTATTTTTACCCCTACGCTATCCAACGCTTTCCCTACTGTTGCACTCTCTGGAGTGGGAATAGTAATTTTTACCCCTACGCTATCCAATGCTTTCCCTACTGTTGTACTCTCTGGAGTGGAAATAGTAATTTTTACCCTTCCAATATCCAACTTTCCCTACTGTTGCCCTCTCTGGAGTGGGAATAGTAATTCTTACCCCTACGCTATCCAACGCTTTCCCTACTGTTGCACGCTCTGGAGTTGGAATAGTAATTTTTACCCTCCCGCTATCCAACGCTTTCCCTACTGTTGCACTCTCTGTAGTGGGAATAGTAATTTTTACCCTTATGCTATCCAACGCTTTCCCTACTGTTGTACTCTCTGGAGTGGGAATAGTAATTTTTACCCCTACGCTATCCAATGCTTTCCCTACTGTTGTACTCTCTGGAGTGGAAATAGTAATTTTTACCCTTCCAATATCCAATGCTTTCCCTACTGTTGCCCTCTCTGGAGTGGGAATAGTAATTCTTACCCCTACGCTATCCAACGCTTTCCCTACTGTAGCACGCTCTGGAGTTGGAATAGTAATTTTTACCCTCCCGCTATCCAACGCTTTCCCTACTGTTGCACTCTCTGGAGTGGGAATAGTAATTTTTACCCTTATGCTATCCAACGCTTTCCCTACTGTTGTACTCTCTGGAGTGGGAATAGTAATTTTTACCCCTACGCTATCCAATGCTTTCCCTACTGCTGCACTCACTGGAGTGGGAATAGTATTTTTTACCCCTACGCTATCCAACGCTTTCCCTACTGTTGCACTCACTGGAATGGTAATATTAAATGTTACCCTCCTGCTATCCTACGGTAAAATATTGTACATTTTTTATTAATAACTTAAATTAATTATATCTTAATTTTAAGGTTATGTGAGTATTTTTAAGTATGTTTTAGTTAATTATATTTATTATTTCATTAATTTTAAATTACTTTTAAGACATTTAAAAAAATTCGATATTTTGTCTGACTATATTTTTTACAGACTATATTTTGGATTCGATATTTTTGTACTTACCTGTTTGTAGATAGGAATTCGATATTTTGGCATTCTATATTTTGGTGACTATATTTTGGTAAGTCTATATTTTGTCATTCTATACTATGTCAGTGATCCATATCCCTCATCAATCCATCTGTAATACAAATCCAGCAGAATAATTAAATATTGAATATCAGACACACTATGTAAAGGACCAACAATATCGATGGCTACCTCATCCCAAGGGTAATCAGGTAATTTTCTGCACACCATAGGCCTCTGTTTAGTTTGCAGTATTTTGTCACTACAACAGCACTCCATGCAATCACAAACCATCCTTTCAATCTCCTTGTCCATACCTGGTTACCAAAATTGCATTCTTAAATACTCTTTAGTCTTGACAATTCCAAGATGCCCTGTATGTGCATGACTAAGTAATTTATCGCGCACACCTAAAGGAGGAACTAGTTTAGTACCCCTTGTAAGGATGCCATCCACAGCGACAATTCATCACCAACCAAAATCCAAGGATTCTCAAGATGTTTGTTTTTTCCCAACATAGGTAGATCTATAACTTTCATGATTTATTGGTCCTTTCCAATTTCAGTGTTCCACTCTGATTCTTCCACAGCGCCCAATGTGACTTCACAAACATTAACTACATCATCCACAAGACTCACATCATCAAGATCCACCACATCAACATCAAACAACCAAGACAAACAATCAGCTGACTTGTTAATAACACCTGGTATATAATCTACATCAAAATCAAATTCCTGCAGAGAAATAATAAAAAATGTTATCCAAGAAGAAATGGAGTCTAAACCTTTTTTTCCCGAAAACCTCCTTTAGAGGTTTGTGGTCAGAGAGAACCTTCACTTTAGTACCCCACATCAAGTTTCTGAATTTCCTTAGTGCCCAGAAAATAGCCAAGGACTCCTTCTCTATCACTGAGTAGTTAATCTCTGACCCTCAGGCACCTAGATGCACAGGCAATCAAATGTTCAACTCCACCAATGTTTTGTACTAAAACATCCCATAATCCTTTAGCACTAGCATCTCTCAAAATACAAGTTTATTCACCAGGCACAAATGCTTGTAAAGAGGGAGCTTTCATTAATTCCGCTTTGATAGTGACAAATTCATTGTCGCACTCATCATTCCAGGCAAAAGTGACACTCTTGCCAGTAAGTTTCCTTAAACATGCAGTCTTATCAGCATAGTTTGGGAAGAACTTACTAAAAAACTCTACCTTCCCATCCTTGTTGGAAGGTACACTGATCTTTACAATAGATACTACTAAATCCCTTTTTGGAAAAACGCCATGTCCAGTAATACAATGACCCAGGTAATTCACTTCCTCAACAGCAAACTTGCATTTCATCTTCTTAAGAGTCAATCCTGCCACCCTAAGATGTTCCTAAACTGCACAAACTCTAGAAAAATGCTCCGCCTTGGTGTTACCATAAATCAATAAATTGTCCTTATAGCATTTCACCCCTGACACACCCTTTAGAGCACTGCACATTATCTGTTGAAAAACAGACGCAGCAGAGACAAGCCCAAATGGCATCCTGCGAAATTTTAAAGTACCCCTTGGTGTCACAAAGGCTGTCAGATTCTGTGAACATTCATATAACTCCACTTGATGGTAAGCAGAGGCAAGATCCAGCTTATCAAGAACGGCGATAAGATTATCGCCGCTTCAGCGGCAGGAAACTGCCGCTAAAGCGGCAATAAGGGGCTTGATAATATCCCGTGTGAATTCCCATAGAAGCCCAGGTTCTAGTGTGAACATGGGCTTCTATGGGAATTCACAAGGGCATATTATCAAGCCCCTTATCGCCGCTTTATCAGCAGTTTCCTACCGCTAAAGCGGCGATAATCGTATCGCCGTTCTTGATAATATGGCCCTTAGAGTGCTGCAGTAATAATTTTTGGGCAAAATGTGAAAGTCGAATTTATACACACATTTTTGTACTAAGAGTATATTTACCATTTTCTGGTAACATTTTGATATTACTGCTTACGACTAGTTACCACAAGTGGTAATTCTGGGATTTTTTTTTTTAAATACTGTAAATGCTTTACTTTGTTTTATGTTTTTGTGTAGTTTACAATGTAATATACATTAACCCCATAAATGTGAAACTAAATAGTCATCTTGAAATGTTTTGTTTTCCCCCCTAAGGAATCGATCAGAAGCGTTTCACATACAAGGAAAATGGAACGCTATTCAAGAGACATCTAAGGGACTGGTTAATGGGTGCCCCAATAAATTGCAGTCCCCTCTTTGTACGGGGATCACATTTAAAAGTATTGCATTCATTTTTTTATTACACCTCGTAATTCTAAAATGTTACATTTCGGCACATCATACCTGCCAGAATTTAAAGAGAGGGAAAGACCTGCAAATTACTGGGACATGCAGAATTCGGTGCAGTAAGCACCAACTGCATATAATGCCCCATTGTCAGGGCAATATTATGAAGAAGAGATACATTTCGTACATGATAAATTCAGAACAGCTCCGTGTTGGTTGTCTTGGATGTGATAATCCCGTGGCATTCATAATCTGGCCTTAGTGGTTCTAGGTTCTTATGGCTTGTATAAAAAATCGTGATTGCTATCAAAAACAGTGTTTGCCACAACAGTTATGTTAAAAATATATTTTGTTATGTTAAAATATTTAAAGAGCGCATGGCTGTCCCAGCAACGTGACATCTCAGCGCTAAAAGCTGCGTGGGAGAGGAGGTAGGCGGAATCAACTAATGATCAGAGAATAGCCAAGTCTTCGCAGCCCTTCTAAAGGCCCAGTGGTCAGAGGTGCTTCAAGTGGGAAAGGGCAGGGAGTTATAAAGGGCAGGCGCGTTCGCTTTGAATGAGCGCCCTCCAGCTCTGGCCATGCGTACACGGTCACCTGGGCCAGATGGAGATCCGCCTGGTGCAAGGTAAGGACTAGTGTCTAAGAAAGACACCGATCACTCAGAATCATAGGGCAGATCCCCGAAAGAATCTTATGGGTGATACAAAGAACTTTAAAGTGAATTCTATGTTCTATTGGCAGCCAGTGTAGCCGGCGGAGGAGGCCAGAAACATGGCAGTGCATAGGAAGGGGAAACAGAGTGCAGGCTGCAGCATTTTGGGCGTGCTGGAGCCTTTTGATGAGTGACTTATTTGAGCCCAGGAGCAGAGCGTTGCAATAATCCAGCCTAGCCAAGACAGTGGATTGGACAATCATCTGATGGGTGTGAAAATAAAAAAGTCCTAGAATGGGCTTTAGGCCGCATAACAGTACGAAGCAGGAGCCTGATGCTGATTTGGCATGGGTGTCAAAGGAGTGGGTTCCATCCACCCTGACACCCAGGTTCTTGACGACAGGTTTAGTCAGGGGGGTGCGCCAAGCACGGGAGGTCCTCCTGAAATTCCACGGAGGCCTGACTAGGATCATTAGAAAAGTAGATCACCAGGGAGATGTTATGAGCTTTTGCTACCAGAGCCAAAGGCTGTATGTAAACATTGAAAAAGGTTGGACTCAATGCTGAGGCCTGTGGATGCCACATCTTAAAGGGTGAATGTGGGAATGTAAAGGTGGGGAAATTACTTGAAAGGTCATATCGGCCAGGAAAGACGAAAACCAGTAGAGGACTTTGCCATCAATGCCAATCACCCACAGCCGGTGCAGGAGGATCTTGTGGGAGACCATGTTGAATGCTGTACTCGTTGAGCAGAATCTGCGCCGAGGTTCAGCCCTCCCCTCAACTAGAGAGGCCCACAGCTGCTCAGTGGCTGCAAGCAGAGCAGACTCCGTACTATGCCGAGGCCTGAAACCATTTTGAGAGGGCTCCAGTATCAATTTGAGTTCCAGGTACTGAGTTAAAAGAGTGTTAACGTGTGATTCTGTAATTTTGGCAAGGAACAGAAGCAGAGAAATCTGGTTGAAGTTTTCAGGCCTACAAGCCTCCAGTGTAGGTTTTTTCATCAGAGGGATAACGTTGGTATGTTTCCAAGATTCTGGGATAAACGCAGAGGATAAAGACGGATTAGTCAGTTCCAAGAACCCAGGTAGGAGACATTGCTGGAACTTTATAATGAAGTCAGGTTTAAGAGGATTATCCGGAGACCCTGACTTTAACTTGGTGAACAAGGCTTCGAGGTCTTCTGAGGAAATAGGGTAAAAGGAAGAAAGAGAGTGGACTGCAAAGCTAGACGGAGGGCCCCTCGGGTGGGGTCTTGATTTGTACTTTCAGGACAGAAACTGCCATATATACCCTCGGCCTTGCTGATGAAGAATTTAGCCAGTACCTTGCACTGAGAGTTGGAAGATATGGTGCTATCAGGGGCAGGAGGGGATTTCACCATGTCCTTTTCGAGAGAAAAAATGATTTTGGTGGGTTTGCTACTCATGTTAATTTTATAAGCATAATATATGGCTCTAGCCTTCCAGACCAGTTTATGATAGGCCTTGATCGAGTTTCTATACAGTGATTTGGCTATGGGATTGTAGGACATTCTCCAGCCTTGTTCTAGAACCCAACAATTCTTCCTCGCTAGCATTAGAGACTCGTCGAACCAGACGTCAGCTCGCACACTCTTGTCCATTCATTAAGTGACCCACCCCAGATGGAGTTGTTGACTGCCTCTATATTAGTGGGCAGTTCCCGTCTCTGAATGCTTAGGGGCGTCTCGGAAGGTGGCATGATCACGTTTGTGCTAAGGACGTTTATTCAAAGGGTTACGGTGGGCCTGTGATTTCGAGCCTGCTAGGTATAAGTAAAGAACTAAGGGAGTGGTCAGTCCATGTCACATGGAAGGGGGCCTGCACCACTACGGAAGGGAGTAGGAAAAAACGGGGTAGAGGAGATGGCGAGCCAGGTGCTTGGTCCCCTGGACCAGTTACAACTGTTGACAGGCTGCCATATGACCTAAGAAGTTGTTGATATCAGGGTCATATTGTGACCCCAGATGAAGATCAGGGCACCTAAAATGTTAAAACTGGCTGTTATAAGTACTAATGTATTTAGCATTTAATTACATAACTGGGTGCCTGATGTTTAGAATTTCCTTTCAAATTTTTTGTGTTCAAATTTCACACTGATTTATTTGCAAATGAAAAGTTATTTTGCGAGATGAGCTACATACAGTTACAATAAAATACAATGCATTTCTAAAGTGTACAGCCTCCTAACAAGGTGTATAGGCACAAGCAAGGAGGATTTTAACTTTGTCTGAATACATAGGCAAAATTAGGAGATGGTTAGAGCAGATTCAGAGAGAAGCGTTTTAAGTTCTTGTCTGAAAACCATTTTAGATGAACAGCTTCTCAAGGCCAAAGGCAAGGGCCTTCCATAGTCTGGCCATCAGGTAGGCCAAGGAACGACCCCCTCTTCTGGACATAAAAATGCGAGGAATTTGAAACAATTTGAGGTTGTTGGAATGCAAGGAGCGTGCTGGAAAAGGCAGATTGAACCGCCACCTAGGATAGAGAGGTCCCTTTGTATTCAAGATTCTAAATTATTATTATTATTATTAAAAATTTATAGAGCGCATGGCTACCCTCAGGCATCCCAGCGCTAAACAACTGAGTAGAGAAACCGATATGTTTAAACAGCTTTTTGTTGGAATAGCCATGTTTTTAAAAGCTTCCAGAATGGTAGGATGTGCATTTCAGCACGGAGGTGTAATGGAAGCATGTTCCACAGTTTTACCACATTATAGGCAAAGGATCTTCCTCCGCTTCTTGTCCGCCTGATTTTAGGAACAACTGCGAGATTAAGGTTAAGCAATCGCAGATTCCTCTTAGGGCGATACAAAGTGAGGGGAGTTTTGTTGATTACCTGCCTGCTCCCCACATATTCTTGTGGGCGATGCACAAGGCCTTAAATTTTATGTTCTCGATGATTAGCAGCCAATGAATGGTTTTTAAGGCTGGTTTGGCTGACTGGGTTTTTGGGATTCCAAGTAGCATTCTTTCTGCGCAGTTTTGAGAGACTTTAAGCTTTCTTAATGTTGCCATGGGTGCTCCCAAATAGAGGGAGTTACCATAGTCCAGACGTGACAAAACTAATGCCTGGATAAGAATTCTCCTCGCAGCCATTGGGAGCAGTGGGAGGATTTTCGGGAGAGATCTGAGAGTACTAGAGCAAGCCCCTGTTACCTTCATTGCTTGATAGTGAACGTGGGTGAGTTGTCTAACCAGACACCCAGACTCTTTATCTTGGTTTTGGGAGTAGGGGGCAGGCCTAGGCACTTAGGCCAGCTTTGGATGCGGCCTACACTAGGGTGGTTAACTAGGAACATCTAATCAGTTTTTTCTCCGTTGAGTCTGAGGCAAGAGTGCTCCATCCACAATGTTACTTTTTCTATACATAATTCAAAGTCCGACAGGAGATTGCCGGCCCCATTAAGAGTTATGACCAGCTGTGTGTCATCCGTGTAGGTCACAATCTTAATTCTATGAGGCAGAAAGATATCTGCCAATGGCCGCTTGTATACGTTAAAGAGAGTAGGGCTCAACGAGGATCCCTGTGGGACTCCACAGTTGTGCTCGAGTCTCTGAGAGGTGACATCTCCTGAAAAGTCTTGGAAGGTTCTTTTGTCTAGGTAAGATTGTATCCAGGATATAGCGTTATCTTGTATCCCTAAGTCGCTCCACGAGAATGGAGAGGTTAACAGTGCCAAAGGCAGAGCTTAGATCAAGGAGGATGATGGCAACTGCTCCTCCCTGATCCAAGATCTGTTTGGCGTTCTCCACCACAGCAAGAAGGGCAGTATCGGTACCATGGTTAGGACGAACCCTCGTCTGGGTGGCATGTAGAAGATCATGGGCCTTTAAGAAATTGGAGAGCAGAGTGTTCACATATTTCTCTAAAATGTTTACAGTTATCTGCAGCAGTGAAATTGGGCTGCAATTTCCTAGGTCACTTGGGTCTAGGCTAGGTTTTTTCAATAAAGCCTTGACCATTGCATGCTTCCAGGGACCCGGAACGAATCCTGTGGACAAGGAAAGATTTATAATTTCCAAGAGGCTTGGGAGAATCGCCTTCCCTGCTTTATGTAGAATATGTGGAGGAGCGGGCTCTAAAGGGGAGCCTGATTTAATTTGTGGAAAGATTTCTGTCAGCTTGTTCAAATTCATGCCTGCAAATTCTTTAAGTACATGCTCTATATGGTTTACGGGCATCTCAGTATCTGCGAGATCCATAGGGCAAGGGTGCTTAGGGAATGTATTAGGAAGCTTATTAACTTTTCCCTGGAAGAACTTTGCAAGTGCATTACACCGTTCTGGGGTGGCATCAATGGATATATGATTTGTTGGGAGGTATAGGAGATACTGTGTGACCTGGAATATTTCCTTGGGAGTATTATTAGCTGATGTAATGATCTTTTCATATTAGGTTGTTTGCACTACTTTTATTTCTTTGTGATAGATTTTCACTGCTTCTTCATATTTCCATTTACTCATATCCTGAAAATCCTTTCTCCATTCCCTCTTGAGTCTTTTACATGTCTGTTTTAGTTCTCTCAGTTCGGTGGAGTACCACATGGGCTTTTTTCTCTAGGTTTGTGGCTGGGTTTAGTTGGGATGACCGTGTCTAATGAAGACTCAATCCAGCATGTACAATTTTCTGAGGCTTCGGTCAGGTTTGAGTTAGATTTGGGTTTAGGAGTATTAAGTGCTAAGATTCAAGCTTCTATCCGAAGTGGGGCCCAGTGTCGTACTTTCCTTTTCGTTATTTTAATACTGGGAGTTTGCGTTCCGTAGTTATATTGAAAGGTATCAGAAAGTGGTCAGACCAAGGGATAAGTCTAGGCTCGCTGACCAATATTCCAGGGGAGTTACTAAAATAGGATCTAAAGTATGGCCTTTTATATGTGTGTGGCCTGACAATTTTTGTGAACGTTGTATTGCCAAAAGATCATGAATATTCTCCACTGCGTCCACCTTATTGGGTTCATCAAAGTGGAGGTTGAAGTCCTCCATAAGAGTGGTGTTAGGGGAAGTGGAAGCTAAAGTTGATTTGATAAATCGCCCACATCCTAAAGGCAAAAGTGAGGGCCTTATACTGGATCCTTCTGTTGATCGTCAATGAAGCTGACACAAGAGACTTAATTTCGAACCCCAGGGAGGGATTTTAAGGATCAAACGTGCAGCAGTGTTATGATCAAACTGAAGATGATGGGAAAGAAATGTAGGAATCATGAGATACAGACTTTTATGGCAGTCCAATTTGGAAGTGATCAAGGCATGTACAATAGTTTTTGCTGTTCCAAGGGAATAAAATGTAACTGATCAGAAAACAAAAACTGAACAATGCTTTAATTCGAGGTTTAAAAGTGAGCTCAGCATCAAATTTGACCCCCAAATTCCTTACCATGGGGAAGGACAGGGGAGAGTTCCCATTCTGATGGCCACCAGAGGTTAGAATCAGAGATAGATTTGGTGCCAAAAAAAAGAATCTCAGTTTCCACCAGGCGCACACACCACCAGCCATCAGTTCATGCTTCCACCAGGCGTCAGTGCACGATTCCACCGGGCACACACACCACCAGCCGCCAGTGCACGCTTCCACCAGGCACACACACCACCAGCCTTCAGTGCACACTTCCACCAGCCATCACACACTACCAGCCGTCTGTACACACTTCCACCAGGCACACACCACCAGCCGTCAGTCCACGCTTTCACCAGGCACACACACACAATCAGCTGTCGGTGCACTCTTTCACTGGGCACATACACCACCAGCCGTCAGTGCACGCTTTCACCAGGCACACACCCCACCAGTCACCAGTGCACGCTTGCACCAGGCACACACACCACCAGCCGTCAGTGCACACTTCCACCAGGCACACACAACCAGCAGCAGTCAGTGCACACTCACCGGGCACACACACCACCAGCCATCAGTGCACGCTTTCACCAGGCACACACACACCACCAGCTGTCAGTGCATGCTTTCACCGGGCACACACCAACAGCCATAAGTGCACACTTTCACCAGGCACACACACTACCAGCCGTCACACATTACCAGCCGTCAGTGCACGCTTTCACCATGCACACACACCACCAGCCGTCAGTGCATGCTTTCATCAGGCACACACACACCATCAGTCATCAGTGCACGCTTTCACAGGGCACACACACCATCAGCCATCAGTGCACGCTTTCACCAGGCACAAACATCACCAGCCATTAGTGCATGCTTTCACCAGGCACACACACACACCACCAGCCATCGGTGCACGCTTCCACCAGTCACACACACCACCAGCCGTCAGTGGACGCTTCCATCAGGCACACACACCACCAGCAGTCAGTAAACGCTTCCACCACGCACACACACCACCAGCCTTCAGTGCACACTTCCACCACGCACACAGACCACCAGCCGTCAGTGCACATTTCCACCAGGCACACTTACCACTAGCCGTCAGTGAAGGCTTTCACCGGGCACACACACCGCCGGCCGTCAGTACACACTTCCACCAGGCACACACAACCATCAGCCATCAGTGCACACTTTTACCGGGCACACACACCACCAGCCATCAGTGCAGGTTTTCACTGGGCACACACACCACCAGCCGTCACTGCACGGTTTCACAAGGCACACACACCACCAGTGATCAGTGGTCTTCCTATCGAATTTTTCAAAAAATTTGGAGGTACCCTCCGTAAAGAGCTTCTGTTTTTAGTTCACTACTTACTTCAAGGAGGTCTTCCACCGGACTCTTTTCTAAGCATGGGCGGAAAATCCGTTCCGCTCGCGGATTTTGCGGATTTTCGGTAAATTCGCAATCCGCGAGATTCGCGAATTTCCCGCAAAATCCGGGAGCGGAACGGATTGGGCCAAAAGTTTGAGCTGACTTTTTGTAACTATTTTAGAATGGCGCCGGCAAGCTGCCAGAGCCTCCAAATTAGTTACAAAAGTCAGCTTCAACAGGAAGCACTAATAGATAAGGTAAAGCAGGTGCTAGAGTTGAATCTCAAATTCAGTTACACAATCATTAATCACCCCAAACCTGGGGTGATTAATGACTGTGTAACTTTATTTGACCTTCAACTCAAGTACCTGCTTTACTTTATCTATTAGTGCTTCCTGTTGAAGCTGACTTATGGCTGAGGGCAGAAGGGCACAAAGTGGGACAGAGGGCATGAGTTAGGCAGACGGCAGAAGGGCACAGAAACCAGTGGGGCAGAGGGCAAAAGGGCACAAACGAGTGGGGCAGAGGGCAGAAAGGCACAAAAACAAGTGGTACATAGGGCAGAAGGGCATAAAAAACGAGAGGGTGGCAGTGATGAACCAGGCAAAAAAAAAACAGCGAACACAGAAAGCGCCCCGTGAATACGCAAAGTTCCCCGCAAACACCCGCAAACAGGCAAAAATAAAAAATCCACGAATTCGCGAATTTTGCGGATCGTGAATTCGCAAATCCGCAAATTCGCGGATCGCGAATATGCAAAATTCGCCCATGCTTACTCTTTTCATTCAGCTGTGGTGGTTAGCATTTTAAAAAAAGGAAAGGACAAGGAAAATTTAAATTCGTACAGACCCATAAGTCTTTTAAATACAAACTATAAAATGTTTACAAAACTTTTAGCAAACCGATTAAATAAGATAGTGGGGTCTCTAGTTGCCCATGATCAGTGCGGTTTTTTTGCGGGTAGACACCTTCATTCAAATCCAAATTTTTTATTGGAGCCACTAGATTATTTTAAGATTAATAAGGTGAAGGCTCAAATCTGGCTTTTAGACGCGGAGAAAGCCTTCGATCTAGTGTCATGGGATTGCCTTTTTGCTATTTTGCACAGTTTTAATTTCCGGATTGTTTTTATTTCTATTTTAAAACAACTTTATATGAATTCCTAGGGCACAGATTATCATTAATAACACCAACATTGGGACATGTCAGGTCACTAGGGGCACGCGACAAGGATTCCCCCTATTGCCAATTTTATTCGCGTTATTTATTGAACCGTTGGCGATTGCAATTAGGGATACAAGGACCAACACTGCCCCAGTAGTTGGAATGACACATATAAAATTATACGCGGATGATATTGCCCTTTTTTTAGATTCTAAACCCTCAAGTCAACTGAAAATTTTAAACATTTTCTCTGACTTCCAAAAATTAGGGGGCTACAAGATTAATGTTAACAAAACTGAAATTATTTAACTAACTGCACTTTAGACACTTTAATACCGGAATTCAGGCAGATTTACAACACATGCCCAAAAAGATATCTGGGAATATTTATATCGGACAATTTGGAAGACCTGCATTCGCTAAATTTTTTACCTCAGTTAAAAAAGGTGGGGTCTCTTTTGGATCATTGGAATTTATTACCCTTGTCTTTAATGGGATGGGCAGCGTTAGTACGTATGTCAATTTTACCTCTTTTTAATTTTCTTTTCAGTGCCCTACCCTGTGCAATCCAGGCCTCCTTTTTTAAAAAAGTAGATGCTTTGATCTCCTCTTTTCTCTGGGCAAAAAAATCTCCTAGACTCGCACTCAGCACTTTATATCTTCCATCTGCACAAGGAGGGCTGTCCCTCCTAAATATTAGAGAATATTATTTTGCATCTTTTGCACACCATAGTTTTAGGTTTTTTTTCCTCAGAAACACACAAGGTAGACAATTTTTTTATGAAGAAGATGCTGTCAGACTCAAAAATCACTGACCCAGTTAGAATTACGAAAGATCCAAAAAAAGTTCGTTACAAGTCCCTACAGTGGATTTTTAAACAGAAAACTCAGTTTTTGAATTTTTATTGTATCCCCAAAATAGGTAACACAACGGATCTAATTAACTTCAGTTTAGGGGAAGAGGGATGCATGGACAATAGTATAATAAATCTCTGGAAGGAGAACGGCCTTGAGAAAATTGAAGACTTCCTTATAGGTAACAGGTGGAAGTCTTGGGATGAAATTTCTAGACAGATACACCACTCCCATACAATTCTGAACTCGTCATTTCTTATGCTTAATCCAAAACTCAGAGAGCTCGATATAGGAAATATATTCCATAAAGTAAATATCTCTACAGCTCTGAATAATCAAACATAAAAGAAGATGTGTATGTATATTAACATATTAAAAGAAAACAAAGGGCAAGAACTCTCTAGTAAGATCATTGAGTGGTGGAAAAAGAGGAAAGACATTGAAATTAGCCAGCAGATATGGGATAAGATAAATAAATTTAATAAAACCATCTTTTGCGGCGCCAATTGTAAACGCATGCAATTTTATAATAAATGGTTAATCTACGGAAATCCCTCTTTCCTCCACAGTAACTTTCCACATGTTGCTGACAAATGTTTTCTACTTGAAGAAAAAGGCACCAGGAAACATATTGTCTGGGAGTGCCCAAAAATTCAGCTATTCTGGAAGGAAATAGAAAAATACCTTTCCATTGAGCTCAAAGCCACTATAATCTTTGATGGTTTAATTCCTGTCCTAGGCTGCTCTTCGAGTTACACTCCATATGATGAGCCCCTTTTTATTGCCTCTTTAATAGCGAAATCCCTAATTTTGCAGTCCTGGAAAACAGATCTTGTGCCAACCTTTCAGGCATGGAAGGTAAAACTATTACGAATCCAGGGCAGGGAAAGAAAATATGCACTGAGATCTGGGGCACTTAAGAAATATGAAAAGTTTTGAAGTATATTTGAATCCTAGTTTGTTCTCTGTCGATACTTAACTGTAACCACATTTTTTTAATATTAGTCTGCCAGATTGTTTATATTTATTCACATAGCACTTTATAAGTAAGTTTCTGAATCGATGAAATTTGAACATGTTTTTGTATTTTTTAAGTCCTGTACTGTATTAATTCTATTACTAAATGTGTCTTGTAAAGTATATTCTATCTTTATGAACTCTCAATAAAAAAATAATATTAAAAAAAAACACATTACCAGCAGTCAGTGCACGCTTTCACCAGGCACACACACCACCAGCCGTCAGTGTGAGGAACCGGAATTGATTTCCGGTTTTGCAAAGCATATAATCGATGCTTTAAATTAGCATGATGTATCTAAATTACTTACCACAAATACGCAAACACTAGCATGAACCCGAATTGCAGTAAATCAGATTTCTAACCTACACCGCTTTGCATGTTTTACACTTGCTTGACTTGACCGACGCCATTTTGTGGCCTCGCTCGACGCCCTACATTAACAGACCCCATTCATTTCTTGCACCGAAGTCGTTCTCCTGAGAAATAGCCCAACTGTTGCAATACTGCTGTTTCAGCTCGTTAGGCCTGTCAAGGTTATAGGTAGCAGGAGGAGGCTTGATAGGCACATTCCTGGAGAGGTGCGGGGTGGACTGTCTCGGAGTTAGCAGAAGGGAGTCACCCGTACGACCTTGCTAATCTAAGATGAGCTAAACCAAGAGCGCTTTGTCTCCCATATATGGACTTTCCCCCTGCACCAACCTGTACCAACTTGTATTTTTCCATCTTGGGTAACGGTTTCGAGAATGTAACTGTATATATGTGATGTTCTGATAATGTGCCAGCAGTCTTCTTGGCGGACCTCGTGGGGTTAGGTCGCAAGGAGCTCCTCTGGCAGAGTTTGTTTGTTATAATAAACTATTGGACCTTCTGCACTGCCAACCGACTGATTATTGGTAATGGGAATGGGATTGGTTGTGAATATAACTCTAATTGGGAGGTGGTAAATCATTTTTCGGTACTTCAGTTGGCGATTCTGCCGGGACTCCGCGTTGGGGTCGTCCCTCTGTAATCAGAAGAGAAGCGGGACATTGAAAGGGGTGATCCTGATCGGGGGGGTTGACGAATAGACCAAAAAGAATTCGGGGTCTGCTCCGCTCTCCCAATCGCGAGACCCCCAGATGCTAGTGGCCCCACGCCGGAGTCCTTCAGGTGTAACCCGAGAACCAGCCACGTTGGCCTTAGCAGAAGTTGGCAGTGAAGAACGTACAATCTGACCTGCGGGCACCAGGTGAGTGTCTTGTCTCGTTTTGTGTTGGATAGCGTTTTTGCAATTTTGGACTTGGTACTTGACATTTGGTGACCTGTGGAAACTCTGAATAGGGGGTCTGATGGGGCAACATTGAAATTGCACGTGCAGATGCCTCTGGTTTGGTTTGTGTGGGATAACTAGAGATAGAGACTAGACGCCTTTGTGGGAATTGCGGTTCTCACTCGGCCGGACTGCTCTCGGGAACGCCGGCAGTTGAGATTGGGTAGCACTCGGACAGATCTGGAGCGGCGCTTGAAAAAGCAGGCTTAGCCAGCATAGTTCGGGAGGTGAACCATGAATACTGTCGGATGGCCTGTAGGTTGGTCAGTGGTTTAGAAACCTGTGTAGCTATCCCTAGGCAGTCTAAGGACAAGACTGTTACAAGAAGACGTTTTGCAGCTTTGAAGATTTGAAAAAGAGTTCTCCATAGGTGGGAGTCGACGGGCTCCACCTCTTGTTTGCAAAAGTCTGTGTTTTCGTTTTTACGTTTGCAAATATCTGTGTTTTCGTTTTCATGTCAAATTGAAAGTTTGTTTTGCAATTAAAAGAGTGACTTTAAATGAAAGCATGGCCATGTGTATGAGAGGTTTGTGATTAATGATCATTGATTCCTCTGTGTTATGAACAATAATCTTCGATTCTTTTTCAGCTCGAATTCGGTAGAGAAGGGCAATGCCGTGTTTTAGTAAATTATGCTTTGGCTGCGTTCACCGAGGGAGCACGAGGTTGGACGAAAGCCAGTCAGCCCCTCCAGAAGGAACACACAGCCATGAAATGTATTGCAAGCACGGTATCAGTCCCCTTCTTTTCAATACTTTGTGGCACAAGTACACAAAAGATAATGTGGAACTACAATGGCCAAAAACTGGGTCTTTTGACGAGAAAAAGATTCAGTATTTACAAGAGCGCCTCTTTGGTAAGCGCAGCAGACAGGCTATGTTTGACACGCTTAACAAATGGCAGAAAGAGGCAAAGAGGAGACGCATTTGGTCCGAGAAACTTCTAAAGATACAGCAAGGGCAAACTGTAACTCAGAAAGCCATTGCACATAACAAGAACAGGACAGAGAAAAATATTGAGTATGTGGATAGACAGTTTAGGTTGCAGGTGAATAAGAGCTATGTAACACGAAATTAGACCGAAGATGAGATAGAAGATCTGTTAGATAAAAGACCTCCCCCACCATCTGCTCCACAGCGCATATACCCTGGGGTACCCGTTCAAGTGGTGGCTGTGCCCCAAGCCTCCGCACCGGAGGAACGCTGGTCTCTCACCCTACAGGGGAATGTCAGTGCCCCATCTACCTCAGTGAGAGACCTGACCACCCTCGTCCCTGACCCTAGGCTTGCCCTGGAGTCACCCCGTACACTGTTAAGTTTCCCGAGTCCCGTATGGATGTCCCAATCAGCCAGCACAACACCCAGTACAACGCCCGGAGAATCGGGACAGACAACAAAAGGGGGACCGGGAGGTTTGGACGGTAAACAACTATTCACTAGATCATGTGTGGAATATGGCGAAAAGGAAGCATTAGCAATTCAGGCTCTCAAATGGATGCGGAACGATGTATATATTGTAGCCGTCATATGGAGTACCCTAAAAGATCTACAGCCGGTAATGCAGCAACACGTGTTGTTCCAAATGTCCAATTCTCTCATCGGAGCTTGGGAATTCAGCTTCGATAATGGGTGTGCCCCTCAGATACTATGTAACATTCGAGATTGGACCCATAAATTCAACATGGATCCACAAGACTTGTATAAGAATGTTGACACATTGGTTAAATATCGAGACAGGATGTTTTTAAAGAGTCCCATTTGGACTTCTCAACATCCCATGCGAGAAGTACACCCTATCTATCATCCCGAAATCCCCGAACTACGGGATAATTCCAAGCAGGTGATACGTGCTCAGGTGGATGCTCGGTTTCAGGAGCAATGGGTATACACTCCGTGGAAAAGAAGCGAAGTTCTTGCTCTGAAATCCCAACTACCTGACCCACGTAAGAATCTGACCGCCTACTATAAAGAACTGACCGAGGCAGCGGCCTCTGCCGTAATGACCCTGGCAGATGTCGAGTTATTCTTTGGGTTACTGGTTCCTGTCGATATATGGCGGCAGGTACACAACACTGATCACGCTGAACTAGGGGGGACCTGGGATGACTTGAAGGGTTGGGACCGAGAACGCAAACCAGTAGATAAGCCTAGGAATGAAATAACTTCTCTGCCGGCAAAAATAATAACATATACATATATGCACACCTTAATACCTCCGCGAAGAGTTGACTGGGATAAACTGACAGCTTGTAGGCAGAAAAAGGATGAAAGTGTTTCCGACTTCCTCACTACATTCGAAGGAGTCTTCATTGATTTTAGTGGGCAAGATTTGGCGACGGAGGGTGGAACTAGGTTGTTTGTAGGCGACCAGGCTCGTTGCGCTCCAAATCCGTATGGTTTTGGACGTTATCTTGGCTGATCGTGGCGGAGCATGCCGAGTGATTGGCAGCTCCTGCTGTGTATATATTCCAGACTCCGCCCCCACTGTTCATTTGACCATTCAAAAGCTGCATCGCATAGCGTACGAAATGCATACTGACAACGGGTCCTGGTCACTGTCCGGCTGCTTCTGGGGGCTCCTGTCCACCTGGGGATAGAAATTGTTGTTAATTTTGGGTGGAGCAGCCGGTGTTATTTTTACCTGTTGCGTCCTGATACAATGTGGTCCGGCTTGTAGCTCCTATTGCGCTTCCAGAGTGACGACTCTGTGCGTCCCTGCCCCAGTTCCCACCAAGATTCAGATGCTACAAAAGGAGATTCATGGCCATTGATGAGGAGGTTTTTAGAGATTAATGCCCGCCTTTGTATTTAGCTACACCACGCTAAAAGGAGGGTTTGAGGAACCGGAATTGATTTCCGGTTATGCGAAGCATATAATCGATGCTTTAGAATTAGCATGATGAACGCGGGTCTCTCACCCTACAGGGGAATGTCAGTGCCCCATCTACCTCAGTGAGAGACCTGGCCACCCTCGTCCCTGACCCTAGGCTTGCCCTGGAGTCACCCCGTACACTGTTAAGTTTCCCGAGTCCCGTATGGACGTCCCAATCAGCCAGCACAACACCCAGCACAACGCCCGGAGAATCGGGACAGACACCAAAAGGGGGACCGGGAGGTTTGGATGGTAAACGACTATTCACTAGATCATCTGTGGAATATGGCGGAAAGGAAGCATTAGCAATTCAGGCCGTCAAATGGATGTGGAACAATGTATATACTGTAGCCGACATATGGAGTACCCTAAAAGATCTACAGCCGGTAATGCAGCAATACGTGTTGTTCCAAATATCCAATTCCTTCATCGGAGCTTGGGAATTCAGCTTCGATAATGGGAGTGCCCCTCAGATACTATATAACATTCGAGATTGGACCCATAAATTCAACATGGATCCACAGGACGTGTATAAGAATGTAGACACATTGGTTAAATATCGAGACAGGATGTTTTTAAAGAGTCCCATTTGGACTTCTCAACATCCCATGCGAGAAGTACACCCTATCTATCATCCCGAAATCCCCGAACTACGGGATAATGCCCAGCAGGTGATACGGGCTCAGGTGGATGCTCGGTTTCAGGAGCAATGGGTATACACTCCGTGGAAAAGAAGCGAAGTTCTTGCTCTGAAATCCCAACTACCTGACCCCCGTAAGAATCAGACCGCCTACTATAAAGAACTGACCGAGGCAGCAGCCTCTGCCGTAATGACCCTGGCAGATGTCGAGTTATTCTTTGGGTTACTGGTTCCTGTCGATATATGGCGGCAGGTACACAACACTGATCACGCTGAACTAGGGGGGACCTGGGATGACTTGAAGGGTTGGGACCGAGATCGCAAACCAGGAGATAAGCCTAGGAATGAAATAACTTCTCTGCCGGCAAAAATAATAACATATATGCACACCTTAATACCTCCTTAAAAAGTTGACTGGGATAAACTGACAGCTTGTAGGCAGAAAAAGGATGAAAGGGTTTCCGATTTCTTCACTAGATTCAAAGGAGTCTTCATTGATTTTAGTGGGCAAGATTTGGCCATGGAGGGTGGAACTAGGTTGTGAACAGGTTTGTAACGAACTTGGCCCCGGAAATCTCTGCACGGTTACAGGCTGCAGAGAGTACCTGGACTACCTCCACCCCTTCCGTGATTTTGAGTATGGCTCAGTACTACGAGCATAGAGAGAACAAGAGCAAGGATGAAGTGGAGAAAAAGGCCAAAGACCTCAAAACTTGGATGCTGCTTCAGCAAGTTGTCCGAGGACAAGGAGGGGGGAGAGGGGCCAGGGGCCCTATGTCCAGAGGGGCGGGCGCAGGCCGAGGCACGGGCGGGGCTCCGACGGTAGGGTTAAACCAATGTTCATATTGTAGAGAGGAAGGACATTGGAAAGCGCAGTGTCCATCGTTGCTTGCCCAGAACGGTGCAGTCCGAGGGCGAGGACGAGGATGAGGCGGCCCCGATCGGAGTGATATGCGCAGAGAGGAAGGATCAGGCAGGTCTGAACGAAATCATTTCGATGGTCACCAAGGCAGGCAGTATTATCATGAGGATTACACATGTGAGGATCAGGATTCGTATGTCCACGCATAGGACAGCCAGGGACAGAGTAGGGGCCAAGTGTTGATCCCGGTCAATCAACAGGGACCCTATGTCAAAGGGGAAGTGATGGGGACATCCTAGAATTTCCTAATTGACACGAGAGCAATGAATAGTTCAGTTGCTCGATCATTGGTTCCAGAGGCGTCTCTGTCCGGGCAAAATAATGTTTCTGTGGGATTCTCAGGAGTCCCGGTTGTCAGTCCCATCTCAAAACCTCTCCCCTTCACGATCGGTCCCGCCACTGTTGACACACCTTTTCTGCTAACTTCACATTGTGGGGAGAATTTGCTGGGCTTAGATATGCTGAAAAAGTTGAATGCCACAATACATTGCTCCGCTGATGGGGTTTATTTAACGATACAACCCTACACTGACTGCATGAGACAATGTTTTGCTAAAAATGAACCTCTTCCCCCTGAGTTTGATGGCATTCCCGTAACCATATGGGCAACCGGAGATGCGGATGTGGGTAAGCTGGAAATTCCCCCGGTCCATATTACATTGAAAAGTGGCGCGAAATTACCACGCATCCCGCAGTATAAAATAGCACCAGCCGGTGAACGGGCTCTGCTGTCCATTATTCAAGATCCGTCTACGCCCGTCCGCGCCAAGCCCGCGCCCAGCGCCAGACCCCCTGGTCCCCGTACCACCCACCCCACCCGCACTACATACGATGCCTCCACCCTCTTAGCCCTAAACCCCAGCCGACTCCCCAACTGCGCCCAAGCCGCTCCTGGACACACCCATGGACCGTTCACATGCTACTCCTGCAAGTTCGACGGCACCAAGACCAACTCCTCATCCACGAACACAAAACAGAGATCTGACACCAACCACCTACAATGCATCCTGCTCAACACCCGCTCGGTCCACAGACACGCCATCGACCTTTGGAATCTACTAGACACCATCTCTCCGGACGTCGCCTTCCTAACAGAAACATGGATGAACACCTCCTCAGCTCCAGACACCACCATCGCCATCCCGGAAGGCTACAAGATCATCCGAAAAGACCGCACCAACTAAACAGGAGGAGGCATCGCTATCGTCCATAAGAATTCCATCCGCATCTCAACCAGCTCAGACATCAACCTCGCTAGCGCCGAGCACCTTCACTTCCAGATTCACACCGACCACAAGACCACACTCAGAGGCACCCTACTCTACAGACCACCAGGTCCCCGTGCACAATTCATTGAAGACATCACTGACTTCATTACCCCACACGCCCTCCCCTCCGAGGACTACATTCTACTGGGAGACCTCAATTTTCACCTAGATAATAGCAACGACAGCAACGCCACCACCCTCCTGGACAATCTCACCAACCTCGGACTCACACAACTTGTTAATACCCCCACTCACTACGCAGGTCACACACTCGACCCTATCTTCACCTCCAGCAAACATATCTCCTTCAGTCACACCACAGTTCTCCATTGGACGGACCACAGCTGCGTTCACTTTACCTACAAAAAGACCACAACCCACAACCATCCTCAACCCACTTTGCGAAGAAACTGGAACAAAATCACCATCGACCAGATCTCCTCATCACTTCTTCAAAACCCCCCTGCCCACTCTTCGAACGCCAACCAAGCAGCCACCAACATCACTCAATGGCTAACCAACAGCGCCGACAACCTAGCCCCTTTGAAAAAACGTCAAATCAAACTTGGCAGCAAAAACGCCCCCTGGTTCAACGATGACCTTAAGAAATCCAAGAAACTCTGTCGCTCCCTTGAGAAGGCCTGGAAAAAAGACCCAAACACCAGCACCAGGGACGCCTTCAAAAACGCCACCCGCATACACCACCAACTGATCCGGACCGCCAAGAAAGCCTCATTTAAAGACCGACTAGACAACAACGCCCACAACAGCAAGGAATTATTCAACATCATCAAAGAGTTTACAAACCCCACTGCCAACTCCAACGACATCACTCCCTCTCAAACACTTTGCGACTCCCTAGCTTCGTTCTTCCACGACAAAATCGCTGACATTCACAACAGCTTTGACAACCAACCCGGAGACCAACCCACCCAACCTTCTGCTGTACCTCCACCCCCCTTGAACATCCTTAACGACTGGAACCCAATCTCCACTGAGGACACCATCCGCCTGATGAATTCCATCCATTCAGGATCCCCCACAGACCCATGCCCTCACCACATCTTCAACAAAGCAGATTCCATCATAGCACCACACCTCCGAGACGTCATCAACTGCTCCCTCAACTCCGCCACCTTCCCGGAAAGCTGGAAACACGCCGAACTCAGCGCCCTTCTGAAAAAACTCACAGCAGACCCCACCGAACTCAAAAACTACCGCCCCATCTCGCTCCTACCATTCCCGGCCAAAGTCATCGAGAAAGCTGTCAACAACCAGCTCGCCGCCTTCCTCGAAACCAACAAATCCCTCGACTCCTCACAGTCCGGCTTCCGAACCAAACACAGCACTGAGACCGCACTCATCGCTGCAACAGACGACATTCGGACTCTACTGGACAATGGAGACACAGTCGCCCTCATCCTCCTCGACCTCTCCGCAGCCTTCGACACAGTCTGTCATTGCACCCTATTACAATGCCTCAGAAACATCGGTATCCAAGGAAAAGCACTGGAATGGATCACCTCGTTCCTCACAGGAAGAACTCAGAGAGTTCGCCTCCCACCATTTAAGTCAGAAGCCACTGAAGTCATTTGTGGCGTGCCACAAGGATCTTCACTCAGCCCCACCCTCTTCAACGTTTACATGAGCCCCCTTGCACCCATCGCTCGACAACACAACCTCAACATCATCTCCTACGCTGATGACACCCAACTGATCCTCTCACTCACCAAAGACCCTAACACCGCCAAAACCAATCTACATGAAGGAATGAAAGAAGTAGCCGAGTGGATGAAGCACAGCCGCCTGAAACTGAATTCAGACAAAACAGAAGTCCTTATCTTAGGTACCTCCCCCTCTGCCTGGGACGAATCTTGGTGGCCAGAGGCCCTTGGGAAAGCACCCATCCCGACGGACCATGCACGGAACCTAGGCGTCATCCTGGACTCCTCACTCTGGATGACTAGACAAGTCAACGCCATTTCATCATCTTGCTTCAACATTCTTCGCATGCTCAAAAAACATTTCGCTGGATCCCCACCAAAACTAGAAAAACGGTCACCCACGCACTGGTTACAAGCCGCCTGGACTACGGAAACACCCTATACGCCGGTACCACCGCAAAACTTCAGAAAAAACTCCAACGCATCCGGAATGCATCAGCCAGACTCATCCTAGACATCCCGCGTAAAGACCACATTTCTGGTCACCTGAAAGACTCCACTGGCTCCCCGTCAATAAGAGGATAACATTCCGCCTCCTTACCCACGCACACAAAGCACTTTACGAACTTGGACCAGAATGCCTCAACACACGACTCTCCTTCTACACCCCCTCCCGCCAACTTCGATCTTCCAACCAAGCCCTTGCTGCTGTACCTCGCATCAACAAAACCACCATGGGGGGAAGATCCTTCTCCTACCTAGCGGCTAAAACCTGGAACACACTTCCCACTCACCTTCGCCTCACTCAGAACCACCTAGCATTCAGAAAGCAACTTAAAACCTGGATATTCGACAAGTAACTCCCCACCCTTCTCCAAGCACCTAGAGACCCTCTGGGTATGTAGCGCGCTATACAAATTACTTGACTTGACTTGACTTGACCTGAAAAATGCCTTATTCAGCATCCCTATCCATCCCGATAGCAGACAGATTTTCGGATTCTCGTTATCTGGCCGATGCTTCCGCTTCTGTCGCGCACCTCAAGGCTATACTGAAAGTCCGATCATATATAGCCAAGTCCTTAAGGCTCTGTTGGACGACCTGGACTTGCCGGAAGGCAACGTACTGTTGCAATATGTGGATGACCTGCTAATTGCTTCAGACACAGAGAAAGGCTGCAAGGCTGCAACTGTTAAATTGCTAAACCATTTGGCTGCAAAAGGGAATAAGGTGTCCTTGTCTAAATTCCAATACTGTCGACAAGAGGTAACCTACCTAGGTCCTCTACTGTCGAAGGAGGGTAGGCGACTAACCCCTGAGTGTATTACTACCATTTCTAATATGTCTGTTCCTTGCACGCAGCGCGAAGTTCGTGTTTTTCTTGGCATCACTTCTTACTGTCGCCAATGGATACCTAACTTTTCATTGCTTGCTAAACCTCTGTTGCATCTGACTACTAAGGACGTGCATGAACCCCTTCCCTGGACGGATGAATATCAGCACTCTTTTAATTCTTTAAAAACTGCTTTATGTTCTGCTCCTGTCTTGGGCACTCCTGACTACCGTAAACCTGTGTACTATACGTGCATGAGGTCAACGGTTGCTCACTCTCAGTGTTAATGCAGGAATTTGGTGGTAAGCAAAGACCTTGCGCTTATTTGTCAGCCACATTGGATATTGTCGCCAGAGCTCTTCCTAGCTGTCTGAGGGCCACAGCAGCTGTTGCGGTGGCCATCCGGCAGTCGGAAGGACTCGTTCTAAATTCTAATCTGACAGTGATGGTGCCGCATGCTGTGGACACATTGCTAAATAAAACAAAAACACAGCATCTCACAAGTGCACGCCTCACTGGGTATGAATTGACATTGTTTGCACCACACATCACGATCACACGATGTGCAAAACTAAATCCAGCTACACTGTTACCACTCCCTCCGAGTGAAACTACCAATGATACACATGATTGCATTTACCGTACCGAGGAAGAAACCAAAGGAAGAATTGACCTTACCAACATTCCTCTATCTGACCCTCAGGGGGAATTATATGTGGACGGGTCCTGTTTTAAATTAGCAGATGGAACAACAACAGCTGCGTATGCAATTACCACTTTGAAGACAGTAGTTGAAACATTTCGAGTACCCCACCGGTCAGCCCAAGCTGCTGAACTAGTGGCTTTACTATGAGCCAGTGAATTGAGTGAAGGACTCAAAGTTAACATCTATAGAGACAGCCAATACGCCTTCGGCGTGGCCCATAGTTTTGGGCGGCTGTGGAGGGAGCGGGGTTTCCTTACTTCCCATGGGCAGAAAATACAGAACGGCCCCCTGGTATTACGGTTGTTAGATGCCCTCACTCTGCCCAAGAAATTAGCGATCATCAAATGCAGTGCACACAAGGCAATAGTGGACGAAGTGGGGGAAGGAAATGCTTTTGCAGATCAGGTGGCCAAACAGACAGCTCAATCCCCAATGTCAGCTATGTTCGTGACGTCCTCCGCAAGATGGGTGGAGGAATCTGACTTGTTTGATAATACTATGGAAGGTGTGAGAGAATTACAAAAGGAAGCCACCCCCGCAGAATTAGAGAAAAGGAAGTTGGGAGACTGAACGAAAACAATTGTTGGGTTGATCTGACAGAAAAACAGAGGTGGTTACTGCCCAATGCATTAGTACAGGCTATTGTGAATATGGCTCACGGCCCTGCCCACGTAGGAGCAAAAGGTATTTGCGGGCTCCTGGACCCAGTATGGAACAACCCTAATATACAAAGGACGGCTGTCCGGTTAGTCCAATACTGCATGGTCTGTTTGCAACACAACCCGGGGAAGGGAGAAAATGTCCTGAGTGGGAACTTTGCACCTCCAACGCTGCCTTTTGAAGTACTCCAGATGGATTACATCCACATGGAGCGTGTTAATAATTTAAAGTACGTTCTGGTGGTAGTTTTTGCTTTTAGCAAATGGGTTGAGGCCTACCCTACCAAGGAGAATACTGCTCTGGCCACAGCAAAGGCCCTTCTCAAGGAGTTTGTGCCACGATTCGGTTTGCCCCGCTTGATCTGGTTAGACAATGGGGGGCACTTCCATGGGGTTCTTGTTAAGCATATTTGTGATGGTTTCCAAATAAAGCAGAAATTTCACGCAGCCCGACACCCACAATCAGCAGGGCTTGTGGAAAAATACAATGGGATTTTAAAGCTCAAGATGGCCAAGATTCAGGAAAGCACAGGGTTGAAATAGCCTGAAACCTTGCCCTTGGCCCTCATGTCACTGCGGGTTACCCCACATTCTCGTTCCGGCCTTTCTCCTTATGAGATCACATTCGGCCGGCCCGCTAAAATATGGGGGGTGCCTAGGCCACGATCCTTTTCTGATATAGAATATCCTATGTTGATTGATTATCTGTATGCCCTGACTAAAGATCTCCGTTCTATTCATCAGCAGGTAGCATCTGTACTGCAGCCTCTGCCAGAGGGCCCCGGACATGGACTACAACCCGGCCAGTGGGTTTTAGCAAAGAAGTTTGAACGAGACACCAGCCTGGCTCCAAGGTGGTCCGAGCCACGACAGATCCTACTTGCCACCGGAACGGCTGTCAAAGTGGATGGGAGGAAACATTGGATACATGTTTCCCATCTGAAAAAGCTGCCGCTTCCACTTCCGAAGGATCAGCGACGCCCAGGGGGAATTCTGACACAGGAAACTGAGAGAGCTGCTGCATTCATACCCTTCTCCGACGCCTGCGAGATTGAAAAAAAGGCAAGAGGAGGGAGTGACGAGATCAGGTGAACTGGTCTCTGCTGAATCTGCAATTGCTTTGAATCCTGTTTTGAGTACCCCGGCAAGCTAAAGTTCTAATGAGGGAGAGATACCTGCAGTGCTATTTTCTGATCAGGAAGTTCCGGGTCATGTGCGATACAACCTGCGGCCGAGAAAACACCACGGTTCCTCAGACCCCATCACTAGGAGATAAGGAAAGACTCGATTGAATAGATAGGGTTTTCTAGTTTGCCGGTCTGAGGTACTGAGCGAGACACTGGACTGAACCTGTTGAGAGCTGGAACTTTGATCACTGTGCTCTGTTCAGAAAGAAACACTATCTTCTGTGAACGGCCAGGTTGTACAAAGGGATCACTCTTTGTTTTCTTGAGATGAACGATAGGAGTCTACCAGTGAGACTCTGACGGACACAGGGAGAAGAACCCTCTGGCAGAACGGACTGCTAGGCCCGAGTTTATTTATGAGCTTTTAGCTAGGAATGTACCCTTTTGGTCGTATTGTACTTGAAGAAGAATTTCCCATTGCACCTCGATACGTACCGTTCTATGAACCAATGTTTTCAACCTGGACCACGAGGGTCAAGGTAGCCTTTATGTTGGGTATAACTGTTATAATAGCTATTTTCATGGGCTTATTCGTATATCTAGAGCATAAATACCCTTTGCAAATATTTTTACCCTCTACTGTTGCACCACCTGAGCATTTGATGTTCACCCTAGCACCCCACAAAGAACGACATCGCCAGACCTATGCCAAAAATGTATTTGTCGAAATGCTTCATCAGACGCACAGTGCTACCAACACTCCTGACTGCTGGGTTTGTTGGCTTCTGCCTTCTGTTGTGCACTATCACGATCTGTTCCTCTCACTACCTCTGTCCTATCTAGGGAGCTGTGAAGCATGGTTCAAACTGTTTTCCACCATGTACAATCATTATATAGAAAATCACAGACATTACAATGCGAAAGATTAGGATATGATTTTAGCATATATCGAGGAACATCAGGGATTTGATCCACAAGGTAACGGGGGCGGGGATCGTTAGACCCTCAGGCGTGTATGAATAGGTACATGGAGGTTAGGAACAGTACCTGGCTGCAGGATGAACTCTATGATTTTAACTATTTTAATGCTTCCCAATATTTTCAGCTTTTTGTTGAACGAAATGTTACAAGCGACCGCATTGTACCCATTCCTATTTTAAATACTTCCTCCGATTTCTGTGTACGGGGGATGGGGCATGTACAGGTTGGTGACAGTATTTGCAATTATACCTATCGTATGAAGATACCTAGTAGTCCACCATTGTTAACGCCACCCAATGTGTATTTTATATGTGGGGAAATGCTTACACTTGGTTACCACGTGGTTGGGCTGGGCACTGCTATCTGTCCTTCCTGTACCCGCCTGTATACCTAGCACCGTCTGACTATCACAGAACACACCAGCTACACCCAGCGAGCGCAGTACCCAATAGGCAACGTAGACAGCTCATGTTTGCAAGAAAAATGGGGGTATCCCCGACTATGGTTCCTAATTCGGGATAAACCAATCAGTTGAAGAAACAATAAATTAGGAACAAGTTAAATTGTGGACTAGGACTGACATCAGACAGTAATAAGTGTATCTAAACAAAAGATGTTGGTACAAAAATATGTGTTCTTTATTGTTTAAAAAGCAATCATTTTTAGCTGCTAGATATATATATGTGATGAACTATCTACATATATGACATGCTATACATTCCAGTTCATAAATGTTTGCATTACATTACAGCGGTTGTAGATCCAACTGAACATTTTAATCTAAAACATGGCTAAAGGTTACAGGTTGCTACGCGCGTTTCGGCTGTGAGCCTTCATCAGGAAGCCATGAGTATTCCAAGAAGATATATACAGAAAAATATATACATAAAAATACATATCAGTGTCAGTCTATACATATCAGTGTCAGTCTATTGTCCTAAACGAATACATTCAACAAAAAAAGCCCTTAACGGTGTCTAATTATAAACAATATTTACAGATTTTTAGTCAAAGCAAGTGGGACACAAAACTGCCTCACTTTCCTTATCTACATATATACAAATATACAAATCCTGCAACTTAGTGCGCATCCTAACTAGCTATTTACATGAACTGATACTTGTTCTAAGATCTATGTGTTCCATCGGGGAAGGGGGGAGGGAAAAGGGGGGGGGTTTATTGTAGAGGAGGGGGGAAGTGGGTGGTGGAAAGGGGGGGGTTGATTGTAGAGGGGGGAGGGGGTGGTGGAAGGAAAAAAGCGGGGGTTTGTGGGGGGGGAAGGGAAAGGGGGGAGAGAAGGGTATGTTTTGAAGGGGGGGAGAGTAAGAGTGTGTAATGGTGGTTATATTAGGTACCTGATTGGAAGTTGATGGTATCGAGGGCGGCCTTAAAGTGATATATCGTTGCGGAGCAATAATGGCTGCAGGGAGAGATATCATGGGTTCCAATTAGAACAAACTATTGGATCGAGGTTTCTAAACCCAAGAGGTGCAATTTAGTGATAGTATTAAAGAGATCTAAGTACCTTATATGTAGAAGTTTAATGCCGCCGGGTCCATTAATATGGATGTTGCCAGCGTGGTAGACTTTAAGACAATGCTAAGGATGAAACAAGGAAAGGAAAGGAAATGGTTTTAGGAAAAAGGGTGCTTCAAATATGTTTAATCTCAAAGATGAAGTACACTAATGGAGCGGATACCTGTACACTGAATTCTTGACGTATTCCAATGTTGGGGTCTGTAAAGTAGATGGGCAATCTACGAGAATAACAGGCGGAAAAACTTCTGTAGCCGAATTATCTGCAGATGAAGTGAAAGTATATATAAAGAAAGCGTTAGAGGGCAGGTTGCTGGGAAGTGATGAAAAAACTGCCTATACATGTAGACACTGATGTAGTGTGGATTAAGTGGCCTAAGCGGTAACAAAAGCCATGGATAATACCTGTGTAGGCGATCTGTCCGGAGGTGCTATTGGGGGGTCTGTGGATAAGGAGCTGTAATCGCCACAATGTTTTTGAGTCGGGATTCCGAGATGAGGTTATCTGAAAAGCCGAGAGAATATATAGACAAACATAAGATCGACATACTCGAAAGAAGCCCGGAGTGGGCAGTTAAGCTCTATGATATCGGGGTCGGAGTAGGTGAGGGTGAATCGGTACCTGAATGCGGAATCCTGCGAGCAATCCTATGGTAGGGTCATCTGGCGCCTTGATAGTGTGTCCAGGTCGGGCGAGAACGCCGAGTAAATGGGCAGCGTATTTATCTTCATATTGCGCGCGCAATGCAGCTAATTACGGAGGTGGAGTCCCGCTACTGAATGGCCGAAAGAGAGGAGGGACAAGGTTGGATCTACTGGATGATCCTGCGTCCGGTGTCGGACATCTTGGAACTGGTGGATAGAGTTCCAAGCTGAATGTTTGCACTCCTACTAGGTAGGGATAAATCCAATGGGGTGAAGTAATGTGACCTAAAGTTCGGAGGTATCATTATTTTACATGACAACAGATGCATTATCCGGAAAGGTGATTAATTTAGATAATGATGAAATAGTAAATAAAATAAAAGGGAACCTAATGATGGCAAAGGTACGGTGGTATGGAAAACTGAGGGATGAAAAGGAGAATGAAGGGTAAGTGATGGGTGAATAATGTTGGAGATGGAAAATTACTTAAATATGTGGATATGCAGTTTAGGGAATAGCGGCCGAAGAAAAATGGTGGAAAAGGATGAACTATGAATGATGGGGAAATAATTTAGCCGTAGTTATATTTGAGGACCTGATCCGAGGGTATTTCATTATTCAATCCTTTGGTATACGTATCCAAAGTGAAAATCCAGTACACTTCTCTGCATTTGCGTACTTGTGTACTGAGTGTCCCTGATGATTTATGGATTTTCTCCAAAATGTACCAGCGCATATCGTTTGGACTATGCTTTGCCTCAATGTAGTGTTTGACTAGAGGGGCTTGCTTTTTGTTCGTTCGAATAGCTGGTCTATGCTCAGACAGACGGGTAGACATCATGCTGGCTGTTTCGCCTACGTATCCCATACCCCAAGGACATAGCAATAAATAGATCACATTTGTGGTTTTGCAATTCATTAGGGTTTGGGATCGCAGGGATTTATTGTTGAACATCCATTCTTTGGTCTCTATAGCAGAGTCACAAGCAGTGCATGAGAGGCATTTGAAATTGCCCACCACCGGGGTCATACCAGTGAGAGATCTTTGGGTGGGGGCATTGCTTTTTGGTTCCATTCTGGATCGTACAACTAAGTCTTTGAGGTTTTTGTTTTTTCTATAGGCAAAGACTGGTTTTGAAAGCTGGTCATCCTTGGATTTGGTAGCATTCAGAATATGCCAGTTAGCAAAGACTATCTGTTGGAGTTTTGCATTCATAGTTGAATGTCTTGTCACAAAGACTAGTTTGGGGTTGGGTTCTTTGATGAGTGGTGTTAATAAATGCTGCCTATCAAAGAACCTGGCTCTTTTGTAGGAGTCAAGGACTAGTCTTTTGGGGTATCCTCGAGATATGAATTTACTTTTCATCTTGGCTGCTCTTTTATCGAAATCTGTTAATGAAGAACAGTTCCTTCGGACTCGGAGGAATTGGCCGAAGGGGATACTTGATTTTTAGTTGTAGGATTTGTATATTTGTATATATGTAGATAAGGAAAGTGAGGCAGTTTTGTGTCCCACTTGCTTTGACTAAAAATCTGTAAATATTGTTTATAATTAGACAGCGTTAAGGGATTTTTTTGTTGAATGTATTCGTTTAGGACAATAGACTGACACTGATATGTATAGACTGACACTGATATGTATTCTTATGTATATATTTTTCTGTATAGGTCTTCTTGGAATACTCATGGTTTCCTGATGAAGGCTCACAGCCGAAACGCGCGTAGCAACCTGTAACCTTTAGCCATGTTTTAGATTAAAATGTTCAGTTGGATCTACAACCGCTGTAATGTAATGCAAACATTTATGAACTGGAATGTATAGCATGTCATATATGTAGATAGTTCATCAGATATATATATCTAGCAGCTAAAAATTATTGCTTTTTAAACAATAAAGAACACATATTTTTGTACCAACATCTTTTGTTTAGATACACTTATTACTGTCTGATGTCAGTCCTAGTCCACAATTTAACTTGTTCCGAATTTATTGTTTCTTCAACCAACGTAGACAGCTCATCACAACAGAAGTTGATCAGACTGACACCTCCTTGCAGCAGTTCACGGATTTTACCAAAGGTTTGGTCCCATTCTGGGGACCTATATTTAATAGCAGAGAAATAAGAAGGTTGTCCAGAATAGTAGAAAATGTCATTAACATCACTACTGATATCTTGGCCAATCTTACGGTTGAGCTTCAGGCGACCAGGCTCGTTGCGCTCCAAATCCGTATGGTTTTGGACGTTATCTTGGCTGATCGAGGCGGAGCATGCCGAGTGATTGGCAGCTCCTGCTGTGTATATATTCCAGACTCTGCCCCCACTGTTCATTTGGCCATTCAAAAGCTGCATCGCATAGCGTCCGAAATGCATACTGACAACGGGTCCTGGTCACTGTCCGACTGGTTCTGGGGGCTCCTTTCCACCTGGGGATGGAAATTTTTGTTAATTTTGGGTGGAGCAGCCGGTGTTATTTTTACCTGTTGCGTCCTGATACAATGTGGTCCGGCTTGTAGCTCCTATTGCGCTTCCAGAGTGACGACTCTGTGCGTCCCTGTCCCAGTTCCCACCAAGATTCAGATGCTACAACAGGAGATTCATGAATTAATGGCCATTGATGAGGAGGTTTTCAGAGATTAATGCCCGCCTTTGTATTTAGCTACACCACGCTAAAAGGAGGGTTTGAGGAACCGGAATTGATTTCCGGTTATGCGAAGCATATAATCGATGCTTTAGAATTAGCATGATGTATCTAAATTACTTACCACAAATACGCAAACACTAGCATGAACCCGAATTGCAGTAATTCAGATTTCTAACCTACACCGCTTTGCACGTTTTACACTTGCTTGACTTGACCGACGCCATTTTGTGGCCTCGCTCGGCGCCATACATTAACAGACCCCATTCATTTCTTGCGCCGAAGTCGTTCTCCTGAGAAATAGCCCAACTGTTGCAATACTGCTGTTTCAGCTCGTTAGGCCTGTCAAGGTTATAGGTAGCAGGAGGAGGCCTGATAGGCACATTCCGGGAGGGGTGCGGGCGGACTGTCTCGGAGTTAGCAGAAGGGAGTCACCCGTACGACCTTGCTAATCTAGGATGAGCTAAACCAAGAGCGCTTTGTCTCCCATATATGGACTTTCCCCCTGCACCAACCTGTACCAACTTGTATTTTTCCATCTTGGGTAACGGTTTCGAGAATGTAACTGTATATATGTGATGTTCTGATAATGTGCCAGCAGTCTTCTTGGCGGACCTCGTGGGGTTAGGTCGCAAGGAGCTCCTCTGGCAGACTTTGTTTGTTATAATAAATGATTGGACCTTCTGCACTGCCAACCGACTGAGTATTGGTAATGGGAATGGGATTGGTTGTGAATATAACTCTAATTGGGAGGTGGTAAATAATTTTTGGGGACTTCAGTTGCCGATTCCGCCGGGACTCCGCGTTGGGGTCGTCCCTCTGTAATCAGAAGAGAAGCGAGAGATTGAAAGGGGTAATCTTGATCCGGGGGGGTTGACGAATAGACCAAAAAGAATTTGGGGTCTGCTCCGCTCTCCCGAGCGCGAGACCCCCAGCTGCTAGTGGCCCCACGCCGGAGTCCTTCGGGTGTAACCCGAGAACCAGCCATGTTGGCCTTAGCAGAAGTTGGCAGTGAAGAACGTACAATCTGACCTGCGTGCACCAGGTGAGTGTCTTTTCTCATTTTGTGTTGGATAGCGTTTTTGCAATTTTGGACTTGGTACGTGGCATTTAGTGACCTGTGGTCACGGAGAAACTCTGAATAGGGGGTCTGATGGGGCAACATTGAAATTGCACGTGCAGATGCCTCTGGTTTGGTTTGTGTGGGATAACTAGAGATAGAGACTAGACGCCTTTGTGGGAATTGCGGTTCTCATTTGGCCGGACTGCTCTCTGGAATGCCGGCAGTTGAGATTGGGTAGCACTCGGACAGATCTGGAGCGGTGCTTGAAAAAAGCAGGCTTAGCCAGAATAGTTTGGGAGGTGAACCATGAATACTGTCGGATGGCCTGTAGGTTGGTCTGTGGTTTAGAAACCTGTGTAGCTATCTCTAGGCAGTCTAAGGACAAGACTGTTACAAGAAGACGTTTTGCAGCTTTGAAGATTTGAAAAAGAGTTCTCCATAGGTGGGAGTCGACGGGCTCCACCTCTTGTTTGCAAAAGTCTGTGTTTTCGTTTTTACGTTTGCAAATATCTGTGTTTTCGTTTTCATGTCAAATTGAAAGTTTGTTTTGCAATTAAAAGAGTGACTTTGAATGAAAACATGGCCATGTGTATGAGAGGTTTGTGATTAATGATCATTGATTCTTCTGTGTTATGAACAATAATCTTCGATTCTTTTTCAGCTCGATTTCGGTAGAGAAGGGCAATGCCGTGATTTAGTAAATTATGCTTTGGCTGCGTTCACCGAGGGAGCATGAGGTTGGACGAAAGCCAGCCAGCCCCTCCGGAAGGAACACCCAGCCATGATATGTATTGCAAGCACGGTATCGGTCCCCTTCTTTTCAATACTTTGTGGCACAAGTACACAAAAGATAATGTGGAACTACAATGGCCAAAAACTGGGTCTTTTGACCAGAAAAAGATTCAGTATTTACAAGAGCGCCTCTTTGCTAAGCGCAGCAGACAGGCTATGTTTGACACGCTTAACAAATGGCAGAAAGAGGCAAAGAGGAGACGCATTCGGTCCGAGAAACTTCTAAAGATACAGCAAGGGCAAACTGTAACTCAGAAAGCCATTGCACATGACAAGAACAGGACAGAGAAAAATATTGAGTATGCGGATAGACAGTTTAGGTTGCAGGTGGATAAGAGCTATGTAACACGAAATGAGACTGAAGATGAGATAGAAGATCTGTTAGATAAAAGACCTCCCCCACCATATGCTCCACAGCGCATATACCCTGCGGTAACCGTTCAAGTGGTGGCTGCGCCCCAAGCCTCCGCACCGGAGGAACGCTGGTCTCTCACCCTACAGGGGAATGTCAGTGCCCCATCTACCTCAGTGAGAGACCTGACCACCCTCGTCCCTGACCCTAGGCTTGCCCTGGAGTCACCCCGTACACTGTTAAGTTTCCCGAGTCCCGTATGGATGTCCCAATCAGCCAGCACAACACCCAGTACAACGCCCGGAGAATCGGGACAGACAACAAAAGGGGGACCGGGAGGTTTGGACGGTAAACAACTATTCACTAGATCATGTGTGGAATATGGCGAAAAGGAAGCATTAGCAATTCAGGCTCTCAAATGGATGCGGAACGATGTATATATTGTAGCCGTCATATGGAGTACCCTAAAAGATCTACAGCCGGTAATGCAGCAACACGTGTTGTTCCAAATGTCCAATTCTCTCATCGGAGCTTGGGAATTCAGCTTCGATAATGGGTGTGCCCCTCAGATACTATGTAACATTCGAGATTGGACCCATAAATTCAACATGGATCCACAAGACTTGTATAAGAATGTTGACACATTGGTTAAATATCGAGACAGGATGTTTTTAAAGAGTCCCATTTGGACTTCTCAACATCCCATGCGAGAAGTACACCCTATCTATCATCCCGAAATCCCCGAACTACGGGATAATTCCAAGCAGGTGATACGTGCTCAGGTGGATGCTCGGTTTCAGGAGCAATGGGTATACACTCCGTGGAAAAGAAGCGAAGTTCTTGCTCTGAAATCCCAACTACCTGACCCACGTAAGAATCTGACCGCCTACTATAAAGAACTGACCGAGGCAGCGGCCTCTGCCGTAATGACCCTGGCAGATGTCGAGTTATTCTTTGGGTTACTGGTTCCTGTCGATATATGGCGGCAGGTACACAACACTGATCACGCTGAACTAGGGGGGACCTGGGATGACTTGAAGGGTTGGGACCGAGAACGCAAACCAGTAGATAAGCCTAGGAATGAAATAACTTCTCTGCCGGCAAAAATAATAACATATACATATATGCACACCTTAATACCTCCGCGAAGAGTTGACTGGGATAAACTGACAGCTTGTAGGCAGAAAAAGGATGAAAGTGTTTCCGACTTCCTCACTACATTCGAAGGAGTCTTCATTGATTTTAGTGGGCAAGATTTGGCGACGGAGGGTGGAACTAGGTTGTTTGTAGGCGACCAGGCTCGTTGCGCTCCAAATCCGTATGGTTTTGGACGTTATCTTGGCTGATCGTGGCGGAGCATGCCGAGTGATTGGCAGCTCCTGCTGTGTATATATTCCAGACTCCGCCCCCACTGTTCATTTGACCATTCAAAAGCTGCATCGCATAGCGTACGAAATGCATACTGACAACGGGTCCTGGTCACTGTCCGGCTGCTTCTGGGGGCTCCTGTCCACCTGGGGATAGAAATTGTTGTTAATTTTGGGTGGAGCAGCCGGTGTTATTTTTACCTGTTGCGTCCTGATACAATGTGGTCCGGCTTGTAGCTCCTATTGCGCTTCCAGAGTGACGACTCTGTGCGTCCCTGCCCCAGTTCCCACCAAGATTCAGATGCTACAAAAGGAGATTCATGAATTAATGGCCATTGATGAGGAGGTTTTTAGAGATTAATGCCCGCCTTTGTATTTAGCTACACCACGCTAAAAGGAGGGTTTGAGGAACCGGAATTGATTTCCGGTTATGCGAAGCATATAATCGATGCTTTAGAATTAGCATGATGTATCTAAATTACTTAACACAAATACGCAAACACTAGCATGAACCCGAATTGCAGTAATTCAGATTTCTAACCTACACCGCTTTGCACGTTTTACACTTGCTTGACTTGACCGACGCCATTTTGTGGCCTCGCTCGACGCCCTACATTAACAGACCCCATTCATTTCTTGCACCAAATTTTCACCAAGCACACACACACCACCAGTCATTATTGCACACTTTCACGGGCACACACACCACCAGCTGTCAGTGCATGCTTTCACCAAGCACACACACACCACCAGTCATCAATGCACGCTTTCACAGGGCACACACACCACCAGCCGTCAGTGCACGCTTTCACATGGCACAAACACCACCAGCCTTCAGTGCAGGCTTCCACCAGGCACACAAACCACCAGGCGTCAGTGCAGGCTTCCACCAGGCACACACACCACCAGCCATCAGTGCACGCTTTCACCAGGCACAAATACCACCAGCCATTAGTGCATGCTTTCACCAGGCACAGGAGAAGTGTGGCTCAATGATTAGAGCAGCAGACCCTGATGCAGAGGTCTAGCTCGGGACTAGGGTTCAATTCCCCGCCTCGGCGAGTCTTGGGCTCAAAATTCCACGGACCTGATAATTCTCGCCTCAGTGCCTATTCAAATGATGGAGTCCCACTCTGCAACTCTGGGCAATAGCTTGCTTAATCTCCACAACGGCCCCCACAACGCTAAGGATGCCTGGCCTCCACCTTGGGGGTGCCCAGGAGTGGACGCCTCACAGGGAAAGCCAGGATGGGTTCCACAGCAGTATTCGTACAAGCGCCTTGAGACCCTTGCAGGTGAGTAGTGCGCTATACAAGTATCAATTTACATTTACATTTACACACACACCACCAGCCATTGGTGCACACTTTCACCGGGCACACACACCACCAGCCATCAGTGCAGGTTTTCACTGGGCACACACACCACCAGTGATCAGTGCACGCTTGCACCAGGCACACCCACCACCAGCCGTCAGTGCATGCTTCCACCAGGAACACCCACCACCAGCCGTCAGTGCATGATTCCACCAGGCACACATACCACCAGCCGTCAGTGCATGCTTCCACCAGGCAGACACACCACCAGCTGTCAGTGCACGCTTCCACCAGGCACACAAAACACCAGCCATCAGTGCACGCTTCCACCAGGCATATACACCACCAGCCATCAGTGCACACTTTCACCAGGCACACACATTACCAGCCATCACACATTACCAGCCAACGGTGCGCGCTTCCACAAGGCACACACCACCAGCCGTTGGTGCACGCTTTCACCGGGCACACGCACCACCTACCCTCAGTGCACGCTTTCACCAGGCACACACCACCATCCGTCAGGGCAGGCTTCCGTCAGTGCACACTTCCACCAGGCACACACACCACTAGCCATCAGTGCATGCTTCCACCAGGCACACACACCACTAGCTGTCAGTACACTCTTCCACCGGGCACACACACCACCAGCCATCAGTGCATGCTTCCACCAGGCACACACACCACCAGCCATCAGTGCATGCTTTCACCAGACACACACACCACCGGCCATCAGTGCACGCTTTCACCTGGCACACACACCACCAGCCGTCAGTTCACACTTCCACCAGGCACACACTCCACCAGCCATCAATGTAGGCTTTCAACAGGCACACACACCACCAGCCGTCAGGGCAGGATTCCACCAGGTACACATACCACCAGCCATCAGTGCACCCTTTCACCGGGCACAGACACCACCAGCCATCAGTTCATGCTTTCACCTGGTACACACACCACCAGCCATCAGTGCACGCTTTCATCAGGCACACACACACCACCAGCCATTGGTGCATGCTTCCACCAGGCACACACACCACCAGCTGTCAGTGCACACTACCACCAGGCACACACCACCAGCAGCCGTCAGTGCACGCTTTCACCGGGCACACACACCACCAGCCATCAGTGGAGGCTTTCACCAGACACACACACACCACCAGCTGTCGGTGCACGCTTTCAGCAGGTACACACACCACCAGCCAACAGTGCACGCTTCCACCAGGCACACACACCACCAGCCGTCGGTGCACGCTTCCACCAGGCACACACACCACTAGCCCTCAGTGCAGGCTTTCACCAGGCAGACACACCACCAGCCGTCTGTGCACGCTTCCACCAGTCACACACACCACCAGCCGTCGGTGCATGCTTCCACCAGGCACACACACCACTAGCCATCAGTGCAGGGTTTCACCGGGCAGACACACCACCAGCCGTCTGTACATGCTTCCACCAGGCACACACACCACCAGCCATCAGTGTACACTTCCACCACGTATACACCACCAGCTGTCAGTGCACGCTTTCACCAGGCACACACACCACCAGCCGTCAGTATACGCTTTCGCCAGGCACACACACCATCAGCCATCAGTGCACGCTTCCACCAGGCACACACACCACCAGCCGCCGGTGCACAATTCCACCAGGCACACAAACCACCAGCAATAACTGCACGCTTTCGCCAGGTACACACACATCACCAGCCATTGGTGCATGCTTCCACCAGGCACACACAACACCAGCCTTCAACGCATGCTTCCACCAGGCACACACACCACCAGACGTCAGTACACGCTACCACCAGGCACACACACCACTAGCCATCAGTGCAGGCTTTCACCGGGCACACACATAACCAGCCGTCAGTGCTCAGTTCCGCCAGGCACACACCACCAGCAGCAGTCAGTGCACACTTTAACTGGGCACACATACCACCAGCCATCAGTGTATGCTTTCACCAGGCAAACACACACAACCAGCTGTTGGTGCACGCTTTTACTGGGAACACACACCACCAGCCATCACTGCACGGTTTCACCGGGCACACACACCACCAGTGATCAGTGCACACTTGCACCAGGCACACACCACCAGCCGTCAGTGCATGTTTCCACCAGGCACACCCACCACCAGCTGTCAGTGCATGATTCTAGCAGGCACACACACCACCAGCCATCAGTGCATGCTTCCACCAGGCACACACACCACCAGCTGCCAGTGCACGCTTTGACCAAGCATAAACAACACCAGCCGTCAGTGCACGCTTCCACCAGGCACATACACCACCAGCCATCAGTGCACACTTTCACCAGGCAAACACACACAACCAGCTGTTGGTGCATGCTTTCACTGGGCACACACACCACCAGCCATCACTGCACGGCTTCAGCAGACACACACACCACCAGGGATCAGTGCACGCTTGCACCAGGCACACACACCTCCAGCCATCAGTGCATGCTTCCACCAGGCACACCCACCACCGGCCGTCTGTGCATGATTCTACTAAGCACACACACCACCAGCCGTCAGTGCATGCTTCCACCAGGCACACACACCACCAGCTGAAAGTGCACGCTTTCACCAGGCACACACAACACCAGCCGTCAGTGCATGCTTCCACCAGGCACATAGACCACCAGCCATCATTGCACACTTTCACCAGGCACACACACTACCAGCCGTCACACATTACCAGCCATCGGTGCATGCTTCCACCAGGCACACACCACCAGCCGTCGATGCACGCTTTCACCAGGCACACACACTATCTGCTGTCAGTGCACGCTTCCACCAGTCACACACACTCCACCAGCCATCAGTGCACGCTTTCACCAGGCACACATACCACCAGCCGTCAGTATACGCTTTCACCAGGCACACACACCACCAGCCATCAGTGCACGCTACCACCAGGCACACACACCACCAGCCGCCGGTGCACACTTCCACCAGGCACATAAACCACCAGCAATCACTGCACGCTTTCACCAGGTACACACACATCACCAGCCATTGGTGCATGCTTCCATCAGGCACACACAACACCAGCCGTCAACGCATGCTTCCACCAGGCACACACACCACCAGACGTCAGTACACGCTTCCACCAGGCACACACATCACCAGCCGTCAATGCACGCTACCACCAGGCACACACACCACTAGCCGTCAGTGCAGGCTTTCACCGGGCACACACACAACTAGCCGTGAGTGCTCACTTCCGCCAGGCACACACCACCAGCAGCAGTCAGTGCACACTTTCACTGGGCACACATACCACCAGCCATCAGTGTATGCTTTCACCAGGCAAACACACACAACCAGCTGTTGGTGCACGCTTTCACTGGGAACACACACCACCAGCCGTCACTGCATGGTTTCACCAGGCACACACACCACCAGTGATCAGTGCACACTTGCACCAGGCACACACACCACTAGCCGTCAGTGCATGCTTCCTCCAGGCACGCCCACCACCAGCTGCCAGTGCATGATTCTAGCAGGCACACACAACACCAGCCGTCAGTGCACGCTTTCACAAGGGACACACACCACCAGCCGTCAGTGCACGATTTCACCAGGCACACACACCACCAGCCGTAAGTGCCTGCTTTCACCTGGCACAAACACCACCAGCCGTCAGTGCAGCAGGCAGGCTCTTCTCAGAATTTCTTGGTAAATATGTGTTCGATGCCTGGGAGGGAGTGGGTCGAGTTTCCTTAAACCATGCTGATTATGCAGGTGCAGTACATGAACTCCTGTGTGAGTGAGTCATGCTGCCTGGGGCTCTCTCTCTCTCCACACTTATAAATTGCGCCTGCACCAGACGTTTTCTCATTTGCAAAGTTTGGCGCATGCACACAGCTAGGCAGCCCCCACACCCCCGGGAATGACTGCTTCCTACAACCAGAATAGAAACAACATTCAGAGCAATGAAAACAAGTTCATTTGATAAAAAGAACTGTTAACAAAAACCATGTCCAGCTATTGTAGATCTGGCAACGTAAACAAAAGAGCAACAAAAAAAAACAAGCATCAGCATAGGCAATAGGCTCGCTTTTTAGACCGTATAATTATTTAGTTATGCAGCAGAATATCCTTGGTGCAACAACACCAACTGTTGCATGGCTAAACATTTATAAGGTCCCAAATGCGAGACCTATTGGCTATGCCAATGCTTGTTACACGTGTTACCACCCCATTCAGTAGTCAGTAACTTTTCAATGTTTTGTGACATGATATCAGTAGCAAAACATTGATAACTTGCATAACAATGCGCTGTCTGGACAGGACGCCCTAAACACCTTCCTTCCAAGTAGTGATTTATGTGCCTTGCTAATCCTATGGTATGATCTCGTAACATGGTATCTATATTGCTTCTCAATTTTGTGCTACAAAATATGGTAGCCAGAATATCCGCTATACCGGTATTGTAGTTGATATTTTGCCTTCAATACTTTGTAGCATGATACTTTCTTGCTCGTTATTTTGACATAGAACCCTCCCAGTCATTGGAAGATTCACAAGCATGAGAAAACATATGGAAGGTTTGACTTGCTACAAGCCCATACAAGACTGCTCACAGATATTTCTATTAATTGTTTACCTGATATTTCTATTCCTTGCTTAACCAGATTGAGGCCTCGCTCCAGAGAAGTACCAAAACCCTAAGGGCTTATATACAATCCCCTTACGCTGCCGGTGATTCACTTTTAATATGGGAAAAAAGGGATGTACTGGTGGCGGAAGCATGGGCGTCCGCAGGGGAGGGCAAGGGGGTGCGCTTGCCCCCCCCCCTGGATCGCCGGTCCCATTCCTTTTATCCTTAATGTTCATGATTACAGCAGGCTGTTCCCCTGCGAGAAGCCCCAGGAGTTTAAATGTTCTCTCACTTGGGGCCTCTCGCACTTCTCTTTGAACTCTAGAGGCTGCAGCAGCCCCTCCCCGACCTCGAGCAGACTTTGGGCAGGCCCATTGTCATTCTGTCTGCTGCTGATCACCACATAAAGAATGACAATGGGCCGTCTGCCTTTAACTTGCCTTGAAGGCGAGTGATGAAGTAACAATTTTGCCCCCCCCTGGAAGGCGAGTGACGAAGTTAGAATGTTGCCCCTCCCTGGAAAAATTTCTGCGGACGCCCATGGGCGGAAGGGGCTTGTAAATAAGCCCCCCAGTGCTTTGAGAAGGGGATTAGTATACCCAGAAAGGTTAGACTTATGTCTCACATCTAAATATGTTCCCTCTGCCTCACACACAGAATATACTGGCTCAATGCATACATCGAAAGCTTGCGATAGAAAGCCTCTCCCCGCCTCAGAAGAGCCATTGTTTACTTTCCCGCCTCCCTCCGGCACGCGGCCACTCTGTGTGCAAACACACAGCGGAGTGGAGATGCTCGCCTGTGTTTTTTAATGAATCCTTAACCTTTCAGCGTGGTATTTGCGTTGGTACAGTGGCCTCAGACATGCTTTGGGTAAAGTGCAAATGTTAACCCTTTGCACGGCGGGTGCCCCGGAAGCACACTCTCCACCGAGCGCCACTGTGCCAGTCTTTGTGATGGCCAGAGTTTAAGTGGCAGGTTCGGAGGAGAGACTGTGCCGCCATCTGAGCCTGTAAGAAGCCATCTTGTTCCTTCATGAAAGAATAACACATACAATTTGGGTCAAATGCCAGATCCGCTCAAACAAAGATGAAAGTAGCAATAGTTATTCATCCGCAGGTCTTCAAATCTTCTTCCGACAAACGAGGGGGCAGATTTACAAGGTCTTGCGCACATCTGCAAATCAGCAGGGATGCGCCAGAACACTTTCGACATGCAAAACCACCCGTGCGCCACCACTGATGCGCCGCATTTACAGTGCGGAGCGCCGTGGCGCACGCATTAGCAGATGCATGTCGCATCACCTGGCGTAAAGGCGGCGCATCGCTGGAGTCGCGTCGCAAGCGGTAGTTAACGAGTGTGCAGTATTTAATCAGTAGTAAACGAGTGTGCGGTCTTTCATAGGTAGTACACGAGTGCCATAAACATTTCACTACTTGTATTTGAAATACCTGTGTTAATAGATGACTGTTTGCACAGACATCGAAATTCAAGTAAGACCTCACACACAAGGCCTTATTCATTCTAGGAATTCATAACAAGGACATGAATAACATTTCCCATAATAATTAAATGCTCCCCCCCAAAAAAAAAATCACCTTTAGACTATTCTTATCATTTATGTTCATTGTTCAGCCGTATTTCTAAATCCATCATCAAATAATATACATGAATTAATACTAACCTTAACCTCAGATTAGAATAGCAAATTGTGCTTTTAAGACCCTATCTCATTGAAGTCACAATACTTACACAGGCCTTCACCCCGCAGGGTACCTATACCAGCACCCAACCTATCATGAGTCCGAATCAGGCTAAGTGAATCCCACAAAACTAAGTCTAGTTTCAGCACTGAGGCTGGTAATCAGATAGGTTGAGAAACTGTCAACCCAGGCTAACTAACTATAAGGAGCATGCCTACTTTTTAAAAATAATTCACGGTGATCACATTCTTTACCCAGGACCTCAAGTTTTTGATTAATTACGCTTTGAGTCTAAGGTTTCAATGCCCTATCCCCGAATAATGTCCGATGATAAATAATTGACATCCACACGCATACAAAGGTATTAACATGCTGTTAAACAAGTTCCAAACGGGAAAAGCATTGCTTAGAACGGGCATGAACTCCTACTGCTTTAAAATAAATAAATAACTAAATACATGTGCTAATAAAGGCCAAATACCACAAAAAATTTAATTTCTGATGGATACTTCTAACCACAGATTCGTCACCTTGTAAATATTCCCCCAGGTGCCAGACTGGATCTGGAAACTGAAAGCAGTACTACATGCCAGTAGGTGGTGTCATGAGGCTTCATACCTGCATTGTTTCACTCCAGAAGTGATAAGTGAGATGGCATATAAGTGCAACCCAGGTGCACCAATGTCAGTTCCTTACTTTGTGCACCTTCAGATGCGTATCTTTTTACATTATTTTCTTTTTACCAGTGTGCAAGGGAAGTATGACACCTCCCAAAACAATCAGGTTTAAAACTTGCAAGGACTGTTGGAAACAAATGTCAGTGACAGACGGACACAAGGTATGCCTGTGGTGCCTTCGATCGGAACATGACTCCAGGGCCTGCGATGACGGGGCCTAGATTAATCTGAAGACCACATAGGCCATAACGGACTGTTAGGTGAAACTCAACACCACCAAAAATCAGAAGTGTCGTACGGTTGCCACTTTTCAGTAGGAACTGTTTGTTTGTTGGGCAACATAAACATTGTTAATGTAAGCTTCGGCATGGTGCCAGACTGATTCTATGCACCCTCTCGGGATATGTTGGCCTATGGACCAGCTGGCTTACAGTGCCACCATAAGTACCCCTAAACCTAGTAAGGAAACAAATGGATTAGGCAGACTCAGAACATAACAACTCCGATCCCCCAGGTCTCGTGGTAACAGATCTAGAGCCTTTTCACCCAGTCACTCCTTCTCTCTTAGAGACATACACCAAAACGTTTTGCCACCAAAACTTGTGCCATCTTGACACTTTGGAGGAAAGAGGGCATTTTATTTCAGGACAAGATGTGTGTTCAAGAATTTAGAGCCATCAAGGAGACTGCGATAAAAACCCAATTCTTAAAGAGTTTTGTACCGGGATTACCTTGCTCCATTAGTACGGATGCTAGTGTTAAGGGTCTTGGAGAGGTTCTCAAACAACTGCAACACGGTCTAGAAGTTACTATTGCTTTTGCTTTTAGAGGTTTGTATACCAGGTGTATCCAAGAAGGCAGCAGACTGTTTGTCGTGGTTGATGAGCAATTCTTCATATAAACGTGAGGTCAGAAATACTTGGAGAAAGGTTGATGAATTTAACCCCTTCCATGCTCATGACGAGCTCTGCTCGTTATGCAGCACAGTGCTCGTGTGCTTATGACGAGCTGAGCTCGTCATGACCACACCCGTTTTTATTGCTGTCGAGCACAGCAGAGGAATATCTCAAGCAGCGATGTGGTTAAAGTTTGTGCTGTTACTTTGGGTTGTATTTCTCATGAAGACTGGCTATCTGAGTTGGACAAAGATTCTGTGTTGAAAAACCTTTGTCAGTTAGTTTCCATGGGAGAAAGTAATGTGAATTTTGAAGTTGATTGTGAGTGGATTAGAAAGATTTTTCTTGAAATTTCTATGGAAGGCCAATTGCTGTTTGTCGATTCTAGGCTGGTAGCCCTTTTGGGAGTGCAGGAGCAACTATTTGCTCAAGCCCATGAAGGACATTAAGGTGTGAAAGGAAAGATTGAGATCCTGTTACTGGTGGCCTGGAATGGCTCTCCAAACTGAACGGTTAGTGCAGAATTGTGTAAATTGCAGACTAAAGGTCTAATTTACATTTTGGCAGATGGCCTACTGTTCTGCCATAGGGACGGAGTAAATACCTCCATCCCCATGTGAGATAGACCACCTGACAAAATGTATAAATAACCACCAAGCAGGCAGTTCCTTTCAATGTAATCCACTGTTAGGTGCAGAGCTGCATCAGCATAATGCAACCCTGCCCCAAACAGAATCCTTTTTTCTATTTTCCAAAAGAAAATCTAGGAACAGGATAATAAAAAAGTAATGCTCCCTTCGCTATTGGAGTCTTCTCCCATGATGGGGGGAGCACTATTTGTTTTTTGTTGTCCCTCTCCTCTAGGATTTGCCTGGCACTAATAGACAGTGAAATAATGGCTACATGTCTACCCATCCTGACTGTATCCATTTGTCTGCCAGCCTTAACTCTGTTGGGCCTTTGGAGAAATGTGGCTATGGCAGTGACCGAGTTGTCACCGCCATAGACAAACTGAAAGTCCACCCACATTAAATCGGGCAGATGGGCATTCTTGCTAGTGATATGTATACTGCATTACTGTTGGCGATGGAGTATGCATAAATGGGGCTCTATTTGTTTGCGGTCTCTCTGTTTTATGTTTTATGCTTGCAGTTTTTGTCAGGTATTTCTAGCTTGCTTCTTCTTGTGTTTATGTTGGATTGTCATTGTCTATCTCTGGTTGTGGATTGTTCCCGTTTGTTGATTGTGTGGGAGGTGTGTGGTATCGTCTGTCCTTTTAGTCCTGTCACCCGAAGCATTCTCTACTTAAATGTTCTATTTAGAATGTGTTTATATGAAATGAGTTCAGTTGGACGATCTGCTGGAGACCTTGCTGTGTATATGTGCAATGGGTTCTTTTTCCTGCAATAATGGCTTCTTTTTGGATTTGCAACCTTGTCTTATTTATTCTTGTATGGACCGAAAGGAGCAACAACACAGGGCTCATACATTGCGAGCTCTTTTGCTCTGAATCAGTCAATAATGAATTTGAATTTAATTTGAATTTAAAAGCATTTATTAAGCGCACATATACCTAGCGGTTTCTTGGCGCTGAGGATGCAATTGAGCCTAGAGAAAGGGGATGCGGGAGGTTAAGACGGGAAGACTTGCAGGAAAAGATGAGTTTTGAGCGCCTTACGGAAGACCGAGTACAGGGGAATGGATCTAATGGTGGGGGAAAGGGAATTCCAGAAAGTGGGACCAAGTACAGCGAATCTCACCCCTCCCATCCTTTTTTTCCTGAAACGTGGTACGAAAAGAAGGAACTGGGTGGAGGAACGGAATTGTCTGACCGGGGTGTAATTTTTGATTTCGGAATTTATAAAAGCTGGAGCAGTTCCGGCTCGGGCCTGAAACGTGGTGCAGCCAAGTTTGAAAAGGGCCAGCTCTCTGATGGGCAGCCAATGCAAGTTCTTTAATAAAGGGGTGGCGTGGTGCAATTTAGGGAGACCAAGGATGAGGCGGGCAGCTTGGTTCTGGACCAACTGAAGGCGTCGAAGGGCATAGGCCGGGACACTGTTGTACAAGATGTTACCGTAGTCAAGGCGAGATAACACCATTGCCATCAGAATGAGTTTTAAGGCGGAGGGGGAAAAGAATCTGGAAATTTTCCTGATGGTGCGAAGGGTAAAGAAACAAGATGATACCACCATACTGATCTGGGAGTGCAGGGTGAGGTGTTGGTTCAGCATGATCCCAAGGGTTTTGACTGAGTGAGAAGGTAGGGGAGGGGCACCAAGTGAGGGGGGCCAAAACGTGGGGGTCCAGGGGCTGGTTGTGCCACCGGTGAGAACCACGTCAGTTTTATCTAGGTTGAGTTTGAGGTGGTTGAAATTCATCCAGCCCCTGATGAAAATCATAACCAATTGAAAATTGTGGATGGACTCAGGGGAGTGGGAAAGGTTAAAAATCAACTGGAGGTCATCTGCATAGTTGAAAACTGTGACCTCCAGTTGCTGTAAAGCAAAAATGAGGGGGGAAATGTACAGGTTAAATAAAAGGGGGAAAGGGAGGAGCCCTGAGGGACACCGCACTGCACCTTGGGTGGAGTGGCAGAGAAATCTCCAAGATGAACGGCCTGGGTGCGGTCTCTCAAGAAGGAAGTGATCCAAGCCAAAGGGAGCCCCCTGATGCCTGCTGCCTCGACACGGGTGAGAAGAATGGAATGATCAACCATGTCGAAGGCAGCGGACAAATCGAGGAGGACCAGGGCTTGGGACCGGTTGGTGTCCTTCCCCTCCCTGAGTCTGTCCAGGACTGAGACCACAACCCTCTCGGTGGAGTGGAGAGGGAAAAAGCCGGCCTGGCAGGAGGCCAGACAACCACTGCCCTCGACAAAAGAGCCCAGGACAGTGGTGATGTGGCACTCCAGGATTTTGCCCAGGTAGGGGAGAAGGGAAATAGGGCGATAATTAGAAAGGGAAGAGGGGTCAGCACCAGGTTTTTTCAGGATGGGGATTATTATTGCCGCTTTGTGAAGGTCAGGGACAGAGCCTTTGCTGAGGGAATCATTGAGAAAAACCAAGGGGGGAGGGCAAGCTAAAAAGATCTCTCTCAAAACAAAAGCTGGGCAAACATCAGAGGGGAACCGGATTTAACCCGGACCAACAAGATAGAGTTTCCCTGGTCAGAGGAGGTATGTGGTCTAGGTGGAGCCTATTGGGTGGGGGTTCAGAGGCAGGGGGGAAGAGGAAGGTGGAGGTATGTTAGCCTTGATGGCTGCAATTTTCTCAATGAAAAAATTGTTTAGAGAATCACAGAGGGATTGAGAAGGGGGAGGTTTGAGAGAAGTTCTGTCTGATAAGGCCAACTCGTGGACAGTGGAAAAAATTTCCCTCGGCCGATTTTCGGCTGAGAGTATTTTGCCCGAGAAATAGTTGGTCTTGGCCAGGAGCATTGCCTTTTTATAAATGGTAAGCATGAGTGAGTAATGGGTTTTCAGTGTTGGGCAATAGGCGCGCCTCCAGGCGCGCTCGGCCTGACGCACAGCTAATTTATTTCCTTTAAGGTCGTCAGTAAACCATTTGTTGGCGTTATGAGCCCGTTTAACTGTGACTCGTTTCAAGGGGGCCACTTGGTTGCATTTCCTAGAGAGCCAGACATTGATGGCAGCTAGCTGGGATGAAGGGGTAATCTCCTCTAGGGCAGGATAGGAGATGACAACTATAATAATGACAACTATGATGAAGGCAAATGTGTCCCACATTATGATGAAGACAAATTATATGAAGAATTACAGGACCTCAGTGTTCTAGACACCTCCCAAGGCACTGGACTTGTTTCTCCCCTGGTTCTGCCACAGAGGAGAGTGTTTATTTGCTGTTGTCATGCAAAGAACAGCGGAGGTCCTTGAACTGCAAATCTCTACCATGGAGGTAAAGACAACCATCTTCCCTAAGGTCCTCCAGCCTGGCCAAACACCTACTGAACCTCTTCAGCCTTTTAACAAAGCCTTTAGAGATATCTTCTTGGGCACTTGGAAAAACCATGTGCTGGGCCCCAAGTCAACAGACAGGTAGGTCATCCCCAGACACCAGTGCTGGGTGACCCTGCCTGCATGACTCTACACCCAAAGCTGGTGAGTTTGGACTTGGGGGCGTCCACCAATATAGTAAACCCAACACCATTCCGATGGTGCATCCTGACCGTGAATCCAAGCACATGGAGACCTTTGGCAAGTGCATGTTCTCTTCTTCCGGCTTTCCCCTAAGTTCTGACGATGCGAGCTGCCTCTTATGTCACAGAAGGCGAAATCCTAGGGGATTTAGTCTCCAATCCATCCAGCATGCCTATAATGCAGCAACATTTAAAATTTAGAGCCAAGTGTGACCTGCTTTCTTCGCGGGCGACCTGGGGACCGCACTGACTGATGTATGAGAGACAACTCAGCATCCCTGGGAGTTGCCTGACCTGATTTGCTGGGCGGGGTGGCAGGTGGCTTGCCCCTGTTGATCTACTTCCTTGGGGTAGTGAGCACCCCCTCCACCGGTGAGAGGTGGAGCTCTGGAAAGGCCTGATACCAGGTGGATGCCCCTCTGGCTGCCTCTTGCCCACAAGGGGTCTTGGAGACTGAGGTGAGTCCCGGGGCCCATCTGTTGCTGCTGCATCCAACATATTATCCATGTCTGTGGAGGCCGACCACCTAGCAGAGGCTCCTGGAAATCACCCCCCCCCACCCAAGGCTCCTGGGGACATACAGGGGTGTTGGGACTTTCCAAAAGATAGGAACTTGTTGCTTTATTGGATACTGTTGCTTCTCCCCCTCACATGCTACAAATACTTGCTGAACACTTTTCTCCAACAGATATGGCACTACATACCTATCAGTACTCTGCACCACCAACCCCAGACCACCTAGCATAGACCTCGCAATGGGGAGAGCCCAATGCCACAGAGAAGGCAAAATAAGCTGTGCTACCCAATTAGACAGCACGCCCACCCACAAGACGACAAACTTACATGGACATATTTACAGGGAATATAACGGTTCTAGAAACACCTATTGAGAACCAGGTGGGCAGAAGTAAGAGTAATAACATAAGGGTGATTGGCCTAATGGATCGTGTTGAGGGTTCATTGATGCTTACCTGAAGGACTGGCTGCAGGAGGCTGTGGTTCCAGAAGACTGTCTAAAACATTACCCCATGAGAGGGGGCACAGGGTGCTTGTGAAACCTCTTACCCCGGGAAAACCCCCACATCCTATTGTTGCCCAGCTGTTGCAGCACTATCAGGACTAAGACTGTATTCTTCTATAGGCATGCAATGCTGGGTCCTATGTGGTGGACAATACCTGAATCTTCATTTTTCCTGATTTGACAATGGCTATGCAGCAACAGAGAGCTTTTCTGGATACTAAGAGGAGGCTCAGAGAAATGGGAATCCAGTATGCCCTACTTTTCCCTGCTAAACTGCGCATCCAACTGGACGGAAAAACTGTATTTTTTAATATGCCGGAGGAGGCTTGGCAATGGTTGGATACATACAACTCTGGGGGTCGCCCTCACCTAAACCACCAACTGCAAGGGTTTGGCAGGGCAGGGGCTCACGCCGTGTGAGGAGCAGCAGTCTATGGTCCACACGACAACAGGCTCAGGAGTGTAGGAGAGGTGCAGGTGGCTGCGGCAGCAGCGTTGGTGCATGGTAGCAGCAGCTCAGGGAGACACATGAGCTAGGCTGATGCCACACACTCAGCCACTAGCAGTGCCTCTGGAACAGACTGTGCCTAAGATCACACTGAGCATTGCAGATGAAATCATATGAACGCCAACTAAATGTTCTTCTATGTGCCTTCTAATTCTTTACTATTTCAGGTTGTGGTTAATTCTTGTATATATTAGAATACCAGACACGTAAGGAATTACCACATCTCATGATACTGCCCGGGGGCTGGGGCCTACATGGTTGAGGATTTATAGGCTATTCTCTCCCTCAACAGTGTCACGGGGATTGGTGCTAGGTCGACTTCTGCTGCCACACCGTGCTATCTTGTGCGTTGGACAGTTTGGACAATGCGTTGCGAAGTGATCTTACGGGGGGGGATACAGTTGGGGGATGCTCATGTGGTGGTTGATTGTTATTCCTGGTTATTCCGCGTGCCTGCTGTGGAGAAAGATGTACTTAAGGGACTGGCCTGTGGACGATGAGGGCGAATCTGACACTTGATGTGCAAGAATTAAACTGAGTATATTGACTGACGCCTGCTCCAGTAGAAGACCATTCACCTGAAATCTACAGGCTCCTTAACTCCAGCAGTAAGCGATGTAAAGCTCAGGCCTACATTAAGCAAGGTACAGGTTGCTATGCTACAGGAAACACACCTTACTAAGATGGAGGGTTTGGCATTACAAAAAAGGTGGTGGGGGAGGGTGTAATATAATTGCTATTCTGCCTTTGCTCACAGAGTGCCTATTTGTATCCTACCAAGGAGTACCCTGTCCCCCAGAATTTGAGATCCCTGACCCTGATGGGTGCTATATTGCTCTGGGAGGCCAACTCAAAATGAGGGATGTGCCATTCATGAGCATGCAAGCCCCCAAATTAGGTCAATCTATTTTCATAATGTCCTTGGCACTGAGAAGAGACTTCATCTGTATTGTTGATCCATCCCTGGATAGGCCTCAACAAGCCCCCCCTCACCCATCTCACTATGTACAAGGTGGCAAGGGATTTATGAAGGTGGAGAAGAGATTAGGATCTGGTGGACGTCTGTATAGAGCATAATCTCCAACACCGAGAATAATCATATTGCTTGGGTATGTATGACCTCTTTGTGCGGCTGGATATAATTCTCTGCAGGGGTTCACTAAGTCACAGTGTTTAACACACAGAATATTTTGCAAAAATGCATTCAGACTATAATCCCACTACTGGTACTCCACAGGAATGCTCCTAGGCGACTAATTCACACCGCGCAGTTGTGTACAAAGTTTATTGAACATCCAGTGTTCAGGGAATCATTGGAGTCCATTATTCAAGACTATTTCTCTGATAATGAGGGGACCACCTCCTTGCCACTAACAGAGTTGTAGGTGTTTAAGATGGTGGTCAGTGGCCATTGCATAGTGATGGTGAAAGGGATCTGGGCTCAACTGCAGGCCAAAATCACCCTCCAGGATTGCTTTCTTGACCAATTAGAGAAGGTTGGGCCCCCTGTGACCCTGCTGACCATCAACAGTTACTGGTGGTAAAGAAGAAACTGCTGGAAGTACTGGAAAGGCTAAGAAGCTCTGACTATCGTCAATATATAACCAAAGCCCACAATGAACAAAATAAGTCAGGCTGATTATTAGTTTGCAAAAAGAACAATTGATGGACAGAATGCAGAACAATATCATACTTTCACCCCAGTACAGAGATCTACGCCTAAATCCATCATTTGTTTGCTCACCATGCCATTCCAGTTTGGACCCAGCCATATGCAAATCAGTCTTGACCCTGTGCCCCATGGGAAGAGTCCAGCCCGAACTGCCAGGCCAAGTCCTCCCTGTACTGGAACAAGCTTCCTAGGACAGGTTTCGGGCTTTCAGCCCTCATTAGCCAGGATAGCCTGACTCCAGTGGCATAGAGAGCACAGGACCGACGTCTGGGCATACCTGTTCCACTTGGGGTGACAAATGCAAAAAGAACAATTGATGGACAGAATGCAGAACAATGTCATACATTCACCCCAGTACAGAGATCTGGGCCTGCCCTAAATCCATTGTTTTTTGCTCACCATGCCATTCCAGTTTGGAACCAGCCATATATTGATTGCACCACAGATCACTAAGTGGACGATCAACTCCTAATGGGTTTTTTGGGGGCAAGGAAAGGTAAGGCAGTGTGGGAAACTATCTCTAAATAAATAGTATTCAGCATTAAAATCTGCTATGCTTTATTTAAAAAGCAGCCTCTGCGAAGGGTTACAGACTCATTCCACTTGAGCTATGTCTGCTAGTGCTGCGTTGGCACATGGGGTACCGGTCCTGGATATCTGTCAGACTGCTGAATCGCCATCAGTGCACACAATTGTCTTGACAATCAAGTCAGTAGGGATGCTCATTCTGCATGTTCGGTCCTACAGGACTTTGTGATCTGAGCCATTTCACAGACCCACCACCAGGGGAGGACTGGCTTTGGTATTTTTTCACTAGGTGAAGAATCTGCAGTTAGAAGAATCCATCAAAAAGTGACTTTCTCTTAGTGACATTCTTTCTAGTAGAATTCTAGTCCATCTAAAGATTCTACAATGACTTCCTACCACCCTCTTCTGTGGAATGGACTTTTGTCCATCTAAAATGATCCCAGATTAGAGGCCTGCATACTGGTCAAGCCAATTTGCCAATGGGCTCTGTGTCTGAGGGTGGGAACAAGCCTTTGATAGCAACTAACGTCAACGCATCTGGGTGGTGCTTACATCCGCCTCCCCTCCACCCGGTACTTCCAGACATCAGTGCAGAGCCACATAATGCCACCTACTGGTACACATGAGCATTGTTTGTATACTTTTCCAGGTCCCCTCTGATGCATGATTGGATACTCACAGGGTGTGGAAACCACGGTTTAATAGAGTATCCACCAGAAAGAGCGTTACCTTTGGTAAGTAACTTTATCTTCATCACCACACAGGGGAAAGATGCAGGATAAGGAAGAGGGGAAAATCATTTAATAGCAATGGCTTACAGTCGGTCAATGTAATGGCAGAAATGCGGTAGCCATACAATTAAGGCATAGTTGTGAGAGAAGATTAATTTAATTGAACAACTTTTAAAAAGGGAGGGACCAACAAGCTTCTAAATCCAGTTTTCTAGCAATACAATGCAGTACTAATCCAATTTATAATTTTGATCCCAGTTAAGTCCTGTGTTCACCAGAATGACCAGATCTTTTTAGTGCAAAACAAATTGTACCTTAACTCTGTTGCAATACCAATCAATCAATCAAAGAATCAGGGAATTTTAGAGCACGTTACTCACCAGTGAGGGTCTTAAGGTGCTGGGGGGTGGGGTGCAGCTCCTGGTTATCCGAAAAGCCAAGTCTTGAAGCTCTTCCTGAAGGTGTGCAGAGTAGGGAGCGTCTGATGTTGACTGGGAGCTCGTTCCAGGCCTTGACAGCGATGTAGGAGAAAGCTCTTACACCGGCTCTGGTTCTGCGGAAGCTCAGGGTTTCTGCTAGGGCGAGGTTGCGTGTGCGTTGCCAAAACACATCATTTGGTTCTTTAGCAGCCTATCCTACTGTGTTCAAACATGATATGTGGAGCCTTTGTAGACTTACTGTAGAATGATACAATAAAACAATATTGTCATCTTAACACATACAAGGTACATGAGAAGTGTCACAATCATGGGAGAAAATATGATGGGCCAGGCACTAAATCGGGGTCAGGCTACATATATAGACATTAAACAGCAGAGGTGAAATCACATGACAATAAGCATCCCCTTTCCTGCAACTATTCTTTATCTCCAACATCTGGTTCGGAAGTTTTAGCTACTCCAATTCGATGAACATTTCATTAACATATCATGAAGGATCTGTAAACTATTATGATTAATTCTCTGGTATCCCATGGGTGGCATGTTGTTTCACATAAATACCACAATAAGCTTTAATCATGCCACTTGAGTAGTCCATGAAAGCACAACTTAATGTACTTGCACCACGCAGTAGGTTTCTCCAAGGCCAGTGTCATTACACTGAATATTAAGGGTAAGGTATCCATTTCCCTTTGGTTCAATCATTCCACCAATATAGCTACAACTTCGTTTCCTGCAGGCTTACTACTCCCAATATTCTTCTTCTCAAGATTAGCAAAAGGTAAACTCTAATTCCAAGGGGCCTATTCAGGAAGGTAAATATATACATGTTTATTTACTCATGTTTATGTTACAATCTATGCCTAGTTGCAACTTTAAAACATGTTTCTGGTCTCCAATTCTGAGAGTAAAATTACTCAAAGATGTAAGCTTACAAGTCTCCATCAACTGATGGAGTCTCCTATAACAGGATATATGAGTGTAAAGTCCTTATTCATAACTTTTCTTTTCACATGTAGCTGGAGATTTCTCTTTAACAAAGTTTAAGGAAATTTACTGAAGTGAGCAGTAATAAGAAATTAAAGTTAGTTTCATGTCAAATATTTTTAAATATTTATTCTAAACTTCAAACTAATACAATCAATTGTTACAGCACATCAACCTGAATATGTATTTTATAATGAATTAATACATTATATTTATTTAATATATAAATAATATTTCTTAAATCATAAAAAAATACTACCTACAGTAAACATTTGCATTTTTTATTAATCTATGTTAACATTTATAAAAGTCACGTATAGAATACTTTTAATTATTTATAGCAGACACACACACACACATATATATATATGTGTGTGTGTGTGTGTGTATGTATATATATATATGTGCGTGTATGTATGTGTGTATATATATATATCTGTGAGTGTGTGTGTGTGTATGTATGTGTGTGTGTATATATATGTATATATATATTCACTGAAAAAACCATAGGTTTCACGCATGTTATAGTAAGCTGGACATTTCACTCATACAAAACCATTGAAATTCACTGTTTATAGTTAGTTCAGCTAACTATAACTCGCGCGCCCGCAATGCATTGCTGATGACGTCACATATTACATCGCTCATGACATGGCCAGTGACATCACTCACGACATCACTGATGACATCTCAAATGACATCAATGAATTTGCAAGGTTTTTTAAATGCTAATTCCTAACTATAACGTGTGTGAAACCTATGTTTTTTTCTGTGAATTTCAAAGGTTTTTCAAATGCTAATTCCTAACTATAACATGCGTGAAACCTATTGTTTTTTCTGTGAATTTCAAAGGTTTTGTAAAAGATAATTATTAAATGTATTAATTATTATATTTCTTTATTTTTATACTAATTTCTTCCATTTTTATTATAAATATTTATATTTATTGTATTTTCTAAGTTATACTTCATATTCTTTATGTAAAATAATAACTAAACTACTTTCCAATTTTTTTTATTTTATTAATGACACTTTTTTTTTACAATATAATAAAATTAAATTCTACATAATTCCTTTTTAATTTTTTTTGATACGCGAACGTACCATAGTTTGTATGGTAAATTGTCCTCTGCACAAACCCGCGCACACAATACAGAAACACTTTGACGTTGCGCGTCGCATCAACGCTTCCACGTGACATCATGTACGTCGTTCCGTACGCGCACGCCACGAAACTTTCTAATTGTTCAAAAACATATATTTATGTATTTAATGTACATATTAAGGGCGGACATTATCTGGGATAATCTTGAAACTAGTTTTGTTTTACTTATAATAAGCGTATATTACTTTCAAAAGCAATTACACAAATCGCAGAAGTACGTCCTTCACGCTCGCATTTTAAGAGCACAGTAAACACACCTTAAGCGTACGCAAAGCCATGTGACTTAAAAAGAAGAGATTGGATTGGTTCATACCACTTCCTATTGCAACTCTTGAAAGACCTCTCCTATTTAAATCATTCTACTTTGACTTTCTAAGAAGAAGTATCTCTTCTAAGAAGCCTGTCAAATTAGAACGATGACAACACCTATGGACTCATCTTCCAGCCACTCCTCTGATGGATAATTTGTTCCATTAGTAGAGTTTTACTCCTTTATAAAGTTATATAAATATAATTACTTATAAGGATATCCTGTTCTTAAGTTTTCCTACATTTTGAAACCAGTCGCTCCTCATGACTATAGGAAAAGACGCAGGCTATTATAGTAAAATTCAGTACTAAAAAATGTAGAATATGTCTATTCACCTTACCCATTCCAAAATAGTAAATCTGTTTTAGTAAAATGCAAGAGATACTATTAGTTGTCCAGAATAACACTGTGTATCTGTGTATATTTAGGTACCATTATCACACTAATTTTTGAATACGTCATGTCTTTTCACACAAATAAACTCTTAAAGACCTATCCAGTACTCACCGTTTAACATATTTAGAAAGTAGTAATTCCTTATATAAGTCGAAAATACTCACAGCAACAGGTATAGAACACTGGTACACTCAGTATATAACTTTTTGAAATGTCTTTAAAAGATACAAACCATCTTTACACACTTATGTACTCCATACATGTTTTGTTACTTCAGCTCAGTAGAAGCTCATTCCATCGACCTTTTTTAACAGATACTTGTACTTACCTTAAGCATAATAAATAATAAAAATATTAAAATATATTATATATTATAAAATTACCATCTGTGGAAGACACAAAAAAATACAGTTACAATATATCGTTTACAACACAAAATAATTTGTAAAGTATTGCATTTGCCTTTTTTGCTGTTCTCAGAATATATTGATTTCACTAGAAACAGTGAGTTCAATAGTACTCATCACATAACAGTGGGCAAAAAAAAGACAATCAATAAGATTAAAACCCATTCAAAATTCTCAATTACAACCTAAAAAATAGGAATAAAACATATCTTAAATGTTTTTTTCTAAGACCAATTTTTTACGTAAATATGACACATCTCAAACAATCATAAAATAACAAAACATTATGATTAATTTTCATACACTGTAAATAATGTTACTTACAAATATATGCTGACAAAATATACAACAAAAAGTCCTTAATGGTTTCACATACTTTTCCGCACGGCCAAATAGTATGCGTCAAATTCTTAGTTTGGAAATTGTTCAATAGTAATCCTGAGTGTCTGCCTCCCAACCTTCTGATCCAAAACCACAACATCATTTGCTCCATCCCCCAGTGCTCATCCCTCAGCCTGACGCTATTCAACATCTACATGGCCACCCTCACACAAGTAGCCCACCATCACAACTTCAACAACATCTCCTACACCAACAACACCCAGCTCATCCTCTTCCTCACCAAGAAGCCACATACCGCCAAAAGAAACCTCCACGACTCAATGAAGAACATTACCAACTACATAAAGAGCAGCTCTCTAAACATGAACTCGCACAAGATGAAGGTACTCATCCTCAGACACACCCCCTCAGCCTCGGATGACTCCTGCTAGCTGACTACACTGTGAACAGTACCAACACCTACCGACCATGTCCACAACCTAGGATTCATCCTCAACTCCTCCCTGTCCATGTGTAAGCAAGTCTATACTGTTTCCTCGTACTGCTATAACACCCTCCACATGCTCCGCAACATTTAAAAGTGGATCCTAACCAAAAGAAGAAGAACAGTGACACAGGCCCTCATCAGCGGCAGACTACACTGTGGCAAAACACTCTACACAGGAATTCCTGTCAAACACCTATAACAACTACAACAAATCCAAAAGACCTCCACATGAGTGATCATGAATGTCCCCTGCTGCAGCCACAACACCCACATACACCTACACTGCCTCAATATCAACAAGAGGATCACCTTCAAGCTCCTCACCCTCACTTACAAAATACTCTACAACACCAGACTAACCTACCTTAATAGCAGTAATCCTGAAAGGCCAAATTTTGTTCCTAAAATTTTGGCTTTAAAAATATTAGGTAAGAATTTGGTAATTCTTTAGGCAAACGTTGTTTAAAAACCAATTGACTATCATTACAATGTATCCAACCTTTCAGACACTTTAAATAAACAGTGTAATGTCCAGATGTTGTAGAAGGTCTATCATGAAAAATAATTGCAACAGATACAAAAGTTCTTCCTGATATTGAAACTTGACCAGCTACACAATTTTTAAATAAAGTTTCCAATTTTCTTCCATCAGCTCTACAACGTTGCAGCATTAAAATTACATAATGTCCATATCTTTGTATCAATATTGTTGATGACATTTCTGATTTACATTGGCTACACTCCATGTTTTGACTTGTTCCTCTAATTAGATTGTTAAAAGATACTGATTCACAGTCAGGTAAAGTCAAATATATGAATCTTTCACTGTCAATGTTACTGCTACATGTAAACAAACAATTTTCACATTCATGTTGCCATTTATAAGAAAGGCCAAAAAGGTATTCAATATCTATACCTTCATCTTCCAATACACCAAGCATGTACATTAGAAATTCCTGACAATCTTGCTGAATATTCTGCGTAAATTGAGTAGAACCAGAACATATGTCCAAAAGATTTCGAATATCAGAAATACTTTGTATTTTACTTTTATCACTACTACATTTCTCATAAACGGAATACAACAACGAACAAAATCTTTTTTTCCGATTTTCAACAATTTGTTGTTGCAAACTTTCAAGAAAAAAAACGACATTAATAACTATATTAGCATAGTAGTTGACATCAGAACTATTTTCAAACTGATAACCAACATTCTCTTCAACTCTGTCCTTTTTCTTTTTGGCTCCAATCACAACTTCATCTTGTTTTTTTTCTTTCTCTACAGCTTCACTACAGATATTCTCAAATCTTCTTTTTCTACCTACCACACGCTTTTCAAATGCTGGATATTTACCTAGATTGGGTGCATATTCTCTTCTTAACCTATTATACTCTTTCACACAACTTGCATCTGCACTAATCTTTGTCTCATCAAACAATCAAGTACAATCCAGATAAAGTTCTCACTCAAGACAAAGCAACATATGCCATACCCTCTTTAAACACAGTACTTCCAATATTCACTAAAGCACTATCTACACTAAAACCTTGAGATTTATGAATGGTCACCGCATACGCCAAAGAAACAGGAAACTGTTTTCTGCGAACATACAAATCTTTTACAAGCAAAAACCGAGCTGCACAACAACTAAATTGTTGTACTTCTTCAATTTCATCAAATTTGATTTTCAAAAATTCGATACCATCTCTATTTACATAATTAACAAAATCAACAATTTTACCCATTGCTCCATTTACTAAAACTTTTTCAACATGCAAATTACACCGTAGAAATTACCCTACAGTTTACACTTGCATATAAATTCTTTTCTAAACCAGCAATTTTACTTATCGATTTCTCTAAAGAATCCAATTTCCTTTTCAATTTTTCAGTCAAAATAATAGTCATTCCTGCATGTTCTATTTTATCAATAGCTTCCAATTTTATAAATTCTTCATTTTCCAACTTTAACATTCCTTCATTGAATATAGAACATCCACGCAGTGTTGGCATTAAGCAGATTACAGATTTGTTTTCTGCAATTCTCTGGGACAATATTTTTATTTGGAAACAAATTGGAAAGTAATCGTCTCTGTAAAGCTTGTTTGCCATGTTCAGTCACTTTTCCAATTCTTATATCTTGAAGAATAGTTCCATAATCAGCATCATTTGCCTGTCGCATATTTGTAATAAGTTCCTTATACTCAAAATATGACCAAATGTTTACATTTCCAATGCTCCCCAAAGACTTTCTGGTATCTTCATGCGCCAGTGTTTTAAACACTGGTGTCCTTTTATAGGAGTAAGTTGTAGAAGATCTCCAAAAACTATGACATGTTTTACTTCATACTCTGTTTTAAGAATTTGCTGCATTCGTAAATGCAAAAGGCAAGCATTAAGTTTGATACCATGCTTACCTCATCAATAATGAGAAGTTTCATTTTCCTCAAGACTCTTCAAACTTAACAACAAGCTTCTCCAGATAGCTTGTGGTATTATAATTTGTTTTCATGCTCTACTGGTAGCATTAATGACTGATGTAAAGTAATTCCTTTAATATTGTGGGCTGCTAATCCAGTTAGAGCAGTGACAACACAATACAAATGCAACTCAGTGGTTTTCTGTGGATAAGTTGTAATTACTTTAATTAAAAAAGCTTTTGCCTGTTCCAGCTTGTCCACTCACGTACATTCGGATAGGTTCAAATAATGAGCAAGAGCACTCCTTCTTCTCATGAAGTAATCCATGGTCAATCTGTTCTCTTACTTGCTCATATATTTGATTCTGCTCAACATTTAGTTGTTCTTCCAAGTTTCCCAAGTTTGTTACATCTCCTTGAGCTTGATACATTGCTCTTTCCACCTCTCCATATCAGTTGCTGCTTTATTTTGAACAATTGGTTCTCCTAGTGGGTCCTGACTCAACGGAGCAGAAGTTTGACTGTCTTGAGAACTGTCTCTAGCAATCTCAGCTGCAAGTGTAGCTTCTTGCTCAATTTGGTTGTTCAACATTTTCACATAATTAGAAAAAACAGGACATTCTATAGTATCTCTACTTGCGTTGAACAAATCTTCATAGCTCTCAAAATGTCCCAGTAATTCCAATTCTGAACGCCACGGCTTGAAAAGTTGCAAAAGAGCTAAATAGTGAAATTCCCTTTTGTCAGGAGTTTCGCAACTCAGTTTACGGTGATTAATCAAATGTCCTTTTCTTTGTTTCATCAAACATCCTTCAGAACCAACCACGGCATATATACCATTATTGATGTTTTCTGTAGTATTCCGTTTGAAAATATAGTTTTGAAGCACTTCATAGAGACACATGTTTTCAAGATGATGACTTCTATTCGGATAATATGTATCCAACATATTTGTTTTCACAATATCTGTACTTTCTGGCTCTTTTTTAGCTAAATATTAAATTTCTTGTACAGATTTAAGTACTCGATTTTGTGTTGCAGCAAGACCTAGACGCACCCATATGATTCTTCTAGATTTGGAGTAAAGACTTGCAGATGATAAGCGATCTGAACATTCATACGCTCCAATTTCTCGATGACATAACATCTTCAAACTGTATTCTATATAATTTCTTACTTAGACTCTTCTCGTGGGAAATCTCTTCCAACAATTCCTACAGTTCTGTCTTTTCTGATTTGGTTATGTAGGATGTTACATATCGAGCAACAGCAATGGAATTGTCTGCAACATATTGAATATCCATGTTAGCATTCCACATGGACAAAATGACTGGTTGTAGTCATTTATGTATTATGACTCTTCATTTCTTTTTAAGTTGAATGTATTTTTTGGAGACATTCTTGTGATAGTATGTTGTAAAGATGACAAAAAACTGTTCACTCTTCCTTTCGATATTACAAGACGTGGAAATCCAAAACGATATTTGGTGTAGAACTTGTCCTTAGATTTGTACTTTCGACGGCAATATTTCTCACAACGATGGCTTTGGAATCGTATGACTTGTTGTCTTAAGTCCGTATCTTGTGTACTTTTGGGTATATCACATGTAGCATATTCTCCAATAAAAGACAGCACAGTATCATCTGACTCAGTTCCAAATTTGGGAGCATCTTTGATCTATATTAGCATATGTATGTGAGGAGCACCTCTCTATTGATTCTCCTTTCTCCAAAAGAAATCCAGAACCTCTTCAAGAGGAGGATTTTTTTATTGGTGATAAAAGACATCATAGCTCGAATCTATGGTTGAAATAGCTGCATACATTACCTGGATCCAAAGAGCACAATTCTCCAGGTATCTTGTATTCAATATTTAGTATATTTGGATTTGCCTCTCGAAGAAATTGAAGTAAATCATCCCTAGCATATTCAGCACAGCTTAGAGTAAGAAACCATGTAGTAGTTCCAAGTTCCTTAGCATACATTTCAGTTCTCCATGACGACGGTACCAGTACTCATTAGTCCCACGCTGACATGCCACGAGATTAATCAGCTGAGATTCCAAAACATTATCTTTCTGCAGTACTTTATCCATAAATTCCTTTGCCGAAACATTTTGCAGATGTACACCTGTTTTCAATATATGGTTGACTGCATAAGAAAGTCCAGACAAGTCATCCTCAAACAAAAGATGAAACAAATACAGAATACTTTGTCGAAATCTTGGATCTTCTGCATGTAATCTTGATGTCCGGTTTTCAGATGCAGCAATCTGCATAGGTCGGTCATCATATTGTCTTCCTTTTCCTGTGGGGAAACAACTGAGGGAAACAACGAGCTTCCAAGATTTCTTCGCATACACTAATGGGACTTCCTTTTTCTTCTTTCATTTGGAATAACTCTATAGTATTTCCCATCACTTCTTTAGAATGGAGTGGATGAACACTGTAATGTTCGTAGATTTCTTCATTTCTGGACACATCCACTTTTTCAATTTGTCCAGATGGCAAGTCACTATCTTCTTCTACAGTTATTTCTTCTTCTCTCACATACACATTTTTATAATATTGATTATGTTTTACCAGATACAACGTTTCCTAACATCCACTAATTCTTGCCAGATTTTCTTACTCTCAGTAGGAACGCCATTAACAAGAATAACTAAAGGTTCATCCTCTACATTTTCTACACCAATTGTTTCAATATTTTTCTTCAAATCTAGAGGCAAATATACAACTCTTCCTTTTAATCCTCTCTGTAAATCTGAAGGAGGCAATTTTCCTGTCTTAGGCTCCATACGAACAATAGCCTGAAATGGATGCACACATTGAATAAGAATAGACTCATAGGTATTTAAATCCATCAGTTCAGAAGGAATATTTACCAACTCAAGATTATTATGCACAGCTCTAGCAGGCATTTTGTTCTCATCTAATTTGTTATAACAATATTTACAAATACGCTGATCATAACCCAAATCAAAACAACTCTCTACCAACAAATAAGTTTCAAAATCCTTCCACTCATTATTATTTTCCTTTTCACTTTTTAAACATAAATCAACAGTCCTGGTCTGATTTTTATAATGAATTCGTCAACAACAGATATAAAAATAATTTGGCCTTTCACCTGAAATCACCTTAAACTTTGTAATTTCTTGCACAAAATTTTCTGTACTACAATGTTGTGCATTCTCTTCTATATTTCCTTCTATTAATGTATCAATTTCTGCACTGTCTTACTCAGGACCAATGTAACTAACCTTAATTTCATCTCAAACGTTCATTACATCTGATACAGATCCACGCAAAAGAGCAGTGTTCAACTTTTTTAACATTAGTGCTGGACTTTTTGCATAATACAATCTTCTGACTAATTTCCTCATTTCAGTATGATGTACTGCTAACATCCTGAAATGGTGAAAAACACTTCAACATACTTTTTTAGAAAGACAAGCCAGAGAATTACCTTGCAAACCAGTAGTTTCTCTCACATCCCGCAGGTCTAGTCCTTGCAACATCTTAATCTTTTGTTTAACACTTTTCTTTTGTGTAAAAATCAATAGATTCCTGCCGTACACTACAAATACTACTGCAATTCCAAGTGTACACTGGAGCTTTAGGACGTCTCCCCAAAACTTCATCAGCTAACACCTCTTCTGTATTTCTATGAACAATTTTCTCTTTCTCAATAGGACAACCATTTGTAACCTCATAAGCACGACCACTGGTGTCAACTGCATGCAACAAATCATTACTCTGAAGAAAACTCTCTTCATTAAAAAAAGGCTCAGAACTTGAACTATGTTTCCATTCACCCAAAATAACCTCAGAAAAATTACTTCAGTTAATTACTCTTCTCCACTTACTTTTGGGATTCATTAACTGGATTGGCTTATCTAGTGATCGAATTCTATTGATTACTAAAATAAACAGTTTTGTTTTTAATGCCAAAGCTTTCTCAACTACATTTTCTATACCTTCCTTGTTCTTATAAAATGCTGTTTTTTTACATTCCTTCATTTCTTTAATTAAATGAGTCACAACTCTATTATAAAACATGTTTTTCCTAATTTCCATAAATTGGGGTTTCCTCCTTTTACTATACACTATTTTTTCAGCAGTTGTTTTTCCATGATTGCTCTCTTTATTCTTCTTTTTCTTTTTTGTTGCAGATACACTAACACTATTTTTCTGTTTGTGCACACTACTCTTACTCTTTAATATTTTCCTCAGAAAAGTGTTCCTTCTCTTACCAGGACTTTTTTTCTTTTTGTTAACCTATTGTTCTTCATGTAAAACTTGTGGATGACTTCTCTTCAAATAAACACATTTCTTTCGTTGTTTCCTCTTTTCAGTTTTCGTAGGCATGATAAATTTCTTTCAATATTGATAAACAGAATCTATTATTAAAAAAGATATATAACATTACAAAAATAAATATATGAAATATTCTATTATATTACTGATAAGAAGAGAGGGAGGATTATGAGAACAAATGTGGGACTATGCTAATAAAAGGACTTACAGCAAGAGAGGAAGGAGTATGAAACAAGGGAAAATGTAATGAAAAAGGGGAGTATAAACAGACACTGCAATATAAGGGGATAAAGGGAGTATGAATAAACTGGAAAGTATGAATAGGTAAGGGAGAGTATGAAGAGAAAGATGGAAATATGAGAAGAGAAGAAAGAGTATAAGATTAAAAAAGTGAGTGAGAAGACAGAGGGGGCACTATAAGATGAGAGAGAAAGACTATAAAGAAAAAAGAAGGAATATGTGAAAAGACACACAACTATAAGAATAAAAAAGGAATACTAGCAAAGGACAGTGTGTATAAGGAGAGAGAGAACAGTACCAGAAGAGAGCACAGAGAATGTGAAGAAAAGTGGAGCATGAGTAAAAAAGGGGTGTACAAGAACAGAGGATACAGTATGAGGAGAAAATAAGGAGTATAAACAGATGGAGGATTATGAGGAGCGAAAAGTGTATGACGAAAAAGGCAGAAGTATGACAAGAGAAACAAATATAAAGAGAGAGGTCAGTATGAAAAGACGGAGAATATGAGGAAAGTGCTGCATAGTGTATGCAGGAAGTCAAGGAGGAGTAAGAGAAGAGAGCAAACAATATGAACAGATTTAAAAAGTATAAACAGTGAGGACAGAAAATTAAAATAGAAAATAAATATGAAGAAAAAGAGGAAAATATGAACACAGAGAGACCGAGTATAGGAAAAAAGGGAATATAAGAAAAAGAAGATAGTATGATGAGAGAGGAAGGAGTAAGACAAGAGAGGAGGGAGTATGACAAGAGAGTGTAGAAAATATGCAAAAAGGGGCGAATATAATTCCTTAATGTACACAGATGCACATTGTTATATTAACCAAAAAAATATAAGAGCATGCATTTTACCAAAACACATTTACTACTGTAAAACATTTAAAAAGGGGCGAATATTGGGCCATATTATCAAGCCTGGGCGATAAAATTATCGCCGCTTTATCGGCAGGAAACTGTCGATAAAGTGGTAATAATGGGCTTGATAATATGCTCTATGGAATTCCAATCGAAGCTCATGTTAAATGTGAAGGACATGAGCTTCGATTGGAATTCCATAGAGCATAATATCAAGCCCATTATCGCCACTTTATCGGCAGTTTCCTGCCGATAAAGCGGCAATAATTATATCACCCAGGCTTGATAATATGCCCTATAATTCCTTAATGTACACACATGCACAGTGTGATATTAGACAAAGTCTATACATATTCCATGTATATAATTAATACATTTCAGTGAACAACACTGACTCATTTTCCAAAAACATATGCAATTTAATACAATATTTCTGCCACTATTACATCAAAAAAACGAACACAATAAAACAACAAAGACTCACAAGGGGCTTGTAAATCTGCCCAGAGTATATACAGAGGGAGAGAAACGAGAAAGAGGACAGAACAGGGAGTATCAAGACAAAAATGAAATATGAACAGAGAGGGAAGAAAATGACAAGACAGAAGGAATAAGAGGAGAGACACGAAAATATAAAGACAAACAAGGGCAATATGAGCACAGATGACAATATAAGAAAAAGAGAGTATTACAGAGAGAGAGGAAGGAGTAAGAGGAGAGAGAGGGGAGTATAAAAAGAGAGGCTAGAAATTATGGAAAAAGGGACAAATATAATTCCTTAATGTACACTGACTCACAATGTGATATGAAACAAAAAAACATAACAGCATGCATTATAGCAAAACACATTAACTACTATAAAACGTTTAAAAAGGGACGAATCTAGGGGCATATTATCAAGGAGTGTTAAAATTATCGCCGTTTTATCGGCAGTAAACTGCCGATAAAACGGCCATAATGGGCTTGATAATACGCCCTTGTTAACTCCCATAGAAGCCCATGTTCTGTTGATAACATGGGCTTCTATGGGAATTAACAAGGGTGTATTATCGAGCCCATTATCGCCGTTTTATCGGCAGTTTCCTGGCGATAAAACTGCGATAATTTTAACACAGGTCCTTGATAATATGCCCCCTTATTCCTTAATGTACAAATGTGCACCACATACATTCCCATACAACTTATCAATTCACCTTTCAAATTGATTTGTAGATTAAGAAGAATGCCACTCACACAGTAGATATTCTTATACAGAATCTCTCTAGTTCAGTGTTTGCAGCAGAACAACGAAATAGAAAATTTTCCCTCTCATGTTACACATACATACAGGTAAATACCCAATTAAAATCCTTCACACATTCATTCAAAACGAAACACACATTTCTATTTCTTGAACTTTTGCACCCTTTCCAACTGACAAAACTTTCAACCCTACCCCCATTCCACGTTCTGCCAGTTACCATAGAAACACTTCAGGAAACACCTAACTGAGCACACAGGTCAAAAGTTCATTATACATTGTTACAAATTAAAACAGCGAGTGTGCTTGACTTGAGAATATACCAGCTTATCTTATGTAACGTTCTTTTCTATCACTTTTTCTTAACCAATAAAAAATCAGGCTTTTAAAAACAGAAACATGCATCCTTGCTCTGTGTAGAATGTTGTCAAACAACTAATCATTTATTTTCTTTTTTCAAAACTGCATGTTGTCCAGCATTTTAAAAAAAGCTTACTTTTCAAACTGACATTTCATTTACAGAGACCATCGGAGTGCATCCAGACCTCTCTTCAAGATGCTTACAGTGTGGATTGTGGGACACAGCTATATTTTCTGGAGCCAAAGGTACGCAGAACAGAAAAGAATTCACAAAGACCTACGTTTACCAAATGTAGACATTAAATGGATTGGACAGAGAGGATTAAAGTGGCACCAATTGATGCCATTGGTGAAATCATTTTTACATCTCCAACACCCTGACCTCATAATTGTGCACTGCGGTGGCAATGACCTAGGCACTTTGACAGGGGTAGGTCTGGAAATGCTTATGAAGGACACCTTTGCTCAATTGATGACACTTTTCCCCAAAAATGCTTATGAAGGACACCTTTGCTCAATTGATGACACTTTTCCCCAAAACTGCCTTTGTCTATTCTAATATATGCCAAAGGTAGAAATGGAACTGGTCCAACCACTATTATCAACAGATTGAGAAAGCTAGGAAATATGTGAATAAATCTGTTTCTGCCTTTCTCCGAGACTATCGAATGGGGTCCATCTACCACAACAATCTACGTTTCAATATGCATGACATCTATAGGAGAGACGGTGTACATTTTACAAATGAGGGTAACAGAATCTTCCTCTTGAACTTTAGACTCTGCATTGGTGCTTACTTGTAGGTACTTAAATCTCCCAATAAACACAAGGACTCTTATTAGAGCCGCCCAACATCTAAACACATACACTTCATAAATATCTGAAAAATATTCTTCTTTTTCTTCCTTCAGTACGCTCATAGGACGACTTCCAATCTTCACACCGTACGTCGTCCATACGTGCCTGGTACGCATACGATAAATCTACCATTAAAAAAATAGCCTTTATCACTAATTTTTTATAATCCCCGAGGACCCCATCCCCCGGGGCTCAAATGTAATGTTGCGGATTGTGGGAGGAGCCCCAAGGCCTCCACGGTCCCAGCCGGCTCCCCACTTCCTACGGAAGCCAGCATTGCTTTTCGTCACAGAGAGCAGCTTGCATGCTTCCATTCTTCTTCCAAAGATGATTTCAACAGTTATACATTTTATAAAATAATATAGTACTGCATGCTAAAGGAGAAAAGTCAGCACAATTTTGACTCGGAAGCAGAGTACACAGTTTAATTTAAATGCACCCTACCACAACTAGTGTTTGAAACGCATTGTACAATAAAATGCTTAACAAAATAGTACAAGGCCCAAATTTCCATTGATTTCTTAGTTGCAGGTCTAGTTGTCAGATCGACACACACACTCCCTCATGGCTGGTTTACACCAACACCATACCCATTCAGCATATCTGTCACTACACACATGACCCTATGTATAAAAAAGATGGAGCGCACGTGTTGTATGCCATTTTAGAGTTGTTCCCAAAGCACTGAACAAGGGGTCCACTACTACATGCGCGGCCACTTTGGTCACTGAGTTAGTGGTGCCCGAAACACTGAGCAGGTGAAGAACCTGCGATGATGATAATGGGAGCATGAGTATGTCGTTAGTCATAGAGATATCAAGACTCGCCACCATATATGAGACTTCTTTGTTGGAGATCGGGACTACATCATGCAGAAGGTGTCTTTTCCTCGAAAAAGGTGAGCAGTGTGACTTGAGTACACATCGGAAGGAGTCATAGGGTTGTAGCTGTCTATATATAAAAATGCGACTTAGTATTTTACACAAACGCACTCCTATATAGTGTATTAATTTACATGCATATTTTTTTTTCCCAATAGCAGTAACGTTTCTATAATCGCTGAAATGTCCAGAATATTACCAATACAAACAGTTTGTAGAAATGTGAGAATGAACGTGTATAAAAGCGCGATGTTATCTAACTCCAAATTAAATTACCAATCATAACATCTTTCTTTTAATATCTTTTAGATGTATAGCTTCACGTTGGATTATGTAACCAGCACGACGGCAATAGCACGAGGTGAGCAAAGAAGCTTGTTTCTGAAACAACGACAAGTAATCTGTGAAAGGAGAGAATGTGTACAATGCAGCAGATGCGCAAAACTCACATTGGGCTAACAGGGCTTCAGCTACTATGACATAGCTTCCTCGGCCCACACACAGTCGCACCCGAGTTCGTCACAGGTCTTTGAAAGACATTCTGCTTGTTAATAAGTCTTTCATGTCCCCCCCGCTTACAGCCCCTACAGCTCCACTCTTCTTTTTGCTTGAACTTAAGCCCCCCCCGATATTTTTGACTGTGGTTGCGGTTCTGGCTTCAGGTACACCGCCCCCCTGTTGTGTGTGTCTCTCCCACGTTTTAATGTCCTTTTTTTCTCTTTCTCTTTCTTACTCTCACACATTGTTTCTCTTTCTTTTTTAAATTTTTGGACGCTGCTATCTCCAGTCTGCTATAAACAACCTTTTCTGAATTGAAGTGGTTAACTCTCTTGATTACAGTGAAGGCTTCTGCGACACCTAGAGCACCATCTTTCACTCATGCCAATGGCACTAGGTGACAAAGAATTTTGTTTCCGAAACAACAACAGACTATTTGTGAAAGGAGAGAGTGGGTAGTGTGCAGCAGCTTGACTGTGTAGAAATATATAATTACCTCCGAGTAGTGACAACACATAGGTTACAACAGTCTGAGAAACAGATCTACAAGCTTATTGCGCCATTTTTGTGTCACTTTTAACATGAGAAAACTGGTGCAAGGAGCTGGTAAATCTGCGTCTCACTTTTCAAGAAAAAATCTCAACTCCAGACTCTGCAAGACACTTTTCATGTTTTTTTCTCTCTCTTTCTCTCTCTCACTCTCTGTGACATCATTTCTCTTTCTCTTTTAAAGTTATAGGCACTGCTGTCTACTTTGACCTGTAGAAGAACAGTTGATTTAAAGTTGTGAACTCCGGTGGCCGCACTGTTTATACAAGGTAAGCAAAGAGGCCTAGATATACAATGCCTCTATTGCAATGCATTAGAAATAAGTTGGCGTATTTACAATCTTGTTGTGCCACTTTTGTGTCAGTAACGCAGTAGGTGCTTCCATATAGACACCACTTGAACGCGGGATTATAACAGAAGTAAAATGTACTAGACACACTGCACACGTAAAATCGTAGTGTACCTTCACTTAGATAGGTTACAACAGTCTCAGAAACGGATCTACAAGCTTATTGCACCACTTTTGTGTCACTTTTAACATGAGAAAACTGGCGCAAGGAGCTGGTAAATCTGCGTCTCACTTTTCAAGAAAAAATCTCAACTCCAGACTCTGCGAGACACTTTTAATGTTCTTTTCTCTCTCTTTCTCTCTCTCACTCTCTGTGACATCATTTCTCTTTCTCTTTTAAAGTTATAGACACTTCTGTCTACTTTGACGTGTAGAAGCAGAGATGTATTGAAGTTGTGAACTCCGGTGGCCGCAGTGTTTGAACGCAGTGAATATACAAGGTAAGCACAGTGGCCTAGATATACAATGCCTCCATTGCAAGGCATTAGAAATAAGTCGGCCTATTCACAATCCAGTTGCACCACTTTTGTGTCAGTAACGCAGTAGGCACTTCCATACAGACAGCACTTGGAAAGGGGCGACCACTCGGCCAACCCGAACGTATGGTTGGGTGCCCCGATCCTCCCGGGAAACCATTTTGGGCGGGAGGCGTGTCTCGGCTGGTATGCCCGAAGCGGCGTAGCCGGGGCGCGCCTTTTCCCGCCCAAGATGGGTTGTCCTAGACACCTACACCGATGGCCACGCCCAGTAGGCGTACCGGAGGAGGGTACACGCCCTCCCGAAGAAGAATAAAGAGCGCGGGAATCCGAAGAAGCGTCCTCTCGTTCCTGTGCTTGGAAGGCTGCACCCACTCGTTGCTCGTGAGCCCTCGACGGAACAAGGAGCAATTTTGACCCACCCACCAGCCCCTTATGGCAATGTTTGGTTTTGCAATAAAGTTTTGCTCTGATAACATCTTTTTTCCCTCTGTATAGAAGGAGAATGAATGTCTAGATTGATGATGTGATTTCTGTCAGTAGGATACTGTTTTTTCTTCTGGGAGTAAGCAGTTTGATACAATTAAGTAGGCTGATATTTTCTTCCTTAGTAGTGAACAAATGTCGTATTTATTTTTTGGTCGGGCGGTAAGGTCATCATCGGTGAGCAGTAATTTCAAGGTCCCTAGAGGGGGGGCGTCACCCGCTATGGATGGGAGCGCCCGGGGGGAGGCGGCCATTGGCCCCTCCCAGTGGGAGGCGGCACCCACTAAGGATGGGTCGCCTAAGGGGAGACGGCCATAGGCCCCTTCCAGGGGAGGAGGCGGCTATATGCCCCTCCTACGAATTTCCCGGGGCCCGGATATCCGCGACGGCGGATGTGATAGAGAGTGTGGGGGTGGGGGGGGGGGGGTCCACGCTGTCCTTCCTACAGATACTTCACACGGGTGCTCGGACGACCTTTAAGATGGCGTCGAGCGGAAAGGGGGGCCCCCGACAAGACAAGGGTAATTAGAGTTGGCAAGGAGGGTACAGTCCTCTGCGGGGCCGCCACTCACACCGTGAGGGTGAGAGTTTTTGGTAGTAGGGATCTGACACCGGTTAAGACCTTGCCGTTGGCCCTTAATGCTAGGATGTACAATTTTAATTTAGAATGTATGCATTTGCAGGATGTTAGACTCGGCTAGGAAACCTTTGTATTAGAGATTTGTTAAGGTTAGCCAAAGAACATGTCTTCATCGAAATGTAATAAATGAAAATTGTACATGATTATGAAACTTTTTATTTAAATATTTTAATTTTGTTTCATATTTTAATAAATACGGCCGGGAGGGTGACTCCCTCCCGCCTTCCAAAAGTTCAGAACTGCGTCCGTCTTCCCATCCTAGAATACATAGAACAGAAGTGAAATGTACAAGCACACGGCACACGTAAAAAATTCTAATGTTACCTTTATTTGTGAAAGGAGACAGTGGGTAGTGTGCAGCAGCTTGACAGTGTAGAAATGTATAATTACCTCCGGCCAGTGACAACAGATAGGTTACAACAGTCTGAGAAATAGATCTACCAGCTTATTGAGCCACATTTGTGTCACTTTTAACATGGGAAAAGTGGAGCAAGGAGCTGGTAAATCTCCGTCTGACTTTTCAACAAAAATTCTAAACTCCAGACTCTGCGGGACAGTTTTAATGTTCTTTTCTCTCTCTTTCTCTCTCTCACTCTCTCACTCTCTGTGACATCATTTCTCTTTCTCTTTTAAAGTTATAGACACTGCTGTCTACTTTGACCTGTAGAAGAACAGTTGATTTCAAGTTGTGAACTCCGGTGGCCGCACTGTTTATACAAGGTAAGCAAAGAGGCCTAGATATACAATGCCTCTATTGCAATGCATTAGAAATAAGTTGGCGTGTTTACAATCCTGCTGTGCCACTTTTGTGTCAGTAACGCAGACACCACTTGAACGCGGAATTATAACAGAAGTGAAATGTACTAGACACACTGCACACGTAAAATCGTAGTGTACCTTCACTTAGATAGGTTACAACAGTCTCAGAAACGGATCTACAAGCTTATTGCACCACTTTTGTGTCACTTTTAACATGAGAAAACTGGCGCAAGGAGCTGGTAAATCTGCGTCTCACTTTTCAAGAAAAAATCTCAACTCCAGACTCTGCGAGACACTTTTAATGTTCTTTTCTCTCTCTTTCTCTTTCTCACTCTCTGTGACATCATTTCTCTTTCTCTTTTAAAGTTATAGACACTTCTGTCTACTTTGACGTGTAGAAGCAGAGATGTATTGAAGTTGTGAACTCCGGTGGCCGCAGTGTTTGAACGCAGTGAATATACAAGGTAAGCACAGCGGTCTAGATATACAATGCCTCCATTGCAATGCATTAGAAATAAGTCGGCGTATTTACAATCCAGTTGCGCCACTTTTGTGTCAGTAACGCAGTAGGCACTTCGATACAGACAGCACTTGAACGCGAGAATAGAACAGAAGTGAAATGTACAAGCACACTGCACACGTAAAATTCTAATGTTACCTTTATTTGTGAAAGGAGACAGTGGGTAGTGTGAAGCAGCTTGACAGTGTAGAAATGTATAATTACTTCCGGCCAGTGACAACAGATAGGTTACAACAGTCTGAGAAACAGATCTATAAGCTTATTGAGCCACATTTGTGTCACTTTTAACATGGGAAAAGTGGAGCAAGGAGCTGGTAAATCTCCGTCTGACTTTTCAACAAAAATTCTCAACTCCAGACTCTGCGAGACAGTTTTAATGTTCTTTTCTCTCTCTCTCTCTCACTCTCTCACTCTCTGTGACATAATTTCTCTTTCTCTTTTAAAGTTATAGACACTGCTGTCTACTGTGACGTGTAGAAGAACAGTTGAATTCAAGTTGTGAACTCCGGAGGCCGCAGTGTTTATACAAGGTAAGCACAGCGGCCTAGATATACAATGCCTCCATTGCAATGCATTAGAAATAAGTTGGCATATTTACAATCCTGTTGTGCCACTTTTGTGTCAGTAACGCAGTAGGCACTTCCATATAGACACTACTTGAATGCAGGACTGTAACAGAAGTGAAATGTACTAGGCACACTGCACACGCAAAATCGTACTGTTACCTTCACTTGTAATGTTTCACCTTATTAAGTCACATCTACATAACTTTAAATTCTTTTTTTCTTTTTTGCTTTGCAGATTACCTATTGTACGTCTTTTGGAGTCCACATCACAATTTGTTTATAATATTGTTTTATTAAAGTTATTTTTCTAGTTGTTTATTACATTATCTTTATGTTACGTTTACAGTTATTTTTTTAATACAAGTTATTAAAAAAACTATATACTTGTTTTTTTTGGGGGGGGAGGGAAGGTCCACAACAAAAATAATATTTATGATTTGAAATACTATAGTAAGATGTTTGGCAGTAGGGTTGAAATGTACTGGCTGTACAATAAATTATTTTTTCTCTGGATGGACTACAACATAAAAAGGAAATCAAAGTAATATAATGTGTACCAAATTTACAAACCTCTTGCGACAAATTATCGCGTGCAAACCTACCCCCCTACAAAATTAACTGTGTGGGCCTCAACGACGCCCCTCAAACCAAGAAAACAACCACCCCCGGAGATTTCTTTATAGTGTAATGGAGGCTGCGAGGCTCACCGCCTGATGCCCTGGAGTCCGCCACGCCTAGACCCGGCTCCTGCAGTGTCCTGGGGGAAAACAGCCATTACAACCCAGTCATAACCAAGCGTGATCGTCACCACAAATTCATTAGCACACATATGGCTTTACCACGCATGCCTTTACCATGCATGCTTTTACAACTAGTATACATTTTCCACGCATTATAAAGGCAGAAGCATGATAATGGCTTTGTGGTAACGGACACGTGTTGTAATGGCTGTGGCTTACGTGCTTCAAATTAGATTTTAAGTATGCGTGTGACCAAGTCTGATAACATCAGAGTCCAAGGACAAACACTGTGCTGTCTATGGCAGGAAATCTCATGGATCACAGAGAAGATAGGCGGGTGGTAAATTGAAAGTAGCAAGTATAATAAAAATAACGGATGAAAACTACTAAAATGGCGGAGGACATACATTCCTTCATGGTGCAAGAGTGCTTATGTTGGCGCTAGACAGGCAAAACAGTGCCAGCACAGGAACAAGGACAAATGTTTTGTATTATTTAAATAGTGCATAATTCTGTCCTCTCCCTGCCGCGTACCTCAGCAAGGTGACTTGTTGTGCTGCATTGCGATACTTTGTCATTAATATGAACCCCGATTTCCAAATCAAGATGGGTGGGAAACAGTATCAAATGCACCACAGCAGTCTAATAGTACCTGTGTTGCTCTCATTATCTAAAAGGAGTCTTAAATCATTCAGTATTGTCAGTAGTACCATCTCTGTGCAGTGCAGAGGCCTAAAACCAACTTGAATTTTGTTCTACAAGTTATTTGCTTCAATATGTATTTTCATATATGTGTCAATTTCTTTCTCTACTATTTGCACTGGGAAAGGTTTATAACTAGTCAAGTAGAGTGACATTAACTCACTGAATTCCATGTTGCCTCATTCCACGTTGGGAGAACGACACCTGATGTTACTATGCAATGGTTCTGCGTGGTAAAATCGCATGTGGTTTTGGCTGAGTGTGTGCTATTACCGACTAGAATTGGGTCCATGTGGTAAATCTGCATTCAACCTTGTATTTGCGTGGTGCTAGGTTCGATTTACCATGCAGTTTTAGTACAATTGTATACAAATTTACTCTGTGATTAATCTGCCTGAGTTGGAACGTCTGTGGCCCTATGAACCTATCTGTGGTGCCAGTGCCCAATGCAGTGTCACCCCTTAGCCAAGGGGACCTTCTCTCAATGCATCACTGGCATGAATTTCCTTAACATTTTTTACGATAAGTGTTTTGCATGTAAAAGTCCATGAATATAGGACCCAATAAGGAATCGTTTCAAAGTCACTTTTTAAGCCAGGTACGAGATTTGGCAATATTCCACACTTAAAGCCCTGATTGCTTCCAACATATTCTTCTAGACCATGTGGCAGTGTGAGTGAGTGCGTGTGCACTGAGCTCCTCCAGCTCTATCAACCAAGTCAAGGAGCAACTGTATGTACTATTTCTGTACACCACTGACAGGGCCTTTGTGCCCCTATCAACCCAGAGCCCCGCACATTTCTCTGTGCACTCCTTATAGGCTTGAAGCTGTTTCCCAAGAACTTGTGCATATCTTGCATATCATCCTCTTCTTTTATTTTCATATACCTTTATGTGTGGACTGCACCTTGAAGCCCTTTGGGTTAAGTTTGCGCAACATAAATAAACTTTCATTCATTCATTCATTTATTCATTCATTCATTCATATCAGTAAAAGAGCAAAGGGGCTGTGGCTGCCCGTCAAAAGGGGCACCGGGCTCTTCCCACCCCTGTCTTCCACCCCTTTTTCAAAGCATGATGAGTGTTTACCATGCTGTGGAAATGGTCAGCCTGACAGACACTCTCCATGTCACAGCCAGGTAGCCAGGAGCTTTACATGCACTAATGCGCAGGTGTCTACCAGCCCGAGCCATGTTTTACTGGGCTGAAGATCTCACAGCCCTGAGGGCTGTAGCATTAACAGTCCAGGAAGGCTCTGCAAGGATCCTCCATCTCATGACGAGGGGAAGTGTCACTGATAGATCAATACCTGCGCACTTCTGATTTAAGCCCTGAGGACCAGGGGTGACTGATCAGTGACGCCTCTCATCACCCTTTCCTAACTCGCCACAGAGTGGGGTGGGATCAACAACTCTCACTGACCCCGCTCCACTCTGTGACGCGTTAGGGGCAGTCCTCCTCTCATTACCTAACCCTTGACAAGGGTAGCCAATGAGAGGAGGTAGCAGGGTCTTCCGTTTCCTGTTTCCCTCCTGAAGCCTCAAGCTCCTCATTTTTCAGCTTCTCCCTCCCAGCACCCACTGGACTGGTTCTGCCATCACCAACACCCTCACTGCCCTGTAAGTGTCTTTTTGAATATTTGGTGGCGTGTGTCTCTATGTATATGTGCATGTTTGTTTGCTGAGAATGGTTGAGTGTACGGTTGTGGGTGTGTATGTGCTTGTGAATAAACGTGTGCTTATGAAAGGGAATGCGTGTGTTTTTCCGTCCCCACTACCTCTTCAAGTTATGCACTGCCACTGAAATGGGGTGCCGCCCCTCCAGGAAGGGAGACGGGCACATATCTCTGCCTCTCTATGAGGTCAGCAAGGCTTTGATATGGACCAGTCGATACGAGGGAGGATTCTGAGGACTGGTAGGACAGAAAGGTCTAAACTCGGATTGCAACCTGAGCTCGAAGCATTTTTAGCAATTTAAGTCTAATGAAACCTAACTGGCTGGAAGGCAGGCAGAGCTCGGCATCTTCCAGAAGCCACGCACCAGTTCTCGCTCCCATGGAGGGAAAAATAAGCGTTATTTGGAGCTGATAAAAGACCCAACATAGTCAGTGCCAAAAGATTCACGCCCCTGATTATCCAGAATGAACAACAACGCGTGTGATGCGCAAAGGCAAGTTCCCCCACACGGACGGGAGTCGGCAGCATGAAACATCCTAATTGAAGAACATAAGTTTGTTCTTCAAGTCTACACCAATGCCTGGCAGCAAGATTTCTTTGGTTCCTTTGTTTTTCGACGTCGTTTCGCTCTCGGATTTAAAACAGCTTTCCAGTGCGGTGAACCGGGATTCCTTGTACAAACCGAATATAAATTATTAAAAAGAACATCTGTTTGAGTGGGTGTCTCCATGGACACCACTTGATTAACATTGTTATACTGTGCGAAATAGGGAGGGCACTTTACAAATCTCATTTTGTAAAACACTATACACAGAGTGTCGAACATGGTACAAACTACATTTTGTGGTATGTGTTGATGTGGCGACCATATCAGATATATATGAACAGGTTGCTGGCCATTAGGCAGAAATGGCAAGGTCTGCACAGAGCTGTAAATAAATGCTGAATTACTGCCCCAATTAAGTTATATGCTTCTTCTACTGCCTAATATGAATTATAATATCAAGTTGAAACTACTAACTTTAAATCCATCTAGCCTCCAATTACTTACCGTCCTCGTCTTCACCATCACAGTCCTTACAACTTGAGAACTGTCCTACCACCGAGAAGGGCCACAACAATGAATAGGGCCTTTTGGAAGGAAGAGTGGGCGTGAGGAATGTGCCTCATTCTCTTTCAGGAAGGGCAGTTGGGAAATTGAATCAACTTGAAAGGGACTTGGGTGAGGCCTGCCCATTTATAGTTTGGTGTAAAGTGAAAACTGGGGAAGAGAGACAGACCTTTTTCATCCCGGGGTACATTTTATCCCACAGTCCCAGTGGGTGAGAGAGCTTGTCCTGGAAAAGCAGTAAACCACCCCAGAGTTCCATACTGCCCGTTATCTTCAACCTACACATTGATTCCTTTGGTGCTTTACTTACAGATAACAACCTCAGGATTCACTAATACGGCAACAACACACAACTCGATTAGAAAATCTCATCTGCTTCAGACATTCAACACCTCACAATGTGGCCTTGTACATCAGTGCTGACCTCAAGCACAGCACAATGAAGACAAAATGAATGGTGTTTGCCAAGAACAACAAACATTATAAACATAACTCAAAGACTTGAACAATGATGGCTTCGAACCCCAAATTTCACTGAATGCCAAGTCACTTGGATTCACTTTGGGCACCAACTTCACCCTCAAGGAAAAAATTGTGAAAAACAGATGGCCTGGTACCAGCTATCTTTTCTAAAAGGAAGTAAAACCATTTTTTCATGAAAAAAACTTCAGAGTTGCTGTACAAGCACTTTTACTTTTGCATTTGTATGGTGGTAATGTCCTGCTCCGTGGCCTCCCAGACTCCATACTGGCACCTCTTATTTGCTGCAGCACGTCTCATCCAGGGCCTGAAGAAATATGATCACATCACCCCCATATTAATGGTATCCCATTGGCTTCCCTTGTCAAACCACATCATCCTCAAAACTAGCTGCAGGGTGTGGTCTCGCTATCGATGGAGTGAGACGCATGCCGTGGGAGCTCCGGGCCGCAGCCGGTGAATTTAGCCTTAAAAGCGGCACTACAGCTTCGGGGGAGACTCAGCCTGGGGTGCCGGATCAGGAGAGAGCGTGAGCGATCGACTGGGGGCCCGATATTTCTCCAGGTCAGCAGACGGTGGCAAAGGGCGCTCCAGTCGCCAGAGGCGAGGCCACCATTTTGGAGTTCCCGCTGCTGTGTTCTCTGGGGGTGACCTGACAGCTGTCCTGCACTGCGCGCTATGGCCGGCAGGCCTTCGCAGAGAGGACCTGGACCCACAGCGCAGGTACGAGGGGCCAGGACACTTTGATACAGACCCCCAGCGGGGGCTCTTCTTCCCAGCGGTCCGTCCTGCCACCGAATTGGGTCCCCACCATGTTGGCCACTCGTTGGGCCTGACCTGCGTTACTTGAACCCTGGTGAGGATGCCCCCTGCCCGGTTGAGCCTCAGAACTCTTCCATGGACAAGGCAGAGGGTGCCGGGTGGTGTGCTGCGGGGGCTGTGCGGGAGGCCCTCTCTTCCTGTGCCTGGTCTGGCCTCCATCTATAGCCCCTACCACCCTGGATCCTGGTGGGACCTTCACTCCACTGCCAGAGCCCCGGCGGGGACTCCCTGCTACTCACTGGCCCGAGGACCCCTGGTTGGCGCTACCAGGACACCTTGATGCGGACCCCCAGTGGGGGCTCTTTTTCCCAGCGGCCCGTCTTACCGCCATCTTAAGTCCCCACCATGTCGGCAGTATTGTAATGATGAAAGATGCGCAGTCAGGGTCTTGTAGTTACATCAAGTACGTTTATTCTTAAGTTACAGGAAGATAGTAAATCCTTTAGATGTCAATAAGTACAGATAAGATGCCCATCTAAATGCCCCACCAGGAGCAGCCTCGTGGCTTCTCAGCCGTCCAGATCAACTGACACTCCACTCATCCAAACACACTCCAACATTCTACATGACCTCATCACAAGCTGAGCAGGTAGGCAGAGAACTACAGAAAGGAGAGTGCAGCAGGTAAAGGAAGACTACAACACTTTCGCTGGCCCTGACCAGCACTGCCTGAGCCCCTGTGAAGACGCTCCCCGCCTGGTTGTGCCTAAGGACTCCTCCAAGGACGATGCAGAGGGTGCAGGCGGTGTACTGCGGGGGCTGCACGAGAGGCCCTCTCTTCCAGTGCCTTATCTGGCTTTCACCCTCGACCTCAAACACCCTAGACCCTGGTGGGTTCTGCACTCCATTGACAACGCCCCAGCAGAGAGTCCCGGCTCACAAGTGGTTCCTGGGGACTCCTGGCTGAAGTTGCCGGTGACCTCTGATGCCGCACTGCGGTGTGCTGGGTGCTGCCAGATTGAGCCTCGACGTGGGGCGCAGTGCTTACCATCCTGGGCCTTTCCGAAACTTAGGGGGCCCTGGTCCAGTTTGGGCCCTAACTGACCATCCACCGTTGCACTGGGGCGCTTACTCTCCCGTCGGCGGTTGGGGGCAGCGTTACGGGGGCCGCGGCACCTCTGGGTAGCCTCTCGGAGAGCACATGGGCACACTGCTCTCGTTGCTATCCCGGGCCCCCTGCTGGTGTACCACGGGGCCCAATGCCCCGGCCTGCTCCCCCGCCGTACTTTGGTGACCATGCTGGACCTTGACGGTGGGTGCGCGTGGTGTGCCGCCGGCTGACGGCTCTCTGGGAGAGGTGGACGCACAGCGACCTTGCATTGCAAATACACCTGCAGTTCCTGACGGACCCCCTGAAGAACCACAAAGTGGTGCGATATTGCAGATGGCTGCTTTGAACCCTGAGACTGCTCCGCGGACTGAGTGAGAGACCCTCCCTTGGGTGTCCTGGCCGAAGGGTGGAGGCATTGTACGCTTGCGTGGCCTGGGCCTTCACATTTTAGCTGATCAGCCCTAACCTGTGTCCTGAGCACTTCTGGACGGCCGGTGGAGCACATGGGGGCCTTGTGAATCCACACGACAGCCACCTACCCACTACTTTGCCAGTCTCTTCTCCTGGCTGGCTGGACCCTCCCCTTGTTCTTTTTCAACTGGGTCTGCCATCCCCTTGACCTCACACTGCGCATCTTCATATAGGTCTCCTGCCCATTGCATGGAACTCTGAGGGGCCATGGCTCGCTCACGGACTGGAAAGGACTCCTCTGCACCTCCTAAAGACAACCTGGTCACAGCTTTGTGGAACAAGTCGGGACATGCTCTAGCGGCGGACATGGCTTCTTCGGTGGGAGGGTCATCCGACCCCATCACCCAGTCCTTCATGGCCACCTTCATGCACAAACTCAATTCTGAAATTGGTTCTTTAAGTACCGAAGTCCAGGCCTGCATCAAGGAGCTCCAGAGCGATGTCAAGGAGCTTTGAGGGAGAGTGGACGACATTGAAAGGAAAATTGATGCCCACTCGGAGGATCAGGAGCACTTGTGGCAGTGCTTGGCCACCTTAAAGGAGTATCACAGTGAGCTACAGATCAAGCAGGAGGACTTGGAAAACAGGGGGCGCCAATATACCCTGTGCCTACGGGGGGTCCCGGCTGGGGCGGAGGGCACAGCCATTATGACCTTGGTAGCAGATCTGCTCCACGACATTAGGGGAGACGAACAGACTCCACTCCCCGTAGTCTGGGTGCGTTTAAGGCCACGATCCGCTGCAGTATCACCTCCATCACTATAGATTGAGCTCGAGAGGCCCGCTTGTTTGAAGACAAACTCTCTCTGGACATAAGCATGCTTGAGCGGCTGGATAAGGAACTACCCTCGGCGCTACACAAGAGGCGCCTTGCTATGCTCCGAGGCCAGCTCCGGGTGCACAGAACCAATAAGGCAGAGCATGCTCTCTTGGCCCTGCGACTGCAATACTACGATGGGGGGGGACAAGGTGGATAAGGACCTGGCGTGCCACCTTCAAATGCGGACCGCTAAGGCGCACATCCCTACATTTAAACTGGGGGATGGTACCTGAGCCACCACCGAATCCGCCATACTACAAGCATTCCAGACTTACTACTCGTCCCTCTATACCAGGGAGTCACCCGACTTAGATTGGGTGCTCGCTGCCTTTGAGGCCTGTGAGTGGTCCCCGATTAGCAGCTATCAACTGCTGGAGGAACCTATCACCTCGGAGGAGCTCGCAGGCACTCTAAATAACCTTCCCCTCAGCAAAACCCCAGGACCAGATGGTCTACCATTCTCATTCTACTGCCCCTTCCTCCCACAACTTAAATCTCATATGCTTTGCCTCTTTAACTCTTTTTCAAACGCGGTAGGGCCCTCCATGGATATGGCCATGGCTGAAATCACTTTAACCCTAAACCAGGTAAAGTTCCTACGCTCTGCTCCTCCTTTCACTCCATCACTCTCCTAAACACGGATCTTAAACTCTATACTAAAATACTAGCTAAACGCCTCGCACCTTCCTGGACTCATAGAGCCAGACCAGGTGGACTTTATCCACCAATGGCAAGGGGTGAACAGTGTATGGCGTGTTGCCCATTTAATCGGGAAGGCACACCATTGGAAGATACCCTCCTGCTTGCTATCACTCGATTCTGAGAAAGCATTTGATCGAGTAGATTGGGTCTTCCTTCGAGTGGTCTTACAAAAAATAGGGTTGGGTCTGCAGATAGTTGCTAGAATTATGGCTCCCTACCTCTCTCCTCTGGCTCGGGCGCGGGTCAATGGCCAGCTTACAAAACCCATCTCTATCCACAGGGGCACTTGACAGGGGTGTCCCCTGTCCCCCCCCTAATTTGCCCTCATAGTGGAACCGCTGGCCATCATGATCCGCCAGTCTTCCGACATCCACGGCATCACGCTTGGGGGATTGGATCACAAAAGAGCCTTGTTTGCAGCAGACCTGCTTCTCACTTTATCACACCTCTCTACCTGCCCTGCACAAGTTACTTCCCTCATTTGAACGGGTATCGGGGCTTAAAATCAATCATGAGAAATCATGGGCTCTCAATCTCACTGTCCCTACAGAGTCGATCACCATACTCAAATCTCTTGTTCCTTACCAGTGGGCCACACATTCTATTCGGTATCTAGGGCTCAATTTGACTGCCAACCTTGCCACATTGTCCCAAGCAAATTAGCAGGAGTGTAAAAACGTTGTTGTATCTTACCTGAGAACGTGGAAATCCATTCCTTTATCCTGGTTAGGGGCACCTGAATACGGTCAAAATGTCGGTCCTCCCAAAGATGCTCTACCTTTTTCAGATGTTACCCACACCCTCAGCATCAGATTCAGGGCCTTCAGCACAAACTCACCGCGTTTATATGGGGAGGAAGTAAGCCACGCTTCTCCAACAAAATACTCATGCTACCACGAGACAGGGGAGGGTTGACTTGCCCCAACTTGTTACAGTACTATTGGGCATCACATCTCTGCTTCATCTCGGAGTGGATGGAATGGGAGAGTGAAAAAATCTGGTTTCATATGGACAGGGCGGTGACTTGTCGTCCCATTTGGGACCTTGCATGGCTCTCGCGGGAAGCCTGCTCTCGTAGCGTCTATATCGTGGTTCCTCTTAAGACGGTACTTAAGATCTGGGGCAAGTTAGCAATACGCAGAGGTCTCACATTCTTCTTTCCCCCTACACTCCCGTTGCTCTCAACTCTCACTTCCCGCCTACTACTCACCCGCCCTGCCTTCACAGACTGGACGGATGGGGGATGTCGGACGATTCAGGACCTTTTCCTGGGGGACGTTTTCAAAACTTTCGAACAATGTAAACGAGATTTCCAGCTATCAGAGGGGGCTAGATTCCAATACATCCAACTTCGACAGTGGGTTCAGGTGTCTTCTCCGACACGGGCAGCCACTCGACCCTTTACTCCATTCGAGTGGTTGGTCTGCTCCTTTGATAACTCCTGGGGACTGATCTCTCGCACATACCAAGTCCTTCAACACTCACCGCGAACTGCTACACATCCCTATCAGCTGCGATGGCAGTCGGTCTCAGTCACTGACATCACACCCACCCATTGGGAAGACTTGTGGCGAGATATCCCGAAGGTCTTCTGTAGCATACCCCAGCGGGAATCCGCATATAAGGTTATGACTCAATGGTACTATACCCCTCACTGGCTGTATAAAATGTTTCCCACCTCCTCACCCCTATGCTGGGGTTGTATCAATGCCCCGGAGGACTATCTGCATATTTGGTGGACATGCCCACTCTTGACCATTTACTTGAAGGAGGTTCTCAGCCACATTAGACTGGTAATAGGGTACCCACTGCCTGAAAACCCGCTCGCGATTGGCTTGGGCCTCCGGCCGGTGAACCTGCGTACCATGACCCACCACAACTGGCATCTCAGCCTCCACATGCTTGGGGCTGCCAAGCAAATCATTGCTCTTTACTGGAAAAAGGCTGAAACGCCCCCGATCAACCTCTGGTTCACCCGCCTATGGCTAAAGATGGCCATGGAGATACTCATGGCGCGCTTGCAGCTGCAGGACACTAAATTCACCAAACTATAGCAGCCACTTGTGGACTACCTCTGCAGACTTGAGCATGCTCAACTTCATCCCCTGAGGTTATGGGCTTTGCGCCTCTTTGAAGACGCTGTATATTCACCAGATGCAGACAGCCAATGGAGGCCCAGAGATGGACCTACCCGAACCCCACCCGGGTGGTGCTTACACACCAGACTCTGGGCGCTTCCACCCTTCATCTGACGTAGACGACCCTGGCCTTTATCTGCATGACACTAGCGATCACCACTGAATATGGCTGACACAACATCCGCTGCGCCTCCAACATCAGGCGGCAGTGGAGTCCCCCCTTACGCCATATCTCTCTCGCACATCTCACCCCCTTCCCCCTCTCACCTGTTTCCTTTCTGCTCTCTCTATCTTTTTGGTTTTTACGATGGATGTAATCCTCTTAATTGAAATTGTTATACCCACAAGCAGATTCTCTCATTATGCCCCTTCGGCCAAAGTCTGTTGGGTTAGAGTTTCATTTTGATCTATGGTATTTAGGCAGAGGCTCTACGATTACTCAAACACAGAGATCACACCTACAAGCGGCATGAACTTGCTACTGTGTCCCTCCCTACAACAGTCATCCTGCACTGCATGTAATGACTCTAACCTCAGCTTCACTGCACATACATAATTACACTAATGGACACTTTGTATTGGCCTCTGCCTTCGGGCTGAAACGATATGGTGTAATATTATGGGGAAAGTGGCTGATAATAATATTGTGATCTGTTCCTGTGTGATTATTATAAATGTCAATAAGAACAAAGTTAAGCCATCACAACCAGCACCCCCATTATCTTGCAGACAAGCTGATCACCTCTAGTAGTTCATGGCACAACCGCAGCCAGCACACCAATTAGACTGCAAACTAAGAGGTGTAAAAAATAAAAAACAAGACAGCAGGCCTTTCATCTATGCACCTAGAATGTGGAACAACTTCTGTGAATCCATCAGGATTGACTCAAACTGCTCCAATTTTGGAAAAAGTTCAAAACGCACCTCTTTATAAAACCCTACATCACAATGAATTAGCCTTCAACAAACCAGCCTCCTCTACTATCACTTGTGTGCTCGGCTAGGTTCACCAATGGAAATACCATAAATATGCATACAGACAAGAAGCAGTTTGGTGTGATTGTGTAGAAAAGGGCTGCAAATTTCCCTAGACACAACTCTGGCTGGGTCATCAGCCTCTTACAGGGACAGAAGGGTTTTGCCATATCAGATCTACCTAGGAATAATACTCTGTGGGATAGTTTGCAATAAGCGAAAAAATATTTTTGCCTTAGAATGTTTTTTGGAGTGACCACTTGCAACTGGACCTGGACTGGACCCTGGTTGTGTCCTTTGACAAAGTGAGTTGTCTACCCTGTGCACTGTCCTGAGGATTTTAGATCCTTAGATGTGACTTAGAGGAGGTTCTCAAAAAAGTTGGGCCTTGGAAAAATGTTAAACTTTCAGACTTCTCGAGGATCAGGACCAACCAAGCACAACAATCTGACACAGCACAACCTGTGTGGGCTGGAAACTTAGGTTGGCCTGCTTGGAGCTTTTTGCTGTCTGATAGAAGATTGCAGTTGGCCCTCACAGCTAAGGTATCTGGCTTCAGTGTGACCTGCCCACCTACATTTTCCAGGCTTCCCTCGCTGGAGGTTTTCATACTCCAAAAAGATTCTTCTAAGTCACAAAATAGAAATCTTGACCAGGTGAAGTTGCCAAAAGTGTCAAGACAATGAGAGGAATTCACTGGGCATGAAATCAGAATTTTCCCATTCTGAGCGTTGTCTGTCAAAACCAACAGCTTCAGCTGGAACTTGGCTAACCGGAATCCGGCTTCAATTGGACTTTTTCAAATACAGATGTCAACCTTGTCAACCTTGCCACACTGGCGGACTTCAACTTCCATAAAAAGAGTAAGGGCCCAATTTATATCTTGGCGGTAAGCATACTCCGGGGTGAACATTGGCTTGGCTGCGGTGGTGACTACTCCATTACCGTCCAAGCCAGACCTCTCAGACGGCCCAGCAGAGCAGGTGCAGTCAGAGAAATGGCTATATGTCTGCCCACTCAATTAGGATGGGTGGACATCTAACTGTTCTTTTACTGTCCATCACCGCCCAGTAAACCCTGGCAGTGAGAGACATTAAAAAAGGAATAATGCGCCCTCGCCATGGGAGATGACTCCCATGGCGAGGGGGGTATTTTATTTGTTATTTTCAAAAAGAAAATCTTGTGGATGTAATCTTGGGATTATCGTTTTGAAAATAAAAAATAAACTGTTCGGTGCAGGGCTCCGTCATGTAGCAGGAGCCCTGCACCAAACGGTACACAGACAAAATATCGAGTTTTAAATTTCGATATACAATTATATCGAAGTTTAAATATCGATGGGACATAATATAGAAGGTAAGTAATATCGACAGTCTTAATATCGATATTAGTATGATATTAGTAATTTCGAAGTTTTAAATATCGATGTCAATAATATCGAAATAAATAATTTCGATGTTACTAATATCGATTTTTAAATACATTTTGTCTATATTATATTGTATTTATTATGTTTTATTATTTATTTTTAATGTCATTTAATAAAATTTTGTCTTTTAGTACTGTAGCGGGTTGTGGGTTTATAGGGGAATAGGGTGGGAAGTAATTTAATTATGTTAAATTAATTATTAATTAGTAGGAATTATTAATTAATTAATTGAGAATTAATTTTTATTTAATTTTAATTAATTGATTAATTGATAAATATGTTCTGTAGCGGGTTATGGGTTTATAGGGGAATAGGGTGGGAAGTAATTTAATTATGTTAAATTAATTATTAATTAGTAGGAATTATCAATTAATTAATTGAGAATTATTTGTAAATAATTTTAATTAATTGATTAATTGATAATTTTGTTCTGTAGCGGGTTATGGGTTCATAGGGGAATAGGGTTGGAAGTAATGTAATAATGTTTAAATAATTGATAATTAGTAGGAATCATACATTAATTAAAAATATTTGGTAATTATATTTAATTATTTTGGTAATTATTTTTAATTAATTGATAAATATGTTCTGTAGCGGGTTATGGGTTTATAGGGGTATAGGGTGGGAAGTAATTTCATTATGTAGAATTAATTATTAATTAGTAGGAAGCATACATTTATTTTTATTAATTGATAAATAAATTTAATTAATTGGTTATTAATTTTAAATAATTAATTAATTGATAGATGTAATTTATAAGTATGTAATTTAAACCCCCACGCTATCCAACACTTTCCCTACTGTTGCACTCTCTGGAGTTGGAATAGTAATTGTTACCCCTACGCTATCCAACACTTTCCCTACTGTTGCACTCTCTGGAGTGGGAATAGTAATTTTTACCCCTATGCTATCCAACACTTTCCCTACTGTTGCACTCTCTGGAGTTGGAATAGTAATTGTTACCCCTACGCTATCCAACACTTTCCCTACTGTTGCACTCTCTGGAGTGGGAATAGTATTTGTTACCCCTACGCTATCCAACACTTTCCCTACTGTTGCACTCTCTGGAATTGGAATAGTAATTGTTACCCCTACGCTATCCAACACTTTCCCTACTGTTGCACTCTCTGGAGTTAGAATAGTAATTTTTAATCCTACGCTATCCAACACTTTCCCTACTGTTGCACTCTCTGGAGTTGGAATAGTAATTGTTACCCCTACGCTATCCAACACTTTCCCTACTGTTGCATTCTCTGGAGTGGAAATAGTAATTTTTACCCCTACGCTATCCAACACTTTCCCTACTGTTGCACTCTCTGGAGTTGGAATAGTAATTGTTACCCCTACGCTATCCAACACTGTCCCTACTGTTGCACTCTCTGGAGTTGGAATAGTAATTTTTAAACCTACGCTATCCAACACTTTCCCTACTGTTGCACTCTCTGGAGTTGGAATAGTAATTTTTAATCCTACGCTATCCAACACTTTCCCTACTGTTGCACTCTCTGGAGTTGGAATAGTAATTGTTACCCTGACGCTATCCAACACTTTCCCTACTGTTGCACTCTCTGGAGTTGGAATAGTAATTTTTAATCCTACGCTATCCAACACTTTCCCTACTGTTGCACTCTCTGGAGTTGGAATAGTAATTTTTACCCTGACGCTATCCAACACTTTCCTTACTGTTGCACTCTCTGGAGTTGGAATAGTAATTTTTAATCCTACGCTATCCAACACTTTCCCTACTGTTGCACTCTCTGGAGTTGGAATAGTAATTGTTACCCTGACGCTATCCAACACTTTCCCTACTGTTGCACTCTCTGGAGTGGGAATAGTAATTTTTACCCCCACGCTATCCAAAACTTTCCCTACTGTTGCACTCTTTGGAGTAGGAATAGTAATAGTTACCCCTGCGCTATCCAACACTTTCCCTACTGTTGCACTCTCTGGAGTGGGAATAGTAATTTTTACTCATACGCTATCTAAAATGTATTTAGCTTTTTTATTAGTATTATGTTGTTATTAATTGTTATTTATGTGAATATTTTATGTAAATAAATGTATTAGTAATTTATTACATTTTTATTTGTTTGTAAGTTATGACAATAATTAATTTAGAGTTATTATTAATGAAAAATATATTATGTATTATATATTTATTAACATTAATTTGTATTACATTATGTATTATTTTAAATATTATAGTACATTTTTAAATATGTTTATTACATTTATAAGTATTATTTTGTTAATATTACATTTTTATTATATTTAAAAAAAACGATATTTTACAAAAAACGATATTTTTGTCATTCTATATTTTATTTTCGATATTTTTGTACTTACCTTGTTAGGGATAGGATTCCTATATTTTTTACTTCGATATTTTTGTTCTGATATTTTTGTATAATGATATTTTTGTTTTCGATATTTTGTCAGACATTCGCACCAAACAGTTAAAAGCATTGACAGGAAACGCCATGGTGGCGGTTCCTTCTAATGTTATATGAATGACCGCTAGCTTGGAGTTCATTAATCTATTTAGGGGGGCGAGTAATTTACTCCGTCCCTCTGTCGGATGTTATAAACTCTGACCAGGACAACCCATGTGGTTTATCTGACTTCTCCAAAGTTGGATGTGGCAATTTTATTTCATGTTGTTTTTAACTATTAATTGTTTTGCTACTTCTCAATATATAACACTTTTTAAGTCAAGCCTGTCTGCGCCAGCTTTTGAGCACTGGTTTATTTTAATTAACTTGTGTTTTAGATATGACAAGGTTTAGGATGTGTTACTTGGGAAGAACTCACATCCTTCCCAACTAGTACCCCATTTTCTCACAAATATATTCCAATATTTTGTCAACTGGGTGTGCTTATTCCTTTTTGGTGGCTCAAGAACAAACAAAGTTTGCAAAACTCTTCAGGAATTCGGAATGCTTCTAAACTGCAAGAAGTTGCAGAAGCCTCTCTTTATTGGAACCTTATTCAGAATGGATTCAGTGATCGTCTTCCTTCTGGAGGAAAGGACAGCAACTTTAGAAAATCATCTCCAAGTTTTGCTAAGCTTTGCCGCAGCAGAACAATTCCTTGATGACCAGGGTTACGTGTTGCAACAACACCATTAGTTATTTGGGCCAGACTGCATCTAAAGGCATTGGTCAGCATTGGTTAGCCTTCTTGAACTCGCCAAACCAGTAACTGACATCCATAATACTATTGTCTGAGAGCCTAAGAGAAAAGATGGCTTGGTTGTTGATCAAGGGCCATTCGGGCGATGACAGTGCTCTGGTATCCCAAGATTGCATACTAGTTACTGCAGGTTCCAGTGCAAAAGACTTGGCTGCGGTGTGGTAAAACAAATAGTTTATGGCAAGTTGGCTTCAGAAGAACAGGGACCATCTTGGAAATGAGTGGCACTATCAGTCATTCTGCTAATTTTATAACAGCTTACCCCTGTGATTCAAACAGACATGTTGCCGCAGCTTACATAAATCAGCAGAATGGGACAAGAAGTTTAGGTCTAGCCCAGAAGGCCCAGGAGATTGGCATATGACTAGCAATTCATCGGATGGTAAGAGCATTGTTTTGACTGCATCTGCAGCTGAGGGGGCCAGTTTGAAGGCCTCGTGTTGGTAGGGGGTCGAAGGAGATCACCGCCACCCCTACGGAAAGTGCCTGCACGACCAGGAGGGTTTCTGGACATTTTGAACTACCATACCTGGCTGACCATGACTAAGAGGCACTGTGGATCACATAAATACTTAATAGGGTATGCCCTGATGTTATGCTTACTGATCTTACTGGGTGAGGAGGTGTTTGATTACAACAGGCATTATTCTGTGTAATGTGGCATGATGTGTGCACCCTATAAGAGGTTATTATAGGGCATTGTTCATGTGGGTTATACTGAATGCTTTTTTTACTGTGCACACTGATGCAAGTCTTTACTATGGTGCACTATGGCTGTTGTTTATGCATAAGGGTCTTACGCTAGAAGTAATCCTGCCAGTAGCTACTGAGTTGTGCTGCAAATGTTTATAATAATGCACTACTACGTCTGATTATTGCTATTCAGATTTAAAGATGGCCCCTAAAATTTACCTTGTAGTCATAAATTCAGACCCAGATCCTTGTGAAAGAAGATAGTGTAATATAAATTCTGCACCTGATGAGGAACTCACTGACAAGTTTTCATATTTCTAGCACATAAACACAAATACCTTTTGGGCATTCAGTTTTGTACCAATATTAACCCCTCCCCTGCTGATGACGGAACCGCTCCGTCATCAGCTACGGTTGGGCTGTGCTGATGACTGAGCGGTTCCGTCATGGCCCAGCCGCCGCGCCTGCGCGGCGCTGATTTTGCGGCGCTGATTTCGCGCCTGCGCAGCAGTTGTATTGAGCGGGGCGGGTCATGACGGAACCGCTCCGTCACCAGCACAGCTCAACCGCGGCTGGTGATGGAGCGGTTCTGTCACCAGCATGCGGCCGCCGCGCGGCCGCCCCGCCCATTGGCGCTGCGGCGGAATAGCCGCCGCAGCGAAAGGGTTAAACATGTCACCAGTTTTTGCATCAGTGTGCATCCTAATTAAAGATCCATTAATGGCAAATCAGTTTTGAACGATGGACTATATGGTTTACATTGAAAACAGAAGGACAATTCTGCTGTTTAAAAGATGGAAAGTGAAACAATAGACACCAATAACTAGCTCCAGAATGCAACTAGAATCAACTAGTCTTGTTTATGTTGTTTTTTAGTAGTTGTCCAAAACCCACCAATATGATCTGAAATAAGACATATGTAACTGGTCAATTGGAATGTCTAGAAGGAAGCCACTTACATGAAGTAGGAGAGGATGTGGCCTAACACCTAGAGAGGATGAACTTGGAGCGGAAGAATCAGGTGCAAGTTTCGTCAGGGAGGCTCAACATCCTGTGATTCTTGGCAAATCACTTAATCTCCCTGTCCCTAACAAAACAAGCATTTGCAATGCAATAGGTCTCACATTAATGAGAGTTTAGGCTATTGGCAATGCACTAGCTTATACTCTCGTAAATGCAGGACCTATTGCATTGCAAGTATTTGTTTTTTCACTAGCGACCCTGCTTACTTATTTCTTACACTGCAGGTGTGCAATCAATCTTTGAAGAGGGGTGTGGAACCTCAAGTCTGGAAGAAAGCAATTGTCTGTGTGTTCTCTTTTGTACTGCCAGTCACCGGTGTATTCAACTGTGTAGCCTTGGACCGCATCATGTATGTGCATGTAACTTGCATGATCGAGGTAACTATTAGCAGCAATACTACGTGTCTCTCGGACCTCTTTCAAGTGCTCGCTGTCCTTTTTCCCCAGCACCCCACCCCCTCCAGGGGCGGCAATCCAAGGGATAGCCCTGGGCGCCACAAGCTCAAGCTCTAGGCCTCTGGCAGGACCGATTGAATGGAGGGGTAGCAACTTCATGACAAAAGAAGTTTCAGTAGCAGAAATCTGTAGATCTGCTTCATGGCTTTCTTACAACACATTTGTTAAATATTACAGATTAGGTTGTATTAGATTCTTCGTCTGGGTTTTTGGTAGGAGTACTTTCTTGAGCTTCAAGCCTCATAGCTGCTGTGCCCCCCTCAAAAATGTATGTCCTCACCCCCCACACCTACCCTTGGATTTTAGGGATTCTTACAGTTACCTTGGGGGGAGCCGAGAAATTAGGCAAACTATAGCAATTGTTTGGAGGGAACAATGGAAAAAAGTGCCATGCAAGATGGCATATGTTTTCTCTTTCGAGAAGTGCAATCAGCAAAAGGTTTGCTGTGGTTAGCTCACCATCTAACCAGCTTTCAGGAACAAGCAGAGTTGTAAGTAGTAATTTATTTTCTGATTTGAAGTGCTTTCTACTTGATTGTAGTCTGCAGTGGAAACAGTTGTGCACCTCTACTAGAAACCAAGAAAGCTACACATTTCTAAAAGTTAGACAACATTCCAAACACAGCAAGGGGTATAAACTAATCATTTCCAATAAAAAAAGAATACAAATTAGTTGGCAATAACAGAAATAGGTGACAACATTTTCACTTGTAATGTTTTGCTCCAAATCCCAATTTACAAAAGTAAGATACTGTTATGCACATTAGATGCTCCTATTTGCCGGAATGTTGGTATTCCAAAAATACAAGATACCAAAAGCCAACAACTGACTTGCAGCTTATAATGTTTTTCCATTATTATCTGACCATACATCAATTAGTATGGTAAAATCTAGTGAACTAAAAATAGGTATGAAAGAAACCTATGCATTTTGGAATTAGGCACTAGATACAGAGTTTAGGAACATAGGGTATTTTTTAGAACTCTGAATTTGAGATTTCCCATAGTATCATAAGATTCAGAGGGCACTTTATGCTGTTTTTGCATACTAGCTTGCATTCAGAGGTCAAAAAGGTAAAGAAATCCAGTTGATAATAACAAATGATCTACTATTCTGTGTTCCTGTACTTCTCCCGCTAAAAACAATTTCCCACTTATGTGGCTGGACCTATCACATGCCACACAATGGGCCCCCCAAAAAGCAACATGAAGACATCAAGTGTTTGCTCTGAAAGTATATCTCCATTAGCAATTCAGGGGTATTTGTGCCCAAACTCACCTGCCAACCATGGAAACTGTGACATCTTAGTTATGTTAAGACCAGTGATTCTGATCTGGAATGTATGGGCCTCAGGGCTCAAGGACAGTTGGTAGCTGTGACTGAATAACTAAATAAATCTTGCTCAATTGTCCAGGATCCTGTTATGTTATGTTATGTTATGTTATTTATTCTTTTGTATAGCGCAACGGTTACTCAAAAAGAGTGTCCCGGCGCTTTAGGTAAGGATAACAGATTTCAGAATAACACAACACAGTTAAAAGAGGTTAAAAGGCAAACAGAACAAAAAAGAGGAACTACTAGCAAACCTATTGGGAAAACAGCCAGGTTTTGAGACCTCTTCTAAAATCAAGGAGAGTAGTCGCCCCCCGCAATGGGAGCGGTAATGAATTCCACATCTGTGGGGCCAACAGACTGAAAGAGCGGCCCCCGAGGCGAGCCCTCTTCACACGCGGAACAGCCTCCAAAAGTAGAGATTCCGACCTCAGCGAGCGAGCCGGGTGGTAAAAGGTCAGTCTCTTTTGGAGATGTTTTGCTCCCACAGCATGGAGCGCTTTGTAGGCCAAAGTCAGAGCCTTAAAGGCGATCCGTTTGCGGATGGGTAGCCAGTGTAGCGTCACCAACAACCCAGAGACGCTGGTGCGTCTACTTAGGTCAAAGATGGCCCTGGCCGCCGCGTTCTGTGCAACTTGAAGCCTCTGCAGCAGGTACTCTGGCAGGCCCAGGTAAAGAATGTTGGCATAATCCAACCTGGAGCCTATCAGAGCTGTGTTAAACTTACCTAAAATGCCTGATATTATACAGAAACCTACTAAACCCAGACATTTCTGAAATCTAGAAACCCTGGGGTGCTGTGTCTGATGTGGATCCCACTACATTTGTTTAAAACCACTCATAGTTCTCAAATTTCTGTGAGGAAAAATTCCAGAGTCTAAGAGGATCTACAAAATCCATACTACATAGCATTCCAACACTTCTCCTGATACAGAAAAGTACCCTATTATGGTGGTTATTCCTGAAGCCTTCTACACAAAAGGTCCTAAATTCAAGGAAAACCTAAAAAATCCAGACATTTCAGAAAATGAAACACCCACTGGAAGCCTAAGAGGTGTAACTTATGTGGATCCAACTAAATGTTCTTAATTAGAATGCTTTACAAACCTCAAACGTTGGCTAAAATGATGTATATGCCTCACATTTCTGTGAAAGAATGTACTACGATCACCAGGGCTTCACAAAATTCCTACCACCCATGCTTCCCATACTTCTCCCTGCAAAAATGGTATTCCAATAGCATAGTTGGCCCAGTGGCAGGAAAAGATGAAAACTATAGCCATTTGAAGACAGTGTATTATCACTGTGATATTTGCATTATGTCCAGCATGGTAAGTCCCGCCACACAAGTCAGCTACCATTTTTATTGTGGTATACAGCTTGATTCCTGTCACAGTGAGCATGGGTTCCGCATCTGGGAATACCCATGTCTCTGAGGTTACCCTCACTGGTGACAAGAAGTGCCCTACAAATCCACCTTAAATTATATTGCACGGATAATGGTTGCAATCTTTGAGTTCATCTCAGTTGCTTTGTCACTCTAGACAGAGGTCAGTGATTTCCTTCAACAAATGATTCATAATCGGTGATCTGGGCAATAGGACAACACCACACTTATTAAACTTGTAACATGACAGCATTTTTTAAAAATCCTCTTTGAGGTGCACGTGCCAAAATAATCAATCAGCACCCTGACTACTCAAAGGTAGCCATAAATAGCTGTCCTCATTAAGTCAGTGATAAAGTTCTGCTCAGCACACTTATGTATTAGTACATGAATCTAGTCCAAAGATGCTGAGAGCACACTAGTTCTCAAGGGTCCCCACTACACTTGTGCAAACCGAATATGTCACTTTTGGATACCTAAGGGGGCAATGGGAATCGAAGATACCACACCATTTATGAAAGAATGTCAGATCTAGACCCTGAACATTAGTTCATGCTGTAAAAAACGCAATGGCTGCAATCAAACTGAATGAATACAAATACGGAAATCTTAAAGGATGGTTTATGACAATGAATTGTTATGTGCATTGCCTGTTGGTAATTGGACCAGATTCATATACTAATATATTTACTACAAGGAATAAGCAGAGCAGAACTTTATTAGAGGCCAGCCAATTCAAACCCGTGCCCACAGGAGAAACATAAATTGCTACAGAAGACTCAGTATTGTTGCACATATACTGGATATCCTATTCATTTATTAGAATGAACTTGAGCTGAATTGTGAGAAATTGGGTTGTCGGATGAGGTGGGTGTATCCCTACTTAAGCAATAGCCACATTCCTGGTCAGGGTAAAACATAAGAAGTCACTAACTTAACCTATACTTAACCCTTTGGTAGCCTGGTACAAAATCAGTCAGGCTTAACTTAGGGGCATTGTTAAAGTATTTATGCAGCACACACACGTTAATAAAGTGAAAACACAACAACTCCTACCAATTCAGAAAGTTAGAGTAAGGTGTATTAAACAACAAAATTCAACCAGTAGAACTTGAGTTATGCAATTGCAAAGGTTTAAGGTAAGTATAGTGCCTAAAAGCACAAAGAGCCACTCACGGTTATCTGGTAGTGTGAGACTGGGTGAAAGTCACAAGTTCAGGCTGACCACGATGGAGCAAGCGCTGGGAGCAAGGGTCCCGGTTAGTATAGCCAAGCAAGTTACCTTCTCAAAGTCCTTCATAAAAAGTCCAGTTTGCGGCGGAAGAGACTGCGAGGAGCAGGAAGAGTGTCCCGGATATTCATCGCTGTAGCTCAAAGATGAGGTTGGGTGTTGTGGATGGTCGTTGCTGTAGAACAAAGATCCAGTTGGGTGTTGTGGAAGTTTGTTGCTGGAGCTTCGTATTGGAAGTCACTGATTCACATTAGTGTTAAGAACTCATCGCAAAAACTTGCCGTGATAGAGCCCTTTTGCAGTTGTAAAGAGCACACAACTTTAGGATTTCTCCATTTCTTCCAGGAGGAGCTGAACTGGGGCCACACTAAAGTTCCAGAACCTGGTAAACACCTCTTGGGGATCTAGAACTTACTCCAGCAGGTTTTAGGCAGTTCCAGTGCAGCAGGTCAGCTGAGCTGTAGCAGGAAGGCATCTGGCGCTTATTATATCCCTCTAGCTCTAAACAGGAGGACAGTCAGCTGACCTTTGGAGTCACTTCAGGGAGCCTGAGAGGAAGGGAGCAGGTCTGTTTTCTGTAGTATCCACAGCCTCAGGAGTGTATTTAAGAGTGGATCAGAAGGCCCTAATTTTATATTTGGTGCCAGCGTTGAAGAGGAAGAAACTTCTGGAGATTTTCCCCCACAAAAGAGTCTGGTCCCAGGCTGTCTGCAGTCACAACAGGCTAGGGTGAAGTTCTTTGCGTCTGAGTTGAGGAAGTGTATTTGAAGTGCTAGTGGGGCTGTGCACAGCTCTACCCCGACATCCTGTTTGAATATCCCATCATTGCAGCACCCAGTCCATCTATTGTGTGGCTGTCTGGGAGGAATATATAAAGGACAACTGCCAACTACACATAGTCATATGACACGGCAAACAGGCTGTAGGCCCAAATTGTTAAGACAACAACATGCCAACTTTCGAAAAAATGTAATTCTATAACAAAACAATCTGGCTAAGTAAATTAAAAGTGACTTATTTTAAACGGATCAAGTCAAATTAATTCATAACATTGGTCAGTGTATTAATTTTACATCAAATTAAGCAATTATTAACACAATCCTTTGTTACAATTGAGTATGCCCTACTGGACAATATCGTTTACATCAAAGGAGACATTTAAATCCAATAGAAATGAGAAAAGAAAATTCAACAAACACATATGACTAACCATTAGAATATCATGAAACATGTGTGACTCAACATTGAAACGTACAATACATTGTGAAACAGTGAATAACACAAATATATCACAAAATAACCTGAAAGATTTGTTTTGACACAATCTCAATAGTATATTTTTCAAAAACAAGGGGGACCCAATCAGTACCTAGGGACCTTGGGCAGTCAATTATTATGAGAAACAGTGGTCCATAGGATTAAATTTTCACAAAAACAGATACAAATATAGACTCCAATCAGTGCTATATTGACTAGTGTTTTCAGTACCCAGCCGGGCCTGAAATTTTATTTTCAAATATAAACAAGTTTAAAAGACCATCAGAGAGGTCTAATGCGAAAGTTGATAGGGTACAAGCCTGTACCTATCCAGAAGTACACTCAAAAAGAATTCAAGGGTAGGGAAGAAAGCAAGGAGAAGAGGGTAAAGAATATCAGGCAAAAAGAACATGGGAGCCAATTGTCCCTTGCATCAATGGCATATTCGCAAAGCAAGTTCAGACAACCAATTCATGTAACAGTGTCAACACAATGGGAAAGTTACAGAATTGGGAAGTTGTCGACGGCGTTTCGATCCCCGGCTCCTAGTGAACTGGGATCATCTTCAGGACATAAACAATGTATTGCCTGTATGTGCTTTTTTTTAAAAACCTGTTGGAAATAACATTTTTCAAAGATGGGAGAAAAAAGGGGAAAAGAAAGAAATACGTTTAAATATGGCACTAATTACAGGCATAATGCACACAGTATTCACTTATATCATGCCATTGTGATCATGTTGACTTCATTCAGAAGTCTTCCAGTGTTCCAATCTCATGCTATACGAAATGGTGAGAGCAGTTTAAACTGAGGCCGACTCGTATTGTTGCACCGTGAGCCTTTAGACGCTATCGTGGTTGTGGCTACTCGTGTCGCATTCGAGAGAGGCGCCGTGGTGGTGGCTCATGTGAAATTCATACTTTTACGGGCATGCAGCCCGGTGCGCTTAAAAACAATTTCCGACAATTGGAGCTGTGGCCAAAGTATCGTGTATCAACCTATGATTACCGTTGTGGTGACTACGACGTAATCATGCGTTGCGTGAGCGTGACGGGATTCTCTATGTGCCTAATGAAGTTACAATAATAGGGGTGAATTGCACACCTTTTTGAACGATCTTCACGATTCTCCTGTAATTCTAGGAGAGATGGTAGGGTAGAGGGCTGGTGCCTAAGGGAGAGGGAATCAAATAAGTATCAAGTGCTAATATCATGCGCTGGTACATTGTGGCAGGGGAACAGGACGTTACCTCGATGTCCTATTCCGATAGGTTTTGGGTAGTAGCCATAAGTTCCTATCCAGCATCTGGTAATATCCCGCTTGGAAGGATACAAGAATCACGGGCCAGTATATTATATCCAGACCACTTGAAAGTATATACTTTAAGTTCCAGGGTCTGAAAGTAAACAGCAATGAAACGGATTTAAGAAAAAAGGCACTCAGGGCCCGTGGCAGAGAGGGAGAGGGGTGGGCCGGGAACCCTTACCTTAGCGCTGAGGCAGTGCTCCTCACTCGCGATCCGAGTGAAGTCCGGGCGGTGTGCACGGTGGCAGTCCGCCGGTTTCCCGATAATGCGGAAGTGAGCTCAATCCCAAGGCGCGTGAATTAATGAAAATCGATGAGGGAGTGGAAGTGACAGAGGGCGGGGAGAGTGTCCCAGTGGTGGCCATCTTAGAGTGGTGTCGATTAGGCAAACAGAGTGATTGTGCTCTTTCCACGCAATTCATTAATACACCCTGATTTACTTAATAGAGAAATAACATTTGACAAACATTACATGGCGTTTCCATCACAAAAGTTCAGTCTCTGTCCATATTAATATTGGAATTTGAAGACGGGCAGCGGCAGACATTATGTTGGAACAACTTATACATTCGAACAACCGACAGAATTGGCTAGTGATCCAATTTTGTCGTTTTAAGCAGTCTCTCAGATCAGCATCTGACAATTCACAGCAATCCCGCCCAGTCCTCGGTCCGATTGAGACCATTCTGTATTGTGTCCAGCAATATAATGCATTTTAGTTCCTCCTTATTGAGAAGCTGAGCCATGCATCCTCCTCTGGGTGGTAACTTTAATGCCTTCAACACAGTCCATTTTAAGTCATTTTCTGTGTGCTTGGCACTGATGAAATGTTCCACAAGCGGGGCATTCTGGGTCTGGCAGCGAATGCGGCTCTTGTGCTGGCAGATCCTTGTTTTCACCTTTTGTGAAGTTTGACCCACATACATTTTCATACATGGACATTGAACCAAATATATCACATTGCAGGTGTTACAATTTGACAGTGAGGAACTAGTAAAGGTGATGTTATTAAATACTCTGGTTTTACCTTCAATAGTTATGTCACACACACTGCAATTGCCACATTTCACATGTCCTACAACGGGGGACAGACCCCATACAGTTTCAAGTGTGGAGGGTTGACTAGGGCTTGGCAATGCGGCTCGGACTAAATGGTCCTTCAAATTTTTGCTTTTTTTGAAAGCAAATAAAGGGCGCTCAATTTCTAGTACGCCTGCATTAATGACAGACCAGTGGCGGAGTATCATTTTTCTCATTTTGTTCGACACCGGGGAGAAAGTGGTGACACAAGCTATTCTTTCCTGTGGGGTTTTTTGAGTTGGTGTCAGCAAAGTTTCTCTAGGTCTGTACCATGCTCTTTTAAGTGCATTTTTGACAATACGTCTAGGATAGCCCCTGTTTTTAAGTTTGTCTGCTAAAATGGCACTTTCTTTAAAGTAGTCCTGCCTGCACAAGCAATTTCTCCTAATACGAAGGAACTGAGAGAATGGTAGTGAATCCCGCAAGGCTCTGGGGTGGTTGCTAGAATAGTCTAATAGTGTATTACGCTCTGTGGTTTTTCTAAATAGACGTGTCAGAAGAACTCCTTCCTGGTGGAAGATGGAAAGGTCCAGGAAGTCAATAGAGGTTTTATCTGATGTAAGGGTGAAGTGAAGGCCACAACAATTATTGTCCATCCAGTGTTGGAAATGGCGTAGATCACTGACTTCGCATCTCCAAATCATGAAGATGTCGTCAATGTATCTACACCATAGACCAATTCCTGAGTGGAAGGGATTCGATGGCGAGAGTATTACCTCCTTTTCAATCTCATTCATGAAAAGTATAGCCAAGTTTGGAGCAAAAATTGCCCCCATACTGGTGCCCTTAATCTGCTGATAAAAAAGGCCATTAAAGGTAAAGAAATTTCTCGTCAGACAGATTTCAAGTAGCTGTAAAATGAATGGTGTTGGTATTGCGTGAGGGCGTGGGCGTGTGTCCAGAGTTTTTTGAATCACCTTAAGGGCCGCTATCTGGGGAATATTTGTATAAAGGGACTCCACGTCCATGGTGCAAAGAGTGTCTGTTACTGGGTCAAAAGGTAAATTCTCAACCAGTGAAATCATGGACATGGAGTCTCTAACATAACAAGGGGTGGAAGGGACAAACTCCTTTATGAAGAAGTCAATAAAGGCTCCCAACGGCTCTAGGATAGACCCGCAGGCTGAAACAATAGGGCGTCCAGGCGGTGCAGTAAGGCTCTTATGGATTTTCGGAAGAGTGTATATCACTGGTGTTCTGGGGCTTTTGATATTTAAGAAGTTATACTCTTTTTTAGATAAGAACCCTTCAGTCAATGCGTCCGTGGTGATTTTCTTTATCAATTCCTGAATTTCCTTTGTAGGATTAGACGCTAGCCTTTGGTAATGTTCCCTATTGTCTAACTGTCTTTGTATTTCTGAAGTGTAAGAGTCAAGATTTTGGAGAACGATTCCACCCCCCTTATCTGCACTCTTGATGATCAAAGAGTTATTCATTTTGAGTGTGGTAATGGCCTGTTTTTCTTTCAACGTGATATTATATGGGATGAAGCCATGGGTGTTTTGTAGTATAGAAAGATCTTTCAATACCAACTTCTCGAAGGTGATTATCTCAGGTGGAATCATCCCTGAGGTGGGAGAAAAGGTCGAGGGTGGCCGGAAAGGTGTTAAGGCATTACTCTCTTGACTAGGATGTAGTTGAAAGAATGCCTTTAGCCGAATCCGTCTAAAGAACCTCATTAATTCGGTTTGCAGTTCCAAATAGTTGGGAGGGGTAGTGGGCACAAAAGTAAGTCCTTTTTTGAGAAGGGAAAGTTCATCCTCTCCTAAGGAGTAATTGGAGATGTTGAAAATTGGGATTGTTTCTGTGTTTGCGGACGGAGAATCTACCACTGACAGAAATTGTTCCTCGTCCGACGTTCCCCCGGTGGGTTGACCCATCTCTGGGGTTTCTTGACTTTTCCTCTTTGTGGTGTGCCTTGTTGGCCTCTCTGTAAAAAAGGATTTGTGCCACCGGTCTGATGTGACCCGCCCCGTCGGGATGTACTGCTGCCTTCTCCTGCGTCCGAATTATCGGAAGATTCCGCTGAGGTTTCTGAGAAACCTACCAAATTTCTCCGTCTATTGTACCTACCCCAGGGCCTGTATTGTTGAGGGTTAGAGTACGTCCGGTTTGTATAGAAGTCCTTTTGTAGGTAAGGGTATGTCACTTCTATATTATACGATTTTATATCTTTTTTTATTTTGTTTGATTTTTTATTTTGTTCTATTCTCTGATACTCTGCAATGGTTTTATCAACCTGTTCTAGGAGTTTCTTACTATCTTCAGTGGTGCCTGAGTCTTGGATCTGCTTTAGAATATATCCGAGATCTCGGTTTCAAGTGATTTCAATGTCTCAACGGCGGTATCAATCCCTAGTGCAAGCCAATGACGTGAACAGGTGGTTCCTATGTAGCTGAAACTAGTTATATACTTCGGGTTATCTGTGAAAATCCCTGGTACGTTGCGGACTTGTAATCCTACAGGAATTACCTCGGCCTTTAGGTAGTCCGTTAGCATCAATGTCATCAGTTGCAAACGGACTTGTTTTTTACGGAGTTTCTCTAATTGCTCCGGGATTGTGGTATTTTCTTGACTGGGGATTTCTGAGTTGTCTGACAGAAGCGATGGACCAGAGCAAAGTTGTTTTAGGTATTCGTCTGTATAGAGGGGTGCATGACCTGACATAGTGCACTAGAATGAAAGGAATGGAGAGATTGGGGAATTACAGAGTGAGGGATAGCAAGATTTAAAGAGGAGTGGGGTACTACGGGACCCAAAACCGCTAGGGGTTTGGACAATGGAGAGCCCTTGCAAACCAGCGTTTGCGCTCAAGTATATTTTTCAAAAACAAGGGGGACCCAATCAGTACCTAGGGACCTTGGGCAGTCAATTATTATGAGAAACAGTGGTCCATAGGATTAAATTTTCACAAAAACAGATACAAATATAGACTCCAATCAGTGCTATATTGACTAGTGTTTTCAGTACCCAGCCGGGCCTGAAATTTTATTTTCAAATATAAACAAGTTTAAAAGACCATCAGAGAGGTCTAATGCGAAAGTTGATAGGGTACAAGCCTGTACCTATCCAGAAGTACACTCAAAAAGAATTCAAGGGTAGGGAAGAAAGCAAGGAGAAGAGGGTAAAGAATATCAGGCAAAAAGAACATGGGAGCCAATTGTCCCTTGCATCAATGGCATATTCGCAAAGCAAGTTCAGACAACCAATTCATGTAACAGTGTCAACGCAATGGGAAAGTTACAGAATTGGGAAGTTGTCGACGGCGTTTCGATACCCGGCTCCTAGTGAACTGGGATCATCATCAGGACATAAACAATGTATTGCCTGTATGTGCTTTTTTTAAAAAACCTGTTGGAAATAACATTTTTCAAAGATGGGAGAAGAAAGGGGAAAAGAAAGAAATACGTTTAAATATGGCACTAATTACAGGTATAATGCACACAGTATTCACTTATATCATGCCATTGTGATCATGTTGACTTCATTCAGAAGTCTTCCAGTGTTCCAATCTCATGCTATACGAAATGGTGAGAGCAGTTTAAACTGAGGCCGACTCGTATTGTTGCACCGTGAGCCTTTAGACGCTATCGTGGTTGTGGCTACTCGTGTCGCATTCGAGAGAGGCGCAGTGGTGGTGGCTCATGTGAAATTCATACTTTTACGGGCATGCAGCCCGGTGCGCTTAAAAACAATTTCCGACAATTGGAGCTGTGGCCAAAGTATCGTGTATCAACCTATGATTACCGTTGTGGTGACTACGACGTAATCATGCGTTGCGTGAGCGTGACGGGATTCTCTATGTGCCTAATGAAGTTTCAGTAATAAGGGGTGAATTGCACACCTTTTTGAACGATCTTCACGATTCTCCTGTAATTCTAGGAGAAATGGTAGGGTAGAGGGCTGGTGCCTAAGGGAGAGGGAATCAAATAAGTATCAAGTGCTAATATCATGCGCTGGTACATTGTGGCAGGGGAACAGGACGTTACCTCGATGTCCTATTCCGATAGGTTTTGGGTAGTAGCCATAAGTTCCTATCCAGCATCTGGTAATATCCCGCTTGGAAGGATACAAGAATCACGGGCCTTCCCTTCTCAAAAAAGGACTTACTTTTGTGCCCACTACCCCTCCCAACTATTTGGAACTGCAAACCAAATTAATGAGGTTCTTTAGACGGATTCGGCTAAAGGCATTCTTTCAACTACATCCTAGTCAAGAGAGTAATGCCTTAACACCTTTCCGGCCACCCTCGACCTTTTCTCCCACCTCAGGGATGATTCCACCTGAGATAATCACCTTCGAGAAGTTGGTATTGAAAGATCTTTCTATACTACAAAACACCCATGGCTTCACCCCATATAATATCACGTTGAAAGAAAAACAGGCCATTACCACACTCAAAATAAATAACTCTTTGATCATCAAGAGTGCAGATAAGGGGGGTGGAATCGTTCTCCAAAATCTTGACTCTTACACTTCAGAAATACAAAGACAGTTAGACAATAGGGAACATTACCAAAGGCTAGCGTCTAATCCTACAAAGGAAATTCAGGAATTGATAAAGAAAATCACCACGGACGCATTGACTGAAGGGTTCTTATCTAAAAAAGAGTATAACTTCTTAAATATCAAAAGCCCCAGAACACCAGTGATATACACTCTTCCGAAAATCCATAAGAGCCTTACTGCACCGCCTGGACGCCCTATTGTTTCAGCCTGCGGGTCTATTCTAGAGCCGTTGGGAGCCTTCATTGACTTCTTCATAAAGGAGTTTGTCCCTTCCACCCCTTGTTATGTTAGAGACTCCATGTCCATGATTTCACTGGTTGAGAATTTACCTTTTGACCCAGTAACAGACACTCTTTGCACCATGGACGTGGAGTCCCTTTATACAAATATTCCCCAGATAGCGGCCCTTAAGGTGATTAAAAAAACTCTGGACACACGCCCACGCCCTCACGCAATACCAACACCATTCATTTTACAGCTACTTGAAATCTGTCTGACGAGAAACTTCTTTACCTTTAATGGCCTTTTTTATCAGCAGATTAAGGGCACCAGTATGGGGGCAATTTTTGCTCCAAACTTGGCTATACTTTTCATGAATGAGATTGAAAAGGAGGTAATACTCTCGCCATCTAATCCCTTCCACTCAGAAATTGGTCTATGGCGTAGATACATTGACGACATCTTCATGATTTGGAGATGCGAAGTCAGTGATCTACGCCATTTCCAACACTGGATGGACAATAATTGTTGTGGCCTTCACTTCACCCTTACATCAGATAAAACCTCTATTGACTTCCTGGACCTTTCCTTCTTCCACCAGGAAGGAGTTCTTCTGACACGTCTATTTAGAAAAACCACAGAGCGTAATACACTATTAGACTATTCTAGCAACCACCCCAGAGCCTTGCGGGATTCACTACCATTCTCTCAGTTCCTTCGTATTAGGAGAAATTGCTTGTGCAGGCAGGACTACTTTAAAGAAAGTGCCATTTTAGCAGACAAACTTAAAAACAGGGGCTATCCTAGACGTATTGTCAAAAATGCACTTAAAAGAGCATGGTACAGACCTAGAGAAACTTTGCTGACACCAACTCAAAAAACCCCACAGGAAAGAATAGCTTGTGTCACCACTTTCTCCCCGGTGTCGAACAAAATGAGAAAAATGATACTCCGCCACTGGTCTGTCATTAATGCAGGCGTACTAGAAATTGAGCGCCCTTTATTTGCTTTCAAAAAAAGCAAAAATTTGAAGGACCATTTAGTCCGAGCCGCATTGCCAAGCCCTAGTCAACCCTCCACACTTGAAACTGTATGGGGTCTGTCCCCCGTTGTAGGACATGTGAAATGTGGCAATTGCAGTGTGTGTGACATAACTATTGAAGGTAAAACCAGAGTATTTAATAACATCACCTTTACTAGTTCCTCACTGTCAAATTGTAACACCTGCAATGTGATATATTTGGTTCAATGTCCATGTATGAAAATGTATGTGGGTCAAACTTCACAGAAGGTGAAAACAAGGATCTGCCAGCACAAGAGCCGCATTCGCTGCCAGACCCAGAATGCCCCGCTTGTGGAACATTTCATCAGTGCCAAGCACACAGAAAATGACTTAAAATGGACTGTGTTGAAGGCATTAAAGTTACCACCCAGAGGAGGATGCATGGCTCAGCTTCTCAATAAGGAGGAACTAAAATGCATTATATTGCTGGACACAATACAGAATGGTCTCAATCGGACCGAGGACTGGGCGGGATTGCTGTGAATTGTCAGATGCTGATCTGAGAGACTGCTTAAAACGACAAAATTGGATCACTAGCCAATTCTGTCGGTTGTTCGAATGTATAAGTTGTTCCAACATAATGTCTGCCGCTGCCCGTCTTCAAATTCCAATATTAATATGGACAGAGACTGAACTTTTGTGATGGAAACGCCATGTAATGTTTGTCAAATGTTATTTCTCTATTAAGTAAATCAGGGTGTATTAATGAATTGCATGGAAAGAGCACAATCACTCTGTTTGCCTAATCGACACCACTCTAAGATGGCCACCACTGGGACACTCTCCCCGCCCCCTGTCACTCCCACTCCCTCATCGATTTTCATTAATTCACGCGCCTTGGGATTGAGCTCACTTCCGCATTATCGGGAAACCGGCGGACTGCCACCGTGCACACCGCCCGGACTTCACTCGGATCGCGAGTGAGGAGCACTGACTCAGCGCTAAGGTAAGGGTTCCCGGCCCACCCCTCTCCCTCTCTGCCACAGGCCCTGAGTGCCTTTTTTCTTAAATCCGTTTCATTGCTGTTTACTTTCAGACCCTGGAACTTAAAGTATATACTTTCAAGTGGTCTGGATATAATATACTGGCCCGTGATTCCTGTATCCTTCCAAGCGGGATATTACCAGATGCTGGATAGGAACGTATGGCTACTACCCAAAACCTATCGGAATAGGACATCGAGGTAACGTCCTGTTCCCCTGCCACAATGTACCAGCGTATGATATTAGCACTTGATACTTATTTGATTCCCTCTCCCTTAGGCACCAGCCCTCTACCCTACCATCTCTCCTAGAATTACAGGAGAATCGTGAAGATCGTTCAAAAAGGTGTGCAATTCACCCCTTATTACTGTAACTTCATTAGGCACATAGAGAATCCCGTCACTCTCACGCAACGCATGATTACGTCGTAGTCACCACAACGGTAATCATAGGTTGATACACGATACTTTGGCCACAGCTCCAATTGTCGGAAATTGTTTTTAAGCGCACCGGGCTGCAAGCCCGTAAAAGTATGAATTTCACATGAGCCACCACCACTGCGCCTCTCTCGAATGCGACACGAGTAGCCACAACCACGATAGCGTCTAAAGGCTCACGGTGCAACAATACGAGTCGGCCTCAGTTTAAACTGCTCTCACCATTTCGTATAGCATGAGATTGGAACACTGGAAGACTTCTGAATGAAGTCACATGATCACAATGGCATGATATAAGTGAATACTGTGTGCATTATACCTGTAATTAGTGCCATATTTAAACGTATTTCTTTCTTTTCCCCTTTTTTCTCCCATCTTTGAAAAATGTTATTTCCAACAGGTTTTTAAAAAAAAGCACATACAGGCAATACATTGTTTATGTCCTGATGATGATCCCAGTTCACTAGGAGCCGGGGATCGAAACGCCGTCGACAACTTCCCAATTCTGTAACTTTCCCATTGCGTTGACACTGTTACATGAATTGGTTGTCTGAACTTGCTTTGCGAATATGCCATTGATGCCAGGGACAATTGGCTCCCATGTTCTTTTTGCCTGATATTCTTTACCCTCTTCTCCTTGCTTTCTTCCCTACCCTTGAATTCTTTTTGAGTGTACTTCTGGATAGGTACAGGCTTGTACCCTATCAACTTTCGCATTAGACCTCTCTGATGGTCTTTTAAACTTGTTTATATTTGAAAATAAAATTTCAGGCCCGGCTGGGTACTGAAAACACTAGTCAATATAGCACTGATTGGAGTCTATATTTGTATCTGTTTTTGTGAAAATTTAATCCTATGGACCACTGTTTCACAATCTCAATAGTAGACCTGCTGTGTCAGTGCCAGTCTAAAAATAAGAAACCAGAGTAATATGTCACTACAAGTTGGAATATATGTGACACTCTTGGTACAAGCTTGGGGATTCGTGCAATAATGATCAGCCGTGGATTGGATACTTTAATTGAATATTCGAGTGGCCGTCACGTGAACTTTTCCGCTGTTGCACTGGACCTTCTCGCCGACGTGTTTCTTACCCTTATATCTTTAGGGTTCCCTTCAGGACCTAGACTGAACATTTTTTGTAGAGGAATAATTTATCAAATAAATTGACTGACTACCACCCACAGTCGTGCTTATCCAATGTAGACTTCAATGAATAAAAGGCACTAAGTAGATTACCTTACATTGCTCAATCACTTGGAAAAGAAAATGGTAGTATTGTCTCTTTATTCCTTTGTTACTTGTAGAAAACTCGTCAAGGCATGATCAATCAATCCAGATCACATTTTGGAAGTGGCTCTGAGGCCTTATGGTACTTGAAGTGCCCAAACATGGACAGAGCTTCTCACAATAAATGTGTTTTTTGGCTATTGTCATTTTTTGGTTTCTGACATTTCGTTAAGTCCTTGATTCACAGTATTGAATTTGAGTATTAAGTAAGCTTCTTTTTTTTATTAGATGTGTTTCAACATCCCCTCCTCTGGTATTCTACTGGATGGCAGATAAAACAGTCCATTTGAAGTCTTTTTCTGTTTGGTTCTCCATAATGAAATGGCTGACAAGTGGTGTTCAAATTGTCTTTGTTTTTTTTCTAGATTTGTTTTGAACAATCTGTTGTTTTTTCCAGCATGGACAAATTATAGTGGATACCAGATTTTTCATTCTACACTTGGAAAATTCTCTGTGTTTCCACTGAACTTTGTCTTTGGTAAACACTAAGGGGCCAAGTAGTATGTCTGGTGGATCGCCACCGCCCACATGGCAGTGGCGATCTGCCCGACATTTGTGCCTGCCCGCATGCCAATAGTAATATGACGGGGGGACCCCGGCGGATGGAAAGACCGCCGGTAGGCAATCTGCCTGATTGCCTACCGGGCGGAAAAGCTGTTAATATTGTGGCAGTGTCAGGTAGACACCGCCATTCATATTAGTATGCATGAGGGGACATGCCTTTCCATGGTGCCTGCATTTCAATGAACAACGTGGCAGGCACCGCGCGGTGCCTGTCACATTGTGCATTGAAAGGCACATTTGCTTTCGTGACATTGCGGCGGGTGGTGCTTTCAGCACCACCCGCCGCAATGTTTCAAATGCAGGTTGCGCCCGCCAGTGTGGCGGGCGCATACTAATTGTAGGTGCAGGACCGCCACAACCATTGCGGACCGTCCCGTTTCCCCGGGGGTATGGCGGGGGGACAAAGTCCACCGCCATACTAATGAGCCCCTAAGCCTTGAATTGTTTGAGCACAAGTGATACAATGACCACATTTTAGTGAGCTTCAATAGGTTTCAGATTCCATTGGGAAACAAGAGCTCTTTTCTTGGATGATTGATTACTGTCAGGTCTAACTAATTGTGTGCCTATCTTGGCTGTTTTCTTGAGTGCAAAAAAGCGGTACCTCAAAACCGCAGTCTTAGCTTTTTATTAGATGCCAGTTTTTTCTAATAATGCTTTTGAAATTATTAGTATGGGGGCAATATGTTGACACACAAACTAATTTATTCATGGGCTCTCTTTATTTCTTTGTGAGCAAAGGTTCTCTTGGCGTGACCCAGGCTCTTTTTATGGAATATTTTAGGAGTTTGGCTGGATCTCCTCTTTCTTTGACTTTATCGTGTGGCGGAATTAGTCATCTTTCTTAGTACAATTTTGTCTAATTCTTCAAAACTGCCCAAAGGACAGATTATCTCGTAAATTACGAGGATGGTGACTTTTTTAGTGCAAAGAGTTGTTCGTATCTGTCCGTTTTTTGTACAAAGATGTTATCAGCATATTTTCTTCAACTGAAACTTCAACGTCCAGAAACCTCATCTTGGATTTGTTTAATGAGGCACTAAATTGGATTACAGGATACCTGTTGTTAAGCCAGTCAAAAAAGGTGTTCAATTGATCCTCATTTCCAGTCCATATGCACTATATATCATCAATATAACAATGCTATGCTGAAATGCGGATGGAAAAAGGGTTGTTTTTATATATGAACTTACTCTCATACATCGCCATGAACAATACCACCATTTTTGGTGCAAAGGCACATCCCATAGCAGTCCCTTTTATTTGCATAAAGAAATCATCTTCAAATTTGAAATAGTTATGTTTCAAAGACAATGCTTTTGTTTTAATATGAACAGAGTTGCAACACTGTGGGCACGAGGTTTTGTTTCTATAAAATATTCCATTGCTTCCAATCTTAGATCTTGTGGAATTTGGGTGTACAGAGATACCACATCAAATGTGACCAATTATTGGCTGTGTGGATCGAAAGGAATGCTTTCAACCCTAATGATGAAATCCATTGTGTCCCAAAGGTATGAAGGGACATCTTTAAGAAATGGTTTAAAGAAAAAAACACATATTGGGAAATCGATTTCAACAATGAGTCACAGCCTTACACAATAGACCTACCGCAGGTGTTTGCTAATTTTTGTGTTTTTTTGGCAAAATAATCATTAGCTGTATGCATGGAGATGTTTTCTTTAAATATTCAAAGTCCTTAGGGCCCAAAATGTCTACTTCAAAGTCTTCTTGCAAGACTCTCAAAATGTCATCCTTGATTTCAGCCTCAGGATCGTGCTTTAATGGTACCAGTTGGTATTGTGGACGTGTCTTCTGCCTTCATCAAGGTATTGATCTTTACTCCACACTCCTACTGCACCCCCTTTAACTGCTTGTTTGATCACCAAGGAACTGTAGTTCTTGAGTTCTTTTATTGTCAAAGATTGATTTTTTGTGATGTAGTTTTTAAAATATTGTTTCTTGTTCTCAAGATCTGTTAAAGATGCAAGAACTGCCTGCTCAAAAGTGATAACTTCTTTGGGGGATGGTGTTTGGAGGGGGGCAGAATGTTGATGTTTTACTTAGTCCAGATGGTTTGTGCATTCTTTTGACCTTCTTGTTTACAAAAAGAAATGCAATTGAATTTTTCTGAAGAATTCAAGGACTTCTATTTTTTATCTTGCAAAGTCAGTAGGTTTTGTTGGTACAAAGGCCAAGCCGATTTCGAGGTCTTTCTGTTGTTCTTTTGTGAGAGTCTTAGAAGATAAATTCACTATGGAACACTTTATTGGTTCTGATAAAATTGGCGCCTTGTACGCATTTCCCATGGCTGGTTCTTGAAAGTGGCTTTGTTTTTGACTTGGTCTCTTGCTAAAAAGTAGTTCTGTCTTTGGATGTTTTGATTGGAACGTCCTTCTCGACTATCTGGTCCGTCAAGACATTCAGAAGGGGAAGTATCAGAAAAGGTCAAAAATCTATTTTTGGATCTCCCTTAATAATCGGTCAATATCCTCCACGGTTCCAGACGTGAGTAATAGTCGTCTTTTAGATATTGATAAACTGTTTCAATATTGAATGTATTTTTGTCTTTTTCAAATTTGTCGATATTGAACTTGATAGTATTATCTTTAAATGTAGTTGTTTCTTTATCCATTTTATCAAGTAGAGTTTCATCTTCTGTTACAGTCTGGTTATCTTTGATGGCTTGTTCCAAACCTTCAATTTCTTCGGCTTACTTCTTGCAAATCCTCTGTGCTGGTTCAATGGAATGGAGCATCAGGTCTCTGCTACATTTGGTGCTGATGAAACTAAAGCCTTTCATGTACTTGGGATCCTCCGTGAATATAACATGTGTATTCGATATTTTTAATCCCCAAGGTAATGTGCCAGTATTTAGATGATCAAATAGAAAATGACTATATAATTCTTTACGTATCTGTTTCTTCTTTAATATTGTTAATTTTTCAGTTTAATTTTGTTGCTTGGCAGTGGCACTTAATGTGATTGAGGAAAACAATAAAGGAGAGGAAATCAATCTTTGTATGGGATCTTCATTGAATGAGAGGATGTCCTTTCCAGACTTCGAGTTGGTTCAAAAGGCCTACCTTGAAGAACAGAATCCTAGGAACTGACCTTTATATGGAGAAATAATTGGATCCCTACGATTTATATATGGTGATCACCCTCGGAGGTGTGGTACCTGCTCTCAAAAGTGATGACATAGGGGGTTGGGCCTATTAGTCACAGCCAGAAAGGCCCCCTTCAATATAATTCTATAACAAAAAGATCCGGCTGCGACAATTAGAAGTGACTTATTTTTTTTTAAAATCTGTCAGATTAATTCATAACCTTGATATGTGTATTTATTTCACATCAAATTAAGCAATTATTTACACATTCTTTTGTTACAATTGAGTATGTTTTTTTTCAGAATTGTGACTTAAAATCTGACTTTACCATGAAGATCACTCCTTCACCTCTTCACACCTAAAAAACATGGAAAGAACTGCCCCTGCACACTTGGGCCTCCTCCTCACTTCTTAAGTTCTGCAAGCAGCTAAAGACCTGCTCTTCAAATAACTCAGTGGGGATATTATGCCCACTCACCTGCTCAAGTACCTGGATACCCTCATGGGTGATTAGTGTGCTCTATAATTCCACATTGCCTGCACCCACCTTTTCTTCAACTACTTCTTTTAGAACAATAGGGCAAACAAAATTCTTAAGTTTGACCTGGTATTTTATATATACCTTTTTACTTCAATATTTTTCAATTATTTTCATATGAATTGTACAGAAAAGCAAAAAATACATTCAATATATTTCAATTATACCTATACAAAACTATTTACAAAACGACAACATGTAAATTTCTTATATACAATTATCATACATTCTACACATAATACACAATACAAAAAAGAATTGATTGAAATGTTTGAATAGAGCTAATCCATATCCATAAAAAAGAAGAAAGTTCAAAGTCAAAAATAAAGAGCAAAACTTTTAAGTTGCCACACAACTTGACAACTGGCCGCAGCCAGTTGAAACGCTTGATGTTATAAATAGCTCCTTCAGATATGCCGACGCGTTTCTAGTCCAAGGAAACCAGTCCCTGGACTTTCATCAGGGCTTTGTCACTTGTCTGTATCAAAATGCAGAAAAACAATAAAGTTTTCATTATTTAACTGCATTCCTCATTCTTTCTTTTTATTCACGTTGCACCACCAAATATTTGTATAAAAAAATACCTGTTAGTATCTGAGACCTGGCCCCTTACGATTTCTTCAGGCCTAGGCAAAAAATATTCCGTACTCAGTTGTATTATTCTATTAGAATTCGGGACGTTACAACCTACAATGGGAAATGAAGGCTACATTGTAGCATTACTTGCTAAACGTGCTTGAAATTTATTAAGGTAAGGAAAACAATTGTATCCTACCTCACTTGTCACGGATTCAAAAATCTCAGTCACGGCTGTCACTCCACTTATATTCAATTTGTAAAGCGGAATCTAATAAAGGAAGACGGCCATATTAGAGTCTTTATTTTTGATGAATTTGCTCAAATACGTCACCCAGAGCTTTCTGAGAGCCCGTACCATGTTTTCATTGAAACGGGAAGAATCTCATTAATCAATCTTCACTGCGCCCTCTCTCAAAGCGCTCCCAGCACGGATATTACTGAAATTTGTAAGTCCTCTTGTGACTTCTTTTAGCAAAGAGCGCGTTTCCTCACTCTTTCGTCTAAAAATACAAAAGTCTTTAGTGAGCGAGCACGCAATATCAAAAGCACAGCACGAATATCGCTTGTGCAAACCACTGCTTCGCACGACTAAGCGCCAAGTACCTGTTCACAGGACATCATAGCCTCTAAGTATGAGAAATGTACATATTGTCGTTTTGTAAATAGTTTTGTATAGGTATAATTGAAATATATTGAATGTATTTTTTCCTTTTCTGTATAATTCATATGAAAATAATTGAAAAATATTGAAGTAAAAAGGTATAAATAAAATACCAGGTCAAACTTAAAAATTTCGTTTGCCCTATTGTTCTAAAAGAAGTAGTTGAAGAAAAGGTGGGTGCAGGCAATTTGTGTTTGCTATTATATGATAATGGTTCAGCCTACCCCACCCCTTATATGGACCTAACTCCTTAGCTTTTCAAAACTATAATTCTACATAACATAACATAACATAACATAACATTGATGGTATTAAATTACAGTTTCCAAGACACCAAGCAAGACCTTTCTACCTGCTCCTAAACAAAAGTTATCACTTATTAAATATATTAAGGTAACCCAATGTTATCCTATGGGAGTGGTAGTAGTGAAAAACATTCAACTTAAAAGTGCGTGGTATCGCTACACATGGAGTGAGACGCACGCCACCATAGCTCCGGACTGCCTCCGCTTTTCCGTTGGGAAAGCGGAGGTGACGCTGAGTGAGGCGCCTGCACTGTGGATGAGTCGGGGCAGCTTTTGGAGGCCCGGTGATTGCCCTAGCCAGCTGACAGAGGTGTATGCAACCCCGTCAAGGTGGACTCCAGCCCGGGTGAGTGCGGGCCTGGGAGACCCCCGGACTGGCTGGAACTGGTTCCGCTTCCCTGCAGCTCCTCTTGGGCACCTGACTGCTGAGACCAGGGGCCGCAGCGATGAATTGGAAACCCGGACCCCAGTGCTCCTTCCCGCAATGGTGCCTGTCCCCGGAGGTGACATCCTAGCAGCTGAGCCCCGGGGGGCCCTAGATGCACCCTGCAGCCTTTGACAGCGACCGGCTGCCTACCTGTCACCACAGTGCTGAGCCATGGCTGGAGCCCTCGCGGCCCCCATTTTGGGCCTCACTGCACGTCTGCACAGCGGGGTCCTGCCGCACCTCCTTGATGCTGCACTGGGAGCCTCTGTCTCCTGTGGGGGTCCACCACTTGGGACAGACTTGGCCGCCACCTGGAGCCCCCTTACACAGCTGGAGGAGGCCTGCTATCAGCCCCACCTCTTTACAGGCCTGCGGGGACGCCGCTGGAGACTCAAGGTTAGTGCAGGTTGCCCATCATCGCCTGGGCAGTCACTACCTGTTGTGTGCGCCCATAAAGCTGATGGCTACAGCAAGTTGGTCGACCCTAGAGAAGCCACACAGAAAGCCCGTGGTGGGTGCCCGCGATCACTGTCTCCATCCCTGATGGGCCCGGGAGGACTCTTGGTAAAGGGAGCACCTCATTCCCGCCTCCCTGACCACGAGTGAGCGTTTCACACTCCTTGGGGCGCCGGGCTGAGGGTGCAGTGGCTCGGGGGTATGGCTCTGACTTGCACTCACCCGGAGTCACCCCATAATGTGTATGGCCTGCTGGCGCAACACCGGGCACCATGCCTCCAGTTACTGGTGCCTCCAGTTTCTGGTTGGCAAGCCTCCTGGGGGGTTTGGGGACGCCATCTTCTGGACTGGGAATGTGACCCTGCCTGGTCTTTTCTGGGTCTGCGCTGCAAGCTGGGGCTCATCGGTGGGTGCTGCGGAGGGCCACCTGTTCGCATTTCTTGGCTTGACCTGGCTCTGATGGGCCTGCACTGCCCCGGCCTGTGGCCTAGACCCTCTCGGTTGTTGGAGAGAGGTCTAGGGGTTCGGAACATCAGAGGATGATCCCCCTGTTGCTCAGACCCCGCATGGGGAGTGTTCTGCCACCACTGACAATAGTACACCCCATACTCAGCGTGGGAGGTCAGCTGGGTTGCAGCGGCGTTCTCTGGCCTTGACTCACCGCCTGGCATGTGGACTCCCATGATGCCATGACTCGCTCAAGGACTAGGAAGGACTCTGCGGCGCCCCAGAAGGACAACCCTGTGGAACAAACTGAGCTCTGCTCCTGCTGGGAAAATGGCAACACCAGCGGTGGGGGCCTCTGAACCTGTCACCCAATCCTTCGTGGCTAACTTAATGCAGGAACTCTAATCTGAAATTGGCTCCCTCCGGACAGAGGTACAATCATGTGTCAGGGAGCTCAGGAGAGATGTCGTAGAGCTTGGAGGTAGAGTGGATGATCTCGAAAAGACAGTCAACGCTCGCAAGGAGGACCAGGAGCAGCTCTGGCAGCGCTTTGCTACCTTGGAGGATCAACAATTTGAGCTGCAGCTCAAGCAGGAGGACTTGAAAAACCGGGAATGCCACAACAATTTGCGCATAAGTGGTGTTCCTGTTGGGGCAGAGGGTTCCGACAACATGACCTTCATCGCTGACCTGCTTCAAGAAATTAAAGGGGACGAAGATGCCTCCCCACCGGCCCTGGATCTCGCCTACCGAGTATCTTGTCCCCCTGGTTGCTCCGGTCTTATCCCTGACATACTTACATGGGTTCATTTCTTTACGGAAAAAGAGACTATTCTCAGGGCGTCGCACTCCAAGCCGAAGCTCATTACGAGCACCACCATCCAGCTGTTCCAAGACCTCGCCCCTAGCACTTACGTCACCGCAGGAACTTCAAACCCATCACTGACAGGTTGAGGGAGATCAATGGGGCCACCCATTTGCACTTATCTTCCAATGGGACTCAAAGCGCCGGATGCTGCGGTCCTTCCGAGAGGCTGCACGGCTGCTCCAACTCCTGGTTACTCTGCCATCCAGCGTGGAGGAGGGGGTGAATCCCCACTTCCTTCATTAGCTCTCCCCTTGCCCTAACTATATTCTGGCAGCGGCACCAGAGGGAATCCCTCGACGGCGGTGCTGATACTTTGTGACCCGCTTTCCCTCCTATTCCTCGGAGAGTGATATCTCTGAGATGGCTTGTGCCATTGAGCCTGGCTTTTTTCCTGGACTCGAATAGGTTTTGTTGGCCACATTGACCATTGTTATGCTTGGACAGTTTGTTTACTTTCTCTCGCCGTCCTTTCCCTTTTCTTCTTTTTCTCTCTTCTCTCTACGGCGGAGTGATAGTCCTGACTCCCAGGGGTGTGTCACTATATGCATCTGCTGCTTCTTCCCCTCCTTGCTTGACGCTGGCCTCTGAAGGGCGCTTCCACTCTGCCGGCCTACACTGGGAATGCGCCGGGGGTGGCGAGGCAGCACAGCGTTCTACCCTAATTCCTCTGCTTGCACTGGCGACTGTGCAAGATCATGACCTCTATCCCCTGTTTGAAACTCCTTTTTTTTAATGTAAAGGACCTTAATTTCCCCAACAAGCACCGCCAGATATGGAGATACCTATTACAACAGAGCCCGGACATTGTATTCCTTCAGGTACCCTCCCGCATGGCTCACCCCAATAACCCCTTCAATTCTGGGCAGCTGCACCCTCTAAGTCGGCTGGGGTGGCTATCCTCTGCAGGGCGGGCATCCGCCAGGGAGACCCCAGAATAACACATAGTAAACATGGCAGATTCCTCAGGCTGATGGTCAAGATCGGGCAGCGGGCTCTCACCCTCTGTAATGTGTTCTCTCCAAATCAAGCTCAAGACCTCTTTCTTAGGGACCTCCTACACAAACAGTTAACACACAACGACTCTCACCTTATTCTGGGTTGTGATTTCAACTTGGTATGGGACGCGGGCCTTGACCGTAGTGACTGATTATTCCACGGGGCAGGGGCTATGTCCTTCACCTTAAGGAGGCGGTTAATTGAGCTTGGATTAATGGACATATTGGCGCTATCACTTTCCAGCCGCTCTAGACTATTCTTACTATTCTCATGTCCACCGCTCTTACCCCTGCATCAATTATATCTTTGTCTCCCCCTCTCTGCTTCGCGAAACTCTCTCTATGTTTATGTCCGATATATCTGTCTCCGACCATGCTCACGTGGAACTTCTCATACAGAGCTACTCCCCTAGCCCACACTGCCTCCTCTCCGTAGCTCGGGCTCGGGAAGCACACCTCTTCGAAGATAACCTCTTGTGGGATATGAAGGCGCTTGAAAGATTAGACCAGGAACGCCCTCTGGCCCTCCACAAGAGGTGACTTGCCATGCTCAGGGGCCACAGAACTAATAAGGCAGAGCTTGCTCTTTTAGCCTTGAGACATCGATACTATGAGGGGAGATATAAGGTGGGCACAGTTCTGCCGTCTCTGGGCACAGGCCGCTAAAGCGCACATTGCTAAACTTAAACTGGAAGATAACATGTGGGCCACTACCGAAGCCGCTAATATAAAAGTTTTCATGAAGGGCCGTGGCTTGGGCGCCAATGGCGATGGTCGCCTGAGAGCTCGGCTCCGGGACTAAGCCCGGGATTATCCTGAAAATCGGACGCTGCGGGGCACCCCAGACCCCGCATTCTGCTGAGCGTGCCGACGGCAACCTGCCGGGGCCCCTGGTGGAGCTTGGACGAGGGTTGCTCCGAAGTAATACCGAAGTTTGCGGAGTTGCGGAGTGCGACCCAACATGGCGCCCGGACTCCTTTGTCCCCCTGGTCGAAACTACTGAGTTGAAGAGGTGCCGCGGGTGTCGACTGGCGCCCGGCTTCGCCATCCCCGGCTGTTCTGGACATTGGACATTTACTGGATTGGACCTTTTGCAATGGATTTGCACTCGGTTGGACGGCCGGACGGGTGCCCACGCACTGGAGGGCACCGGGAGCGGACGTCCTGTGATCCAGGCGGTGGCCCACCTCGCGACTCCGCAACTAGCTACGTCTTCCTGGCCAGTCCACTTACATGGGAGGCGCGACACTCTGGCGCCACAGATCATCCGAGGGAGTCTATGGCCCTCACACCGAGGCTATAGTGGGTGAACGGGTCTGCCCGACTCGGCGACGGCTGTCTCCGCCCCCTCATCGGTGCCCTCGGACACCGTGGCGGTGGCGTGAGCCGAAGCGGCGGAGTCTCCACAGGCTCTGGAGAAGGAGGTCGCCCATACCCGAATTGAGGACAAGCACCCGGGAAGGTCGTGATCGACACCTGTACACGGAGACGCCTACTCCGGGACCCTCACGGAGTGCCCCTGGAAGCATGGGGAAATCTAGAGGAGTCAAGGGATCCACCCAGACCACCTCGGACTCTGAAGCCCAGGACAAAGAGGAGCATGGGGACCCAAAAAGTTCTGGTAGCGCGCCGATGCAGCAACAGTTCGACCGTGTCCTAGAGGCGATAGAGGCTACGAGATCGGCCCTCCAACAGGACATTGCTCAGGTGGCGATGAGCCTGGGCCTCCTCAGGGCGGACCATGGCAAACTTTCAGACCGGGTCAAGGAGGTGGAGGGCACGGTGAAAACTTTGGAGCCGGCGCAGCGAACCTTGGCTGCGACGATGAAGGACGCCTTATCCCGAATTGAGACCCTGGAACGGAGGGCGGAGGATGCGGAAGGCCGCAACAGGAGGAACAACATCCGAGTGGTGGGCCTGCCGGAAAAGATCGAGGATGGCGACATGGTGCGATACTTGGAGACCTGGCTCCGAGACACGGTGGTCCCGGAGGGTCTGTCCTCCTTCTACACTCTGGAACGGGCCCACAGAGTCCCAGCACGGCCCCCACAGCAGGGACGTACCCCGAGGCCGGTGGTGGCGCGGTTGCTACATTTTCGGGACAGGGACTTAATCCTCAATGCCGCCAGGCACAATGGCCCGTTCCAAGTAGCGAACAGTCAGGTGAACATCTTTCCTGATTACACCTACGAGACGCAGCGCAAGCGGTTCTCCTTCCTAGCGGTTAAGCGCGAACTCAGGAGCGAGGGCATTCAGTATTCACTCCTATATCCTGCAAGGCTCCGCATCATTGTCGATGACAAAACCCAGTTCTTCGACACCCCGGAGGAGGTCTGTGACTGGCTCGAACTATACCGGACAGGGAAAGATGGTTTTGGCTCCTCGTCCCAACAGGCAGATGAGCCGGAACAAAGGAGGCGATCCAAGAGGGTCAGGAATCGCCGCAGCCGCACGGGAGGGCCCTCGACTGCGGAGACATCATCGGAACGGAGGGGAGTGCTGGAAGTGTTGTCGGAGCTGTCGGGAGCAAGGGATGAAGCCATCGAGGAGGAAGAAAACCCGGGTGCTGAGGGAGCACCATCGGACTCGGAGGATTCAGTGGCGGATAGTACCCATACACCGGTGATCACACCGAAATCGGTGGAGGACCTTCTAGATGGACAAGGGTAACGGGGTATACTGCCTTGTTTTGGGTGGGGGCCCGGTAGGGGGGAGGCGGTTGCCGTCCTTTATTGCTGACAAAGAGGGAGAGAGGGTTGGGGGGCCTCTGCTTTTGCCCCGGAAGGTTTTGGCACTGTTTGGGGCTTGTTATAGTCCTGGTGGCCTGGGCGACGAGGGCCCACTGCCTCCGCCCAGCCCGCACCTGGCCCATAAGGCCTTCCTACGGTGGCGACCGTAGGATTAGTGGGGGTTCTGGGGTTGATGGAAGACGAGGTTTGGATGGGATCTAGATGGTGCAGTTTGGGTCCTGTTCTGGGGTGGGTGGGGGGGGGCTTGGTTGGTTCTTGGGTGGTTTGGTTTTGGTTGGGGAAAATGGCCGCCATCAGCGCTGGGAGGATTGATGCCTTTTCTTTGTGGGGACCCGGATGGGGGGACTGTGCAAGAACAATCTGGGACAATGGCTGATGTTGCTAACTTGAAATGTGTTACTTGGAACGTGAGGGGGCTTCACACTATGTCCAGGCGCCACAAGGTCCATGCTTATTTAGTGCGTAGGGGAGTGCAAATGGCGCTGCTGCAGGAAACTCATCTGAACAAGGCGGAAGGGGCGGCGCTTCAGCGTAGATGGCGGGGGCAGGTCTTTTCCACGTCGTACTCTGCTTATGCCAGGGGGGCGCTAATATGGATCAGGGCTAAGCATGAGCGAATTTTGCGGATCTCGCGTTCGCGAATTTTGCGGATTTGCGGATTCGCAATCCGCAAAATCCGCGAATTCCCGCGAATTTGCGGATTTTTTTTTTTTGTGTTCGCCCGTGTTTCTGCCAGTTCGCGAGGGTTTTGTACACTTTCGCAAATTGCGAACTTACCTGTCGGGTCGCAAGTTTCGCGAACTTGTTGTTTCTACGTGTCCAGCCTGTTTGGGACACTCTTCTTCATCACTGCCACTCTCTGTCACCACTGCCACTCTCTGACTACTCATGTCACCCTCTGGCCCACCCATGCCACCCTCTGTTTCATCACCACACCCTCTGGTTGTCCAGTGTACATTATTTTCGGCAAAGCAAAGCACACCTTCCCTGCCTCAAGTGACCTGAATTAATTTGGGGCTGATTAATGTGTCACAGAATATTTTTTTAGCTGGCACCTGCTTCCTTAGTGCGCCCTGATTAGTGATCTTTTGCACTTGCTAAGTGCTTTCATTGTTGCAAAATTAGTTACAACACCTGCCCTGCCCCAACTGACAATAATGAATTAGGGGCTGATTAATGGATTTTAACTTCCAGCCTGGCTCCTGCTTGTCTCCCTTAGCTGTAATTCAGGACCTTTGTGGCATATGTGTAACTATTCTGAGGTTCAGAGCAGGGTCACATAATAGTTTCAACTGGCAACTGAACTCTGGAGGGGCCCCTCAGGAAGCACTACAGGAAATGGCTACTAATGATGAGCCTGAACTTTTGAACCTGGTAAGTAGTTACTTTCAGTTTTGCTAAAATCGTATTTCTGCAATTTTGCACTTATTCGCGGGGCGCGAACTCACGCGAACTCACGCGAACAGTGCGAGCAGTGCGAGCAAAATCCGCTGCTCGCGGATTTGCGGATTTTGCGGGAGATTCGCAAATCTTGCGGATTGCGGATTTCCCGAAAATCCGCAAAATCCGCGAGCGGAACGGATTTTCCGCCCATGCCTAATCAGGGCAGGGGTCCCCTTCCAGGTCACGAGGACAGTGTTGGATCCAGAGGGGCGTTTCGTGGCCATCTCAGACGCTCTAGGAGGGAGGGACCTGAACGTTTGCTGTGTATACGCTCCTAATGTAGACCAGACTGCCTTCCTTTCCAGGTTATCGGGCTCGTTGGCCCACTTTTTCGCCGGGCCCCTCCTGTTGGGGGGAGACTTTAACTCCGTAGTGGATGTGGACATAGACCGCTCGCATCCCCCGCTCCCCGATTCCCCGGTCCGTCGCACGGCTAAGGGTCGTCAGGATTGGCAGACCCGCTGGGGTTTGACGGACATTTGGAGGGCGCATCACCCTGCATCTAGGGATTATTCATATTTCTCGAGCCTCCATGAGCTGCATGTCAGACTAGATGGCTTTCTTGGTTCGCCCGAACTGGTTTCGGTAGCGGTCCGATCGGAGTACTTATCGAGGACCATCTCGGACCATAACCCCCTCCTACTGGACCTTCGCTGGTTTCCTGGGACGCCGGCGGTGCCCACCTGGAAGATGCGACCCGAGATCCTCGAGGACAGTGTCTTCAAGGCGGACTTGGGGGAGAGAATATCGGATTATTTTGCATCCAACGGCGGCTCCGCGAGTACTAGGGCGTTAGAATGGGACGCTTTTAAGGTAGTGGTGAGGGGCTACTGTATCTCTAAGAAGGTGGGCATGAGGCGCGTCATCCTGGCTGATTTAGACACAGCGGACCGGGCACTCCGCGAGCTGGAAGCTCGCCGCCCCGGACACCCGGAATTGCAAGCACAAACGGCGGAGGCGAGGGAAAGGGTAGCGGTGGAGGTCGAACGGCTCCGCTGTTTTGATTATAAGGCCTATACGGTCCGGTCTATCGCGGAGGGAGACAGGTCGAGTGCGTTGTTGGCGTGGTTGGCCAACCCTACGCGCCAGTCCCAGACGACGACAAATATGCATGGGGCAGACGGGACCGAGGTATGCACCCAACCGGAGATTCTTAGTTGCTTCCGGCATTATTATGAATGTTTATACCGCAGTCGCTCCGCACGTGACCCAGACCGGCTTGATAATTATCTTCGCCCACTGGAGCTCCGCACAGTAGAGCGGGAAGTGGCGAAAACTCTGGGTTCCGACATCGACTTGGGGGAGATCCGCGGGGCCATCAAACGGATGGCGAGGAACAAGACCCCGGGCCTAGATGGCCTACCAGTGGAGTTCTATGCAGCTTACGCTGACCTCCTAGCCCCTCGGTTACTGGTGGTCTACAGGGAGGCGAAGAGGCTGGGGCGACTCCCGAGCTCGATGTGTGAAGCGTTGGTGGTTCCTCTCCTCAAACCGGGCCGAGACTCATCCGACCCGGGGTCCTACCGTCCCCTATCAATGTTGACGGTGGACTACAAAATATTGAGCAGCATCTTGGCCTCGAGGCTGCTGGGACATATGAGTTCCCTGGTGCATGAGGACCAGGCCGGTTTCATCCCACGGCGGAACACGACTATGAATATTCGTAGGTTGTTCCGCTTGCTAGGGGAACCATTTGTGGATGCCCCGTCCCCGGTAGTCTTGTCGGTGGACCTGGAGAAGGCTTTTGATAGCCTAGAGTGGGACTACCTCTGCACGGTGTTACGGAGATTCGGCCTCAGGGAGGGATTTGTCAGATGGACCGCGGTTCTTTATGCTTCTGCTTCGGCCAGGGTCCGAGCGGGCCCATTGATTTCATCGCGGTATCCGGTGGAACGAGGCACGCGGCAAGGGTGCTCCTTGTCCCCGCTTCTTTTTGCGCTAGCGGTGGAGCCACTGGCGATGCACCTTCGCTCGGGAGCCCACTATACGGGCTTATGGACGGCTGCGGGCCCGCATTATGTCTCGCTATATGCGGACGACCTGTTGCTCTTCCTAGAGGACCCGGTCGACGCTTTACGGGGAGCGGAATTGGCGCTCATGGAGTTCGGAGAGGTCTCGGGCCTCCGAGTGAATTGGTCTAAGACCTGTCTTTTTCCGGTACGCAGTGGTACCCCCACCCCTGCGCTAAGTAGGGAGATTAGATGGGAGCCCGACTGCTTTAAGTACCTTGGGGTATTCGTTTACCACGACCAACCCGACCTCCTAGATGGGAACATTGCCCTCTGCATTCGAGCACTCCGAGGTTGCATGGACTTTTGGGCCACGCTGCCGCTCTCAGTGGCGGGACGTATCGCCCTGCTCAAAATGGTGGCGCTTCCCCGGTTATTGTATTACTTCCGAACTTTGCCGATCTGGGTCCCACCGGCCACGTTTCGTCGCTTACGCTCTATGGTTTTCGGATTCCTCTGGGGAACGGGCCGGCGGCGGGTGGCCCTCAATACCTTGATGAGGCCGAAAGACGAGGGGGGGCTCGCTGTGCCGGACTTCGAGAAGTACTATCTGGCGGCGCAGCTCCAGACCTTCACCCAGGAGATCGCCAGGGAATTCCGGGGCCCGGAGGACGGTAGAGGGACGGGTATGGCCAGGCATGTTCTCTCCTTTATAGCGCTGCGACAACGTTTGGTCCTGCGGGACTTGTCGATGGAGGAGCGGACTGTCCGACTGTGTTGGAATCGGGCTCACGCCCGAGGCCTACTGAGAACACCGTATGCGCCTGAAATACCGTTGGGGATGCTGACGGCCCTCCCCCACGGAGGGGATTGGTCACGTTTGGCGGCCTGGGAGGATTCCGGTTTACAGCTCGTCGGTGATCTGTACGAGGACGGAGCGCTCTTGTCCTTTCAGGATCTCATTGACCGCTTCGGGATCTCCCGGGGCGACTTTCTGCTGCACTCGGCCATTGTGCGAGCGATCCAGGCACTCTGGCAGAACGGGCAGGAGGAACCCCACTTGTCTCAGGTGTGCCAGTACGTAATGATGTCGGCGGGCACGGTGAAGGCGGTCACTTGCCTCTACGGCAGGTTGATTACCGAGGGATTGGCTCCTCTCACCACTTTGAGGACCCGCTGGGAGGAGGACATTGGTAGGGAGATCCCGGAGACGACCTGGGCCCAGTTGGTGAGACGAGCCTGGAAGGGCACACGTAGCGCCCGTTTCCAACTGGTCCACTATTATGTTCTCCATAGAGCGTACCTGACCCCGGCGAAAATCAGGCGTTATTTTGCCACGGCTTCGGCGGAATGCCCTAGATGCCCGGCTCAGGAGGCGGACCTCCTACACATGTTATGGGCCTGTCCAGGACTGACGTCCTACTGGCAGGAGGTAGCGACGACTCTGGAGGAGGTGACAGGGAGACTCTTATCATTAGATGCGGCGGTGGGGCTCTTGCACTGGTTCCCCCATACCCCCAGGAATAAAATTTCCAGTAAATTTATCGACCTGGGGCTCCTCCTTGCTAAGCGAGAGGTGACCAGGAACTGGAAGGCACGAGCTGGTCCGGCAGGCAGCAGATGGCACAGTGAGCTTTTTAAGTGGGCGGCGGGAGAGAGCGCGCTGAGATATCAACTGGCTTGGAGGCAGGGTAATGAGAAGGCGCAGGAGGCCGCGTTGGAGTGGGAAATGCTGGTGCAGGCCCTCAGGGATTATTGTGCCCCCAGCGACTCCGAAAGTGAAGAAGCGACTCGCCCCGAGTCCCGATGAACGTCAGCACTGACAGTCCTATTACCTTCCCCGTGGGTCAAATAGCAGATCCTATGTTGATAGCTCCCTGGCGCTGGTGGTGGGGGGGTGGGGGGGGGGGGGGTTTCTCAGTTAGTAGACATTTTGAGGGGGGGGGGTTTATTTTGGGGGTTTTAGGCTTGTTTGGAAAAGCAGATGACGGACAGTGTATTATCCGGACCAGCTCCAGCATCCTACTGACCCCCGTTGCATTTCGCCGCCCGACCCCAGGGTTGTGGGCCGGTTAGCTGTGTACAGACTTTACGGAGGGGGGCCAGAGGGCTTTATTCTGTTTATGTTGCTTATGATACAATGCTGGTCGCTACTGTACTGATTTACTGATTCCTGCAATAAAAATATATAAAAAAAAAAATAAAAAAAAGTTTTCATGAATGCTACTCGTCCCTCTATGCCAGGGAATCGTCCAGCCCTGAACAGATACAGACTGCATTGGGAGATTGTACCTGGTCTCCGATCGGCCGCTATCATGCCCAGCTTACCTCGGAAGAACTATCTGGCGCCTTGAAGGATCTCCCTCTTGGTAAATCTCTGGAACCTTATGGACGTACGATCTCATTCTATCGCGCTTTTCTCCCACAACTCAAGCATCACCTACTTCATCTTTTTAAGTCTTTCTCAGACACTGAAGGACCCTCCACATCTACGGGCATGGCCAAAATTGCCTTGATCCCCAAACCAGGGAAGGATCATACCTTAGGCTCCTCTTTCCGCTCCTATTGCACTTTTTTTTGTATCAAATTTGTTTTTATTTTCATTTAGACAAAACATTGCAACCTTTGGACAATCACTACACAAAATGCTTCTGTCACCCCGTGTGTCCGATCTAGCATCAGGAGTCTGATCCCTGGGGATAGATGCCATGTGTCCGTGTTTGCTGGTGAGGGTAATACTCCTCAAAATAACGCATATTGGAGCTTTTTTATCAAACCCCCCCTCTAAATCCTCCCTAACGCCAACTGCCCCCTTCCTTGAACTTCCCCCCTCCCCCTTTCCCACCCCCTCCGGTGTGTTCCGCTGTGCAGCCGCATGGCGTTCGAATGGACCCCTTTCATACCTTCCGTTTCTCGTCTCCTGGTGCTTTGTGGAACTCGTCTACCAGTCTGAGGACTTTGAGATATTTTGGGCATGTAAGCTCATGAAATTCGTGGGACAACAGGGAGACCAGGGGTGACCAAGTTTCTCTAAAGGTGTCCGAAGTTTGTGTAAGAGAAGCTTGTATTCGCTCCATCCCCATTATATACCATAGCTGATGGAGCCACCCTATGTGCGTGGGCTTCCGTGAAGTGCCCCAAAGTGAGAGGATATGCTGTGTCGCTGCCCCCATTGCCAGCCCCATTTGTCTCCCCCCGTATGGACTTAAGTGGGAAGGTGAGTTTGTTAGGCAGGCCAAGGATCGCATACGCGGGGAATCTCTGTCTCAAAATACCCGTCTATGTTATGTTATGTTATGTTAAGTTATGTTATGTTAGTTATTTCTTGTATAGCGCAGGTTCACCATCAGGTCTCTTCGCGCTTCTAAAAGGGAGAATTACAACAGGCAGTGCATTAGAGCCGGAATGGGCAGGTTTAAATTGTGGTCAATGCCCCCAGAAACAGGATGGTTTTAAGTTTTTTCCTAAAAAGAAGGAGACCCAGTTCTTTACGCAAATTTCCAGGGAGATTGGTCCACAGCTGTGGGATCAAAGTGGAAAAAGCTATCCCACCCTTGCAAGCCGAATTGAACCATGGGACAACCAGCTGACAGGCAGCGGAGGAACGGAGAGCCCAAGCAGGAGTGTAACTCATCAGGCGATCCCTGATATATGCTGGGGCCTGTCCATAGATGGCCTTATGGGCAATACAAAGGCCCTTAAAAGATGCTCGCTGCTTAATAGGTAGCCAGTGTAGTTTGGAGAGCAATGGGGAAGCCTGGGACCGTCTAGGGAGGTTAAAAATAAAGCGTGCCGCATCGTTCTGCACAACCTGTAGTCTTCTTAATAGTTTCCATGGAAGGCCAATGTAGAGGGCAATCCCATAATCCAACCTAGACAGTATTGTGGCAGAGACAATGACCTGAAGGGAGATAGTGGTAAGAAGAGGGACAAGCTTCCACAAACTCCTCAGTATCCCTGTACAGGTACCAACCACTGCCGACACTTGGTTGTTCATAGAGAGGTCAGCGTCGATTTTAATGCCCAAACTTCTAACCACTGGAACTGGGGTAGGTGAAACTCCCAATTCCTGCGGCCAGAACAGGTCACACCAAGGGCTGTTGATACATGGAACAGCTAGGATTTACGTCTTGTCTGGATTTATTTTGAGTGAATTGTCAGTCATCCAGCTTGCTGTAAAATTCAGCACTTCTTGTACGTGATCCTGGCTGACACTAGTGTTGTTAATCCGTAGAAGTAGCTGGGTGTTGTCTGCGTAATTGAAAACCTGACAGTCCAGCTGGGCCAAACTCTCCACCAGCGGTTGAAGATATAGATGAAAAATGAAGAGGTGACAGGGCCGAACCCTGTGGAACACCGGATGTCAGGGAACCGCCGATCGATACCTGATCCCCCAACTGTACCCTCTGCGTTCGATCAGTCAGAAAGGATTCAAGCCATTGAAAAGCAGGTCCCTCTATCTCTACATTAGCCAGGCTAGACAGGAGAATTTTATGGCTGACCGTATCGAATGCCGCTGAAAGGTCTAGTAAAATCAGGGCACTCGATACTTTCTTGTCAGCCATAACTCTCAACTCATCCAAGACAGATAGCATCACCAGCTCCGTACTGTGGTGAGCTCTGAAACCAGCTTGTCCAGGAATACTGGGAGGAGGTCCCGGAGGACCTCCTCCAAGTATTCCTGCACCTCTGGGCACTCCCATAACAGGTGAAGCATGGTCCCTATGTGTCCGCATCCCCTCCAGCACATGGGATCACGACTAGGGTTGCTCTGCTGGAGCCTCTCCGGGGTCAAGTGGCAATAATATGCCACCTTGACCGCTGATTCCCGACTGGCCACGTTGCGAGCTGTGTGGTGCGCCCGGTAGAAGATCTCCTGCCATTCCTTGTCCGAGAGCGCGCGTCCTATCTCTCGTTCCCATCGTTTCTGCCCCGCAGATCTAGTCACTGGCGGGGTGGGGGTCAACAGCTTATACAGTTCCGTGATTGCCCGCTTATCCGTGGATTTGGCCAAGAGCCACTTCTCGTATGGCTTGAGAAAGCGGCCCACATGTGGGAGTGTATATTTATGGGTAAGCCAGTGTGGTAGCTGAAAGTATTGGAAGTTTTGCGGCTTGTCAATGGTGTACCCATCTCTTATAGCCTCCAGTGTCATAAAGCCCTGCCGATCAAACAAGTGTCCAGCCGAGTTGCACTCCGTCTGCCGCCATTGCGGGAAGGAACCAGGAACCATCCCAGACGGGAACGCCGGGTTGTCAAATAGGGGCGTCATCGGCGACGGAAAGGACGTAAGGTCTCTGGCTACCGCCACCGTGTCCCAAACCTGGAGGAGTGTCCTGGTGATGGGTGACTTTTTGATATATGCCGGTCTGTCTGGACGCGCCAGGAAGGGGATTCTCCAGAGCGGCATTCCCGCCATAGCCCTGTCTTGAAATAGCCAGTGCTTCTCCAAAGTCGGCCTGGACCATTCTAAGAGGTGTCGCAGCTGTGTTGCCTGAAAGTATCGCTGCAGGTCAGGTACCCCCAGCCCTCCCTCCGCGGGAACCCGCGTGATCAGGTCACACCGCATCCTAGGACGTTTACTGGCCCAGATGTATTGCTGTATAATGTCTTTTAATCATACCTATAGGAGGGGTGACCGGGATGGTCTGAAAGAGGTATAGCACTTTTGGCAGCAGGGACATTTTGACAGCGGCCACCCAACCCAGCCAGGAGAGTGGCTGCTGTCGCCATCTCAGAATATCCCCTTGGATGCGCGCGAGAAGCTTGGTGTAGTTCAGCTCGACTGTCTGAGCTGTTGTGGGCGTCAGTTCGATCCCTAGGTATGGGAGCGCCATTTGCATGGACAATCCTCCTAGTTGTAGCGAGCCTCTTCTGGGCTGGCGGGTGTTACACCTTAGAGGGAGAATCACTGACTTCCCGACATTCATTTTGAAGCCCGATACCCTCCCGAACTGCTCCATTTCCTCTAAAAATGCTGGTATCGAGACCCTAGGGTTGTCTACGGCGATCAGAATGTTGTCCACGTATAAGCTTATGGTTTGTTCTTCACCCCCAAAGGTAATGCCTTTGATGGCCTGGTTGTCTCGTACGCGCTGGGCGAAAAGTTCGATATAGAGGGCGAATAGCAGCGGCGAAAGCGGGCAGCCCGGCCTCGTGCCCCGTTGGATGGCAAACGGCATGGAGCTCGTTCCGTTCACCTTGATCTTTGCTTGGGGCGACGCGTAGCAGCTCGCCACCCAGGCCCTGAACCTGTCACCCATGCCAAATCTTGCCAACGTCCTGTCTAGATCGATCCAGTCCACCCGGTCGAACGCTTTTTTGGCGTCGACTGACAGAAGGGCCGCATCCGTAGCGTTATAGTGTGCTTTATCAATCACGTGTAGCAGGTGCTTGGTGTTATCTGCGCATTGACGGGAAGGTATGAAGCCCACCTGGTATGGTTCTATTATACCTGGGAGACAGGGGCCCAGCCTCGCGGCCAGAATCCCTGTGAAGAGCTTTAAGTCGAGGTTGAGGAGTGAGATCGGCCGGTATGCCGCGCACTGGGACACGTCCTTGCCTGGCTTCGGCAGGACTATAATGTCTGCCTCCAGCATCTCTTGTGGGATCGATCCTGGACCCTGAAAAGAGTTAAATAGTTTTGTCAGTACGGGGACTAGGAGGGGGCAGAAGAATTTATAAAAGCCCACGGAAAATCCGTCCGGGCTTGGCGCTTTAAGCTGCTTAAGACGTGCAATAGCTGCGATCACTTCTTCCAATCTTATGGGGGCATCCAGAGCCATGGCGTTTGCTTCATTAAGGGCTGTTATCTTAGCTTCGTCTAGATACGCTGTTCCCGCCCCAGCATCCAAAGCCGGATCAGCCTTGTAAAGTTTGGCGTAGAATGTCCTGAATGCCTCCGCAATGCGATCGTCCTCCCGCAGCTCCCCACCATCTTCCTCGTGAATGACTGGGATCTTAGACCGGATGATTTTCGCTTTAAGTTTACTGGCCGGCAGGCGGCCCGTCTTGTCCCCCCCCCCCCCACGTAGTACGTGTGCTTCAGGCGCAATGCTGCATATTCTGCCCGATCTAGATCGAGGCTCGCAAGCTGTGCGCTGTTGCATTCAACTTGCGCCAGATCCTAGGGGCCCCCGTCCGGCTGTACACCCTCTCCAACTCCAGCACCTGTGCTGTCAGCTCCTGGCGCCGTTCCTTCTGTTCCTTATTGTCCGCAGCCGAGATCGCTATTAGCTCCCCTCTGATGACCGCCTTGAGTGCCCCCCAGACCGCTGCCATGACCACCTCCCCCATGTCGTTCTGGCTTAAATAATCTGTAATTTTCTGTGAAAGTTGCTGTTTGACCCCTTTGCGGGAAAGCAGATTCTCTCTGAGGCGCCGTTTACCCCTATGCGCTTACATACGCGGGACCTGTAAGCGCATTACTACCGCATTGTGGTCTGACAGGGCCGCTGGGGTAACCTCCATGTCCTGTACCATGGAGGCCAGTTCCGCGGAGCCGAGAAAGTGATCTATTCTGGCATATGTACGGTGCACATGTGAGTAAAATGTGTACCCCGGGGCTGTGTGGTGGATCTCCCTCCAAGTGTCCAGGAACCCCCTACTGGCGAGCCAGCACTTCCCCTCAGCAGAGAGAGCTCCTGAATCGCCGAACCTCCGACCCGACCTATCCCTATCATTGTCCATAAACAGGTTTATGTCCCCGCCTATCAGCGTGTGCCTCGAGCCTGCACCCATGACCTCCGATAGTGCCCCTGTAAGAAATGTTTCCTGCTTGGTGTTGGGAGCATGAATGTACCCCACTGTGATCGACAGGTTCCCCAGAAAAACAGTGTGGGCCAATAACCTGCCTTTAATTTCTGCCACTTTGTCCCCCACCCGGCCTTTGAAATGTCTAGTGAAAAGAAGGGCTACCCCAGCTTTTTTCTCCGTGGTCAAGGAATAAAACTGAGTTGGGAAAGCCCTGGACTTCATGCAATGCCAGTCTTTGGCCAGCAAGTGCGTCTCCTGGAGAAGGCACACAGCCGCCCCGGAGTTCTCCATATAGGAGAGTACTGCCCTTCTCTTGATCGGGTTGTTGAGCCCTTTAACATTCAGGGTAAGAACCTGAATAGATTTGTCAGCCATGGGGAGGTATGTACCTTATCTCTCTCTTTCGCTGACCCGTTCCGAAGCTGCCCCACCCTCCTGTTCTCGCTGCTTGAGTGAATTGAACACACCGGAGCCCACCACCCGACTCCATCCCCCATCCCGCTCCCTCCCCCCCCTTCCCACCCCAACCCCAAACGTGAAACCCCAACTGATGAACATTGTCCCAGGCCTATACAACGTCAGTCCAGGCCTGTGGTAGAGTGTCAAGTGTTGGGAAAGCATGGCAATGGCGGCCCAAGGCCCCCCTCCGTGGCGCTACAACTTAGCCGAATAGCTCCCTCGCCTCAATCCACTCATGAATCAGCGTTGGTGACTTTGGAGACCTCTTGGATCGCCGCGGCTTGTTCCTGTGCCACAGTCTCGGGATTCAGTTTGAGGACTTTCCTGGAGGAACATCTACGTCGCACCTTCTGCCAACCATCACTGGTCGCCTGTGGGGATCCAGACCGGGCCTTGGAGGACCGCCCCTCAACGTCATCGTCCGGCGTGGCCCCCTCATGTGGAATGCCCAGCACGGCGCAAGTGTCTCGCAGGGTCCTAAGCTGGTGAAGGGCCCGTTCCATTTGAAAATTAGCCGAAAGGGGTGCCCCCATGAATACGGGACCCCTTATCGCGTAGGAAGGTGGTAGCCACTTTGAACGCCTGTCGCTTCTGCAAGGTGATTGCCGACAGGTCTTGAAATAGCTCCACCGTGTGACCCTGAAAGCGAAGAGGTTGTTTTAGGCATGCCGCCTTCAGGATGCGTTCTTTGAGGGGGTAGTTGGGCAGGAAGGCCAGGATGTCTGGAGGGGGAGCCGGCGCACGGCGAGCTAGGCCCCCCGGTGGGCTCTGTCGATGCGGATCACAAAGTCCTCACTCTCGTCCAGCACCGCTCGGAATAAACTCTGCAGATACGCCGCCACGTCTTCCCCCTCCGCTTTAGACGGCACGTTGCGGGCCCGTATGTTATTGCATCTTGAGCGATTCTCAAGGTCTTCTGTGTGGGTTTGTAGGTCCATTTGTTGATCATTGAGTCTGATGATTTCCTGCTGCAAGAGTTCTACCTCTTCGCTTCTGGCCTGCCCAGCGTGCTCGGTCGCTGCCACCCGTTCCCCAAGATCGTCGACGTCACGGCTCAGTTCCTTGTAGTCTCCCGCCATAGCTTGTCTGAGGGTTTGAATGTCTTCCTTGAGAGGGGTGAATAGAGCCTCCATGAACGCCTTAGTTGCCAGGGCCTCCCCTTCGTCTCGGTCCTTTCCTTTAGGCGGATTCGGCTGAGCCGGCTTGTCAGGGCTTTTGTCCGTCTTGGAAGTTCCTTTGGCCAGCATTTCCGGGATGGTGCGGCCCTCTCTGCGGCCAGTGGAAGACATGTTCTATTCCCCTGCGGGCCTGGCCGTCCCCCCTGGCTTGCTGCGGTCCCCAGTGAGTCCACAATCAATGGCGGGTCAATGAGGGGGGGAGGAGCTATGCGTGCAGGTCGCACTGCGCTGTGGTGAATGCCGTGTGCCCACCGGCTCAGGTTCCTTGACCGTGCTACCCTGTGGCCTCTCAGGCCACTTATCCTCTTTGATATGCCAGCAAACTCGTCTTGCCCGATGGGCAGTCGCTGCCTCTCACACCAGACCGTCGCCGATCCCCGGGGGCCCACCCTATGTCCCCCGAGCCCAAGCCCTCGATGTTGAGGTCTGTCCTCTGTTGCTCTTCGGGCCCTCTCTCCGACGCCCCGCTGGTGGTTCTCAAGGGCCTTCTGTCTGCCACTGGAGTTCTGGACTTTTTGGTTCCGTCCAGAGGTGTCAGGGAACAACACCCAAAGACCCCGGAGTTCCACCTGCCTTGGTGCACAAATGAACAGAAACACGGGCTTCTCGATGGTGGCGTCAAAGACCAAAGGTTTATTACTGCAGGGACACAGAAGTCACAGAAACTACGCATGGGCAGTAACTAGGAGCCTGTTCGAATTGTACAAAGAGGGTTGCTCCTTATATACTAAATTTTGGCCTTTAGGCGAATTCTTCACATGTTAGTACATTCCCAAACCTTTGTGTCATGAACAATAAATATTTGGCATACACAGGAATCGTCGACAATATCTGATGTCAAAACATTACGAGCGAGGGGTTCCCACTTTTCCATCATAATCCCATGTCAACTTTTCATTCAAGACCCGGACCGCCTCATCGTAAATTTCGTTACCTCCCCCTAATAAAGGCCCAGAAGGAAAGGAGCAGAGCCAGGTGCAGAAGATAGAAAAGCAGGATAAGGGATGTTTGTGGGTTGTAAATGGGCAAGGCTACCGGCTTCGGCCGCCTAATCGTGATCAGGTCAATGGACACGAAGACCAGTTTGGCAGGACTGGCCTCGGGCAGAGGAGGCAGTCTTTGTCGAGTCATGCAGCTACAGCGTGATCTGGTTTAAGGTGCACGTGTCATGTAAGAGGTGAATCTCCGGCTAAGGCTACGTGTCCTTAATCGAAATGAAGTGATCAGAGGCTATTGCGTATGTGAGGGCAAGAAACACAAAATGGCGGCCATGATCTAAGATGGATGCCGTGGGTAGATCAGAAATGTGTTTATAAAAGGAGTGCTCTTGTTCGTAGCGTAGCGAAAACACCAGGATATACTAAATGGATCATTTGCGGTTCGCTGATACCGATATTATGTATTTCCGACAATATTGAAAACACGGGTTCAAATCGTCACGGAACCTCAGACCCTCCTTTTGCCCTTACATAGGCAATTACTCAGTCTACGTCAGAGTCTAATTCTATGCTCATCAGGTCAGTGACATGCTGTTGTATCATCATCCTTTCTCGTGCCTTTTCTCCCAACGCAGGTGGTTTCCTAAAACAAGTTGCAGCACAAAGACTACACAGAGCAGGACCACACTGGATAATCAGGCAACATGAGAATAGGAATACTAAGATGACACCAATGACCATTAGAACCTTCCATCCCCACGTCGAGATCAGAGTCCAAAACCACTCCATGAAGGACCAGTTTCCCTTGTCTACGTGAATAGAGTCGGAAATCTTGTGTAGCTTAGAGATCGCCTCATAGACTGTTGGAGCATTATTAGGGATAAAGACACAGCAGCTCGATTGGATCATTCTACATACCCCACCTCGATCTGCAAGGATAACGTCTAGAACCATACGGTTCTGCAACGTCATGAGTCTATCCGCCTGAAGCTCAGCTGTCAAATTGCTAAGGGCACCAGCAGTTTCGGTAATAGTAGATTCAACTACCCGTGTTAGCTGACGTATGTTTCTACTATTGGCCATAGGCCCCCAGAACGGAAGGAAGCCTTTGAAGAAGTCTCCAGCTTCCTGACCAGCAGTATCTTCCTTGCTGAAGACACCTCTCGCTACTCTGGTTCTGTGGTAATCAGATGAAGCAGTGTATGTCGGAGGTAACAATCGAGCAATATAGCATGATCCTGAAAAGTCGGCAGGCAACCATGTATAAGCTCTATCTCGACAGATGAAGTAGGTACCCCTAGCAGTAAGAAAGGCAGGGGAAGAGTTAGCCGGAAACACATAAGTCTCTACGCACTCACTCCTCCCTAGCTGAGCTCTCGGATTCCTCCCATTCCCTTGCAAACAGACCTGACCTCGGTGAGGTACGACCCAGATTGGAGTTGAGCTTTTACGCTTGCTCTCTTCTAAACTAAGGCGATACTCTGAAGTATTCCAACTTAAATACACTCGCAATTCGTCTCTAGGGTATGATGGAGTATTATTGACGTCCTTGATCATGTCAATAATTCCCTGGACTAAAGCTTTGTTGGCAGAGTTATATTTAGTGGAACGTGGTGGACGTGGAGGATAGGTTTCAAGGGCATAAGCAAAGATGGTTTGAAGGGCCTGAAATGATCCATTGTAGCTGAAAGGCAAAACCAGATAGGGAATACCTTTATCCATAGTGTGAGGTATCAAGCCACACACCCAGCAGTCTGTAGTGTTAACTACCAGTTGGTGTTGATGCAAGAGCTGTACAAAAGTGTTGTTAATGAACTCTGAGCGTCGGGCTTGCTCATGTTCAGGAAACGAATGGAAAGAGTGTATAGAAGAAACAGTAGAAGTAGCAGGATCAAGGGGAGGTACTGTAGTAACTGGCACAAAAATCAAATTTATACTGAAGACGATTCCACCCACCAACGTTATCAAAATAATCAAGAATGTAATGGCACATTGCATCAAAAAGCATTTGCTATGAAGAATTCTATAAAGTCTGTTTCTGCAAACATAAATCACATTTTCTCGTTGCAGCGCAGGAAGCTCCATCTTCTACAATCCGCTCGCGACCACTGATGATGTGTACATAGATGAAAATGCCTCTATCAGCCCCAGGAGTTCCCAGAACCAACAGAAAGATCGACCTTGTGTCAGACCCCTGCAAATTCAACTAGGCACACAGCCACGACCCTACGGCTACCCAGACGGCAAGGCAATTTAAAAATAATAAAACAAATAGCAAACTTCCTGGCTGAAGGCAAAAGTTCAAAATTTAAAATATCACGATAGGCAGTTGCCTGCTTTATTTGTCCATTTTACGGTTTCGTAAATTATATCTCTGCTTCGCAGGTACTGTCTGATCAGCAAATAGCGTTTCACTAGTAGCTGTTGCAGTGTTCAAGTTCGCAGATGACAGAGTTTTTTCTGATGCAGGGGACAAATGTTCAGTATTCAAAAGAGTCTTTTCTGGAGGAGAGTCAGAGCTTGGAGTGTCAGTGATCAATTCGGCATCGCTGAAAGGGATGAATTTTGGCGTGCTTTCAAATTCGGAGGAACCAATTCCCTTCTTCACCCAGTCGTCGTAAGGAAGTGGCAAAGGCACACGCTTTACATGGGATGCATGCACCCAGTGCTTGCGTCCAGCCACACGAACCGCTGTCCTCGTTGCCAGTAGGATTTGGAAGGGGCCGACAAATCTCGGCTGAAGGTTCTTCGTCCTCGCAAAGTTTCTGATGACCACAAACTCGCCTGGTTTCAGCTGATGCCCTGGACTCTCCGGAGGCTTTGGCAAAGCATCGAAAACCTGTTGGTGAATAAGACTCAATTTAGCAGTCAAGTCATAAAGGTAGTCTATTAACATAGGATATTCTAGAGAACAAAACTTTTTAGGCCTCGGCACACCCCAAATATTCGCCGGGCGGCCAAAAACGATTTCGTAAGGGCTAAGCCCCACTCTAGAATGTACAGTTGCTCTCGTTGATAACAAAGCCAAAGGAAGTGCGTCTGGCCAGGCTAAACCTGTGGATGCTTGTATTTTAGCTAGTTTTAGCTTAAGGGTGCCATTATAACCCTCCACTAAACCAGCAGACTGGGGATGGTTCGCACTGTGGAATTTTTGTTTCAGCCCTAGACCAGCACACACACTCTGCATAACTTTCCCTATAAACTCACTTCCGTTATCTGACCATACAATCCGTGGCATTCCATACCTAGGGAAATATTCTTTGAGAAGAATCTTAGCAGTTGATAGGGCAGTATTGTCTTTTAGTGGATATGCTTCGATCCACCTGGAGAAAGCACAAACTACCACCAGGACATACTTCAAATTATTACAGCGATCCATGTGAATGAAGTCTAACTGAATCACTTCAAAGGGGCAGGAAGGAGGAGCGAAATGACCAGCTGGAGTTGGAGTTCCCTTGCCAGGATTATGCATCAGGCATACCATACAATTTTTCACCACCCTCTCTGCACACTTACTGATCCCATCATTCTTCCAGACTGGAGCCAACATCTTACAAATTCCTTTAGAACTTATGTGAGCTACTCCATGCGCCATTGTCACCACTGCAAGCACATACGCGTCAGGCAACATCCAACGCTGCTGTTCTGTCAAATCAATCCAACATCCATTCGAATCCAACTTGCCCATACTTTCTCTCCATACACGTTTTTCTTCCTCAGTTGCTTCTTTCTGAATCTCTTTCACACTTTCCATAGTATCCTCACACATTCCAGAGTCAGCAATCCATCTTGCAGACGTAGCAACATACATTCTGCTCATCGTGTCTCTAGCTGTCTGTTTAGCAATTTCATCAGCAAAAGCATTCCCACGACCAACATCATCCGTGATTGCTTTATGAGCACTGCACTTTTCAATCGCAACTTCAGTCGGCAAGGTTAGAGATTCCAACAAGTCGTTAACTAGCTGACCATGTTGGATCTTAGTCCCATGGGACGTAATGAAACCTCTTTCTCTCCACAAACGGCCAAAACTATGGGCCACGCCAAATGCGTACTGACTATCTGTAAAGACATTCACTCTCTTTCCCTTAGCTAAAACACACGCTCTTGTTAGAGCTATTAATTCTGCAGCTTGGGCAGAATTCTGACTCACTCTTGCAGTCTCCACAATCGTCTTCAAAGTCGTTACTGCATAAGCAGCAGTCACATCACCATTCTCCAATTTAAAACATGACCCGTCCACATACAGCGTACCATCTGGATCGGATAACGGAGTATCCTTTAAGTCGATGCGTCCTTTTGTCTCTTCCTCCGTTTTAAAACAACAATCATGTGGCTCGGAATCACTCGACTCTTGATCAGTCGGCAACAGCGTTGCTGGATTCAATACATTACATCTTTTGATCTGAATATGACTCGCTAGTAATGTCAGCTCGTAACCAGATCGTCTCGCACTGGTAAGGTGTTGTGTCTTCGTTCGATTCATGAGTGTATCCACTGCATGAGGAACCATGACCACTAGCATGTTGTTCATCACCAAACCAGCAGATTGTCGAATGGAAGCCGCAGCTGCCGCTGTAGCTCTCAAACAACTAGGCAACGCTCTAGCTACCGGATCTAATGTTGATGAAAAATACGCACAAGGGCGTTGTTTATCACCAAACTTCTGTGTCAGAACACTCAACGCGCAACCTTCCCTCTCATGAACATAGAGCGTGAATGGCTTACTGTAATCAGGTGTACCCAATACAGGAGCTGAACACAAGGCTTTTCGTAATTCAGTAAAACTTTCTTGACATTCATCAGACCATGGCACCGGACTCGGAACATTTTTCCCAGTCAAAGCTACCAACGGTTTTGCTAAAAGAGAAAAATTTGGGATCCACTGTCTACAGTAAGAGGTAATACCTAGGAAGGCACGTACTTCTCTCTGCGTGCGAGGAACGCTCATCTGTATAATTGCTTTTATTCTTTCTGGGGTCAACTTCCTTCCCTCCTTTGACAAGAGATGACCTAGGTAGGTCACCTCTTGGCAGCAGTATTGCATTTTGGAAGGTGATACCTTGTGATTCAATTTGGACAAATGATGTAATAACGAAATCGTAGCTGCTTTGCAAGTTTCCTTGTCATCGGCAGCCACTAGAAGATCGTCTACATATTGTACTAGAGCAGAGCCAGGAGGAAGGACAAAGGAATCTAACTGGCTTTTTAATGCTTGACTGTAAATAGATGGGCTCTCACAATAGCCTTGTGGAGCGCGTTTAAATCTGAAACTGCGACCTCCTAGACAGAAGCCGAAAATATCTCTGCTTTCCTCGGCTATTGGAATGCTGAAAAAGGCATTTTTCAAGTCAATGACTGAAAACCAAGTGGCTATAGCAGGAATCAGTGTTAACAAGGCAGTAATGTCTGGGACTACAGGAAACTGCAGGACCACAATCTTATTAACTTCTCTAAGGTCAATGACAAACCTATAAACTGGAGGCTTTGTAGGATCAGTTCGTTTCAAAATCGGTAGTACAGGACTGTTACAGACATTTCCTCTTGTTTCTTCAACCACACCTTTCTTAATCAAATCTTGCACAATCAATAAAAGTGCACGCTCACCTTCACTAGATATTTTGTATTGGGGAATTCTTGGAAATTTTACATTCGCTTTTAAAGTTACTACATATGGTGGTATTTCCAAAAGGCCTACATCGTTAGGACCAGTTGCCCAAAGAGAATCAGGGAGTGAGCGTAGTTCTGGCGGGAGTGCATCCATTGACAAGTACATCGGAGAAGTGATATTTTACCCAACGTAAGCTGTACTCCTTCCGGAGAACAGTACAATGTCGCATATAGTCGTTTTAATAAGTCTAAACCAAGCAAATTTTCATTACAACCTGTCGTCAAAATCAGAGGTGCTCTCAAGTGACATGGTCCAACAGAAATAGACAAAGGACCAGATATCGGGTTGTAAACAGGGGCGCCTGAAAAACCTACAGAAACATTTGTTGAGCCGGACAAAGGTGCGCCAGGGAGTTTCGCATGAATGATAGAACTTTTTGCGGCACCAGTATCCAACAGAAACGGTTCGACTACACCTGATGTTGCTACTGCGACATAAGGCCCACTCTGATCCACTGGAACTGATACTACTCCCTCTCTTTGTCTATGGCTGTCCTAGTACCCATTTTGCTGAAATCCCTCATCCACTTCACAATAGTCTTCAACAAGATATTGTTGAGATCTATTTTGCTGAGTAGACTGTCCATTTCGTTGATCAAAGTGATTTGAAGGACGATCATTCGTTTGTGGAGGCATAGCACCTCGTCCTCGACCTCTAGAATTTTGCACAAAACCACCACGACCTCTCTGAGCTGCTGCTGCATTATTTTGCGCTAAGATCGGACATTCATTTTTGTAGTGACCTTCTTTCTTACAGTACGCACATTGGTTCCACTGATATTGAGGCCTCGATGTACTATAGTCTGTTCTTTGATACGAACCCTGTTGCATATTAGTCTGATTCGTGCGAGGCGGATACGCCTGCTGTAAAAGAACTTTAGTCTTTAAATCCTTCGTTTTCTTCTCTGATTTCTCCTTTTCCTCTTTATCCCTGTTTTCGTAGTACTGTGCAGTCGCAAGTATTTGCGCTGTTGTGGACACAGCCCACGCACTCTCTGAATCTTTCAGTTTATTACATAATTCAGGTAACAAATTATGCACAAATTTATCGACAAACAGTCTTTGCCCTCCTTCTGTACTCATGTCCTGACCACTATGATCTACAAAAGTCTCTTCAAACCTCGTGAAGAAGTCGGAGACACTTTCGTCTTTCTTCTGCCTGCATGCTGATAACTTGTCCCAATTAACACGCAATGCGGGCATCAGAGTCTTCATTAGATCAATTATTCTACCTGGAAGATTAGCAATTAGAGGTTCGGGTTTTGCACCACCTACTTGCTGACCATCAGCTGCAGTGATAGCTGCCCAGTCACCACCTAAGGCAACTTGATGATCCTCTCTACGAATTTTAGCCCACACTGGTTGCGGAACTACGTTGCCAAACAACATATCGATGTCTGCTAAGTTCATTATACAAGCCTCAACTGTCTGTGTTAATTCCTTATAGTATCCAGCAGGATTCTTACGTGGATCTGGCAAGGCCTGCTTCACTGCTAACACTTCAGCTCGCTTCCACGGAATGTGTATCCACACTCTCTGGAATTGGGCCGGAGCGGCTGCAATATTATTCGGTGCGTCAGCTTGCACAGCTTCGCGCCAAATTGGAGGAACCTCCCTCATTGGATATTGGCGACTTAATTTCATCTTGCTTTTCTCTAAATCTCTCGGTGAACGAAGTGATGGATCATTCCTATAACTTAAAATCAGTTCCATCGCTTCTTCTATATTATCACCCACTATCATTCCTGCAGCAAACTCTTTCTGAACCTTAATTAAGTCTTCTAAATTTGATTCAACATCGTCTTCTTCTATCTCCTCACGTAACAACGAGCACATCTCGTCAAAGACATACCGTTGCGTTGGTTCTTTCCACTGCATAAACGTGTCTAGCACATCTCTCGTACTATATCTCCTACTCTTCGAAATCCATCTGAGAGCCGTGGAATCTAAAATTCCCCGTTCCTCAGTACTCGGAAGCTGACTACGTCTCTGAACAGAGTCGGAAGTAGGAGTCTTAATTAGGGTTTTATAGAAAGGAGACAGCATGTTAGACACAGAATCAGTGATTCTCCGACGAACAGAAAGTGGAGTCAACACACTCGCAGATGCAGAAAATACAGTAGAGGTAGGAACAGATAACGGAACAGTAGAAGTATCAAGGAAGATAGTTTGTGGAACAGTAGGTGTAAGCGAGACAGATACAGGTATAGAAGTCGGCAATCCAGGAGGAGGAGGAGCCGTAGGAACATTTACATTGACCATAGGAGGTACAGGGACCTGATTCTGAGGGACAGGAGCAGGAACACCAGGTTGTCCAGCAACCGGCAATTGAACATTCGGTAAAGGTGGAGCCGTAGCACCTTGTGCATACGGTGGAGGTGACCGTAACAAATAAGATAGCAGAGGATCGTTTTCAGAATCTTCCAGTATCTTAGCTGTTTTCGATGGCAAGGCAGGATAGCACTTGTCAATCGCTAAATTGTGCTCTCTAATGGCCACCTCTATGGCTTTCTCACACTCGTTAGCTTGCAACTGCTTAGTTGCTTGCTCTAGAGTCAACTCTTCTTGCTCTTTTTGTTCTTTCTTTAACCTTTTCATTTCTCTCTGTTTGGATTCTTTTCGCCAGTAACGGAAAGAATCGAACATTGCCGGCCGGGCTTTCTTCCTAAACAATTTCGCTTCTAGATTGTCGAGAATTTAGGGTTCAAAACTACCATGTAGTGGCCAACTAAGGACACCATCCTTTTTAGTGTAACGGACCCACATCTCATTATAAGATATAGGACCCACACCAAATTTACAATATAAGTCATACAGGGGAGTCCCAATCGGAGGAACCAGACATGAGTCCTCCAATCGTGAGTCACTGTTGCAACTAAAACAGGACAACATACAGTTTTTCCGACTTACCATTTTCAGTCCGGAACACAAAACAAACAAAACACGAAACAAATATGTGCACTCGAACCAAGAACTTAGGCCTACCAAAACGAACTGATGTATCGATACCCAAACTAACCAAATAGATTATCGTAACTAGAACAACCAGTGATAATCTTACGAGACCAAACCAAACCAAGAACCGATCAAGGATTTTAGCAACCCTCACAAAGTAACCAGCTAGCTATCACTAAATACTTAACTGAGGCACTGAAGACGTCACCACGGAGAAACCCGTCACGTTTCGCTGTACTAAGGACTGCACCTCGGGTCCAAGACAGGGCGACGGTCAAGGCAACGGCCCACTGCAGCCGTCCTGAACGGGAACCCTCGTGGAAGAGAACGTCGGGCCACTTTTGCGATATGCCGGGATCGATGAAGTGGGGCGCCTCCCTCAGGAATCTTCACACGAAGCTTCTCGAACTCTTCAGGCTTTTGGACCGGTACCGAATGACGTCGCCCCACGTTGGGCGCCAATTGGAGTTCTGGACTTTTTGGTTCCGTCCAGAGGTGTCAGGGAACAACACCCAAAGACCCCGGAGTTCCACCTGCCTTGGTGCACAAATGAACAGAAACACGGGCTTCTCGATGGTGGCGTCAAAGACCAAAGGTTTATTACTGCAGGGACACAGAAGTCACAGAAACTACGCATGGGCAGTAACTAGGAGCCTGTTCGAATTGTACAAAGAGGGTTGCTCCTTATATACTAAATTTTGGCCTTTAGGCGAATTCTTCACATGTTAGTACATTCCCAAACCTTTGTGTCATGAACAATAAATATTTGGCGTACACAGGAATCGTCGACAATATCTGATGTCAAAACATTACGAGCGAGGGGTTCCCACTTTTCCATCATAATCCCATGTCAACTTTTCATTCAAGACCCGGACCGCCTCATCGTAAATTTTGTTACCTCCCCCTAATAAAGGCCCAGAAGGAAAGGAGCAGAGCCAGGTGCAGAAGATAGAAAAGCAGGATAAGGGATGTTTGTGGGTTGTAAATGGGCAAGGCTACCGGCTTCGGCCGCCTAATCGTGATCAGGTCAATGGACACGAAGACCAGTTTGGCCGGACTGGCCTCGGGCAGAGGAGGCAGTCTTTGTCGAGTCATGCAGCTACAGCGTGATCTGGTTTAAGGTGCACGTGTCATGTAAGAGGTGAATCTCCGGCTAAGGCTACGTGTCCTTAATCGAAATGAAGTGATCAGAGGCTATTGCGTATGTGAGGGCAAGAAACACAAAATGGCGGCCATGATCTAAGATGGATGCCGTGGGTAGATCAGAAATGTGTTTATAAAAGGAGTGCTCTTGTTCGTAGCGTAGCGAAAACACCAGGATATACTAAATGGATCATTTGCGGTTCGCTGATACCGATATTATGTATTTCCGACAATATTGAAAACACGGGTTCAAATCGTCACGGAACCTCACCACCAAGGTGAGGACTCGTGACTGCGGTGTTGCTGCTACGTGGGGGTCAGCATTGCAAGGCCATTCGTGGTGGCGCGGCTGTGTGCAGATGGGTCTCAGTGCCTAGGCCCCAATCAGTGGCACGCGGGGGCCCGAGTGTCAACCCCCGGAGCCGCGGTCAGCCGGGGGCTCGAATGTCAGCCCCCCGAGTCTCAACCCCAGGGTCCGTCCCTCTTGTCTCGCCGCGCCTTCCCGCCAGCCGCCACCCGTCCTCCCCGGCGGCTGGCTCCACTCCAGCTGATCGGGCCCGATACTGGGCCTCCGGCAATGCCCCGGCCGTCAGGCCCCGCTCCTCCTGTCGCTAGCCTCTCTTGGTGCCCCCGATCTCTCTCCTGCGGCCCTAGAGCCCGCCTTCGTTGCGGGCCTTCTCAGGCTAGGCCCAGTCCGGGCGAGGCCTCATGGTGCCGCCTCCAAGAGCGTGGCCGCGCGATGTAGGGCCCCAGTAGAACCGGCCCCGGTCCGTTTAGTGCCCGGGGCTCGAGTATCTGCCCCCGAGTTGCTGCCCCTTAGGTCTGCCTCGTCCCGCTCCTCACCTCCGTGTGTGTCAGCAGTAGTCTCCCTCCGTGGCCGCTACTTCTCCGCCAAGTGGGCCCAAGCCGGGGCCTCGGGTAGCTCCTCACTCCGCCCGGTCCAGCGCCCCACGCCGCGAGCCGTGCTCCGGCGGCCTGCTGCTGTTCTGCCACCCCGCACCACGCGTCCTCCTCTCCGCAGACGGGGGATTTGGTGTTGCCGCTCAGCTGCCACGGGGGGCCCCGCGGTCACTGTCACTCCTTGGGCCGGGCCGCCGTAGTCTCGTCCTTGGCCGAAGACAGCCGCCGCCGCCACGTGGGTCGCGCCTCTTCACCTGGTGCTTGCTACTGCTTCTCCCCTATTGCGCTTTTAAACACAGACCTCAAACTCTATACCAAAATGTTAGCCAAGCGTCTCAACCCGCATCTCCCCGGGCTTATTGAGCCAGATCAGGTTGGCTTTATTCATCAACAACAGGGTGCGGATAACATGCGCCGTATCACACATTTAGTCGGGAAGGCTCAGCACTGGGAGATACCTTCCTGTTTGTTGTCCCTCGATGCTGAAAAGCATTTGATCGGGTGGATTGGGTATTTCTCCGGGCCGTCCTGCACAAAATAGGGTTGGGTGATCGCTAGGATCATGGCCCCCTACCTCTCTCCACTGGCCCAGGTACAAGTCAACGGCCAACTCACAGAACCTTTCTCGATCCACAGAGGCACCCACCAGGGATGCCCTCTCTCCCCAATCTTATTTGCCCTGATGGTAGAATCCCTCGCTATCATGATACATCAATCCCCTGATATTTATGGCATTACACTAGGAGGGTTAGATCACAGGATCGCCTTGTTTACGGATGATCTCCTTCTCACAATATCCCACGAGAACCTCTTTGCCTGCTTTGTATAGAGCGCTCCACTCATTTGAATTAGTTTCAGGCCTTAAAATCAATAATGCTATGAGCATTGAATCTCACAATTCCAGAGGCCGAGATCCACGCCCTCCAGTCCCTTGTCCCATATCAATGGGCCTCCCATTCCATTCGATACTTAGGTCTTAACCTGACCCCTGACCTCGCCACGTGGTCACAAGCTAATTGAAAGGAGTGTAAAAAGGCCGTACTAGAAGATCTGAGAGTGTGGCAATCCCTAGCTCTCTCCTGGATGGAGCGTTTGAACGCAGTCAAGATGTTGATCCTCCCAAAGATACTCTATGTGTTCCAGACTCTCCCCACGCATTTCCACAGCATCAGATCCAAAGCCTTCAACGTGAGCTCACCACGCTCATCTGGGGAGGGCACTGACTGCGCTTCTCCAATTGTATTCTTATGTTGCCACGAGACAAAGGGGGACTGGCCTGTCCTAATGTGCAAGAATATTACTGGGCCTCTCATCTCTGTTTCATTTCCAAATGGATGGCATGGGAAAGTGAGAAAGTCTGGTTTCACATGGATAGGGCGTTGACCTGCCAACTCATATGGGACCTTGCCTGGCTCCCGCGGGAGGCCCGTTTTCGTAGTGTTTACATAGCCATCCCCACAAGGACGATGCTCGATATCTGGGATAATTTAGCATTGTCCAGGGGCCTTACCACTTTCCCATCCCCCCACACTGCTGTCGCCCGCAACATTCATTTCCCGCCTGCCCTTCACCCACCTTCTTTCTCTGACTGGTCAGATGGGGGCTGTTGAACGATTCGGGACCTCTTCTTGGGTGAATCCTTTAAAACATTTGATCAGTATAAAAGGGACTTCCAGCTTGCGGAGTGGGCTAGGTTTCAAAATATTCAACTCCGACAATGGGCTCAGGCATTATCTTCGGCGCAGGGGACCACCCACCCCCTTACCCGTTTTGAACGGTTGGTTCGCTCCTTTGACAACTCTAGGGGACTAATTTCTCACACATATCAAATCCTCCAAAACTCTCAACGGGTTACCCCACATGCTTATCAGTCATGGTGGCAGTCGGAGGCAGGCTCGGACATCACGCCCTCACAATGGGATCACCTGTGGCGCAATATTTCGAAGGTCTTCCATAGCATCTCCCAGCGGGAAACCTCGTACAAGGTCATGACACACTGGTACTACACCTCACATAGGCTACATAAAATGTTCCCTACCTTCTCACCTCTCTGCTGGCGATGCACGAGCGCCCCCGGAGACTTTCCCCAAATCTGGTGGACGTGCCCGCTCTTGACCATCTACTGGAAGGAGCTCCTCAGCCATATTAGACTGGTTCTTGGCTACCCGCTGCCCGACCATCCCACCACAGTTATTCTAGGCCTCTAGACAGTGAACCTGCATGCAATGATCCGCAGAGATTGGCAGCTAAGTCTGCATATGCTTGGCGCAGCCATGCAAATCATTGCTCTTTATTGGAAAAATGCAGAAATGGCTCCGGTCAATGTCTGGTTCACTCGCTTGTGGCATACTATGGCAATGGAGTTGCTTATGGCGCTCCTGCAACTTCGAAACACCAATTTCACCAAAATTTGGCAGCCGTTTGTTGATTACTTCTGCAAGCTGGAACATGCTCGTCTCCAGCCCCCGAAACTCCGTACTTTACACCTATTTGAGGACTCTGTGACCCCTCCGGATGCTGATAGCCTCTGGGGAGCCGCTAGCAGTTATGCTTGACCTCTCCCCTTGGTGGGACTATCTGTGCAGGCCCCTGGCACACCACTCTCTCCCCAGTCCAGACAGGCCTGCTCTCCTTTTGAGTGTCACTTGTGGCAAACATTGGTGGTGGAGGTCTCTGTGCCCCAGCATTGATAGTCCACGTTCTCCAGGTTGGGAGGATTCTGACCATCCCCCGCCTTTCTTATCCTCTACCCCTTCGCTTTTGTCTCTCTTCTCACTCCTACTTCTTTCCTCCTCTTAGTTTTATATTGCTTATATTGGCTATATTATTATCCAGTAGAAATGTAATCCTGACGGTCGGACTTGAAGCCTAAGGCTTTGCAGGGAAAATAGATTTGATGGAACCCCATATTTGAGACAATTTGGAACATAAGCTGCTTGGTGATATGCACAGTTTGGCGTTTAAGTTATAGCAGATACAACTTTGTAGCAGTGCTTAGGTAACTTAAAACCTCACTGTCTATGATGCATGTGATATAACCTGAGATGCACCTGGTAGATGCTGATTATACCTGCTGGGTGTTGTGCTGTAATACATCAGACGATCAATTGATAGCATTGCCTGTAACTGCTCATACGTGATTACTTTAAATGGCAATAAAAATATGTTTAACAAAAACTGCAGGTCCAACTTTTTAAAATAGAATGCACACTGCCCTATGGGATGTTTAATGCCTACCTTAGGGGTGACCTATATGTATTACTCAGTTGCTCAGTTTGGAGTGAGAATAGTAAATCTGCCACCCCAGAGTACAATGCTTTCCTTAAATGTTGCTACGTTTGGAGTGTGAATAGTAATTCTTTATCCAAATTTTGTTTATTTTGGAGTGCGAGTAGTAAATCCGATTGTGTCACATTCTACCTTTTACTTTGGTATGTAAATAGTAACTTAATTCTTTTGCATGAGTTTAATAAAATACATATTTATTATTATAAATTATTTTATTCTATTTGATTTATGGTGTTATAGATGTTTTAAAGTATTTTTTATATTTTCATTAGGAATGAGAACATTTAAATCAAAATAGTTTTGTCATTTCAAGAGATTATTTATTGTAATATTAATATAACATTTCTATGTGTTAAATATAACTTGTAATTTAAATGAAAAACATATTCATTTTTGATACATTGCATTCAAAGCATATTAAATAAGTCATGTATGTTTGTTTACAGTAAAAATGTATACACTAATTTTGATTATTTGTATTATTGATAAACATTTTTAACATGTCACATTTCAAGTAATCTATTATTTGAATACAAAAACATTAAATAGGTTTTTTTTACATTGTTTCCACAACCTTTGTTAGGAAGTTTTTGTATTGTTCTTTCTAAATGTAGTAAAGATGACAATTGAGCTATACAGTCTATGTTGATTTCTGTGTTTAAATTAAAATATAAAAGAAATATGCACTTTATTTTTCTAAGTGTTATTTTCAGATAATTCATATCAAATATTTATACATTTGTGTTGGTTACTTGGTTTGGTGTTGATTGCTTCATGGTTTGAACCTTTTCTTTCTTCACTTTTGTTTTTTTAAATTATAATTTTTTGTCTTTTTTGCAGGTCAAAGAAAAAATATAGAAAATATATTTTGTTGATGATATTTTAGAAACTACAAAGTAGATTTTAAACGCCTATCTTTGTCAGATGCATTTGTGACCTGGCAAAAGATATTCCTTTGGAAAAAATGATTTGAATTGGATTGGTGTGAATGTCGTTTCTAGAGGTGGTGACAGGCTGTCAGATACTTGAATAGAGTTACAATGTTTAAAATATTTAAATGCCTTACTAACATTTTGCAATAGGTTTCTGAATTTTTTTGCAAAGGTGCCGGCATGAATTTGATAGTTGTGATTTCCTGGCAGTAACTGTAAAAAAGTCAGTGGACAAGAAGAAGGCAAAGGTAGCGATTCCCTTAGGCAAAGACTAGCTGGCAGCCTAAAGGATGATGATCTGGAGATATGAGGAGCTAGGGTGAAATCATGATTTGCAGACAAGTATCATATATCTTTCTCCAACCCTTTCTCCCTCCTGGGACATCCGCCAATTTGTGGTCGTAAATCCTAGAGTTGAGAGTTGTACCCTTCACCTCCCATCCCGCTAGGTAAGACATTCCACCTCATATACCATATACACCATACATAAAATGTTAGCTCTCAGGTGCTTACCACCTGGTCAGAGTCCATGAGCTCCTTTCGCACACAATTCTGTGAGGTACTGCAAACAATTTTAGACATTTGCATAATTGTCTATATAGATGTTATTCTCATTTACTCACTGACAAATCTGACCATATTAATTATGTAAAGGCAGTATTAAAATGACTATATGAAAATTATCTGTTCAAAGAATTGGAAAAGTGTTCATTCCATGTTAGCATCTAGAATATTTATTGTCCCCTGCAGGAATTATCATAGAAAACATAAAGGTTGAAGCATTTCTCAAATGGATTGCCCCATCCTCTGTAAAGGAGGTGCAGAGCTTTTTCGGATTAGTCATTATTTACAGACAATTTATCGGGCATTTTTCTGAAATAGCAGCACCTATCCTGTGACTACTTAAGAAAAAAGTTTCCTTCAAATGATCAATAGAAGCAGACCAGGCTATCAAACGGAGTAATTCACAACTGCCCAAGTGGTCCGTCACCAAGACCCAACACAACCTTTCTTCATAGAAGTAGAATCTTCACAAGTGGTGATAGAAGGGTTGCTTTCACAGAGAGATGCAGAAACTGGTCATGTACACGGCATCACACTTTTTTCCAAGAAACGATTACAGCTATTTAAAACTACACCATCACAGAGACGGACTGCTAGCAAATATGTTACAATTTTAAAAATTAAGACACTATAGCCTAGGAGCAAGCTATACAATAACTATATATACAGACCATAAAAATCTGCAATTCTTCAGTTCCCAGAAAAGTGTTGACACCAAGACAAATACATTGATTATTATTCTTCAGTGAATTTGACTTCATTATCACTTATTAGCCTGCCTCAAAACAATCCAAAGACGACGTATTGTCCTGAATAGGGCTCCTGTCTTCTGAGAAACCTCTGGAACAGGCTCAAGAAATAAATAATTCCCAAAGAAAAAAAGAGTATCAATGCTTACTTGAAAAAACGCAAAGCATATGTATTGGTCTATTTGCTCACGATGATCACTAATCTGTCCCAACTGGAGAAATATTTGAGACTGTGTTACACTGGTGTCATAACACCATTTTAGATGGTTACCCTAGGGAGAAGAAACGCAATAGGGAAAGGAAAACGTTGATTTTAGTGGACAACACTGCCTACATTTGTAAAATATTATGTCCAGACTTGTCCCTATTTTATTCATATTAAATCAGTAAATGAGCCACCTTCAGGCCTATTACAACCTTTACCTTTACCATCTACACAGTGGCATACATTGATTATGGATTTTGTAACCGCTCTTCCCCAATTCCAACAGCTACACAACCATCCTTTTCATGGTAGATCTTCTTACGAAGATGCTCCATTTTGTGCCACAACACATGACTCCATAAGCTAAGGAAATGATTGATCGGCATATCACCCTCAAACAGATGGACAGACTGAACAAGTAAACCAGTGAATGGGACATGGCTTTATTTCTAGCACAATTTATTCACCATGTCATTGTTTAACAGAATTCCACTCTAAGTCCATTCTCAAGAAACTAACTTCCAGGTTCAAACACTCTCCTTCTGTATTAAGATATGACCCTGAATTGACTAAGATTTTGTAGACAGAAGAAATAAATATTAATTTGGCAGTTTATAAAGATCAATTGAAGTTGCAAGCTAACAAACACAGCTTCAAACAACCTGATTGTAAGGAAGAAGATTTAGTATGCATATCAACCAAGCATTTGAAAATAGAATTTTCACATAAATTACAGTCTAGATTTGTGGGCATGCTGCCTATACGTAAGGCTGTTTAACCAATACTGTCAAATTGACGTTACCTATTGAGTACAAAATACAGCCCATCTGTCATGTGCCTTTGAGGTTCATGTTTAACCAGAAAAGCCACCTCCTCCAGATAAAGGTAAATGATTACGTAGCATTCAAAGAACTACAAATTGTGAGTTCTGCGTGCATTTGCGGTCTATTATACTAGCTCATTGAATGGAAAGGTTACAGACTTGACATACAGTTTTGGGCACTGACTTCTGCAGTCCATGCTTCGTTATTGATAAGTCAGTTCCATGATTGTTTTCGTGATGAGCCCCACCCTCTTACTCGGCCTTTTGGAAGGAGAACTGTTAGAGACACACAGAGTGCTTGTGTAGTGTGTACACTTACCTGCACTATTTAATCATATGTACATTCCAACATTTTGAACTTGGTAAGCAGGTCTGGATGCAAAATAATTTTTCCCTCTTAAAGATTTTACTATAGTTTGCTGAGTTTCGCTACTGCCGTTTGCGCTGATCTTCCTGCCTCTCGGGTAAGAATTCTAACCGAACGGCATCTTGCGCTTGCCAACTTACTGTTCACGAGTGCAAGTGGGGAAACAAACACCATGGCACTACGCAGAGTGGAGTTTCTGCACTGCAAGAGCTCTGGGGAGCGCGGACTGCAGAAAATTCTGCAAACTCCACGAACTGAGCGGAGGTCATCGCCCAGGTCTAGATTTTACTGTATTGTCCCACTTGCTTTTCCTGGACTGGTAGCCTTACCAATTCTTGGAGAGATTTGTGAAGACGCTTGGGATCTTGCAAGAACAAGCATGATCTCAATGAGGTCACATGACTTCGCAGCAAATTTGATTAGCGTGTAGAATAAATACTTTGGCCCAGCCCCAAGTTCTTTGCTTGGCTTTGCCAATATGCTGAGCACGTTTTGTACCTTGAGCCTGTTCTGCATCAAGATCCCACCAAAAGAAGACACCTACTTACTTGGTGTTTCACAACCCAGGTCCAACTACTCCATTGAAACTGCAAAAACATTAAAAGGAGTTCTCGAAGAAACATGCGATTTATTGAGAGAGAATCAAGGTATGGCAATTGATCTCTTCATGATATGCATATATAAGGTGAATGAAACTATTTACCAATAGGTAAGTCACATACCTAATTGATGTACTTTCTTGAAACAATGTCATTATGATTTTCTTGAAGTAACTGTGATTAAAGAGGAAGGTAAAAGTAGCCACACCTTCAAGCAAAGACTAGTCAGTAGCCTAAAGGAAACCAATCTAGAGGTCTGAGGAGCAATAGTAGAATCACAAGTTGCCAAAGAGTATCATCTCTCTTTCTTGCTCTCTTCAAAGCCCCCTTTCCCATCAGGGACATTGCCAATACATGATAATAAATCCTATAGTTAAGAGTTGTTCCAAAGGAGCTAGGGCAGAATCTTGTTGTCACTGCACAAAGCATGTAATTCGGATGAGTGGTAAGTGTGAGGCAAACATTGAGCCATTGGCCAGTGCTTCTACCTGTTCCTGGGAAAGAAAAGGGTGTGGACAGAATCTACATGTGATAGTTACTTTTACCACTACACCTGGCCTGGGAAAGCTCATTCGCACAGAAACAAAGGACAGCCAGATCTCTGGAGCCAATTACAGGAGGGGCTACCCTTTGACATTTTAGGTGCACAGGACCAGGGAGCTGTGGCAGTTAGGGGCAGGGTGTAGGTTCTCAAAAAAGGTCTTTCAACAGATCACTTCAGGTTGCCTATTTGAAATGTTCCAAAATGTTGTGCAGGAGGGTTGGGATAGTAATGGAGCCATGTTCGAATGGGGAGCAAAAATTGTAATCGCCTAGACCAACTGCCTGCCCACACCACTCTTCTCACGGCCTGATGACCGGCTGGTCAATTGACTGCAGCTGGAGCCCGTGGAGCATGCGAACTGGCCGTGCACAGTTGCTTCATCGAGGTAGAGGCGGAGGCCGCTGGCTGATCGGTGTCCGAACCACAGTTCTGCAAGTCATTTCCAGGGTTGGGAGGAAGTAGAGATTGATCAGAGCCACGGCCACATCTTTCGCTATGACAGGACCCGGAGTGAAGTTCATCAATCCGCTAACTACTGGAGCAACTACAGCAGGTGGTGGAAGTGCAGGCACAGGATGGGAGGTAGCAAAGGAGTCCAGACAGAATGAGAGCTCTACCAGGACTAAACGGGACCCCAGAGGCACAAAAAAGCAAGCGGGAAAGGTACCCCCAGGTAATGAGCTGCAGGAGGGGGGACTCTCCAACTTACTATTGCCTCCTGGTTTGCCCCCCCCCCTTTGTTAGGGGGAATGGGAAAACTATTTAACTTCCTCTTGAGACTAGTAATTCTTACTTAAGCTGTGTTGCCCCTATACTAGGAGAGGAGCATCCTCAATCTAAAATCTCTGTAGGGTCTGGGACCATTGCGGATCTGAATGTTGAGCTGGGTAGAGGAAATAGTAATCCTATTATGATCATGCCCCGAACTGTACAAGGAAGCAATTCAATCCTGAATTTGGGGTTGGAAATGATCTCCGTTATGCAAGAGGTAGACCAAGGTGAAGAGGTGACCCCCAGAGCAATTAAACTAAAACATACTCCCATGCCTGGTCCAGGTCCTGGGGGAATAAGCTAAAAACAGATGGGAACGCTATCCCCCTGAATGGCTATGGGGTGAAAAGTTTTTGTCTTTGATGCATAACTTGGACTCTTCCAAACAGGAATGTGCATCCCTTGAAAGTGAAGGTTCTCCGGTAGTGCTTCCCTGGATGACCCCCAAAACACACAAAGAAGAAGAACGTCTTCAAAGAAGAAACATAGGAGGGTGGGGAAGGATGGCTTGCTCAGGAACAGCAAGCAATTGTTGAAATGGGATTACTCCAATGCCCAGCTGTCATTCCAATATCCTGGGACCAGAATAGAACAATAACTATGCAGGGCATGCCGCTAGGGGACAAGAACCTTCTCTTACTACCATTTTAATGTCCCTTAAACAGATGCAGGAAGAGAACCGTGGTGAAATCCTACAGGCACAAGTCACCTCTAAAAACCTACAGGTCGGGATGTGAAAACTAAGTAAAATCTGTGGAGAATTTGCAGATCGACTGACCACAGTCGAAGGACGCACAGAGTCCTTGGAGGCCGAAGTAGAAACCCTGAAGGCACAGAACACATTACAGGGTGCGGCTCTGGCTGATGTAATACTCAAATTAGAAGATCAAGAGAACCACCAGTGGCGGAACAACTTACGTCTACTTGGGATCCCTGAAGGGGTGGAGGGCGACAACTCAAGGGATTTTGTTGTTAGAATATTAAGAGGAGTCTTCCTGTATCAAATGACTTGGGACTGGAATACAGAGATTCAACAGGTACATCGCTTCCCCTTAATGGCAAGGAAACATCCTCAGAATGAATCAGAAAGGACAAGGTCTATGCTTGTCCACTTTCGCAATTTTTTACTGAGGCAAGAGATCTGTGATAAGGCATGCCCAAATGTAAAAAAATCTTTAGAAGGGGTGTAATTTTTTTGCAAAACGGACTTTGCACATGCTACTGTGGAAAGAAGATGGAACCTCCGACAGCTGATTAACCCCTTTCAGAGGATTGGAGCCGAAGTCTACCTCTTAAACCCGGCCTGGTTAAAATCCCTCTTTAGAGGGCACATTCGTAGTTTCACATCGGAGATACAGGCCTAAGATAATATGACAGAACTGAGGGGCTCATTACGATGGCAGAAGGCTTGCCACCGAGAGCCGATCGGTGGCGAGCCTTCTGCCATCCTACGGCTGTTTTCCCCTGCCATATTATGATGGTGGGGGAATTGCTGTGTATGCTTGGTGGATGTAAAGACGATCTGCCACGGTTGTTACAGGCGGTCCTTTTCCAACCGCCTGTCGGAACAGTAACATAGCCCAACATTGCGAAGGGTTATGATATCCCTTTCATCCGTTCATTTTGCGGCGGACAAAGAGCCTTGACACACCCCGCTTTTCAAAGTCCAGAATAGGAGGACTGTGCTTCTCCGTTAAAACTGCGACCTTGTGGAATTCAATGCCTGAACACATCAGGAAAACACATCAAAATCAATCTTCCAGAAGACCATGAAAACCTGGTTCTTCAACCTCACTTAGCACACTGAGGCTCAATACATCCAACTCGCCCTCACTTCCTTCTGTCTCCACTAGCACCTAGACACCTCCGTTGGGGGAAGCTTCGCGCTTTAGAAGCTTACATACATACATACAAAATGGGGTCAAGGGCTCTTGGGGTCACCTATGGTGCCCCCCTACATATCCCTGCACCCTTTTGCAGACACCGCATGGTGCCTACCACAAGGTGCAGGGATATGCAAGTGCAAGTGCCTTTATTTTTGCATTGCAGCGGGGGCTGTTCAACTTATCTCTGCAACAATGCAAAATATAGGTGATGCGACCGCCATGTTGGCAGTCGCATCGTAATTCGGATTGTGGGGAGGCCGCCTCATGGGCGGCCGGTCCCAAATCTGAAACGATCCGTCCGTCCGTCATCGTAATGAGCCCGTGTTTGGGAAACAGTAATACTAATGTCAAATAATATCAATGACATTCAGAAGGAAATTTTAAAGTCGTTGCTTGGGGGAAATAGTAGGCGAGGTCTAATGTGGGAAGGAACGTTGTTCCTCTATTTATTAGCCTTGTGTCTGTCACTTATTATTTTTTCTTTTTCATTTGTCTTTCTCCTTATTCATTCTGTGGAGAGACGGCTGGTGGGGGTAAGGGGCTAGGGACTCATCATTCAGCCTTTGCCTGATTGCTCAGTTTTCAGGGAGGAGGCTGGGGGGTGGGGTAAGGGAGGAGGAGGGTGGGTACATGGACAAACAGAACCACACAACTTGCTTGTACTGGGTGTTTGATATTAGACACGTTCGCAGTTCCAGGCACAAGCGCAAACGACAATTACATAGTATATAATGGCAGAACGACTGATGGGTGCTGGGAAACTTCAAATAGCCACACTTAATATATGCTAAGAAAAGACAGAGGGTAAATCTAGGGCTGCAACCACTATGTGCAGATGTCGTCTCCTTGCAGGAAACTCACATAGAAGAGTCAAGAGTGGGACTGCTGAAAAATTTGGGTTATTAACTAATAGGAGGAACAACTCAAGGATCATGTACCCAGGGTGTTGCCATTCTCGCCAGACATAATAGAAGACAATTCTCACAGACACAGGTGGATTCAATGGGGAGATGGGTGATCACTAAGTGCAACTCAGCGGGAATGGACACCTTACCTTTCTGTTCTGTTTGGGTCCATAGTGGATGATCCTGGTGTCTTTAATTGGTTAACGAACGAGCTGGCACACTGGCCCTTGCCCATTATCCTCTGTGGAGATTTTAATGTCAATCTACCAAACAACTGGTAATCCACTTTTAAGTATGTAGGGAGAAAACCCAGAGTGTTTCAAGCGCTCTCATTTTTATGTAATACACGCGGCTTGCAGGATGTCTGGGCAATGGGGAGACCATTAGAAGACCGGTTTACCATTTGTTCTGCTCCCCACCACAAACATGCACAATTGGACAATTTTTTTGTTTCTTCCATCATCCAAAGTGCAAAATAGATAGATATCCCAGACTCCTATTTGAGGATTATCCACTCGTATTGGAATTGACATGGATGGAGGTAGATTGAAGTTCCCCAGTATGGACTTTTGAGAGAGCACTACTACTTGATGAAAGCTACAAGAAGCACATGAGGGATTGGATTCCGGGATAATTGAGTGTAAATATAGGCACAGCCTCCCTAGTCAATGTTTGGGACTCTCTCAAAGCTGGGATTCGAGTGGAGACTATTCAATTTCCCTTATGTAAAGGGAAAGACAACAAACAAAGGCTACATGAGCTTCACCTAAGACTTGTTCATGCAGAATTAAAACTCCTAGCGGCTGTGCAGACAGGGGAGGGGGTTGACGAGGCCCAAATGGAGGTTGCTATAGCAAAAGCAGGAATTAGTGATGTCCTCAGGAAAAAATAGTCCATAGGGCCACACTCCATCAAGAAAGGGTCTATGAAAATAGCGAGAAGATAGGGCATCAACTGGCGCTACAAACACAACAGGAGTATGTATGTATAGAGGTCACTAATAGTAGGAATCCGGATGTGGGTATTGTCACTGACCTCAAAGAGATACAAGCAGCCTTCCAGACATATTACCAGAATCTTCATACCAAAGAACCTGAGAGCGATCAGCAACTTGACTTATTATGTAACTACTTAAATCTGATACCCACAACTATACTCATTGAGGAAGATAAGGAGTACTTAGAAATACCTTTGCGGATGGATGAGCTACTTCTGGCACTCTTGAGATTGTCAGATGAGAAAGCAGCGGGACAGACTTAATTCTAAGGGTGTGCATAGTTGGCGGAGTACTAATAGCGAGGTGTGGCTCACTGGTTAGAGGCGGCAGACCCGGAGGCTGAGAACGGCCCGGGACCAGGGTTCGATTCCCGACGCGGCAGGGTCGAGGACCAGGGTCAGCGGACTGATAATTCTCGCCTCGGTGCCCACTTTGGGCAGTGATCACACTCGGTAACTCTGGGCATTAAGCTTGCCTCATCGCTACAACGGCCCCCCACAGACGCCGGGGATGCCTGGCTTCACCTTGGAGATACCCAGCATGGGACCATCTCACAGGGAAAGCCAGGACGGGTTCCCCAGCGGTCATTCGCGCCAGGATACTCCGGTAGTAATTGAGCGCGCTACAAAACACCTTACATTTACATTTACATTTTACTACATGGAATTCCACAAAGCTGAACAAAAACTCAGTGAATTCCGCAACTTCGCTCCATCGGACTCCCAATTAATAAAACAGAAACCTCATATACTTTTGGTAAAATAACAAGTATCTCTGTCGTTACATGCTGAACTGCATATAGTCATTTCATAAAAGTGAAAATGAAAATTTAGCAAGCAGTGAGAGAGTTGATGATTTTGGGATCCTTCGTACCCTAGGGAGAGAACCAAGCAGATGCCTTGAAACCAAAGAGCACATCTTGCTGAACGATTCAGTGGTGGTCCCATCCCCTTAGGACCACTCCAAGCACAGTTATGGGCAAAAATACAATCCCAAACAAAGGCCCTGCAAAGCATTACTCAAACGCTCCGTCCATCATCCCCTTTTGTATCGCTTTATTCGCCCTAAGTTGGCAGGGTATGCTCAGACGTGAGTCCCTTGCTCACTTGGCCACTGGTTTCAAGATAGCCTGGCTGATGAGGATTATGAATCCGAAACCCGCCCCAGGATGCTTGTTTCCGGTCCAGGGAAGACATGGCTTGGCAGTTCGGGCTGGACTGTTCCCATGAGGCACAGGGTCAGACTGATTTGCATATGGCCATGTCTGAACTGGGGTGGCTGAGTGAGCTAAAGAATGGTGATGGATTAAACCCAGATCGGTTGACTGGGGGTGAGTGCTTGATTTGTTCAAACGCTCCGTCGATCATCCCCTTTTGTATCGCTTTGCTCGCCCTAAGTTGGCAGGGTATGCTCAGACGTGAGTCCCTTGCTCACTTGGCCACTGGATTCAAGATAGCCTGGCTGAAGAGGATTATGAATCCGAAACCGGTCCCAGGATGCTTGTTTCTGGTCCAGGGAAGACATGGCTTGGCAGTTCGGGCTGGAGTGTTCCCATGAGGCACAGGGTCAAACTGATTTGCATATGGCCATGTCTGAACTGGGATGGCTGAGTGAGCTAAAGAATGGTGATGGATTAACCCAGATCAGTTGACTGGGGGTGAGTGTTTGATTTGCTCAAACGCTTCGTCCATCATCCCCTTTTGTATCGCTTTGTTCGCCCTATGTTGGCAGGGTATGCTCATACTTGAGTCCCTTGCTCACTTGGCCACTGGATTCAAGATAGCCTGGCTGATGAGGATTATGAATCCGAAACCGGTCCCAGGATGCTTGTTTCCGATCCAGGGAAGACATGGCTTGGCAGTTCGGGCTGGACTGTTCCCATGAGGCAAAGGGTCTGACTGATTTGCATATGGCCATGTCTGAACTGGGGTGGCTGAGTGAGCTAAAGAATAGTGATGGATTAAACCCAGATCAGTTGACTGGGGGTGAGTGTTTGATTTGCTCAAGCGCTCCGTCCATCATACCCTTTTGTATTGCAAGATTAGCAGTGGGCAGTGAATATTATAGTATCCAATATCAAAATAATTTTACAAAGAGCTGTAGTTCAACTATTCGTCACTAGGTGTCCCTCACAAGTCAAATGCAAAAGCATTGAAACCCTTTCATGAAGCTGCAGGCCCACTGGTTGATACTAGGTGTCCTCATGAGTCAAATGCAAAAGCATTGAAACACTTTCATGAAGCTGCAGTTCCACTAGTTGCTACTAGGTGTCCCTCATGAGTCAAATGCAAAAGAATTTGGCTTGAGGGACACCTAGCAACGACTAGTTGAACTGCAGCTTGATGTAATAATTTCAATGCTATTCCCACTCCAGTGAGTGCAACGGTAGGGAAAATGCTGGATAAGGGAGGCGTAAAAAATTATTATTCCCACTACACTGAGTTCAACAGTAGGGAAAGCGCTGGATGGCGGAGGGGTAAAAATTGCTATTCCCACTACTGTGAGTGCTACAGTAAGGATGGTGTTGGATAGCAGAGAAACACAAATTAATAATAACATTTAAACAATTGAAAAAATATAAATAACCTTATAAATAAATAAACAATATTTTAAAATTATCAGATTAAATATATTAAACATTAACATTAAATATATTAATAACATATAAAAAGGGTACAACTATTATCTAAAATAAATGTATAAATACATTTATAAACAATATTTATTTAAAAGTAGCAAATATTAACAAACAACATATTTTTTTAAACATAAATGATTTTTTTTTTTTCCCACCCTTTAACACCACACCAATAAAAAAATCAACATTTTTATTTACATTTAGTTCCATAATTAACATAGTTAATTAAGATTTTAATAATTATTATTAATACAAATAATTAACATTCATTGAATACCCATTCTTTAACACTATTGTAGCGGGAATTCCGTTCTCCTACAGAACTGTGCATAGAGACCTGGAACCTCAGTGAATTAGGATGGCCCAAAACTCACCTCAGTACCCAAAATCCCCTTACCGAGCTAGCTACAGTGTCTCATTGGTCATAACAAACTCCCAATGTTTAGACAAACCAGAACATGAATTTAGATTACCTCAGGTATCGTGGAACACATGAACACTCTTTCGCTATATAATCATTTCAAACCAGAACGTGGAGTAAATGAGGACACGTGCATATTTGAAATATTTATTTACTAATGCAGGGTTCTCAAACGCAGTATCTTATATAATACAAGCAAACATATTATAAGCAACAAAGTTATCAGCATAGTTATCAGTCCATAAAAGGCGAATGGTGACAGCATACTAAGATGCTGTAATGATTAGGAATTAACAACACCTAATTCTCACCCTCCCTATTTAGCATAGTATTTTATATCTATGAAGGTCTCATTTGGGTTTTAGTAGGGCGGGCCCATACCTCAAAATCTCAGTGGCAGAGGATCACATCATCTTCCACCAGCTCTCTGCATGCGAAGCACCAGCAAGTGGGTTACGTGTGTTCAGCACAACAATATAAAACCCGCCTAGAGCCAGATTTTGGCAGCAGCAAGTGTGTTATGTCTATGGAGGTGCGAAGATCAGACCTCACAACAACACTGTGTCGAGTTATCCCTGGAGCCTTCAGCACTCACTGTGCAGACAGTGTACCGAGCAAAACTGATATCAGAGCAATAACATATTATTTCTCAAGTAAATCACGAAGCTCTTCTGGGTTGAAAGCTAAAACAACAATTATGTGTCATGTGCAAAATGAAGCAAAAAGGAAAAATGGCGTTTAAACATTTAATAAGCTCATGCTAACTTAACACAGTATATAGAAAAGAACTAGCTATATGACACTATAATATGCACAACATACACCTAAAATGAATTACACAATTTCCATAATTAATTACTAATTAATTAATTCTAATGAATTAATAACTAATTATTAATTCATTCAATTACTTCCCACCCTTCTCACCATTCAGGCAGAATTCTTACCAGGTCCTTGAGTGTACTGATTTGATAAGGTCAAAGCCTCAGGACTTATACTCAAATGTGCATTTGAAGTGGGGGGTGACTTCAAAGCAGCCCCTTGAAATGCACAGGTTCCCTTTCATCCCAGCGTTGTCTGCTAGGTTATCTGTGGGGGTGCTTAGTCCTTTGTATGAGGACAGGGGACAGCCTATTCAGATGTAAGTGTGAGCTCCCTCTCTCCCTTCCTGCCCAGGAAGGCTATCAAAATATAGATGAATGCAGATTAGTCCTCTGTCACACCCACTCACCCTTCCTGTGTTTGTGGTTGTCTAGAGAGAATGTACAAAATGTAGCTGTCAACCAGCCCAGATGTGTATTGGAGGCAGGCTGCTGGCGCACAGAGCAAAGATAAGAGAGGAGAAATGTCCACTTTCTAAAAGTGCCATTTCTAAAATAGTAATGGCAAATCCAACAATACCAGTAAAAAGGATTAATCATTACTATTCCAAAGATATGAAACAAGATTTAACTACTCTTTTTTAATCAGGAATTACAGTGTAAAGGTGTTATAAGGAATTCCCAATGCTAGCCTATGAGAGGATTAGGCCTCACAGTAGTGAAAACCAATGTAACTGTTTTTCACTACCAGGACATGTAAAACTTAAAAGTACATGTCCTTTTAATTACATATGACCCTGCTATTAGTGCTACTTAGGGCCTACCTTAGAGGTGACTTGTGTGTTATAAAAGGGGAGTATAAGGCTTAGCAAGTGAAGAAGCAGTAATCGACACATTAAGGACCTGCAACAGCAGGTGTGAGACAGGTTTGAAAGGCTAATTGTGTGGCTGGCAAAACCTGTGCTGCAGGCACACTAGTAGTATTTAGATTACAGGCCCTGGGTATACAGTATACCACTTTACAAAGGACTTCCAGGTAAATATGCCAATCAGGTATACGTCAATGTCACCATGTTTAGTGCACATGCACTTTAGCATTGGTTAGCAGTGACAAAGTCCTAAGGCCAACAAAAAGATGCAGCAAAAAGTGGAGGTAAGCAGGCAAAAAGTTGGGGGAAGACCACCCTATGGGTGACAGGTCTTTAAGTATCCATTTAGTAGGTTTCCATGGGTGGTTGTCGAGCCCAGGCTCAAATAACGCAGCTTTCTACATCAACAATATAGGTACATTTTCTTGGTGAACAAGTAATGTTTTCAAGTTGCATTTTGTGGTCAATTATGTCGCATACGATGGACCCAGTTAAATAAGTAGGATGCTGGTTACATCTGCAGAAGTGTAATAAGTGAGAATAGTGGAACATTTGGTATTAATAATTAGATTTCTCTCTTTTTTTGGCTTCCAAGTGTAAACCAGTGTGCAGAAAAGAACACATTTGTGGAATGCCTTCTGAATCATATGATAGAGTGGATTACCTCAGATTTCAGGTTTCAGGTTTCGCCCTGCTCATTCCACCGAGACAGTAATTCTTGCAGGCCCTGGTCCTTCTAGACCTCTCGGCCGCGTTTGACAAGGTCGATCAAACCAGCCTAATGGACTGTGCCAAACAGGCCGGCATCCGTGGCGCGGCTCACAGCTGGATCAGGTCCTTCCTCAGCGACCGCACTCAGGCAGTACACCTAGCCCCTTTCACTGCTCCTAAGCTACCCACGACTTGTGGGGTCCCCCACGAATCTTCACTCTCTCCCTTGTTGTTTAATCTATATTTGATACCTCTGATTCAGTACCTGAAGGAACGGTAAACTATCACCTTCAACTATTCTGATGATCTTCAGCTGATCTTTACAATTGATAATTCTTCACATTCGCCAGTGGATTGACCATAACCACTTGAAGCTAAACCCCGGTAAGACTTGGCTGGTCCTGAACGGGCATAGCCAATCCCTCTGGGATCCACACTATTGGCCCATAGACCTTGGCCCCTGACCCATTCCATCAAGTTCAGTAAAAAGCCTAGGGGTGATTATCAACGATGACCTGTCTTTAAAGACCCAAATCGGCACGGTGGTGTCCTCCTGTTTCTACCAACTCCGTAAGATCAGGAAAATCAGCCGTATGCTCACCCACTCGGCCTTGATCCAGGTTGTGATATCCCTGGTACTATCACACCTGGATTACGCCAACACTATTTACCTGGGCCTTCCACTATACCTCAGCAAACGCCTCCAATTGGTTCAGAACCAAGCGGGCAGACTAATCCATCAGCAACCAAGATGGCAGTCTTCCAGACCTTTGCTTAAAAAACTTCACTGGCTCCCCATCCCTCAACGCACTGCATTTAAGACGGCCTGTTTCATTTTTAAGTCCCTTCACGGCTGCAGCCCTAAATTCATCACATGCCTTTTACCTAGGTACACCCCTACCTGCAACCTCCGTTCTGCCAATCTTCAACTACTGGCCACCCCATCTTTTAAGCTACATCGCCAGGACGGACGCAGGTTTGCGACTCTGGCTCCCAGACTATGGAACTCCCTCCCATTAGAGATTCGATCCTGCAACAACCTCTTGAGCTTCAGGAAGATGCTCAAGACATAGTTATTCACACAGGCCCACGTGTAGCCCCTGCTTGGTCCCGGCATTCGGTAGAGTCAGCGCCATGAAACCTCCCGGTGATCGTGCGGTCTATAAGAAATTACTAACATAACAGAAGATAACATTACAAGTTGTACAAATAACCACTATTCCTAAACTCAGTATGTGAGACACAATTCCAAAAAATATTGGTTTATTTTATACCCATTTTCCATTCATTAGATTTTACTGTATGAATTGGTACTTGGTCGGATAATGATGAAAAATCATTATAAACTACAAGTCATTTATTGGCTCTGGGTATCATGTGGTTTTGAACATCCAACCAATGTAACCAGAGGCGCCTGACGGACGTAAAGATATTGTATGTATGTAAATCAGTTTAAGGGACAAAACATTCTAGCTTAGAATATTGTTACCTATTTTTATTTTTTCTGACTTCTTTTCTTTTTTTTATTTCAATGATTGTTTTCTTTGGGAAAACCATGGGTAATCTACACAAATGACCCCTTGATTAATTCAGAATTTTATCTTTTTTTCAGAAATATATGGAGTTCTGGGTTCACCAGTAGCTTTAATATGAATTTCTTTCGCAAACTGCAAGTAGATAGAAACCACTTAAAAAAGGAAAAAATTGACTACCCCACATACAAAAATATATATTTATTTTGTCAACTATGCGTGGTCTTGAAATGAGGGAAGATGGTGATCTTAAAACAGCACACTTTTATTAATTGCATTTTTTGAAAATAAAAAAATAGGGCCCCATTAGGATGGCGGGCAGGGGCGATCCACCCGCCATCCTTGCAGCAAAGACCCCCGCCATATTAAAATGGCTGGGGGGCTGTGGTGGACGGAAAGACTGTCCGCTGCTTTTCCGCCCAGTTGACAAGTCGACCGGGCGAAAAAGGGTTCAATATGGTGACTTTCAGCACCGCCTGCCGCAATGTCACAAATGTGTCATGCCCCCGAAGTGTGGCGGGCGCATCCTAATTGGGAGTGCGGGACCGCTGCACCCTCAGCGGGTTGTCCTGTTCCCCGGGGGTATGGCTGGTGGACAAAGTCCTCCCGCCATTCTAATGGGGCCCATAGTTTTGTGCACTGCACTATATTTTTTACCATTTTTTCAAACACTCCCCCCCAGTATTTTGCTATATCTTTGCAAAGTGTTATCATCATTTCATTTTTCTGTGGCTGACTCTGGTGAGTAGGGCGATGCTCCTCTGCCATTATGGAGGAGCCGCCACTGTGTTACGGTGGCCCAACAAAACCCTACAGCAAAATTCAGTCAAAAAGTAAGTTTAAAAAATCGAACACAGTTAAACCTGTTCCCTTTTTGCTAAGGATCAAACACATCCTTCATCTGGGGATGGGATGGTGTTCACTGCATTCATTGACTGCTGGTGTGCTTTCGTCAGTGGAAGCTTTTCAAATTGCTGTTCTTTTCTTCTCCGATAAAGACTGCAGCTCTACACACCGTGTCTGAAAGTGGCGACGTGGGCTTGGATGTGGGCACACTGCAGGCCTTTCAGTGGTGTGACGCTTTCCTTTCGCCAGTTGAAATCGGTTGTAAAATCTGACCTTTTTCAGGTGCCTGCATTATTCTTTTGTCTTGTTTCTTTGCATTATTCTTTTGTCTTGTTTCTTTGCATTATTCTTTTGTCTTGTTTCTTTGCATTATTCTTTTGTCTTGTTTCTTTTACGAGTGTTTTAGTTTGGTAATGACAGGAGATTTAGCTATTATTTTAGCTTTTGTATTTTTATTATTCAGGAACTGGGCTGTTAGAGCAAATTTGTGAACCAATACATCTGTTTTAAAGCGTGGTTTAAACTGTTTCAAAGCTGGCGATAGCAGGTATGCGGGTGGCGTAATAAGAATACCTGTTCTGGGGAAACTATATGCACAAATCTTTCAACGATGCGTAGGGGTTTTATGTACAATCTCAGTGGTACTCTCTTTTTTAACAGAAGGAAGAGAGGGAGGGAATGGTGAGTGCCATTCGCTCAATTAGGTTGAGCACCTCCTTTCAGGACTGCTTCGATAGCTTGGGTGGACAATACAATATAAAAAAAGGGATTTATGCGCTGTGGGTCATTTGAGCAGTGGAAGCAACTGGATGGTAAACATACTTCTAATCAGATAGTTAGGTTGTAAGCCAATAAAGGAGACATGGGACTTATTTACCATTGAGATATTAAAGATTTGAGATGAGGAAACTCCATAAGTTAGACTTGTAAGAAATTTATCGCCACTAACCCATGGGTCTCAGAATTGATGAATCATGATTTTTTTTTACTAAGAATTTCAGAAGGAAAGTGGACAACAAGCTATGATGAGAGTGATTTGAGAGGCTATACACATGTACTGAAGCTATATAAAAAACATTGGTAAATGCATTACATTTCGCCTATTGTGATTAATAATAAGATGGTTTTTGTTGTAAGTTGTAGCTTGCTGAGTAGTTGTACAATATAAGTTACAGAAAGTCTGTTAAAGTGTTATGACTTGTTTATGTGCATAAAGGCAATATATTGTGCTGTTACTAGTGGTACAGTGCAGGTAAGTAATAGCAACATTTTGAAAAATGAAATGAAAGAGGGAAATAATAGAATTAATCAATAGCAATATTATGTGTTTAGAGGAGTTCTGAAAACGTTTGGGCCTGGTGCCACTGCGCCTACTGCATCATTCAAATCATGCCTTAGTGTCTGCAAGATAACTGCATTTGTGACTATCTGTTTAGTAGTGAAATACTGCAATATTTGGTGTTTAGAAGATTTCCTGGTGTCACTGCACCTGCTGTAACATTAACCACATCCGTGCGGCGCAGATTTCCCCCCCCCCCCCAGTGCTGGGCCCTAATAAAAACGGGCGTGGTCATGACGGAACGGGTCCGTCATGAGCACAGCTCGACCGATGCTCATGACGGAACCGTTCCGTCATGAGCATCGAAGGGGTTAAAATCATGACCCTAGAGCCTGCAAGGTAACTAACTTTTGTGACTGCTTATTTAGTAGTTAAATATAGCAATATTTGGTATTTGGAGGAGGTCTGACAATCTATGACCCCGGTGCCACTGCACATGCAGCACCATTGAAATCATGGCCCTAGTGCCTTCTAGATAACTGAACTTATGATTGCCTGTTTAGTAGTAATGTTTAGCAATATGCTGTATTTAGAGGAGTTCCTAGAGCTATTGGTCTGGGGCCCACTGTACCTGCTGCACCATTCAAATCAAGCCCCTTTTAACTGCAAGATAACTGAAATTTTGTCTGCCTTTATAGTAGTAAAATATAGCAATATTAGGTGTTTCGAGGAGGTCTTGACAAATTTAGGGCCCGGTGCCACTGTACCTGCTGCACTATTCAAATCATGATCCTGTCATCTGCAAGGTAGCTGCACTTGTGACTGCCTTTTAGTAGCAAAATATAGCAATATTATGTATTTAGTGTCGTGCCTATAGCTTTTGGCCCTGGTGCTACTTCACCTGCTGCACCATTCAAATCATGCCCCTATTGCCTGCTACAAAGATGCACTTGTGACTGTCTTGTTTAGTAGTAGAATTTAGCAATACTCTGGGTTTTGTGGGGTCCCTAGAGCTTTTGCCCCAATCCCACTGCAATTGTTGCACCATTTAAGTCAAGTCCCTTTATAAGTGCAACATAACTGCAATTGTGACTGCCTGCTTAGTAGTCAAATATAGCACTAATATGTGTTTAGAGGAGTTCTGACAACGTTTGGGCCCAAATGCTATTGCACCATTCAAAGCACAACTTTTTTGTCTGCAAGGTGACTGCACTAGTGGTTGCCTATTTAGGAGTAAAATGAAGCAATTTTAGGTGTTTAGTGGGGTGCCTGTAGTTTTTGGTCCCAGTGCCACTGCACCTGGCGCACTATTGTAATCATGACCCTAGTGCCTACTGCTTGCTAGATAACTGCATTGGTGACTGCCTGTTTAGTTCTAAAATATAGCAATATTAGGTGTTTAAAGGAGTTCTGACAACTTTTGGGCCCTGTGCCACTGCACCTGCTTCACAATTCAAATCTTGACCCTGCCGCCTGCAAGATAACTGCATGTGTGACTGCTGGTTTAGTAGTGAAATATAGCAATATTTGATGTTTAGTGGAGTTATGACAACTGGTGGCCCCGGTGCCATTTCACCTGCTGCACCATTTAAATCAAGCCCCATTCAACAGCAAGGTAGCTGCAGTTTTGACTGCCTGTTTAGTAGTAAAATATAGCAATACTGTGGGGCCCATTAGGATGGTGGTCGGAAAACCACCCAGACCGCCATGGAAGGGGAAAGCAACCACCCGCCGGGACCGTGGAAAAAACGGCAGTCAATTAGGATCTGCCAAACAACACTGACCGCACCAAAACTGGGCTGAGAAAAAACACCCATAGCGGGCGGTGATGGCCAAAATCCATCTGCGAAGGTCGGATACGCTGCAGAAAAACACAAACCCACCGCAAGCATAGTGGAGACATCGCTTGGGAAATTAGAATAACGCCGACAGTCATGCGGTACTTTCCGCTGTTTCCGACCGCCGCGGTCGGACACTGGAATGAATGGGAGAGCCGGCGGAACAGCTGCAGCATAGCCACCGCTGTGGACGATCCATTAAAAATATGGCGGATGAAGCAAAAAACCCACAACAAGCCCAAACAGTGCACACAGCAAAATACCCCAAACACAAAAACACATCCCATTGCCACAAACGCATGGCAAAAATAAAAATACAATTCCCAAGACAACACACACAACACACCTGACAGCAATACCCCATTTGGACACACCCACATAGCTGAGAATAAAAGCCCCTTATCTGACCACAATTCTTTGCAACTTGCCAAAACTGAAGGCCACCAACCCTCACAACAAAGGATAGGCAAAGCTGCACACCAGCAATACTCACACAACACACAACACTACCACTACTGCCACACCTGCACCACCAACCCCCAGCACATCACACACCATACACATCACCACCACACCCACCACTCACACCCCTGCACCCACAACCACTTTGCACACCACACACCATGGCAACACATACAATGCCCAAATTTACAAATAGTGAGTTGACAGTCATGGTAGATGAGATAGTCAGAGCGAAACCACAACTGTTTGGTAGCCTGGTCCAACAGACACCATTAGCCACAAGGACACAAATGTGGGCCAGGATAGTCCAAAGGGTCAATGCAGTAGGGACCACATCACGATCCAAAAAGGAGATCATGAAGCGTTGGAATGATCTGAAGAGGGTTGTCAAAGAGAAGAGAAGCAAGACCCGGGACTGGCGGTGGCCCTCCCATTCCACCAAAAACATTCACACCATGGGAGGAGAAGGTGCTTGCCATACTGCATCCAGAGAGTCTCACAGGAGTAGCCAGGGGAGTGAAGGCTGGTAAGTACAAATACATGACTACCCCCACACTGATATGTACTGTTCTGCTCAACTACAAAGCTATACCACCTAGGACAAATACCATTCATGTGCACCAAACACTCACAAAAGCATGTCTCACAGTTCCAACATTCACACACTCTCATTCACCCCAAACGTACCCACCAACTTTACCATGGGGGCATGTGTACAGGCAGCCAGCACTACAACTCCCACCAGGCACCCTTGTCAACAGCTTAGCAAGATGGAGCCCACCCCCACCCCACCCAGGAGCAGTTGTAAGACATTGCAGTACACCCAACAAACTCACAGCTAGGGAGCCATCTTGCCATGGACTGTTGTCTGTGGTTGGAAGGCTGTACTACTACTCCCACCATGCCGCCTGGCCCACACCTTGTAGAAGAGGTGTGGCGCAGCGGGCAGGGTACCTGACTCCAGGCCACAGGGTTCGCGGTTCAATCCCCGGCTCCAGCGGCAGGTTAACCCAGCACCATGTGACTCTGGGCAATAGCTTGCTTAATCTTCCAGACGGCCCCCAGTGCCGGGACACCTCCAACGGAGGTAGCTGTGCGCTTTACAAATGCTGGCATTTACATTTATTTCACACCCTGTAGCAGGTGGAAGCCATTGTATGGATCACCCTCACCTAACAGGTAGGTAGCCATCTTCCTTGGGAGGGCTGTCTGTGGGTGGGAGGCCTACACTACTACTCCCACCATGCCCCCTGTCCTACACCTCAACAGGAAGGAGCACCACCCCTACCCAGGAGTAGTTGGAAGCCATTGCAGTACACCCAACACACTCACAGCTAGGTAGCCATCTTGCCATGGAGTGTTGTTTGTGGGTGGGAGCCGTACTACTACTCCCACCATGCTCCTGGCCCACACCTCAGCAGGAAGGAGCACCACACCCACCCTGAAGCAGTTGGAAGCCATTGTATGGATCACCCTCACCTAACACATAGGTAGCCATCTTCCTTGGGAGGGCTGTCTGTGGGTGGGAGGCCTGCACTACTACTCCCGCCATGCCCCCAGTCCCACAACTCAGCAGGAAGGAGCACCACCCCTACCCAGGAGCAGTTGGAGGCCATTGCAGTACACCCAGCAAACTCACAGCTAGGTAGCCATCTTGCCATGAAGTGTTGTTTGTGGGTGGGAGAACGTACTACTACTCCCACCATGCCCCTGGCGCACACCTCAGCAGGAAGGAGCACCATTCACAATTCTCTTGTTTATCCATCTTTTTAGATACCTGTTGATGTATATTTATCTTCTTAATGTTGTAGTTATGACTTTAATTCTCAGTTTAAATCATATAGTCTATTCTTACTATAAAATATAGTAGCTCTATATATATATTATGCAATACGTGTTATATATGTTCCCTCCCTCCCCTGCCTTCCCCTCCTATTCTATATTTCTTATGAATATGTACTGTTGTAATACCTATTGTAGTTTTATAATGACTATTATTATTTTAAATAATCAAAAGGAGACTAGCTATGAATGGGGTTGGTATGATACTTATATTATAAAAATCATGGTGACTCAGTTAAGTTTTGTCGATTGGGGGTGGCACCTGTTGGGTGTCTTTAGAAAGCCCTCACCCACCAACCTAGTTGGTGGCATGCTTCATCATCGGGCCCACCCAGTGACACCTAGCGTGTCCCGGGTGTGCTACGACGCCTGGTTACAGCGGAGCAGGTATGTCACTGTGTGTGCGGTGAAAGGTGGTGAGATAGTGAGTTTAAAACGGCTTGGCGGGGGTCCCAGTCCTCGAGAAACTTTATTAATTGGGCCTCCGTCAGCGGTTAAAAATAAGGCTGTTGGACGTTGGGGGCGAGTTACGACCTCCCACGTCCTTTAGAGTGTCAACATGTTTCAGCCAGTGCCTTATCAATATGCTGGCTTTCTGCAGGACTAAAATAAGGGTGTGAATTAAAATTTAAAAACTAGTCAGTGTGTAGTGTGGACTATGTGTCTACACGCCCTAAAGTGTATCTAACTGTGAGAGGGGGGGATTCCCTTCTCAAGATCACGCTAGTTTTAAGTTGTTTCCTCTTCAAGGTTTGTTGAGGTGGCAAGGGGTTGACCAGGATTTCTGGTCAGAGCCGGCCTTGGACCTGTTGTGCCTCCTTCGCAAAATTATTATTTTATGCATTGTCACCCTGGTATTATTTGCTAAACAATAATATTTTATGTATTGTCTTTAAACAAAATTCAATAAAACCTTTTGACCAACAAAAAGGTTCCCATCGAGCCATCATTTCATTGATCATTTCTGTGCATCCTACACTATATATTAAATGGTGCAGGTACAAGTACATTAAAGAAAGAAACATTTCCACTCGAATGAGATTGGGACTTGGGGGGAAGTACCAGTTAACCACATCCCTGCTGATGATATCCCGCTCCTGTGCTGGGCCATAATAAAAACGGGTGTGGTCATGACGAGCTCAGCTCGCAATGAGCACAGGAGCACTGTGCCTCATGACGAGCTTAGCTCGTCATGAGCATCGAAGGGGTTAAAAAGCAATTACACATGCAAAATAAATGCTGACGATAAAACCCCTCTTTACATTTAAGGTCGCCAACCATCTATAATGTTTGTTTGTTCGGTCTTTTAACAGTATCCAATTAAGCAAGGCGGGGTTTTGGTATTATCACTGACCTGCTTGCATGGTCCATCACCTTAGGTGTGTCACGGCAGGCTATGTCTAAAAACTTTACATGTTTACAGTTTAGCTGAGGATCTGAGGGATTGAAACATGATATCATGGCTTCCCTGCATATACATATATGTCTGTCATTGAAGCCGGGTTTTAAATATTCTCATCTGAGCCTTTGTAGTCTTGGGCAGATGCAGATAAAATGTATGAGATATTCCTTCTTTTTTTTTTGTCCTCCTTTACCTCAGTACTCAGTTGACAAAAAGTAGGATGTCTGTTACCCTTACCCGGTGTTAAGGAGATGTAGGCATCAAGAATGGAAACGGGGGACTTAACCTGCCTACCGGTAAACGACAATCCCCCATGATGTCACTGTCCCCCTTTCTAAGTTAAGGGGTTGGTCTCGCTCTCCTCTAGTACCCTGTGACCGAAGGCTGTTTGTGCTGGCCTGCTTTTTTCGAAGCTTCGAGGGGGAGTGGCCCAGTGCAGCCAGAGAGCATCCAAGAGGCTTAATCATAGGATCCAAGAAGGTAGTTTTCAGAAAATTAACCATAAATTTAGCTAGGACCACTTTAATAAACAATCCCATATTACTTTTTTCCTGCTACTCTGCAGTCTGACCAGATCAGTCTTGGAAGTCTTATACAGGGAAGTCAGCCAGTCTGTGTGTGTGGGGGGTTTTAACATCTACCCATTTCCTGCAAATTTCTCTCCTAGCGAGCAGTATAGCGTAGAAAAGGAACCCCCTAGCAGGCCCTATTACTTCATCGGCTATACCAAAGATGACCATGGGACAGATATATGTACAGGGAATCCCAGAATGTCCGATATAGTTGTCCCTATTTCCCCCCAATATTCAGTTATTGCAGGGCAGTCTTTAAACATATGAATGCCCGAAGCATTTGCTAAACCGCACTTCTTGCAACTGACAGTGGGACCCTTTGATATTTTGGACAACCTTGCCGGAGACAGATAAGCCCTGTGGGTAGTAAAATAGTGATTCCTTTTAAGCCCGGCAGGCTTAATGGTAGCGTATAAGGTATTGGAATAGTTTTGCCACATGTCTTCCCACTGTTCATTAGGCATAAGGGTACCTTAAGAGTTATTCAGCAAGTTTAAAATTTCCATCTATAGCTTCTTCTATAGACCAGTAAAAGAAGGATACCTCCTTCTTCTCAACTGGCCTGGTTACAAGTTGCTCCTCCAGGATGTTTCCTACGCCTATAGGTTCCTTGAGGTTCCGAGACCAACTCTGAAGCTGTAGGTATTTAAACTTGGACATGCCTCCCACTGTTGTATTTTGAAGTGATACCCATGTTTTTAAACAGCCATCGAAAGCCAGATCCCTCCACACATTCTTTCCCGCTGCCATGAGTGGTAGAACTAATTTATCTTTCAAACAGTCTGGAGCCCCTGGAGAGTCCCAAAGAGGAGCCATGCTTGAAAAGTAATTCAGGTCAGTACAGTGCTTGATTTTAGCCCACATACGGGCCATCCCCAGCAAGACTTTCAGCCTGATCTTTTAAAAAAAAATCTGGTCACCGTACTTGAACAGGAAGCCCTCGTTGGGAAGATTACCTCGTTTCAGCATAGCAGCAAACATGGCCCCTGTCCCTGACTGAAATGGAGTTTTTAACAGCATTCTTGCATGGGATAGCTAGAAAGCCCAAGCATAATACTGAATGTCTGGGAGCGTAAGGCCCCCTTTCTCCCTCCTATGGCTAAGCTTCTTCCATGCAATTCTGGTAGCCTTATAAGCCCATACAAATGAATTTATTGCTTGCTGAAGCTTATCTACCCCCTGTTTATCAAAGTGTAGTGGAATAGTGTCAAAGAGAAAGGTGATTTTTGGCAATACGGCAATTTTTATCAAATTGATCCTGCCCAAGATGGTCAGTGGGAGATGAGCCCAAGATTTCATGAGCTTCCGGCATTCTCTGGATATGTTAGCCAAATGAATCCCTGAGATCTTATTGATGTTCTGTGTGATCTTGACCCCCAGATATCTTATCTCGCTCTTTGTTTGATACTGGCTGTCCGGTAGATTCCATGCCATAATCTCGGTCTTCCCTGCACTGACCTCATAGCCTGAGACCTGCCCGAAATCTTGAGCCATCTTAATAACCTGAGGATAAGATGTCTCCAAATCGGAAGAAGGGACCAGGACATCATCCGCGTAGAGAGCTACCTTCCTGTCCCACACAGCAAACCTAAAAGATGAAATGCTCGGTTCGTCCATCAGTCGCTGAGCGAAGGGCTCAATATACAGATCAAAAAGAAGAGGGGAAAGGGGGCAGCCCTGTCTAGTTCCCCTAGTGATCTTGAAAGAGTTGGTTAGTTTGCCATTGACTAGTAGTCTCGCCGAGGGATCGTGATAGATGAGTTGAACGACTTCACTGAACTTTGGTCCGAAGCCAAACCTCTCCATTACTGCTGCTAGATAGACCCAGTTCACCCTATCAAAGGCTTTGGTAGCATCGAGTGTCATTGCTAAAAGAGGTAGTGAAAATAGTGTGGCTATATCAATGGCCCCAACAAAGTCATAAGTGAGACTAGACAGATTCCTCCCCTTCACAAAGCCCTTCTGATCGGTATGAAGTAATCCTCCGGCTACTGCTCCCAGTCTGTCTGCCATGATCCTAGCAAAGACTTTATAGTCTGTGTTTAAAAGTGAAATGGGTCTATAAGATCCACATTCCGCTGGATTTTGACCTGGTTTCAGGATCAGTGAGATGGTAACTTCTCCCCATGAAGCGGGCAGCTTGAAACCTTCAGACAGAATCTTGTTAAAGAGTACAGTCATTGTTGGGATTAGTGCCTCCCCCAGGGACTTGTATAGTGTGACTGGGAGCCCATCAGGCCCCGCAGCCTTACCTCCCTTGCAGGCTGAAATTGCCTTCCTGACCTCTTCCTGGGAAATGTCTAGCTCCAATTTTTCTTGCTGAGAAGAGTCTAGGGAGGAAAGCCTGCTTCTGGTTAACCACTCACTCAAACTAGTTTTATCAACTACATTAGCTTCTTTATAGAGATCTTGGAAGAAGGAAAAAAAGGCATCACCAATCTCTTCATCTGTCGATACTGAGCTGCTGTGATTCTCGCTGTCTATTTGCCTGATTATATTTCGAGTCCTGTCAGCCTTGACCTTCCAAGCCAGAAGTTTACTAGCCCCCTCTGCATATTCAAAATGAGCGTGCTTGCTTGCCTCCCATTTTTTGGTAATCCTTGACTGTATGATAGTGTCTAACTGATCTTTCAGGCTAGCTAGTTTCACCAAATGCTCTTGGGAGTTTGCAGGGGTCTTTTCCTTGTTTAAACTCAACTCCACTGTCTTCATCTCAGATTCTATTAGCGCCACCTCCTCCCTATACTTCCTATTCTTGAAACAAACCCTACTAGTGACCATACCTCTTATGGAGGCTTTCCAAGCATCCCATACTATTGTGATCTCAGTAGAGCCTACATTTGTATTAAAGAAGAAATCAGATTCCTGGGATAGAAACTTGACTTCTGGTTCCTCAAGTAAGAGTGAACGATCAAATGACATACTCTTGAATATTCTATGTCTTCCACCATTAGATCTAACCATACAGGAGCATGGTCGGACAGGTGTGGAGTCGAATAACCCACATCCTTGATTTTGCCCCTCAAGTCACGACTAACCAGGATATAATCTATTCTCGACTTATGGTGATACTTATTATTATAATAGGAAACGCCCAGTATAGAGCCCAATCTCTCTCTCCAGACATCACACAGTCCTGTTTGTGCCATCATTGTTTGTAAATATGTGTGGGACTTCGGCGTTGTAATTGCCCTACTACTTGGAGACTTGTCAAGTGAGGGATTGAAGACTATATTAAAATCACCTGCCATTATAATGGGCTCTGGAAACTCCAAGAGATTTGAAAATATGGTTTTCAGCACAGAAGGATCAGCTTGATTTGGACCATAATAGCCTACCAATGTCATCTGAAACCCTAAAATGTACATTTTAACAATGACCCATCTGCCACCTGGGTCTACCATACAATTTAATATCCGAGCCTTTGCTTGCTTTTTAACTAGTATAGCTACACCTTTAATGTTAACGCTCTGATTGGAACTGATGAGGTGTTCTACCCACTTAATTTTTCCAAAGATTTCCGACAGTTCCTTCTTCAACAGATGAGTTTCTTGCAGGATAATGATCTGTGCTGAAGAATCTTTAAGATATTGCATGATCGTGGCCCTCCTATTTTTTACTCCCAGGCCATTAACATTCCAAGATAAAATTTGAATACAACTCATGGCGATTTAAACACCAAAACCTTTAGCGTGCTACATCTTCCAAGACACCAGGCTGAACAAGGAAAACCTGGCCAACCCAACCAACATGCATTTGTCAGACTAAAAGGCAAATGAGGATTTATTTTTTATTTTTCCCCTATGCTCCCCACCCTGTGCTCCCCTTCCTGCCCTACCGGAGCTCCCACCCCACCTCCCTCCCTGGAGAACCCAACCCCCATTTTCCTGGACTGAAGGTCCAGATTTTGCTACCGGGGCACTGGACCAGTCCCTTTGTGCTCAAAATACATCATAAAGAGAAGAAAAGACAAGCCTGTCCCGAACTGATGCTTCATCCTTCTGCGGTTGTGTAGTTCCTGTTCTAGCGACTCCCAAATCATTCCTTATTTCTCCTACTGAACTTCCTAAGGCCACTGTCCTAGAATTCAGAAGATCAATTTTCTTCTGCAATGATTTACAGATCACCCGAATCTCCCCTTGATTTGCTTCTGAGACGGAGAACGCCTTCCTGATGTCCACAGACAAAGAAGAAAAGAGAACCTTCATAGAGGCTGCTGATGACCCAGCAACTTCCTGCTCCTCAGAGCCTAAGGCTAGGTCTGCGCTGCCCTTGTCCTCCCTGGCTTGACAAACTGGATTTTTCTCTTGCAAATCTTCGCTATTCAAGCCTAAGTCCCCATTTTGAGCTGAGCCAGAGACTACCGATACCGTTTTTGGAGAAGGCTGTAGTGTGGGAGGAGGGCTGTTATGTTCTTCCATCCTACTCTGGGAGGATGCCAACTCACCCTGCCCCTTTATGCGCTTTCTTAAAACCTCTCCTTGTTTGTTCACATCCAACACAAATGGCTGAACTCTGAAATAGGTTCGGAGGGATGGAGTTATCTTGAGCCTAGAATCTGAGGAGAAATTGGCTCTAGCTGACTTAACTACCTTGATACTCCTGCCTTTGACCTCACAGTGCTCGAACGTAGAATGCCCACCAACTGCCTCTACACCAACTTTATGCAAGGTTGCACACGCCCTTATTTTCTCTTCCTGGTTTGGGCTATTACCTATGGTCAATTCAACTTCTTGAGAAAGTTTGTTGCTCCTGCTTTTGCTTGCAAACTATATCTTTATTGACCCACCGCCTCTCCTCCTACCTCTCCTACTGCCTGTGTTTAGATTTGGAGGCTCTGAGTGGGATGCCTTTTTACTAGAAGTGATAGTGCAGCTTCCCCCCCCCCCTCCCCCCCTCCCTCGGTGCCTCCTGTTCCACCTGGTTGAGTTCGCTTTGCGGCTGTTGCTGCTGATATTCAGGCGTGAGTACAAGCTTCCCCCCTCTGTGCACGCGCTCAATCACTTCGTCAGTTTGCTTCCTTCCAATGCCGGTGAAGGTTGACTTGTGCTGACTCTGCCCGTGTCTGCCCGGAGGAGCCAGCGAGCCGCTGCTCTGCGGCCTCTCCTTAGCTCCATGGTGGCGGCAAAGCAGTGCGGTGAGTCTGGAGAGACTCCAAAACACATCCCATAAAAAGGAGAAAAAGATCAAATATAGAAAAAGCAGTCCACAGTTTAAGCTTTTTCATGCCAGAAATCTGCAAAAATCGGCAGCGGGGGAGAGCTCGAAGCTCAGCGCTACAGATCTCAGTCTTGCCTCATCAACGAACGGGACGTGAGTGCCTCCAGTAGCAAAGGACCGCTCAGCTTGCGGCCGCCATGTTCTCCTCTATGGCTTCCTCTGTCCTGAGATCTTCCTTCTGGTCATTGCGATGCCTACATACTGTCGGACCGGTGTATTTCCATATTGGCATGGTCACTAATGCTGGTATGCTTCCTAAGCATAAGGAGAGAAACCTGTGTATTTTTGTGTGCTGGGAAAGGAATTGGCATGTACAGGGCAGCAGATAAGTTGGTGTAGTGCTTTATCATCCATGCATTTTCAACATGGATGATAAATGCATTTTCAACATGGATGATAATACAGCCTGTTCTCCCAGTTAACTCTGCGTACTTTCCCACTTATCCCCTCCCTTTTCTTCTACCCTGTGGATCTCCCCCTCTCCTTGTATCCTGAATTCTGCACAAACACCTTTCTTCTCTCCTCATCCTCCCATCTCTCCAGTATTGCTCCCCCCTGACAATGTCTTCCTTTTCCCCTCCCTTGGGCCTAGCAGAACCATACTCTCTCTTCAACTACCCTCTATGTCAATCCTCCCTATTCTACTTGGTGGCAGTCCCCTTAGACTCACCTAACCTGGCACATGTTCTCCTCTCATTACTCCTAACCTCTTGCCATTCCATGACTCCCCTCCTTCCCCTCCCCGCATTCTGCCCTCACTTCCCTTTCCACACCTGTCTCCTACTTAATTTGAACTCAAATCTTCTCCTCTGATCAACAGCTGCAAAGGTAACTCCCTTTCCAGCTCAGATGTACTGATAACTTCTCTCAACCACCATCTATCTCCACCTTTCACTCCTGTACCCCTTTCTCCTTCCTCACCCCCACCTCTACCTGCCCTCCATGCCAATTGCACTCCCTCTGGAACCCATCAAATCCTCCCAGCATTCCGAGCTCAGCCCTACTCTCTTTAGAAAATAAACTAGGATTTCTCATCTCCTCTATCTCCCAGCTTGAAGCCGCTATCTCACACCTAAGTACTAAAATTTCCACCTTTCCTAACAACCCAATTCCCCTGGCAAGCACCTACTTCCCCACTCCAAAAAAGCCACACACAATCTGCCGTCTGCAGACATCCCTAATTTTCTGGCTAATTAAAAGACTTCTAACGCCACCCCCCTTCCTCTCTCCTCTCCATTTAAGTCTACTCTTTGCACTATTCTGCCCAAATATGACTCATTACTACGCAAACCAACAGTTCGCATGCTTTCAGTACAAAGTTTTAACTTCGCAAATACCATTACTACGCAAGTTTTTAGTGCACATTTTTTTATTTCGCAACTGCTTAGACATGTAATAAAAACAAATTTGGGAAACAGCTCGAATCTTTACCTTAGTCCATGTGAGATATTCCCAAACTACGGAGTAACAAATTAGCCAGTCCCCTTTCTTGCATGAAAGATGGCATCCTCAAACACACACAGTAAGTGCTGAGGCCTCTCTGTGTGTGTCTGTGCGAGTTTGTGTGCAGAGCCGACCTTTGCGTGTTTTTTGTGGGGAGTGGTATTGGCGCGTGGCAATAGGGGTTGAGAGGGAATGACATGGAAGAGGGTTCATAAGTGTTCAGTCACTCGTAGCACATTAACAGGTGATTAAAACAGGCCAAGGCACACAAAAAGGTCAAACAAGAGAACAACAACTTTCTAAAAGTGCTGTTCTCAAACACAGGATTTAAAAACAACCTTTCCCAAAAGATGTGTTATTAAATTCTGAGTTCAGGGATACTAGACTTTTATGTCCTATCTTGCTCCAATGGGAAGATATGCTGGAAGATATGCTGGTAGCTACTGTAGCCAGCACCCCCCATGATAGCCTATGGGGCAAGATAGCCTTACAATAGTAAAAAACGAAAAGGGATGTAATTCACTACCAGAGCATGTCACCTGCACAAGTACATGCTCTACCTTTCAAATGCACTGCACCCTGCCCAAGGGGGTACCTTGGGCCTTCCATAGGGGTGACCAATGTGATTAGAAACGGAAGGGTTAGGCCCGGTCAGTGGGGACACTTCCCAGGAGGACATGGCAGTTCACAAACTGCACACAGGCACTGCGGTGGCAGGCCTGAGACACCATTTAAGGGCTACTCATGTGGGTGGCACAATCAGTGCACTTTACTAGGGACTTCTTGGGAATACCAATATGCCAACCATGGATAACCAATTACAATAGCAATTTACACAGAGAGCATATGCACTTTAGCACTGATCAGCAGTGGTAAAGTGCCCATAGTCCTATTGCCAACAGCCACGGGTCAGGAAAAATAATGGAGGGAGAAGCAAAAAGTTTGGGGATAACCTTGCAAAAAGGGCCAGTTCCAACAGTTACGCGTTGTTACATCGCATGCGGTGTAATGCTTGAAAAGTAATGGTATGCGGTGTAATAGCCGAGGAATAATGGCTGTTCACCATTCTGACCATCTCCTCTGCCAGAACTAAACATCAGCCTTATTCTACCCTGGCACCCTTACACAGGAACATTATCCCTGTCACCCCTATGAGCCCACACGCCCCTTTCACCAAAACAGTCTTGTCAGAGTTGTGCTGTTTGCTCCACAACTGCAGATCTGCAATTAAACACAACCTGGAAATTTCTGACACCATCATTCTTCACAATCTTGACATTCTTTTCCTCACTGAGACCTGGTTCAACGACACCTCACATACTATTTTTGATCTTCTGCTACCACCGACTACTCCATCTTTAGAAATGACAGAACATATAAAGTTGTGGGAGGTATTACAATCATTTTCAGAAACTCCCTTCAATTCAAGATACTTTCTAACAGCTCCTTCCATACATTTGAATGCCTTTCTCTGGAGCTTCTGCAACACTGCTCCCCTTTCAGATTTCATGCCCTTTATCACTCACTCAGTGACTGCTCCTCTTTCTTGGAGGAACTCACCGACTTCGCCAGCGACCAATACTCTCAAAGTGACTGACAGATTTTTCTGGAAGACTTTAATCTTCACTGGGGCTTCTTGGAAGACTCAGCTGACAATAGGCTTGCCCCTTTTCTCTCAGTTAATGATCTTATCCAACACTGCACGAACCCAACACACTCCAAGGGCTCAATTCTGTCCTTGCTATATCCAAAGCAGATAAACTAACTATTGCTGTCCTACTCCAGCAGACTGGTCCGACCACTTCCTCATCCCATTTTCTCTTCACCTATCTCACTCTGTAACTCTTGGCCAACCAAAAAGGACCACTACCTGGTTCTGTAACACCAAAAACATTGACCTTGACATCCTTTGTGATTCTGCTACGCTGTCACTTCCAATGCTAGACCCTAATTTCAATGTCAACGATCTTACCTTCCAATGCCTCTCCAGCCTTGCAGTCGTAGTTGATAATGTTGCTCCACTTCAAATGAAAAAGAAAAGGCCTATTCCTTCTGCTCCATGGTTCAATAAATCCCTTTAAGGAAGAACCTGGGATTCCCGGAGAAACAATGGGGACAAACTCTACCACCAATAATCTCTCTGTTCTGCGCTCAACAAGATCAAAATACCACAAACACATCTTCCATGAAAAAGCGTCACCCTTCAGAACCCTCATTGACTCAGCCAAAAACAGACCCCAAAAACTATATGACCTTATCAAAAATACAAACTTCTCTCCCTCAACCTTCAAGCCTGACGATCCTCCAAAGAAAGCAGCAGAATTCGCTATATTCTTTGATGAAAAAGTGAAATCACTGGTGGATCAGGACATTCACCCAACCCCCCTAGAGGAGCGCAAATCCTTAGTCACTTGGCAGAACTTTGACATCATCTCTGAAGATGACCTCCGCAAATGCATTCTTGAAACAAAACACTCTAACCATTCTTTCAACCCCACGCCGAGTGACATCGCGATTGACTTCTACACCCACACGCTTTCCTATTGGACCAGTCTGGTTAACCTCTTCATCAGCCAAGGCTCCCGTCCTGGTGCCCTTAAAACAGGATACGTTACCCCACTTCTTAAAAAACTATCCGCTGATGCGAATGACCTCAACAACTACTGGCCCATCACCAACCTCCCTTTTCTTGCGAAAATCACAGAAAGATGTGCAGCAAAACAACTTTTCCTACATATTAAGGATAACAATTTTCTCAACGAATTCCAATCTGGTTTCATGCAAGACTGCAGCACTGAAACAGCCTACTGCAAGTGATTGACGATGCCCTGCATGTACTTGACTCTGGGAAGTCTTGTCTTCTGATTCTACTAGACCGTTCTGCAGCCTTTGACACTGTTAATCGCAACACCCTACTAAACACTTTAAAACAGAGAATGGGCTTGGAAGGCACAGTGCTTAAATGGTTTGCTTCATTCCTCTCTGACAGATCTCAAGTGATTAAAATAGCGAGCAGTAGGTCAAGGCCTCCCTCAAGGATCTATACTCGCACCCATTTTGTTCAGTCTTTATGTGGAACCATTGGGAAATGTTCTAAGTAATCTGGGATACTTTACCACCTCTATGCTGATGACACCCAAATCTACCTTAAGGTATCTTCCGCACACGACATCTCAGTCCTCAACACTACTCTCAACTCTATTTAAAACTGGATGTTAGCTCATCAACTCATTCCGGATCCCTCCAAAACTGAATATCTCCTCCTCTCTACCTCACTCTCTCCTCCTCCAGTTCAATCTTGGATGGACAAGCTGAATTTACTGAACAACAAACCTATCGTTGTTGACAGCGCTAAATCCTTGTGTGTCATACTTGACAAAAGCCTCAATCTACACTCCCACATCAATTCCATTGCAAAGAATGCACGTTTCCAACTGTGCCTTCTCTGGGGAATTCAACGTTTCCTTCCGGAGCAAGACCTAAAAACCTTGGTCCAATCTCTAGTTCTCTCTAGATTGGACTATTGTAATTCTCTGCTTGCTGGCCTCCCCAAATCCCACCTTTCCCCTCTCAAATCCGTACTCCATTCAGCGGCTTGTTTTGTCTTTGGGGCCACACCCATACTGTTTTCTCTTCAATGGCTTTCCATTGAAGCAAGGTCAATCTACAAGACTACCTGTAACACCCACTAAGCCTTGCACACGTCCTCCCTTCGATATCTGGCAAATAAACTTGAAATCTCTGGAGGCTCTAGACCTTCACGCAATGCGGACAATTTACTGCTTGTAACCCCCACCTTCAAAAGGGAAAGATCGATGGCTCAATCCTTCTCAGGCAATGCAGTTAGTATCTGGAACTCACTTCCTCCACTACTCCGTACCACCACCTTTACCCGGATTTTCAAAACTGACCTCAAACCTCTCCTCTTCCAAAGACCCTTCCAGAATTAATACATTCCTTTTCATGTCCCTCAAGGGAGTTCTTACAATGTTGTAAATAAGTAATCTATGCCTGTACGATCCTAATCCTAATTTGTTTTTGATTTTTGTGTGACTGTGTGATTTATTTTACTTTTTCATCCATCTCGCTTGTATCAGTAATGTGTAAGTATGTTCATTTCTTCATGTAACGTACTTGGTTCTGTTGTGAAGCACTCCCGACACCTTTGGGTAAAGTCTGCACTATTTAAAATTGCATTAAATAAATAAATGCATGCGAACGAGTGCTGAGCTTGTTTTTGTCTGCTAGCATGGAGATCTTTTTTAAAAGTTCTGTTTGTTGCCTGTCTGAAGATATCATACATGGCACCTGAAGCCCATAGTTCTGTGAGACCTAATAGTTTGATGGAGGTGTACAGGTACCTATGGTGTTCCAATGATTGATTACACTGAAGTGCTGAACATAAGGCTTGACCTATGTAATTAGGCAAATGGCTGAATTTGTACCAATTTGTTATTGCTGCCACACTTCTGGCTAGGTCTTGTTTAGTGAGGCCCAATTCAAGGCGGATTTGGGCTGTTGAACTCTATGGTAAGTTGAACACTCGCCTAAATGTATTAACTTGTATCTTGTCCAGTATTTCCACTTCCTGGCCTTTCATTGCCACGATTACATATGTGACTGTTGGCACTAGTTTAGTGGCTGAAGTGATGGACTCTTCAGCTTCCTTGCCAAGGCAATGATGGCATGAGTCAAAGCATACCCCTTTTGCTTAATATATTGTTTTTGTTTGATGAAGGTTCCTTTTGAGTCTAAGTATATGCCCAGATATTTAGAGTGTGATACTGACTTGAGGTAGGTTTCATTCATTAGGAATCTAAGTGCACAGCCCAGGGAGATATTAAGGGGCATGGTTTTTCTCCGACATTTACCTCCGAGTGATTGTTTTTTGCATAACTGGTAAGTGTATTCACAAATTTTGGCATCAGACTTTGGTTTGACTGAATGTAATAATGTCGCTAAAATTTGATAGATGGGTGAGTTAGAAAGGGCCCAGGTAAGAGGGTGGTGTGACAATGCCTCCAAAAAAGAGAAAATCGGATGGGGGAAGAAAAAGCAATGGATCATGTAAGGAAGTTCTTTATTGTAGCAGTAAAATGCCATAAGAGAATAAAATTGGGGGTAATATTTATAGCGTGTGGTAATTTGGTAAAAGGGAATAGAGGAATAGAGAGCATGGGAAGAGGTCTAACCAGCAGGGATCAAAGAGATGATTAGGTTCAGGTTATGGAGGGACAGTGGGTCAAACTGAGAAATAGGCCTGGTAAATGACTGGCAGACCTCAGAAAAGTTAAAAGGTTCAGATTAAGAAAGTTGAGAATTTGGGAGACAGGATGCTTGAGTAGAATGTGAAGGCTGGGGTGATTGTTGAAAGGGTCGTGAGAGATGGCTATTGTGAGTTATATCATTCCTCCCCAATAGAGCAAACTATAAAACAAGTCAACCTGCACCATTGCTTCTTGTATTGTTTCTGTTGCTCAGTCATGAGCTCTTTCAGCTTGCATCAAAATTCCCCTATTTTAACCTGTTCCACTCATAGCTGAAAACTTTCCTGCGGTGATTGGAACAGTAGGTGTATATTTAACAAGGACCCCTTGAGTTCATAGAATATAGATTCCTAGCCCGAGGAAAAACAACTGTTTGATATTTAACAATCTAGGCAACCATAAGAGACAATCAAAGAAATATTCATAATTGGAAGGGGATTAAGCTACAAAATGTTTATACAGTAAACAATTTATTGAAGATAAAAAAGAACAATATCACATTTACAAATTTAATATATACGTTTAAAAAAGTGTAGTTGAACAAACTAAACTTAAAACAGCAATGTATAATCCCATGACATAAATCACAATGCAAATGAAAACATATATAAAGTTAAAAAATACTGGGAGTGGCAGATTGGTACTCTACGCGCGTTTCGGCGGCCAGCGCCTTCTTCTGGAGTAGCCACAAGGATTTTCTAAAAAAATGAATAAGTATACATGAAAATAAGAAATACACACAAAGGTAAAAACCTATACAGCAAGAGAGTAGTTTACAGATTATACAGTAGCTTAAAATTAAAAATAAAACCTTCCTATTTAAGATAGTCACAAAATGTTGAAAGATTCCTACTTTTCATTTCTTTGTAATATTGACTAATATAGACAAGTAGTACAGAATTGCTTAAATAGACCCTGTGGTTGGAAATGGATAGGGGCAATAAGCCTTCTTTAGAGCCATTTGAATATTAATGGCCTTTTGACAAAACTGGCAAAGAAAGATTGTAGTACTAATCTATACTTACAAAAGTTGTTGTCAAATGATGAATCGAAAATACTTTTCTTTCTTAATTTCTTTAAAGAACGGTCCTAGCGGACTGGTAACGAGATTCTAGAGAAAGATTTATTGTATTCTATGTTAATCTGAGTTTTATGCAACATTAATGTACATATATATATTATGTAGCAATTATAAGACACTTACATGATGTGTAGATATAACTTGTAAGGCTCAATGGCGACGTCTAGCCAAGATAGGACATTAGTATCTTATTTCCTAGATGGACGGATTCCAAACAGGAAATTATCACGCTGTAGAATCATAAAGGATAAAAGTGAGAATGGGGCCAAGTTTGTTATCTCATTCTAGTTGTATCATTGTATTTAAGTAGTCTTTTTGTATTTGAGGGGTGATTATATAGTCAGTCTGTGGATAATTTAATTCCAGGAAATACAGATATTAGAGGTTTTTTTTAAATATATATATCACCCTTAACATGTTTTGAAAAAAGGGGTTTTACAAGATGGCGAATGGCAGAGTCCATATTGTCTTACTTAGTGCAATGATCAGTTCTTTAAACTGTCCTCACATTGAGAATGTGGATAGGCTCCCCACCACTCAATATAAGTAATCTGTTAGTATTGTTCTATTTATCTGGTCTTGTTTCTAAGAGAAAGTTTGTGGATTACCTGTAAGGGACAATGATTAAAAACTAGTCCCGCCGGCCGGAACCTCTTATTCATTCAAGTGAAGGATATACTTGATTACTTGATAGATAGCGGGATCCCCCTGATGTGGAGATTTTAGGTAGAGCAAGACCCTGTGTAGTTAGAAAAACGTAATTTTAAATGATATAAAAGGGGGAAGGGCAGTATTCCTAAAAGAGGGTTCTCAATATATATACATATTATTGTATGAAAACTTTTATCATTTTACCTCTAATAGGGTGGTTCCTCTTCCAATTGAGATGATTAGTTGATAGTTAAAATAACTCCCTGTCTAAAAAATAAAGAAGAGGGGAGATGTAGCTAATAACTATATTTTAAAAGTTCGGGTTATGCTATTTAATCTCAGAGTGTACTTACCCAAAAAGATTCAATAGGGCTCCCTACTTCCGGCGGCGGGACTCGAGGTTTGTGCAAGCGTGCACAGGCAGAACGTGACTGGGTGTGTGTACGCGGGTGTTTATATAGTGTGGGGAGGGGATTGGATGTAGCTCAGGTGTGCTTAGCATGGGAATAGAAAGCGGACTAGGGCCGGTGAGGAGACTTCCCATGAAAGTCAAAGGCAGGGATTAAATGTAGCTCAGGTGTGCTTAACATAGAAATAGAAAGTGGACTAGGGCCGGCGAAGAGACTTCCCATGGAAATCAAAGGCAGACTACTGCCCCTAAGAAACAATCTGTATTGCTCTTTCTTATGCCAGCAGAATTGGAAAACAAAAGAAGAATTATTTGAGTGCCACCAGGCATTTAGTGGGAAAAAGAAAGAAATAAGTTACAAGGATATTTTAAAAAAATAATAAGAAGGAAAACAATTGCGAGCGGGATATATTTATTGTATCACGGAGGAACTAAAAGGGGGGAAGTAGTTCTTCTGCTTGACAGTGGGACGGGACTATGACCACTGGAAAATATCTAGTATGGTTTTTATGGTGAGATATAGGCAGAGATTGCTGGGGGGCCAGAGTTTCTTTTGTTGGAACAGCTTGTGAGGCAAGAGAGATTTATTATAAAGGAAAATGCAAATCATATAGAGATGCGCTATTTTATTATTTGGATAGAATATTCTTTTATCTCAACTTAAACCATAAAGATCATAATGGGAAGAAAATAAAAGAAAAACAGGAAATTGATGACTATATGAAATATATAAATTTACGAAAAAGAAAAAGAAAATTGAAATGTCAGCAAAGATAACTAACAGACAGAGGGTAATTTAGCATATGGCATGTTCCCATGGTATTTCACTATTTAACCCCTGGTGGAAGGTGTTAAAAACAAAAATCCAAAACACCTCCCTTTTCTTTCGTATTGCTGATCCTCCATTTGTGTCGGAGGTGTGGATTTTTTCTAAGACTCTCCATGAGAAATCTTCAGCATTGTGCCCTTTCTCTAAAAAGTGTTTTACCATGGGGGCAGCAAGCTTTCTAGTTCTAATTGCAGAGACGTGTCTGAATCATGCGGGAGGTTTCTCCTATATACCCCAGGAGACAGGGACACTGTATAAAATAGATCAGGTTCGAAGATCTGCAATTGGACATTTCCTTTGCAGATGTTTTGTGTCCATTGTGTATAAAGTCTTCTCCTCTCAAGATGTTGGTACAAGAGGAGCAAGAGGAACAAGGAAAGGTTCCTTTGATTGGATTATTTGTCACAATTGACCTTTGTAACAAGTTTGTTCCATTTGTAGTTTTGTTAAAGCGAGAGTGAACGATATGTTCTTTTATGTTTTTATTTCTCTTATGAGCAAAGAGAGGTTTGGCTAGTTTCTGTTCAGAAGGGCAATTGCTGTTTAAAATGTGCCAATTTGAATTTATTACTTGTTTAATTTTGGCGTCAATTGTGGAATGTTTTGTTATACAGACAATCTGTTCTTTTGGATTCCGGCGGTTGGTTGTAAGTAGACAGTCCCGATCATAATAACGGGCACGCTTATAGGAATGTCTCACCAGCCGGTGAGGGTAGCCTCTCTCAATAAATTTACTTCTCATGATTAAAGCTTGTCGATCGAAATCAGCTAGATTAGTACAATTGCGCCTAACTCTCAAGAATTGGGAGAAAGGGATGCTATCTTTTTGTGATCTAGGGTGAAAACTATTGTAGTGTAACAGAGTGTTCCTGGCTGTGGGTTTAACATGTAGATCAACAATCAAACTGCCACTATCATTTATTATTTCTATGTCCAGGAATTCAACTTTGTCACAACTAATATGCGATGTAAAGCGCAGGTTGGGGTCCTCTGCATTAATCCATAGGATGAATTCATTTAAGGTCTCCCTCCCATCGGTCCAGACAAAGAAGATATCATCTATGTATCTGGACCAATGGGAGACGGACTCAAAAAAGGGGGCTATAGTGTTATCTATGTACCTATCCTCAAATGCTGCCATAAATATATTTGAAATAGATGGTGCTACGGAAGCGCCCATACTTACACCTTTGATCTGGCGGTAAGTATTGGATCCAAACTCAAAATAATTTTCTGTTAGAACAATTTCTAAGCATGCCATTAGGAAAGTTTTCGGGCAGGGTATATTGTGTAAGTCAATAAACCAAGAGGTAGTTTTCATTGCCTCTGCTAGTGGGACATTGCTATATAGGGATTCTACATCCATGGTAACAAGCAGGTCTTGGTTGGAATTAAAGGCTAATCCCTCTATCTTTTTTATCATATCGCCTGTATCCCGAACATAGGATTTAATTTTTGGAATGAAGGTGCGTAGATAATTATCTACAAATTTAGAAAGTGGTTCTGTGGCCGTGCCTATGGTGGAAATTATTGGACGATAGGGCGGATCATATGAATTCTTGTGAATTTTGGGGAGTCCATATATACATGCAATTTTACCAGAATTATGATTAAGAAAGTAAAATTCTTTGATACTAATTAGTCCGTCTTCAAGAGCTGTTTTTGTAAGGGACAGTATTTTTTTGGATAAAGTTGGAACGGAATACGATCGGACTGGACTGTAGAATGCTCTGTCATCTAACATTTTCAGCATATTTGATTCATATTGGGTAGTATCAATGAGAACGATACCTCCTCCTTTGTCACAACTCTTAATCGTTAGATCTTTATTAGAGGAGATACTTAGCAGTGCTTTATGTTCTTCCTTATCTAGATTGTAGATTGGTTTAGGAATGAATCTAAGGGCCTGGTCTAGTTTTTTAAGAACTACCAATTCAAAGGTAGCTACCTCTGGTCCTAGTTGTTCTAGAGACGGGCTAAAAATTGATGGAAGACTTAGTGGTTTTATGATTGAGGTTTCTTCTTCTCTCTGATTATCTGTTGCAAAGAACTTTTTTAATCAGATTTTGCGAAAGAAAGAGATGATGTCACGATAGAGTTCAAAAAGATTAGGGGTAGAGTTAGGTACATAGGAAAGACCTTTGGATAGCAATGTAAGACTCGGTGTGTCCAGGTTGGTTTTTGAGAGATTGAAAATGGGGATTATAGTCCCTGTTTCCAATATTGCCTGTTTCTGGTTTCGCATATGAATTGGGGTTCCTCTTGTTGTTGGTGGTGATGTTGGGGTACGTAGCTCCCTCTCGGTTGTCCCTGGAAGTGGACCCGAGGGCGTCCCCTCCCCATCCCTCTGTTCCCTAAAAAAGGTTGTCTACGGGTACCTCTACCTCGGGCCTGGTTGTAGTTTGGTTCTGGTTCATAATAGCCTTCATTTTCAATATCTGAGTCAGAACTTTGTGAAAAGGTGTTTACCCTTTGTTGTTCATCTCTATTTTCTGCAGTATAGTGGTTTTGTTTATAGTAATCAGGTTTTAGGTAGGGATAGGTATTTTCGATAGTAGCGAACCGTTTATCTTTTAATAATTTGTCATGGGCGTGGCTACGCAAGCGGAGATGGCGGTCGCAGCTTGCTAGAGCTCCCGCCGGCCCGCCATTATTCCTTCTAATTATGCTGGTCCCTGACCCCGAAACCCACAACAACAACGCGGCGAAGGTCGCCGGGAGTGCCAGGAACCCTCCGGTGTGCCCAGCGGTGGTCCAGCGTCCCAAAACCGGACTGAGCTACGAGGCGCGAGGTGCGGCCTAGAGGGCGGAGGAGCAGCCGGGGCCTCGATTTTGTTGCTCCCCGGCCAGGGAGCAGTGCACTACATCGCCTGGCCTAGTGGCGGCCGCGACGCTTGAGGACCCGGGGCGCCGAGGACGCAGGGGAGTGTGTGTGATCCCTCTTCCAGGGCCCAGCTGCATCACGAGGGGACGCAGAGGCTGCAGATGGCCGGGGACAGCCGGAGCGGCCTGGTGGATTAGGCGCAGCCGGGACCTCGATTTTCGCGGCCCAGTGTCGGCGGGGGCCTGCAGGCTCGGCAGGGGTCGGGCGCCCTGATGTTCCCGCCATGGATGGTCTGCGGGACGATTGGCAGCAACTGTGAGTAGTGACCCCCCACCCCAGACCGGAGGAGACGCCGGCGTTTTGGCGCGAGATACACCTAGACTGTCCACCTCTCCAGGGGGGGGTTGCTGGTCGGAGGGGACCCTGCTCCTTGGCGGTCGCTGGGGCCGGCCACGCACCGATCGGGACATTGGGTCACATTGGAACGGACCCGCCAAGACCTGCCCGGGGGCCGGAGACCGGACGTGGTTTTCCCTCCCTCTCATTGCATTACATAGACTTCAACGAGGACGGTCGGGGTCCCACACCTCCATTCCATCTTGGGGCCCATATACCCTCGGCAGTCATGACCAGAGGAGGCGGTGGCCCCGCCAAGCAAGTGACTATTGATAAATTCACGGGGCCCAGTGGGGGCCCTGGACTGTCCGGGGGTGCTTCGCCTGGAGGGGGGCCGGACAATGCAGCCCTTATGGCGGCCATCACTCAGTCAAGGGATATGCTAGACGCCAAGATCGGGGCAGTGGGAGCAGATGTGACCCTATTACGCCAAGACCTGAGAAATGCCGTGGCGCGGATCACCGAAACCGAATCCAGGGTGACGGTGGTAGAGGAAGACGTCACTACCCTTAAAAAGAGAATGGCGACGATGGAATCTGCGCTGCGGAACACAGCGCTCCGTGTAGAAGATGCCGAAGGGCGGGCACGCCGCAACAACCTCCGCTTTATTGGCTTTCCGGAGCGCTGTGAAAAGGGCAACATGGAACAATTCCTCACACAGTGGCTGGAGTCATGGATGCCCCCAGGGACGCTATCTGCTTGCTTCGTTATTGAGAGGGCGCACCGCGCCCTGACGCAGAGGCCGCCTGAGGGCGAGCGGCCTAGGGCGGTGATCGCTAGACTGCTGAATTATCATGACAGAGATGCCGTATTGAGGGAAGCTAGAACCAGGGAAGCCCTCCTATATGAAAACTGTAAGATCATGATCTTCCCTGACTATACCAAACTTGTGCAACAGCAGCGTCATTCTTTCATGGCCGCCAAGGTAAAATTAAGAGGTCTTAAACTCCAATATTCCCTGTTGTACCCGGCGCGCCTAAGGGTGATCTTCCAATCACAGACACTGTTTTTTGATACACCGGAAGACCTCTTCAAATGGACGGATGAAACGGTGCGGCTTAGACCGAACTCTCAACCGGGGCTCAATCCGGGCTCTCCTGAAGGATCACCGCGAGCACAGAGAGACCAGACGGCGAAGAAGGGTCGTACCAAGCGCTCCAAATCGCGCAGACGCGCGGCCTCGGTCGATTGCACACAGACCAGTGGTAGAACCGAGGATTCGGAACAATCTGGGACAGAACACTGAAGACTCCGGGGCCTTGACTCTCCTTTTCTGCTGTCACTGCTGTGACCTCTGGTCGGGCTCACCGAGTCGTCTGGAACTCAATGGCTGCCCGGCACTGTTACTGCCCTGGGACAGTACTGCTTCTGTCTCCTAATCGAGAATAGGGTTGTGGGGTGGGGGGTCAGGGACTACGTGATAGTGGCTACCACTCTCCCTCTAGAGAGAGAGACACTGAGGGAGGGGGGGTGAGCTTGCTGTTCCTTCTGGGGATGTTGGGATCCATTGGTATGGGTGGGCCCGGGCCCTGTGTTTTGGTCTCGGGACCACCCATGCCGCGACAGATACTTCATAGTTCATTGAGGTATAGGGTGGGGGGAGGCGGGACGTGGGCGGTCGGGGTTGTGGCCGCTGAGTTGGGGACCGGGACTGTTTGGGGCTGTGGGACTGTAGAGCTGGGGACTGTTTTCTTTGGGGTAGGCAGTGGTATGCATGTGTGTGTCGCAATAATGTTCCATGTGGCGTGTGGTGGGTGGCGCGGGTGTAGAGGGCTCGTGTGGTGGATCTTAATGGACCATGGCTGAACCGACTCATAGACTCCCTGAAGACTCTATGCGGGTGATTACGTGGAATGTCAGGGGTTTATTGGACAAAATTAAACGCGGGGCTGTGTTACGCTGGGGGAAAAAAGAGGTTGCAGATGTACTTTTGCTTCAGGAAACCCACATGATGGGCACAAAGGCTCTGGGCCTACAGAGATTTGGTTACCAACAGGTTTTCCATGCGGGATTTTCCAGGGGACCCAGGGGAGTGGCCATCTTGATCCACCGCAGGGTGGCGTACATCCATGAGAAGCAGTGGGTGGATCCCCAGGGTCGATACCTGTTTGTTAAGGGCATGGTGGGCACAGAATCGGTGGTGTTTGGCAGTGTTTACGCCCCCCCCCCCCTCCAATGGGCCCTGGCTGAGAGGTTGTTTGCAGTGTGGGAGGACATTTCCGGATCGTTGGCAGTGATTGGGGGGGATTGGAACAATGTGATGAATGTATGCGTGGATCGCCAAAGGCGCCGAGAGGAGATCGAGATCCCGCCCCCTTCCCCTTCACCCACCAGACTGTATGCAATGAGTGAGGGATTGGGCTGGGCAGATGCTTGGCGACATATGCACCCCACAGCCCGGGAATATACTTATATCTCAGCTGTACACGGCTCGTTCTGGAGGCTTGATTGTGTGTTTGTGCCTAGGGAATGTTTGTGTAGGGTGAAGGGCGCTGACATCTTGCCAAGGGGCCTGTCCGACCACTCCCCCATCTCAGTTGGAGTGGAACTCCTCCGGAGAAGGCAGCCGTTTCGATGGAGGATGTCCTCTTGGCATCTCCTACAACCGGCATATACTAATCACTTGCGTGAAACCATTGACCACTACTGGCGGGAAAACCTAGTAGAGGGTGCTGATGTAGGAGCGGTGTGGGAGGCCATGAAGCCTACCATACGGGGAGTAGATATTGCATGGTGCTCGGCGGCCCGTCGGAAGCGTCGAGAGCAGACTACGGAGGCGGCCGCATGAGTAGCGACTCTGGAGCAGGAAAGCCGCGAGGGGGGTGATGAAGTCGGGATACGTCTGCTTTTGCAGGCACAGCAAACCTACGGGTCCCTCCTGATGGATGAAGCCAAACAGGCATGGCTGGCCACCAGAAGTAGGGTATATCAATGGGGGGACAAGTCGTGTTCCATGCTCCATAGACTGTGCCAACAAAACTTCCAACCCCTCCTGCTGCCAGGTCTCACGAATGGCGATGGGGAGGTCCTGACCGACCCGCACGAATTGGCGACGAGCTTTGCCACATACTATTCAACCCAATACGCCCCGCGCAACCACTTGTCTGAAGGCGACTTGGCTCGCTTTCTCGCAGAGTTGCCGGCGGTGCCAATATCGGATGAGACCAAAACGGCCCTGGAGGCACCTCTCACGGCTGAGGAGTTGTGAGACGCACTGGGGCAACTCAATACTGGTAAGGCCCCTGGCCCAAATGGCTACCCGAGTGAATTTTTCAAAAAATTTCATGTACAGCTTGGATCTCACTATCGCCGGGCGCTTGAGGTGGCACGTGCACGAGGGGTATTGCCCCCGGACTGGCGCCATGCCGAAATAGTAGTCTTCTTGAAGCCGGGCAGACCCCCAGATCGCCATGACTCGTATAGACCCATCTCATTGATTAATGTTGAGGCCAAGATCTTAGCCAAGGCCCTGGCAAACCGGCTAGCTCCACATATCACGGACTTGGTCCATCCTGACCAGGCAGGGTTTATGCTTCACAGCGCAACGCGGCATAATATCCGTCGCGCACAGGCGGCGATCGACGCTGTTGGGACTTTGGGGGACCGGGCGGCGCTGTTGCTGGCCGACATTAATAAGGCCTTTGACTCTGTCAGCTGGTCGTACCTGTTTGCCTTGCTGCGTTGTCTCAACCTGGGCCCGGTCTTTCTGTCGTACGTCCAGCTCCTTTATACAGATATCACGGCCTCGGTGCGGGTCGCCGGGGCAGTGTCGGAGATGTTCCATATTGGCCGCGGGACCAGACAGGGGTGCCCTCTTTCCCCCTATTTATTTGCACTGGTCATGGAGCCCCTAGCTGCCAGAGTGCGCCAAGATGCGCTGATACGGGGCTTTCAGTGGACTGCCACCCTGTCAGATAAGATTGCATTATATGCAGATGACGTCCTCTTCTTCCTTACCGACCTGCAGTGCTTGGGCCCGCGTGTCCTGGAGGTTATGCAACTGTTTGGAGAGGCTTCAGGCCTATTTCTGAACCTCCATAAATCCACGTTGTGGGTACTGGAAGGAGGCACGGTGACAGACCCCTGGGCTTCAGGGCTACGAGTGGCTACGACCGGGCTGAAATACCTGGGCGTGTTTCTCTCGGACTCGGCGGACACTGCTTGGGACCGTAATCTAATACCAGTCTGGGAGCGGGTACAGTCAGATGTTAAAACCTGGTCTCGGATGCCCCTGTCAATCTTTGGCCGCTCCGCTATTTTTAAAATGGTGGCGCTACCGCGCCGATTGTACCAGTTACAGAACCATCCATATCCTATCCCGCCTCAATGGTTTAGACAGGTCAACTCTGTGCTGGGCCGCTTTCTGTGGGCTGGGGGTGCCGCCAGAGTTGCGCTACGTACATGTTTTTTGTCCACCTACTGTGGGGGTTTGGCCACTTCGGATTTGCAGTCATACTATCAAGCCGCGCATCTCCTCATTCTGAATGACTGGTGGTATGGCGATGGTGGAGACCCAGCCTATGCCCTGGAACGTGCTTTGATGGGCGATAACTCGCTTCACACCATTCTCTACTCACCCAGACTGCGTCGCTCGCTGCCGAGGGTTACGCGACTTGTTTTTGCGGTGTGGCGACAGGCCTTGCGTCGCATGGGCTGGTGGGGCAGACTGACCGCGGAGACGCCCCTGTGGCGTAACGGCATGCTGCCGGAACTGTCTAAGCTATCGGGCTTCGATGGCTGGGACGCGATCGGTATCTCGCAATTAGGCCATGTGCTGTCCGGCACGACACTCAAATCTTTCCAGGCCCTTCGTACCGAATTTGATATGCCCCAATCTCAATGTTTTCGATATCTGCAATTCCGGCATGCGCTGCTGCCCAGTCTTACCAACCTTGACTCACTCCCTGAATTCAGCCCGATTGAAGCAAAGGTCTTCATGGGCGATCTTGGAGATAAAAAAGTTTCACGCATCTACCAGACTATGGTCATCCATTGCTCCTCCACCCTCCTCCCACTGAAGGCGGCCTTGGAGGTCGACATCGGTCAGTTGGATGAGGATGATTGGCGAGAGGCCTTGGAATCCCCGAGGGGTGCGGCTATTGCAATACGATTTCGACTCATACAATTCAAAATTCTTCATAGGGCCTACTATACACGTGAGCGTCTGTGGAAGGCAGGACTGATTGAGTCCCCGGACTGTCTGCGGTGTGGGTTGGAGATGGGTACGTTACTCCACACAGTATGGTCGTGCCCTAGGCTGGTTGGCTTCTGGAGGGGTGTGTGGGGCTGTCTATCAGAGGTGCTGGGCTGGACCCTCCCCCGTACCCACCGTCTGGGCCTACTACATATCCTAGAGGGGGTAGGTGGCAATATCTACAAGAGGCACCTGCTCCTCCTGGGGCTGGTGGTGGCCAAGAGAGATCTGGCCCGAGCATGGAAAGATGTAAGGCCCCCCCCTGAGTGCATGGAAGGCTGGCATAGACTTCTGTATGGGTCTGGAACGCCCGATCTTCGAAGCTCGGGGATGCCCCCGTAAGCACTTTAAGATATGGAAAAGGTGGGCGGACTACAGGGGCTTGACACTGGACCCCCCCGCAGAACCAGAGGAAGATCTTTAGGCCCATGTGGCCTGGCGACCCCGTTCCCCCACACATACACTTGCCACATTAGGAATCTACATCGACACTGTATATACACACATGCATGGGATTAGGGTGGGATCCATGGGAGGGTTCTGGGAGTTGGGTGAGTGGGTAACTGAAAAGATAAAGACGGGGATGATGTTTCTTGTATCCTTGTATTGCATTGATTTCTTGACTGGACACTCAGTCCTATTTTCATGATTGTATCGGTGTGTTTGGTGGTGCCATCCTGATTGTAGGGGGCCACTCTATTACATGTGCTCATCTTTATCAATAAACTTGTTGTGAAAAAAATAATTTGTCATTCTTTCTTTTGTCTAGATAGCTTGAAAAAGACTCAAGTTCTTTATTACATTCTTGGATATTTTTTAAGGCTTCCTCTATATTTCCTATTTTTTTTATTTTTTCCTCAAGTTCTTCAACTTCTGATCTTACTTCTGCTGCTAATTCTTTAGCAGTTTCCACGATTAACATCATGAGGTCCCTTGAGCACCTACTTGCGATTCTGCTCCATTTATCTAGGAATGCTTTATAGTGAACAAAGAGACCAGGAATATTTTTTACACGAAGGCCCATAGGAATGATGCCAAGACCTAAATATGCCAACATGAATTCACCATGGGCTTCAATCCGTGTAAGTTTCTTTTTAAGTTCTAGTAATTTCTTTGTATCATCATCATTATGTCTGTTGGATTCACCTGTGGTGTTATTAAATAAACGGGAGGTGCCTACAAGTAGTTCAAATTCCTCATCAGTGAAGCCAAATGTTTTTTGGAGAGCCATGATATTGGAGAATCAACAGATGTTGATCTGTAGAAACGGATAATTTCGGGGCTATAATTAGCAAGTAAAACAAGGAAATGAAAATATCACAAGAATTGAAAAAGAATACGATAAGCTAGCCCTACACAGACAAGCTGTGGGAAAATTGGTGTATATTTAACAAGGACCCCCTGAGTTCATAGAATATAGATTCCTAGACCAGGGAAAAACAACTGTTTGATATTTAACAATCTAGGCAACCATAAGAGACAATCAAAGAAATATTCATAATTGGAAGGGGATTAGGCTACAAAATGTTTATACAGTAAACAATTTATTGAAGATAAAAAAGAACAATATCACATTTACAAATTTAATATATACGTTTAAAAAAGTGTAGTTGAACAAACTAAACTTAAAACAGCAATGTTTAATCACATGACATAAATCACAATGCAAATGAAAACATATATAAAGTTAAAAAACACTGGGAGTGGCAGATTGGTACTCTACACGCGTTTCGGCAGCCAGCGCCTTCTTCTCGAGTAGCCCCAAGGATTTTCTAAAAAAATGAATAAGTATACATGAAAATAAGAAATACACACAAAGGTAAAAACCTATACAGCAAGAGAGTAGTTTACAGATTATACAGTAGCTTAAAATTAAAAATAAAACCTTCCTATTTAAGATAGTCACAAAATGTTGAAAGATTCCTACTTTTCATTTCTTTGTAATATTGACTAATATAGACAAGTAGTACAGAATTGCTTAAATAGACCCTGTGGTTGGAAATGGATAGGGGCAATAAGCCTTCTTTAGAGCCATTTGAATATTAATGGCCTTTTGACAAAACTGGCAAAGAAAGATTGTAGTACTAATCTATACTTTCAAAAGTTGTTGTCAAATGATGAATCGAAAATACTTTTCTTTCTTAATTTCTTTAAAGAACGGTCCTAGCTGACTGGTAACGAGATTCTAGAGAAAGATTTATTGTATTCTATGTTAATCTGAGTTTTATGCGACATTAATGTACATATATATATATTATGTAGCAATTATAAGACACTTACATGATGTGTAGATATAACTTGTAAGGCTCAATGGCGACGTCTAGTCAAGATAGGACATTAGTATCTTATTTCCTAGATGGACGGATTCCAAACAGGAAATTATCACGCTGTAGAATCATAAAGGATAAAAGTGAGAATGGGGCCAAGTTTGTTATCTCATTCTAGTTGTATCATTGTATTTAAGTAGTCTATATATGTATTACTTTTTTCTAATTCAGAATATCCAATGCACTACTCTATTTCTCACCATATACCTCTCTGAATATATCTTCTTCCTCAGCTCTGAATCATCTCAAACCTCTTTCTGCTACTCTTGTCAATGCACTACCCTGTTTCTCACCTTATAAGCCTACATCCACTCTCTCATTAATTTCAAACTTGGTAGAGAGACAAAATATCGAAATTAAAATATTGATATACAATAATATCAATGTTTTAATTTCGATGGTATAGAATATCGCAGTGCAATAATATCGATAGACAGAATATCGATATTAAGGTATATATGTTACTAATATCAAAATTTTGTTTAGTGTTATGTATTATTGTATTATATGTTTGGTAAACATGTTTTTTAATGTATGTTTAGAAATTAGTAATTTTGTTTAAATTTTGCGTTTTAGTATCAGAGCGGGTTGTGGGTTTATAGGGGAATAGGGTGGGAAGTAATTTAATTATAATTAATTAATTAATATTTTAAAAAATATATTTTTGATTAATAAATAATTATTAATTAATAATTACTTGGTAATTAATTATTATTAATTAGTTAATTAAATTAATTAGAGTTAATGTAGTAATATTTATTATTTTGTGTTATTGTTAATTAATAACTAATTGGTAATTTATTATTATTAAGTGATTAAATGACAATTACATTTTTTATGTGATTTATTTATGTGTAGTGGGTTGTGTGTTATAGGGGAATAGGGTGTGACATAATTAAATTTAATTAATTAAAGAGATTGTATTTATTTATTGGTATTTATTGTTAATTAATTGTTAATTAATTAATTACTAATTCGTTTTTTTAAATTATTTCATAATATTATTCTTGTAAATATCTTGTTAATTAATTATTAATTGGTAATTAATTATTAATTGGTAATTAATATGTGTAAATTAGTTAATTTATAATTACATCAATGTAATAATATTAATTGTTATTAATTGATTAATTGATATTTATATTAATTGTGTTTTTTTGTATGTGTAGTGTGTGGTGTGTTAAAGGGGGAGTCGCGTGGGAAGTAATTTTTACCCCCATGTTATCCAACGCTTTCCCTACTGTTGCACCCACTGGAGTGGGAATAGTAATTTTTACCCCTACACTATCCAACGCTTTCCCTACTGTTACACCCTCTGGAGTGGGAATAGTAATTTTTACCCCTACGCTATCCAACGCTTTCCCTACTGTTGCACCCTTTGGAGTGGGAATAGTAATTTTTACCCCTACGCTATCCAACGCTTTCCCTACTGTTGCAGTCTCTGGAGTGGGAATAGTAATTTTTACCCCTACGCTATCCAACGTTTTCCCTACTGTTGCACCCTTTGGAGTGGGAATAGTAATTTTTACCCCTACGCTATTCAACATTTTCAATTCTGTTGCACCCTCTGGAGTGGGAATAGTAAATTTTACCCCTACGCTATCCAACGCTTTCTCTACTGTTGCACCCTTTGGAGTGGGAATAGTAATTTTTACCCCTACGCAATTCAATGCTTTCCCTACCGTTGCACTCTCTGGAGTGGGAATAGTAATTTTTACCCCTACGCTATCCAACGCTTTCCCTACTGTTGCACTCTCTGGAGTGGGAATAGTTATTTTTTACCCCTACGCTATCCAATACTTTCCCTACTGTTGCACCCTCTGGAGTGGGAATAGTATTGTTTACCCCTACGCTATCCAACGCTTTCCCTACTTTTGCACCCTTTGGAGTGGGAATAGTAATTTTTACCCCCACGCTATCCAACCCTTTCCCTACTCTTGCACTCTCTGGAGTGGGAATAGTAATTTTTACCCCTACGCTATCCAACGCTTTTCCTACTTTTGCAATATGTAGAGTAAGTATATATATTAATTTATATGTAGAGTTTTAAATTTATTTTACATGTATATGTACTAGTTATTATTTTTTAAATATGTTTTCATGTTTATATTTATAATTTGTTAAATTATATGTATTTTTAAATTATTTTTACATTATTATTAATACATTTAAAAAAACGATATTTTTAGCTTTGATATTTTTGTACTACGATATTTTATTTTCGATATTTTTGTACTTACCTTTATGTAGATAGAACTCCGATATTTTTAATGTCGATATTTTTGTGTCTATATTTTTGTATGTCTATATTCTGTCTGTCGATATTATGTCATAGATTCTTCAAACTTCATACCACTACTATGACCCCCAAAATAGCCTTTTCTGAACTCTCCCCTACTCTACTCCTCCTTGCACCATCTGACACCTCTTTTACTATACTGATCTCCCAAAACAAGCCTTTCTAAACCCTTCCCTCTGACTCTTCCCCTCAACATCCCTTTTCACTCATCCCTAGCCTCCCACTACTGCTATGACATCCAAAAATAAAATCTAAATCCTTCACTCTTCTATCCCTCCACTATCCTTTTCAATCAAAATAACAGGCGTACATTTCAATTACTTATCAATTTTCATATGTCACTATACTAATTCACCACTAATCCTCTATGAGTTTTGAGTAGCGTGCTACTCACTGAAAAAAGAACTTCAACACCTCATTAGGGGTAGCAAGCACTATGTAAATGCAACCCTTTTCCCTCTTCTATCCCTCCACTATCCTTCTCAATCCAAATAACTGACTAATATCCACCACTCAAATTACTTTCATATTTTAATATACTAACACACCACTAATCCTTTATGGGATCCGGAGTAGCATGCTACTCGCCGAAAAAGCGCTTCAACACCCCATCAGGGGTAACAAGCCCTAGATAAATGCAAACCTTTTCCCTCTTCTATCCCCCGCTATACATCTGAAACTAAATAACTGACTAACCTATCCACCACTCAAATTACTTTCAGATTTCACTATATTAATTCAACACTAATCCTTCTTGGGTTCCGGAGTAGCGTGTTACTCGCCAAAAAATCACTTTGACGCCTCGTATGGGGTAGCAAGCGCTATATAAATGCAATTACAATACAATCTAAAACTACCCCAGACGATTCTGGGAGGATCTTTGATGTGTTTTTCTTACTGTTAGGCAGCTCCTTCTGAGGGCCAGATGTTTCATGTTTCTCAGTCCATGAAGTGACACCAGGGCTACGTTAAGGGTTTGTCCTTTTCTCTGACAGTCTAAGAAAAGGACAACCCAATGTTCCTTGTGTCATCCCTTGCCAGGAATGTGTTTTAGAATCAAGCTACAGTAATTTCTGAAGCTCTGTCATCACAATACGCAAATGTTATATTTAGCCACTCATCCACACTGGATAAACACCATCCTGTCCAAACCTTACACCTAAGTAGAAGAGCAACCTCCACAGAGGCCACAGTGCTACAAGGTCAGGTGAATAGCAGACGTGCATTATACAAGTGCAATGTGACACAACATAAAATAACACTAATTTTGTTAAATTCAATAGACCTGTGCTAGAATATTAGAGGTGGAACTTTTTTCCTAACGGAACATGCAAGCAAAAGTATGGCAGAAAATACGTTTTTTGCCAAAGAAAAGACTCAAAAAATGTTTGCACCCAAATCGGAGTACATAAGAGAGCACGATCTAGACAAAAGGGTAAAATCACAAAAGATATTTATGTGTAGGGCATGCAGAAGAACAGGAGTGCTACTTCACTTACGCATAAGTGCCTTTATGAAATGGTTGTCAAAACATCCAACTCTCTATTCACACACTTTTAATTCAGGAATACGCCTATCTACTTTTACTATTTGTAAATTGAAATTCCCTAACTATTTCCATTTTAGATGTTTTGGGGACAACTCACCAAGGCATTAAAAAATATAGCAGTAGCACTAAAAGAGAACTATTCACATACGCATGAATGCGTTTGTGAATTCGACCCTTTGAAATCTTTTGCCATATGGGGGTCTTAGGAAGTTGAGGGCGCTCCTTCTCCCTTATCACAGCAAAGACTTGGAGCAGCCTTCCCACGCAACTCCAGACCATCCCCTCACTTCCGGACTTTCGAATGGCCCTCAAGACTTGGGTGTTCGAATAAGCCTCTGGGACCTGCAAGTGCCTGGGTACCCTATCAGCAGATTGCTGCACTTTATAAATCCCAATTGATTGATTGAGGGCCAGATGTACTAAGGAATTTTGCTGTCGCACAGGGTTTGACTCATGAAATCAGACTCTTTGTGACTGCAAAATAGCCTTTTGGTATGTATCAAACCTAAATTGCGATTCATTTAGAATTGCACCTACATACTGAATCGTTGTTTGGAAGGGACGTGTATAGGGCGTCCCATTCAAATACCGACTCGCAATAAGATGTATCAATGTTTTGCACCAAAATCCGGTTGCAAAAATGTATATTTTACTGACTACTGAAATGTAGCGGTAACCCATTTACAAACAGGAATGGGTGAACAGGGAGCCCCTTTCCCTTTGTGAATGGTGCCAAAACCTTTTTTCAAAGAGTAGTCTTAATAAATGTCTATTAAACTTTTCATTTTTTTAAACACATTCTGTTTTCCTTTAAGGAAAATTGACTGCTTTTAGAAAAAAAAATTATCGCTTTATCAAAGCTACTCCATCAGCATAAAGGTAAAGAAACAAGTAGGGCATTATTCAAGACCTTCACTAAATGAAACTTTACTAATAAAAATGACTGCCCTAATGCAGAGCAGTATGAAGTTCCTTTGCTTGAAGGGTGGAGTCACTATGATTTCCTTTGTCATGGTTTGTTTCATTAATTGAGGTGGAGCTGTGAGGGTATACACCCGTTACAACGCATCTTTTACTCCGCACTACCATTACAACGCGACTTTTACAACGCATACCATTACATCGCATTGCGCTGGGGGGCGCTCTAGGATAGGGAATAAGTATAATTTACTATCCAACACCTTCCCTAGGGTCCACGGGGACTGGAGTTAGAATAGTAAATTATACTTACCACTATCCAGCACCTCAAAGCGCTATGCGTTGTAATGGTATGCGTTGTAATGGTCGCGTTGTAACGGTAGGTAGTTGTAATAGTATGCGTTGTAACATGGTACATCCGCTGTGAGTGTGTGTCACTTTGTTTCCTGCAGTTGACATGGAATTCAACCAGACAGTCCAGAGGAGACTGACCAAATACATGTCTCAATCCTAGGCAGAAACTCGAGACACTTACATTAAAATGTTCTAAAGTTTGCAGAGCATCCACATGGGTGCTCCTTTTTAGGTTGAGCATGCGAGACCTCTTGTATATACTTATATGTATATGTACTTTGTGGGCTCTGGAGATCAGCGCTAGGACTTGTCTGCTTCCAATTGGGTTTTTTTTTCTTTTCAACTGCCTCTATTTAACTGTCTTAATAGAAAAAAACAGTAGAGGTCCGTAAAATAACACAATTGCTTTCTGCTGAGGGGCTTTTGTTTTTATTTTTCTGGCAACTGGCTCTATTTAACTTTCTTGATAGGAAACTACCAGCAGAGGACAGTGAAATACCAGAATCACTTTAGCATGTCTAGATTCCAGTCTATAGAAATTGTCTTCCATGAGCACAATAATATTTTATTCAAGTCTTGTATTTTCAGTGATATGACCACTGAAGGCCCTGATTTTATTTGAAAAACAGAGCTTTGGACTATACCGTTTTCTGCTGAAAGGCAATATTTTTCTACATGTGTTCCCATACCTGGCTTGTCACGCAGTTTGGTGCTTACTTTTGGTCCATGTAAAAAACAGTAGATGTTTCAGCACCCAGGCTAATGTGCTGCATAGCTAAATACATATAAGTCCCAAGGGCAAGACTGATTGCATTGCAAATGCTTGTTTATTTATTATAGTTTGCATGCAGGAAAAAGCATGAGCTCACGTTTGAAATCTAGATGGCTGTCCATCATAATTGAGTTTATACGGTTTGATGAATGCTGAATAAGGTCACATTGGTTACACGTTTTGGCATTTTTCTATATTTTGGAGCCGTGTTATGGTCGCATCGTCCTTTTTTGGCTATATTCTCTTATATTAATTCATTGTCTGATAGAATAATCCCAGTAGGCAGTGCTTAGATTACTTATCATTAATCATCAATTCTCTTGGACATATAGTCATTGTTCATTTATTTGCAGGGATTCAGTGAGCAGTGGCGTAACATCAGGCTCCGCAGTGTGGGCTGCCCCCAAGCTCCAGGGGGATCCCTCTGGCACTGTGCCCCTCGACTAAGAGCTACTGACTGAATCCGGGGGATGAGGGGGAATATCCATGTACTTTGTAGGGGAACCCCTTCCCCCCTGAAGTACCGGGTTTTTCAGAACCCAGCGGTGCCGGGGAACACACCCAAAGACTTCGAGTTCTTCCTGTTTCAGACTACAGAAACACAGAGTCTTCTCGGTGAAGTCAAAGATCGTATTTATTGGCTGTAGCCAGTAACAGGTATCCTAGAAGTACAACACGGTGTATGTTCTCAGGAGACTGCTCAAACTTACGAAGTCAGTCTTCTCTTTTATACAAAATATTATGCTTTAGGCAAACATTCCTTATTTTACAGTTGACCATTCACATATTTTCACTACAAAGAAAAAGCAGAGTCATAATGACAAACCCATATTTTAGTTTGTCCAGCCCACAATCAATTACTCGGCAAGGCCCAGTTTTCTCATCAGATATCGACGGACCCCCAATAAAAACGGGCACCTCCTCATCGTAAAGCAAGTCATAAAGAAAGAAAACAGGGACAGGTGTGTATGAGATTAGGCATAATCTGTATGCGATTAAAAGGTTTATGACATGTGCACCTTGATGCTAATTTCATTCAGCCACTGGGAAAGGAACTGGCTAAAAAGGTTTGGCTTCAGGCAGCGGAGGCAGCTTGCCCAGGTCACAGAGGAGTCAGCAAAGGTGTACGTGTCCTTCAGACTCGTTTCGGCCGTAGTCATTTGGCCTGTGTGAGGGCAACCACAAAATGGCTGCCGCTCACAAAATGGAACCAGAGGGTTCAAACTAAATCCATGATTACAGAGTGTTCTCTTAGATCGATTCATGCGAAAACACTCAGACACACTACACTCGTCATTTGCGGTCTGCTGACACCAAAATCGTCATGATACGACGATGTTTATGACACGGGTCCAGAATTTTCAGTACCACAGGCCCTCCTTTTACCCTCACATAGGCAATAACCTATACTCATGCTAATCTGAGTCCGGGTCTATATTCATAAAGTCATTGAGGTGTTGCTGTAGCATCATCCTATTACTCAGCTCATTTCTTGATACAGGTTTCCTTACACACGATGTAGCACAGAGGCCACATATTGCAGTAGCACACTGTACACACAGACAGAACAGAAAAAGAATGGCTAAGACCATCCCAATGACTATCAGAATCTTCCATCCCCAGGCAGATATCAGTTCCCAGAACCATCCCATCAATGACCAGTCTCCTTTATCCATGTGGATAGATTCAGAGATCTTATGCAGTTTAGAAATGGCCTGGAAAACGGTTGGAGCGTTATCGGGGATGAAAATGCAGCAACTTGATTGGATCACTTTACACACCCCACCTCGGTCTGCAAGTATGACGTCTAATGCGACCCTGTTCTGAAGAGTCATAAGGCGATCCGACTGGAGCTCAGCTGTCAAATTACGAAGGGCACCGGCAGTTTCAACTACGGTGGATTCAACCACCCTTGTCAATTGTCTTATGTTCCTGCTGTTAACCATAGGCCCCCCCGAACGGCAGAAAACCCTTTACGAAATCTCCAAATTCTTGTCCTGCGGTGTCTTCTTCACTGATGACACCTCTAACTATCCTTATCTTATGGTAATCTGCCGCAGCTGTGTAGGTGGGAGGCAACAGGAACGAAACAAAACATGTGCCCGAGAAGTCAGGGGGCAACCATGTATAGGCTCTATCATGGCAGATGAAATAGGTTCCCTTAACTGCTAAAAACAAAGGGGAAGTCTGAGACGTAAAAACATATGTTTCAGTGCAGATACTTCTCCCTAACAGAGCTCTAGGATTCTTGCCATTACCTTGCAGACATAGGTGACCCTGATGGGGTACAATCCAAATCGGGGAGGATCTCTTGGCTCGCTGGTTCTCACTCAAAGTAACTCCATATTCTGTTATATTCCATCTAGCGTAAGCTCGCAACTCATCTCTGGGAATCATTCTATACGAGTCAATTGTTCTGGTCATATTGGTGATTCCTACTACCAATGCTTTGTTGCTCAAATTACTTCTCGTGGAACGTGGGGGATATGGTTCGATGGCATATATGAACATCGTCTGAAACGCCCACAAAGAACCATTATAACTAAATGGTAAGACCAAGTATGGGATACCCTTATCTGTTGTATGTGGCATAAGACCACACACCCAACAATTAGTGGTGTTCACTACTAATTGGTGTTGGTGTAAGAGCTGAATGAAAGAGTTATTGGTAAACTCTAATCTTCTCGTGGACTCATGGTCAGGCAGAGGGTGAAAAGAATGCGAGGAAACAGTAGAAGGAGGTATAGGCTGTGTAGTGGGTGCAAAGGTCACTTGAAAAGAGAATAAAACATATCCTATTAAAAACATCATTACACTCAGCAACATGAAAACACATAATATCAAAAATCGTATTTTCGTCATTAATATACACATTCTGGCTTTAAAGTTCATCTGTTTGGCAGGTCTCTCCATCTCGAAAAACTCCATCCTCTCTAATTGCTGCCCGTGGGGGTAGGGTGTTCTATGCTAAGGAATGCTTCTGTCAGTCCAGGGCAACTCCCTTAGACCAACCAGAACTGTCAACCTAACGTCTTCAGCAGCACTCCAAAGACTTCGGCAACCACGACCCTAGCAGCTGAACCGGATGGCAGTTCGAAAAACAAAAATAAGCAAGTTTCTCAGATGAGAGAGCTGCAAATTCAAAAATAGAAAAAAATGTATTTGTCCATAGTTCTTGGCCTCAAATTATAACGTCTTTTTCCAGGTATTGTCTGGTTTTGGAACAAGAGTTCGGGCTCTTTAGTGTTCAATCGAATTGACGGTGGCACAGCTTCTTGCAAAATATTGTCACTTTCTCATTCAGAAGTTGTTCCCTTTATACGTGCATCGCTAAAAGGCAGAAAACAAGGCACAGTCTCAGTCTCAGAGTCAGCTATCCCCTCCTGGACCCGCCGGTCGTACGGTAGAGGCAAAGGGACCCTCTTGACATGTACGCCATGGATCCAGTGCTTTTTCCCTTCTACTCTAACTGCTGATCTTGTTGAGAGAAGGACACGGTGAGGGCCGGTCCAACGGGGCTGGTCATTCTTTGTCCGTTGGAAGTTCTTCACCAGCACCCACGATCCAGGATCGATAGGATGTCCTGGAGCTTCAGAGACCTGAGGCAAAGTATTGTGCACCTGTTGGTGTAAAACACGCAATTTAGCCGTCAATTCATGCAAATAATCAAGCAGTACAGGGTGTTCGATCTCACTAAACTTTCTCGGCCTTGGCACTCCCCATATGTTGGCCGGACGGCCAAACATGATTTCATAGGAACTAAGTCCCAATCGTGAGTGAACAGTCATTCTTGTCGATAGGAGTGCTAAAGGGAGAGCGTCAGGCCATTTAAGACCAGAACTTGCTTGAATCTTAGCCAATTTCAGTTTTAGTGTGCCATTATAGCACTCTACTAGTCCAGCTGATTGGGGGTGATTTGCAGCATGGAACTTTTGTTGGACACCTAGCCCTTCACATACTCTCTTCATCACTCGACCCACACATTCACTCCCATTATCACTCCAGACCATTCTCGGCATTCCAAATCTAGGGAAGAATTCCTTGACAAGGGCTTTAGCTGTGGATATGACAGTATTGTGTTTTAAGGGGTATGCTTCTACCGATCTCGAAAAGGCACAAACAACAACGAGTACGTATTTCAAATTATTGCACCGTTCCATGTGGATGAAATCTACCTGCAAAACCTCGAACGGATACGTAGGAGGAGCAAAATGACCAGCTGGAGTTGGGGTTCCCCTACTAGGATTGTATTTCAGACACACCATGCAATTCTTGACCACATTCTCTGCACACTTAGGAATTCCAGCATATTGCCATACTGGAGCTAACAACTTGCAAATCCCTTTCATGCTGATATGAGCCATTCCATGAGCCATTGTCACCACTGCAAGCACATACGCATGGGGTAACAACCATCTCTGATGCTCTGACACAGTCCAACAACCATCTGCATCCAATTTACCCTTGCTTTCTCTCCATTCATTCAACTCTTTCTCTGTAGCTTCAGCTTGAATGGATTTCACTCTCTCAATCGTATCTTCACACATACTCTTCTCTGGAACCCATCTCGCTGGACCTGCAACGTACATTCGACTCATCACATTTCTCGCAGTTTCTTTCGCAACTTCATCCGCAAGGGCATTTCCCCGACCAACATCATCAGTAACTTTTGATGGGCACTGCATTTCACCATCGCAACTTGTGACTCAAGAAGCTCATTCATCAACTGACCATGCTGTATCTTAGCTCCATGCGAAGTTAAAAATCCACGTTCATGCCGCAAACGTCCAAAGCTATGAGCCACGCCAAAAGCGTATTGGCTATCAGTATATATGGTCACTCGTTTTCCTTTCGACAACATACACGCTCTCGTAAGTGCAATCAATTCTGCTGCTTGTGCTGAATTATGTGGGATACGTGCAGCTTCAACAATCATATGCAAAGTCGTAACAGCATAAGCCGCAGTCGTATCACCATTTGGCAACTTAAAGCACGAACCATCAACCCACAAAGTACCATCACACTCAGGAAGAGGAGTATCTCGTAAATCTACTCTCCCTTTCGTCTCTTCTTCAGTTCTCAGAAAACAGTCATGCTGTTCTTCACTATCTGTCTCAACTGTAATTGGCAACAACGTGGCTGGATTCAACGTGTTGCATCGTTTAATGTGCACATGATTCGCTAACAATGTCAACTCGTAACACGACAACCGAGCACTAGTTAAATGCTGTGTCTTCGTAAGGTTCAACAAGGTATCCACTGCATGTGGAACCATACCCACTAACGTATTGTCCATCACTAAACCAGCAGACTGTCGAATTGAAACAGCCCCTGCCGCTGTGGCTCTCAAGCAACTCGGCAACGCTCTAGCTGCAGGATCTAAGGTCGACGAAAAGTAAGCACATGGACGCTGCTTATCGCCAAACTGCTGGGTCAAAACTGACAATGCACATCCCTCTCTCTCGTGGACATAAAGTGTGAAAGGCTTACTGTAGTCGGGAGTACCCAACACAGGAGCCGAACACAACGCATTGCGTAGTTCTGAAAAGCTCTTCTGACATTCGTCAGTCGAAGGAATAGGATTTGGAGTATCCTTAACAGTAAGTGCTATCAAAGGCTTCGCTAGCAAAGAAAAATTAGGGATCCACTGTCTACAGTACGACGTAATACCCAAAAAGACACGCACTTCTCTCTGCGTCTTAGGTACACTCATTCTCACAATAGCTTGAATTCTCTCTGGGGTCAGTTTCCTTCCCTCCTTCGATAAGAGGTGACCTAAGTAGGTTACTTCTTGTCGACAATATTGTAACTTGGAGAGAGAAACCTTATGCTGACAATCAGACAAGTGGCGCAGTAATGACAAAGTGGCTTCCTTACAAATCTCTTCAGTATCAGCTGCAACTAGCAAATCTTCAACATATTGAATAAGGGCTGCGCCATCAGGTAAAACCAACCAATCCAGTTGTGTTTTCAAAGCTTGGCTATAGATCGATGGACTCTCGCAATAACCTTGAGGAGCGCTCTTGAAGCGGAAACTTCATCCTCCTAAAGAGAATACAAAGATATCCCTACTCTGTATGGCAATCGGGATACTGAAGAAAGCATTCTTCAAGTCTATCACCGAAAACCATGTGGCTGTAGCCGGAATCAAAGTCAACAAGGCAGTAATATCAGGCACAACGGGAAATTGAGGAACAACAATTTTGTTTACTTCGCGAAGATCAATGACAAACCCGTATACAGGAGGTTGTGAAGAATCAGTTCTCTTCAAGACAGGCAAAACAGGACTATTGCACACATTACCTCTTGTTTCCTCAATAACACCTCTGTCGATCAAATCATAAATGATCGCTAAAAGTGCACGCTCACCATCACTCGAGATGTGGTATTGTGGAATGCGCGGTAACTTAGCATTTGCCTTAAGCGTCACAACATATGGAGGAATGTCCAATAAGCCCACATCATTCGGACCAATAACCCATAATGAATCCGGTAAAGAAGACAATTCAGATGGAATACTATCCTTCGACAGGTACATTGGAGAGATCACTCTCTCACCCAATGTAAGATGAACTCCTGACGGAGAACAATACAGTGTCGCATACAATCTCTTCAATAAATCCAAACCCAACAGATTCTCATTACAACCTGTAGTCAATAGAAGGGGTGCTTCGATCTTACGCGGTCCAACAGAAAGAGACAATGGAGCAGAAATTGGATTAGTAACGGGGGTGCCAGAAAAACCTACAGAAACATTCATTTTGCCAGACAAAGGTGCGCCAGGGAGTTTAGAGTGCATAATAGAACTGTTTGTAGCACCAGTATCCAGCAGAAAAGGCTCTGACACACCTGATGCAATCGCTTCAACATAGGGTCCACTCTGATCTACTGGAACTGAAACAACTCCCTCTCTTTGTCCATGGCTGTCCTAACAATCATTACCGTTCACTTCGTCTCCTTCAACATAGTAATCATCCATATAATACTGTGCTGTCCTGCCAGACGAACCTTGCTGTTGGATCAAAACTATTCATCGAGTTCTGTGGAGGCAAAGAAAGTACGTTCTGTCCGCGACCTCTACCTCTAGGCGCTTGCTGAGCACCTCTACCTCTAACACTAGAAACACCATTCATACGCTGCAACAAAACCGGAAAACTATTCTTGAAATGACCATTTTCTTTGCAATACGCACACTGATTAGGACCATACGGAAAACGGGGTTGTGAAGACTCGTTTCTTTGCGAGTTTTTCGAATACTGCTGAGGTTTCTGATAATCGCGCTGACTATTAGTACGGGGTGGATAAGCTTGCTGTAGAAGAACTTTAGTCTTCAATTCCTTAGTCTTCTTATCCACTTTCTCTAACTCATCTTTGCGCCATTTTCATAGTACTGGGCCGTAGCTAAAATCTGTGCTGATGTTGAAACGGGCCAAGCACTCTCAGAATCCTTCAACTTAGTACACAACTCGGGAAGCAAATTATGCACAAATTTGTCGACGAATAATCTCTGGCCACCTTCGGTAGCCATATCCTGACCACTATGATCTACAAAAGTTTCTTCAAACCGCGTGAAGAAATCAGAGACAGTCTCATCTTTCTTCTGCTTACATGCAGACAACTTGTCCCAATTAACACGCACTTCGGGCATCAGAGTCTTCATGAAATTAATGATCCTACCAGGCAATTCGGTAATAAGGTCTTCAGGCTTAGCACCTCCAACTTGTCTATCATTTGCAGCAACAAGATTAACCCAGGTATCACCCAATTCATTATCATGATCCGTATGTCGAATCACGTTCCAGATAGGCTGTGGAACAACATTGCCAAACAACATGTCTACGTCCGCTAAATTCATGACGCACGAACCCACAGTTTGAGTGAGCTCTTTATAATATCCCGCCGGATTTTTGCCCTGATCGGGTAACGTCTGCTTAAGTGCTAGAACTTCAGCACGCTTCCAAGGAACATGTACCCAAACTCGCTGAAAGTGCGCAACAACAGGTGGAACAGCATTTGCATCCAAACTGGAGGAACCTCACGCATCGGATACTGACGCGCTTGTCTCCTAACTGACGAATCAAACAATCGCTCAGAAGGAGCATTATTACGAAACGACAACAACGTCGACACCGCTCTCTCGATGTCGAGGAGACTCACAATCGTCCCTTTCGCAAACTCGGAACGCACTCGAAACAATTCTTCAGGTGCTTTACCCACTTCGTCCATCCACTGTTCATGGAGGAACACACACATCATTTCAAAAACATACCGTTGCTTTGGTACTTTCCATTGTCGGAAAACATCCATAATACCCTCAAGATCATACTGGGAAGTATACGTAACCCATCTACGTGCCATGTGATCCAATACTACACACTCATCCGTATCAGGCAACTGACTACGTGATTGTCTATCCTCATTCACAGAAGACATACCCAATTGTCCCAACAAAGGAGTCAGAAAACCAGAAAAAGCAGCGGTCATAAGCTGTCTAGTAGAAGGAGAAGATGGAAGAATAAGGGAAGACGGAACAACAGTAGAAGGATCCAAGGCCGGACCAGAAGGAATATTACAGACAGGCGTAGTAGTAGCAGACAAAGGGGGAGACAAAGTTGGCGGCCCCTGAGGAGGCTGCGCCAAAGGAACAGTAGCCAATGGAAGAGGAGCAGGCTGTGGAGGAATTACGGGTGGCACAACAACCGGAGGTTGCACAATCACAACTGGTGGCGGTGGTGCCGTAGCACTCTGTGCATAAGGAGGTGGTGAACTCAAGAGATGTGACATTAAAGGATCTTTCACAAGATCTTTCTTCTCTTCCTGCTCTTTAGGCGGCAAGACTGGGTAGCATCTATCTACCGCTAACTTCTTTACTCTAAGCATCTGTTCGCATTCCTGCTCTTCCTCATTATCCCTAAACGCAACAGCAGCTTGTACCATTGACATACCTCGCTCACGTTTATTCCTCTTCGCTAATTTAATTTCTTTCTGTTTTGGCTTCTTTGCGCCATATGCGGAAAGAGTCAAACATTGCCGGCCGGGCTTTCTTCTTAAAAAGTTTAACCTCTAAATTATCCAAAATCTCCACGTCAAAACTACCATATTGGGGCCATTTTAAAACACCATCTTTCCTGGTGTATCGGATCCATATTTCATTATATGCGATGGGGCCCACGCCATGTTTCACATAAAGTTCATAGGTTGGAGTTCCAATCGGAGGAACCGCACACGAGTCCTCCAATCGGGAATCCCTATTACAACCAAGACAAAACAAATTTCCAGGTCTGCTAAGACCAGGCATCTTCTCTCTCTAGTCTAGCTTCAACATACAGGGGTCGATGAAGTGGCAGCCTTCCTCCAGAATTTTCACACGAAGCTCCTCACGAACCTCTGGCTTGGACCGGTACCGCTGATACCGCCCCACGTTAAGGTGCCAACTGAAGTACCGGGTTTTTCAGAACCCAGCGGTGCCAGGGAACACACCCAAAGACTTCGAGTTCTTCCTGTTTCAGACTACAGAAACACAGAGTCTTCTCGGTGAAGTCAAAGATCGTATTTATTAGCTGCAGCCAGTAACAGGTGTCCTAGAAGTACAACACGGTGTATGTTCTCAGGAGACTGCTCAAACTTACGAAGTCAGTCTTCTCTTGTATACAAAATATTATGCTTTAGGCAAACATTCCTTATTTTACAGTTGACCATTCACATATTTTCACTACAAAGAAAAAGCAGAGTCATAATGACAAACCCATATTTTAGTTTGTCCAGCCCACAATCAATTACTCGGCAAGGCCCAGTTTTCTCATCAGATATCGACAGACCCCCAATAAAAACGGGCACCTCCTCCTCGTAAAGCAAGTCATAAAGAAAGAAAACAGGGACAGGTGTGTATGAGATTAGGCATAGTCTGTATGCAATGAAAAGGTTTATGACATGTGCGCCTTGATGATAATCTCATTCGGCCACTGGGAAAGGAACTGGCTAAACAGGTTTGGCTTCAGGCAGCGGAGGCAGCTTGCCCAGGTCACAGAGGAGTCAGCAAAGGTGTACGTGTCCTTCAGACCCGTTTCGGCCTTAGTCATTTGGCATGTGTGAGGGCAACCACAAAATGGCTGCCGCTCACAAAATGGAACCCGAGGGTTCAAACTAAATCCATGAATACAGAGTGTTCTCTTAGATCGATTCATGCGAAAACACTCAGACACACTACACTCATCATTTGCGATCTGCTGACACCAGAATTGTCATGATACGACAATGTTTATGACACGGGTCCAGAATTTTCAGTACCACACCCCCCTCAAGTTTTGTTACGCCACTGTCAGAGAGATCTCTGACTGGTTGATGATGTTGCCTTGGTTTTTCCATGAAGTTATTTTGGTAGCTGACTCCTTTTTAACCCAACTGAGGTAACAAAGTGTTGGGTTCTGTGTATTTTTATATTTAAGTTCTTGTTTCTTTAAGTTTCAGTGTTTAACTTTGAATGTAGCACAAGCCATTGTTCCATACTGGAATGGTGGCATGTGGAATGGTCAGAACAGCAGTTGTACTTTGCTGTCGCTCTGGCCTGTCCTTTACTCTCTTCTAACAAATAAAGAGAATTGACTTACCAGACCATGCGTCTGCATCTGTTCACTGGCAACAAGGATGGCATTTGGACCCTGGACCTGCAGAGAACATTTTGCTTTCCTGTGGAGACTTTTACTGCGACCTGTTCATTGTCTCCGTTTCCTGACGACCTCCATGTGTCTAATTGCAGCTGGAGACCTTCGGTTTGGCAACTTAAATTGCACTCTGGTACGATTTTCATTTCTTATTCTTTTGCTCCTGTTTTACGAGTTTTTTGGGATTGACAGTTTGCTGCTCTACCTCGGGCCGCTCTCGAGAAACTCAGCGTGAGCTTCCACGGGCCTCCTTCTTCTTTCTGTGTGACTTACAGCTTTAGACATTTGAGTGTGTCCCGCTTTTCCTGGTAGCACGCTTCAGCCTCATTTCAGCACTGACAGCGCTCACATCGTTTGGCATCGTCTCGTGCTTCTGCGCGCAGTGACCCTCAATAAAGAATTGAAAGCATCTTCCATTCATTGTAGTCCTTCTGGCTGTCGCGCCCTGCTTCTCGCTCATGAGCTTGTGGGTGTGTTTTGTCTTCAAGGCTTTGCTCACCAGCGCACGTTTGTGCACAACTCACTGATGCACACAGTTTCCTTCCATTCTGTTGCATTGTGTGTCTTTTGCAAATATAAACACGTTCTTCAAGTTTTCTGAATTTCACCACCATCAGCTGAGCGCGCTTCACGGTGATGCACTCACTTATTTCACAAGACATTTATTACAAATTGCAACTTTAATTACTTACATGTTAGTGCATTTTGGTGACGTGCACACCTCTCCACATTAATACTATTTAGGGGGTTATTGTGTTGACATTTTCAGGTGAGATAAGTCATACATCATATTTTATTTTATTCACTAACAGTAGTGTCTCACTGTTATAATTGTGTATTGTCGTGTTGCAAATTGTTAAAATGCAACAATCTGTACTTCCACCCTCCCCCTTTCTCTCCACTCCTGGAAATCCTCCTGTAGAATGGGAATTGTGGCAAGAAGGTTTTAAGGCTTATCTAGAAGCCATTGAAGCAGACGTTTTTACACAAAAGAAAACATTTGCCTTACTGCGTCACTCTTTGGGTACTGAAGGGAGGAAAGTTTTAAAACATTTACCTCCTGCTCTAATTATGGGTGAAGGTGATGCCATTGATGAATATGCTTACGCCATAAAGAATTTGGACTCTAGTTTTAAAAAGAAGCGTAACATCATTATGGAGATTCAGAAAATGGGGTGGTGATGGACAGAGCATCTGAATTAAACAGAACACTCTTACCCAGTCAACAGATCAGGGCTTGATCCATCACCGTTTTTTAGCTCACTGCACCATCCCAGCTCAGAACCTGGCTACATGCAAATTAGTCTGTCCGTGGCCCAGTGCATCATGGGAACAGGGCAGACCAAACTACAGAGCCAATTCTTTTACTGGAAAGGAAACAAGCTTCCGGGGAAAAGGTTTCTGGCATTACAGCCGTCTTCGGCCCGGCTTGCTTGAATCTTGATGGTGCAGTGAGCAAGGGACTCATGTCTGAGCATACCCTACCACGCTTATGGTGGACAAAACGATTCAGAAAAGGGGGTGGTGATGGACAGAGTATCTGAATTGAAAAGAACACTCGTACCTTACACGCATATCACTAAATTACTCTAAAAAAAGAATGTCACCTCACTTCTTTTGTAACTCCTGCTGGAGCATATAGGTTTAACATGATGCCTTTCGGTTTGGCGTTAGCTTCTGCTGTATTTCAAAGAGTAATGGAGTCAATGTTTTCCAAGGTCCCAAATGTAAAGTGTTTTCAGGACAACATATTGGTCTGTGGTAATGACATAGAGTCTCAAGGCAAGACTTTGGCTATTGTGTTATCCATTTTAACTGACCGAGGCACAACCTTAAAAGCAGAAACTTGCAAATTTGCAGTTAAAGAAGTAAATTACCTTGGTTACAAGCTATCAGCTAAAGGAGTGGAACCTAAGGAAGATTTGGTTGTTGCTATAAAATGCTTTCTCACTCCACAAAACAAAGATCAACTGTGATAATTATTTGGCATGTTAGTATTGTACGCCAGGTTCATCCCTAACTGTAGTAGCAAAACACATAAATTGGAGATTACTCATGAAGAAAAATCAACATTTTGTTTGGTCTTCTGAGTTAGAGAAAGAATTCCAATCCATAACATTAGAATTGAGTAATGCTATTCCCTTACAACCTTTTGGAACATGTGACAAATCTTCTGCAAATAAGAGAACGGAAGGAGGAGGTAGTGGCTTTTGCCTCAGGCACCTTGAAAGGTGCTGAGTCCACTTATTCTCTTGTGGAACATGAAGCTTTAGCCTTTTGGTGGGGTGTGGATCACTTTACACAATACTTATGGGATTCTGAATTATTTACCATTCGCATGGACCACAAACCCCTGGTTAAGCAAAGGAGATGGTAATGCCACATCACTCATTGCCAAGTGGCATTATAGGTTGATGGAGTTTCATTTTCATTTGGAATACATTCCTGGTTCTAAGGACATCTTTGCGGACTGTTTGTCCATACTTCCTTTAATCAATGAACAGTCAAGTGAACAAGGGATGAAGAATTTTGTGTTGTTGCTTCTCTAATGGACTCTAATTTTACCTGCATCTTGGAAGAAAAGTGGAAGTCTGCTGTTCAGCAGGATATCCGGTTACAAGATATATTTAGTATGTTAGGTAAAGGTTGGTTGCCAGAACACGAGGAAGTAGCTGCATTTAAATCACGTTTTCCCTGAATTGAATCTACAATCTGGTATTCTCAAGAGAATTGATTTGTTGGTAGTGCCTGTGTCTCTACAGAATAAGGTTTTGGTGCTTGAGAAGACTTAGAGAAGTATTCTGGTGGCCTGGTATGGATCGTTCTGTTTTGCATTTTGTAAGAGATTGTATTTCATGTGCCACCAGTGGCAAGACTCAAATACCTTTTCTCAGTCCCATTGAAGCTATTCTCGTTCCTGACAAACCTTGGTTCAAGTTAGCCTTAGATATTACAGGTCCTATGTTTGTGTTGGATGAAAGGAGCAGGTACGGTTTGGTGTTGGTAGACTACGGTTCCAGATGGCCTGACGTAAAATGTGTAAAGTCTGGGATTAATGAGGAAGTTGTAAACTTCAGAAACGACTTCAGCGCATACAGAACGCCTCCACACGACTCATCCTTGACATTCCTCGCCACAGCCACATATCTGCCCACCTGAGAAATCTGCACTGGCTCACCGTCAGCAAGAGGATCACGTTCAGACTTCTCACCCACGCACACAAAGCGCTCCACGACATGGGGCCCGAATACCTCAACAACCGCCTCTCGTTCTACACTCCTACCCGCCAGCTCCACTCTGCCAGCCTCGCCCTCACAACAGTCCCACAGATCCACAGAACCACCACAGGAGGAGGATTGTTCTCCTACCTGGCCGCCAAGACATGGAACTCCCTCCCCACACACCTACGACTGACCCAGGACCATCTCACATTCAGGAAACTCCTCAAGACCTGGCTATTCGAGCAGTTGCGCCCCCCCCCCCTCTCCATTCAGCGCCTTGAGACCCTCGGGGGTGAGTAGAGTGCTCCATAAATGGAATAATTGATTGATTGATTTAAGCTTTCTCCAGTCTTTGTTCTTAAGTCAAACTAGTTACCAATAATGGGGTGCAATTTGTGTCCAAAGAGTTTCAAGAGTTTCTGTCTCATTGGGGTATCAAACACATTACCGCTTCCTTATATCACCCCCGCAGTAATGCTTTGATGGAACGCTGCAACAGGGTCATAAAGGATAGTATTCAGTTTCTGTGGTTAATGGTTAAAACTAGAAGAAAGAGCTGTCTAATTGACTGTGGGCTTTGCAAACTACGCCCAATGCTGTTGCTAAAGTTTCTCCCTTTACATTATTAATGGGCAGATCAGCCTTCTCTAAGTTGCTTCGACCTTGGATGTGTGATCTAAATGTTCCTAGGGTTGATCGCGATTTAGTGAAGGCTGATTGTCTCAAAGCCCAAAGCAAGTATGTTACAAATGAACCAACTAAAGAAAGGAAACAATTTGTTTTCAAAGAAGGTGACTGGGTCTAAGTGAGACTTCCTGGTTTCATTGCTAAGGGTCATTCTAAGTTTTCATGTCCTATGCAAATCACGTCCATAAGGAATAGGTCTGTTAAACTATCTGATGGTAAATGGTGGACTATGGAAAGATTATCTAAACAGAGTTTGCCTGGCAAACTCTGTTTGGATTCCTCCTCTCACAGTGTGCCCAGTTCCATTCATGGTGAACAGTGTTCCAGAATTCCTGCAAGGGAAAATAAACCTCCCATTTGGTTAAAAGATTATGTCAAATCCTAACTTGTTGACATCTTTTAGTGTTATATGCCCTTTTGTTTTTCCTACAAGATGTTTGTGTCATTGTACTTTATTTTTGTGTTTAAGGGGGAAGATGTGTTGGGTTCTGTGTATTTTTATATTTATGTTTATGTATCTTTAACCACTTCGCTGCGGCTGGAATCCCCCCCCCACCCAGTGCCGAGGACTTCCATGTGTGCACGGTTCGAACGGACCCCGGCTGTCCTCCCAACACGCCCACCATGCCGTCAGACGGTCGGGGGCCATCCGACGCACTGAAGAGTTTAAGTTTAAGTGTTTACCTTTGAAGGTAGTATAGTGTAGTTCCTATATCCCTGATAGGATCTGCGCATTGGAATAAAATACACTATAGCTTTGACATAGGACTAAGGTCAGTATGTCTCTATCGAGTACATTAAACTTAAATATTTGTGTGTGCCAGCTGACTCAGAGGTCACTAGAAACTTTCTCCAATGAACAAGAAGGGATCAGTTTCTGACAACCGCATACACATGACAACTTTGTTTCCCTTAGACTCGGAACAATATCTTCAGAGTTGTGGAAACAGTAGATAACCATTTTACTCAGTCAATCGTGCATGCTTCGTTTCTACAGAGTTGCACAGAAATAGAGAGACGGGCGTTTCAATAAAAAGGGTTTATTGAACAGTCTTATTTCTCATGCAAGAGTTTGAACTGCTACAATCGTAAGACAGAATGCGAAGTATAAAATGTACAGAGTTAGCAGTAAGATAAAATAATACTGTAAAAGCATGTGTTGTAGCTATGACATATATTCATTAAAATACATACATAAATAACACAGGCTAAAATACTCAACTGGTGCTTCTAAAATAATCCTACCACAGTGTACCTACCCTAAGTCTAGTACGAGGGAAGAAGTAGGTGATACATTAGTCTGGTTTAGTTATGCCATGAGTTGCCAAAAGTTTCTCTAGGTTCTAATCAGCTTCATACCTTAGAATGAGAGAGGTTGGTATCTCTTTCCCTGAACTTGATCTCTAACACCTCGCAAGGGGAGTCAGAAACACTGGAGCTGGATTCTCAGCGAGGAGGATGACAGCGTCTGGTCAGTGCGTCAGTTGGGGACTTGACTTCCTTCGGGACTTGCTGTGGCGAACCTCGTCGTGAAAGTAGGTAGCCGAACCGCACCGTGCCTTGCCATAGCAAGTGAAGGTATATTTATATACCTTGAAGGTGTTTAGGAATGCCGGTATTGATGTAAAAGTCGGGCATAAGAACATCATGAATGAACCCCTAAGGAATAGATATTTTTGAATAAGAAATGAGTTCTTAGAGAAATTAATAACCAGCCAAGGGGAAGTCTTAAAGGCTTAAGAGTCTGGTTTTCCAAGAACTCGTTGTGACGAAGATGAATGGATGTAAGTAGCCATGCCTGAATTTGGTTAGCATGGACAATGCCTAAATAGGGGCTGGATTTCTATGCCTAAATAAGGGCAATGTGAATTGTACCTATATAAGGGCATGAATCAGGTAATTTATACAAAATTCATACGGAATCTAAATAGATACGCAACAGTAGCACATGCCACCTTTACCATTCTTCCATACTGGAATGGCGACATGTGGAATGGTAAGAACAGTAGTTGTACTTTGCTGTCTCTCTGGCCGGTCATTTACTCTGGACATTTCTTCTTACAAATAAAGAGAATTGTCTTGCCAGACCAAGCGTCTGCATTTTTTTCACAAAGGCTATATTAATTAGGTGGGCATGTGCCTGTAACAAGAGCCGTTTCCTCATCATTTAGCAAGTAATGGGACAAGGAAGACAGACCAAGAAGTAATGAAGATTACTGGTAAGTGATCAAAGCATTCTTGGCGCTTCTGACTGGTGCTGGCTTTCTTCGGGCTGTTCTTGCTGATGTGGATGTGTATTAGGCAGGATTGAGGCTTCCAAACGCGGACTACAAAGAAAAGGACACTTCAAAGAAACAGCGGCAAATATGTAGGACATCCATTTCTCTTGAACTTTCAAGGATCAAAAACAACGCGCAATGGACGCCGCCCGAAAATCAAAAGGAAATGTTTGGAAAAGGCATTAAAGGCATTAAAGCGACTTTACAGCAATCCCGACACCGGATGTAGGAGAAAGGGCTTAGTCATGCGCACAAAGAACGTAGAGTGTGTCTGTCCGAGTAAAATATGCGTTTAGCTCAGACAGATATATGTTTTGTCACTGATTATTGGTATCTGGAATATATTAAGGTTCTGAATGAATTTTATTGAGCGATAATGATCCAAAATGCATCGCTCCTTTAGACAACCAAAATTGTTGCTACTCGGGACAACAGGTGTGCAGCTGAATAGGTGCCCGTCGTTTTCTAGATTAGAAGGGAGACCTCCGCGAGACAACCAGGGCAGGCTTTTATCTCATGCCACAGCTTCAGTATGCAAATATGTCTCCGAATGTGCAGGCTACTGCAAGAGCTGTCACTGCAAAAAGCCTCCAAATTAGACAATTTGCAAATGACAGCACTTTCTTTCGTTCCTGCCCCCTAATAGCTGTTCATTCAGCATTAGGTATAAAATGGAAGATACGGATCCGCCTCATCCTGCCGGAGTACCCATTACCCAGCCTCGTCTGGAGGCCACACACATAGTGCACAGGCTCAGACTTTGCCCTCCTACTGATTGCACCGCCTGCCGGCCTCAGACTGTGTTTATACATTAAAAATAGTTGTTCCCGTGGTATCTGGTAGAATTGTATTAAATGGCGGATTTCGTGTAGTGTTTGTTCACTCTGTCAAATTGAAAACCTACTACATATCCCCTCTGGTTTCCCTCCGGCCTACAGGTGTGTGGAACCCTGAGGCTCCCTTTGTACCATTTGTCGATGTATCATGTTCTAGTTAGGAGACGGCCTGCTCAAACTTTCATCATTCCGAGATGTAATAAATACTGAATTCAACTGCTTCCTAATGATTACTTGCAAATAAATTTACTGTGAATCGCTATTATGAAAGAACTATATAAATGACACCAGGGGCGCAACAAGACCTGAACATGAGAGGTGGGGGCTAACACTCCCTGCCAGGACTGGCCCAAGAACTGGTCACACATGGTGCAACAGTTTTTGGGCATCCCCTCTCCCAGTTCCTCCTTCTCCATGAATTCCCTCACTACCACCCGCCAACAATGCACCTCATCTCTCTATAGCACCTTTCTGACAAACATTTCATTTTTTTATAGCACTACTAATAGTTTAGTCACACTCAGTTCTTTGATCTGCATGGCACACGTTCTTTGTAGCAGGCACATTAACCCTCTGCACTGTGTGGGTCACAGGAGTGCCCAAGTGAGTGCATGGTGAGCGATGCAACAGTGTAAGAGTAGGGAAAGAGCAGTGACTGCAGGGTGAGTGAGGTGACCATGTGAATTTGGGTGCGGATGTAAGTGTAGAGTGGGACAAATGAATGTATGGTTAGTGATGGGCTTGTTTGAGTGAGATTGCAGATTGAGCAGTAAGGGGCACAGGTGAGTGAAGTGTCATATGAGGGCAGGGCGAGTAGTGGTAGTTTACCCGTGCGACTGAAGGGTGGGGTACAGGGTGAACAGCACAAGTGCATTGTGAGTGCAGAGTGATCACTGTGAGTGCAGGGTGAGCGGGTGAATGATGTAAGTGCATGGTGATCAGTGTGAGTGCATTGTGATCGCTGTGAGTGCGGGGTGAGTGTTAAAGTGAAGGGGCGAGAATGAGGAGTGAGTTGTCTGAATGCAGGGTGCATTCCCAGACACTTGAAGTAACTCATTCAGCATTTCGTCCATCATTTGTTGTGGAGAAAATACTCCACACACTGCCAAGCCAAGCCCATAGTAGCTCGAGCTGCAGCAGGCTGGGTAAGACACACGACAGGGGGCTGAAGCCCTTTTAGCCCTATGGACGTTGGGCGCCTGAATGACACACACTATTGATAAGTGAACACTTTCCTCCTGAGGGAACAGCGGACCCTTCTGCAGAGTACAGCGCAGATCTTTATGCCACGGAACTTGTTGCCGATGAGGCCCGCATTGACAGCTGCTTCAGCACTGTCTGCCTCCCCCTTCTGAATGGCAACGGGTGGGGACTACTCTCGGGCAAGGTCACCAAGAAAGATATTGTACAGGCAAGTGACTGAAAAGTATAACTTCCTCAGGACAGTGTGCCCTTGCCTGGCTTGGGAAGCACTGTTATAAAGGTATTGTAGGAAATCAACTCATACCCGCCCGTCTGTTCAGCCTCCGGAGCGGGAGCGGAAAGGGAGTCCGGCAGGTGTTGTCTATTTGTAAATCTCCATGTGAAAGCCATCCTCCCCAGGATCCCTACAGTAGGGAACTACTGAGATGGCCTGTACCAGTGCTTTAAATGGACCGGTACTGTGTGGTACTGAGTACCAGAACATTTTTATTATGAGAGGGAGAGTACCTGCAGTTCTCAAGTGAGACGTAATCATTTTGATTAGAGAGTACCGGCACTTCTCATAAACAAACAGGTAATCTGATACAGAGTACCTGCACTTCTATTTTTCCTTGAAATGGGATAACAAGTCGAGCAAAAAATGTGACTTGATGTAGGTGTTTGTACTTTTTAGGTCGTGGCTGAGCCAGCGCGCATGCGCTGCTCTGGCGATCTGCTGTAGTAGAATAGGGAATAGAAGCCCCGCCCACTCTCCACCTATATTTGCCTTTGGCTTGTGTTTTCGTTCATCCCAAATGCTGGCTTCTGATTTGTAAATAGGCTTGTTAGTCCCTCCTTAGTACCGCCTCCTCTTCATTTGTCACCTCCCTTGGCAACTGGCCCCTTTACTTCAGTTGTTACACGGTATGTGTTATTTAGACTGTGAGCACTATTTTCTTTATCCAGTTTCTCTTAGTGCAGGCACAACTGCTTTGGTGCCTTCTTTACAACCCTGCCCTCCCTCCCATTGTCATGCCTTCATTACCCCCTCTCGCTACCGTTGTCCGTGCATACTCTCCCCTCCTCTCTGCCTCCCTCCCGTTGTCCGTGATGCCTACCATTTGCAATAGGTCTCAAATTTACGAGAGTTTGAGCTATTGGCATTATAAATGACAATGCCTTTTATTTATGTTTTGATTATTGACACATAAATAAAACACATAGTTATTTACAATGACAATAGCTTAAACTCCTGTAAATGCAAGACCTATTGCATTGCAAATGCTTGTTCAATTTGTGCCAGAAATTACCTGCTGCAAATCACAAGTGAAAATTGTGTGCAATTCTAGTTTGTGCACACCTATACCAGGTGAAATTGCACACTAATTATTTGCCTGTAATTTCACATTCTAGGGGGCGCAACTCAGAATTTGTTTCAAAAATCCCACAAGTTAATTGCTGACCACTGTAGTTACAGTAATTATCAGCTGCCCAATTTTCACAAGCAAATTGTGAATGGCTTTAAACAGGTTCTACGTAGATAAAGATTTGGTGTTATTTCCATTTTCATGGCTTCTATCTTATCACACAAAATGAGTACTGTAAAAAGCAAACATTCATGAGTAGAAACAGAAGGAAAAAGAGGGTTTGCAGACTGTTAGCCCAGAAGTACATTCAATTCATCATCAATATGTAGCCCTTTAGACGCCTAATGGGAGATTTACTAAGATGTTGCACCGATTCTGCACCACAAAAGAGTTTAGCGCTGGAAATAACAGAACAGAAAAGTGGGCTGCAAGGAATGTGTTCTTTTGGCAAGATGGCGGACTGAGGACACCACGGAGCAGTAGCAAGTTGGTGGCTCCCCACTTACCTTACCCAGTAAATTGATGAGATGTTCCCTGCCTCCAATGCTTTGACAGATTGGTGATCTGTGACGATTTGTGGATCAGGAGATCTGCGACCCTTACGAGAGCTGTGCCTGGCCCGCGAGGGAGAGACGGAGAAAGTGTTCGGGTCCAAACTCAGGGAACGGCAAAATGTTACTATAGGCCACTGAAAGCATCGCCGGGGGAGCTTCGGCCAAACTGGGAGACAGAGGGTAACGTGGAGAGAAACCGCGCTGGATTTCAGACTCAGATTTGGATTTCCGGCTGAAAACCCCGATTCGCATAGCGGATACCGCGGATGCAGCGGCTGCTTCAATCTCCCTTTCTGACCACACGGCAAACCATACCGTGGTCGGTCAATTGCTCGATCCTCGGCTGGTCCGGTCTGGCTTGTCGGCTTGCCTTGGTCTCCCTTTCTGCACCGGAGTGTAACGCACGGGTGCTGCGGGCACTACAGACATCAATGGCCCCTAAGAACCTACCGAGATCCACCCGGGCCACTAATAAAAATGCTGTAGTGGGAATGGTGGCACAGACCACGATGATTTCGACAACTGCAACAGCAATTTCAACTTCAATAAATACGGCCCCAACAAATATCGCGAAACAAGTCACTGCATTATCCTCTCACTCAGTGGCTTTAGCGAATGTGAATGCACTGGGAGGACCAACTTTAACACCAACGGGTAAGCAGATGCTTCGACCGCCCGTGCTTGTTGTACCTGTGGTCTCTAACATTTCTACCAGCAGGCTTACTAAGTGCATTAAGAATAACAAGAGAGGGGTGGGCACTGAGATTGGCGACAATACTGATGTAGTGGCAGTGACTGAGATAGATATCAAGACTGATACGGATATAGATGTCGGGACTGATACTACCGATCTGGCACTGATATCTGATGTGATAGGCTGCACGGAAACTCTTCAGTTAACGGAGCCTGTATCACCAGTACTACATGTCTCACATGTTCCTGAGATATCTCAAATTTATATTAGTCAACAAGATACAGCCCCTCAGTCGGAGGCAATCGCTGAGGGGGTTTCAAATCAAGAACCTGAGAACTCGTGTTTGAGTTCAATGGGGGACGATGTAAACTCCATTGCAGCAGAGACAACAGAGGTAACAGAGGCAGCGGTGGCATTCGAATCCACTGTTATACCTGCTACCATACCTACTGTTATACCCACTGATTGCCTTTCAGTTACCGGGGAAGATGCTTCTAATGAGGCATATGAGGATGAGGATTTAGTGGATACTGTATCTCCCTCAGACACCACTAAGTATCTGACTGACAGAAGAGATAAGGCTAAATTAAAATCTAAGACTAAGACCAGGAATAAAAGAGGGAATTTACTTGGCTTAATAAATGTACCATCCTTAATTTCTGCACCACCTATCAGGAAATTCCATCCTGCAGAGAAAAGCCCACTCAGGAAATGGATACAAGCAAAGGGGCTGGTGAAAAATATGGCTTTGAGACTGTCCGGTATGAGCCCTTCTGGCAACGACCCCACCAGAGACTCTTTGGCTCCATTGGAGAATACTCCTCCTGCTCTTAGTACTTTATCGCTGCCTGTTTCTAATTCACTATCTTCCACAGTAGCTACTGAGATCGAGACTGAGACTGTTCCAACCGTTTCATCCCCTACCAGCCTAACCATATCTACCTCTACAACTCCATTTTTACCAACTCCTGTGGTACCACAATTCCCAAACGCTGCTCCTGGATCAAGCACATCCAGAGTACAAGAGGCTGTTAGCTTTTCCCTAGACATAATTCTGAAGACTTTGACTAACCATAGGCAGGAAGCACAAGATCACTTCTTACAATTGAAAGAGGATAATAATAAGCTGCAGAATTCCCCGCTAGAGATTACACACAAGAATGGGGATATCACAAGAAATGGAGGATTTACAACGCAGAGTGGCTAATATTGAAGAAGGGACCACCCGTACCGAAGTTACAGTGGGTCAACATGAGGCAAAGTTCACGTCCTTAGAACAAAAAATTGAAGATATGGAAAACCGCCAAAAACGATCAATTCTGAGGCTTTTTGGTATTCCAGAAAGGGTTGAGGGGGCTGATCCCAGGGCCTACGTGGTTAACCTATTTCAGAAAGCATTCCCGGATCTAGATGGCTGGGATTGGGACTCCAAACTCCAGAGAGTCCATAGACTACCACTTGTTCTGCGGAACAAAGGGAGTAAATTCTCTCGCCCTTTTCTTATCTATTTTGGAATTTTTTTACTGAGACAGGCTGATTCATTTAAGGCCAAGCCTAACCTACCTGTTACTATTGAAAATCTTACTTTTTTTGTACGGTCTGATCTCAGTAAATCCATCATGGATAGGCGCCGGAAGCTGCGTAAGCTTATTGATCCGTTTAAGTCTCATGGAGCGCAAGTGTTCCTGCAGGAACCTGCACACCTAAAAGTTATTAAGGGCGGTCGCAAGTATCTCTTCACTGACGAGAAGGAGACTGGGAGTGTATTATACACATTTGCCTAAATCAGAGAGAATGAGAATTGAGCTATTTAAACTTAATACCCCCTTTTTTTTGTTAGCTTTTCTTTTCAATATTTTTTTTTTTTTATTTTGTTTATCTATCTCTCTGTCCACATATTACTGGGTAAGGTAGTGGGTTGAGCCCCTCGCTGCTCCCTAGGGTAGCTGCCATACAGCGGCAGCAGTGCGTTAAGGGGTGTTCCCTCCTGAGGGAGGTGAGGGAGTCAGGGGAGGGGCGCCGGCCTCTCAGGGGGAGGGGGGTGGGAAAGGTTGTTGTTTAAAAAAAGCAACTAGGGTAGGAGTTTTGATGAAAGCACTAGGGATTAGCTTATCCGTTCTGATTTTGCAGTATGGAAAGATATGCATAAATAAAAATTTGGAATGTTACGACTAAAATGTTTGGCATGGAATGTTGTAGGTTTAAATAGTAAGAATAAAAGATGTTTGGTCCGAGAAGAGCTAGCATTCTACGACCCACACTTCGTTTTTTTATCCAAAACCCATATCGCTTATAAAGATAGGAAACTATTGGGACAGCTTGGCTATGAGACTGTTATTTGCTCATCATTAAATGCCTCAATTAGGGGGGTTGCCATTCTTAAAGATAGACGCGTCAGAGCTGAAATTCATAAAACTAATTGTGATAAAATCGGACGATGGGCCATTGTGCAATTACCAATTGAAAAATGTAAATTTGTATTCTGTGTGGTTTATGGCTCTAACTGTGATGACTCATTTGTTTTTAATGAATTGAATATTGAACTTTTGGATTGGGAGGGAGAATTATTGATTATGGGTGATTTCAATTGTGTTGTGGTTTATAAACTGGACACCACTAGACATGGTGCGTTTCAACGCATGCGCAGGACCTGCGCTGCCATTTTAGAATTAGGACGAATTCACAATATCAAAGACATCTGGTGTAGTATCCATCCCAACGATGCTGGCTACACCTATTATTCTGCTCCTCACAAACTTTGCTCTCGCATTGATATGGCCTGGGCATCTGATAATATATTGAATTCTGGTTCTATTGCGCTATGTCCTAGAATTACCTCTGATCATAATCCCATCTCTCTTCAATTTAATATCCCGCGAATTCAATTAACTCCAGGATGTTCTCTTTTCCCAGACACCTGTTTACAAATGCAGTGTTTATTTCTCAACTTAAGGCTCACATTATAGATTTTATTTTAAATAATCTTAATTCTACCTCCGTTATTACTGTGTAGGATGCCTGCAAAGCGAGCATTTGCGGGTTCACTCAGCAATTTCTTTTAGGCAAAACTCGGAGCGCCGCGAAACTAATAAAACTCTAACTAATGATATCCTCTCTGCTGAACATTTATTGCCCAACGCGCTACTCATATCTTCTTCCAATGTGATGGAACTGGGACTCAAACTTGGAAACTTAAAAGCTTCCTTAAAATCACTATTTTGGGAAAAAACGTATTAAATTATATAAATCCCAAATAGCCCAGTATGAAAGTGGAGACAAGGTTGGGAAACTTCTTGCTTATAAAACAGCCGATGAGAGAGCAAACACTCTGATTAAAAACATAAAGGGCCCCAACAATGTTATATTTGATCCACCCCTACAGATATTGGAAGAGTTTGCTCAATTTTATATGAACCTGTATACTCCAGAAAGCTCTCCTACACCAGCCTGTATCCAGGCTTATCTGGACTGTCATATTTCGGAACAATCTGACCTTATGGGATTTGATCAACTCTCTGCACCTATTAGTCTCTTAGAGATACAACAAGCTATTATGTCTCTATCAATCAATCAATCAAAGACATTTATAGAGCGCACTACTTACCCGTAGGGTCTCAAGGCGCTTGGGGGTGGGGGAGTGCCGTTACTGCTCGAACAGCCAGGTCTTGAGCTTCTTCCTGAAGGAGAGGTGGTCTTGGGTCAGGCGCAGGCCGGTCGGGAGGGAGTTCCAGGTCTTGGCGGCCAGGTGGGAGAAGGACCTTCCTCCTGTTGTTGCTCTTTGGATGCGGGGGACGGCGGCGAGGGCGTGGCTGGCTGATCGGAGGTGGCGTTTGGGAGCGTAGAAGTTGATGCGGTTGTTGAGGTAGCTCGGGCCTTGACCGTGTAGGGCTTTGTGTGCGTGGGTGAGGAGACGGAAGGTGATTCTTTTGTTGACGGGGAGCCAATGCAGGTCTCTCAGATGTCCGGAGATGTGGCTGTTTCGTGGGATGTCGAGGATGAGTCTGGCTGAGGCGTTCTGGATCCGCTGGAGTCTCTTCTGGAGCTTGGCGGTGGTTCCGGCGTAGAGGGCGTTGCCATAGTCCAGTCGGCTGGTGATGAGAGCCTGGGTGACAGTCTTCCTGGTCTCGGTGGGGATCCACCGGAAGATCTTCCGTAGCATGCGCAGGATGTTGAAGCACGACGAGGAGACGGCGTTGACTTGTCTGGTCATGGAGAGGGAGGAGTCCAGGATGAAGCCCAGGTTGCGTGCGTGGTCCGTCGGTTTGGGTGCGGTGCCCAGGGCGGGGGGCCACCAGGAGTCGTCCCAGGTGGAGGGCGAGGAGCCTAGGGTGAGGACCTCCGTCTTGTCTGAGTTCAGTTTCAGGCGGCTGGTCGTCATCCACTCGGCTACATCTTTCATCCCTTCGTGAAGGTTGGCTCTGGCGGCGGCGGGGTCGTTGGTCAGGGCCCCGCCACTGATATTGTAAAAGCTATACATGGAATACCTATGCAAGCTATCAGATTCAGCATTGTCTCCGGCTATAAATTAATCTTAAATAATACCCAAATTATTGCGAACTATACACCAACAGCTACAGTACGGGTACTCTGTCACATGGCTACCTATCTTGGAGTTAAACTCTTAGCTAAAATCGCAGAGATAATACCAACTAATTACGATGCCCTAGTCAGAGTGACTACCATGCAATTAAAGAAATGGCATAAACTCCCCTTAAACATTATTGGTCGGATTAATTTAATTGAGATGAAAATACTCCCCAAATTTCTTTATCTATTTCGTTCAATCCCTCTTTCTCTTAGCAACTTTTTTTTCAAAAAACTAGATGGAATTTTTAGTAGCTTCATTTGGGGATACCATAAAGCCCATCGTTCCATGTCACTACTTAAAGGTTCCCTAGATAACGGGGGTCTTAATTTTCCCGAATTTCAAACTTTATTTTTGGGCAACTTTTATTGGTTGTTTATGATGCTTGCTTAACACAGATAATCAATTTTATTTTCAAACTTTTATGTAAAACTCGGATTCTAGTATGTTCTTATTAAGATTTAATGACCCTAACTATTTTTAAAGAGTTACATTTAAGACCACCAGGGATATGGTTAAGATATGGTTTAACATATTGGCTTTTTGTAAAACCTCTTTTTTTCATCCCAGATTGGTATTGTGGGGTAATCCCGGACTTCCAGGGATATTTACTGATAATATGACAAACATTTGGAGGACCCTTGGCATAAAGACATTGGGGGATTTATACGGAATACGTGGTCTTCTGTGTTTTGAGACACTTAAAATTTTATACAAAAGTTACAGAATTAATGAGATTCAAATATATGCAAATCTACCATCTGGGAAAGCAGCTGGGGAAGATACTTTGCCCCTAGAGGTGTATAAAATCTGTATTGACGAGTTACTGCCTCTCTTCCACCAAGTTATTAGCTATATCAGTGAGAATGGGAAAGCTCCAAACTCATGGAACACTGCCAAATTGATTTTCTTTTTGAAAAAAGATAAACAGGCTAATGAATGTGGCTCCTTTCGCCCCATCTCTCTTATAAATACGGATGCAAAGGTATTTGCAAAAGTGTTGGCCACACGATGGGCCCCTTTGATACCCAAGATAGTTAATCCACAGCAACATGGATTTGTAATTGGCAGAGACACCACAGCTCATATTAATATGGCCATTACCACCTTTGATATAGCAGAGATGAATCCCTCCCCACTCGGTATGATTTTCTTGGATGCTGAGAAAGCATTTGACCGAGTGGGGTGGGATTATCTCTGGTCGGTGATGATAACTATGGGCTTTGGTGGTCAGTTTTTAACGTGGATTAGATCTTTATATGATAATCCCACTGCGAGAATCAGCTATGCTGGCTTGCTTTCTGCAGCTTTTCCGATAACTAGGGGCACACGTCAAGGGTGTCCCCTGTCTCCTTTATTATTTGCTCTTTCAATGGAGCCATTTCTTCATGCTTTACAATTGCAATCTTGTATAATACCCTTTCACTCTGGTCCTCACTCACTGAAAACAACGGCATATGCTGACGATATTGCTATCTACTCCACTGATATTGTAAAAGCTATACATGGAATACCTATGCAAGCTATCAGATTCAGCATTGTCTCCGGCTATAAATTAATCTTAAATAATACCCAAATTATTGCGAACTATACACCAACAGCTACAGTACGGGTACTCTGTCACATGGCTACCTATCTTGGAGTTAAACTCTCAGCTAAAATCACAGAGATAATACCAACTAATTACGATGCCCTAGTCAGAGTGACTACCGTGCAATTAAAGAAATGGCATAAACTCCCCTTAAACATTATTGGTCGGATTAATTTAATTAAGATGAAAATACTCCCCAAATTTCTTTATCTATTTCGTTCAATCCCTCTTTCTCTTAGCAACTTTTTTTTCAAAAAACTAGATGGAATTTTTAGTAGCTTCATTTGGGGATACCATAAAGCCCATCGTTCCATGTCACTACTTAAAGGTTCCCTAGATAATGGGGGACTTAATTTTCCCGAATTTCAAACTTTATTTTTGGGCAACTTTCATTGGTTGTTTATGATGCTTGCTTAACACAGATAATCAATTTTATTTTCAAACTTTTATGTTAAACTCGGATTCTAGTATGTTCTTATTAAGATTTAATGGCCCTAACTATTTTAAAAGAGTGACATTTAAGACCGCCAGGGATATGGTTAAGATATGGTTTAACATATTGGCTTTTTGTAAAACCTCTTTTTTTCATCCCAGATTGGTATTGTGGGGTAATCCCGGACTTCCAGGGATATTTACTGATAATATGACAAACATTTGGAGGACCCTTGGCATAAAGACATTGGGGGATTTATACGGAACACATGGTCTTCTGTGTTTTGAGACACTTAAAATTTTATACAAAGCTACAGAATTAATGAGATTCAAATATATGCAAATCTACGATTTTCTCCTTCGTAAGATGAGAATGTTTGAAATATCAGACTCTGACATCTGGGATTGCTTTTATTCATTAAAGAGCAAATCTTTAATTAGCAGCATCTATCAGTGCCTCACCTCTTCTAAAACCAGTGATTGCTCAAAATTAGCAGGAAAATGGAGTGCTAAGCTTGGGTTTAACATCACCCCCACTATGATTACTTCATCTCTTCATAATATTATTTACTTAGTTAAGTCTTCCAGTTTAGGCTACAGCAATTTAAAACCACCTGGATGCTCTACCATACACCCGAAAAGATATCCAAATGGGCCACTGATGCCTCGTTTAGTGATAGGACTAAATGTCCTAAATGTGGATTAGTGGCCGCAGATTTGGGACACATGCTATTTTCCTGCCCATTTTTATCCAACTTTTGGTCATCTCCGGCTGCAATTTTGAAATTAAACTTGATTTGCCACCCTTCTCTCACAGCGGCCGCTGTATTTCTTGACATTCATTTGTTACCCAACCCACAGCAAGCCTTAGTTACTATCATATTATCTTGTGCCAAATTAACAGTTCCACGTGGCTGGATCTCCCTTAAACCCCCGCATATTATGGAATGGTGGTCACTGATAAATGACATTTACTCCATGGAATTGGCCATGGCTAAACTTACAAGTGCTCGTTCTCTAACTAAATGTGATAAAACATGGGGTTGTTTCTTTAACTGAATTAATTTTTGAGCTGTACTCTGTTGAATTTACCAGCAACATTATTTGTTGTTTTTTTGTCTTTTTCACTGTATTGTGGAACTGTTTTATTCGTCTCTTCATGCTCACTTTGTTATCCCTTATTTGCTTGCTTTGTATTATTTAATGTGTATCTTTTTCTCTGTGACGAGTTGCGAAATAAAATATATGCCCAAAAAAAACCCAAGGAAATAACAGAAAAGTAATGCGAAGCAGATCATACTTTGCACCATGATGGCGTACAAATGGCGGTGAAAGGGGGTTCCTATGCAACCACCCAAGGTTTCTCACGCTAAACCCAATGTACTAAAAAAAGTAGATTGGGTTTAGCGTGAGAAAACTGTGCCCTTTTCAAGTAGGCACAAGGAAGGAGAAATGCTTTAATTTCTCCTTCCTTTGCCGACTCTGCATGTGTGCTGCACTGTATATTACACATATAAAGTGAGAAAATGGCTAAAGTGAGTCTGTGTATAGAATTATGTTTTGGAATGGGTCCTTCCAGTACAAAACTTATCCTAGACTCAAGAAGACACCCCTGCACCATGGCACAAAGGTGTCTCAGTGGTGCACGGCAGCTGATTTCAGCTCTGGTACTATGTTATGTCATGTTATGTTAATATAGTCTTTTATAGCGCACTGCTACTCCATAGAGTGTCCAGGCGCTTTTATTGACAAACCTGTAACAGAGAAAAACACAACGCAGTAAAATAAAACGGACCAGTACTAGTGAGAGGATAGGAGATTGCCTTACTTTGTAAATGGGGCGCTCGCCTCCTCTCTCCTTTTCACGTAGCGCAGTGCAGTATTTGCAGCTGCTGCAGTGAGCTATGTGAAAAAATAGTAAATCTAGCTCTGGATGTCTAATTTCAGAATGTACCTGTACTCCAAGTGTCTAAGGCCCACATGCATCAAGCACTTTTTCATTCGCAAACGGTGCGATTCCTTAAAATCGGCCGTTTGCAAATGCAAAAGTGCTTTTTGGGATGCATGAAGCAATTTTAGAATTCGCAACATTGTTGCGAGTTCTAAAATTGCGGGTGCTTTTAAGAAGTCGCAGATGTGCGACTTCTTAAAAGCAATGCATCATTACTTTGACAAGTGGAAATTCGCAATTAGGGTTCCAAATTTACCGAGTGGTTGAACCACTCGGTAAATTTGGAAAAAGTGTTTAAAATGCTTTAAATGTTTTTTTTTCAACATTCATGTTTCACACACACATGTCCTTAGGACATGTGTGTGTGAAACATGATGCGAAAAATACATTTCAGGGGTGCATGGGGGGGTCCTTTGGACCCCCCCCTGCACTCATGAAATTTTCTAAGTGCCACTCGCAATTTGCATTGACTCCTATGGGCCTTTTGGCCCATAGGAATCAATGGGAATTGCGAAAATTAACTTAAGAATTCGGTATTTCTTTGGGATTCGGTAAAAATTGCGATTTTTACCGAATCACAAAGAAATACCGAAAAAAATGATGCATAGCATTTTGCACTTCTTAATTTGCGATTCCTTATTTTTCGCAAATTAAGAAATGCAAAATGACTCCATGATGCATGTGGGCCAAAGTACCTACACCAGTGACTGTGTACTGCCACCTCCTAGCTTTTTTAACAGGTATTCTGCCAATGGCAAAGAACTGTAATCATTTGTTGTTCCCATCATGAAATTGCGTGAAATGTCTAGCTACGAATAGCGTGTGTCATGATGGCTAACAGTTCTGACATGTTCTAAAACCCATTTCTTAACTGGGTGGACCGTGCGGCCCACATGCCACTTTTCGAAGGGCTAAATTAGAATGTGAATGACAACATTTTAAGTACATATAAGGTATTTGTCAATGGTTCTTTCCACGTTATATAAAGGTGAATGGTATTTCATGATATTGTTATTGTTTTTACAGGCTTTGCAATTATAAAAGCCCCCTTTGGTACTACCAAGCCGCGAAGGACTGTAACTGATAGCATTCTTGCTAACCCTGTCTTTTAAAAATGACCCTCTCCTCTATGTCACTCAAGGAATATCATCAATTGCACCCTCCAGGCTACTGTCAGTAATGTTTGCCTAGAATGCTTCTGACATCTTTAGCCTTCTGGTCAGATGTTCTGATAAACCTAATGTTGCTATTAGTTATGTCTGAAGAAGTGGGCCTGGAGACAAGTACATCTTCCCTGTGAGTTTGTAACACGGTAAAGGGCAGCTTTTAAGGTAAATTTATGGTAGCCCCTTTCTCTGAATCTCGCCATTGTGAGACTGAATTCCTTTTCAATAGTCTCCGTGCTGCATTTCCATTGTACTCTTATTAGGCCCCCATATGGGATACTATTGCCCTCTTGTTACCGTTACACTATTACATTTTTTGCATCAGCAGTTTTCATTTTTTCTCCCCCATGCACATTTCACGTAAGTATACTTTGTTATATCTTTTTTTTAAACATGTCATGAAATATACAATATGAGCCCGCATTTAAAAATTAATTATTCAAAATTGCTTGGCCTTTCATTTTCTTTTCTCTGATTTGGTAACAAATAAGGCATACAAGTCTGTTTTCAGCATTTCATGACACCTACATGACTATGTATCTTTTGTTATAATGAGCGGGGCATACGTGTTTCTGTGTACATTGTTTGTACATTCTGTTATAAGGTGGTGGTGAACAGTGCTTTCTAGGCTGTGAGGAAGACTGCCCGGTTGAAACGCATTGGCCATTACATTCTTGAAACACAGTGGAGTGTGAGATCTTATGTGTTGGTAATTGGAACATTCTTTCGTTGCTATATATTGACAAAGACAGTGTTTGTCGAAACACATCAGCTTTCTAATTAAACTTTTCACAGCAGTAATTTCTTGGGAGCGCAAGTCCTTTTTCTTGTAGGGTATGCGATGGACAGGGTTCTTGTTTCATTCATATTGGGTCCTGCTCCTACTTTCTCACACCGACTCTGTGAGGTAGATGCGGTCGGAGGATAACAGGAGATCACCGTATGTATATATCTATATATATATATATATATATATATATATATATATATATATATATATATATATATATATATATATATATATGGGTTCAAAAAGGCTCTGCTTGAAAGGATCACTCGAAAGCAAGTAGGTATAACCCAGTTTTATTGCTTATGCAGGCAGACTCAGGTCCCGTTTGTTTTGTCCTTGCAGTCCCGACGCGTTTCAGTGCTGTCCGCACTTTCTTCAGGGGAAAATGTTAATGCGGCATTTTGGCAGTTTGGGCTTCCATTAAGTAATGAGGCCGTTGATGCTTGGTAGCATGTGATCCCTCCTACTGGATTCTGGGATATGTAGTTGTTCTTCCTGCCAGCAATTGTTTCTCATAGTGAGTCCTGCATCTCCATATAATAAACAAGTTCGTAGTGGTTAGTGAGACCCACCACGTTGTTCAGGCACCTCAGTGTGCCCCGTTCTCTGTCCCTGCCTTGATTGACGCCGCAGCTTGCTTCCGCCATCACTCAGCCGTGAGTGTCACAGCGAGCCGGCCCCTTTCCTCCGGTAACAAGGCGGTGCTCCTTTCCACGACGAAGCTGTCGCGGGTAATTTTGTGTTCAAAAAGGCTCTGCTTGAAAGGATCACTCGAAAGCAAGTAGGTATAACCCAGTTTTATTGCTTATGCAGGCAGACTCAGGTCCCGTTTGTTTTGTCCTTGCAGTCCCGACGCGTTTCAGTGCTGTCCGCACTTTCTTCAGGGGAAAATGTTAATGCGGCATTTTGGCAGTTTGGGCTTCCATTAAGTAATGAGGCCGTTGATGCTTGGTAGCATGTGATCCCTCCTACTGGATTCTGGGATATGTAGTTGTTCTTCCTGCCAGCAATTGTTTCTCATAGTGAGTCCCGCATCTCCATATAATAAACAAGTTCGTAGTGGTTAGTGAGACCCACCACGTTGTTCAGGCACCTCAGTGTGCCCCGTTCTCTGTCCCTGCCTTGATTGACGCCGCAGCTTGCTTCCGCCATCATTCAGCCGTGAGTGTCACAGCGAGCCGGCCCCTTTCCTCCGGTAACAAGGCGGTGCTCCTTTCCACGACGAAGCTGTCGCGGGTAATTTTGTGTTCAAAAAGGCTCTGCTTGAAAGGATCACTCGAAAGCAAGTAGGTATAACCCAGTTTTATTGCTTATGCAGGCAGACTCAGGTCCCATTTGTTTTGTCCTTGCAGTCCCGACGCGTTTCAGTGCTGTCCGCACTTTCTTCAGGGGAAAATGTTAATGCGGCATTTTGGCAGTTTGGGCTTCCATTAAGTAATGAGGCCGTTGATGCTTGGTAGCATGTGATCCCTCCTACTGGATTCTGGGATATGTAGTTGTTCTTCCTGCCAGCAATTGTTTCTCATAGTGAGTCCCGCATCTCCATATAATAAACAAGTTCGTAGTGGTTAGTGAGACCCACCACGTTGTTCAGGCACCTCAGTGTGCCCCGTTCTCTGTCCCTGCCTATATATATTCACTGAAAAAAAAAACATAGGTTTCAGCCACATTATAGTTAGGATTTAGCATTTAAAAAACCTTAGAAATTCACTGAAAAAACCATAGGTTTAACATATGTTATAGTTAGCTGGACATTTCACTCATACAAAACCTTTGAAATTCCCCGTTATAGTTCGTTCAGAAAACTATAACTCACGCGCCCGCAATGCACTGCGGATGACGTCATATATTACATCACTCATGACATGGTCAGTAACATCACTCATGACATCACTGATGACATCTCAAATGACATCACTGATGACATCATCCAGTGAATGTGTGTCTTTCTGAAAAATAAATATTTTTTATATATGTATATCTAAAGGTCGATGGAAGAATAAATGGATAAATAAGTGTCTGAATGGATGTTTTTTTGTAAAAATGATTGCATAACTGACTTATTAAGTGTATCTTAGTGAATACATGTATTAGCGAGTAATGTTTAAATATGTAAATATCTGTATCAGTGTCTCACTTTGTGTACAAGTGGCTGTATTGGTTGATGAGTAGCTACATGAGTGTGTATATGGGTTATTAGTTTGTTTTTCGAGTATCAGTATGAGTGTCTGTATGGTTCGGTGGGGGATATTACTTAGCGTATAGATGCATGAATGAGTGACTCACTATTTGTATGTGTTTTGAAGACAGCATGTGTGCAGGACAGTATGGGTGTATGAGTGTGTGTATGGGTGTGTTAATGAGTGAATGACTGTCTCAATAGTATCTTTATGAGTAACTATGTATGTTTTAATCTAGTATATGTGAGTATTGATGTATATAAGTGATTATATGTGAGAGTGAGAGATTGGACGAGTTCCTGTATAAATAAGTATGTGTTTCTATAAGTGATTGTTTAAGAGAATAAATATGTGTACGTTTCTGTAAAAGTAAGTGTAGTGGTGTGTGTATAGCTGTATATGCAAATAAATGGATGTTTGATAGTTTATTTGCATGTGTGAGTATGTGTGTGAGGAACTCTATGGATGAGTGTCGGTGTGTAACAGGATGTATACGTGTATGAGTACATATGATGAGTGAATACATGTATGAGTGACTATAAAGAACTGTTGGTGAATGAGTGATTGTGTATGTAGATTTTGGAATTACTGAATAGGTTGTTCTAACTGGCATTGGTATCTCCATTTTTTTTAAAAATGTTAGTTTCTATTTTTGAATGTGTGTATCAAGGGTTATATTACGCTGAGAGGAGGTCTGCCACTCTTTCACAAGGATGATGTCATCAGCAATGTCATCAGTGATGTCATTTGAGATGTCATCAGTGATGTCATGAGTGATGTCACTGACCATGTCATGAGTGATGTAATATGTGGCGTCATCAGCAGTGCATTGCGGGCGCGCGAGTTATAGTTAGCTGAACTAACTATAACGGGGAATTTCAAAGGTTTTGTATGAGTGAAATGTCCAGCTAACTATAACATGTGTGAAACCTATGGTTTTTTCAGTGAATTTCTAAGGTTTTCTAAATGCTAATCCCTAACTATAACGTGGCTGAAACTTATGGTTTTTTCAGTGAATTTCAAAGGTTTTTTAAATGCTCATTCCTAACTATAACGGGTGTGAAACCTATGTTTTTTTTCAGTGAATTTCAAAGGTTTTGTAAATGATAATTTTTAAAGGTATTCATTAATATATTTCTGTCTTTCTATACTAATTTCCTACATTTTTATTATAATTAATCATAGTTATTTTATTTTTAAGTTATATGTCATATTCTTAATGTAAAACTGTTTATTTAAGATGTCTGAAAAGTTGGATACATTGTAATGATAGTCAATTAGTTTTTAAGCAACGTTGGCCTAATGAGTTACCAAATTCTTACCTAATATTTTTAAAGCCAAAATTTTAAGATCAAAATTTGGCCTTTCTGGATTATTGCTGTTTAGGTAGATTAGTCTGGTGTTGTGGAGTATTTTGTAAGTGAGGGTGAGGAGCTTGAAGGTGATCGTCTTGTTGATATTGAGGCAGTGTAGGTGTATCAGGTGGTGGGTGATGTGTCTGCAGAAGGGGACATTGATGATCACTCAGGTTTTGGATTTGTTGTAGTTGTTGCAGATGTTTGGCTGGTATTTCTGTGTAGAGTGTTCTGTCATAATGTAGTCTGCTGCTGATGAGGGCCTGTGTCACTGCTCTTCTTCTTTTGGTTAGGATCCACTTGTAAATGTTGCGGAGTATGTGGAGTGTGTTATAGCAGTACGAGGAGATGGTGTCGACTTGCTTAAACATGGAGAGGGAGGAGTTGAGGATGAACCCTAGGTTGTGGACATGGTTGGCAGGTGTTGGTACTGTCCACAGCGTAGTTAGCTAGCAGGAATTGTCCAAGACTGAGGGGGTGGGTCTGAGGATGAGTACCTTTATTTTGTTCGAGTTCATGTTTGGAGAGCTGCTTTTTATGTAGTCAGTGACGTCCTTCATTGTGTCGTGGAGGTTGCTTTTGGTGGTATGTCGCTTTTTGGTGAGGACGAGGATGAGCTGGGTGTTGTTGGCGTAGGAGATGTTAAATTGTGATGGTGGACTACTTGTGTGAGGGTGGCCATTTAGATGTTGAATAGCGCCAGGTTGAGAGATGAAGACTGGCGGACGGAGCAATTGATTTAGGTGGTTTTGGATCAGAAGGCTGGGAGGCAGATGCTCAGGATTACTATTGGACAGTTTGCAAAGTAAGAATTTGACGCATACTATTTGGCCGTGCGGAAAAGTATGTGAAAGCAATAACAAGTTTTTGTTGTATATTTTGTCAGCATATTTTTGTAACATTATTTACAGTGTATGGAAATTAATCATAATGCTTTGTTATTTTATGGTTGTTTGAGATGTGTCATATTTACGTAGGAAATTGCACTTAGAAAAAAAACATTTAAGATGTGTTTTATTTCTTTTTCTTAGATTGTTATTGAGAATGTTGAATGTTTTTTTTTAAGATAATCTTCTTGATTGTCTTTTTTTTTGCCCGCTGTTATGTGATGAGTAGTGTTGAAGTCACTGTTTCTAGTGAAATTCAATATCTTTTGAGAACAGCAAAAAAGGCAAATGTAATAGTTTACACATTATTTTGTATTGTAAAAGATATATTGTAACTGTATTTTTTTGTGTCTTCCACAGATGGTAATTTTATAATATTTTTTTTTTTAATATTTATTATGCTTAAGGTAAGTACAAAGAACTGTTGAAAGTGGTTGATGGAATGTGCTTCAACCGAGCTGAAGTAACAAAACAAGGATTGGAGAACATTAGTGTGGAAAGATGGTTTGTATTTTTTAAAGACATTTCAAAGAATTATATAGTGAGTGTACCTGTCAGAACCCATAATTAATCAGTGGATACCATAATGGCTCAGCTAAAGCCTTGCTGGCGCAGGAAAGATGAAGAATCCACAACAAAATAGACTTGGAGTGCTTTAGTGCAATAGAGGAATTCAAATATGGCCGTGTCGAGGAAAGACGCGGTGGCGGTCTAGTCATTTACCACACACCTGTGTGGAATCCTTGGTGAGGCGCGCGCTCCCTAACGACTGTGCACTTCACCTACGACGTTCCGGAGTTCAGACCCGTTTTGAATTGCTTCAGATATATTCCTAAAGAGAAAAGTATATATGAAGCAGCCCCGCTGCCTGACCTAGTCCAGGATACATTGCACAGCCCCGCTGCCTGACACAGTTCAGGATACATGATACAGCCCCACTGCCTGACACGGTCCAGGATGCATGACACAACCCCGCTGCGTGACAAGTTCCAAGATACATGACAAAGCCCCGCTGCCTAACACTGTCCAGAATACATGACACAGCCACGCTGCTGACATGGTCCAGGATACATTGCACAGCCCGCTGCCTGACACAGTCCAGATAAATGACAAAGCTCGCTGCCTGACACGGTCCAGGATACATGACACAGCCCTGCTACCTGACATGGTCCAGGATACAAGACACTGCTCGCTGCCTGACACTTTCTAGGGTACATGACACAGCCTCACTGCCTCACAAAGTCCAGGATACATGACACAACCCCACTGCCTGACAAGTTCCAAGATACATGACAAAGCCCTGCTGCCTGACACTGTCCAGAATACATGACACAGCCCAGCTGCTGACATGGTCCAGGATACATTGCACAGCCCGCTGCCTGACACGGTCCAGAACACATGAAACAGCTCGCTGCCTGACACACTCCAGGATACATGAGACACCCCGCTGCCTGACATGGTCCAGGATACATTGCACAGTCCCGCTACCCGACACAGTCCACAATACAAGACACAGCTCGCTGACTGACATGTTCCAGGATACATGACAGAGCCCGGCTGCCAGACACGTTCCAGGATACATGACACAGCCCCGTTGCCTAACGTGGTCCAGGATACATTGCACAGCCCCGCTGCCTGACACAGTCCAGATTACATGATACATGACACAGCCCCGCTGCCTGACACGGTCCACGATACATTGCACAGACCCCCTGCCTGACATGGTCCAGGATACATGACACAACCCCGCTACCTGACACGTTCCAGGATACATGACAAAGCCCCGCTGCCTGACACAGTCCACAATACAAGACACAGCTCGCTGACTGACATGTTCCAGGATACATGACAGAGCCCGGCTGCCAGACACGTTCCAGGATACATGACACAGCCCCGTTGCCTAACGTGGTCCAGGATACATTGCACAGCCCCGCTGCCTGACACAGTCCAGAATACATGATACATGACACAGCCCCGCTGCCTGACACGGTCCAGGATACATGTCACAGCCCCACTGCCTGACACGGTCCAGGATACATGACACAACCCCGCTACCTGACACGTTCCAGGATACATGACAAAGCCCCGCTGCCTGACACTGTCCAAAATACATGACACAGCCCCGCTGCCTGACATGGTCCAGGATACATGGCACAGTGCCGCTACCTGACAGGGTCCAGAATACAAGACACAGCTTGCAGCCTGACCCGGTCCAGTATACATAACAAAGCCCTACTGCCTGACACGTTCCAGGATACATGACACAACCCCACTGCCTGACATGGTCCAGGATACATTGCACAGCCCCGCTGACTGACACGGTCCAGGATACATAACACAGCCCCTCTGCCTGACACGGTCCAGGATACATGACACAACCACGCTGCCTGACACATTCCAGGATACATGACAAAGCCCCGCTGCCTGACACTGTCCAAAATACATGACACAGCCCCGCTGCCTGACATGGTCCAGGATACATTGCAGAGCCCCGCTGCCTGACACGGTCCAGAATACATAACACAGCCCCGCTGCCTGACATGGTCCAGAATACATTGCACATCCCTTCTGCCTGACACGCTCCAGAATACATGACACAGCTCGCTGCCGGACACTGTCCAGGATACATGACACAGGCCCGCTGCCTGACACGCTCCAGGATACATGACACAGCCCCGCTGCCTGACATGATCCAGGATACATGACACAGCCCGCTGCCTGACACTGTCAGGATACATGACACAGCCCCGCTGCCTGACACGGTCTAGGATATATGACACAGCCCTGCTGCCTGACACGGTCCAGGATACATGACTCAGCCCCGCTGCCTGACACCGTCCAGGATACATGACACAGTTCACTGCCTGACACCGTCCTGGATACATTGCACATCCCCACTGCCTGACACAGTCCAGAATACATGACACAGCACCACTGCCAGACACGGTCGAGGATACATGACACAGCCCCGCTGCTTGACACGGTCCATGATACTTGACACAGCACCGCTGCCTGACACTGTCCAGAATACACGACACAGCCCCGCTGCCTGACACGGTCCAGAAAACATGAAACAGCCCCGCTGCCTGACACGGTCCAGGATACATTGCACAGCTTCGCTGTCTGACACGGTCCAGAATACATGACACAGCCCAGCTGCTGACATGGTCCAGGATACATTGCACAGCCCGCTGCCTGACACAGTCCAGATAAATGACAAAGCTCGCTGCCTGACACGGTCCAGGATATATGACACAGCCCTGCTGCCTGACATGGTCTAGGATACAAGACACTGCTCGCTGCCTGACACTTTCTAGGGTACATGACACAGCCTCACTACCTCACAAGGTCCAGGATACATGACACAACCCTTCTGCCTGACAAGTTCCAAGATACATGACAAAGCCCCGCTGCCTGACACTGTCCAGAATACATGACACAGCCCAGCTGCTGACATGGTCCAGGATACATTGCACAGCCCGCTGCCTGACACGGTCCAGAACACATGACACAGCTCGCTGCCTGACACACTCCAGGATACATGAGACACCCCGCTGCCTGACATGGTCCAGTTTACATTGCACAGTCCCGCTACCCGACACAGTCCACAATACAAGAAAAAGCTTGCTGACTGACATGTTCCAGGATACATGACAGAGCCCGGCTGCCAGACACGTTCCAGGATACATGACACAGCCCCGTTGCCTGACGTGGTCCAGGATACATTGCACAGCCCTGCTGCCTGACACAGTCCAGAATACATGACACAGCCCCGCTGCCTGACACGGTCCAGGATACATTGCACAGACCCCCTGCCTGACACGGTCCAGGATACATGTCACAGCCCCACTGCCTGACACGGTCCGGGATACATGACACAACCCCGCTACCTGACACGTTCCAGGATACTTGACAAAGCCCCGATGCCTGACACTGTCCAAAATACATGACACAGCCCCGCTGCCTGACATGGTCCAGGATACATTGCACAGTGCCACTACCTGACAGGGTCCAGAATACAAGACACAGCTCGCAGCCTGACACGGTCCAGTATACATAACAAAGCCCTACTGCCTGACACGTTCCAGGATACATGGCACAGCCCCACTGCCTGACATGGTCCAGGATACATTGCACAGCACCCAGCCTGACACGATCCAGAATACATGACACAGCTCCACTGCCTGACATGGTCCAGGATACATTGCACAGCCCCGCTGCCTGACACGGTCCAGGATACATAACACAGCCCCTCTGCCTGACACGTCCCAGGATACATGACACAACCACGCTGCCTGACACGTTCCAGGATACATGACAAAGCCCCGCTGCCTGACACTGTCCAAAATACATGACACAGCCCCGCTGCCTGACATGGTCCAGGATACATTGCACAGCCCCGCTGCCTGACACGGTTCAGAATACATAACACAGCCCCGCTGCCTGACATGGTCCAGAATACATTGCACATCCCTGCTGCCTGACACGGTCCAGAATGCATGACACAGCTTGCTGCCGGACACTGTCCAGGATACATGACACAGTCCTGCTGCCTGACACGCTCCAGGATACATGACACAGCCCCGCTGCCTGACATGGTCCAGGATACATGACACAGCCCGCTGCCTGACACTGTCAGGATACATGACACAGTCCAGCTGCCTGACACGGTCTAGGATATATGACACAGCCCTGCTGCCTGACACGGTCCAGGATACATGACTCAGCCCCGCTGCCTGACACCGTCCAGGATACATGACACAGCTCACTGCCTGACACCGTCCTGGATACATTGCACAGCCCCACTGCCTGACACAGTCCAGAATACATGACACAGCACCACTACCAGACACGGTCGAGGATACATGGCACAGCACCGCTGCCTGACACTGTCCAGAATACACGACACAGCCCCGCTGCCTGACACGGTCCAGAAAACATGAAACAGCCCCGCTGCCTGACACAGTCCAGGATACATTGCACAGCTTCGCTGTCTGACACGGTCCAGAATACATGACACAGCCCTGCTGCCTGACACAGTCCTGGATACGTTGCACAGCCCTGCTGCCTGACACGGTCCAGAACACATGACAAAGCCCCGCTGCCTGACACTGTCCAAAATACATGACACTACCCCGCTGCCTGACATGGTCCAGGATACGTTGCACAGCCCCGCTACCTGACACGGTCAGGAATACATATCAAAACCCCGCTGCCTGACACAGTTCAGAATACATTGCGCAGCCCCGCTGCCTAACACGGTCCTGAATACATGACACAGCACCGCTACCTGACACGGTACAAGATACATGACACAGTCCCCCTGCCTGACCCGGTCCAGGATACATGACACAGCCCCGCTGCCTGACACGGTCCAGGATACATGACAAAGCCCGCTGCCTGACACCGTCCAGGATACATGACACAGCCTCGCTGCCTGACACGATCCAGGATAAATGGCTCAACCACACTTCCTGACAAGGTCCTGAATACATGACACATCCCCGCTGCCTGACACGGTACAGAATACATGACAAAGCTCACTGCCTGACACGGTCCAGGATACATGACACAGCCCCGCTGCCTGACATGGTCCAGGATACATTGCACAGTCCAGCTACCTGACACTGTCCAGAATACATGACACAGCCTCACTCCCTGACACGGTCCAGGATACATGACACAACCCCTCTGCCTGACTCGTTCCAAGATACATGACAAAGCCCCGCTGCCTGACACTGTCCAGAATACACAAGACAGCCCAGCTGCTGACATTACATTGCAGGATACATTGCACAGCCCGCTGCCTGATAGGGTCCAGAATACATGAATTAGCTCGCTGCTTGACACCCTCCATGATACATGACACAGCCCCCTTCCTGACATGGTCCATGATACATTGCACAGTCCCGCTACATGACACGGTCCAGGATGCAAGACACGGCTCGCTGCCTGACATGGACCAGGATACATGACATAGCCCCACTGCCTGACATGGTCCAGGATACATTGCACAGTGCCGCTCCCTGACACAGTCCAGCATACAAGACACAGCCCTGCTGCCTGACACAGTCCAGGATATATGAAGCAGCCCCGCTGCCTGACATGGTCCAGAATACATTGCACAGCCCCGCTGCCTGACACAGTTCAGTATACATGACACAGCCCCACTGCCTGACTCGGTCCAGGATACATGACACAACCCCGCTGGTTGACAAGTTCCAAGATACATGAAAAAGCCCCGCTGCCTGACACTGTCCAGAATACGTGACACAGCCCCGCTGCTGACATGGTCCAGGATACATTGCACAGCCCGCTGCCTGACACGTTCCAGAATACATGAAAAGCTCGCTGCCTGAAACGGTCCAGGATACATGACACAGCCCTGATGCCTGACATGGTCCAGGATACATTGCACAGTCCCGCTACCTGACACGGTCCAGAATACAAGACACAGCTTGCTGCCTGACAAGTTCCAGGGTACATGACACAGCCTCACTGCCTGACACGGTCCGGGATACATGACAGAACCCCGCTGCCTGACAAGTTACAAGATACATGACAAAGCCCCGCTGCCTGACACTGTCCAGAATACATGACAAAGCCCAGCTGCTGACATGGTCCAGGATACATTGCACAGTCCGCTGCCTTACACGGTCCATAATACATGACAGAGCTCGCTGCCTGACACGCTCCAGGATACATGATACAGCCCCCCTGCCTGACATGGTCCAGGATACATCGCACAGTCTCGCTACCTGACACGGTCCAGAATACAAGACACAGCTCGCTGCCTGACACGTTCCAGGATGCATGACAGGGCCCAGCTGCCTGACACGGTCCAGGATACATGACACAGCCCCGCTGCCTGATATGGTCCAGGATACATTGCACAGTGCTGCTATCTGACAGGGTCCAGAATACAAGACACAGCTCGCTGCCTGACACAGTCCAGTATGCATGACAAAGCCCCACTGCCTGACACGTTCCAGGATACATGACACCGCCCCACTGCCTGACAAGGTCCAGGATACATTGCACAGCCCCCTGCCTGACACGGTCCAGAAAACATGACACAGCCCCGCTGCCTGACACGGTCCAGGATACATTGCACAGCCCTGCTGCCTGACACGGTCCAGGATACATGACACATCCCCACTGCCTGACACGTTCATGGATACATGACACAACCCCGCTGCCTGACACGTTCCAGGATACATAACACAGCCCCGCTGCCTGACATGGTCCAGAATACATTGCACATCCATGCTGCCTGACACGGTCCAGAATACATGACACAGCTCGCTGCCTGACACGGTCCAGGATACATGACACAGTCCCGCTGCCTGACACGCTCCAGGATACATGACACAGCCCCGCTGCCTGACATGGTCCAGGATACATGACACAGCCCGCTGCCTAACACGGTCCAGAAAACATGAAACAGCCCCGCTGCCTGACACGGTCCAGGATACATTGCACAGCTTCGCTGTCTGACACGGTCCAGAATACATGACACAGCCCTGCTGCCTGACACAGTCCTGGATACGTTGCACAGCCCTGCTGCCTGACACGGTCCAGAATACATGACAAAGCCCCGCTGCCTGACACTGTCCACAATACATGACACTACCCCGCTGCCTGACATGGTCCAGGATACATTGCACAGCCCCGCTACCTGACACGGTCAGGAATACATATCAAAACCCCGCTGTCTGACACAGTTCAGAATACATTGCGCATCCCCGCTGCCTGACACGGTCCTGAATGCATGACAAAGCACCGCTGCCTGACACGGTACAGGATACATGACACAATCCCCCTGCCTTACCCGGTCCAGGATACAAGACACAGCCCCGCTGCCTGACACGGTCCAGGATACATGACAAAGCCCGCTGCCTGACACCGTCCTGGATACATGACACAGCCTCGCTGCCTGACACGTTCCAGGATAAATGACTCAACCACGCTTCCTGACAAGGTCCTGAATACATGACACATCCCCGCTGCCTGACACAGTACAGAATACATGACAAAGCTCACTGCCTGACACGGTCCAGGATACATGACACAGCCCCGCTGCCTGACATGGTCCAGGATACATTGCACAGTCCAGCTACCTGACACTGTCCAGAATACATGACACAGCCTCATTCCCTGACATGGTCCAGGATACATGACAGAACCCCTCTGCCTGACTCGTTCCAAGATACATGACAAAGCCCCGCTGCCTGACACTGTCCAGAATACACAAGACAGCCCAGCTGCTGACATTACATTGCATTGCAGGATACATTGCACAGCCCGCTGCCTGATAGGGTCCAGAATACATGAATCAGCTCGCTGCTTGACACCCTCCAGGATACATGACACAGCCCCCTTCCTGACATGGTCCATGATACATTGCACAGTCCCGCTACATGACACAGTCCAGAATGCAAGACACAGCTCGCTCCCTGACACGGACCAGGATACATGACATAGCCCCGCTGCCTGACATGGTCCAGGATACATTGCACAGTGCCGCTCCCTGACACAGTCCAGCATACAAGACACAGCCCTGCTGCCTAACACAGTCCAGGATATATGAAGCAGCCCCGCTGCCTGACATGGTCCAGAATACATTGCACAGCCCCGCTGCCTGACACAGTTCAGTATACATGACACAGCCCCACTGCCTGACTCGGTCCAGGATACATGACACAACCCCGGTGGTTGACAAGTTCCAAGATACATGAAAAAGCCCCGCTGCCTGACACTGTCCAGAATACGTGACACAGCCCCGCTGCTGACATGGTCCAGGATACATTGCACAGCCCGCTGCCTGACACGTTCCAGAATACATGAAAAGCTCGCTGCCTGAAACGGTCCAGGATACATGACACAGCCCTGATGCCTGACATGGTCCAGGATACATTGCACAGTCCAGCTACCTGACACGGTCCAGAATACAAGACACAGCTTGCTGCCTGACACGTTCCAGGGTACATGACACAGCCTCACTGCCTCACACGGTCCGGGATACATGACAGAACCCCACTGCCTGACAAGTTACAAGATACATGACAAAGCCCCGCTGCCTGACACTGTCCAGAATACATGACAAAGCCCAGCTGCTGACATGGTCCAGGATACATTGCACAGCCCGCTGCCTTACACGGTCCATAATACATGAGACAGCTCGCTGCCTGACACGCTCCAGGATACATGATACAGCCCCACTGCCTGACATGGTCCAGGATACATTGCACAGTCCCGCTACCTGACACGGTCCAGAATACAAGACACAGCTCGCTGCCTGACACGTTCCAGGATACATGACAGGGACCAGCTGCATGACACGGTCCAGGATACATGACACAGCCACGCTGCCTGACACTGTCCAAAATACATGACACAGCCCCGCTGCCTGACATGGTCCAGGATACATTGCACAGTGCTGCTATCTGACAGGGTCCAGAATACAAGACACAGCTCCCTGCCTGACACAGTCCAGTATGCATGACAAAGCCCCGCTGCCTGACACGTTCCAGGATACATGACACGGCCCCACTGCCTGACAAGGTCCAGGATACATTGCACAGCCCCCTGCCTGACACAGTCCAGAAAACATGACACAGCCCCCCTGCCTGACACGGTCCAGGATACATTGCACAGCCCCGCTGCCTGACACGGTCCAGGGTACATGACACAGCCCCACTGCCAGATACGGTCCAGGATACATTGCACAGCTCCACTGCCTGACACGGTCCAGAATACATGACACAGCCCCGCTGTCTGACACGGTCGAGGATACATGCCACAGCCCCGCTGCTTGACACGGTCCAGGATACACGACACAGCCCCGCTGCCTGACACGGTCCAGAATACATGAAACAGCCCGCTGCCTGACACGGTCTATGATACATTGCACAGCCCCGCTGCCTGACAGGTTCCAGAATACATGACACAGCCCCGCTGCCTGACACAGTCCTGGATACGTTGCACAGCCCCGCTACCTGACAGGGTCCAGAATACATGACACAGCCCCGCTTCCTGACATGGTCAGGGATATATGACACAGCCCCGCAGCCTCACACGGTCCAGAATACATGACACAGCCCCGCTGCCTGACATAGTCCAGGATACTTTGCACAGCCCCGCTGCCTGACACGTTTCAGAATACATGACACAGCCCCACTGCCTGACACGGTCCAGGATGCATTACACAGCCCTGCTGCCTGACACGTGTCAAGGATACATGACACACCTCCGCTGTCTGACACGGTCCAGGAAACATTGCACAGCCCTGCTGCCTGACTCGTTCCAAGATACATGACAAAGCCCCGCTGCCTGACACTGTCCAGAATACACAAGACAGCCCAGCTGCTGACATTACATTGCATTGCAGGATACATTGCACAGCCCGCTGGCTGATAGGGTCCAGAATAACCATGGGCAAATTTTGCGAATCTGGCGTTCGCGAATTTTGCGAATTTGCGAACTCGCAATCCGCAAAATCCGCGAATTCTCGCAAATTTGCGGATTTTTTTTTGTGTTCGCAAGGATTTCTGCCAGTTCGCAAGGATTTCTGACAGTTCGCGAGGGTTTTGTAACAGTTCGCAATCGCGAACTTACATGTCGGCTCGCAACGGTCACGATTATGTTGTTTCTATGTCTGGTTCATCATCATAGGTTCCCAGCACCCTCTGTTTCACCCCTGCCACCCTCTGTTTTACACATGCCACCCTCTGGTACATCAATGCCTTATGCCACCCTCTGGTTCATCATCACTGTAGATTATGGGGGGAAAAAGCAAGCACACCTGCCTGCTTCAACTGACATGAATTAATTTGGGGTTGATTTATTAATGTGTCACTGTTTTAAAATTCCAGTCTGGCACCTGCATCCTTATCTGTAATTTGCTTTCTGTTGCAGTGCAATTTTTTTTTCCAGGACCTTTGTGGCCTACTTGTAGCTATTCTAAGAGCCTGCTTTGAGGGTCAGAGCAGGGTCATACAATTGTTGCAACTAGCAACTGAACAATTGTTGCAACTAGCAACTGAACTTTGGAGGGGCCCTTGTCAGGAAGCACTACAGGGAATGGTTACTAATGATGAGTTTGAACTTTTGAACCTGCTTTCACTTTTGCAAAACTCGTTTTTCTGCAGAGCAGCATTACAGCAACTTTAATGCCCCACCAAGCTTATATGAGAAAGTTGATTTCTAATCCAAAAGTTATCCAAAGAAAATCAAAAGGCCTCAAATCTAAAAAAGTGCAGGCAAATGTCAACCTGAGGAGTTATTCTGATAAAATTAATCATTTTCAGAAGGTCTATGCTGCTTGCTAGTAGATTTCTTGTGCGGAATTGCAATTTTTGTAATTTCGCGAGTGCGAGATTGTTGCTGCCCGCCGCACCTACATGTTCGCAATTGCGAACTTACACCGCAAAAAAAAAATCAGCTGCATGCGAATTTGCGGATTTTGCGGGAAATTCGCGAATCTCGCGGATTGCGAATTTACCGAAAATCCGCAAAATCGGCTAGCGTAACGGATTTTCCGCCCATGCTTAGTCCAGAATACATGAATCAGATCGCTGCTTGACATCCTCCAGGATACATGACACAGCCCCCTGCCTGACATGGTCCATGATACATTGCACAGTCCCGCTACATGTTACGGTCCAGAATACAAGACACAGCTCGCTGCCTAACACAGACCAGGATACATGACATAGCCCCGCTGCCTGACATGGTCCAGGATACATTGCACAGTGCCGCTCCCTGACACAGTCCAGCATACAAGACACAGCCCTGCTGCCTGACACAGTCCAGGATATATGAAGCAACCCCGCTGCCTGACATGGTCCAGAATACATTGCACAGCCCCGCTGCCTGACACAATTCAGTATACATGACACAGCCCCACTGCCTGACTCGGTCCAGGATACATGACACAACCCGCTGGTTGACAAGTTCCAAGATACATGAAAAAGCCCCGCTGCCTGACACGGTCCGGGATAAAGGACAGAACCCCGCTGCGTGACAAGTTACAAGATACATGACAAAGCCCCGCTGCCTGACACTGTCCAGAATACATGACAAAGCCCAGCTGCTGACATGGTCCAGGATACATTGCACAGCCCGCTGCCTTACACGGTCCATAATACATGACACAGCTCGCTGCCTGACACGCTCCAGGATACATGATACAGCCCCGCTGCCTGACATGGTCCAGGATACATTGCACAGTCCTGCTACCTGACACGGTCCAGAATACAAGACACAGCTCGCTGCCTGACACGTTCCAGGATACATGACAAGGCCCGGCTGCCTAACACGGTCCAGGATACATGACACAGCCACGCTGCCTTACACTGTCCAAAATACATGACACAGCCCCGCTGCCTGACATGGTCCAGGATACATTGCACAGTGCCGCTATCTGACATGGTCCAGAATACAAGACACAGCTCGCTGCCTGACAAAGTCCAGTATGCATGACAAAGCCCGGCTGCCTGACACGTTCCAGGATACATGAGACCGCCCCACTGCCTGAGAAGGTCCAGGATACATTGCACAGCCCCCTAACTGACACGGTCAGAAAACATGACACAGCCCCGCTGCCTGACACTGTCCAGGATACATGACACAGCCCCACTGCCTGACACGGTCATGGATACATGACACAACCCCGCTGCCTGACACGTTCCAGGATACATGACACAGCCCCGCTGCCTGACATGGTCCAGGATACATTGCATAGCCCCGCTGCCTGACACGGTCCAGAATACATAACACAGCCCCGCTGCCTGACATGGTCCAGAATACATTGCACATCCCTGCTGCCTGACACGGTCCAGAATACATGACACAGCTCGCTGCCTGACACGGTCCAGTATACATGATACAGTCCCGCTGCCTGACACACTCCAGGATACATGACACAGCCCCGCTGCCTGACATGGTCCAGGATACATGACACAGCCCGCTGCTTGACACCGTCAGGATACATGACACAGCCCCGCTGCCTGACACGGTCTAAGATACATGACACAGCCCTGCTGCCTGACACCGTCCCGGATACATGACTCAGCCCCGCTGCCTGACACCGTCCAGGATACATGACACAGCTCACTGCCTGACACCGTCCTGGATTCATTGCACATGCCCACTGCCTGTTACCGTCCAGAATACATGACACAGCCCCGCTGCCAGACACAGTCCAGGATACATTGCACAGCCCCACTGCCTGACACGGTCCAGGATACACGACACAGCCCCGCTGCCTGACACGGTCCAGAATACATGAAACAGCCCGCTGCCTGACACGGTCCAGGATACATTGCACAGCACCGCTGCCTGACACGTTCCAGAATACATGACACAGCCCCGCTGCCTGACACAGTCCTGGATACGTTGCTCAGCCACGCTACCTGACACGGTCCAGAATACAGGACACAGCCCCGCTGTCTGATATGGTCAGGGATACATGACACAGCCCTGCAGCCTCACACGGTCCAGAATACATGACACAGCCCCGCTGCCTGACATGGTCCAGGATACATTGCACAGCCCCGCTGCCTGACACGTTTTAGAATACATGACACAGCCCCACTGCCTGACACGGTCCAGGATGCATTACACAGCCCTGCTGCCTGACACAGTCAAGGATACATGACACACCTCCGCTGTCTGACACGGTTCAGGAAACATTGCACAGCCCTGCTGCCTGAGATGCTCCAGAATACCTGACACAGCCCCGCTGCCTGATGTAATACAAGCGCTGGTTCATACACAGCGAAAGAGGAATTGCCCAGCTTGCAAAACGTACATTCCTACTAAATGCCTGCTTTCAGTAAATCCTTTCTCCAAAAACGTGCCACAACACAGCATGTAATCTGCTATTTATATTCACTCTTACTGGCTTGGAGGAGACTCTACAGCGTTCCATGAAAATCATGTATTCACTTCTGTGACACTTTTATGCTTGTCAATCCAGATTAAATATGTAGTAAGCAGCAGCCCTAACTAATCCAGACGCTGCTCTCATGCTATTAACCCACATGAGAGCAGCGCCAGAATTGGATGGAATGGGTTAGGTGGACGCTCCTTTAGGCTCTAGAGGTCTGTGCTCACTCTCCACCCAGCAGTCTAAGACAGCTTGGGTTGAAGACCTTCAAAGTGCACATATCCGGCTGGCTGTCGCAAGACAACTGGCCAAACTGATATGCTCACTTTGGAGCAACCAGCCAGCCATTGATCCATTCCTCCAGGCTGCCAATCAGCAGCAGATGCAAAAACAACAAGTGATGGACCGAATGTGGATCAATGTCACACATTCCCCCAGTCAAAAGATCTGGGCCCAAATCCATCGTTTTTTTGCACTCCACACCACCCTGGGTTAGACAATGGCGATATGCAAATCAGCTCTGACCCTGTTGCCCCATGGGAACAGTCCAGTCCGAACTACAAAAGCCATGTCCTTCCCAGAACGGAATCAAGCATCCGAGGACCGGACCGGTTTCGAGGTAACACCTCTCATCAGCCCGGCTAGCTTGACTCCAAGTGGTGTGGAGTGCCTGGGACCCACGTCTGGGCATCCCCAGCGCACTTAGGGCGGCAATTGCAAAAACAACAAGTGATGGACCGAATGTGGATCAATGTCACACATTCCCCCAGTCAAAAGATCTGGGCCCAAATCCATCATTTTTTTGCACTCCACACCACCCTGGGTTAGACAATGGCGATATGCAAATCAGCTCTGACCCTGTTGCCCCATGGGAACAGTCCAGTCCGAACTACAAAAGCCATGTCCTTCCCAGAACGGAATCAAGCATCCGAGGACCGGACCGGTTTCGAGGTAACACCTCTCATCAGCCCAGCTAGCTTGACTCCAAGTGGTGTGGAGTGCCTGGGACCCACGTCTGGGCATCCCCAGCGCACTTAGGGAGGCAATTGCAAAAACAACAAGTGATGGACCGAATGTGGATCAATGTCACACATTCCCCCAGTCAAAAGATCTGGGCCCAAATCCATCGTTTTTTTGCACTCCACACCACCCTGGGTTAGACAATGGCGATATGCAAATCAGCTCTGACCCTGTTGCCCCATGGGAACAGTCCAGTCCGAACTACAAAAGCTATGTCCTTCCCAGAACGGAATCAAGCATCCGAGGACCGGACCGGTTTCGAGGTAACACCGCTCATCAGCCCGGCTAGCTTGACTCCAAGTGGTGTGGAGTGCCTGGGACCCACGTCTGGGCATCCCCAGCGCACTTAGGGCGGCAATTGCAAAAACAACAAGTGATGGACCGAATGTGGATCAATGTCACACATTCCCCCAGTCAAAAGATCTGGGCCCAAATCCATTGTTTTTTTGCACTCCACACCACCCTGGGTTAGACAATGGCGATATGCAAATCAGCTCTGACCCTGTTGCCCCATGGGAACAGTCCAGTCCGAACTACAAAAGCCATGTCCTTCCCAGAACGGAATCAAGCATCCGAGGACCGGACCGGTTTCGAGGTAACACCTCTCATCAGCCCGGCTAGCTTGACTCCAAGTGGTGTGGAGTGCCTGGGACCCACGTCTGGGCATCCCCAGCGCACTTAGGGCGGCAATTGCAAAAACAACAAGTGATGGACTGAATGTGGATCAATGTCACACATTCCCCCAGTCAAAAGATCTGGGCCCAAATCCATCGTTTTTTTGCACTCCACACCACCCTGGGTTAGACAATGGCGATATGCAAATCAGCTCTGACCCTGTTGCCCCATGGGAACAGTCAAGTCCGAACTACAAAAGCCATGTCCTTCCCAGAACGGAATCAAGCATCCGGGGACTGGACCGGTTTCGAGGTAACACCTCTCATCAGCCCGGCTAGCTTGACTCCAAGTGGTGTGGAGTGCCTGGGACCCACGTCTGGGCATCCCCAGCGCACTTAGGGCGGCAATTGCAAAAACAACAAGTGATGGACCGAATGTGGATCAATGTCACACATTCCCCCAGTCAAAAGATCTGGGCCCAAATCCATCGTTTTTTTGCACTCCACACCACCCTGGGTTAGACAATGGCGATATGCAAATCAGCTCTGACCCTTTTGCCCCATGGGAACAGTCCAGTCCGAACTACAAAAGCCATGTCCTTCCCAGAACGGAATCAAGCATCCGAGGACCGGACCGGTTTCGAGGTAACACCTCTCATCAGCCCGGCTAGCTTGACTCCAAGTGGTGTGGAGTGCCTGGGACCCACGTCTGGGCATCCCCAGCACACTTAGGGCGGCAATTGCAAAAACAACAAGTGATGGACCGAATGTGGATCAATGTCACACATTCCCCCAGTCAAAAGATCTGGGCCCAAATCCATCGTTTTTTTGCACTCCACATCACCCTGGGTTAGACAATGGCGATATGCAAATCAGCTCTGACCCTGTTGCCCCATGGGAACAGTCCAGTCCGAACTACAAAAGCCATGTCCTTCCCAGAACGGAATCAAGCATCCGAGGACCGAACCGGTTTCGAGGTAACACCTCTCATCAGCCCGGCTAGCTTGACTCCAAGTGGTGTGTTTTTTTGTAATCAGCAGAAGAGGGCACGCCCAGATTTCTCTTGGTTCAGGGAAGTCTGCGGCGCATATCGGTAAAAAATAAAACATAAAATCATTTCTTTGCCATTTTATTTTTCACATTTGCTGATGGCGGGGGGACGCCCCTCCGACCTCACGAAGAAACCGCTGCTACCAAGTGGTTGACCAGGAGCAAGGCTACCTTCTGTTTTTTTCTTTTTATCAAAGTCAAAATCCATCAACAGGACAAGGTTGAAGGGTGTATCTGATAAAGTACTTTCAAAACTGGATTGTCGTTGTACAAGGCCCCCAGAAGCCATTGGTTTTGGAGAAAAAAGCTCAGAACAACAAAACTCAAATTTCACTCCTCTCGAAGTCCTCTCATTGATTGGACACTTTTCATGCCTGGCCAAGATTTAGACCTTTGCAATTAATATATTTTTTGCAGCTCAAAACCCTCCAGTAGGGAAAACCTGAAGCTGTATTCAATGACGCTCTCTCAAAATTGGCTACCTTTACCATGAGAACCTGCTGATGCACAAGACTAACTTTTCAGTTTTTCTGGAACAGGTATTCTTGGTCTCTACTAAGACTGCCATGACATAGGAGTCAGAATTTAGTAGCCACAACTCACTCCAACCGAGGCCACAAGGATGATACAGGCAAGGCCTAGTAGCTACTAGTCAGCTAGCCACTCCTGGAAAAATGCCTCTTGCAGCTTGTTATAAGAGGTTACCCAACCAACCTATGGAGTCCACTGCTCAGTTTTGGGTACAAGTGGGAGCAGGTACAATCTTCCAAATGCCCACATAGGTCATAGACAGCAGGTTTAGTGTCCAACTGTTCATTCAGCGGTCTATATGTGTTCTGAGGAGCTAGGGTGAGGTGTCACCTTAGTAGAATTCACTCGCCAGTGAGTGAGGGTGACTCTAAGGGCAAACCTTCCTAATTTTGCAGCACATCCTGTTTGACCTACTGCAAACTATCCCACAGTGCACTATTCCGAGTGGAATACACATGGCAAAACTCTTCTGCTCTAGGAGGGGGCTGTTGTTCCACCAGAGGTGTGTTTAGAGAAATGTGCAGTCTCCTGTCCCTCAACCACACTAAACTGGTTCTGGGATCAGCGCCCAATCCCACTGTGCTGTGGCAAGTTGGCTACATAAAGTTGGTTCTGTGATCAACAGGCCTCTCTTCCCCAGATCTCACTTTATAGTTATCTATGAATGGACAGGCCTCACTTTGTTCCTTTTCAAATTATGAATTTCATGAAACCTCCTAAAGTGCCATTCCGAAGCTGAGAGGACTCATATACCTCACACCAAGGGCTTCATGCTAAAAGGCTTGAGCCATTGTATCTGCTCTGGAAGCAGTTTTCACCCCTCATTAAGGGGAAAGCAGTGACAGGGAACAGCTGCTAGCAGGCTAAAGATAATGAGCCTTTTAGAGTTTTTGGAAAGAAAATTCTAATTTTTTTTAAGTTACTTTTCCCACGCAGTTATCAAAACTCCACGTTCACAATTGAATTGAATTTCAAACACATATTAAAACTAGTGGTTGAATCATTTCTGTAGCTAATCCCATTCCAAAGTTAGCAACATAGTATTATAGTTGCACTTTAGGTTTCCTGTTAGGATTAGTTACAGCCCTTTAAAATGAAAATATTAGAGGGGGACTTGTCAGTCTAGGAACATGCCAATACTACATTTTTTTATATACTGGATTTAAATACTATCATCCTACCTTATGGGCTGCAAGATCTACTTAGGGTTGACTCATCTAATAATTAAAAAGTAGGGTTCTTTCTTGTAAACAAATGGAATAAACGCTGGAGACTCCACAGCAGGGGAGAGAGTTTAAAAACCAGCAGCATCAGTTCCCAAATTGCTGGGGGTGATCACGCAAAAAGGGGCACTTTCTCACTTAAGTTGATACAGCATCTGACTGGTGAATGTGAAGTGGATTCAAAGGACCATAATGTTAAGGGAATATTTAGCCTGTGAGTATTGAGGTGATCAAGACTTAAGTTAATGACATAATCACCTGATGTTGCCCTGCAGACCAACGTTTGACATAAAGTTTTGTAGGAGTTAAAGTTGAAGGCTGTGCTTCCACAAGACAAAGTAAGGCAGTGGCCTAAGGATATTACTGAGTGATTTTACTAAATTATTTAAGTCCAGAAAATAGCTATTTTTCGGGGTTTTGGGTATTGTTCCAGTGACAACATTCTTTTCTACCTGGAGGTCTAAAAATTATAACATAGCTCCATCTTATCTTAAGTTCCTAACAGATATCTGATAACATATTTAACTGACTATCATTACGCTTGAAATAACTTTCTTCCTAAATATTACATTTTTTGTTGATAACTCATAAGACCCATATGAGACTCACACGTCCAGTCTAAATATCTACTTTAATTCTCTCACAAGGCAAACCATTTGAAACTTCATTTATTTACTTATCAGTTGCTATTTCAAAAAGTTAACATGTTACCAAGTGTTCAAGCTAGGTTTCAATTCTAATTTTTTTTTAGCCATTTTAACATCTTTTACACAAAAAGTTTAAATGATTATTATCTGACTACAATCATGTGGTGTGCTAGGTCTTGTTTTTGCTTCATTTCTTATTTGAGTTAGTCATATTAGTAATTTGAATTGATACTTTGAAAGATTATGATATGCCTTATCAATTTAAGCTATTTTATTGAATTTCTGAATGTGGAGTTTTGGAATGCCATTTACATTGATGGCCATTTCAGTCCACTCCATTTTTTTTTTAAATTAAAATGTCCGATATTGCATTGCATGTTATTATTTTTAAGGTCAGTCATACATATTTTTAAAATCGCCCCCTCCAGTGCAAATAGTACAGTATGTTTACAGTGAGCATCCAGATTGTCAGGTTTATTTTTATTAGAAGGCATGTGAATAGCTTAATTTTACTAATATCCTTTCCCCCAGCCATCATCATCCATTGCTCTGTTGTGACATTCACATGTTTCTTCTTTCCCCTACCAGATACAAAATGGGACACAGGGTGTGCCCATTTTAGCAAGTGGCCTACTTCATTGTGACTGACACCATTCTGCTACTTGCAAGAGGCTCATACACTCACAAAAAACATGACAAAACGACCACGACTCACCGCCAACCGCAACAGATTCCCCGTAGGAGCTGGAACAAGATCTCCTCCGACCAGCTCTCCACATCCCTGAACTAGAATCCTCCCGCCAGACCAACGGATTCCAACCAAGCAGCCGACAACCTCAACCAGTGGATCACCAACTGCGCTGACATGCTCGCACCCCTGAAAAACCATCCCAGCTGGTCCGGCAGCAAGAAGGCTTCCTGGTTCAACGACGATCTCAAGAACTCCAAGAAGAACTGCCGCACCCTCGAGAGAGCCTGGCGCAAAGACCCGACTACAGACAACATGACTGCCCTCAAGCATGCCACCCGCAAACACCACCAGATGATCCACACCACCAAGAAGACAGCATTCAAGGAATGACTAGACAACAACTCACACAACAGCAAGGAACTCTTCAGCATCGTCAAAGAGCTCTCCAACCCCAGCGCAGGAACCAACGACATCACCCCCTCGCAAGAACTCTGTGACTCACTCGCCTCGTTCTTCCACAGCAAGATCGCAGACATACACAACAGCTTCGGTGCACAGCCCACGCACTCAACCACCGAACCGGCGCCCCCCACCACCACCCTTCGCGCCTGTACCACGGTCAGCACCGAAGACACCATCCGCACGATGAACACCATCCACTCCGGATCACCAACCGACCCATGCCCCCACCACGTCTTCAACAAGGCCGTTCCCGTCATCGCACCCCAACTCCGCGACGTCATCAACTGCTCCTTCAACACGGCCACCTTCCCGGAGAGCTGGAAGCAAGCCAAACTCAGCGCCCTCCTGAAGAAACCTTCAGCAGACCCCACCATCCTCAAGAACTACCGCTCCATCTCACTCCTCCCTTTTCCTGCCAAAGTCATCGAGAAGACCGTCAACAGACAGCTCGCCGCCCTCCTCGAGACGAACGGATCCCTCGACCACTCGCAGTCCGGCTTCCGAGCCAACCACAGCACAGAGACCGCCCTCATCGCTGCCACTGACGGCATCCCAGCCCTGCTCGACAACGGGGAAACAGCTGCCCTCATCCTCCTGGACCTCTCCGCAGCGTTCAACACCGTCTGCCACTGCACCCTAGTACAACGCCTCAGCAACATCGGAATCCAAGAGAAGGCTCTGGAGTGGATCATCTCGTTCCTCGCCGGAAGAACCCAGAGAGTCCGCCTCCCCCGTTCAGATCCGAGGCCACCGAAGTCATCTGCGGCGTACCACAGGGATCATCACTCAGCCCCACCCTCTTCGACATCTACATGAGCCCCCTCATGGCCATCGCATGCAAACACAACCTCAACATCATCTCCTACGCCGATGACACCCAGCTGATCCTCTCCCTCACCAACGAGCCAGCCACCACGAGAACCAACCTACACGAAGGGATGAAAGAAGTAGCCAAGTGAATAATGAACAGCTGCCTGAAACTGAACTCAGACAAGACGGAAGTCCTCATCCTGGGACCATCCCCCTCCGCCTGGAACGACTCCTGGTGGACCCCTGCCCTGGGCAGCGCACCCAAACCAACGGACCACGCACGCAACCTGAGCTTCATCCTGGACTCCTCCCTCTTGATGACCAGACAAGTCAACGCCGTCTCATCTTCGTGCTTCAACATCCTACGCATGCTCCGTAAGATCTTCATTGGATCCCCACCGAAACCAGGAAGACGGTCACCCAGGCACTCGTCACCAGCCGACTGGACTACGGAAACACCCTCTACACCGAAACCACAGCCAAACTACAGAAAAGACTCCAACGCATCCAGAACGCCTCTGCACGACTCATCCTGGACATCCCCCGTCACAGCCACATCTCCGGACACCTGAGAGACCTGCACTGGCTCCCCGTCAACAAGAGAATCACGTTCCGACTCCTCGCCCACGCACACAAGGCTCTCCACGACCTGGGCCCCAGGTATCTGAACAACCGCCTGACCTTCTACACTCCCACCCGCCAGCTTCGATCGACCAGCCTCGCCCTCGCTGCCGTTCCACGCATTCGAAGAGCCACCATGGGAGGAAGATCCTTCTCCTACCTGGCAGCCAAGACATGGAACTCCCTCCCCGTCCACCTCCGTCAGACCCAAGACCACCTCTCCTTCAGGAAGCAACTCAAGACCTGGCTGTTCGAGCAGTAGCTGACCCCCGCCCAAGCGCCTTGAGACCCTCCGGGTGAGTAGCGCTCTATACGAATTTCTTGATTGATTGATTGATTGACAAAACAAGTACTGACAAAGCCAAGAAGGTGGCAGCAAACTCCATACCTGTTAGCTTTGCCAGTGCTTATTGTACAGTCGTAGCTACCCACCTTCTTTTGGCAGTAACATTAAAGAGGAAGTGGCATTGTTGCTAATGCTGCTTTATGTTAAATGACTTCTGAGTAACTGCTAGTAATGTAGAACAAGCTGCAGCCTTGAAAAGAGCTGCTAAGCAGGGAAGCCTTCCTCTACTTCGTGGTAAAGTGTTTTATGTGCGAGGCAAGACCTATACATCTCATTACTTTACAAGAGAAGCACCATCTTATTTCTTTACATTATTCTCTTATGAAAGAGGTTATGAACAGCACCAGAAGATGCTCTTTATGCTGTTGCACCGCAATGCATACAAAGACTTACATTGCCTCTTTCAGGCATGTGGATTATGGAACGAAGAAATTGTTGTAAAGAGACGTTTTATACCTCTTCTTAGAAAGGGACCGCTTTTTTCTTTAAAAAAGCACATTTGTAAATAAATAAAATGAGACCCTTTTATTCTCGGTGCCAGTGCCTTTGCAAGAGCGCCATAAAACGTGCCAAAAATCCAAGCCCACAAGTTATTCAAGAGCTTGCTTGCCCTGAAAGCTAAGCAAAGAGAAGTGCTCATCTGCCAGCTAACAGAAATATAACCGACCCTCGGCTATAACTTTCTCCCTCCAGTAAATAGCACGCGTCATTGAATTGGTGGTTCTTACAAAAGCTGCTTGGCTGTTCAGAATAGCCTGAGCAGCGGTGAATGAATAGTTTATTCATGGGCATTTCAAGTATGAAATATGCAAAATTCTCAGAGGGTGAAGCAGAGCCTTTGGGTAAGCATGTGTGCTCCAGGGCTGCACACTCCAGCAGCAGTAAGAGTTTTTAGATCTCGGCCTGGCGAAAGCAGTGCATGCGCTGCTCTCGTCTTACGAGGTCTTCTTGGAATCGATACGATTCCTGAAGTTGTGTCGCAGCTCCACCTCCAATTTTGATTGGTTTGCGTCATTTTGCATCATAGATGATGCAAAACACAGTGTAATGATTGCACTGGAGGCAATCATTACACTGAGGGTTGCCACCCTGTCCGCTTTTGGCCCCGCCTACCGGGATTTGATCTTTTACTAGCAGCTTTACAGACTGTCCTTTAAAAGAAAATACACACTCTTTTCTTTACATTATCAGCGCCGTCGTCTTTGGCTGCACTTGTTTTTTTTTTATTTGCATCGTCTCGTGCCCAGCTCGGCCGCGCTTATTTAATATGCCTTGATTTCTTGATTTTTTTTTCCAGTGCTGGTTTACTTTATTTCGGAGCACGGCGCCCGATTAAGGAGCACCGCGCTCCATTTATTTATTTATTTTAACTTTTTTTTCCAGTGCTTGTTTATTTGTGCTTTCCAGCACTTCGGACAGATTTACAGCTTTTTTTATAGGGAGGAACTTGCTGCAGAAGGTAGTGTTTCTTGTCTCGCTGACAGCTCCTGGACCATGCATGCCGGCAGGGTGATGATGTATGGGCTTTGCGGGGATCTGTGATATTTTGTACATTTATGTCTCTACCCACTCGTTCCTTCCTGCAATACTGTGGTCTGCGTTCACAGCCCCTCCTCAGGTAGTGACCCCCCATAAAATAAACGCAATAAACAAAACAACCACACAGTAGCCTTCTACGCCATCATGAGTTGTCGTTGTCCCTCTATGTCTCAATAATTGCCAAGTGCAGTTGCAGTACCATGTTGTCATCATTGCTCTTTCGTGCATTTTATAGTGCTTCGTGCCCATGCCTGGCGTCCAAGCGCTTTATGTAGAATCATCTATGGAGGTTTGTCAAACAAGTTGTTCTTTACAGGGCAAGACCGCGGGCGCTCGTGTTTGTTTCACACACGAGTAGCTTCCAGAAAGCCGTCTCGTAAATCTGTCCAATATCTGAAGTTTTTGTACGGTTGTGTCACCCGTCAGCCTTAGGCTAGACTACTGTTTCAAAACAGCTGTAAACTTTATGGAATGAAACTGGTGTTCTAGTCGGAGCCTCGATGTTTCCCATTCCTTAGCTGTGAAACTATGAATACAGACCTTGGCAAGGGCTGAGGGGCTGTAGAAAAAAAGTAAAATGGTGTGCCGAACCACGAAAAAATGCTGTATACAGAAGTATTGGACTTGGCCCTTCTGGCAGGTTCACCCCTGAACTTTTTGCCTTTTAATGTTACATCAGTATAATGATTTCTGGTCTTTGCGTGTGTGAGATTGGCCTGCCCTCCCATAGGAATGCATGGGGGAAATGTGTGTCCATGGTGATTCCTGATGCGTGGAGAGTGCAAGGTTGAGTTTGGTATGTGCAAACTCGTGAGATTGAATGCTTCACGATGATGTGTGTGGCGTTCATCTTTCTAGTGTGGAAGTGCCACTTCTAGAAGTTGGCCTGTCTGTGCAGTGAAGGTGCTGGCTTGTGATTGGCTGGAGCTGGCTGATGTGCCTGGCTCCAGGAGTCAGGATGGGTCTGCCCCGGTTGTGAATGGGAGATCTGCATATTGATGGCTGGGGAGGAGTGCACCTGGGACCTGATTAGGCCTGTGCTTTCCCCCCACAACGCTGGCTCCACCCCCTGTGTTGTGTCTGATGTCCCTGACCCATCCTGTGAATAGAGAGAGGGGCTAAGCAAAACAAAGTGCTCAGGAACTAGTTGTATCTCGTTCGCCACTTCCCTGCACCTTTAGACAAAGGAATTGTGTGTATAAAAAGAGGCTGTGACCTCTTGTAAAATGTTCTTGTTTCCTGACTTGAATCTGCTGCTGCTGGGGCCTAGGGGAAGGCTGGCCTCCCTGGGCCCTACCGTGCCCAGCCCCTGGATGCCCTGGATGCTGGAGGACTTCTTTGGGACCCTTGTTGATTGTTTTTATGTTGCCAAGGCTTGTTCAGCCTGCCCAGCAGCCTGGGAGCGCTGTGCTGCCTTTCCTTTAATTCCCCCACTTATGTCTGCAGCAAGCGAAGGGTTAATTTACTGTCTATCTGCCTCCCAGCTCGTGGCCGTGAAGAGACTGGGGAGGCTTGTGCCCTAATCCCCGCTGCCGGCCTGTGAGCCGCGACGGCGCTTTCATGGCGCTTATCTTTGTTCTATTTCCAGGCAGGAGCCCACCCTGCCTTATACCCGTATTTATATTGGAATTATCGCGGGTGCCACCCCACTCATTTTTATATTTATAGTTTGGGTGCCCACCCCGAGTATGACCGCTACTTGATTAATTTGTATACTAGAGAGAGCCTACCCTCTTGCTGCCCTGCCGCCGCGAACCGCGGCCTGCCTGGTTGTGGGTGGGGCCAGCGGACGGAAGAAGGAAGCAAAGTGCGGCCGGACATGACCGTGGGGCTCCCGTGAGCTGGGAGAGCCCCACAGGTATGGTGAGGGCAGCCTGGAGCCTCGCTGGCTCCTCCCTTGAAGTCCCAGCCCCGAGATGGGAGACCGGGTGAACACCAAGACCGAGCGAAGTGGGCGCCTTGTGAAGGCGGGGTTCCCATGAGGAGAGAGAGCCCCGCTGAGCGCTACCGCCGCCAGAGAGAGAGCCTCCCCCGACGGAGCCGGTGAGTAGGGCTCCGTGGGGGGGGAGGTGACGGAAGTAGTGCCAGAAGGGGCCCGAGTCAAGAGCGGCCCGAGTGCTAAATGGGCCGCTCCCACTGAGGAAATTGAAATTTTACGTGGCCAATGTGTCCCCTGCTTGTACCCCACGTTTAGTGTATGTGCATGTCACCCATGCATTTTCCCTCTATGGCCTGCAATAATGATGCCTCTGCATTTCCGTCCCACATTAGAATGTCAGTTACCAAGCCTTCCATGAAAGTAACGTTAATATTGCATCGAGGCCCATGCTGTCCATGTTTTTGCACTGTGCACGTTTAATATATCGAAATGAACCCATTTTGTGGCTCAGCCTGAGCCAGGACCCGAATTAAGGTTTTCATGCCTCCAGACACTCTGAGGGCTGCTGCTTCGTATCCCTGACCTCTCGCATACTTTTGGCTCAGCAGAGAGGGGCCCAGCCCGGGGTGCCAAGACAGTATTGTACACCCAGTTATCTTCTTGCTCTACAGAATCACATTCTTGCTTAGTGAAGAAGGTAAACAGAACCCGTCTACAGAGATAGGGCCTAGCCTTTCTGTCTCAGTTTAAGTGATTTGCACAGCTCGCATCCATAGAAAGCCCATGGCCCCCACGCAATGCACGAAGAAATATATGCCCACACCGGCTCTTGGTGATGAGCAACCTTTGCTTGAGCGACCTTTACTTCAGACAATACATCCTCCAAACTTAAGATATCAGATAATATCAGACGTGCAGGTCGTCCTGACACTGAAGGCCTCTCTACTAGATCGAAAGTCAGCTCCCCCCAGCTTCCCCCCAGTTACACGTTAGTTGCACGTCATGACCAAGTTACGCACACAAGTAGGGTAAAGGTTCCAGCTGGCCATGCAGACCCCCTCCATGTATCCACCCACCTATGACTCACCTATGACTCCTCAAGTGAACACCCACATGTACACCCTCTTGCACGCCCACATGCTCTTATCTCTCTCTTTCTCTTGCTCTGCCTGGAGCGCTCCTCCTTCTTTATGCAATTCAATGTATATTCAATGTATAAATATTGTACTCTGTGAATAAAGTTCAGAAGACCCTTCCTGAACCTTAGTGATGGTGGAACCCGATTCTCCCTTCACTCGAGTTACTGAAATAAAGCCCTTTTGAATCGGACACCACGGACTCTGCCTCTCATTATATGCATGGCCCTTTGTTTAAGTATTGAAATTATGATAGGGTAATACATTATTTACCACAGGGGGGATATGCTGTTTTACCAGCCCGGTGAGGTTCCAAACATGCCCTAGTGGTTTAAGGAGCCTGCAGGCTCCCCCAGACGCCCCATTAGTTTCCCGAGCCCATGTGTGGCTCCATTGGGCACCTTATTGATTTAGGAGCCTAAATTGCTCCCGGGGCACAGTATAGATTTGAAGGGCCAGAGGAGCCCGCACTGAGCCCCGTGGCTCCACCGTTGGGGGCACTTATTCCTTTGAGGAGCCAGAGAGCTCCAGAGGGCACAGGTGTGTTCAGAGCCTAGAGGGCTCCACCGTTTGCGCAATGTGTATTTCTAGAGCCTAGAAGGCTCCCCCGTGGCGCAGTCTTTGTAGGGAGAGCCCTGTCTCAGGGATGATTCGCACTGTGGAACTTCTGTTTTATGCCTAGGCCGGCACACACACTCTGCATAACTTTCCCTATAAACTCACTTCCGTTATCTGACCATACAATCCGTGGCATTCCGAACCTAGGGAAATATTCTTTGAGAAGAATTTTGGCAGTTGATAGGGCAGTATTGTCCTTTAGTGGGTATGCTTCGATCCACCTGGAAAAAGCACAGACTACCACCAGGACGTATTTCAGATTATTACAGCGATCCATGTGAATGAAGTCTAACTGAATCACTTCAAAGGGGCAGGAAGGAGGAGCAAAGTGACCAGCAGGAGTTGGAGTTCCCTTGCCAGGATTATGCATCAGGCATACCATACAATTTTTCACCACTCTCTCTGCACACTTACTGATCCCATCATTCTTCCAGACTGGAGCCAACATCTTACAGATTCCTTTAGAACTTATATGCGCTACTCCATGCGCCATTGTCACCACTGCAAGCACATACGCATCAGGCAACATCCAACGCTGCTGTTCTGTCAAATCAATCCAACACCCATTCAAATCCAACTTGCCCGTTCTTTCTCTCCATACACGTTTTTCTTCCTCAGTTTCTCTTTCTGAATCTCTTTCACACTTTCCATTGTATCCTCACACATTCCAGACTCAGCAATCCATCTTGCAGACGTAGCAACATACATTCTGCTCATCATGTCTCTAGCTGTCTGTTTAGCGGTTTCATCAGCAAAAGCATTCCCACGACCAACATCATCCGTGATTGCTTTATGAGCACTGCACTTCACAATCGCAACTTCAGTCGGCAAGGTTAGAGATTCCAACAAGTCGTTAACTAGCTGACCATGTTGAATCTTAGTCCCATGGGACGTAATGAAACCTCTTTCTTTCCACAAACGGCCAAAACTATGGGCCACGCCAAATGCGTACTGACTATCTGTGAACACATTCACTCTCTTTCCCTTAGCTAAAACACACGCTCTTGTTAGAGCTATTAATTCTGCAGCTTGGGCAGAATTCTGACTCACTCTTGCAGTCTCCACAATCGTCTTCAAAGTCGTTACTGCGTAAGCAGCAGTCACATCACCATTCTCCAATTTAAAGCATGACCCATCCACATACAGCGTGCCATCTGGATCTGATAATGGAGTGTCTCTCAAGTCAATACGTCCTTTTGTCTCTTCCTCCGTTCTAAAACAACAATCATGTGGCTCGGAATCACTCGACTCTTGATTAGCCGGCAACAGCGTTGCTGGATTCAATACATTACATCTTTTGATCTGAATATGACTCGCTAGTAACGTCAGCTCATAACCAGATAGTCTCGCACTGGTAAGGTGTTGTGTCTTGGTTCGGTTCATGAGTGTATCCACTGCATGAGGAACCATGACCACTAGCATGTTGTTCATCACCAAACCAGCAGATTGTCGAATGGAAGCCGCAGCTGCCGCTGTAGCTCTCAAACAACTAGGTAACACTCTAGCTACCGGATCTAATGTTGATGAAAAATACGCACAAGGGCGTTGTTTATCACCAAATGTCTGTGTCAGAACACTCAACGCGCAACCTTCTCTCTCGTGAACGTAGAGCGTGAATGGCTTACTGTAATCAGGTGTACCCAATACAGGAGCTGAACACAATGCTTTTCGTAATTCAGTAAAACTCTCCTGACATTCATCAGACCATGGCACCGGACTCGGAACATTTTTCCCAGTCAAAGCTACCAACGGTTTTGCTAAGAGAGAAAAATTTGGGATCCACTGCCTACAGTAAGAGGTAATACCTAGAAAGGCACGTACTTCTCTCTGTGTGCGAGGAACACTCATCTGCGTAATTGCTTTTATTCTCTCTGGGGTCAACTTCCTTCCCTCCTTTGACAAGAGATGACCTAGGTAGGTCACTTCTTGGCAGCAGTATTGCATTTTCGAAGGTGACACCTTATGATTCAAATTGGACAAATGATGCAATAACGAGATTGTAGCTGCTTTGCAAGTTTCCTTGTCATCGGCAGCCACTAGAAGATCATCTACATACTGTACTAGAGCAGAACCTGGAGGAAGGACAAAGGTATCTAACTGACTTTTTAATGCTTGACTGTAAATAGATGGGCTCTCACAATAGCCTTGTGGAGCGCGTTTAAATCTGAAACTTCGACCTCCTAGACAGAAACCAAAAATATCTCTGCTTTCCTCGGCTATCGGAATGCTGAAAAAGGCATTCTTCAAGGCAATGACTGAAAACCAAGTAGCTGTAGCAGGAATCAATGTTAACAAGGCAGTAATGTCTGGAACCACAGGAAACTGCGGAACCACAATTTTATTAACTTCTCTGAGGTCGATGACAAACCTAACACTGGAGGCTTTGTAGGATCAGTTCGTTTCAAAATCGGTAATACAGGACTGTTACAAACATTTCCTCTAGTTTCTTCAACCACATCTTTCTTAATCAAATCTTGTACAATCAATAAAAGTGCACGCTCACCTTCACTAGATATTTTGTATTGAGGAATTCTTGGAAATTTTACATTCGCTTTCAAAGTGACTACATATGGTGGTATTTCTAAAAGGCCTACATCGTTAGGACCAGTCGCCCAAAGAGAATCAGGGAGTGAACGCAGCTCTGGCGGGAGTGCATCCATAGACAAGTACATCGGAGAGGTGATTCTTTTACCCAATGTAAGCTGTACTCCTTCCGGAGAACAGTACAATGTCGCATATAGTCGTTTTAACAAGTCTAAACCAAGCAGATTTTCATTACAACCTGTCGTCAAAATCAGGGGTGCTTTCAATTGACACGGTCCAACAGAAATAGACAAAGGACCAGATATGGGGTTGTAAACAGGGGCGCCTGAAAAACCTACAGAAACATTTTTTGAGCCGGACAAAGGTGCGCCAGGGAGTTTCGCATGAATGATAGAACTTTTTGCTGCACCAGTATCCAACAGAAATGGTTCGACTACACCTGATGTTGCTACTGCGACATAAGGCCCACTCTGATCCACTGGAACTGATACTACTCCCTCTCTCTGTCCATGGCTGTCCTAGTACCCATTTTGCTGAAATCCCTCATCCACTTCACAATAGTCTTCAACAAGATACTGTTGAGATCTATTTTGCTGAGTAGACTGTCCATTTCGTTGATCAAAGTGATTGGAAGGACGATCATTCGTTTGTGGAGGCATAGCACCTCGCCCTCGACCTCTAGAATTTTGCACAAAACCACCACGACCTCTCTGAGCTGCTGCTGCATTATTTTGCGCTAAGATCGGACACTCATTCTTGTAGTGACCCTCTTTCTTACAGTACGCACACTGGTTCCACTGATATTGAGGTCTCGGTGAACTATAATCTGTTCTTTGATACGAGTTCTGTTGCGTATTATTCTGATTCATGCGAGGCGGATACGCCTGTTGCAAAAGAACTTTAGTTTTTAAATCTTTCGTTTTCTTGTCTGATTTCTCTTTTTCCTCTTTATCTCTATTTTCATAATACTGTGCAGTTGCAAGTATTTGCGCAGTTGTAGAAACAGCCCACGCACTCTCTGAATCCTTTAATTTATTGCATAACTCAGGTAACAAATTATGCACAAATTTATCGACAAACAGTCTCTGTCCTCCTTCTGTGCTCATATCCTGACCACTGTGATCTACAAAAGTCTCTTCGAACCTCGTGAAGAAGTCGGAGACACTTTCGTCTTTCTTCTGTCTGCATGCGGACAACTTATCCCAATTAACACGCAATGCGGGCATCAGAGTCTTCATTAAGTCTATTATTCTACCTGGAAGATTAGCAATTAGGGGTTCAGGTTTTGCACCACCTGTTTGCTGACCATCCGCTGCAACAATAGCTGCCCAATCACCACCTATGGCTGGATGATTCTCTCTACGAATTTTAGCCCAAATTGGTTGTGGAACTACATTACCAAATAACATATCGATGTCTGCTAAATTCATTATACAAGCCTCAACTGTCTGTGTTAATTCCTTATAGTATCCAGCAGGATTCTTACGCGGGTCTGGCAAGGCCTGCTTCACTGCTAGCACTTCGGCTCGCTTCCACGGAATGTGTATCCACACTCTTTGGAATTGCGCCGGAGCAGCTACAATACCACGAACATTATCAGCTTGTACAGCATCGCGCCAAATTGGAGGAACCTCCCTCATTGGATATTGGCGACTTAGCTTCGTCTTACTTTTCTCTAAATCTCTCGGTGAACGAAGTGATGGATCATTTCTATAACTTAAAATCAGTTCCATCGCTTCTTCTATATGTTGGACTACTATCATTCCTGCAGCAAACTCTTTCTGAACTTTAATTAGGTCTTCTAAATTCGATTCAACATCATCTTCTTCTATCTCCTCACGTAACAGTGAGCACATCTCGTCAAAGACATACCGTTGCGTTGGTTCATTCCACTGCATAAATGTATCTAGCACATCTCTCGTACTATATCTCCTACTCTTCGAAATCCATCTGAGAGCCGTGGAATCTAAAATTCCCCGTTCCTTAGTACTCTGAAGCTGACTATGTCTCTGAACAGAGTCAGAAGTAGGAGTCTTGATTAAGGTTTTATAGAAAGGAGACAGAATGTTAGAAACAGAATCAGTGATTCTTCGACGAACAGAAAGTGGAGTCAACACACTCGCAGACGTAGAGAACACAGTAGAGGTAGGAACAGATAGCGGAACAGTAGGAGTATCGAGGAAAATAGTCTGTGGAGTAGTAGGTGTAAGCGAGACAGATACAGGTATAGAAGTCGGCAATCCAGGAGGAGGAGGAGCCGTAGGAACATTCACATTGACCACAGGAGCTTGATTCTGAGGGGCAGGAGCAGAAATACCAGGTTGTCCAGCAACCGGCAATTGAACATTCGGTAAAGGTGGAGCCGTAGCACCTTGTGCATACGGTGGAGGTGACCGTAACAGATAAGACAACAGAGGATCGTTTTCAGAATCCTCTAGTATCTTAGCTGTTTTCGATGGCAAGGCAGGGTAGCACTTGTCGATCGCTAAATTATGCTCTCTAATGGCCACCTCTATGGCCTTCTCTGACTCGTTAACTTGCAGCTGCTTAGCCGCTTGCTCCAGAGTCAACTCTTCTTGATCTTTCTGTTCTTTCTTTAACCTTTTAATTTCTCTCTGTTTGGATTCTTTTCGCCAGTAACGGAAAGAATCAAACATTGCCGGCCGGGCTTTCTTCCTAAACAATTTCGCTTCTAAATTGTCAAGGATTTCGGGTTCAAAACTACCATGCAGTGGCCAACTAAGGACACCATCTTTCTCAGTGTATCGGACCCACACCTCATTATAAGATATAGGACCTACACCATGTTTACAGTACAAGTCATATAGGGGAGTCCCAATCGGAGGAACCAGACATGAGTCCTCCAATCGTGAGTCACTGTTGCAACCAAAACAAGACAACATACAGTTTCTCCGACTTACCATTTTGCAATCCGGAACACAAAACAAACAAAACAAGAAACAAATATGTGCACCTGAACCAAGAACTTAGGCCTACCAAAACGAACTGATGTATCGATACCCAAACTAAACCAAATAGATTATCGTAACCAGAACGACCAGTGATAATCTTACGAAACCAAACCAAACCAAGAACTAAAAAGGATTTTAACAACCCTCACGAAGTAACCAGCTAGCAACCACTAAATACTTAACTGAGGCACTGAAGACGTCACCAAGGAGAAACCCGTCACGTTTCGCTGTACTAAGGACTGCACCTCGGGTCCAAGACAGGGCGACGGTCAAGGCAAGGGCCCACTGCAGCCGTCCTGAACGGGAACCCTCGTGGAAGAGAACTTCGGGCCACTTTTGCGATATGCCGGGATCGATGAAGTGGGGCGCCTCCCTCAGGAATCTTCACACGAAGCTTCTCGAACTCTTCAGGCTTTTGGACCGGTACCGAATGACGTTGGGCGCCAATTGGAGTTCTGGACTTTTTGGTTCCGTCCAGAGGTGTCAGGGAACAACACCCAAAGACCCCGGAGTTCCACCTGCCTTGGTGCGCAAATGAACAGAAACACGGGCTTCTCGATGGTGGCGTCTTTTCACCTGTTACGCCTACTGTATTGGATTCAATGATGCTACTTTACTATATATAATGTGTAATGTTAATAAAAACGTTGACTGTCCCTTCCCGAACCCTAGTGGTGACGGAACATGATCTCCAACCTCGAGGTTCCTTTTTCATTAAACCCCGTATGACTCAGATACCACGGACTCTGCCTCTCATTTGAATGAGCTGTCTTGTAATGATAATTATACGGAAAAATTGACTAGGTAATTAATTTACCACATAATTTGGCGCCCAAATAGGGACCCCTCCCCCACCCCACGCGCCGGCGATGCGTCGCAGGCCTTGCCCCCTGCCACAGCCGTGACGGACACCTATGCGCATCTGCAGGTTTTCCTGTATCTCCCTCAGGCCTACAGAGGTGACGGAGACTGCGGTCGACATCCAGACGAGGCGGTGAGGAGTGCGGAGGATCCCGACCAGAGCCCAGCCGAGAGTAGCAGTGTCCGAGGTATCCAGAGGCCCACCTGTGCCGATGTGACGAGGCGCATGCGTAGTAGCAGTACCAGTAGACGTCCAGTCCAGTCCGAGGCCTTCAAGTTCAAGTTCAAGTATTGCTCCCGGTGAGTACCGTTGCTAGGGACGCATCTAGACGGGTGCATTAGTTTGTGTCCGGTCAAGACAGGTCTGGGTACACAGTCCTGGTCCGTACGTGTTCACTTAGGTGAGCGCGGTATGACGTGTCTCTTTATGGGACCGGTCTGTACTGTTTAGCAGTGCATCTAGTAATTCAGTGATCCAGTGATTCAGTATTCAAGCCTTCTAGCATTATTCTCACGTGATTCTAAGTATTGTGTTTTATGTACTAGACAGTATCTATTCGAAATGTTTTAATGTGTTTTATGTCGTGGTATGAATGACTGTTTGCTTTTCATTACTGTGTTTATTGTGTTCGAGTCAAAGTAAATATGCCGTTATTTTCAAAGTTACGTCAGATAGGAACTAGGAAAGGGATACTCGAAGAAGCAGTGCCTGTCCCGCCTAGGGACACTCCAGGGCACTTTATGTACCACAAGCACGGCTTAGACGCTGTGTTGTATTTAGATTTGTGGGTGGACCACACTAAGCACTTGGAAGAGAAGTTTAGATGGCCTGTCTCAGGGACATGGGATGCCGAGTGCATTATGAGAGTAGAAGAAGCATTATGGAAAAAGAAAGCCAGACAATATCAGAAAGATGCCATAGAATTGTGGCGTGAAGAATCGCATAGAAGAACAGAAAAAGAATTCAGAAAAGCAGAGAAAAGTAGAGAGGAATCCGAAAAAGTCAAAGAGAAAGGGTTACTAGAACAAGGAGAACAGGTCAGATCAGAACAATTAGACCGTCAAAGAAATGCACTCATTACCGGCATGTATCCAGTTCTTGCCGAGGGCCTGCCTAAGGCCAACCCGGAAGTATCCAGTATCTTGCCACCACCACTGATTCCGACTAAAGTATGTCACCATAAGACCGCAGCAGATATTTTCCTTTCTTCCTATTTAGATGATGTAGCTCCCGCATATACCAATGTACCCGTACAACCTGCTAATAATAATCTGCCACAGCTTATTCCTGCTGATCAAGCCACGACCCCCCCATGTCAGCATTTTCCCGCACCTGTTGTCACTTCCCCTACTGTTCTCCCTGTTCCTGGTCCGCATAATCCGTTTGGCACAGCTACATCACAGTCCGGTTATGCCCATGCTTCCGCCTCAGGAGGGGCCACAGGAGGTCCCTATCACACCCCGCCGCAAGTACAGCGACTGACAATGAGAGAATTAGCTACACTGCGTACCCCGAAAACGACCCCTTCTGAAACACTTAAACAATATCTTACAGATTGTAGATATGATTCAGTACCTGGCAAGACAGGACCCATGATGTTAGCCTCGTTACGTCTAAGACGTGTTGCAGATTACCTGATTACACTACCAGGGATGCCTGAACATTTAGACAGGATATATCATTTTATACAAACAGGAGAAGGCCCTGAATGTGTTCGTGAAGCCATGGCATATCAGAAAGTTGATACACAAGCGTTACTATTGCGATTTTTGATTAATTGTTTGATAAGAGAACAAGATCGACCAGGTTTTGCTCAAGAAGAGATGGATGTATTGACTAAATGGAGTCAGAATATTGCAGTTTGTAAGCATGACAGAGAGAAATGTATAGAGGCCATGTCTAGAAAAATCCGTAAAGAAATAGTAGCCATACATACCCGACAGAATGCCGAAAGGACAGCCGAGTCAGATGATAAAGATACCTCAGAGGAGGAAGAACCAGAGAAAGCCACAGTAACTCAAGATACGATAGCGTATGTAGGTAGAGTGAAACCTCCTAAACAGTACCCTTTAGGTAATCCTTTTGACAGACCCATTCGTCTAGAAAGCAAGAAACGATGCCTTTCCCCGATACCAGAGCAATGTTCCCTTGAACATATATTCCAAGTTACTGATAAAATCCTGAAAGAAAGAATAAGTTATCATGAACTCACTACCTTACGTGATCAGGAACTTGCCCGGTCAGCAGTCCAATGGGCCGGGGATGACAATATTTATAAAGATGATCTAGTAGTGCAATCGTTTTTAAGTCTTACTCCAGAAGAACAGCGACTAGCTGGTATAGATATGACCCAATATCTCATTATACAGTATGAAAACCAACAATCTGATCCAGGTCCATTGTATAACCTATTGCAAGACTTACTCTTGAGAAGATGGAGAGGTCTGGGTACCAATTTAATTGACATCATTTTAGAACAACGTCACAAATATAGTACGTTCCTGACTCCACGTCTTGTTTCAGTTCCACCCCCAGTTAGGCAGTCTTACCACCTAGACAGACAGAATCCCTTACGAGAAGTACATCCAATCCGGAAGCCAGATGATACGCTTGAACGAGTGTTTGTATACACTCCTTTGACTGAAATGGAATTATTGGAAATGAAGAAAATTGTACCTTGTCACGATAAAGACCCTGCAGGGTTCCACAGTGAATTGAAAGATATGTTACTTATGGGCGATTACACATACTCAGACATTCTTAAAATGTTAAAAGTATTGTTGCCAGCAGGGATTTATGAAAAACTGAAAGAGAAGGATTGGGAGGTGGGAGATAAAAAGATTAATTGGACCGAATTAGAAGATGAAGATAAAGGACGTACCCCAGGTTTAGGTCTTGGGGACAAAACTAAAGCATTACCAGGATTGTTAGTACCAGTTTTGCCTCAATTATTGACAGTCAAAAAGGAAGATTGGGATGCAATTTCAGCCTGTAAACAGAAACCAGATGAAGACACTAGTGATTTTTATCCCAGATTCGAGAAATGTTTAATTATTAATAGTGGTCTGAAAACAAGTAGCAAGTCTTTCCCACATCTTTTCGTAACCAAATTAGTTGGGAATTCCTTACCCCAGGTTAAGAACAGAGTATTGAAAGTCGAAAGTACATGGCAAGCAAATACGCCTTCCCAAATGTTACAAATGTTACAGTACCATCAGAATAGAATCAGAGAAGAACACGATCACGAACAGAGACGCATAAAAGACACTAAAATGAAAGTATTAGTTGCCCAGTCTGTTCCAGCAGATGGTCAGAAGAGGGGTAACACGCAGAACACACAGTCCAGTCATTCAGCAGCTCCTGTTAAAGGGAATTGCAACTATTGTAAACAGCCAGGTCATTTTATTAGTGATTGTGCCGTTCTGAAACATAATATTGCTACAGGCAAAACGAAAGAAAGACCACGTCCACCTAGGCCAGAATATGTTCAACAGAATATTCCACAGAATCCGCAACCTGCTCCACCACATGTTCAGCAACAGACCGTAGCGGTACCACAGCCCCAACCCATTGCCGCAACACAACACGTTACACAGCAGATGTACCAGTATGCACAGCCAGAGTATCCAGATTACCAACAGTATTCATGAAACAGCCTAGAGAGGGAAGTGGGTTTGCCTCTCATCGAGATTCCTGTAGATCAAGATGGTCCTTATGTACATAGTCAGGTATTAGGAAAAGACAGAAAATTTTTGATTGACACAGGGGCAAGCAGAACTACCATTAGTCATGACGAGGTTCCAGGGGCACCCCTCTCAGGCTCACAGAATGTTTCCCTTGGATTTTCAGGAAAACCTATTGTTAATGAAGTATCGAAACCAGTTCCCCTTGCAGTTGGTCCATTGTCCCGTACTACAGATTTATTGCTTACGAAGTCATGTCCAGAAAACTTGCTAGGTATTAAAACGCTGAAAGCTCTAGGAGCTGTCATATGTTGTTCTCCGGAAGGAGTGAGATTGTTTCTACGTGACTTCAAGGGTCACTATGTGTTGAGAGATTTTGATCCCCGATTACAGAATGTACCACAGCATTTATGGGCACAAGGTCCGACTGATGTAGGTTGTATGCACATCACACCATATCGTGTTACACTCAAGCAAGGTGTTGTTCTGCCCAGAATCCGACAATACAAATTACCACCTGAGGCTGTAACAGCCTTATTGAAAATCATTGACGAGCTCATTGCCCAAGGAGTAGTTGTAGGAACTGACTCCAATATTTGTAATTCTCCAATCATTCCGATTCTCAAACGTACTGATCCCAATGCACCCCCTGTTTATCGATTAGTGATTGACCTTAGAGAGCTTAACAAATGTATCATACCCCAGTTCCCAGTAGTCCCAGATATTTCATCCCTATTGACTGCCATTGATTCTGAAGCGGTGTTCTTCACTGTAATCGATCTCAAGAATGCCTTCTTTAGTGTTCCTATTGATCCAGAAAGCCAGTACCTTTTCGGATTCAGTTTAAATGGCCGAAGCTTTAAATTTGCACGTGCACCTCAAGGGTTCACGGAAAGTCCGAGTATCTATAGCCAAGCATTGAAAAAACAACTTGACAGTATCCACATGCCTGCTAACACTGCCCTACTTCAGTATGTCGATGATCTATTGATCACCGCTCGAAGTGAACAAGAATGTGAACATGCATCTCTGACAGTCCTATATTTTCTGGCCGACAAGGGACACAAAGTGTCTCCTTCGAAGCTGCAATTCTGTGTTCAGCAAGTTGTTTACCTTGGTCACTTGCTGTCCAAGAGGGGGAGACAGCTAACACCTGACCGTATCCAGTTAATTGTACACATGCCACAGCCCAAGACACAAAAGGAGGTACGAGCCTTCATAGGCCTTACTTCTTACTGTAGACAATGGATCCCTCAGTACGCATATCTAGCCAAGCCCCTTACACAGTTGACAACCCAGGAGGCAGCGTCATCGACTGTCCTCCCTTGGACTCAGGAACATACACAAGCTTTTGATGATTTGAAGAAAGCCCTATGTCAAGCACCTGTTTTAGCGACACCATGTTACAGCAAGCCTTTTACACTTTTTGTCACAGAGCGCGAAGGTACTGCCTTGTCAGTACTCACCCAAGACCAAGCAGGTTCACACAAACCATGTGCTTATTTTTCCAGTACATTAGATCCAGTAGCTCAGGCCCTGCCTGCGTGCTTAAAATCTGTAGCAGCAACCGCTCTAGCAATCAGACAAAGTGATTCCATAGTATTAGGACACCAATTGACAGTACAGGTCCCACATTCCGTGGAAGTTCTTTTAAACAGAACACAGACTCAGCACTTGACTATAGCACGACTGACAGGTTATGAATTGACGTTATTCCAGCCACACATAGAAATCAGACGCTGCAATACACTGAATCCTGCTACACTTTTACCGTTAACTACAACAGACCCTTTTTCACATGACTGTGTAGAAGTCATTAACATTATGAGGAAACCCAGACAAGACTTGACAGACATCGCATTACCAGATCCAGACCTGACACTTTATGTGGATGGTTCATGTATGAGAACAAGTACAGGAGAGTTAGTGGCCGCATATGCAGTGACCACTGAAACTGAAGTCATAGAAACACATCGTATTGACACTCTGTCTGCCCAAGCAGCAGAGCTCATCGCTCTGACCCAAGCCTGTATTCGAGCCAAGAATAAGAAAGTCAACATATACACAGATTACCGTTATGCATTCGGAGTTGTACACGACTTCGGAGTCCTTTGGCAAGAGAGAGGTTTTTTAACTTCCCACGGTGCCAAGATACAGCACGGTCCCCTCATTCAAGCTCTGTTAGAAGCAATACATTTGCCAACAGCCATAGCCATCATGAAGTGTAAGGCACATACGAAAGTCACAGATACATTTTCCCAGGGTAACGACCTGGCAGATCGAACAGCTAAACATACAGCTCAGACTCATACTCATACGACTGATATGACAAAGACAGTAGTTCCAACGCAATGCATGACAGTTAGGGATCCCGCACTAGATGTAATTGACATACAGACACATGCTACCCCAGACGAAATCAAGAAATGGACAGAACTAGGAGGGATCCAGACAGAACAAGGATGGATGACGAAGGGAAAAGCCACTTGGTTTCTCCCCGACTCTATGGTTCAAGTTATCATTAACACAGCACATAGTCCTGCACATTTAGGAGAAAAAGCTATGTTAGACAGTATTCAAAACCTTTGGTTCAATAAGCATTTACGAGCAGCAGCAAAACAGAAAGTGCGTACTTGCATGATCTGTTGTCAGTTCAACCCAGGTAAAGGCATTCCCGTAGAGCAAGGTGGATTTCATCCTCCTGATCACCCTTTTGAAGTCCTCCAGATGGATTATATCCAGATGGACCGTTGTCGAGGATTCAAGTAAGTCCTCGTAGTTGTATGTGCACTTTCCCGATGGACAGAAGCATATCCAGTCCCAGATTACACTGCCGTGACCACTGCCAAGCAGTTGGTTCGCAAATTTTTCCCGAGGTTTGGTTTGCCTCATGTCGTGTATTCAGATAACGGACAGCCATTCTCGTCCGAGCTCATGAAGCAAGTTTCCCTTTTGCTAGGTTACCAATGGAAGTTCCACTGTGTTCGGCATCCCGAAGCAGCTGGTTTAGTTGAGAGACACAATCAGACTCTGAAAACTCATCTTGCCAAGGTCTGTGCAGAAAAAGGAGTAGACTGGATAATAGCCCTTCCAGTTGCCCTCTTCTATATGCGAATGGTAGCCCATTCTAGGACAGGGCTATCCCCGTATGAGGTGGTTTTTGGCCGGCCACCGAATATGTGGGAGACGCCTCTGCCCCATAAATTAACTGATGTTGACAGTAATATGCTGACAGATTACCTTGCTTCCTTGATGTCTGCACTACAATCATGTCGTTCACAGGTCGCAGCAGCCTTTCCAGACAACACCGAGGTGAAGCCACACAAGATCGTCCCTGGTGATTATGTATACGTCCGTAATTTTGAAAGATCAAGCCCTCTGGAGCCCCGCTGGAAGGAACCCAAGATCGTTTTGATGACAACAAGGACTGCAGTGAAACTGGAAGGCAGGAAAAATTGGCTCCACTCGAGCCACGTCAAGAAGTGTTATGGACTTCCGCCAAAAACTGATTCCCAGGATTTTTGCATTCCAGAGACTGATACTAAACTCCCCCTGGTAGAGAAAACTCCGTCCCAGGAGTACAAATTAAAGTTGAGGTCTAGTAAGTCAGACAGTTTAATTGTTTAAGTCCCCCCCTGGGTGAAGCGGTTAGACAGGTTCCTGACATGTACAAGCTAGACCCACATAGTGAGAGAGAGAGACAGGAGATCAAGAAACAGAAATATTGCAAGAATCTCCGAAGCAGATGTATCGTTACTTTACTTATCATGTTCTTTCTGAGTCTTACGATTATATGCCTAAGCTATATGTTACATGTATATTTTCCTATACAAGCACATTCTTCTTTCAATGACACTGCAGACCACACCTTTAGTGATCTGCCCCCGCACGAACTTTCTTACAGACTTGCACTGCGTAACAATTCTTTCATCCGTATGTTACATCATTCTCACCAGACCAGCAATGCCACTAATTGCTGGGTATGTGGCCGACTCCCTCCCTACCAGAAAATGACGGGAGCCTTGCCTCTTTTTCCTTACCCGTTTACACATAATGGTTCATGTGGTGCATGGTTTACATTAATGTCCTCGTTAGATAGTAAGTCCAAAGTTTCCCAAGGTAATTGGATATGGGGAGACCTGAATACAGTTATGAATAAGGCATGTTTCCCTGACAAGGAGGGTCTTCCCCAAATGACAGGTACCGATCTAGAAAACGAAGTATATGGATTAGGTAATTTTACACTTAACCTCATGATCTTGAATGTCCAGTCCGAAACTAGTTTAAACTCACCTTCACTTACAGTTTTGCCAGTAAAGGGTGACCTATGCGTTAGAAAGAAAGGTTCAGTACATCTAGGACACAGCGATTGTAATACAGTTATTGAATTCCGTGATAGTGGCAAGTCTTCATTCAAAGCTTCTCGACATTCCTATTTCATCTGTGGCCATACAGCTTACATACGTTTACCTCCAGACTGGGATGGTACTTGTTACATTGCATTCCTATTGCCACCTGTTTTTCTAGCCCCACCTGATTACCATAGAAATTCTCATCTCATTCATGTTAGACCCAAGAGAGAACTCCCGATTGTCGATTACACTGAAACAACATGGGAACAATATACAGATTTCAATAAAGGATTCTTTCCTTATTTAGGAACTGTCTCAAATAGTAAACTGATACGTAAATTGACCAGAACCCTTGAAGCAGTAGTGAACGAAAATACTTTTGCCCTAGGTAATTTAACAGAAGAGCAGTCTGCTATGAGACTTGTCATTCTTCAAAATCGTCTCGTCCTTGACGTCATCCTGGCAGATAGGGGCAGGGCTTGTAGAGTCATCGGATCCAGTTGTTGTGGTTTCATACCAAATAATGCACCGTCAGTATATAGAGCCATAACTCGGCTCCACAAGATTGCAAGTCAGATACACCAGAATCCAGGCACCTGGACCTGGTCCGGTTGGCTCTGGAGCGTGTTATCAGCCTGGGGATGGAAAGTCCTATCCTTCCTTGGAATAATACTACTCATAGTATTCAGTTGTTGCCTCTGTCTACAATGTGGGCCAGCGATTTGCGGCTTGTGCGCCACATCATGTATTCCCCGTCCAAGTCCACGTTCTCATGCCCAAATGAAAAAAGATGAGCAAATGATGTTATATGAACAGATAGATGGACTCATGAAGATTGATATATCTTGAAGGGTACGTAGGGGACAAGGAGGGAATGAGGTAATTGAAATTTTTATGGTCAAGTATGTCCCCTAACGTGTACCCCAACGTCTCCATGTACGTGCTTAAAGTGCATGTAATTTCCCTCCATGACCGAATATGAAGACGCAAATACATTTGCGTCCAACGTTAACATGTCCTCTTTCAGATCCACCATGAATGGATCGATAATTCAGTTCCTAACCATGCCATGCCAACGTCTTTACATGGTACACTTTTACGTTTTTCCTGGCTCTGCCGAGCTAGGCCCTGATTTCTGTCTCCGAGCCTTTTCTGCTTTCTGCTTTCTGCCTCTGAAAGCTGCAGCATGGACACGTATCCCTGACCTCTGCCTTACTTCCTGCCAAGCGAAGCGGTGCCTGGCTCAACCTGGCCTGCCTGCCAAGACAGTATTTTGCCTTCAAGTTATCAGTTCAGCCTCCTCGAAAATACATTCCTGTTTAGTGATTTAGGTAAACATCTCCCCGGCTGCAGAGCAAAGAGCAAGCCGTCCTGTCTTCATGCAAGTAATTTACAGTTCCCGTTACCATAGTAGGCCCATGGCCTTGCACGTAGACACGTAGACACATATGCACGCACTAGCATTCAGTATAGAATAGCCTCTGCCCGAGAGACCTTTTACTCCAGATAATACATCCTCCAAACATAAGATACTAGATATGTTATAGGTCCAGGTCGTTCTGACATCCCAGACGTCTGTCTCCCCAGTTACACGTCTATGTCACGTCATGCTAGCTGCGCGCGCATCCGCACTTTCTGCTGATTCTGCAACTTTCTCTATGCACCCACCCACGTGTGACGATTCTTGTGACGTTCCTCTGACATGTATAGTGCACGCCTCCGTGTACGCCTATTACACGCCTTCTTTCACGCCTCCTGTTACGCACATGTGTTCTTATCTTCTTCTTTTCACCTGTTACGCCTACTGTATTGGATTCAATGATGCTACTTTACTATATATAATGTGTAATGTTAATAAAAACGTTGACTGTCCCTTCCCGAACCCTAGTGGTGACGGAACATGATCTCCAACCTCGAGGTTCCTTTTTCATTAAACCCCGTATGACTCAGATACCACGGACTCTGCCTCTCATTTGAATGAGCTGTCTTGTAATGATAATTATACGGAAAAATTGACTAGGTAATTAATTTACCACAATACTCCCACACAACCACTCATATACCCATTCACTGACGAAACAAGTACTACCACAAACACGTGCACATCCATATAGCCACTCACATGCCCACTCACTCACTCATACAGCCAGTCACACAACCACTCACTTATCCATATAGCTACTCATACCAGTCACAAACCCATACAGAACCTCACACAGCCACACACTTCTACACCCACATATTTACCAAAACAGCCACTCACACACCTGTGGTAAATAAAAATACCTATGCTTAATTTCTATGCGGTAAAGTTCAATAAGAATAACTCAGTCAAAAAAAATGAGAGGCAGAGTCCGTGGCATCTGAGGTTATAAGGGTTTTATTCCTTTAAAAGGAATTGGTTCGAACCAGGTATCATGTTCCATCACCACAAGGGTTCAGGAAGGGAATGGACATGGACATGTACAATGCTTTATTAACAGAATATCATATATATAGTCAATACACATAGTGGTGATGAATGCAGAAGGCGTAACAGCTGAGAGAAATGAGATAAGAACACACATGCGTAACAGAAGGCGTGCACAAGGGCGTACACAGAGGTGTGTGCTAGAAACGTCATAAAGAAGGGTCACAGGTGGGTGGATCCATAGACGAATCCTGCAGAGTCAGCAGAAATATGTGGCAGAGATGCGCGCGCAGCAGCATGACGTGTAATTGACGTGGAACTGGAGGGTGAAGGGGACTTGACATTTGCGCTATACAGGGAGACAGAAGTCTGGCGTGTCAGAACAACCTAATCCCAAATCATATCTGGTATCTTGTGTTTGAGGAACTGTATCATCTAGAAGGAAAGGTCTCTCGGGCAGAGGCTATTCTATACTGACTGCTAGTGCGTGCATATGCGACTACGTGTCTACGTGTAAAGCAAGGGGCCTACCATGGTAACGGGAGCTATGAATTACTTGCATGGAGACAGAAAGGCCGGGCCCTTTGCTCTGCAGCTGGGAAGGATGTTTACCTAAACTACTAGACAGGAATGTATTTTCGAGGAGCGGAGCAGATAACTTGAAGGCTGAATACTGTTTTGGCAGGCAAGCAGGCCGAGCCAGGCACCACTCGCCGCACAGGGAGTAAGGCAAGGGTCATTGAAGCGGCAGGCTGCAGCTTTCAGAGGTAGAAGGCAGAAAGTGCTCGATGGCAGGAATCAGGGCCTAACTCGCCAGAGCCAGGAAAACGTGAAAGTGCACCATGTAAAGACGGTGGCACGGCATACTTAGGAACTGAATATTCGACCCATTCATGGTGGATGTGAAAGAGGACATGTTAACGTTGGACGCAAATGTATTTGCGTCTTCATAGCTGGAAGTGGAGGGAACAAACATGTACTTGAAGCACGTACATGGAGCCGTTGGGGTCTACGTTAGGGGACACAATTGACCATAAAAATTCATATTACCTCATTCCCTCCTTGTCCCCTACGGACCCTTCATGATATATCAATCCTCATTAATCTATCAATCTGTTCATGTAACATCATTTGCTCTTCTTTCTTCTTACGGTATTTTGAACGCGAACTTGAATGAGGAATACATGATGTGGCACACAAGCCGCAAATCGCTGGCCCACATTGCAGACATAGACAACAACTGAATACTATGAGAAGAGCTATTCCAAGGAAGGATAGGACTTTCCATCCCCAGGCTGATAACACGCTCCAGAACCAACCGGACCAGGTCCAGGTGCCTGGATTCTGGTGTATCTGACTTGCAATCTTGTGAAGACGGGTTATGGCTCTATATACTGATGGTGCGTTTTCTGGAATGAAAACACAGCAGCTCGATCCGATGACTCTACAAGCTCCGCCCCTATCGGCCAGGATGACGTCAAGGACAAGACGATTTTGAAGAACGACAAGTCTCATAGCAGACTGTTCCTCTGTTAAGTTGCCTAGGGCGGAAGTAGTTTCATTCACTACTGCTTCAAGGGTCCTGGTTAATTTACGTATCAATTTACTATTGAAGACAGCACCTAAGTAGGGAAAGAAACCTTTATTGAAGTCTGTATATTGTTCCCATGCCGTTTCAGTATAGTCGACAATCGGGAGATCTCTCTGGGGTCTAGCGTGTACCAGATGGGAGTCCCTATGGTAATCAGGAGGGGCTAGGAAAACAGGTGGCAGTAGGAATGCAATGTAACAAGTACCATCCCAATCTAGAGGTAAACGTATATATGCTGTATGACCACAAACGAAATAGGAATGACGGGAAGCCTTGAATGTAGACTTGCCTTTATCACTAAATTCGATCACATGACCTAGGTGTACCTGAACCATTCTTTCTGACACATTATTCACCTTTTACTGGTAATACTGACATAGCGGGCAAGACTGGTTCGGCTTCGGACTGGACATTCAGAATCATGAGGTTAAGTGTAAAGTTACCTAATCCATATACTTCGTTTTCTAGATCTGTCCCTGTCCTTTGAGGAAGACCCTCCTTGTCAGGGAAACATACTTTATGCAGAACTGTGTTCAGATTTCCCCATACCCAATTACCCTGGTAAACTACGGAATCAGAATTTAAAGAATTAATCAAACTAAACCATGCTCCACAGGAACCATTGTGTGTGAACGGGTACGGAAAGAGGGGCAGAACTCCCTTGTATTTCTGATAGGGAGGGAGTCGGCCACATATCCAACAATTAGTAGCATTGCTGGTCTGATGGGAATGATATAACATACTAATGAATGTATTGTTGCGCAGCGCAAGTCGGTAAGACAACTCATGCGGGGGCAGTTCACTGAAAGTGTGCTCGACAGTGTCATTTGGAGAAGAATGTGCACGTTTGAAAATAGGAAAATATACATGTAGCAGTATACTTGCAGCAATAATCATAAGACTCAGAAAAAACATAATCAATAGTGTCACAATACAGTGACTATGAAGTGATTTACAATATTCACGTTTCTTGAGCTGTTTCTGTCTATCTCTCTCTCTATTGGGGTCTAGGGGATACAAGTCAGAAACTTGTCTAACCGATTCACCTAGGGGAGGACTTAAACAATTAAACTGTCTGACTTGCTAGACCTCAACTTTAATTTATACTCCTGAGAAGAAGTTTTCTCTACCAGGGGGAGTTTTGAGTCAGTCTGTGGAGGAGGGCAGGGCTGGGAGTCTAAGTCTGGCGGCAGTCCATGGCATTTTTTAACATGACTCGAGTGAAGCCAGCCCTTACGGCCCTCCACTTTAATCGCAGTCCTTGTAGTTAATAACACGAGCTTCGGCGCCTGCCAACGGGGCTCCAGCGGACTTCTCCTGTCGAAGTTCCTCACGAACACCAGGTCCCCCGGAACAACCTCATGTGGCTCACCTCGGTGTTGTCGGGAAAGGCTGAAGCAACCGACATGATTGTAGTGCAGACATCAAGGAAGCAAGGTAATCTGTCAGCATGTTACAGTCAACATCAGTAATTTTTCTCGGCAGAGGCGTCCCCCACATATTCGGCGGCCTACCAAAGACCACCTCGTACGGGGATAGCCCTGTTCTAGAGTGTGCTACCATTCTCATGTAAAAGAGTGCAACTGGTAAAGCTACTATCCAGTTGATGCCTTTCTCTCTACAGATCTTGGCAAGACGAATTTTCAGAGTCTGATTATGACGTTCCACAAGACCTGCTGCCTCGGGATGTCGGACACAGTGGAATTTCCATTGATAGCCTAGCAGGAGTGATACCTGCTTCATAAGCTCGGACGAAAATGGATGACCGTTATCTGAGTATACGATACGAGGCAAACCATACCTGGGGAAGAATTCACAAACCAGCTGCTTGGCAGTGGTCGGAGCTGTGTAATCTGGGACTGGATACGCTTCTGTCCAACCGGAAAGAGCACATACAACTACAAGGACATATTTGAATCCTCGACAGCGTTCCATCTGGATATAATCCATCTGGAGGACTTCAAAAGGGTGATCGGGAGGATGAAATCCACCTTGCTCTACGGGAATGCTTTTACCTGGGTTGAACTGACAACAGATCATGCAAGTACGCACTTTTTGTTTGGCTGCTGCTCGTAAATGTTTATTGAACCAAAGGTTTTGAATACTATCTAACATAGCTTGTTCTCCTAAATGTGCTGGACTGTGTACTGTGTTAATGATAACTTGAACCATAGAGTCGGGGAGAAACCATGTGGATTTCCCCTTCGTCATCCATCCCTGTTCTGTCTGGATCCCTCCTAGTTCAATCCATTTCTTGATTTCGTCTGGTGTAGCATGTGTCTGTATGTCAATTACATCTAGGGCGGGATCTCTAACTGTCATGCAATGTGTCGGTATCTGGACTATTGTCTTTGTCAGGTCAGTTGCGTGAGTCTGAGTCTGAGCTGTATGCTTGGCTGTTCGGTCTGCCAGGTCGTTACCCTGGGAAATGATATCTGTGACTTTCGTATGTGCCTTGCACTTCATAATGGATATGGCTGTAGGCAAATGTATTGCGTCTAACAGAGCTTGAATGAGGGGACCGTGCTGGATTTTGGCTCCGTGGGAGGTCAAGAAACCTCTCTCGCGCCAGAGTACACCGAAGTCGTGTACGACTCCAAATGCATAACGTGAATCTGTGTATATGTTAACTCTCTTGTTCTTTGCTCGAGTACAGGCTTGTGTCAGAGCGATGAGCTCTGCTGCTTGAGCTGACAGGGTGTCAATACAATTCGTTTCTATGACTTCAGTTTCTGTCGTGACTGCATATGCGGCCACTAACTCTCCTGTACTTGTTCTCATACATGAACCATCCACATAAAGTGTCAGGTCTGGATCTGGTAATGCGGTATCTGTCAAGTTTTGTCTGGGTTTCGTCGTGATGGTAATGACTTCAATACAATCATGTGCCAATGGATCTGTCTCACTTAATGGCAGAAGTGTAGCAGGATTCAATGTATTACAACGTCTGATTTCTATGTGTGGCTGAAACAATGTCAATTCATAACCTGTCAGTCGTGCTATAGTCAAGTGTTGAGTCTGTGTTCGGTTTAAAAGAACTTCCACGGAGTGTGGAACTTGTACTGTCAATTGATGTCCTAACACTATGGAATCACTTTGTCTGATTGCTAGAGCTGTTGCTGCTACTGATTTCAAGCACGCAGGCAGCGCCTGGGCTACTGGATCCAATGTACTAGAAAAATAAGCACACGGTTTGTGTGAACCTGCTTGATCTTGGGTGAGTACTGACAATGCAGTACCTTCGCGTTCTGTGACAAAAAGTGTAAAAGGCTTGCTGTAACATGGTGTCGCTAAAACTGGTGCTTGACATAGGGCTTTCTTTAATTCGTCAAAAGCTTGTGTATGTTCCTGAGTCCAAGGGAGGACAGTCGATGTCGCTGCCTCCTGAGTTGTCAACTGTATGAGGGGTTTCGCTAGAAATGCATACTGAGGAATCCATTGTCTACAGTAAGAGGTGAGGCCTATAAAAGCTCGTACCTCCTTTTGTGTCTTGGGTTGTGACATGTTTACAATTAACTGGATACGGTCAGGTGTTAGCTGTCTCCCCCCTTTGGACAGCAAGTGCCCAAGGTAAACCACTTGCTGAACACAGAATTGCAGCTTCGAAGGAGACACCTTGTGTCCCTTGTCAGCCAGGAAATGCAAAACCGTCAGTGATGCTTGTTCACAGTCTGGTTCACTTCGGGCGGTGATCAATAGATCATCGACATACTGCAGTAGGGCAGTGTTATCAGGCATGTGAATACTGTCAAGTTGTCTTTTCAGTGCTTGGCTATAGATGATGGGGCTTTCTGTGAATCCTTGAGGTGCGCGTGCAAATTTGAAGCTTCGGCCATTTAAACAGAATCCGAAGAGATATTGGCTTTCCGGATCAATGGGGACACTAAAGAAGGCGTTCTTCAGATCAATTACTGTAAAGAACGCTGCCTCTGAATCAATAGCTGTCAATAATGAAGAGATGTCTGGAACCACAGGATACTGTGGGACAATGCATTTGTTCAATTCTCGTAAATCAATAACTAATCGATAAACTGGAGGTGCATTTGGATCAGTGCGTTTAAGAATCGGAATGATAGGGGAATTACACAAATTTGAGTCGGTTTCTACAACCACTCCTTGTGCAATGAGCTCGTCAATGATTTTCAGTAAAGCCACTACAGCATCTGGCGGTAACTTGTATTGTCGGATTCGTGGTAATACCACTCCTGGCCTGAGTGTGACTCGATATGGTGTAATGTGCATACAACCTACATCAGTGGGGCCTTGTGCCCATAAATGTGCAGGAACATTCTGTAATCTGGGATCAATATCTCTCAACACATAGTGACCCTTGAAGTCACGCAAAAACAGTCTTACTCCTTCCGGAGAACAGCAAATCACAGCTCCTAGAGCTTTCAGCGTCTTGATACCTAACAAGTTTTCTGGACATGATTTCATTAATAACAAATCTGTAGTGCGAGACAACAGACCAACTAAAAGAGGTACGGGTTTCGATACTTCATTTACAATAGGCTTGCCTGAAAATCCAAGGGAAACATTCTGGGAGCCTGAGAGGGGTGCCCCTGGAACCTCGTCATGGCTTATTGTTGTTCTGCTTGCCCCTGTGTCAATCAAAAACTTTCTATCTTTACCTAATACTTGACTATGAACGTAGGGACCCTCTTGATCTACAGGAACCTCAATAAGAGGCAAGCCAACTTCCCTCTCTAGGCTGTTTCATGTGTATCGCTGATAATCGGGATAATCAGTTTGGGCATACTGATACATCTGCTGAGTCGCATGTTGTGTTGCGGCAATCGGTTGTGGCTGTGGTACCGCTACGGTCTGTACTGTCTGTTGTGGGGCCTGCATAGGCTGGATGTTCTGTGGTACTTGTTGTTGGACCTGGTCCTGTCTAGGTTGAAGCGGTCTTTCTTTAGTTTTACCTGTAGCTATATTATGTTTCAAAACTGCACAATCGTTTATATAGTGACCTGGCTGTTTACAATAGTTGCATGTCCCTTTAACAGGAGCTGCTGAATTATTGGACTGTGTCATGCCCTTTTTCTGACCGTCAGCTGGAACTGACTGGGCTACTAACATTTTCATTTTCGTATCTTTCATACGTCTTTGTTCGTGATCGTGTTCTTCTCTAATTCTGTTCTGGTGGTACTGTAACATTTGTAACATTTGTGAAGGCGTGTTTGCTTGCCAGGTGCTCTCGACTTTCAGTACACGATTCTTAACTTGGGGCAGGGAATTTTCGACTAACTTGGATACAAAAAGGTGTGGATATGACTCGCTACTTGCTTTCAGGCCACTATTAATAATAAAACATTTCTCAAATCGGGAATAAAAATCACTAGTGTCTTCATCGGGTTTCTGTTTGCAGGCTGAGATTGCATCCCAGTCCTCCTTTTTCGTTGCTAATAAACGTGGCAATACTTGTACTAACAATCCTGGTAATGCTTTAGTTTTATCCCCAAGCCCTAGGCCTGGGGTTCGAGTATTTTCTTCGTTCTCTAATGCAGCCCAATCAATCTTTTGCTCTCCCACCTCCCATTCTTTTTCTTTGAGTTTCTCGTAAATACCGGCAGGCAATAATACTTTCAATATTTTCATAATGTCGGGATAGGTATAATCACCCATGAGTAACATGCCTTTTATTTCACGGTGGAAACCTGCAGGGTCTTTATCGTGACTGGGCACTAGTTTCTTCATTTCTAATAATTCCATTTTAGTTATGGGCGTGTATACAAACACACGTCTAAAGGTATTGTCAGCATTCCTGACTGGATGCACTTCTCGCAAGGGATTTTGTCTGTCTATGTAAAACATTTTTCTTTCTGGGGTGGAGCTGAAACAAACTGTGGATTCAGGAAAGCACTATATCTGTGTCGATGTTCTAGAATTACCTTAATTAAATCGGTACCCAGGCCCCTCCATTTATTCATGAGTAACTCTATTAATACATCAGGTAAGGGACCTGGATCAGAATGTTGGCTCTTATACAATATAAGGAGGTGTTGTATCAAATACATACTAGCTAGTCGCTGTTCCTCTGGGGAAAGATTCAAAAAGGTCTGCGCTAATGCGTCATCACTATATTTATCAGAATTGTCAGCCCATTGTACTGCTGACCTGGCTAATTCTTGTTCATCAATGGAATCGAGTACATGGTACCCCATTCGTTCTTGAAGTATTTTATCGGTAGCCTGAAATAGATGTTCAGGAGTCTTCAGGTTTGACATAGCGGAGTGAAAAAGTCTCTTGCTTTCTGGGCGTATCGGCTTATTAAAGGATCTACCCTTTCCTACATATGCTATCGTTCCTCTATCTTCTGGCTCTTCCTCCCCTGAGGATTATTTCGTGTCTGATTCTGCTTCCCTTTCAGCGTTCTCTTTACGAATTTTCCTGTACATGGCTTCTATACATGCCTTTCTATCATGTTTTCCCTCTGAAATATTCTGACCCCACGTAGTTAGTACCTCCATCTCTTCTTTATTTACACCAGGCCGGTCTCGTTCTCTTATGAAACAGTTTATGAGGAATCTTAATAGTACACTTTGAAGGTCTACTTTCTGATGTGCCATAGCCTGGTGAATACATTCCTGACCCTCCCCTGTCTGAACAAAATGATATATCCTGTCTAGGTAATCTTGCATTCCTGGAAATAAAACCAAAAAGTTTGCAGCACGTCTTATGCGTATTGATGCTAATATCATGTAACCGTCTTTACCTGGTACTGGGTCATATCTACAATCTGTAAGAAGCTCTTTAAGCTTTTCCATTGTGGCTGGTTTCGGAGTACGTTCCATTGCTAGTTCTCTAATAGTTATTCGGTGTGTTGGTGGCGGGGTATGGTAACCCCCTGATGCACCTCCTGAGGCGGAGGCTTGAGCGTGATCTGTCTGTAGGGTCGTGTCAGGCCCGAAAGGATTAAGCGGATTAATAGGGTTAATGGGGGGTGCAGGAAGTGGTGGAGGAGTGGTCTGTCGTTGGGGAAGGTTATTAGTGGGCGGTATAGGTGCAGGTGGAACATTGGTGTATGCGGGTGCTACATCGTCTAAATAAGAAGAAAGGAAAATCTCTGCTGCGGTCTTGTGACGTAATTTAGTCGGAACCAATGGAGGGGGCTGATCTTTCGGTACTTCCGGGGTCGCCTTGGGCAGGCCCTCGGCCAGGACTGGATACAATCCTGTCATAATAGCATTACTACGTCTATCGTGTTGTTCTATCCTAACTCGTTCTCCTTCTTCTAGTAGTTCTTTTTCTTTGGCTTTTTCGGAATCCTCTTTACTTCTCTCTGCTTTTCTGAGTGCTTTTTCTGTGCGTTTATGCGATTCTTTACGCCATAATTCAATGGCATCTTTCTGTGACTGTCTGGCTTTCTTTTTCCATAATGCTTCTTCTACTCTCATGATGCACTCGGCATCCCATGTCCCTGTAACGGGCCATCTCTGATTCTCTGCTAGATCTTTGGTGTAGTCCACCCACAAGTCGAGATATAATACAGCATCTAAGCCGTGTTTGTGGTACATAAAATATCCGGGAGTGTCCCTGGGTGGGATGGGAACAGCTTCCTCGAGTATTCCTTTCCTAGTTCCTATCTGTTTCAGTTTAGAAAACAGCGGCATTTTGAGCCGTGGTACTTGATACTTGATACTTACTCGGATTTGGACACCACTAATACAATAAACACAGTAATGGAAATCAAACAATCACTCATACCACGGCATTTAAAACACATTGAAACATTTCGAACAACGAACAATAACTTAATAGCTGAATACTGGATATACTGCTAAACAGTACAGATACACTGCTAAACAGTGCAGACCGGATCTGTGTACCCAAACCCGTCTTGACCGGACACAAATTAATGCACCCGTCTAGATGCGTCCCCAGCAATGGTACTCACTGGGAAGCACGGAACGGAAGGCCTCGGAAACTCGACACTGGACTGGACCGGACTCGACTCGACTCGACCTCGATTCTGGACTCAGGTACTTCGGAACTTCGGAACTGGTGGGCCTCTGAACACCTCGGACCTTGCTCTCTCGGCTGGGCTCTGGTCGGGATCCTCCGCACTCCTCACCGCCTCGTCTGGGTGTCGATCGCAGCCTCAGTCACCTCCGTTGGCCTGAGGGAGATACAGGAAATCCTGCGGGTACGCGTAGTTGTCCGTCACGGCTGTGGCAGGGGACCAGGCCTGCAACGCACCGCCGGCGCGTAAGGTGGGGGAGGGGTCCCTGTTCGGGCGCCAATTATGTGGTAAATAAAATTACCTATGCTTAATTTCTATGCGGTAAAGTTCAATAAGAATAACTCAGTCAAAAAAAATGAGAGGCAGAGTCCGTGGCATCTGAGGTTATAAGGGTTTTATTCCTTAAAAAGGAATTGGTTCGAACCAGGTATCATGTTCCATCACCACAAGGGTTCAGGAAGGGAATGGACATGGACATGTACAATGCTTTATTAACAGAATATCATATATATAGTCAATACACATAGTGGTGATGAATGCAGAAGGCGTAACAGCTGAGAGAAATGAGATAAGAACACACATGCGTAACAGAAGGCGTGCACAAGGGCGTACACAGAGGTGTGTGCTAGAAACGTCATAAAGAAGGGTCACAGGTGGGTGGATCCATAGACGAATCCTGCAGAGTCAGCAGAAATATGTGGCAGAGATGCGCGCGCAGCAGCATGACGTGTAATTGATGTGGAACTGGAGGGTGAAGGGGACTTGACATTTGCGCTATACAGGGAGACAGAAGTCTGGCGTGTCAGAACAACCTAATCCCAAATCATATCTGGTATCTTGTGTTTGAGGAACTGTATCATCTAGAAGGAAAGGTCTCTCGGGCAGAGGCTATTCTATACTGACTGCTAGTGCGTGCATATGCGACTACGTGTCTACGTGTAAAGCATGGGGCCTACCATGGTAACGGGAGCTATGAATTACTTGCATGGAGACAGAAAGGCCGGGCCCTTTGCTCTGCAGCTGGGAAGGATGTTTACCTAAACTACTAGACAGGAATGTATTTTCGAGGAGCGGAGCAGATAACTTGAAGGCTGAATACTGTTTTGGCAGGCAAGCAGGCCGAGCCAGGCACCACTCACCGCACAGGGAGTAAGGCAAGGGTCATGGAAGCGGCAGGCTGCAGCTTTCAGAGGTAGAAGGCAGAAAGGGCTCGATGGCAGGAATCAGGGCCTAACTCGCCAGAGCCAGGAAAACGTGAAAGTGCACCATGTAAAGACGGTGGCACGGCATACTTAGGAACTAAATATTCGACCCATTCATGGTGGATCTGAAAGAGGACATGTTAACGTTGGACGCAAATGTATTTGCGTCTTCATAGCTGGAAGTGGAGGGAACATACATGTACTTGAAGCACGTACATGGAGCCGTTGGGGTCTACGTTAGGGGACACAATTGACCAAAAAAAATTCATATTACCTCACACCCACTAACACACCCACACAGCCGCTCAACACAGCCACTCACTCATCCATATAAGCACTCACACACTCACTCACACACCCACACAACCACCATCCACACATTCATGCATGCACTCTCAGATCCACTCACTCCTCCATACAGTCATACACACACACAAACTCTCCACAACAGCCATTCACACACCAACTCACAACCAAACACTGTCTCACTCACCCATACAGCCACTTACACACCCAGTCACTTACTCATATAGCCATTCAGACACTTACTCACTCACTCATAGTCACTCACACAGCCACTCACTCACCCATACAGCCACTGACACAACCACTCACTCACAAATGCAGCTGCTCATGCAGCTTCTCACTCACCCACACAGCTACTCACACACACAGTTATACAGCCACACAAACACTCACATTCTCACTCACACACTCATATAGCCACTCAGACACACAGTCACACTCAGATACACACAGTCGTACACCCACTCACATAATATATGTTAGAAATAGTATCACAAATTAGTAGTACACCTAGTATACTAAGTTTAACACACATAAACTTTTAGAAAATACACTCACTTGATGATGTCATGAGTAATGCCATCAGTGATGCCATTTGAGATGCCATAAGGCATGTCACTGACCATGCCATGAGTGATGCAATATGTGAGGTCATAAGCAGTGGATTGCGGGGGCACAAGTTATAGTTAGCTCAGGTAACTATCACTATTGAATTTCACTTGTTTTCTATGAGTGAAGTCTGAGCCTAACTATAACGTCCCTGTAACCTTTGTTTTTTTCAGTGATTTTCTAAGGTTTTTTGTTAATTCTGTTTCCTAACTTTAACATTTCTGTAACCTTTGTTTTTTTAGTAAATATATATACATATACATTTATACATTATTTATACTTATCATGTATATAGGTCATTGCATAGTTTTTTCTCAGAAAATATTTGATTAGATGCTTATGGGTCTCTGTTTATTTTATTTATCACAATATGTCAATATGATCCTAATTGCATTTATAAGCGATTTACTATAGAAATATTCCGGAAAACACACAATGAAACACAATTGAAAAACGAAATATATGAAAGTATACAAATAAACTAGCTTTAACATACAGCAACACCCGAAAGTCTGCATTTCTAACTATCTAGCCATACTTGCACATTTGGAACTTTATGCAATGTAGATTTACATCTCTTTATTAGTTTCATTTATACCTGTATACCCTTTGTATGTAGTTGTGTATCTATATATTTTATTACTTTTCTCCTAAGAAAGAAAGAAACAAACAAAAAACCTTCAACTCCCTCCAGTGCACTACTCTATACCTCTCTCAATATATCCTCTACATCCACTCTCTGCCTCATCCCAAACCGCATTCCACTACTATGATTTTCTTAAGATCCATTCTTGACCCTTCCCTCCTCTGTAGCTCCCTGACTCACCCCAAACCTCAGTCTACTACTATGATTTCCAATATAACCCTTTCAAGACTCTTGCCTCTTCTATCACTCCTTGACCCACCATAAACCTCCTTTGTCTATTATGATTTCCCTAATACCCTTTCTAGCCTGTTCCCTCTTCTATCCCTCCTTTGACTCATCCCAAATCCCATCTAACTAATATGATCTCACAAATAATACTATCTAGACTCTTACCTCTTATGTCCTTCCTTTACCCGATTCAATCAAAAACTAAGAGAATCACATGTCCACTACTCAAATTAACAACTTATATTTTCATATATAAATCCACCACTAATCCTTTGGATTCCAGAGTAAGATGTGATCTAGTGAAGTTTGAACAACAGGATCTGTGATCCTTATGGTACAGTCATTCATAGCCATACAACATTTTTTTCCAAACTCCCTACCCGTTATCACTGAGGCTCTAGTTATCACATTGGCCTTATGATCATTGGTGTATAACACTGGGTTCCATGTCCCAGGAGAACCCTTTTTACTAGTAAGTCAGTCAATCTGTCCTGACCCAAACATTGACACTAATGGATCCAAAGGTCTACAGGGCATGCTGTGACTTGGCCTATAAAAGTATCCAAGAGAAGCTCCCTTGATATTACTCTGGGAAGCTCCTGCCCCCTCTGTAGTTCAATCTATAAAGCATGAAGTTTCAGATCACTGAAATTAATCACAACACCGTCCCCATTCTCTCTTTTTAGCTGTTGCCCACCTAGGATACTCTCTGACCAGCAATTATATATTTTGTAAAGCACCGCAACTAAGTATTCTAAATGTTCTACTCATCCAGTGATTTACTTTATTTTTTAGCTGGTGGTCATCTTTGGTTTGGTGTGGGGTGGAGTTGGAAAATTTCTAACCACAATCACCAGGGGTGTAGCTTCTGGAGGAAGTTGCAATAGCTCAGGATATTGTCTAACACTAGTATCCCCATATGTAAGGCTATAACTTCGATGTGTTGATGTCTCTGATTCTGGGGGAGGCACTGTAACCCCAGTATTTGGCACTTGGCTAGTCTATCTTGAAATCGCTGTTGAATTGCCCTTAGGAGTATTGCCACAAAGAACCCTTGGTGGCACAAATCTCCATTAAAGGTTTAGTTACAATTATTTCCCAAGATTCACCTATTGATCCATTATCATCACCTTTACTGTGGGTATCTTCATTAACCCTGGAACCTCCCGATAAATTGCAAGGCCCATGCTATATAATCATTTCTTCAATGTGGAATCTATGCCTCTGAGTAGAGAGAGTATGGGGTCAATTATATCCATAGGACATCCTTCAGAGCTTCAATTGGTTCATTTGCCACATATCTTTCAATATATTCAGGTTTTTGTATGTGACCAAGGGCAGGTTCTGACTCAGATTGCCTGCTGTGAGGAAAATAACTAGTCACTCCTACAGTGTCTTACTTGAACGGTTAATCACATGGTGCATTTTTCCTTTTTAGGAGGTGACTGATCCATTGTTAGATGCAATCTGTAGATTACCAGTAAAAAATTCAAAGGCTAGGTAATGCTTTTGCTGGGCACTTTGAGAGGGCTCATTACCTAGGTACTCACAAGTACTGGTAGTATTCAGGTCTTGATCATTGGTCCTGGCCTTTGTTAGTATTTTTTTAGTTACCTCCATCTTTCTTCTACACACTCAATCAATGCATTGATTGCGCCCATATCATTAGCTAGAAAACAAGTTATTGATGCTGTTATCGACCAATCCTTAAAGGGCTTAGGTGAAGCAACTGATTTTCTCTTACCCATAATTTCTGGTCACAGGCATCTATAGTGTCTGGAAGAATAGGCAGCTAAGGGGTCCAAGAGGGGTTCTTCAGCCCAGCCTTGTTTGGTCATGGATAGGGGCAGAGAGCCCAGCACTTGACCTGGTCTTCTCAAAGGCACGAATAGGAGCAGTACCAAACGCAGGTTTCACGCTGCGGTTCCCAGGAGCGCCTTAAATGGTGCAGATTCTAGCCATTGCTGGGTGGAGGAGCCACAGGCATGGAGTTTGAGACCCAGAATGAGGCAGAACGAAAAGGGGCATACTGCACCGCGTGTCGCACTTGGGACCTGCGGTGCGGTATGCACCTTTTATATAGCACACATTCTAGCCTGTTGCCAGATGGAGGAGCCTGGGGAATGTAGTTCTGGCATGTTGAGTCATTTAGCCCAGACTACTCAAATTACAAGAGATTCAACTCTTTCCCAAAATTCCACTGCTAAAGTGTTGAGCCCACTTTCAGGGTCTTCCTTCTCTTTTCTACAGTGAGTGACCTGCTAAACTACCTCTCACCCCGTCTGCACCCTTTAATTTTTAAGAGGTGGAGACTAGTTTGTCTGCATCTAGGTGGAGATTTATACATGTAAATGGTAAATGTCATCCACACGTAGATCTACACCTAGGTGTAGATCAATCTGTGAGAAGATCTCCACATGTATACTTGCCTTTGTAAATAGGCACAACTGAGTTTTTCTCTTTTCCATTGTGTTCATAAAGCAGCTGGTTGAGTCTGGGGGGAGAAGGCGCAGTACAAGCCATACTTGCTCACCTCCCCTACACCAGACCTGTCAATTCACCTACAAATTCTGGTCACTCCCATTTCATGCCCATACGCAGGCACAAGCAGCCTCAATCTGCATGCAGTTCATTTTGGGTGATAAGTGCATGGACCAATGAGTGTTCCGAAGCTGGCCAGAGGAGGTTAGATTTATTCAGGTCTCTTCTCATTTTCTGTTTCGAAGATAAACACAATTTAAATTACATGCGGGATGAAGTTCTCATGATAACACCTTATGAGTGCACCAAACACCCCCCCCCGCTCTCACTCACAGAAGGAGGTGATGATTCCTTCATGTTTTCTGTATGTATTTGTATGTATTTAATGCTTGTTAAGCGCAGCTGTCACCCGAAAGGGTATCCTGGCGCTGAGACCGTGTCTAACCATCAGGCGAGGTGTATTTTACATTGCTCTTGGGAACAGGTAGGTCTTAAGGTCCCTTTTAAAAGAGGGCAGATCTTGGCTGCTCCTCAATGTCAGAGGTAAGGTATTCCATAGTGTGGCGGCCGTCCATCCTTACTCTATTGATCCTGGGAGTTCTCACCAGGAACGCTGAGGAGGATCTCAAAGGTCTGGCAGCTTGATACCATGAAAAGAGATTTTGAATCGGTATTGGTCCTAGTCCATGCAGGGCCCTGAATACAAGGCATAAAGCCTTGAAGGCAATCCTCTGCTGGACCGGCAGCCAATGCAGATCAGCTAGTGCCGCAGACGATGAGGCCGAGCGTGGCAAAGATAAAGCCAGTTTAGCAGCCATATTTTGGATCCTCTGCAACTTTAGGATCAGGGTCTTGGGCGCTCCCAGAAGTAGTGCATTGCAGTAGTCTAACCTACTGATAATAGAACTCCGCACTACCTCTGCACTGGCATCCCAGGGAAGTATTGGTAAGAACTTACCTAGGGCACGCAGCAAGCCCATGCAAGTCGCTGCGGTCCTGTTTACAGAGGCGTCGAGCTGTAAATTGGGTTCAAACAGAACTTCTAAATTACGAGCCGATTCTGCAGCTTCCACCGAGCCCGGGATGGAGGTAGGCCAAAAGTTTTCCGGTAACCCGCGGGGGAGACGGTCTAGGGAACAGTGGAGTACTTCAGTTTTTGATCCATTAAATTGGAGTGAGTTAGCTCGTAACCAATCTGCTGTCGCCGACATGCAGCGGTGAAAGGTGTCCCTCGAAACTGTCTCGGTGCCCTCAAGTGAGAAAATCAATTAAGTGTCATCGGCATAATTGATGACTGTTATGCCGAATGACTTGATTAGGTCTACCAGGGGTCGGAGATGAAGGTTAAAAAGAATCGGGCTAATCGCCGACCCTTGGGGGACACCTTGATTCACCTGACGTGTGGCTGATCTAAATGGTGGTAATGCCACAGCTTGCTGTCTGTTGCTAAGGTAAGTTGTTATCCAGCTTAGGGCCAGACCGTTTACTCCCACATTTTGAAGGCGCGCCAAGAGGACCTCATGGCTCACCGTGTCGAACGCGACCGACATGTCAAGCAGCACTAAGAATGCTGACTTGCCCCTGTCGACACGCGTTCGCAGATCGTCCGACACGGTAACCAATGCGGTCTCGGTGCCATGGGCCGGTCTGAAGCCAAATTGGGCTGCACACACACAGAAGTTTGTTTCCAGAAAGTTGGACAAGGCTCTCGTCACCCATTTCTCAAGAATTTTTATCGCAAATGGTAAAAGCGATATAGGCCTGTAGTTGGTCGGGCAGAGTGGGTCAAGAGAAGCCTTCTTTAGCAATGGAGTCACTATTGCCAGCTTCCAACTGTCTGGAACTAACGCTGTAGTCAATGACTGGCAGCAGATGGAATGGAGTGGAGGAAACAACTCAGCTTGAAAAGCCTTCCAGATCTTATGAGGCATTGGATAAAGTGGTGAGCCTGAAGATACGCCATTGGCCATGACACAGAATTCCTCTAACAAGGGAATGGGAAAACAAGACAACAAAGAGGGGCCTGCCTTGTTTTTATCCCATACGGGTACAGAATGACAGGAGGATTCCAAGAGGGGAGATGGGGACGGCGCAGACTGTCCGGGCACTGAGAGTCCATTCAGGATGGTCCTAATTTTTTCCTCAAACGCGATGGCCAAGGAATCACAGAGTTCCTGGGAGGCCGGGATGGCTGACACTGTGCAGGGTGGATTGGATAAATTATTGACCAGCTTAAATAAAGTCTGCGATTTATTAGCGGTCTTCGGCAAGGTATCTTCTAAAAATTTGGCTTTAGCACTTCTTAGTTGGGTCTTATATGCCTGCAGGGCCGATTTATATGCTGCCCTGTCCAGCTCCTTATACCCTCTCCTCCAAGTACGTTCCGCCTGTTTACAGCGGAGCTTATGCTGTCCAAGATCAGCAGTGAACCAAGCATTAGCTCCTCTTGGTCTTTCCTTTACCTTTCTCAGAGGGGCCAGATCATCTAAAGAGGTCAGAATTTGTTGGCAGAAGTCAGAATTCAAATAGAAGAGTGTGGAGCGGATCTGTGATAAATTCTGCTAGAAGCCTGTAGAAATCAAAAGGGCAGACACAAATACATCTGAGTTAAGGCAAAGGATGAACGTCTTTAAGAGATGAGAGAAGGGGAGGACTATAGGACAGAAGCCTAAGACCACACCATGCACAAACAGGCTGACCAAATAGGATCTTCCGTGTTTAACTACGCATGTTCAAGAACACACACTAGCGGCAGCGATGACGTATTCAACTAAGAGAGACTTGCATGAGAGAATTCATAGTTGGGCAGTATAAATGTAGCCATTCTCAAGCTGGACACGCAACACTCCTGACTTAAACAGTCAATGCATCTCAATCATCCCCTGCAGAGCTCCTGGCAGCCCTCCCCATTGTAGCACTGGAATTGAAAATGCTGCAAAACCTGCTCTAAATGATAAAAAACGCTTCAAAAATAGAAAATGATGACAATATAAAATAAGAGTACTAGTGCATATTTCATTTTTTAATTTTATATCATTTTTGTATCTGGTAAGAAACAATTGTAGAAATGCATCTGGTGTTACCTTGATTGTGAGGAGAATACGATGGTGCATATATTTGGATTTTAGTAAACACAAGCGCCAGGAAGCCCTTTTGCTCCCTTCTATGCCCACTGCGTTTCTCAGCCCATAGGCTGCAGGTGTCAGTCTCAGCTTTAAACCTCTGCCTTCTGCCCCCTCTCCCTTTTCTTTGATTTAAATACACTAATCTTCTGTGAATTTCGCCTTCAGTAGTGAGTTGCACCGTCATTGCTTCTGGATGGTTCATTCCATTCTATCTACTAAGGTGTTTGTGGCAGGGCCGGTCTGGGAACTTACTACAGCCCTGGTTCAAATGATATATGCAGCCCCCGTTTGCATCAAGTGAGTGACCGCCGACGCATTCCTCCTTAGGATTGTCCTATTATAATTTTGAAAAAGTAAAGCCGAAAGGTGAAAGTTAACTGCACAATTTTTCAATTATATTTGTTAGTTTTACTGGCTGTTCTGAAAGGGATTAAATAAATATTCCAGAATACCGCAGAAACTGGCCTCCAGTCTCAAATCCGGCCCCCTGGGGGTTGTACGCCCGCCCGGCTGGCCAGTCCGGCCATTGTCTGTGGTAATCATTGGACTGCTACACCACCTCATCTAGGTGAACTACACAGCCCTTTTACTTGGTAAGCTTATTATACACAATAGCATATTCATCTTGCACTTTATCTTTGGCACACGCCATGATCAAGTGCAGACAATCTAAACTTCACACACGAAACCGAAATTCTTCCCACCTAAATTAGAAAGAAAAATCCACTTTCCAGCAACCATGGACGCCAAACTGGGAAGCCTCTTGCTCAGCCGTTCTGCAATCTAAGGTCCTTGTAAAGGAGCGAGAGCACTATTAAGCTTAAGAATCACTGCCAGACAGTGCGCAGAACCCATTCTTAGCTTGGAAGAAATCTTCATTAAGGTGGTATTGTGAGTTGCCTGTGGAATCAAGATTCCAGCTCCCGCAGAAAAAAACTGCATGGCTCATGCTACTCCTGCACCCCTACATTTCACCTGAGAAACCCAGTGTGGGAAGCTGGACGAAATTTGGAAATGTTCACAGAAATCAGATGTGTAAACAATGCCCGCAGTAATTCTCCATAGGCCAGAAGATACCCAGGCTCCCACTTAAAATAATGGATCATTCTGGATCCCAAAGTTCACTTTTCAGTCATAGGGGGACTCTTCCCAGCAACCTTTAGCAGGAATGTATGACGTTACAACGCAAACATTTACAATGCAAGCCTTTACAACGCAGTTTTTACTTCGCAACATCCATTACAACGCATGATTTGACATCGCATGCCATCACAACGCATTTTTAGAAACTACATTTACAACACATTCCATTCCATCGCATCATACCATTACAACGCATACCATTACATTGCATTTAAGGTAAGTGTTGGATAGTGTAAGGGTAAAAATGACTATTCCCACTCCAGTGAGTGCAACCGTAGGGTAAGTGTTGGATAGTGTAGGGGTAAAATTACTATTGTAACTCCAGTGAGTGCAACAGTAGAATAAGTTTTGGATAGTGTAGGGGTAAACATTACCATTCCCACTCCAGTGAGCGCAACAGTAGGGTAAGTGTTGAATAGTGTAAGGGTAAAAACTATGCCTTGTAATGGTATGCGTTGTAATGGTATGTGTTGTAGTGACATGCGTTGTAATGACATGCATTGTAGTGACATGCGATGTAATGGCTGTGTTGTAATAGCATGTGATGTAAAGGATGTTGTGTTGTAATGACTGCGTTGTAAAGGTAGTGCGATGTAATGACTGGGTTGTAAAGGTTGTTTCCCTTTATCAGTACTATGTGAAATGCATACCAGTCCTTAACCTTTTAAAGCCCACACAGGATGAAGGCATTTTATCTGGTATATATACAGTAGTGTGGAAGTGATCAGTCAGTGTGTCGACATTATTCTGCCATGCACAATATTATCTGGAGTGCTGCCTTTTTAACCACTGTGTTAAAGTTTAGACGGTCTCCTAATTGTTTTCTCTCATATTAACATCTCTAAATTTGTCAGATAAGGAACCTCTCCATCTCATCTGAGTTTTTCTGATGCACTGAAATAATGATCAAACCAATGTTTGATTTCAACCTGTCTGAAAATAATGATTTCGGTTGAGACAGGTTTGTGTTCTGTCATTGTTCGCTTAGTTTAACGTAGACTGGTGGTGTCTTACAATTTCCTGATGCAAATTAGTGGGATCTGACCCAGCCCAGTCTGGGTCAGACCATTCTGGACCCCATTACAAGGCTTTCTGCCACCCAGACTCCAGACCCAGGCAGTCTACATCTGACACAGAAAGTTAATTTCACCAAAGGCGGCCCATGTGTAACTTGGGCAGCTACTGGTTTTCTGAGTGTTTCTTCTACCCATTCAACAAACAGCACCTTTTTAAATCAGGGCATCTTGCACGATACTGACTAATCCAAAATCATGCACATGTGTAAAGCAAGATCTCCATGGGGTATACAGCAACTACAACTGTCAGGATTCTGCTATCCTGCTATCAGTTGGCCCTTTAGGGTCCAGCCTTTACACCAGTTTATATCAAAACAATTTCCAACACATTGCACACCTTTATCCACATCACACTCCTATCCTGGTTTCCACATCACCATTCTGATCAATATAGTTGCTTTTGAACTAAGACTTGCCTATATAGTTATAACCTACTGGTGGTAGCCAGTAGGTAGGTATAGTTAGGATCTAGTTTCCATAGAAATAGCCTTTTTTCATTTGCTAATAACTTTGGTGTCATTTGACGAATCCTTGCGAAATTTTTCAAAACTAATACACCAGTCACTTCACCTCATCTCTTTAACCCCTTTGATGCTCATGACGAGCTCAGCTCGTCATGAGGCACAGTGGAGCTGTGCTGATGACGAGCTGAGCTCGTCATGAACAATGGGTAAACATCAAAGGTCTGCACAGGAGAAAAATATCCCTAGCAGCCAAGGTGTTAACCTTTTGGTGTGATCCGTCAAGGGAGGGCCGAAAAAAAGGGGGGAAGAACGCTTTTCTCCATGTTAATTTCCATAGAAAACTTTAGACATGGATGTATCCCGACTGCTGAACGGAAAACAGCAAATTTGACAAAAGGGTAGCTCTTGGTCCAGAAATCACTCTTTTTGTTAAATGGTGTAAATCTCTTTAGTAGTTCCTGAGAAATTTAAAGATTTCTCAAATACATAACTGTGGCTGCGGTGGATCCGCGAACCCTCCCAATCTCATTCCTGAGATCGGATTGGCTGCCAACACGTCAAACCCGGAAGTGTTGGCAGCCATCTTGCGACTCAGTTGAACCGAGTCACAAAAAAAAACATTTTTTAAAAAGATAATGAGGGAGGGTAAAACCAACCTGACCTCCTGGGCCTCTTGGGGTTGGGAGGGTCCCCACAGAGACTCCCCTAGGGCTCAAATAGCATGAAAAAAAATCAGAGGGAGTTGTGGTGGATCCGCAAACCCCAACGAAAAAAACAAACATAGCACAGGTTGCAGTGCTTTGTTTAATCAGGCCCCGGGTGGGCCAGGTCCCAGGGGCAATTAGAAATAATAATGTGGGGGTCATGCAGATCAGGGGACCGCCACCTCCCCAGGGCTATATGCAAATTAAAATACATGGGGGGGATCCAGCCCTCCCATGCACCCCAGGGGACACCCACCTTCCCGGGGCTCTGCAGACGATGGGAGGGGAGCCATGCCACTTCCCTCCAGGAGCCCTGATGGCTCTGGGGACCGCCACCCCCCAGGGCTAGCTCAAGCAATGTTCTGGGATACCCACCAATGGGACATTGCAGTTTGCTATGGGATGGCGGGAGCATCCCATAGCAAACAGTGTGCTCCGCTTTGAACAAGTAAAAGCATTATGCTTTTACTTGTTCAAAGAGGAGCACACTTTGCTTTTTACACCCAGGGAGCTGCATGTTTGCAGCTCCCTGGGTGTAAAAAAAGCAACGCTGGCTCCTGCAGCAGGCGTGAGCCTGCCAGGATGGCGGGGGCATTCAGGCTCCCACCATGGAACCCAACCAGCTGGCCATTCCACAGGGAATGGGGTATCATGGGCCCAAAAGGGCCCAGGAGGGAGGCCGTTTGCCCCCCTTAAGCATTCTTTTTTTTTTAAATGGCCAGGCCCTGGGGGATAGGGTCCCAGGGGCCAAACTAGGCATCAGGAGGGAAGCGGTGCAGATCCCTTCCCTTTTTAAAAAAAAGAAAACACGCCACACAGCCCCATATTCCTACAAAATTGGAAGATTTTTTTTTAAAAGCCAGCAAATCGGCGAGGCCCCACCCCCTTTCTCCAATACTCTGCAAAAGCACCTTCTGGCATGCTGTTGGTTGGAGGGATGAAGTCCCTTTTGCTGCTGAGGGTTCATAGGGGCTAACTAGCCCACCTGTTACCTACATTAAGCCCCACATAGTGAGATTGCTGAGAGGTGGTCGCAGGCCATGCCCCTTTCCCCACCACTCTGCAAACTTGCCTCTCGGCCTCCTGAGGGCCAGTGGACTTCATCCCTCCAGCAGCAGTGTTCCATGAGACGCGTTTGAAGAGTGGTAGAGGAAGGGGGCGTGGCCTCTGACCCCCTCTCAGCAAGTCAGCTGTGTGGGGCTTACTGGAGGTAACAGGAGGGCTAGTTGGCCCCCAATGAACCTCAAGAGCCAAGGGGACTTCATCCCTCAAATAGTAGTGCACCAGGAAGCACATTTGTAACTGTTCAGGTGAGTAAGCCGCTGTGTGATTGACTGTATGGTTGAGTGTCTAGGTGTGTGAGTAATTGTTATAGGTGACCCACTCAATGTGTGGGTATTTGTATGGGTGTATGAGTGGATATGTCAATGGCTGTATTAGTGAGTGAGTGGGTGTATGATAGGCTGTATGGGTGAGCGAGTGGATGTGTGTGTAGATCTATTAATCAGTGAATGGGTGTGTAAGGTATGGCTCTGTGAATTGGTTTGTGAATGGTTGTGTGGGAGTGGCAGTGGGTGTATGAAAGATTCTAGAGGGGTGTGAGTGGATGCGGCAGAGATGCTGTGGTTGATGTCATCAGTGATGTAATTTGAGATATCATCAGTGATGTCACTGACCATGTCATAAGTGATGTAATATGTGAGGTCATAAGAAGTGCATTGAGGAGATGCAAGTTATAGTTAACTCAGGTAACTATAACGGCTGAATTTCTCTGGGTTTGTATGAGTAAACTCTGACCTTAAGTATAACGTCCCTGTAACCTTTGGTTATTTTTGTGAATTTCTACGGTTTTTAAAATTCTATTTGCTAACTATAACAACCATGTAACCTTTGTTTTTTTCAGTGTATATATATATATATATATATATATATATATATATATATATATATATATATATATATATATATATATATATATATATATATATATTCACAGAAAAAACCATAGGTTATAGTGGATATATAGTTAGGAATTTGCATTTACAAAACCTTGAAAATTCAATGAAAAAACCATAGGTTATAGGCCATATATAGTTAGGAATTAGCATTTACAAAACCTTATTTTACTCGCATAAAACCATTGAAATTCCATATATAGTTAGAAGCACTAACTATATATCGCGCACCCGCAATCCACTGCTGATGATGTCACATATTACATCATTCATGACATGGTCAGTGACATCACTGATGACATCACTGATCACAACATCCAGTGATTGTATGTGTCTGTAAAGTTTAAATATGTTTCACATATTGAAGAATGAGTGGATGTATAAGTGTCTGGATGAAGAATTTAGTAGGTGCATGACTGACTGTATGAGTGAGTGATTAAATGTGTCTCACTGAGTACATGGGTTAGTGACTAAACTGTCTTAATTCGTGCATCAGTATGTTTGTTGTTGTGTAAGCTGCTGCATGTGTTGATCAGTAGCTATAAGAGTGGCCATATGGGTTATTGATTGGTTGCCCAAGTATTTGAATGGGAGGCTGAGTGTGTGTGTGGGTGGCTGGGAGGTGCGTGACTCTGTGCATAGATGTGTAAGCAGTTGATTCACTAGGAGTATGAGTTCAAGAGTGCATGTGGAAACAGCTATATGGGCGGTTGACTGTGCATGGGTGTGTTGGTGAGTGAATGGATTTCTCATTGCTACATGTGCAAGTAAGTACGTATGTAAAACACAATACATGTGAGAGTTGAGATATATAAATAACTGAACATAAGAGCCAGTGAATGTGTGAGTGGCTGTATCGATCACTGTGAGCTTGTATCAGGGATTATATAAGAGAGTAAATATGTGTTATTATATGTTTGAATAAGTAAGATGTGTATAACTGTATAGTTGAGGAAATGGAGGTGTGATTGATTCTTTGCATGACTGACTAGGTGTGTGAGTAACTCCATGGATGAGTGACAGTCTGTGAGTGTCTGTTTATACTGAGTGTATGTAAGGTTATATTAGAGTCTGAAGAGGTTCATTGTATTATCACATGAGTGATGTGATCAGTGATGACAAATGAGATGTCATCAGTGATGTCATTTGAGTTGTCATCAGTGATGTCATCAGTGATGTCATTTGAGATGTCATCAGTGATGTCATTTGAGATGTCATCAGTGATGTCATCAGTGATGTCACTGACCATGTCATGAATGATGTAATATGTGACATCATCAGCAGTGGATTGCGGGTGCGCGATATATAGTTAGCGCTTCTAACTATATATGGAATTTCAATGGTTTTATGCGAGTAAAATAAGGTTTTGTAAATGCTAATTCCTAACTATATATGGCCTATAACCTATGGTTTTTTCATTGAATTTTCAAGGTTTTGTAAATGCAAATTCCTAACTATATATCCACTATAACCTATGGTTTTTTCTGTGAATTTCATTGGTTTTTTAATAGCAAATATGAAAAGCTTTAAAATGTCAAGTACGTGATAGATAAAAACATTTTCGTATTTATGCACGCTGATGTGCTTTGAACGCTGCACCCCCCCCCCCCTCTTGCCTTAGTAGTACTCTCTCTTTGCAGATACTGAAGGGTAGTTACCGCAGGCCTTTACCCCCGTTGTAATCCGTCGTGCCTCCTTGTCTCTCCATTTGATTGATTGTTGTCCAAGCATTTACTGTTTTAGAATTGGTTCTCTTTGGATCATTCTCTATTTACAAACAAGCACAAAGTCGCAATACTCTGTTTAGTCTTTGCAGATAGTGAAAAATCGTGTAAAAAAAAAAAAGTAATCGAGCAAAATCAGTAGGCCACTAATTGGATCTCTTTTTGACCTCGCTAAAATAGAAATATTAGGAACAACCCTTCTTGAGAAATACGAAAATAGTGAGATGAACTGAGCTCCACACCATGAGGGCTGCAAGACAGCTCGGCTCCATCACCCATCCCGCACAAAATAACGACAAACCCTATGCAAATATTAAAAATATAGACAACACACCAGCAAAGAAACAGGGTAAAACATTTTATTAAAAAACTATTTACATAACGTTGGTTTATAAGATGATGTCAGTAGTGGACCTATGTGTGAATAGATCGAAAACAGCACAAGGCTCCAAGATCCGGATAGCAAGCTCCTGGATGTTGGGTGCCATAGTTTAGAGTTCTGAATTTCAGCCTTTTTCAATGCCTGTGCTTTGTTGAATCAAAATGGCGGCTTGACACAAAGCTGACTCAAGCGTTGTTACTGATGCTATGCAGACCAAAACTGGTTTTCAGTTTGTACATTTTTCTAGATTTTTCAATCCAAGTTTGGTTGACTTTGTAGAACGATGGCTTCAGATTTTCAACATACGGTGTGGTGGCGCTGACTGGGAGGGGGCGCTTCGCTCCTGCCCCCTCCAAAAGTAAGATTTTCATACGTGAAAGTACGTTAATGGTTTTGGTCCCTGAGATGCTTCGATGTCACTACCATTCTCAAATAGCATAAGTTCTGGATGTTGGGTGCCATAGTTAAGAGTTCTGAGCAGTGCTTGTAACACTGTCTGAAGCTTATTTCCACCTACTGCAGCTTCACTATTCTCAAAGTAAGTGAGTGTCGTTTGTGGACCTGACTGCATTAGAAAACAATGTGATATGTTACCTTCCTAAACAGCTTGACGGAGGCCCCTGAGGGGCGGTGTGATGGCCATGGACTCGGAGAAGACGCTTTGCTCCGACACCCTCCCCAAGTCTTATAGCACTGGTGTAGCCTGAGATCGCCCCCGACATAGGCGGCCGGCTCCCGGGGTCCGGCGGAACTTTTTGCCTTTTGATGACTCTTCAATTCTGGACCTTGTCCCACAATCCGTTTGACCTGAAGACAAGCTGTAGTGGGGCGCCCCTTTATCGTTTTAGTTGCCATTCCGCCCGCTTTTGCTACACTGTGCCTCTTCCGCCATTCAGCTGTTTACCGCCCGCTCTTGCGACTACAGCGTCTCGCTCACCATGTAGTTGAGATGCGCCCGCTCTTGCGGTGCAGCGATAGGCGGCTGCCACAGGACTCTCAAAATGGCGGCCGGCTCTTCGGTTTTGGGCCTGGTCCACTAAAATGGCCCTGGGACACCTTGGAACTCGGACGCTTGTCTGCTAGGGCTTGGGTCCCATTCTCGAAAAGCGTCCCCTCAGCCGTGAAGATTCTACAAAAGTCTTGGGGGCCTCCGACTCCCGCAGGCTTCTGGTGGGGAGCGGCTGCCATGATTGCTCGTGGAATGGCCACGACGGAGCTACGAGATGGTAGTGATCTCATGCTGACGCCAGCTTTAGTCTGAAACATCCAGAAACACTGTAGACTACCAATTCGATCAGTTCCGGTAGCGCCCCAACATGACCCGGAAGAGAAGAACTTGCCCTCCCCTCTTTGACTGATGGTTCTTGTTGCCTGTCCCCTCTGTTGTCATTTAACAGAACTTTTTGGACTGCTGAAAGGGGTTGTGTTCTGAACGCTGGTTGGTGGAGACATTTAGACTATATTCTTGACCTACGTTGTCGCGTAATGCGTTTTATGACACGCCGCGTTAGCGCACCCGGAAGTGATCCGAGGCGCGGCGCGCAGCGCGTAACGTAAGCATAACAGGTCATGTGACTTGTTAATAAAACTTTTCATTGGTTCATTTTACTTTTGTTACTTTAATGATGAAAAGCTTGGTCATATGACCTAAAAATTACGCTTTTTATTATTTTCGAACAATATTTTTTTTTCAAACATATGTTATAATATTCCAGGCTAATGTACTTTCCCGGAAAATTTACAACTGTCTTGCAAGTAAAATATATTCCTTTTTCGCAAAAAGGGCGTTTCTTCCTTCCATGACGGAGCCGTTGAGTAAAAGAGATTCGGCCTGCTGTCTTAGTCGCCGATACGCCTGATTATCAGATTCTTATCGATCACTTTATGTTGCAGACATGAAAAACACAACTGCCCTTGACCATTTATCTTTACTGCGTTCCTACATATTATACCTTTTATCCGTCATGTAATTGGACTGCTTTATTTCACTTGCCTTTTACTGATTCGAAAACAGTCACTAAAAGTAAAAACTTTACAAATGAAAATACTACTACCGTGTTTTGTTTTAAAAACCTTTATTGTGAAAATGTCAGTATACAAATACGGGCCTATAACCACGTGGGCCGGCCACGGAGCAAACTGAAATCGTATATGATGAGGAGACATTTACACTGTAGAAGAACGTAACGAGTGGGCCATTAGGTGACAAGAACAAAAGTGTCTAACAGTTGCGGAATCGGTGGACGTACATTTTGTAATTAAAATACGACAGGGCCACTTACAATAACATTTTCTAGATATACATTTGCGGGCAAAGAGTTACGAGTCCCATTTATACCGGCGCCATTTTGGGCGAGGCCGGGCAGGTCCAAGATATAGTCAAAATGTCTCCACCAACCATCGGCCAGACCAGAACCCCTTTCGGCCCTTTATGCTACAAGATGGTGTCTTCCATTCAGAAAATATTGGTGGCAGCATTTTGAAAGGAAACAGAAACAGCCGTTCTCCTAGTGAGTTTCACATTGTTACATTTAGGAAGAATGTTGAAGAGTAGTATGTGGAAAATCTGAAGCCATTTTTCTACAAACTCTCAATCAGACTTGGATGGAAAAAAAAAACCAGAAGAATGTACAAACTGAAAACCAATTTTTGTCTGTATAGCACCAACAGTAACGCTTGAGTCAGCTTTGTGTCAAGCCGCTATTTTCATTCAATCAATAGCGTCCCCCTGCACACATTCAGGGACCTGGTCGTGTCTTCAGATGAAACGCATTGTAGGAAAAGAAGCAGAAAGGAAAAGGAAAAAAGTTCCGCCGGACCTAGTGAAGCTGCAGCAGGTGCAAATAAGCTTCAGACAGTCTTACAAGCACTGCTCAGAACTCTCAACTGAGGCACTCAACATCCAGGACTTGCCATTCGGATCTTGGCGCCTTGTATTTTTGTTTTGTTTTTGATGGAGGGGAAACAACAAAAAACAGGCATTGAAAAAGGCTCAACAGTGCAGGGCGCCTTGTGCTGGTTCCGACCTATTCACACATCGGTCCACTACTGACATCACCTCATAAACCAACGGGGCACCCCACGCCGACTTTCGGCGCAGCATTGTAGGATGGCCACACCAGTGCGGCAATTTGCTGGACACCACCTCGGTGCCATCCAGATCTCGGCGCGTTCATTCAATCAATAGCGTCCCCCTGCACACATTCAGGGACCTGGTCGTGTCTTCAGATGAAACGCATTGTAGGAAAAGAAGCAGAAAGGAAAAGGCAAAAAGTTCCGCCGGACCTAGTGAAGCTGCAGCAGGTGCAAATAAGCTTCAGACAGTCTTACAAGCACTGCTCAGAAATCTCAACTGAGGCACTCAACATCCAGGACTTGCCATTCGGATCTTGGTGCCTTGTGCTGGTTCCGACCTATTCACACATCGGTCCACTACTGACATCACCTCATAAGCCAACGGGGCACCCCACGCCGACTTTCGGCGCAGCATTGTAGGATGGCCACACCAGTGCGGCAACTTGCTGGACACAACATCGGGGCCATCCAGATCTCGGCGCGTTCGACTCACTGTACCGCAACAGTGACCGCAACTCAGCTGGACACGCCGTCTTTCGGCGCAGCATTGTAGGATGCCACACCAGTGCGGCAATTTGCTGGACACCACCTCGGTGCCATCCGGATCTCGGCGCGTTCGAGTCACTGTACCGCAACAGTGACCGCAATTCAGCTGGACACGCCGTCTTTCGGCGCAGCATTGTAGGATGGCCACACCAGTGCGGCAATTTGCTGGACACCACCTCGGTGCCATCCGGATCTCGGCGCGTTCGAGTCACTGTACCGCAACAGTGACCGCAATTCAGCTGGACACGCCGTCTTTCGGCGCAGCATTGTAGGATGGCCACACCAGTGCGGCAATTAGCTGGACACCACCTCGGTACCATCCGGATCTCGGCCCGTTGTGCTGCCTTCGGCCTATTCGCACATCGGTCCGCTACTGACGCCGCCTCACGTGCCAACGGATTTTCTACGCTTTTTGTAGCCCTATGCCGCATAACAGGTCATGTGACTTGTTTATAAAACTTTTCATTGGTTCATTTTACTTTTGGTTTCCTAAAGATGGAAGGCTTGGTCATATGACCTAAAAATAACACTTTTCATTGGTTTAGAACATTTTTTTTTCCCAAACGATGAAAGCCCCACCTTGTTTCTGGATCATTCAGACTGAAGCTGGCGTCAGCATGAGAGCACCACCATCTCGTGGCTCCGTCGTGGTCATTCCGCGAGCAATCATGGCAGCCGCTCCCCACCGGAAGCCTGCGGGAGTCGGGGGCCCCCAAGACTATTATACAATCTTCACGGCTGAGGGGACGCTTTTCGAGAATGGAACCCAAGCCCTAGCAGGCAAGCGTCCGAGTTCCAAAGTGTCCCAGGACCATTTCAGTGGACCAGGCCTAAAACCGAGGAGCTGTCCGCCATTTTAAGAGCCATGTGGCATCCGCCTATCGCTGCACTGCAAGAGTGGGAGCAACTCAACAACATGGTGAGCGAGACGCTGTGGCCGCAAGAGCGAGCGCAACTCAGCTAGATGGCCGCCACCTGGGGAGGCCCGTTCACGCCGGCTCCCCCACGCCCCCCCCCCCCGGGCCGCCGCACGCCAATTTTCGGAGCAGCATTGTAGGATACCAAAACCAGTGCGGCAGTTTACTGGACATCACCTGGGTGCCTGTCGTACATGTTGTGTCAGCCATGTGACACTGGACACAGACCGCTACTGACGAGGCCTCCCCCCGCACCACCCGGGACGCCCCACGCTGTTTTTCTGTGCTGCATTGTAGGATCCCTAAACCAGTGCGGCACCCAGGCGACATCACCTGGGTGCCGTCCAGAACTCTGCACGTTGTGCTGCCTTGGGACTATTCGCACAACAGACTGCTACTGACGAGGCCTCCCCCCGCCCCACCCGGGACGCCCCACGCCAATTTTCGGAGCAGCATTGTAGGATCCCTAAACCAGTGCGGCACCCAGGCGACATCACCTGGGTGCCGTCCAGAACTCTGCACGTTGTGCTGCCTTGGGACTATTCGCACAAAAGACAGCTTCTAACCATTGTTGCTTTTTGTATTGAGAAATGTTTAAATGTTTTTAGTTTTTGTTCCGTTCGTTAAAGTTAGTAGTTAATAAAGTTTTATAACCTTATTTTGTTGGAGTGTTATCTATTTTTTTAAAAACGGGTGAATGGGGCCTTGAATCGCGTTATTGTCATGTGTGGGCTTTGGAAGTGTGCTGCTGCAGGATCGGACATTTCAAACTCAAATGCACGTTCTTTTTCTTACCTTTCCGAAGCATGGAGCGCAATAGCAGGCAGAGAAAGGGTGATGCACGTGTTGAACACTACCTGACCTGGCAAGTTGCTGGCAGTGCCCCCCCGCCCGCTCCTGAAAGAGGGCACACACACACCGCCGCCCCGAGTACTTCACAAATCTTTAAAAGACCATGCGCTTGTTCATGAGGCTTAAATGGTTTATCACCTCTTCTAGAACCCCTGCATCGACCCTCTGACGTTTCATGGAAAAATTACCATGTAACACAATACCAAGCCCTGTCAGCTGAAACCCCCAAGGAATCGTGGGGCATATTATCAAGGGGGTTTATCTCCGCTTTTTTGGCTTTAAAAACCATGAAAGCGGAGATAAAATTATTTCCCTATTATCAAGCTGTCGCTAACACCAGTTACTGACAGCTAAAAGGAGATAGCGACCATCTTGGGCCCCGCTTTGCATGTCAGTGATACTTATCACTAATGACATGCAAAGTGGCGTGCCAAGATGTTAGCGACTGGAAACAGTCCCTAACATCGCTACCTTCTATTACCAACTTTTGGAGATATTCGCGCTAAGCGCGAATATCTCCAAAATCTAACACCTGCCCTGAGCAGTTCTTAGCCATGTTATCCAATGGGAGGTGGATAACATGGCTAAGAGCATTAGGTCGATAATACATGAATATCGCTGACTTTTCTGCGATAATAGCAAGGTTTATCTGCGATAAAAATCGCCGATGTGCGGCGATAATTTTTGTCTCTAAACAAGTTAGAGACAAAAATTATCGCTAGTTGTTCGTAATATGCCCCCGGGTTTTTGCTTGCAGAAATCGGGAGGCGGGAGACTAGCACTGAAATCAGTACTCACACGCCTGAATCAGGAGGATTGGCATGTCTGAATTCTCTACAGCTGGGGCCATAAACTACATCCGCAGGGTTAGGTGATAGCCTGGGACCAGCCTGGCATCTAAAATGGCTGCAGTGCACGACAAAATTGTGGCATTCGAAAAAAGGCAAGATGGCGCAGCCGCTGGAAGAGATGTATCAACATATATCAGCCTCCTCAGCCACCCTCAGGAAACATAGGGGATTAGGATACGTCTCCCGCACCCCCTTATACCTGGTACTTTAATTAACGAAGCACAAAATGGCGAATTCCCGTTTCGCTACCAGTTTGCGGCCCAGTTCGCGGCCCGTGAAGCGCTTCTACCGTGAAAAATCATTTTTTTTTTATTTTCCCCACGGGACCCTTTAATAACCCCAACAACATTCCTAGGGGGTCAAGAGGGGGATACCTTGCCCCCTTTCATTAAATTCCCCCTTAGTTTTTCACCTTTTCTTCTCTCTCGATCCTACCGAGAGACAAGATGGCGGCCGCTCCGGACTGTCACGCAGCAAAAAAAAAAAAAAGCTCACGCACAGCCGCTGGAAGAGATGTATCAACATATATCAGCCTCCTCACCCACCCTCAGGAAACATAGGGGATTAGGATACGTCTCCCGCACCCACTTATAACTAGTAATTTAATTTACGAAGCACAAAATGGCGAATTCCCGTTTCGCTACCAGTTCGCGGCCGCGCTTCTACCGTGAAAAATAATTTTTTTTTTATTTTCCCCACGGGACCCTTTAATAACCCCAACAACATTCCTAGGGGGTCAAGAGGGGGATACCTTGCCCCCTTTCATTAAATTCCCCCTTCGTTTTCCACCTCTTCTTCTCTCTCGATCCTACCGAGAGACAAGATGGCGTCCGCTCCGGACTGTTTCGAATGTTGACAGACACCGGAGAGCCAATCAGCTTTCTGCGCGCAAAGTTCCGATAAGCGAAAAGTAAGCGGACCGGATCGCTGCCCAGAGCGCTGTTACAGATATATATCTTGGTTTGAACGTTAATTTCTCAAAAACTACTGGAGCACATATATTGAGACCTAGCAAAGGCACATCGGGCTAACAGTCCCTACAATTTTGCCAAGTTTCGTGCAAATCCATTCAGCCGTTCGAGCTAAAAGTGAGTCCAACCGCCCTATGGAAAACTCAATGCAAAAAACGCGTTTTGGGACCCCCCTTTTTTCTCAGACCCCCTTGACGAAACCCCACCAAATTTTCAGGGGCTGCTCAGAAACAAAATGTGCCATTTTCCTGAAAATTTCAGCCAATTCCGTCCACAAACGCCAAAGTTATTAGACATAGAATTTTCAAAAGTCCCATAGAGAAAAAATTCTAACTATATATACCTACTGGCGATAGCCAGTAGGTAATATATATATATATATATAAAACCTTGAAAATTCAATGAAAAAACCATAGGTTATAGGCCATATATAGTTAGGAATTAGCATTTACAAAACCTTATTTTACTCGCATAAAACCATTGAAATTCCATATATAGTTAGAAGCGCTAACTATATATCGCGCACCCGCAATCCACTGCTGATGATGTCACATATTACATCATTCATGACAAGGTCAGTGACATCACTGATGACATCACTGATCACAACATCCAGTGATTGTATGTGTCTGTAAAGTTTAAATATGTTTCACATATTGAAGAATGAGTGGATGTATAAGTGTCTGGATGAAGAATTTAGTAGGTGCATGACTGACTGTATGAGTGAGTGATTAAATGTGTCTCACTGAGTACATGGGTTAGTGACTAAACTGTCTTAATTCGTGCATCAGTATGTTTGTTGTTGTGTAAGCTGCTGCATGTGTTGATCAGTAGCTATAAGAGTGGCCATATGGGTTATTGATTTGTTGCCCAAGTATTTGAATGGGAGGCTGAGTGTGTGTGTGGGTGGCTGGGAGGTGCGTGACTCTGTGCATAGATGTGTAAGCAGTTGATTCACTAGGAGTATGAGTTCAAGAGTGCATGTGGAAACAGCTATATGGGCGGTTGACTGTGCATGGGTGTGTTGGTGAGTGAATGGATTTCTCATTGCTACATGTGCAAGTAAGTACGTATGTAAAACACAATACATGTGAGAGTTGAGATATATAAATAACTGAACATAAGAGCCAGTGAATGTGTGAGTGGCTGTATCGATCACTGTGAGCTTGTATCAGGGATTATATAAGAGAGTAAATATGTGTTATTATATGTTTGAATAAGTAAGATGTGTATAACTGTATAGTTGAGGAAATGGAGGTGTGATTGATTCTTTGCATGACTGACTAGGTGTGTGAGTAACTCCATGGATGAGTGACAGTCTGTGAGTGTCTGTTTATACTGAGTGTATGTAAGGTTATATTAGAGTCTGAAGAGGTTCATTGTATTATCACATGAGTGATGTGATCAGTGATGACAAATGAGATGTCATCAGTGATGTCATTTGAGTTGTCATCAGTGATGTCATCAGTGATGTCATTTGAGATGTCATCAGTGATGTCATTTGAGATGTCATCAGTGATGTCATCAGTGATGTCACTGACCATGTCATGAATGATGTAATATGTGACATCATCAGCAGTGGATTGCGGGTGCGCGATATATAGTTAGCGCTTCTAACTATATATGGAATTTCAATGGTTTTATGCGAGTAAAATAAGGTTTTGTAAATGCTAATTCCTAACTATATATGGCCTATAACCTATGGTTTTTTCATTGAATTTTCAAGGTTTTGTAAATGCAAATTCCTAACTATATATCCACTATAACCTATGGTTTTTTTCTGTGAATTTCATTGGTTTTTTAATAGCAAATATGAAAAGCTTTAAAATGTCAAGTACGTGATAGATAAAAACATTTTCGTATTTATGCACGCTGATGTGCTTTGAACGCTGCACCCCCCCCCCCCTCTTGCCTTAGTAGTACTCTCTCTTTGCAGATACTGAAGGGTAGTTAACGCAGGCCTTTACCCCCGTTGTAATCCGTCGTGCCTCCTTGTCTCTCCATTTGATTGATTGTTGTCCAAGCATTTACTGTTTTAGAATTGGTTCTCTTTGGATCATTCTCTATTTACAAACAAGCACAAAGTCGCAATACTCTGTTTAGTCTTTGCAGATAGTGAAAAATCGTGTAAAAAAATAAAAGTAATCGAGCAAAATCAGTAGGCCACTAATTGGATCTCTTTTTGACCTCGCTAAAATAGAAATATTAGGAACAACCCTTCTTGAGAAATACGAAAATAGTGAGATGAACTGAGCTCCACACCATGAGGGCTGCAAGACAGCTCGGCTCCATCACCCATCCCGCACAAAATAACGACAAACCCTATGCAAATATTAAAAATATAGACAACACACCAGCAAAGAAACAGGGTAAAACATTTTATTAAAAAACTATTTACATAACGTTGGTTTATAAGATGATGTCAGTAGTGGACCGATGTGTGAATAGATCGAAAACAGCACAAGGCTCCAAGATCCGGATAGCAAGCTCCTGGATGTTGGGTGCCATAGTTTAGAGTTCTGAATTTCAGCCTTTTTCAATGCCTGTGCTTTGTTGAATCAAAATGGCGGCTTGACACAAAGCTGACTCAAGCGTTGTTACTGATGCTATGCAGACCAAAACTGGTTTTCAGTTTGTACATTTTTCTAGATTTTTCAATCCAAGTTTGGTTGACTTTGTAGAACGATGGCTTCAGATTTTCAACATACGGTGTGGTGGCGCTGACTGGGAGGGGGCGCTTCGCTCCTGCCCCCTCCAAAAGTAATATTTTCATACGTGAAAGTACGTTAATGGTTTTGGTCCCTGAGATGCTTCGATGTCACTACCATTCTCAAATAGCATAAGTTCTGGATGTTGGGTGCCATAGTTAAGAGTTCTGAGCAGTGCTTGTAACACTGTCTGAAGCTTATTTCCACCTACTGCAGCTTCACTATTCTCAAAGTAAGTGAGTGTCGTTTGTGGACCTGACTGCATTAGAAAACAATGTGATATGTTACCTTCCTAAACAGCTTGACGGAGGCCCCTGAGGGGCGGTGTGATGGCCATGGACTCGGAGAAGACGCTTTGCTCCGACACCCTCCCCAAGTCTTATAGCACTGGTGTAGCCTGAGATCGCCCCCGACATAGGCGGCCGGCTCCCCGGGTCCGGCGGAACTTTTTGCCTTTTGATGACTCTTCAATTCTGGACCTTGTCCCACAATCCGTTTGACCTGAAGACAAGCTGTAGTGGGGCGCCCCTTTATCGTTTTAGTTGCCATTCCGCCCGCTTTTGCTACACTGTGCCTCTTCCGCCATTCAGCTGTTTACCGCCCGCTCTTGCGACTACAGCGTCTCGCTCACCATGTAGTTGAGATGCGCCCGCTCTTGCGGTGCAGCGATAGGCGGCTGCCACAGGACTCTCAAAATGGCGGCCGGCTCTTCGGTTTTGGGCCTGGTCCACTAAAATGGCCCTGGGACACCTTGGAACTCGGACGCTTGTCTGCTAGGGCTTGGGTCCCATTCTCGAAAAGCGTCCCCTCAGCCGTGAAGATTCTACAAAAGTCTTGGGGGCCTCCGACTCCCGCAGGCTTCTGGTGGGGAGCGGCTGCCATGATTGCTCGTGGAATGACCACGACGGAGCTACGAGATGGTAGTGGTCTCATGCTGACGCCAGCTTTAGTCTGAAACATCCAGAAACACTGTAGACTACCAATTCGATCAGTTCCGGTAGCGCCCCAACATGACCCGGAAGAGAAGAACTTGCCCTCCCCTCTTTGACTGATGGTTCTTGTTGCCTGTCCCCTCTGTTGTCATTTAACAGAACTTTTTGGACTGCTGAAAGGGGTTGTGTTCTGAACGCTGGTTGGTGGAGACATTTAGACTATATTCTTGACCTACGTTGTCGCGTAATGCGTTTTATGACACGCCGCGTTAGCGCACCCGGAAGTGATCCGAGGCGCGGCGCGCAGCGCGTAACGTAAGCATAACAGGTCATGTGACTTGTTAATAAAACTTTTCATTGGTTCATTTTACTTTTGTTACTTTAATGATGAAAAGCTTGGTCATATGACCTAAAAATTACGCTTTTTATTATTTTCGAACAATATTTTTTTTTCAAACATATGTTATAATATTCCAGGCTAATGTACTTTCCCGGAAAATTTACAACTGTCTTGCAAGTAAAATATATTCCTTTTTCGAGAAAAAGGGCATTTCTTCCTTCCATGACGGAGCCGTTGAGTAAAAGAGATTCGGCCTGCTGTCTTAGTCGCCGATATGCCTGATTATCAGATTCTTATCGATCACTTTATGTTGCAGACATGAAAAACACAACTGCCCTTGACCATTTATCTTTACTGCGTTCCTACATATTATACCTTTTATCCGTAATGTAATTGGACTGCTTTATTTCACTTGCCTTTTACTGATTCGAAAACAGTCACTAAAAGTAAAAACTTTACAAATGAAAATACTACTACCGTGTTTTGTTTTAAAAACCTTTATTGTGAAAATGTCAGTATACAAATACGGGCCTATAACCACGTGGGCCGGCCACGGAGCAAACTGAAATCGTATATGATGAGGAGACATTTACACTGTAGAAGAACGTAACGAGCGGGCCATTAGGTGACAAGAACAAAAGTGTCTAACAGTTGCGGAATCGGTGGACGTACATTTTGTAATTAAAATACGACAGGGCCACTTACAATAACATTTTCTAGATATACATTTGCGGGCAAAGAGTTACGAGTCCCATTTATACCGGCGCCATTTTGGGCGAGGCCGGGCAGGTCCAAGATATAGTCAAAATGTCTCCACCAACCATCGGCCAGACCAGAACCCCTTTCGGCCCTTTATGCTACAAGATGGTGTCTTCCATTCAGAAAATATTGGTGGCAGCATTTTGAAAGGAAACAGAAACAGCCGTTCTCCTAGTGAGTTTCACATTGTTACATTTAGGAAGAATGTTGAAGAGTAGTATGTGGAAAATCTGAAGCCATTTTTCTACAAACTCTCAATCAGACTTGGATGGAAAAAAAAAACCAGAAGAATGTACAAACTGAAAACCAATTTTTGTCTGTATAGCACCAACAGTAACGCTTGAGTCAGCTTTGTGTCAAGCCGCTATTTTCATTCAATCAATAGCGTCCCCCTGCACACATTCAGGGACCTGGTCGTGTCTTCAGATGAAACGCATTGTAGGAAAAGAAGCAGAAAGGAAAAGGAAAAAAGTTCCGCCGGACCTAGTGAAGCTGCAGCAGGTGCAAATAAGCTTCAGACAGTCTTACAAGCACTGCTCAGAACTCTCAACTGAGGCACTCAACATCCAGGACTTGCCATTCGGATCTTGGCGCCTTGTATTTTTGTTTTGTTTTTGATGGAGGGGAAACAACAAAAAACAGGCATTGAAAAAGGCTCAACAGTGCAGGGCGCCTTGTGCTGGTTCCGACCTATTCACACATCGGTCCACTACTGACATCACCTCATAAACCAACGGGGCACCCCACGCCGACTTTCGGCGCAGCATTGTAGGATGGCCACACCAGTGCGGCAATTTGCTGGACACCACCTCGGTGCCATCCAGATCTCGGCGCGTTCATTCAATCAATAGCGTCCCCCTGCACACATTCAGGGACCTGGTCGTGTCTTCAGATGAAACGCATTGTAGGAAAAGAAGCAGAAAGGAAAAGGCAAAAAGTTCCGCCGGACCTAGTGAAGCTGCAGCAGGTGCAAATAAGCTTCAGACAGTCTTACAAGCACTGCTCAGAAATCTCAACTGAGGCACTCAACATCCAGGACTTGCCATTCGGATCTTGGTGCCTTGTGCTGGTTCCGACCTATTCACACATCGGTCCACTACTGACATCACCTCATAAGCCAACGGGGCACCCCACGCCGACTTTCGGCGCAGCATTGTAGGATGGCCACACCAGTGCGGCAACTTGCTGGACACAACATCGGGGCCATCCAGATCTCGGCGCGTTCGACTCACTGTACCGCAACAGTGACCGCAACTCAGCTGGACACGCCGTCTTTCGGCGCAGCATTGTAGGATGCCACACCAGTGCGGCAATTTGCTGGACACCACCTCGGTGCCATCCGGATCTCGGCGCGTTCGAGTCACTGTACCGCAACAGTGACCGCAATTCAGCTGGACACGCCGTCTTTCGGCGCAGCATTGTAGGATGGCCACACCAGTGCGGCAATTTGCTGGACACCACCTCGGTGCCATCCGGATCTCGGCGCGTTCGAGTCACTGTACCGCAACAGTGACCGCAATTCAGCTGGACACGCCGTCTTTCGGCGCAGCATTGTAGGATGGCCACACCAGTGCGGCAATTAGCTGGACACCACCTCGGTACCATCCGGATCTCGGCCCGTTGTGCTGCCTTCGGCCTATTCGCACATCGGTCCGCTACTGACGCCGCCTCACGTGCCAACGGATTTTCTACGCTTTTTGTAGCCCTATGCCGCATAACAGGTCATGTGACTTGTTTATAAAACCTTTCATTGGTTCATTTTACTTTTGGTTTCCTAAAGATGGAAGGCTTGGTCATATGACCTAAAAATAACACTTTTCATTGGTTTAGAACATTTTTTTTCTCCCAAACGATGAAAGCCCCACCTTGTTTCTGGATCATTCAGACTGAAGCTGGCGTCAGCATGAGAGCACCACCATCTCGTGGCTCCGTCGTGGTCATTCCGCGAGCAATCATGGCAGCCGCTCCCCACCGGAAGCCTGCGGGAGTCGGGGGCCCCCAAGACTATTATACAATCTTCACGGCTGAGGGGACGCTTTTCGAGAATGGAACCCAAGCCCTAGCAGGCAAGCGTCCGAGTTCCAAAGTGTCCCAGGACCATTTCAGTGGACCAGGCCTAAAACCGAGGAGCTGTCCGCCATTTTAAGAGCCATGTGGCATCCGCCTATCGCTGCACTGCAAGAGTGGGAGCAACTCAACAACATGGTGAGCGAGACGCTGTGGCCGCAAGAGCGAGCGCAACTCAGCTAGATGGCCGCCACCTGGGGAGGCCCGTTCACGCCGGCTCCCCCACGCCCCCCCCCCGGGCCGCCGCACGCCAATTTTCGGAGCAGCATTGTAGGATACCAAAACCAGTGCAGCAGTTTACTGGACATCACCTGGGTGCCTGTCGTACATGTTGTGTCAGCCATGTGACACTGGACACAGACCGCTACTGACGAGGCCTCCCCCCGCACCACCCGGGACGCCCCACGCTGTTTTTCTGTGCTGCATTGTAGGATCCCTAAACCAGTGCGGCACCCAGGCGACATCACCTGGGTGCCGTCCAGAACTCTGCACGTTGTGCTGCCTTGGGACTATTCGCACAACAGACCGCTACTGACGAGGCCTCCCCCCGCCCCACCCGGGACGCCCCACGCCAATTTTCGGAGCAGCATTGTAGGATCCCTAAACCAGTGCGGCACCCAGGCGACATCACCTGGGTGCCGTCCAGAACTCTGCACGTTGTGCTGCCTTGGGACTATTCGCACAAAAGACAGCTTCTAACCATTGTTGCTTTTTGTATTGAGAAATGTTTAAATGTTTTTAGTTTTTGTTCCGTTCGTTAAAGTTAGTAGTTAATAAAGTTTTATAACCTTATTTTGTTGGAGTGTTATCTATTTTTTTAAAAACGGGTGAATGGGGCCTTGAATCGGGTTATTGTCATGTGTGGGCTTTGGAAGTGTGCTGCTGCAGGATCGGACATTTCAAACTCAAATGCACGTTCTTTTTCTTACCTTTCCGAAGCATGGAGCGCAATAGCAGGCAGAGAAAGGGTGATGCACGTGTTGAACACTACCTGACCTGGCAAGTTGCTGGCAGTGCCCCCCCGCCCGCTCCTGAAAGAGGGCACACACACACCGCCGCCCCGAGTACTTCACAAATCTTTAAAAGACCATGCGCTTGTTCATGAGGCTTAAATGGTTTATCACCTCTTCTAGAACCCCTGCATCGACCCTCTGACGTTTCATGGAAAAATTACCATGTAACACAATACCAAGCCCTGTCAGCTGAAACCCCCAAGGAATCGTGGGGCATATTATCAAGGGGGTTTATCTCCGCTTTTTTGGCTTTAAAAACCATGAAAGCGGAGATAAAATTATTTCCCTATTATCAAGCTGTCGCTAACACCAGTTACTAGGAGATAGCGACCATCTTGGGCCCCGCTTTGCATGTCAGTGATACTTATCACTAATGACATGCAAAGTGGCGTGCCAAGATGTTAGCGACTGGAAACAGTCCCTAACATCGCTACCTTCTATTACCAACTTTTGGAGATATTCGCGCTAAGCGCGAATATCTCCAAAATCTAACACCTGCCCTGAGCAGTTCTTAGCCATGTTATCCAATGGGAGGTGGATAACATGGCTAAGAGCATTAGGTCGATAATACATGAATATCGCTGACTTTTCTGCGATAATAGCAAGGTTTATCTGCGATAAAAATCGCCGATGTGCGGCGATAATTTTTGTCTCTAAACAAGTTAGAGACAAAAATTATCGCTAGTTGTTCGTAATATGCCCCCGGGTTTTTGCTTGCAGAAATCGGGAGGCGGGAGACTAGCACTGAAATCAGTACTCACACGCCTGAATCAGGAGGATTGGCATGTCTGAATTCTCTACAGCTGGGGCCATAAACTACATCCGCAGGGTTAGGTGATAGCCTGGGACCAGCCTGGCATCTAAAATGGCTGCAGTGCACGACAAAATTGTGGCATTCGAAAAAAGGCAAGATGGCGCAGCCGCTGGAAGAGATGTATCAACATATATCAGCCTCCTCAGCCACCCTCAGGAAACATAGGGGATTAGGATACGTCTCCCGCACCCCCTTATACCTAGTACTTTAATTAACGAAGCACAAAATGGCGAATTCCCGTTTCGCTACCAGTTTGCGGCCCAGTTCGCGGCCCGTGAAGCGCTTCTACCGTGAAAAATCATTTTTTTTTTATTTTCCCCACGGGACCCTTTAATAACCCCAACAACATTCCTAGGGGGTCAAGAGGGGGATACCTTGCCCCCTTTCATTAAATTCCCCCTTAGTTTTTCACCTTTTCTTCTCTCTCGATCCTACCGAGAGACAAGATGGCGGCCGCTCCGGACTGTCACGCAGCAAAAAAAAAAAAAAAGCTCACGCACAGCCGCTGGAAGAGATGTATCAACATATATCAGCCTCCTCACCCACCCTCAGGAAACATAGGGGATTAGGATACGTCTCCCGCACCCACTTATAACTAGTAATTTAATTTACGAAGCACAAAATGGCGAATTCCCGTTTCGCTACCAGTTCGAGGCCGCGCTTCTACCGTGAAAAATCATTTTTTTTTTATTTTCCCCATGGGACCCTTTAATAACCCCAACAACATTCCTAGGGGGTCAAGAGGGGGATACCTTGCCCCCTTTCATTAAATTCCCCCTTCGTTTTCCACCTCTTCTTCTCTCTCGATCCTACCGAGAGACAAGATGGCGTCCGCTCCGGACTGTTTAGAATGTTGACAGACACCGGAGAGCCAATCAGCTTTCTGCGCACAAAGTTCCGATAAGCGAAAAGTAAGCGGACCGGATCGCTGCCCAGAGCGCTGTTACAGATATATATCTTGGTTTGAACGTTAATTTCTCAAAAACTACTGGAGCACATATATTGAGACCTAGCAAAGGCACATCGGGCTAACAGTCCCTACAATTTTGCCAAGTTTCGTGCAAATCCATTCAGCCGTTCGAGCTAAAAGTGAGTCCAACCGCCCTATGGAAAACTCAATGCAAAAAACGCGTTTTGGGACCCCCCTTTTTTCTCAGCCCCCCCTTGACGAAACCCCACCAAATTTTCAGGGGCTGCTCAGAAACAAAATGTGCCATTTTCCTGAAAATTTCAGCCGATTCCGTCCACAAACGCCAAAGTTATTAGACATAGAATTTTCAAAAGTCCCATAGAGAAAAAATTCTAACTATATATACCTACTGGCGATAGCCAGTAGGTAATATATATATATATATATATATATATATATATATATATATATATATATATATATATATATATATATATATATATATATATATATATATATATATATATATATATATATATATATATATATATATATACACTGAAAAAAACATAGGTTTCAGCCACGTTAGAGCTAGGAATTAGCATTTAAAAAACTAAAAGTAATGTCATGAGTGATGTCACTGACCATGTCATGAGTGATGTAATATGTGACGTCATCAGCAGTGCATTGCGGGCGCGTGAGTTATAGTTAGCTGAACGAACTATAACGGGAATTTCAAAGGTTTTGTATGAGTAAAATGACAAGCTAACTATAACTGTTGTGAAACCTATGTTTTTTTCAGTGAATTTCAAAGGTTTTTAAAATGCTAATTCCTAACTATAGCGTGTGTGAAACCTATGGTTCTTTCAGTGAATTTGCAAGGTTTTTTAAATGCTAATTCCTAACTATAACGTGGCTGAAACCTATGGTTTTTTCAGTGAATTTCAAAGGTTTCTTAAATGGTAACTCCTAACTATAACGTGGCTGAAACCTTTGGTTTTTTCAGTGAATTTCAATGGTTTTGTAAATGATAATTTTTAAATGTATTAATTGGTATATTTTTTATACTGATTTACTACATTATTATAAATTATTTATTTTTAGATATTTTATTTTTCAAATTACATTACATATTTTTAATATAAATTGAAAAAATTTTTTTTACACCTCTCTGCAACGCAGCCCCCTGGCGTGTTTGCAGAGGGGGAACTAATTCCCCTTGCATACTGGGGGTCCCTGGGGGCCAACTAGCCCACCTGGAACCTCCATTATGCACCAGGGGGCTGCATTGCAGAGAGGTGTAATGAGACCACACCCTTTTTTACACCACTCTGCAACGCAGCCCCGGGCATGGTTGCAGAGGGGGAACTAATTCCCCTTGCATACTAGGCGTCCCTGGGGGCCAACTAGCCCACCTGGAACCTCCAGTATGCGCCAGGAGGCTGCATTGCAGAGAGGTGTAATGAGGCCACACCCTTTTTTACACCTCAATACAACGCAGCCCCCAGGCGCGTTTGCATAGAGGGAACTAATTCTCCTTGCATACTAGGGGTACCTGGGGACCAACTAGCCCACCTGGAACCTCCAGTATGCGCCAGGGGGCTGCATTGCAGAGAGGTGTAATGAGGCTATGCCCCTTTTTACACCTTTCTGCAACTCAGCCCCCTGGCGCGTTTGCAGAGGGGGAACTAATTCCCCTTGCATACTGGGGGTCCCTGGGGGCAAACTAGCCCACCAGGAGCCTTCAGTATGCACCAGGGGGCTGCGTTGCTTTGCCCCGGGGGCGGCGGTCCCCGGGGCAGCGTGGGGGGGATTGGGCCCCCTCCCACACTTCTTTATCACTATGCCCCGCGATTTGGGTTTAAAAAAAAGTGTGGGCCTTGGGGGTCCTTGTGGGACCACCTGGGCAGGCCTAGGGGGCCAGGGTGTTTCTACCCTGCCCCCTTTTTGTGTTCTTCACGTTTGTTTTTCTTCTTTCTTGTGCCTCAGTCTACCGAGCACAAGATGGCTGCCAACACTTCCTGGTTTGAAGTGTTGACAGCCAATGAGCATGCAGCTTTCTCGGGAAGGTACGCGCACCGTACGCGTAACGTACGCGCACCGTACGTGTACCGTATGCGTACTGTGCGCGTACGGTACGTGCACCCCTCAATTTTTCGGCAAAAAAAAATTTGGGGGGTCCTTGTGGGACCCCCTGAGCAGGCCTAGGGGGTCAGGGTGCTCCTACACTGCCCCCTTTTTGAGTTCTACATGTTTGTTTTTCTGCTTTCTTGTGCCTCAGTCTACCGAGGCACAAGATGGCTGCCAACAATTTCTGTTTTGGAGTGTTGACAGACAGTGGCAGCCAATCAGCATGCAGCTCGTGCACGGAGAGGTACGCGTACGTACGTGCCCGGTACGCACTTATAAATATATATATTTTTTCCTTTTGATTTTCTCAGGAACTACTTGAGGGATTTACACCATTTAAGCAAAGTGTAATCTGCGAATCAGACTCTACCATTTTGCCAAATTTCTTGTAATTCCGTTCAGCCATTCGGGCTGTAGCCGTGTCTAATCGTCCTATGGAAAATAACATGGGGAAAACACATTTTGGGACCCCCTTTTTTCTCAGCCCCCACTTGACGTATCCCCCCAAAACTTTCAGGGAAGGAGCGGAAATTCGCGAAGATTCATCAACCGGCGCCAAAGTTATTCCCAATAGAATGTTGGCTCGAAGTCACAGCCAACAGGAATTCCTGTTTGTGATACATGTTGGCTCAAGTTCCCCATTTGCTCAACAGTTCCCACACTGATGCTGATTTGAGAGTGGCCGGTCCCAGTGGTGACCATTTGGGTAACAACCTTAGGCTCTATGTTAAAAATCCTGCTTCTCAGGGTTCCCAAGAAACTCATCTCTGTCAGACCTTTACGAGCTAGGAAACTCCCCTAACACTTACAAGATTTCATGGTGGGGTGATTTGCCCTTTACTCCGTCATATTCTTGTGGGGTGGTTTTGCTTACTGTAATTTTATTGCTCTATGTTCTTCTGTTCTTATCTTCGTTCTTCCTCTTTTTCATTGCTCTATCTGCGTGTAGAGGAAAGGGGGGTATGTTGTGATCTTGTTGTCACTGCGGCTGAGCGATGCGCGCCTCAGTGGAATGCGAGGAATGCAAACTTTCTAAAGTGAACGGTGAGCTTGCATTCAGTCAGTGGAACAGCTGCTGACTGAAGGATGAGGCACGCTGATGTTACGTGCTAGAAAAATTAAACTTGAAGTATCTTAGCTATTGTCTCTGTGCCATGTTGTGACCACAACAGAACCAATCAAACTTTTTGGACTATACGCTGCTGCACACTCCTGGTGCATGCACAAGGGCATACATTGCGCAGACAAGAGTATGCACTGCAAGCTCCTAGTAAATCAGTATTCTAGTGGGATGCCACACAGCACACACTGGCAACATAGACCGCATACACGATGCGGGCACAGCATGGATTGGGATGGTAAATTGTACACAACAAAAGCATGCACTGCACGGCACTGCACACAACTGGGAGCACGATAAGCAGTTAGGAGCATGCACTGCCAACATCCCCGTGCGCGATGCACACATGGTCTCACCGCTCACACACTGCATGCACCTGCGAACACAGCACGCACACAGGTCCATTGCTCGCACAATACCTTATGTAGAAAAGCCTCACTGCACAGGCACAAGAGCACCGTGTACACCCGAGATTACACAGTGAAGTCCATGCAACACACGCGGCACACACCTCGTGGAACACATTGCACCCACATATAAAGACGGAAGACAAGCAGGCCCAAACACAATCTCAACAGAAAATATTTGAAAGCACACGTCTCGGGGCACAGCAGTTGAAGGCAGCACACACTACATCTACCTACTGCAGACACAATGGAGAACCCATTCACCCTTTGCCCACAGTACGGCTCCCCTCAATCGCTTCACCATCCAGAGTAAAACGCCATTATTCGTCAGAGCCTTTCACGAGCTATATTTTTTAGTAACTACAGAGTACAACCAACTGAAAGTAATCGAAGCACTCTCAGTATGATTTCCTAACATAGCTCAAAAAGCAGCTCACAGCCCCCACTAACCCAAGCCCCCCAGATGCATCGAGCAAATCTCTGAGCTCAGCCTTCCCAAGCTTACAGTCCTTCCAGAGCGTACTGATCCCCACAGTTCACCATCACCCCACAGTTCCCCGTCACCCCACCCCATAACCCACCAACAAAAGTCATCTCACTCAGTACAGTCCCTAAATGGCGAAAAAACCCTTCCGCAATCCTGATCACAGAACTGGCCCCTAGATTTCACCCCACCCTATCCATGAGCCCCAGAGCATAGCCAGAGCCCCCAGACCACGCCAAACCTGGAGTTTAGCCCCCGCAAACTACATACCGCTTAGAGCGAGGGTGCCAATTTTTTATTTGAAAACCAGGTCCAGGCTCTCTCAAGCCTTGAAAACTAGTTTTTGTGGCTACTGTCACTGCGCAAGCCGAAAACCACCACAAAACCTCATAGTTAAGATGTTACAGACCTCCCTTCATGCATGCTACCAACACCTCTGATAACCCATGCTTGTGCTCAGACTGGCAGCGGACAGTCTACTGTCAATCAACAACAACACCAGGCACTATTGTTTCAGATATCTGGCCTACAAAGTACCATAATCAGCAATCACCAAAAAAAAACACTAAAATTGATGCACTCAACACAGCACTAGCGCCACAGAGGCACAGGGTCAGACTGATTTGCATATGGCCATGTCTGAACTGGGGTGGTGTGGAGTGCAAAAAAACGATGGATTGAGGCCCAGATCTCTGTACTGGGGTGAATGTATGACATTGTTCTGCATTCTGTCCATCAACTGTGGTTTTTGCATTTGTCACCCGAGTGGGAGGGGTATGCTCAGACGTGAGTCCCATGCACTCCGCACCACTGGATTCAAGCAAGCCAGGCTGAAGACGGCTGGAATGCCAGAAACCGGTCCTCGGAAGCTTGTTGCCGGTCCAGGGAAGGCATGGCCTGGCAGTTCGGGCTGGACTGTTCCCATGAGGCACAGGGTCAGACTGATTTGCAAATGGCCATATCTGAACTGGGGTGGTGTGGAGTGCAAAAAAACGATGGATTTAGGCCCAGATCTCTGTACTGGGGTGAATGTATGAAATTGTTCTGCATTCTGTTCATCAACTGTGGTTTTTGTATTTGTCACCCCCCGAGTGGGATGGGTATGCTCAGACGTGAGTCCCATGCACTCCACACCACTGGATTCAAGCAAGCCGGGCTGAAGACAGCTGGAATGCCAGAAACCGGTCCTCGGAAGCTTGATTCCGGTCCAGGGAAGGCATGGCTTGGCAGTTCGGGCTGGACTGTTCACATGAGGCACAGGGTCGGACTGATTTGCATATGGCCATGTCTGAACTGGGGTGGTGTGGAGTGCAAAAAACGATGGATTTAGGCCCAGATCTCTGCACTGGGGGGAAAGTATGACATTGTTCTGCATTCTGTCAATCAACTGTGGTTTATGCTCAATCAATGCCATAGTCATCTTACAGCAAACCAGCACACACCTTAAAAACAACCAGTTGCGGCTCGCAATACTGGGTGGGGGTCGTGCAGGGAAGATTAAAATGAAGCAGCAAACAATTTATGGGGTCCGCACCACCTCTGTTCTTGGGCAGGGGTCCGACTCCAGCATTGGCGCTTTCAACGTTACTGCATCACTGACTGGAGTGGCAACCCCTCTGCTCTCAGCCAATACTGACGCTCCTCCAGCAGCCTTAGGATTGGCTTAGCAGGAGTACTCGTCGCCCGCCTGCTCATCAGGAGACCAAGGGTTGAGGCGTTGCTCAACCCTTGCTCTCCTAATGCGCAGCCACCAGCCAGACACAACACTAGTGCGTATGACTGGGCTGATGGAAAAATTCTCTGACCTAAGCCCAGCATGCACACCAGTGCTGCTGCCTGCTGTGCTCTCCGCGCCACCCCATGCCGGCCTGACAATGCATGTCAGTCAGGTGAGTCAGCATGATGCCAGACCGCCCACCCCCTGCAGACCCTGAAAGGGGTGGGCTGTGTGGCATCATGCTGACTCACCTGACATGCATTATTTGAATATCAGGAGCTGCGGGCGAGGGTGGCTTGTGGGGCAACACCCCAGCGCACTAATGGACGCACCGCCACTGCTCAGAGGTGTGTCCAGAAATACACAGCGCTGGCTACGCCAACAATGGGGAATACTGCATAGACTTTCAACTCAAGTCAGTGTTCTTTGCACTACATTTACCACAATGCACTTGGGAGAAATGTGTGCTGGTCTGCCAGGCAGTGTGCTCCCTTCCCCTGTTCTTTTTGTGTCTCATTCCGGCCCTGTCTTTAAAACCGATTTGTACAATTCAAAGCATCAGCGACTATATGATGCAGGAGCAAGGTGGCACATGTCCTTTCTCCTTACCATTGTGGGCTAGGAGAGTGGATCAGGCTGATTCTCAGACATTTCAAATCTCACATGCAGTGTGCAGTGATAATTCTGCGTAAGCTGTCTTATCCCTCTGGTTCATGCGCTATACGGTCAGATGCTCAGGATGGGGAGATAATTCAAAGAAAGCAAATGTTACATAGTACAGTCTCCGTCCTAGAAACAACTTCACTGCTCACTGTCTGAGTTCAGGAGCAACAATTGGCTTTACGGTTCTGTGGAATAGCTGTGTGAAACTACCCATTCTGCCTATTAGCACTGGTAGATTCAGGACAATATGGAGGAGTATTAGATAGAAAGGCTGCAGGTTTAAGGTCCAGCAAATGAAGAAATGCCCACTTTTCTCACCTCTGAGGAGAGCAGCACCATCACTACCAGTGCAACAGCAATCACAATGCTATTAAATATCACCATTTAGTACAAACGAACAGGTAAAGTTCAGCCCTTCTCTTAAGAGACAGCAGCTGGCTTGCCTTCCAAGTGAGCTTCCTCCGAAGACGAGAACCTTATTCCTAAAGGTCCTTCTAAATCTAGCCTCTTGTAAGCCTTTCTTCAGCTTAAACTAAAAGTTATTGCTTTATGCCATGAAAAATATTAAGCAGTGCCCCAATAGTCCAGTTGGTATTCCTGCTATCCCAAGCCAACAAACCTTACAACTGTTTTCAGTGCACCGGAAGCTGTCATCAATGGAAAAAGAACCAGTCTGAGTGTGTCATCTGTCATTGTTAACCCCTTCTCCGCGGCACGAACTTGGTGGGGGGGAGGATTGAGCGTGGCGCCGCTGTGCACGTGACGGGACCACGCCGTCATGAGTCACGGGCGGCGTGGCTCATGACGGCATGGTTTCGTCATGCGCATGCAAGGGGTTAAGTATTTTGAAAATGAATAGTCATTGACTGCCACCACACACGCACCATCCCACACGAAGCGCCACACAGCTTGTTGGAGCTCCCAGTGGTGACTTACCATCCCACAATTCCATCCTAAATGATAATATGAAAGAGGGCATGGTCCACCAGACATGTTTCACCTTTGCTGTCCGCCATATCAGCACTTAATTAAATGAAAATGTTACTGTTTTTAGTACTGCAGAAAAAAAGTGTGAATACATCTGCACATTTTTCAACTTTCAAAGCATGGCTTTCTTTAACATATAGCTCAGTGGTGAATAGGCTGCCATTTACAGATAAAAGTGCGCTAAAAACAAAAACGTAGCTATAGTGAACCCAGAGACATCTTAAGAGATGGGCAAATTGGGCTCTGGCCCAGGGCTCCGGCCTTTCTGGCAGTCCCTGATAGAGCCAGATCTGTTCTGCAGAGTCTTGCCCTGATGACTGTAAATACTTTTTAGACAGATTGTTCTATACATCATTTTCCTTTAACTTATTTTTAATGTGGGAGATTTGTGATAGTCTATTACAGACATTTTGAAGAGAAATACTGTTTAAGTTTCAAGCAGCACCCATAAAAAATGTTTCTTTTAGATCAAAATAGGATGTCACATATGAGAAATGTTAGGGCGTCATAGAAACTCTCTGCAATAATATTGGTGAGCAGCTGCTGTGCAACAATATTTGAAAACAGGTGACTCGCCATGAATATTGGATGCAAACACATTTAGAACTAGTACGAGTGCCCCTGTGCACTGTCAGTGACCTGGACAAAGAGGGATGAAAGAGCTGAAATTGGATCACAAATTCAAAGCTGTTCCTAATAAGGGACCTCAAAATACGTTTGGCCCAGAGCCCCTAAAACCCTTGAGCTGTCACGGAAAGAACCTTGATGATGAAGCGAGTCTATGCGCGCGCCAGGTTTCAATGAAAACAAATAAGACTGAACTTGTCTGCACTGCCGCATTCAGATGTACCCGTGAAATGTGAAGATTGATTGTCAATGCTCGGTAGGAAACATCCGGTGTTTGTATCACCACATGAAACAACATGACTTCATTTGAGATTAGAGACCTTGAAGATACATCGACCGCTTCCAAGAAAGCGGTCGATGTTCTGGCCAACCTATTAAAGTGAAAATTCACAAAACTACATAATACAAAGTCAATGAAAGTCCAGCAAACAAAATATATTCGTATGATTCAGCTAGTAACACAACCCGGCACAGAAAGCTAGAGTGTCTGCTTTTAAAACACCGAATAACGTAAAACGAATTTTTCCACCAGGTTTGCAATAATAGCCTTGTCATCAATCTTGTACTTAGGACCACCTATAATCTCCAATCAAGCACATAATTGGTTGATATGGAGGCCTCTGAACTCATCAAGTTGATTAAAATTAAACGCTATTTGCTTGGCAGAAATTGTGCAAACATATGCGTTTGCGCTTACTTCATATGCAGATGACACTCAGATCGTTGTATCAATTTCTACAGATACAAAGAACACCTTGCACCAGTTGAATGCTTGTCTTAAGCATGTTACTAGTTGGATGTTGGACTGTCATCTAAAGCTGAATGGAGACAAAACTGAGGTGCTGGTGGTGGGAAGCAATGTTTCCTGCTGGAATGAAGTTAGCTAGCTAAGTCACCTTGAGTCACTCCCGGCACCTACTCCATCAGTGAAAAGTCGAAGCTTCTGGATTATTGAAAGGCTCACTATGGAAATCCAGGCGAAAAAGTTGGCATCATACTGCTTTGTTCTTCTTCGCGCCTTAAGAACATTTTTGAGCTGGCTCCCAGTCAACATGCGCAGAATAAGAGTCCAAGGACTCATCAACTCGCACTTGGACTACAGGAATTCTCATTATCTCGGTAGTCAGAAGTATCTCATCAATTGTCAGTAGATAACTTAGAATGCAGAAGCTCGGACGCTTCTGAAAATCCCAAAGCACAACTCAGCTGCCCCTTCTCTGGCAGCCCTTCATTGGCTGACAGTTAAAAAAAGAATAGAATTCAAGTCTCTCTGTCTGGACATCAAGCAGTACATAGAAAAGGACTCCTACCAATCCAATGCCTTATCTCCCCCTATGCCCCAATACGATCCCTATGGTGTGTGGGTCAAGGCTTTCTACGAGTCCTACGAGACTAAAAGAGGGCGAAGATCTTTCAGATTTCTAGCTCCTAAGCTCCTGAATGAACTCCCTTCTAACATTAGATGTAAGGAATCAGAAATGTCCTTTAGAAAAATACTGAAGCCTCATCTATTCTAGGGACACTCAATTACTCCAATTCAGAGCAAGGTCTTACCAGCACTTGTAGGCCCATTGGGTAGCCATGAGCTATATGAAAATTATTTGAATTGAATTGACTGATTCAACACTCTGCTGACAAATACACCACTGCCTATTCATTTTCTCCATTTATTGGCATACACCATTTACTTGGCACAGAAATGGTAGAAAGCCCAATCTGATCAACATATATGTTCTTGTAACAGCAAGTCTCAAATCTGTATTCAAGTATGTTTGTGAATATTCACTACTGAAACCCCTAATACATCTTGAGTGAGGATATTTGTTTATCAATGAGGCCATCTCTGCTTTAATAGGTTAAAGCGGGTTTGAACTGAAAGTTGGATACACTGAGATTAGCAACATTCTCACTCACACCCACATGGTTCACCAGGCATTTTCTCACACCTTGATATAGAAAAAGTGACATACAAAAACAATGCATCCACTATATCGACCGACCACTACATCGCAAGACAAGAGTAAGTGACATATTATGAAGTTAAAATAGTAAATATAGGTAAGCATAGGGATCATGAGGGATGAGACACACGCGGTAAGGGAGAAGGATTAGAGGAAAGATAGGAGGTAAAGGGAAGCCATAACAGGTCGGATTTAATTTTCAGAGGGACAGAGGTGGAGGAAGCAATAGAAATTCTATGTTCATCACAAATATAATTCCACCAAGTGTGGACCGAAAGCTTTGAATTATCTTTCCAACACGATAAAATAACTTTAAATGCAAGAGAAATAAACAGGTCTAACAATTTAGCAGAAGAGGGTGCAACAATATCAATATCTTCAGATAAAGAACCTAAAAATATTCGTAAAAAAGATAATGGGGAGGAAAGAGATAACATTTTCATACATATAGTCCAAACATCAGTCCAAAAAGATAAAACAGGGGAACATTCGTACAGTTGATGTTGTAGAGTACCTGTAACTTTGGAACAAGACCAGCATAAAGGAGAGGAGGTTGGAGAAAATTTATGAATGGTAACCGGGGTAATAACAACTCTATGATACAAAAAAAGTAAGGATTGAGTAATGCGCGCAGCAACGGATACTTTGAAAATCCTGGACCATAAACGATCCCACATTGCAATATCAAGGGAGACATCAAGATCGGTCTCCCAAGCAGTCTCTACTTTAGATTTAGAGCGAACAGAAGAATTGGACAGTAAAAGTGAATATACAAGAGCAGCTTTAGGGAGTTGAGTAGAAAAAAGAGGATAAAGAGGAGTGACAGGAGTAAAGGAAGAAAAAGCTTCAGAGGAAGAGGATAAGGAGGATAAGTGAGATTGAATAGCAGATGTTATAATAGAATATTCAGAGAGAAATGAGGAAGGTAAATTAAACATGTTTTGTAATACAGGAAAAGAAATAAGAGAGGAATCAAGGAAAAATTGATGTACAAACAGTATATCCTTTTCTTTCCAGTGTTTAAAATAGAACGATTTACCTTTATATCTAAAAAATTTGTTATACCAAACTATAGAGGATAAAAAACATTGCAGAGGGGAAAGAGCAGAGGAAAAAACATTTTGCAACAGAGATTGGGAATATTTCAAAATGGGGTATTTGGATATAAAGGTACAATTTGACATAAAAGTAATATGCTGAAAAGAGAAATCTTTTCGAAGAGAGCGTTCCAAAAGAACCCATTTAGGGACAGGAGTATCAAGGAAGTTGTAAGCCAAGGAGAAGGATTGTTTGATCAAAAAGGCAGAATGGTATGAGCCAAAATTGGGAAATCGAACACCACCTTCATTTTTAGGTCGTATCAACTTATGTAAACCAATGCGAGGATACTTATTATTCCACAGAAATTTTGTACATAAGGAGTTAATACGAGAAAAATAGGATTTGGGGATTTTGAAAGGGAGCATAGAAACAGTGTACAATACATGTGGGGTAATCATCATTTTGATGGTGTCCAATCTACCCCACCAAGATAGAAATAAGGGGGACCAAATTTGTAGAAGGGATTGGATCTTACTAGACAAGGAGTCAAAGGTTAATTTAAGGGTGTCTTTTAAAGAGGAGGAGAACCATATACCAAGATACTTAATTTTAGTTGGACACCATGCAAAATCAGTATTGTTAAACATGTATTGGAAACACAGTGGGTTAAGTGGTAGAACTTCTGTTTTGGATAAATCTGCTTACCTATCTTTTCCTCTCTTTCTCCCTTCTACTCTTTCCTTCTTTTCTATTTTCCTTGTTCTCTCTCTCTTCTTCCTTCCTTTCTCTATTTCTTTTTATCCTTCTTTTTAAAATATAAATTCCTTTGGTTTATTGTCATTTGTTAATATATTCCTATGTACTTTTCCTAATTTTTCATGACATGCTTTTTGTATTACTTTTCAATGCTTAATAAAAATTTCTTAAACAAAAAAATAGTAAATATAGACTTACCCTGCGAAATAGTGCATGCAATATTCTTGTAGGCCAATATTTTGATTGTGATATAGTGACATACAACTGCATACCATCATTCAAGCAGGGTTAACATTTATACCCCCCGCCCCCATCTTTGTGTGTCTCTATTATGCTTTTGACTGATAAGTTTCGGTAGGGTTCCAAGAGTTGCATACGCAACTTGATCTTACCAGTTTAGAAAGTCCATGTAAGAAATTGGAATACTGCTTGAGGGGAGTGCAAGCACCAATCAGGCAACAACAACAATCCTTGTCAGGGTGAACCACAAAAGACAGTAAATTAACTTGTGCGTAACTCGCTAATAGCTTGGCACAAAAGTCAGGCTTAAATTAGAGACAATGTGCAAAGTAGTTATGCAGCACACAAATAGTAATAAAGTTAAAGCACAACACAAGAAAACTTCCAAACGTATTTAGAAAAATGAAGTACATTTTAATTAATACAAATATTACAAGAGAACAACAAAAATCCAATCAGTAGCTTGGGAGATATGTAATCAGAGTTTTAAGTAAAAATGGCAATTTGAAGCAAAAAGCGGCAACTGTGGTTATCCGTTCACACTGGACTGGTTCAAAGTTAGAAGTTCAGGCCATCCAACGATGGAGTACAGGCTGGATGTAAGGACTAGGTTAGCCTAGCTGAAAATTGTATCTTATGTCCTTGATGCGAGAATTTGTGTCACACTGCTCAATTCTGTGATGGCTCCGATGCAAAGACTTGTATTTCATTTCATCAACCTGTGTAATTTCCATTGAGGCTGCTGATCAGGAGTTGTAAGGGGTTGCAATGTGAGATCCTGCATCAAGTTTGCACCGCTCTTCATTTGTTCTATGGGAACACATTTATAGGCATGGAGGAGTAAACTCTGATGCCAGCCAAGTGTCCAGAATCTGGGAGGTCACCTCTTGGAGATAAGGAGTCACTCCAGGCAGAGGACAGTAGCAGTACTCAGAAAAATCAAGTTGCAGGTCCATGCAGGTCTAGTTGCAGCAGTTCTGCTAGGAAGTTGCAGGGAGGCCTCTGGAACTTAATCTGTCCCTGTAGTTCAAACAGGAGGCCAGCAACTGATCCTTGGAGTCACTCAGGTTAGCCTGGGATGAAAGTAAGGAGGGTCAGTCTTCCTTCTCAGGCAATACTCAAGCAACAAGGCAGTCCTCAGGCAGCAACAGGGCAGTACTTCTTCTGTAATATCCACAGGTCCAGGAGTATATTGAAGAGTGGCTCTGGAGGTCCAATATTTATACCTGGTGGCAGCTTTTGTGTGCTGGGGGACACCGTGTCCTACCACCACATACGTTTCTAGAAATTTCTCCCCTTCACCTATCAACGCTCCAAGAAGTCTGGTTTGATAAATGACTAGTGTCAGGCTTCTATGTGTGTGATGGAGGCAAAACATTTTGCTATGTAATTGGGACTGGGTATAAGTTCATCCCTAACCATCCTGGCAGGCTAGCCTATCCAATCTACACCTAATACCCTTTGTGTAATTGTCTGGCAGGAATAGAGCAGCCACAACAGCAGAGCTATTCACAGTTATATGACACAGTACACTGGTAGAAGCCAAAAATGGTTAGGAAACGAAAATGTCAACTTTCTAAAAGTGGCATTTTCAGAGTTGTGGCTTCAAATCCAACTTTTTCATTAGAGAGAATTTTAAATTGCAATTATTAGAGTCTAAACAGCATAGCTCTATATGCTCCTAATACCAAGTTAGCACTTATTAAATGTATTGAGGTAACCCAGTGTTACTCAATGGGAGGGATAGACTTCACAGCAGTGAAAAACGACTCTAAGAGTTTTTCACTGCCCACATGTCCCACATTTTAAATACAATGCACCATGCCCTATGGACCTTTTTGGGCCTACCTTAGGAGTGATCAAAGGATTAAGAATATACTAAGAAGGAAGGTTTAGGCCTGGTAAAAGGTTTAATTTGCCAGATTGAAATGGCAGCTAAACATCTGCACACGCAGGTTGCAGTAGTAGGCCTTAGACATGGTTTAAAAGGCTACTCTAGTGGTCCTGATGTCGTGATGCTATGAAAATGGTTTCAGCTAGAGGGGGCTCTTTTGCCTCATTTTCTTCCCTTGAGTATAAATATCAGCTTCAAAGTTCCCAAGACTATACATACTTTAGACTTAATCACGCCTGGCATGCTGAAGGGTTGGACGATGTGACGTTGCCAGAATATGCCCCGCTAGAAGGTAGGCTTCTACAGGAAGAGATCCAGACCCAGGCAATATCCCTGGCATACAAGACACAAATCAACAATATACCTGACAACCTTGGTCTGCTGCGTGCCAAGTGGGAACTCACCACCAGCCCACTTGAAGATATAGATTAGGAGGCGGCCCTTATGTACCCACGCGAAGTAGCGATCAGACTGAGGCTACGTCTCATACAATATAAGATCCTCCCCAGATTCTATTTTGACAGCGCACTTCTACACACTATGGGGAGGGTAGAGGATCCAACCTGCCTCAGATGCCATGTGAAGCGTGGCACGTACATACACACCCTCTGGGAGTGCAGACACAGCCAAACCTATTGGCACACAATTCTGGAAGAATTGAACAATATCCTGGGAGGTCAACTATGGTTAGACGCAAAATTCCTGCTACTGGGTATCCCCACAGACATCAACTTGCCACGACACAGGTTCCTGCTGGCCAATTGAGGATTAGAAGTAGTCAAAAGAGACATAGCTAAGTACTGGGGTGCCCAACAACTTCCCATACTCACGGATTGGAGGTCTATTATGGACCTATATACGGTTGCGGAGATAGTGATTTACAAGGCGAGGGGCTGCCCGTGTAAATTCCCAAAAATGTGGACGCCATGGATAAAATACTACAGTCTGGACTTGGACTTGGATGGGGGGAGTCTACACCTTTCACACGACAGGACAGAACCAAGTCATTAATAAGTGTGATGCCTAGCCCACGCCTGACGGTTACGATAGTACAGGATTTGACCTATGTATTTGCATATATGTGATGTTAATGTAAATCTGTGTTTCTCATTGAAGAGTCTGCTACAATACCCGCAATTCAGCATACTCTCTATGCACTAACGACTCCTTTTCTCAACTGTATGTTTCGCTTTTCAATCAACAAAATAAAAAATAAAGTTTAAAAAAAAAAGAAAATGGGTTCAGGAACTGAGTGAATGCAATACATCTGGTTGTGACCCTACAAAAAGGGCCAGGTCCAACAGGTCCCAAAGGCAGCACCATAGCCAGATTTATTGCAGACATGCTGTAATACACTAAGGTGTTAGTTCAGTTGACTGGGTGAAAGCAGCACTCAAGTCTTAACCACAATCTTTGTCAGGGTGAACCATAACAATTACCAAATAAACTTGTGCTTCACCATCTGGTAGTTTGGTCCAAAAGCATTCAGGTTTAGCTTAGAATCAATGTGTAAAGTATTTATGCACCACTCAAATAGTGATAAAGTGAAAGAAAATTAAAAAAAATCCCAAACCAATTTAGAAAAATAGAGTACATTTTAATAAATAAAATTATACCAAAACAGCAAAAGTCCAATCACAAAAATCTGAGGTATAAATTTATAAAGTTTCAGGTGAAAATAGCACCAAATTGCATATAGATCTTCCACTGCTATATTACTTAAAACCCTGCATGAAAACCTGACCTTGAATTAACTTACTTTTTCGCTCGCTTATTTAGGTTGAATTCACTACTGCTTCCTTTGTACATGCCTCTTCTGTATATGAACTACTTGCTTCTCACATAGCCCCTTCTAATGATCATATTTAAGTCACTAATGTACCACAAAGAAACAAGAGTAAATTCATGGAAAAGTGTACCTTAGCATGCAAGACTAACCCCCATAACAAATGGAATGACCACTAACTTTGGGCTCCAGTGTTACATGCTTCTTGCAGAATAGCACTTCAGCATCTCATTAGGGGTAGTAAGTACTACATAAATGCAATTTCAATTTTAAAAAGCTTAAATTGCCACTAGTGGGTATCTGGTTGTGCTTGAAGGGTGAAAGTCATGAGTTCAGACCGACCATGATGGATCATCTGTCGGATACAGGGACCCGGTTTGTTTTAGTGAAGAGTTAAGCTTTACCTGGATGAATGTGAGAAGCGCTATGCGATGCTTCGCATTGGCGGGAGCCGTGAGAGATTGTTGTTGGCACGGGAGCAGGTCATTGATGGAGCTACAAGTTGGCTGGAGAAATGGGTAGTCGCTTTCAATACAAAGAGCAGGTCACTGTCAGAACTTTGCGTTGGCATGAGATGCGTGATTGTTGTTGATGTAAGGAGCCCACTTGTGGTTGTGAAGAGCACAAAACTTCAGGATTTTCACCTAGAGTTGAGTTTGCATATTGCAGGATAGAGGAGTACGCTAGGATGCCAGCCAAGGGTCCAGGACCAAGAATCATTTAAGCCAGGGGTCTCCAAACCGGTCCTGGAGGGCTGGATCCATGCCAGATTTTTAAAATTACTACATGTATCTCAATGGGGATATCCAAAAAATCTGACATGGATCCGGTCCTCCAGGACCGGTTTGGAGACCCCTGATTTAAACTGAAGTAGCAGCAGCAGCAGGGAGTTCTAGTTGGTGCTAGTCAGTTGGGCAGTTGCAGAGAAGGCCTCTTGAAGCTTGTTGTGTCTCTGTGGCGCAAGCAGGAGGTAGCCAACTGACTCTTGGAGTCACTTCTGGGATTCCTGGGTTCAAATGAAGCAGGCTCAGTCTTCCTTCTTCAGATAGCAGGGCAATCCTTAAGAGTCTTCCACAGGTCCAGGAGTGTTCTGAGCATTCCCATTAATACCCAGTATCAGCCTATGTGTATGGAAATCCCTTGCCTACTTCCAAACTAGTCCTTGCCAGTTCTCCCCTCTTTCCTGGGTTTGGCTCTAAAATGTCGAGGGGGAGAAGGGTAACGGCAGGCTGTGTGTCAAGTTCATTTGTGTGTGCTGCAGCATGATCCTTTGAAGAGAAATCAGTAAAGGGCACAACTCCTCCCAAGCCATGCTGTCAGGAATACCCACGCCCTCTACACCCAGGCTCATTTGGTCTCCATATCTGGAAGGAATACACATCACAGGAAAGCAGTGTGACTCTGGCCACTGGCCGAAAGGTACATTTGGTTTAGGCAAGAAAATGCCAACTTTATAAAAGTGGCATTTTCAGAACAGTAACTTACAATCCAACTTAATCATTAAACAGAATTCTAAATTACAATTCAAATGAGAGGATGATATATGTCTCTATCTGCTCCCAAACTGAAGTCATCACTTCAATCAATCAGTAAACATTATTTGGTTATGAAATACATAAAGACACCACAATAAATACAGTTAAGATGTCAATATATACACACATATATACAGTACAAAAAAGGCTACAAATAAATCCTAGCAATGACATCCGAAGGGGCTTTAAATGCCATAATATCTTCAATTCAAACATCTTGAGATCTCCTTAGTCTTATTGCGGCTTTTAAAAAACTGTTACATAAAAAGTATAATCTGAAAGCAACTTTAAAAGCAAGACAGCTGGTCAGACTTTTTTAAGTTCAGTATGGTGACAATATAGGCTTTCCTCTAGGTTTCATAATATTTGTAGAACAGGATAAATTGCATAATGTCCAGCGGAGATACTTAGTTGCAACCACATACAGCTAAAGAGTGAATGTCCTGCCAGCTCTGAACGAAAGCCAACAACTGGTGTATCAGGATAAGTCTAAACCTGGTAAGCAGATAAGGATCATAATTACAGGTTACAATGGTAACACAGGTTTTTCACATTACGTTGATTCCAACGAGACAAACCCATGCACAAAGGGCTTCTGTAATGCCACAAGTACCTTGTCTAACTACCTCCTTTTCCAAAAGATGTATTTGCCCAAGTCTGGTCTGCTTTGATCTTACCCCCAGGGTTGGTAAATAACTCAACCCTAACTAAGCTCTGCAGCGACTCTTTGACATATTTGATCTATGGGATACAAAGGGCAAGAACGAGGGAGAGACAACCTAACAGGACCGCCTTGTTCAGCTGAGTCCCATCTTTAGCCCAAATGTCCACTCGACGTAGAGGCGGGTGAAGCGCTATTGTGTCTGATAGGTAGCCTATCCCCAGATTCCCATGTACTATAAAGGAGGGAGTACATTCAGGAACACAAAGAAGACATATTAAGAATTTATTTTCAACCACCTGTAAAACGTTGTACATGGTGTAACCCCAAATGTCACTCCCATATGATGCTTTGGAGACACATTTGGCCAAGTAAGCTTGCACAAGTGCTCTAATCAGCCTCCTGCCTAAACTGAAGCCAAACCTCCATACAAAAACATTGGTTCTTAGCAAATCCATATTTTTTTGATTTACTAGAGGATTCCAACACAGGTCTGAGTCAAACATGACACCCAAATACGAAAACGCTTTTACTTAAAAAAGTGTCTGATAGCCTACATTAAATGTTTTTGATTTAGTTGTGCTGGGTCCTACCACCTTCCTTTGTGATCTGCTAGTCTTGATGCTTAAATCGAGCTCATCCATGTAAGTCATAAAGGCATTCAAAGGGGCTTACAAGCCCCTTGCAGTTTTTGCCATTAACACTGCGCTGTCTGCATCAAGCAAAATGGCCAGTGAATGGGCTCCTAACTATGGGTCATCTGCTTGAGCATCCAATAACGCCAGTTTGAGCTTGTAAATATACAAAATGAATAGGTAATGGGCCAAAATACAACCCTGCATGCCCCCCTTCCAGTTTTAAAACAGTTGGCGCATTTATATTCATTAGTGTACCTAACTGTTGCCACTGTGTGGGCATACAGGTCCCTCAGAAAATAGACCATGTCCTGATGCCTGGCATGAGCCTCCATAGCTTTTCTAGCTAGCCAAAGTAAGATCCATGAAGGCGAGATGTATGGAGCCTTAACCTGCCACTCTATGTTTGCTTAGAACCATATATAGGTTCCGACACAGATCAACAGTGGATCTACCAGGCCTGAATCCATACTAAAGGCCAGATAAAATGTTATATTCTGTGGCCCGGGAAAGGAGTCTATCCAAGAGCACTTGCCCAACAACCTTCACCACAGAATCGTTCATAGAGATCGGTCTGTAGAATTGAGGATTATCCCTATCACCCTTTTAAAAGACTGAGATAATGATGCAAGTGGCCCATGAATAGGGAGGACTAGCCCCGACAGCAGCGTAAACAATGTGCGTCAATAAAGGTGCCCAGGTTTCGATGGTACTTATATAGAGGTCAGGGGGTATCCCGTTAGGACCTTGAGCCTTATTTTTAGTCAAACCCAGTATGCCCTTCCTCAACTTATCCACAGTAAACAGAAGGAACGAGGACCCCACCAGGGGAAGTGTGTCATTTGGATGGGCCCTAGTGGGGGGACTTGGCTCGACGCCAATGTAGGAGGAAGCAGGTCTTGGAGCTCCGGCCCGAGCTTCCTCGTTTCCTATTATCCTGAGCCCCTGACATCTCAAACGGCGGCGGAATTAGCTGCTTACAGCCCCCTCCCCCCGCACCAGTGGGCGCCAGGAGGCGAGGCAACCCGCAACGAAATGCTGTGAAACAGTGAAGTTCGGCGGTGTAGAGGCCTTGAGACATGGCATCCAAGGTGGCGCCCGTGACCTGAAGACGGGCCGCGGAGCTGAGCACTGACGGAGACGTGCGGCGAGGGGCAGCCAGCGGGGAGCACCAATGCTGCGGAAGCATATGAAGACCAATGAAGGACCACTCTGCCACAGCCAAGACAGAAAAATGAGCCAGGCTGTGTGAGCGGAGGGGAGCGGACCAAGCGGCCCGTCGGGCTCGAGAAGGGCGTGGTCGTCAGCAGTCATCGCGCCAGAGCGCACTTTAAGACAAGAGACTCACCACCCTGCAGCCCCATCGTAGTGTGCGGTGTTGGCCCTGGGAGGAGTGTGTGCCTTCAGGATACTGGGCCCACAGTTAACTAAATAAAATGCCTACTGGTACCGAGCAGGAGAGGGGAGTCAAGGCCCTTATTTGAAGTGGACTGGATCGCACTGAATAGAAGAGGGACTCACCACCCAGCAGCCCAGGCAGAGTGTGTGTAGTGGGCTCTGAGAGAAACGAAGGGCCTCAGATCATTGGGGCCAAGGTTAGATGAGTGGAGGTGCCTGCTGGGTGTCGATGGTGGAGTCCTGCACAGCGACTGGGCTGAGCAGGTGAGGGGAGCCAGGGCCCTTGTCTGCAATGAGTGGAGATTGGCATCAGTGGGACTCTGTTTGGGGCCCACGTACAAGACACCAGGAAGAGCGGCAAGTCTCCTGAGGCTATCACAGAGCACTGAGAGGGGCTACTCGAGGCATGCATCACCTATTGTCTCCGGACAAGTGACAAGGGCCCAACTGCGTGGGCCCTCATTTTGGGCACGTGTGGAGGCCATCACTGCACCATTTAATCAACACCACCAAGAATTGGCATCTGGGGGTGACTACAACAGAGGCGACCTACAAGCAGGCTGGGAAGTCCCTTGCATAGACGTCACAGGTGGATGACGATCATGGGGAAAGTCAACAAATGAAGGGGCTAGAGCACTGCGGCTGCAGGAGGTGGGGACAACCTAACTGAAGAGGAGGAGGATCCCATGGATCCTGTAAAAGATGGACCCTCTACGGAGCCCACATTAGCCGATATAATAGAAGCTATTATGGCGTCCCGAGAAGCACTCAAGACCAAAATAGACTCTATTGGTACTGACCTTGGCCTTCTGAAAGATGATCATCGTCGACTAGTAGAACGGGTTACTGGCACAGAGAAAATGATCGCAGATATACCCTCGGAGGTTACTGAACTAAGGAAATTTCTCACGGAGGTGGCAAAGAAAGTTAAGATCCTAGAAGCCTGCACAGAAGACAGTGAAGGGTGAGCACGCTGCAACAACTTACGTATAATTGGAGTGCCCGAAAGGGAAGACGGAGATGATATAGTGCAGTATTTTTTAGGACTGAATCCAGAAAGATGTAGCACCTGAAGGGCTGTCTCGATTTTACGCCATTGAAAGAGTGCATAGAGTACCTGTCAGGCCTCTGAAACCTGGAGCACCTCCAAGACCAATTATTGCTTGCTTGCACCATTTCAGGGACAGGGACCATATCCTAAAGAAGGCTAGGCAGCTGCCAGACCTGTAAATTGGTAACAGCAGGGTGATGATGTTTCTGGATTTTACCAGGGAAGTACAGCGCCAAAGGTCTACATTCCTAGCAGTAAAGATTAAACTACGTCAACTTCAGTTCACCTATGCCATGTTGTTATTGGCCAGACTGCGGGTCGTGGGACCCAAGGGCACATTATTCTTTCAGTCTCCAGAAGAGACCTGGGATTGGCTGGATACTGTACCAGAACAGAGATTGGGGCAGCTCTCAGAAATCAACTACAGGAGATGGTGTCCCGACGGAGGTCCGAGTCAAGCGGAGCAAGGACATCAGTGCGGTGGTGGAGTTTAGTAAAGGGGGATCCAGTCCTAGATCAGCGAGGAGTGATCGCGAGGATGGCAGATCTGGGAGCTCTCCAATGCTGCGGAAGAGTCGGAAATTGGAGTTGCCTGTCGTGGCACCCCACACTGCAGATGAGTTGGGATGACTTTGTTGGTCCAGGGCTTAGAGAATACAATTGTTGGCAAACTACATCCTTTCCTAGGAAGCTACACATGGGGACATATAGAAGGGGAGGAGTTTCAATGAACAATGTTGAGATCTCAAGAGCTGAGGAGCTAGGGGGACCAATGGCTCTTGTCTGGAGGGAGTCCGGGAGGAGGGGTTTCTGGGGTTGGGCGACAGCTACTACACCTATATACACATTATTGTTGCAAAGTTTGGATAGGAGGGGGGTCACTTCTACCTGTCCTAGGGAAGGGGAGCTGGGTAGTTTACTTGTTTTGGGAATTTTCACTGGGGACCAGGCGTGTCTGGAGAAAATGTTTTAATAGATTTGGCACAATGCATTTCCTATGGGATACAACATAGGTTATAAATAGGGCTCCCCATTTACCATTTTTACCGATTTTTACAGATAACTACAGACAGAAAACTATTTATTTTCCTGTCTGTATTTATTTTTAAAAACAGAAAAATACCAAAAATAGGTCTTCTTTAGATAATTTTTTCTACTTTTAATCATGAGTGCCAGGTCAATAGGTGTACAGATTGAGAGGTAGCTATTCTGCAATGCAAGGGTTTTCAGATGAGGCTATTGCACCGTATACTGCTGAAACCTTTTGGACATTCAAATGCGAGTATACATTTATCAGTCAAATAAATATTAAAAAATACCCATTGCCGCTTCATTTACAAAGAAAATATAAAATAAAAATGGATAAATACAGAAAAATTAGAAAACAATATGGATAAATATAGACGAAAATGTTGAAAAAATAAATACTATCAAACCGGGAGCCCTAACTTTATATATATCTTTTGGAATGTCCGTGGGATGCACTCCATGACAAAGAGACACAAGGTGCATGCACTTCTGGTGCGTAGAGGGGCACAGATTGTATTATTACAAGAGACCCATATCAATGCAAGAGATGGGGCTGCTTTGAAATGTCGCTGGTGAGGGCAGTTATTTTACACAAGCTATTTGGCTTTTGCGAGAGGGGTTTTGGTGTGGGTGAGAGCAGAAGTCCCCTCCCAGTGTACCAGAGAGTGTATTGATCCAGAAGGGAGGTATGCAGTCGTGCTGAGTAAATTAGACAGGAGAGATGTCACGATTGGGAGTATGTATGCCCCGAAAGTGGATCAGGCTTCATTCTTAGCAGACAGGTACTGACAGGATCAGTGCTTCCGGGAGGGGAGTAGAATAGTGTTGAGGATGTGGGGCTTGACCAATCGCATCCCCCGCTCTATGACTCCCTTGCTTATAGAGCGGAAAGGGCCCGCAGTGACTAGCAACAACAATGGGGATTGATAGATTCTTGAAGGGCAAAGCACCCAGGGGAACACGACTATTCTTTCTTCTCTCCCATGCCGATTGGACACCATTTTATGTTGCGGGATGTGCATGGGTATGTAAGGAACAGCGAGTATTTTACACGCATGTCCTTGGACCATAATCCCTTGCTGGTCTGGCTTAGTTGGTCCAGGGCTAGAGCAGGGATTCCCACTTAGCGTCTCAGGCCGGAGAACTTGGAAGATCAGGTGTACCAGGCTGAAATTCGCACAGCTATCAAACAATACTTTGTAGAGAACGCAGGGACGGTCTCGACACTCACAACAGAGCGGGAAGCATTTAAAGAGGTGCTCAGCGGTAGATGCATCGTGGCAGCGGTTGGGGTAAGGAGAATTATTTTGCAGGACACGCTACAAGCACAGCAAAGGTAACGTCACATTGAACGCGACAGACCAGAGAGTGTAGCTCCTGGAGGCCTGGGAGGAGGTGGCGGAACATGTATAAAGGATGTGCTGTTTTGATTATAAAAATTATATGGCATGGGCTCACTCTGAGCAAGACAAACCCGGGGCTCTCTTGGCTTGACTGGCTAATCTAGCTAAGACAGGATCCATTATTCTAGAAATGAGGGGGGACCAAGGAGAAGTATGGTACTGTAGTATAGTTCCTATATTCCCAATAGGCTCTGCGCATTGGAATAATATATTCAGCAGTGTAGACGTAGGACTGAGGTCAACTAGGTCTCTACTGACTATATTAGACTTAACGTTTGCCAGCTAGCTCTGAGGTCACTGGAAACTTTCTCGAATGAACGAGGAGGAGTTTAACCTCCCTGGATAGACAAGAAGGGATTAGCTTCCGACAACCATAAAACATGACAAATTTGCTCCCTCAGAATAAAAGTGTATCTCTAGAGTTGTGTGAAAACAATAGACAGCTATTTCACTCAGTCAATCGTGCGTACTTAGTTTCACCAGAGTGCAGAGAAAAGAGAGACGGACGTTTTCAATAAAAGGTGTAATTTATTGAGCAGTCTTCTTTCTCATGCAAGAGAAATGAGTTGCCATAATTGCAATACATAATGTAAAGTAAAGTGCATAGAGTAAAAGGAGTATTATGAAATAATACTGTAAAAGCATTGATATGGTTTCTTAGCCATAAGAAACTTTAAAATGGATAAAATATATACATACATATATACATTGACTAGCGTACTCAACTGGTGCTTCTAACTACGCCTACCCCGTGTATCTGACCTAAGCCTAATACGTGGGAAGGAGTAAGTAAGTAGCAGTTTAAGTTAAGTTGGTTTTGCCAAGAATCTTATTCAAGAATTCTCTTTAAGGGTTTAGTCAGCTCCGTACCTGGGTAATAGAATGCAGGAGGTCTGGTATCTCTCTTTCAGGACTCGATATTCCAGCAGCCCGCGAAGGCGGCTGAGAGCACCGGAGCTGAATTTCTCGGCAGGAGAAAAGACAGCGTCTCTCTCAGTGCGTCAAAAAGGAGGGGCAGCGTCCGTGGGCTCTCGCATCAGCTGGGCTCTCGGGCAAGTAGATTGCTGCTCGGCTCCAAAACCACAACCGTGTGTTTGTTTAAGGCAACATTGGTATATTTATACCTGAAAGGGGCCGGGTTTGACGTAAGGTGGGACATAAGACGTCAATAAAGATGTCACTAAGAACTGGCCATTCTTACAGTGCCCACAGGAGTTCTATGACAAATCAAAACAAAAGCCATGGGGATTTCCCAGGTTGCTGGAGGTTTGGTTTGTTTAGAGAACCTGTTGTGCTTTCTAGGGTCCGGGGAAGTAGCCTTGCTTAATGTGGACGGCATGGGCTACGGCTAATATGGATATGATTCTTATGCCATTATAGGGATATTATTGATTATAACCGTACAAGGGCATAAAATAGAAATATCGATATAGGTTTCTAGATAAAAACACAATAGTACGGCCAGCAGGATATTAACCAGCATTTCTGTGACTACTATCCTGAACTTTACAGGAGTAAAGCATCCCCCACAACTGCAGAACTTGTCAACTTTATTGAGGTTGTTGAATTACCGACACTAGGTGAAGAGGAAGTAGAGGTCTTGGGAAGGGAGTTAGAAACGCTGTTAACGTCATGGCCAGGAACAAGACGCCGGGTACGGACGGGTTCCCCATGGAATTCTATGTAACATGCATAGACCTGCTGGGACCCCGATTGGAAGCCTTATATAATCAGGCTAAAAAGGAAGGGAAACTTCCGGGAACCACTAGGCAGGCGCTGATCGTTCCCTTATTAAAGCCTGGGAAGCAGGCATGGGACAAGATGGCCTATCGACCTCTATCGATGCTTAATCTTGATTATAAAATCCAGAGTAGGATATTGACCACTCGACTATTACCACATATGACAGGTCTGATACACTGGAACCAAGTCGGCTTCATACCGACACGCAATACTGCAATGAATGTCCGAAGGCTTCTACGAGTGATGGGAGCAGACTCTTATTGTAAGGAGGAGGCTACTATCCTAACACTTGACATCGAAAAGGCTTTTGATAGTCTTGAATGGCAATATTTATTTAGTTTGATGCAAGCCTTTGGGTTATGACAGAAGTTTGTAGCATGGACGGCACTGTTGTATAGAGACTTCACAGCTCGGGTCTGGACAGGAAAACCTATATCAGACAGATACAAGGTGGAAAGAGGAGCAAGACAGGGGTGACCGCTATCGCCCTCATTGTTTGTGATGGCTATGGAGACACTAGCAGCCAAAGCTTGGACTGGAAATTGATATTGCGGACTAAATGTAGAGGGGCGTGTTCACCACATAGCCCTGTATACAGATGATCTGATTTTGTTACTCAGCAACACAGGAACAGACCTTGAGGGAGCCAAAAACCTGCTGTTGGCCTTGGAGAGAGTGGCAGGCCTCAAGGTGAACTGGAATAAGTCCTGTCTATTTCCCATCACGCAGAGAAAGAAAAAAACACAAACGCTGGAGGGAATTGAGTTGGAGGGGAGATGTATCCTGTATCTTGGGGTGCAAATGACAGGGCAGATCTTTTAGAGGGAAATGTGGGAAAGATCATACAGGGAAAAAGGCCAGTTTTGACTTTTGGGGAACCCTCCCCTTGTCGTTAAGGATTAGGGCTTCCCTGCTAAAAACGGTGACTCTCCTGAGGTTCCTATATGTGTTAAATGTAGGGTGTCAATACGCTGTGTCATCAGCAGCGACATCTAAAGCGGTAACTTGTTTATATAGAAGGCTGAGCAGGGCAAGGCTCCTACCTCTTCAGGGGCTGCAACACAAGTGGGAGGAGGATTTAGGGGAGTCCATAGAAGACAAAGTGTGGGTAGAGCTCACGGAGAGGGTTAATAAGGTCTCCAGGAATGCTATGTTCCAGCTGGTACATTTTTACGTCTTCCATAGAGCGAACCTCACCCCAGGGCGCCTCAACAAGTATTTTAATATGGTAATGGCGGCTTGCCCCAGATGTGGAGAAATAGGTGCAGAGTTCCTTCACATGTATTTGAATTGCCCAGAGATAGGACATTTCTGGAGAGAGATGACGGCGATGTAAGGTAAAATTACCGAAAAGGAAGTGCACTTGAATCCAGGACACTGCTTTCTTACAGATTACCACACACTGCCAGGAATAAAGTCACTGGTTTCAAGACTTGGGTTTGATACTAGCGAAGTGGGAGATCACGAGTCATTGGAAGGCAAGGGGAGGTCCTAGCATAGGCAGGTAGAGAAGGGAGTTTGAGCGTTGGGCAGGTAGTGAGGGAATGGCGCGGCTAAGAGATGATAGGCGCATTGGGAGTGAGAAGACACTGAACGCAGCCAGGGCTTGGGAAGCTTTGAGGCTGCACCTTAAGCAGCTAAATGACATTGTAGATGAGGCTAATAGAGATGCCACACAGGCAAATGGTTTGTAAACTGCATTGGAGGGATACATGGGAATGGAGAGAGGACATGGTAGAGTACTCCTTTGTCGGCAATTAATTTGAGACCACGAATAATACGATATGGGATGGAAATCACAAGAGTGTGGCCTTAGGAAAGTTACCTGAGCATAGTAATCCACAGCGCGCCTAGGGGGAGGGAGGATGGTAGAGCGGGTGGGATTGCTAATAAGCTGAGGGGGGAGGATAGCTGTTTGTTAATTGCACTATGTATCCCTGTGAGATATGAACTAGGTCATAAATGAACCTCCTGGAGAACTAATGAATAACTATGAAGATCTTTGCAACAGCGATAAGCTATATTCCAGGTAACAGAGGATCCGCATTGGTTCACATGCTCATTCCAAGGATTATACTGTACTGGTATACGTGACATAAATGGCTAATAAAGTGTGTTTACAAATAAAATCTGGGCCATAGTGGATACCCCATTACAGATTCCTTCAAAATGGGATACCCAACTGTCAGCAGTGATGTGATGTGAAAGAGAAGGTGTGTCAGCTGGGGCAAAACAATGATGATTATAGATGGTCCAGAAATTAGCACTATTTTTTTGGCAACTGGCTCCTAGCAGGCGCTCCCAGGTTGAATCCCTTATTGCATTCTTACACATATTGACTTCAACTTTGTACTCCCTACAACAGCACACCCTACTGTTAGGATCTCTAGGTTTCTCCTTTAAAGCTCTAACTTTCTTAATGCTTGAGAGCAACCTCTATCAAACCATTTAGGTCCAGAGAAAGACCTTGTCCCTCCTGGAAGGTTAAGGAGCTCTGAGACTTTGCGAGTGATAGAAGAAAAGGCACCCAAAACCACACCTCAGCTAAAGCAAACTAAGAACTTGTCTGTACAGTATGAGAACAAACTTTGTCTAAAGCACGCAGCAAATACCTGTGTCCACCTGTCAGTCTACCCTTGCAAATCACCTTCAGGGCTCCTCCATCCCTCTGTGAGCTCACTTGTCCTACCTGCCACCAACAAAGGGATAGGGAAACCAGACTCTGGTCACTAAAGGAGCTAAGTTCAATGTTAACATCAGAGATCATTGAGAAGATAGGGGATGACACAAAAACAAATTCTATAATTGAGGCATACACCCGTTAAAGGTGGCAGTGACTTCCACTGAGTCAGAGAAAACAAGCGTATTTAATAAATAAACCTGATCATGCCATTTTTAGATGCCATTAAAAAGATTCCCTTGCAAAATGTGTTCCATATGTAAACCTTCCAATAACAAACATCTCTGTGGCCTGTTTTGTTGCTCCTATGGGTTTCCACATAAGAGGGTATTAAACATCCCTGCAACAATTACAAACAAGCATATTAGATTAAACAATCTGACCAGCTGATGTGCAGACGACCTCAGAGACACCTAACGATACTGTAAACAACTAGAAAGGAAATGGAGAGAAAGTCACGACACCACCAACAAAACTACTACAAGGTTGCTTTCAGACGCTATTACCAGCAAATTAAAGAGACCCAGATCAAAAAAACAGTGGACCACATAGAAGGAACCTCCAACAGCTGCAAGGAGATCTTCTTGATTACCAGGATTTCATCTTACCATCAGTCACTGTCAACTATATTGCTGCCTCTCAACAACTCTGTGACAACCTATTCAACTTTTTCCCATGCAAAATCGTAAACATGTACAGCAACTTTATACACCAACCCAACTCAAAGAACTAATCGCTAACCTACCTACCATCAATCAATATGGCCACCTGACTGAATAGACGACCCCACTACCAGAAATGACACATCAGAAATCATGCGGACCATCCACTCTGGAGGCCCAATGGACCCATGACCGCACCATATCTGCAACCTGCAAACATCACCAGTTAACACCACCCGGACCCACATCATCAACACCTCCATTACGTTTGCCACTTTCCCGGATGAATGGAAACTTGTAGAAATCAGCGCCCTCCTCAAGAAACCCACTGCCAACCAGAATCAACTGACCCATCTCCCAAATACCCTATCCAACCAAACTGATTGAAAAGGCAACTCACAAACCACCTCGAATGTCTTGATCTTCTAGACAACACACAATCAGGAGTCTGAAAGAACCACATCACTGCAACAACACTCATCGCCGCCACCATCGGCATTCGAAATATTCAGGACTGAGTAGTAACAGCAGCCTTCATCTTCTCTACCACCCCTTGGCCTTCGACACTGACTCATACAAAACAACCTCCTCAGAAGACTCCACGAGATTGGCATACAAGGATCAGCTCACAAATGGAACTGCGTCTTCCTCACGGGAAGAACCCAGAGTGTCAGGCTGCCACACTTCACATCAGAGATCAAGAAACTGATATGTGGTGTCCCACAGGGATCGTCCTTCAGCCCCACTCTTTTCAACACATACATGACACCACTCGCAACATCATCTGATCACAAGACATCACTGTCATCCAGTACACCAATGACACCAAACGCATCCTCTCCCTGATGGACAAGACAAACACCACCAGAACCAACTTCACCAACTGCATGAGCAGGGTAGCAGTCTGGATGCGAACCAGCTGCCTGAAGCACAACTCTGACCAGACAGAATTACTGGTCTTTGGCAACAAGACCACCCCATGGGAATACACCTGGTGGCCGTCGGAACTAGGAAAAACACCCACACCCACAGATCACAGAAGAAATCTAGGGATCATTCTAGATGACAAGCTCATTATAATGGCTCAAGTCAAAGCAGAGTGCACCTCCTCCATCCATATCCTACGCATTCTGTGAAAAATCTTCAAATGGTTACCTCAGAACACCAGACGGACCGTCACACAAGAACTCATCATCAGCAGGACAGATTACAGCAACACTCTCTACGCCAGAATCTCCAAACAACTCCTACACAGACTCCAGAGCACCCGGAACACAGCCGCATGACTTATACTCGACCTCCTACGCCGCATCCACGTCACATTGTACTCCATGAAGCTTCACTGGCTCCCCATTCACAGCCGCAGCCAGTTTAAACTTTTCACTCACACATACAAAGCCCAAAACAGCACATGACCAGAGTACTTGAACAGCTGCATATACTTTCACCAACACACCAGACACCTATGCTCTGCCTCACTGGCACACATGCGCTGCATCGCAGAAGCTAAACTGAAGGTTGCTTATTCTCCTACATCACACCAAAGACGCGGAACAACCTTCCTCACTACATCAGAGCCTTCTACTAACATATTGAGTTCCGCAAGGAGCTGAAGACCTAGTTCATCACATAAGCACCTTGGTTCCACACACCTACACACCTTGCCCTACCCCGTGATTAATGCGTTATGCAAATCAACAAAACACCTAAGCGTCCTTATTATGCGTTATGTTCTTTGTATGTTTCGCACCCTATTATCTATGTAAAGCACTCTCATGCTAAGTGTTGTTCTCTGTAATAGGCATCCAGTAGTTCTATGTAAAACGTCCTCACACCTGTCGGTGCTCTGAGTAGGGGTGGGCAAAGAATTCTGTTCCATTGGCGGAATTCACAGATTTTTGGCCACTCCACATGGAGTTTCCAAAAACTCTGCAAAGTGACTTGGAGCGGATTTTTTATTCTCGATTGGCACGCCAACATTAAGTTGGCAAAGGCAATCAAGAGAAATCACCCACTAGACCCACTCATGGAGAGATTTCTGAACATGGGCGGTCACAACAGTTTGCTACCGCTCGCTTTGAGAAGGCTGCCACTGGCATTGAGGAGTCTGCCACTCAAGTAGAAAATCTACTTGAGTGGCAGAAAGAAGCAGTGCCCTCTAGCACTCTGCCTGATGCCATTTGCACTGATTTTACAGCGCAGAAGAAACTCCTGGCACTAAAAATCAGCATGACATACTGGACATTCCCGCTCAAGGAACTCCCCGTAGAATGGCAGAGTATTTTTTCGGCACTTCACGGAACTCCAAGCAGCGCAACTCCATGAACTTCGCCCAGGCCTAGCTTTGACTTATAGAAAACTATTAAATAAACAAGTTGATAAATGTCTGGTATCGGATGCATTCTTTGCAACTGCAAATGTTTTCTCTTTTAAGATGGAGATATACGAAATTCTAACCACAACAGGGAGCATTCAGAGTTTTCTGACTCATTCTATGTAGTAGATAATTCTTCAATGGATGCACACATTCCAAAGGGGCCTGTCTGTGATTAAATGGGGCCTTTGAGCCACATCACTAGTTTACACTTCTGTATGTTCAGTGTGTTCTGCATGCTTTACGATAATATGTTGCACTGAATCAAAAATATGTTCTTTTCAGAGCTATTTGTTAAAATATCAAATTGTGTAATTGTAAATCATAATGCATTGGTAATATCCATTTATTTATTGGTAATTTGTCATCCATGCCAGGGGTTGGGACATGCCAGCTAGGGATGGGTGCCTCCCGCAGATGATGCAGAAGAGCAGACTTGCGTTTCTGACAGCTCAGTTGAGTAAGAGGAGCTCTTAGCAACAACAGCAACCTCAAAGGGACAGTGGTGGAATATCTTCATGATGGAGAATGGCCAGTGGCTCAGTGTCCTGAAAGGCCAGTAAGGCACACAAGCTGCAAAGAGAACAACAGGGAATAGTGGTCGGAGAGGAGGGGAATAGCTCTTTAGTGGACCTGCCGAAGGGTAGTAGTAGTCAAGAGGCTCCTTGAGCATTGCTCTTTTCACTTTGAGCATATGGTCTAGATGACTCCTAACATTAGTGCAGCTTTCCAAACAAGCCACTCAGCGTCTATGCAACCCTTGACATTCAGTTGGAGCCAATCAAGTCTAAGAGCATTTTCAGGTGCAGTTTGTTCCCATGGTAACATCACCCGATGATGAACCCATTCACCCTGGTTACAATGTTCACAAAGAATGTGTATCTTTTTTTTCTAACAGTCTTGGCCAAACAGGAGCTGTGGTTTCAGACTTTTTGCCACAGTGGTGCGCGTAAGGAAAAATCCCTTTTATTTAGACGAGAAGAGAGGCTATCCTCTTGGCTACCGTTGTTTTATTCTGTTTCTTCTCCAAGCCTGTGGCTCTCCTGTGTGAACTGAAATTCTCTAGTAAACTGAACTAAAATGATCATTCTGTGTCCCATAGAGGATTTATTGATCCAAACTAACAGCACAACAGCCAGGCTACAGAGGCGTGTGCAGCAAGAAAAGGAAAGAGCAAAATAGAGACATGTAAGGAAGAGAAGGGGAGCAAGGCAAGGAAAGAGCAAAATAGAGATATGCAAGGAAGAGCAGGGGAGATAGAGCCCTTTAGCTCGTTCGACGCAGCTCGTCATGAGGCACAGTGGAGCTGTGCTCGTGACGAGCTGAGCTCGTCATAACCGCTGCGGAACGCCCGGGCGGGGATAATTCCCCTCCTGTGCTGGGCGTTTCACTGAGTGGGCGGAGTGGTGACGAGGTCAGCTCATCGTGAGCACAGCTCCATGGTGCAGCATGACGAGCTGAGCTCGTCACGAGCACCGCAGTGCCGTGCGCGTCCCCCTCCCCTGCACTGGGGGGGAATTAGCCCCGCGGGGAAGGGGTTAAGCTGATTCTGTCTACATAGAAGTTCTCTTTTTTGGAGATACACATGTATTTGGGTGCCCTCAAAGTGGAATATCCAAGCCATTCAAGCATTGCAAATGCATAATATCTCACACTCAGGCAGCATGAGCGGTCCTATGTATGCAAGGCATTCTTTACCGAAACCTGGACCAACACCACCTTGGGACCGGTCATCACCATCGCCATTCCACAAGGATACAAGATCTCCAGGAAGGATCGCCCTACCCGCCCTGGAGGAGGAATCGACATTGTCCACAAATTGACCCTCTCCCTGAGCACACTCCCCGACGATCCCACAGACCTGATGGAACACCTTCACTATAAGATACTGGCCAGCCCTACCTCCACCCTCCGTGGAACCCTTATCTACCGACCCTCTGGACCCTGCAGACTTTTCGCCAACTCCATCACGGACAACATGTCCCCACATACCATCGAGTCCACCAACTACACCCTACTGGGAGACCTCAATTTCCACCTCGACAACCAACTGGACCCCAGCACCACATCCCTCCTGGACAACCTCCACAACATTGGACTCCGCCAGATCGTGACCAAACCCACGCATTCAGCAGGACACACCCTCGACCCCCTCTTCACAACAAGAAACTCCATCACCTTCAGACACACCACCGAACCCCCATGGACTGACCAGTGATGCGTCCACTTCACCGTCAGAACACCCACCATCCACAGACACCAGCACCCGCTCCCACAAAGAAACTGGACCAGAATCACCAACGACCAGCTAACCTCATCATTCAGCAAATCCACCCCAACCATCACGGAAAACGACGACGCCAACACCGCAGCCCAAATCCTGCACAAATGGATCTCCGACTGCGCCAGCACCATAGCCCCCCTCAAGAAAAACAACAACACCCATTCCAAGAAAGTTAGATGGTTCACCACCGAACTTCGAGAGCCCAAACGCGCTTGCCTGTGCCTCAAAAAGGCCTGGAGGAACACCATATCCACAGAAGCCCACAACAACTTCAGAGCCGCCTCCAACGCCCATCACCAACTCATCAGAAAAACGAGGAAAAAAGCGATTGAAGACAGAATCTCCACTCATGCACACACAACAAAGAACTCTTCAACATCATCTCAGCACCTTTTTCCACCACAAAATCAAGAGCATCTACGAACACTTCGACGAATTCAACCAACACATTGAACCCTCATCAGCCACCCCGACACCCTGAAGCCAGCGATCCACAACTGGACAGCCCTCACCACCGAAGGCACACTGAAGACGATGAAGTCAATCCACTCCGGGGCCCCCATGGGCACATGCCCCCAGCACATTTTCAAAAGAGCCGCGGACACCATTGCACCCATGCTCTGCCACACCATCAACCGCTCCCTGGCAACCGCCTCGTCCCCTGATAACTGGAAACACGCTGAGATCAGCCCCCTCCTGAAGAAAACCTTGGCAGACCCCACCGACCTAAAAAATGACAGACCCATCTCCCTGCTCCCGTTCCCAGGGAAAGTCATCAAGAAAGCCATCAACAGCCAACTGCCACATTCATCGAAGAGCACAACATCCTCGACTCCTCCCAATCCGGCTTCAGAAAAAAACACAGCACGGAAACCGCCCTCCTTGCCGCATCCGTACCTTACTGTACAAAGGAAAAACAGCAGCCCTCATCCTCCTCGACCTCTCAGCGGAGTTTGAAACAGTCTCTCGCCGTACCCTAATAGGCAGACTCCACGACACAGGGATCCAAGACAAGGCCCTCGACTGGATCCTCTCCTTCCTCTCTGGCAGAACGCAGCGGGTCAGACTCCCCCCTTTCCTCTCAGACCCTACACCTACCACCTGCCGAGTCCCCCAGGAGTCCTCCCTCAGCCCTACGCTCTTCAACATCTACATAGCTCCGCTCGCCCCCACCGTCAGAACCTACGTACTCAAAATTGTGTCATACACAGACGACACCCATCTCATCCTCTCCCTATCCAACGAACCCAACACCGCCAGACATAACTTTTGAGAAAGCATGGAAGCCGTCGCCGAATGGATGAAAAAACAGCTGCGTACAACTAAACACAAACAAAACAGTAGTACTTATCATGGGCCCAAACCCAGATGCCTGGAACGACACCTGGTGGTCCCCTGCCCTCAGAAGCCCACCCACACCCACGGACCACGACGCACGCAACCTGGGAATCATCCTGGACTCAGAGCTCAAAATGGACCGCCAGATCAACTCTGTCTCATCCTCCTGCTTCCACACTCTCCGCCTCCTACGTAAGACCTTCAAATGGATCCCCCTTGAACACAGAAAGACCGCCACACACGCCCTGGTCACCAGCAGGCTCGACTACGGCAACGCACTCTATGCAGGAATAAACGAAAACCTCACCCGCAATCTATAGAACATCCAAAACGCCACTGCAAGACTGGTCCTAAACCTGCCAAGCCACTGCCACATTTCCCAGCACCTGTGCACACTCCACTGGCTCCCCATCGAAGCTAGAGTCACCTTCAAGATGCTAACCTTTGCTAACAAGGCCCTCCTCGACACCGTACCAGCATAACTGAACAGCTGACTCAAATTCCACGCACCCCAAAGGCCCCCACAATCAGCCCAGCTCTCCTACGCCACGGTCCACTGCACCAGAAAGACCAGATCGGGAGGCCACTCCTCCTTCCGCGCGGCCAGTGCCTGGAATGACCTCCCATTCCACCTCAGACAGATAGCATCGCTCCCCATCTTCACAAGAAACCTCAAAACCTGTCTCTTCGACAGACCCACTTCTTGATGGAGTGAAACCTACGAACCCCTCCATACCCCCAGTGCCTTGAGACCCTTACGGGCGAGTAGTTGCGCTTAACGAACATCTGATTTGATGTGACACTGATGGAGCAGATTCCATCTGCAGTGAGGCCTTGTTTTATTTTTTGTGCTTCAGACAGACTGCATTTAAATTGCCACGCACATTTTGGTGCAAGTTAAAAACATGGCACATGAAAAACATGAAAGTGAGGCCTATTCAGTCTGAAAATGCTTTTGCTGAATTAATATGTGTTTTTGCAATTTAGAGAAAAGTGGCCTTTTTAGCATTGAAGATTAATAGAATATGTTTCTCTCTTCCCAGCTCATCCCTTGTAATATAAATACACTATTCCTGTCTTAAAAGATTTTGACTTGTTGCATATTTTGATAAATATTTTCAGTTAATAACACCTCTTTTTATAATGTGTGTGAATTAATAATGCACCAAACAATACACAGGGGGCTAAATGGTTTTTGCATGAAAAGTTATCTAAAACACTAAAGCATGTTGCTGTGCATGTTGTATTAACTGTGTGCGCTATATTAACTGTGTGCGCTATGTTAACTGTGTGTGCTTTTAAATTTTACACTAAAGCATAAAAATGCTATGTTGCACATTCCACATTTATTTTGCATGCTGTCATAAATAATAGAAAAGCTTCTTTACACTAATAGCTTGGCTAGGTAAACATTTATAAGGGGTATTAGTATGGAGTTGGGAAACATAATGGGCTGATTTACATGAAATTAATATTCTATTTGTGTTTGTTTTATTTTTGGGCCTACCATTAAATGGGTGTGGGTGAAACCAGCAAGGCTATGGCTTGCTTTGAAAGAGAAGAGAGCATGCGCAGACACCAGCTTGACTCAAACCACGAAGAAGTCAAGGACATCTTGAACTGTACATTCTTGTGATTGTGCCAATGTACCAGCTAACTAAAGTATCTGTCCTACTGCGCTGTGAAAGGAAGGAAGAATGAGAATGAAAGATTTTTCCTAGTAAATGTTGCAAATGTTTATAAATGTAGTTATTCATGTATGCTTCTTTTGTTAAAACTGGTAAAGTCAGGTTTTTTAGAATGAGTCAGGGTAGTGAGAACTCATGCCATCATGACTGACCAATCACATACAGGTTTTCCTGAAGATGAAACATTTTGTGTAGTCTGCCAAAATTTAGTGTATAAATAATAAGTTCTCTGGATGGGGGCTGGCTTTCTTAGCTCAGCTGGCTTCTTGCTCCTTTTGGCTTAGGCTTTGCTTCATTCTATGGGTTAGGTACGAGAAACGTCCCGGGAGACTGTGAAGCGTCCGAGGAGAGTCAGGGGGAGGGTTCTTGCTTTCACGTCATATTTTGGCACTGCAGGCCACATTCCTTTGAGGTCAGGTGAAGGAGGGGCTGTCTCGCTCCTTTTTGCTCTTTAGGCACAGAGATGCACAGAGCAGCAACAGATAGAAAGGCTTTGTAGATTTAGATGCTAAACTATAAGTTTATGCTTTGACTAATTAATTAGGTCTGAAAAGAGTTATTTGACTTATGCATTTATTTCTCTTAATGGGAGATTTTTGCAAACTATTTGATTTTGATTAGCCTTGCAAGACTATTTTTCTTAGAAACTCTTTAAGAGTTTTGACTGAAATTTTGCGCAACATTTCTTTCCTATATGTAATGCTTATTTGCAGACTGTAATGTGTTCTGTATTAATGCTATTTTTCCTGTTTTCCAAATTCTGTAACCTGATTGATATTTTACTAATGAATAAAGGGTCAGAGAAAAATTAACTTTTGACTAGAAAATAAAACCCTTTAAATACTCAACAAGTCTCTTTATTGGCTCAAATAATAATTGCATTTTTGACTGTTCATCTTTATTTAAAGTCTCCTGAAGGTAATACATGGTGTGAAGGGCCCAACACCTTTTGAGCGGTAAATTAGAGGTAGCATGAAGGTTTTGCATTGAGAAACTACCAGAAGAAATTACCGCTCCATTAACACCGTTGTGAGGAAAGAGGGAGTCGGTAAACTCCCCAATATTAGCTTGCTGACATCAACCATTAATCTAAGAAAGTGTTCTACCACAATGACCATAATATTCACTCAAAGAATATCATCAGGATAGAATTATAACAGTAAATCTACAATTAAATTCACGTTTTTTTGATAGTCTATAATATGAAATATCTGTAGGTTGATATTTCGACCGCACTGTTACATATAAGCATCGTAGCAGGGCCTGGGCATGAGGGCAGGAGTCACCCATGCTAACCGGATCCCATTTTATTCTGATTTGATTACTCTGTTAGGTAGCAACCTGTTTGCAAATCATGTAGAGCACCTGCAAGGGGGCGTGAGACATGAGTCCTCTGAGAAAGAAAACATACGAGGTAAGCTATGCAAGTTAAAATGAAGAAGGGCACCACAGGTCTACTTTGCAAAGAACTTTCAAAAAGCATATGCATATTTTTCAAGGTGATTAAATGGCACCATGAAAGGGAGACATTGAGAAGAAGAATACACAGACACTGAGAACAGTCGACCTTCCCTGGAAAATGGGGACAGTTCCGCCACCTTTAGCTCTGACTCTGGCCTGTACTGCTGGAGGCTAGGATACCCTACATCCTCGCCTCAGGAAAACAGCCCACAGCCCTACACGGTCATCTAAACTGCAGAATTGAGCTCTACAAACACCAAGCAACATAACTAACTTTAATTTACTGAATAACTTAACACAACTTTATGCTATTTTTTAGGTGTGGGTTTTGCATGAACAGACACTTCTATCAAGTCAGGCCCCTGGGAGGTGCTATTATCACAGCAGAGGTTCGCCTGTTGACTGCTGCACTTCACACTTTTTAATGTTCACTTTTCTAGGCCACCTTGGGCCACAAGACTCTTAGAAGGTAGGCTCGCCCACACTCCATCGTCAATGGCATAAGACTAATTACAGCAAATGAGTATTCCCCCTTCTTCACACCTCTGGCTGCTCCTTCTGGGCAAGGGGGATCAATATTACAGGAAAAACATGGATAAAATGTTCCTACCAGCCTTAATATGCACCAGGTGAGTGTATTGAACAATAATCCCAACTTTCTACAGAGGAGTTTAGCATCCCGAGATAATTGTGGAACCAGTGGGGGCACCCACAAGATTTTGCAGCACAATGTATGTAATATAAAGGCTATGAAGTTATACATAAAGACATTTAAAAAAATATATTCAAATACTATTTTTCCATTGCCAACCTTAAAAATTTCTATCTCTACAACGTGCACTGTGCATGTCCTTCTCTCTTCTCTCTAGCTGGAGGCGCCTATGCTCCAGTAAATAACAGCCGTTCAAGAAGTAAAAGTAGAGACCGCAAGGGCATGGGCTAGGAGGGAGCCTGATCATGCAGAAAGGCTTTCAGGGCTGGATGGCAACCAGCAATGAAAATTCCAGGCTACAGAGAAATTCCCGTTTAGTTTCCATTCTGGGAGAAGTATTTACACAGCATGATTTTCACTTTGAATTTGCTAAGAACCCAAGGTGAAAAATGGGCACTGTGTTGATGTCAGTAGTGCAGACTTCCTTCTCCCAGAGCTAAAGAAAAAAACAATGGGTCTCTGCTATGCATTGTGACATTGCAGATGGATGGTAAAACATTGTGCTCATGCCTGTAAGGAAGTGGGTAACACTGCAGTATGCCTTCACAGGTTGGGTGGGTAGTTTCTTTATTTCAATTATTACATTTAAGCTCTGAAATTGGTAAAGATAAAGAAGATGTACATTTGTATTAGCCCTTTGCATCTAGAAGGAGCTTGCAAGGGAAGGCAATGTACATTAAAAAAAGGCCACTACTATTCACGACCCTGTGTGCAGGCTCCACAGAGAGGCCAAGGAATTGATGTTTTTTTTTTAATTTGCATGTCACTCCACTGGCAAAACTGATTGAGGGCTATAGATATAGACTCACTGCTTGTGCTGATGATACTCAGTTGATTCTGAGTGGCCCAGATCACTTTTCATCATGTATGACTAGTATATTTGACTGGCGTACCCTTAACAACAACACAACTGAAGAGATTATCTTCAGTAACCAGTGAATGTGGACCGCAAAAATGGTGGTCCCCATGTCTGACCCCCCATTTCAGAATCATTGGCTAAAAGGCTTCAAACTGTAAATGACTCTAAGCTCTCTTTTCTCCCGCATATGAACAAGTTGGTAGGCAACTGTATGTGTAGGAAAGTGGATTATTAGTAGGTGGGGGTAATCATCCTCAGCTAGTAATATTACCACAATTAATAATAGGACCAGTCAAGTTTCAATAAATCAATCCTTGCTCTGACCTTGGTAGCTTGGCAAATGAGCAGTCAGGCTTAACTTAGGAGACAGGTATGAGAAAAGCATTTAATATGACCAAAACAGTAAATATTTAAAGGACACAGCACAGTACAAATACAATAGTAATTTATAAACAGTGAATATTTTTATCCTTAAAATGATACCAAAACGTCCATAATCCAATGTAGGGAAGCAGCGTTATGAATTTCTAAGATTCAATAAAAAATTGTGCAGTCTTGTGCCAAAAAGATTGAAGCACCACACGTGTCTATCTTGTCGCGCTCGACCAGGACAAAGTCAAAGGTTTAGGCTGGCTGCAAAGGAGTGCTGGTTGGATAGGCTGAGAGCAAGGTCCTGGTCAAATGTTTACCTTTCTACTTAGTCTTTTTTCTTGTCACTTTTCTCTTGTCAATTGGCTTGTCAGCAGGTCCTTGGACTTCTCGGAGCCTAAGATCGATTCGACAGCAGAGGCCAGGTCTAGCTCAATGCCTTGGTGAGTCTCTGTAAATCATTGTCCATGACAGCAAGGAACTGCAGAGCTTTCAGTGGGACAAACCTGCATGGTCAGGCCAATTCACGAGTTGAGGACGGCAGCTTCACTCTTGACATTGAGCCACTCTCCTCCAAGAGCTTTTCTGCAAAACTTTGCAGAAAGTTTCCAGACTTTCAAATCTTGAAGTTTCTTTTTCCTTTAGGGAAAATAAGGGTCTATTGGCTTAGTCCAAAGGTTCAGAGACTGGATTGCCTCTTGGGGGAAAGGACTAAATTTCCCACAATGCATTTGCACAGTCCAGGAAAAAGTCCAGTTGCAAGTGGTCAGCTGGGGTGATCTTCTCTTTGGGCTTACAGGTGACTTCTTCCAGCTCTGTGGTGTCTGTTTCTGATCAAGAAGTCCACTCATTTTCCTCGGAGTCAGGCACAGTCCTTTCTTTGTGCAGGCTTTAGAGATGCAGGGCCAGATGTACGTCCATTCCTTTTTGTGAGTCGCAAATTGCAACGTTTTGCGACTTGCAAATTGTGACTAGCAAAATAAAATATATAACAGTGTCTCAGACACTGATTGCAATTCTTACTGGGGTCTCAAATGACCTGCCTCATCAATATTCATGAGGCATGTCGCAATTTGCGACCCATTAGGAATGGCCAGCACTCGCAGGGATGGTGGCCTGCTGGGTTCAGCAGACCATCATGTCTGTGACTGCTTTTTCAATAAATCAGCTTTTTTTCCAAATGCAGCACATTTTCCTTAAAGGAAAACGGGATGCATTTCAAAAAGAAAAATGAAACTTTTCTTTTACATTTTTCAAGAGTAGAAAGTGGTCCATGAGACCATTGCCTGCTCCTAAAAAACATTTTGCATCAATTCACAAAGGGGAAGGGGTCCCTTGGGGGCCGTTTGCTAGTGGTTTACAACCCACATGAAGTAGGTGGTAAACTGTGAGTGTTTTGCGACCGCAAATGTGGTCGCAAAACAATGGTACATACAGTTTTGACTGGCTATTAGGAAGGGATGCTCTTAGCGCACCCCTTTCTAAAATTGACTCGCAAAATAGTGTTTATAAATACCACCACCCTTTTTTTGCAGTCGCAAACTGGCTGATTTCCCGTTTGTGACTGCTAAAAACGGCCGTACATATGGCCTGCAGTCCTTTTGAGTGCAAACCTTCTGTGGTGCAGTCCAAAGGTCAGCAGGGTTGTCCTTCTTCTTCTTCTGTTCCAGACAGTGTTGTCAGGAGCTAGTGTGAGTCTCCCATATTTGTCATCCATTCTGGGCGAGAAAGAGGGGGGCACCCCAAGCAATAGTGGCAAAGATATGTACCCCTGCTATGACCACTTCCTGCGAAGTGTGGCATATTTCTGATCCAGAATGCACTGTTCTCCAAAAATCAAAATTAAGAAAATCTCTCCTTGATGTGTGTGTCTGTGTAACCCAACCCAAAGGTATAGCTAACAACTGACTACACTCCCCTTCCATCTCTCTCCACATTTAATTTGGGGGCTCCAATCTGGCTGGGGATCAAGGAAGTGGAGGATGGCTTGGGTTCGATGACATCTGTTTGCCTGCCTTTGAAGTCCAGCTTATCTGAGCAGCCCCTTCCTCTACCTGTTTTTCCCAGGAAGAAAATCTCCTCCCACCAAATGGCTTTATTGTTTCAGCGCCAGGCCTCTTCACACCTACTCAGGGAGCAGCTTGGCCTATGCTGTCAATGGCTGACTAATTAGAAGAGGCTGCTAGAGGGGTGCTTTAGAGAACTTCAGGATAGTACGTTCTAAAGCTACTTTCCTGTAATAGTTATAATAAATACGACCTTGACGTAGTTCCAATCAAAAGTTTAGACTTCATGAAGTTTATTAAAGTTTGCCAATATTAGCCTACAGGGCTAACAACACTCAATAGGAAAAATCACTTTGGCTGTTTTTCCTTACCAAGGCATAAAAAATATTTTATATTGTCTGTGCTTTTCATAACAATGCACTCTTAGGGCAGATCTTAACGGTGACTTAACTGTAATAAAAAGATCGTTTTGCACTTTGGGACAACTTTTAATTCCAAGGTTGAGTTTGGATATAGTTTCAGTTTAAAATGAGCCTGGAAGGCCGGCCGGAGTTTAAAATGTCACCAGACACCACAGCAGTGCACACTGCATTAAGTCCACTGGGGTCCCTTACCTACATGACCTATCATATACGAGGGACTCACAGATAGGTTATCTTGACCAATTACAATTATACCATTTCCCATATACCATCAAGATCTGCAAGCCTGGGCAATGAAAAAAACCTAATTTAAAAATCGCAAACCAGATTTAGACTGGGAATGGGGGCTATTACAAACATGTCAGTTCTGACCATATTGGCGAAAAAGTCAATATAGCAAAAATCTAGGTTGCTCATATGCTTCATTGATCTTAAATTTGCATTTGACACATTCCCTCGCAGCCTCCTTTGGAATAAATTATCGGGATTGGGAATCCTAGGAAACTTCCTAAACGCTATAATAGCACAGAATAATACCACCTGGGCCTGGGTTAAAGTCGGGAACGGAAGCATCGTAACAACAAAAATCCACACAATAAACGGCCTGAAACAGGGGTGCATGCTAGCCCCCAGTCTATTTAACCTATATCTTGCCAACCTAGACAGATACCTCATACGTGAAAAGTCATGCACCAAAATTGGAATAGAGAACATTGTGTGCTTGCAATATGCTAATGGCATCATCATTTTGAGCCAAACGCCTATCGGGCTACAGAGACCAATCGATGCACCAGTGGGGTATATAGAGCAGCAAGCCTTCGAGCTAAACTTAAGAGAAACAAAAGTGGTCTGTCTTGTCTACTAAAAATAAAAATCATCCCATTGTTTTATAAAGGGCTGAGACTGTATCCTCATATAAGTATCTGGGTATCAACATGGAGCACCAGCTGACCTTTAAAAAGCACATGGCAGCTCTACGGACAAAAGTGCATTCATTAACATTTGCATTTCAGATGATAAGAAACGTAGCTGCCCTTCACACAGACATCTGCTAATAATGGCAGCCAAACTCATTCCAACTGTAGGATACGGCTTGGAGATCATGCATGGTATGGAAACGGCCACCTTGGATCTGCTACAATTAAATGCCTACTAAGCAGTTTTTAGCTTGCCAAAATCAACTTCATCAGCCCAGGTCTGTCTAGCATTTGGTCTAAAAATGAAAAGCTGTGCAGCTTGAGGGGGTTGGAGGTTTCTTTCCTCTGCAAGCAGTTTTCTGAATAACATTATGTTGGCTATAAATCGAAGCTCAGATGAATAAAAGAAATTACAAATCCTGGGGATACTACCTAGGTCTGGCAAAAGATGACCTAGGCTTCATAGAAGCATGGGCAACCAGTATGGAAAGAACAGTCTTATTTGAAACAAATAATTCTTCAACAAAGCTTCTGTCTCAGCTGCAGGATAAGAATATGTTTGCAAAGAGATGACATGCCTGAAACAGAGTTTAATGCTCCAATCATACTTGACAGGTTATTTTTCGCTTTTGTTAAAACGTCAGATAATGGTATATTTCATTAGGCACCTGGACACTGAAGATTTCATCTCAGCATGGAAGGGCAGCCCATTACATCCAAGATGATGTCTATGTGGAAATAAAGCAGAGTCTATTACCCACATCTTTTGCACCTGCCCTCCAGTCATGAAATAAAGAAAGAAGTTATTTAAAATATTGTTTTAAAAACTCCATATCTACACCAGCAGGCAAGCTGTTTTCTCCTGACTAATTGGAGCCTCAATTGCCCTAGACTGCCAGGGAACAGAATTCTTAAATTTGGTGAAGAAGCAACTTGGTGATACTCAGGTTATTTCATCCTCAAACTTTCTAGCATATCTAAGATTATTAAAAACTTAACAACAGGCACTCAAAGAGTGAGGAGGAACAACAAGGAAAAGCAACTGTAAGTTGAAGCCCTACCCATGAGATCAGACTTGCACATCGCACATGCACCTTAAGAGCGATGATGAATCAAGAAAAAGAAACTGCAAGACTGTGCCCCACCTGTAAAATCAGAAGACTTGGCCCCCATTAGGATGGCGGGTGGACTTTGAACGCCCGCCATCCTCCCGGTACAAGAGACCGCCTGCCATAAGGGCGGGGGTCCCGTGGGTAGAATTAGGATGCTTCATATGCAATGGTTTTTATTAACTATGCAAAAAACGTATTTACATATACGTTTAGAGGACATAGTACTGGCCCTGGGACTGTGTAGCAGGGCCCAGGGCACGTTCAGAGTGATCAGGGCAACAAGCATGAATTCCTACAGCATGGTACTGCTGAGAGTTATTCAGAAAATTCTTCCATTGCTCCTGGCTGCCTCTAAAATTATTATGGTTTGTGCTCTAATTCGGTGACGACTTGATTATGGAAACTACTTCTTTTTAGATCTCCCAAAATATGCCATCAGAAAGCTCCAAGCAGTTGTAAACTCTGTGACTTGAGTAATGTTAGGCCTCATGTGCATCATCTTGGTCTCAGACCAGCCACGTAAATTGCACTTTGTTCTGCATGGGCTCATCAGGTGGTGGCAGCTCCTGGGGCTCTTTGGGGTGCGCAGTGCTCCTGAGAACAGCTGCGCTGGCTTGTGATAATTTCTTTTATCGTGTGTGCGCAGTGATCGATACTGCCATAACTTTTTAACTACTTTTACTTGTTTGTTCTAATTCTGCCTAAGCAGTGTAGTTATTTTTTTCCTTTGCTTGACAGCACTGTAACTTGTGGCATTTACTTACCTGTCCGCCCCTTCTGCCTCGTCCCGCGCGGCTCACAGTGCCGATCGCGTGGAGGGCAGCGTCTTCACCGCGACTTCCTGTGCCGGCCGGTCGAAGGGTGGGGCGCCATCTTGGGAGTAGCCGGAAGGGCGCGCATGCCGCAGGCAGCGGTCTAGCGGCCCGAGGCTGTCTCCTACAAAACGGCAAATCGAGCAAGGCTCCCGGTTGGGCTCATCAGGTGGTGGCAGCTCCTGGGGCTCTTTGGGGTGCGCAGTGCTCCTGAGAACAGCTGCGCTGGCTTGTGATAATTTCTTTTATCGTGTGTGCGCAGTGATCGATACTGCCATAACTTTTTAACTACTTTTACTTGTTTGTTCTAATTCTGCCTAAGCAGTGTAGTTATTTTTTTCCGTTGCTTGACAGCACTGTAACTTGTGGCATTTACTTACCTGTCCACCCCTTCTGCCTCGTCCCGCGCGGCTCACAGTGCCGATCGCGTGGAGGGCAGCGTCTTCACCGCGACTTCCTGTGCCGGCCGGTCGAAGGGTGGGGCGCCATCTTGGGAGTAGCCGGAAGGGCGCGCATGCCGTAGGCAGCGGTCTAGCGGCCCGAGGTTGTCTCCTACAAAACGCGCATGTGCTACCGGAAGCGCAGCGGACGGGCGCAGCGGGCACGACTAGGGCGCGCCGAAGGTGCGCCTAAGGTAATCCCATCTGCGCCCGTCCGCGGCCGGACGGGGCATGGGGCATGTCACTCTGCCCATTTTATTCAATACTCCTCTATCGATCTGCTCGATCTGCATGCCCCCTGGCCTCTTGCCCTGACAGCCCGGCCGCAGCTTGATCAACTGGGTTTGGGACACGCCCGAGAAGTTTTTCCTGAGCTTGATGCTTGCTTGGCTTCTCTCCCTCATCGGTCCACTATTTACCCCCTTACCGTCACATCACCCCTCAACCTCGACCTTAAAGTGAGCTACCTTAATACTCGCTCACTAGCAAAACATCAGACGGAAATTTTTCACCTTCTAGAGGCCGACAGTCCTGATGTATTGTTTATAACGGAAACCTGGTTGCATGATGAATCCTCTCCCGACATCTTGGCAGCCATTCCGCCTGGCTATTATATCATTCAAGCCAATAGGACCTCTGGCAAATCCGGAGGGGGAGTGGCAGCCATCATTAAGCTTCCAACCAGATTTTCCGTTCTTACCGTACCCTGTATTCCTCAGGTTGACTGCTTAGCACTTAGGTTGGAATCCTCAGTGTCACCCCTTATTTGTGTCTTAGTTTATCGCCCTCCTCAGTCCATGCCTGATTTTCCGACTATGTTCGGAGACCTATTGTCTCAGTTAGTTATCAATAATTCTAAAATCCTAGTCCTCAGAGACTTCAAATACTGGCCCCTGGACGAGAAGGAGAGTGCGTGCTCTGTGGCCTTTTCTGATCTTTTCTGTGGCCTGAATTGTTGTCAACATAATAACACTGCCACGCACACAAAAGGCCACATACTGGACCGGGTCTGGACTTCTAATTTAGTGATCTCGGCCCCCCTTATACTGCCGTGTGCATGGTCTGACCACTCCCTTATTTCTTTTTCCCTTAAAGCCCCTATTTGCCCCAGTAGGCCTCTGGAGGCGAACTTCTCGGCCCGGAACTGGATTAGAGCTGATATTAGCCAATTCGTCGACTTACTCAGCATCTCCCTTCCCCCCAAATCCGACTCAATAGACACTCAAGCTTCTGACTTTACCCGCTGGCTCAAATCGGCCAGCAATGTGGTTGCCCCCCTTAAATGGGTCAAAGTTAGGCGCCCTCATGACGCTCAGAAATGGTTTACTGAGGACCTTAAAGTTTTAAGACTTGGACAAGCTGAGCGCCGTTGGCGTAGAAATTATGCCCCTGAAGCTAGGCTAGAGTTCTCAACTTTACTTAAAGGGTACAAGTCTTCCATTGTGTTAGCCAAAACCCTATATTTTTCCAACAAAATTGTGGAGTCAGCTAACAAAGCTAAAGACATTTTCTCGATTGTGGAGGAACTGTCTCACCCAGACAGGGTCTCCATTAAACCTCTCCCTTCACAGGGGCTTTGTGATTCTCTCAATCACTTTTTTGTTGAAAAGATTGAAAAAATCAAAAACAGCATTTCGGTGTCGCCCTTATCTGACTCTCCCGGGTCCCTCGCTGACTCCCTCAACCCCCACTCTCTCACTCAGATCCCCCTCATTCTGGAGGTGGACTTCTCCGCTCTTCTAAGCAAAGTCGCCTTCATTGCTTGCCCAGTCCCCCCCTTGGCACTCCTGAATAATTCCCTCACTCTTGGCCTAGTCCCTTGCTCTTTTAAGGTAGCCGAGGTAGTGCCTATCTTAAAGAAACCTACAGCCAATCCCACGATCATGAGCAACTTCCGCCCTATCTCCCTCCTTCCCTACCTCAGCAAGGTGCTTGAGTCTCACGTCACTAACATCTTGAGCTCGTTTGTTGAGCAGTCTCATTTTCTCGACTCTCAACAGGCCGGGTTGAGACCCGCCCATTCTACAGAGATGGTCATACTCTCTGTCATGGAAGAACTGCGTAGGGGGGCCAACTCTAACATCAGTCAGGCCCTAGTGCTCCTGGATTTGTCGGCCGCCTTTGACACGGTCGACCATGCCATCTTGGTCGACCGTGTCAGGCAGGCTGGCATCAGGGGTACTGCCCTGGACTGGGTTCGCTCGTTTCTCACCAGCCGCCAACAAGCGGTCCGGCTTTCCCAGTTCTCCGCTGACAGGGTGGGGTTGACCTGTGGCGTGCTGCAGGGCTCTTCTTTATCCCCGCTCCTTTTTAATTTATACCTTACCCCCTGATCCGGTCTCTCCGAGATAGGAATGTCACCGCGTTTAATTACGCGGATGACATCCAGCTGGTCTTCAACATCGACCCCTCGGACCAGTCGGTCTCAGATTTTCAAGCCACCCTTTGTCACATCAGCAACTGGATGGGGGCAAATCACCTTAAGCTTAACCCCGACAAGACCGAATTGGTTCTTGTCGGGGGGCCTTCCAACCCTTGGAATTCCAATTTCTGGCCTGCTAGCTTGGGTCTCCCCCTCGTCCTGTTGACTCAGCCAAAAGTCTGGGGGTTATCATCAGTAAAGATCTTTCGATGAAGCCCCAGATAAATGCCACTGTCTCTTCTTGTTTTTTCCAACCGCACAAAATTCGGAAAATCGCGCTCTTTCTTACCACCGAGGCTCTTACCTTAGCCCTCTTGGAGTTAGTGATCTCTAGGATTGACTACGCCAATTCCTTGTACATAGGCATCCCAGATTATCAACTCAAACGTTTGCAGCTTGTCCAGAATCAGGCGGCACGCCTCATCTTCCATCAACCAAGGCACCATCACGTCAGCCCCCTGCTAAGATCTCTGCACTGGCTCCCTGTTTCTGAACGCTGCAAATTCAAGCTGGGCTGCCTTGTTTTTAAATCTCTGGCTGGCCTAGGTCCTACCTTCATCTCTTCCCTCATTCATCCCTATGTCCCCTCTTGCAATCTTCACTTGGCTCACTCGGCTCTACTCAAAGTCACGAGAGTCAAGCGTAAGAAATAGGGAGGTTTAAGATTCTCATTCCTCCCATTGGACATAAGGCTTGCTTCTCCCTATACCCGTTTTAGATCCCTCCTTAAGACTTATCTGTTTCGCATTGCGTACAATTAAAATGTTTTCTTCTTCTCCGTTCTCTTTTCTTTTTATCTCTTCTCCCTGTTGCTGCTGTGCACTCCCTTGTCCTGTCCAGGCGGTGCCCACCGTCCTTCTCTGCCCCAGCGCCAAGAAACTGTATAGTGTATGCTGCGCTTTACAAATGCCTTTCACATCACATCACACATCACATGGGAAATAGGTGCTTATTTAAGGGTCTGTCTTGGCTACTCGGCACTACATTGTCAAAGGAAAGACAACTACATGAAAGATATATTTCGTCAATATACAGCAAAGAGACCTCTGAGGTCCTCCTACCACTTTCAACTAGCCATCCCCAAATTCAAGAAAAACAGAATTTGGGGACATTTGATGGCTGTTATCATCTCGAAAGCATGGAATAGAAAGTCTATATGGAACAGAATGTCTATTCATCTACACTCTCTGTCTAAGTTGGCGCAGTTAAAAAGATCTTAAACCCTACTAGTTTTACCTAAAATCTAATGCATGCAAGTCCTCCTTTCGAGTAGATCTTCTTAGTGATGTGCAGAGTATCTTGAGAGCATGGACAACTCTTCTGCCGTCTGCTTTTTCCACTGTACAAGGGAAAATATTCAAGCCAGGGTATTCGCTCCACATGAGTTGCTATTTAGCCCCTAGGGAGGAGATTTAAATCTCCATTGAAACCACCCAAGCATTAAATGCTTCTGTCGGTGAAGAGGAGGGCCATTGCAAAGGAGTTATTGCAAGTGGCTGTGGTTGGGGCAGGGTCAGTCACACCAGGCAAAGGGGGTTATTTAGTAAACTTGCTCAGATGCTCAGACACTAAGTAATCAAAAGGATTGTGTCGATCTGCTTACTATTATAAAGCCTACGGGTGCTGCGCATATGTGCGCATGTGCGTGTGTGCGCGCGTGGTCAGGTGTGATCTTTCAGCGAGGTCGCCCATCTGCTCCTGCCTTCCTTCCTGCTGGCACTCTGCCACTCCTGCTCTCCACCCCTCCGCTCTCCTCTCTAGCTGTTTTATTCCATGCTGCCCTCGAGTGGAAGGTTTCGCCTGTAAACAAATATCTTTGCCGAGGCCCTTGAGTGGTTTCGAGTGGGCCGAGGGGCAAACAACCTATTATTGTGCGGCTCCTAATGAAGGCGGTAACCGCTGATATTAAAGAGCCGAGCTCCGCGCTCCGGCTGCTGCGAGCTCCAAAAGAGCACATTCTTATGTGGGCACAGTAAAGGTATACAGCGGCCTGGAATACGTGACTGAAAGCCCTTCCGGCTGACGCAGCTGCTATTTTTGTAGCTCTTTCTGACTGGGTACATTTGGAAAGACGACGTTTTGGATACACAGACTCTTCTTTATGGCTGCCGCCTGTGATGGTCAAATAGTGGCTGTTTTTTGTAGTATTTCAGAGGCCTATGACTCCGAGGCCAACACCATTCTAATGTTATTTGTATGCGTATGTTATTGCATGCTATGTATTCCATCAGCCCATGTGCGGCAATGCACCTTGAGTTTGATCCCAGACATTTCACCCCCAGTACAAACAAGTGAAGAGTATTTTCCATACACCTGATGGAATACACATATTGCCGATTCTCTTCCTTTAATATGTTATATATCATCATGATATATTGAAGAGGCGTTTTTTGCAATCATTGCCTGCATTTATTTCCAAACGTGAGACATTATTGCTTAGTAGTAATACACAGTTCTGTATAAAAACATTTGCAAAATGGGACAACTTTGAAATGCTTCCACACCAATAGAAGCCATCTCAAACTTGCATTTTAATTCCTTTTTTGTCACATTTCAATTATTTAGCCTAGAACGTTCACAAACATGATCCACTACACGTTGAAGTTTCGAAAAGTTACTTAGACAATAGGCAATACAGAGGATAAGAAAAAAGAAACTCAACTGACCTTATTTGCCAATTTCCCTCATAGGTCAGGGCTGTATAGATCCGAAAGACCTGCATTTTTCCCCTGGAATGACCTGTGCTTGGTATCTTGCAGGAGTTAATTTCTACAGGATACAGGTGGGACGTTCGGCACCTATTTAAAGGGACCGGGACTCTTTGAGGCCCTTTGGAGATGTTGGTCCTGAAGGTTCGTTGACAATATTCCTAGATTCTGCCTGACCTACTCTGACTTCTTCCATCCTCATTTTTTTTAAACTTATTTTATTGGGGTTTTGAACAACATGAGATATTCATCACATTTCGGTTACATTTTCAGGCTCAAAACGCACTATGCTTTCTACAACTTCATGAGTCCATTCAATAGTTGTGAGGTCTATGCAACTCTGACTTCCATCCTCATGCAGGAACCCAGGCATCGAGCATGATATGACCGAGTGACGCTCAGTGATGGCATCATGTCTCCAAGTGCACCCGGAACAGGCTGCAGTGCGGTGCATGCACTCCTAGTACTGCCTGTGTCTAGGTAGAGGCTGGGACCTGTTCCCTGTGCCTCAGCAGGTGCCAGCCACTGAGCACTCACAATGAAGCAAACAAAAGCTTCTCAGAGGAATTTGAAACAAGAATTATTCTTTAAATATTTAAAGCCATAAGTCAATTCTGTTTATATTTCAGTTTCTCAATATGTATTTATATACATTTTACCATTGATCAATTCATGCAAAAATATACAGATATTTATGAGCTCCCCATATACACAGAATCGAAACCAAAAAGAACAGCCACATCCTCACAATTCGACTCAATCATACCCACGTGTACTGAAAAACATACACACCAAACATTAAAAACATTATTGAAAAATCACATGCATATTCCAGTGTAATATCATGTGGCCGATATCCTATTGGCATCAATCGACATAAATATACATGTAAACTATTTTTTTTCTCCATTTTGTTTAAAAGACAATACATACGTCTATTGACCCTAAAAATTACATTAACAATCATAAAGGTTAGACTAAACAGAAACACAAGAAGAAAAATGAAGAAGAAAAATTGTGCCCTCGCAGGTTTCAATGAACAAGAAACACTTAGATAAATGATGCAACCTTCATCAGGGTGCTAAGCGAAATACATATAAGGCGGCTAAGGCCATCTGATCTGAACAATTGAACAATGCATGGAACTCGCATCCATTTCCTTATGGGGTCTCCAATGTCCAAACAAGGGTACACTTTCCCCAGCAGAGAGGTAGCCATTAAGCAGAACTGTTCCTGAGGCATGTAGTAGAATCAGGGAGCCAATAGAAGCATGGTGTAGAGCCTTTCTGGTAGAGAGCCTGTAGCAGGTCCAATTAAAGAAACACACACATATATAGAAACCAATCCAATCATTGGGAAGATCGTAAAGAAAACACAAGAGGCAGAATACATACATTGTTGTGGGATAACTCCTCTAATAGATCTTTGGAGGTCACATGGAGATATTCCTGTAGCGCACAAGGGTCAAAGCTCTATCTCAATCACGGATACGTGAACCTACCGCCACTGAGCACACCCGGAATTTATTAAATCCTGCCAAGAATAAATATATTTAGGTTGTAGTCCACTGTACTTGTTTTCTAAACGCAATGATTGCTTCTAGCTTCATCTTAATAAGTCTGATCGAGATGAACAAGTCAGAATGTTCACAATTAAAAATTGACGGATGAAGACTTGGATATGCAATTATTCAATACATTTTAGGAGACTAGTCTTTTTCTTCCAGCTGCATGCCTTGCTTTAGCTAAATGGTAGTTTAAACATGCCACTTCTACCCCTTATCTATCCCCATATCTTGCAGGGCCTGCAGAGGGTCCAGTCAGCAGCAGCAAAATTGGTGTTAAATAGGCAACATAGATCTTCTACTCTTGCCCTGAGAGATCTCCATTGGCTGCCTATTAAGGAAAGGGCCCACTTTAAATCATCACTCTGTATGGTGGACAGAGCGGTACATGATTTGGGCACAGTCCCATTACAGGAAACTTTCATCTAGTACCTTCCCAAGAGGCAGCTTCGCTCTTCTAGTGCAAGCTTGCTGGCAACTCCTAGATTCAAGCGTTCTAGGATGGGAGGGAGGGCCTTCAGTGTGGTTGCTGCCCATCTCTGGAATAAGTTACCACAGGTTATTAGACAAATCAACTCTTTAATCAAGTTCAGAAAGAGCCTGAAAACCTGGCTATTCCCCAAAGCGTGATCCTTCCTCTTCAACTTTCTTGTTCTTTGGCTCACCTAGATGATGGATATTTCCTTCAGACTGAGCTCCAGGATACCCGTAGGGTGGCAGTGCGCGCTATATAAGAACCACTTACATTACATTACATTGTATTTGGTACATAGTGTTGAATAGAAGTTCCATAAATGTATAGCTTGCAGTAAAATATCTTGAACCAAGACCTGCAAGCCTTTCCAGCAAGTTAGCTTTCTCATATCAAAAGCAACTGACAGGTCAAGGAGTATGAGGGCTGCTGAACAACCCATGTCCATGATGGAACAAATATAATTTATAGCCTTAGATAGGACCCTTTGGTACTGAGACTCTTCCTGAATCAGGGTAAAAAAGAAGGTTATCTTACAGAAATGCCACCAGTTGCCTATTCACTACTGCCTCTGAAATTTTTCCTGTCATAGCAAGTAAATCTACAGGGCGAAATTGGCTATGACACATGGGTTCAATGCAGGATTCTTTTAGTAGCGGGATAGCTGTGGCTGCCTTCCATTGAAGGAGGACCACCGCTGAACATACGGAAGAAATACAGAGCCCACGGATAACCGGTAGAATTGTCTGCAAGGTTTTTTTCAGCTGTGATACAGGATTGATCAAGGGGCCAAAAAGATCTGAAATTATTCCATATTAGATAGATTTATTCTTCAGAGGCCATGGTAAGTAATGGGTGGGGGAGGTGCAGGGGGAGTAGGCCCCACTTCGTGTCCTATTTTACTTAGGAACTTAGCAATTTTGTCATGAAAGAAATCTGATCTGTCTTTTGTTACAAAATTCTTGTGATGGACAGATATAACTGGTAGCAGCTACTGGATGCACCACAGAGTTAAAGGTTTTAAGCAGGAAACAGCATTTACAACGCAGGCTGAGTCACGCATATTGTTTCACTGCAAGCAGAATGGGTTTTAGGGCTCAGGGTGGAGAGGCTGAGGTGTGAACTTTACCATGCATATCCCTTAACCAATCATGCCTTTACAATAAAATTCGCTGTAAAGGCATGCGTGGTAAAGGCATGCGTGGTAAAGACGCAGTCGTGGTTTAGACCGTGTAGTTTAGGCATGCGTGGTTAAGGCATGCGTGGTATCATATAACCGTTTTAAACACACATCCTTGGTGGGGTCCTTGGCCAGCATCATCCTCTCATGATATGATTTAAGTTGTTGTTTATATTTATCTTGCAACATCTCAGAGTTAGACTTATGCAGGCTCTTTTACCTTTTTTACAGGTTTCTTTGGCTTTTCTAAGATGTACCAAGGTGCAGAGGGGATTCTCCTTTCGTATAAACAGAGTCGCAGCGGATGATGGTGTCAAGAGAGGCAGTAACCCACTCATTTATTACATGTGAGCTACCAATTGGGTTAGTGTCATGAATAGATGGTCTAAAGTCTACAAGACATTTCCCACTATGCCATGGCTAGCTCATTCCATGCTGCAGTCACTGACTGAGTCTCTGTGGTGTCCCTGTCACTCTTGGCATTAAATCCCGACAGACTGAAGAGAATCATCTTGTGGTCAGACCACCCTATCATGATAAGATCCTTAATTTCCCATGTCCCTGCAGTGGAAAAGATTGTATCTGCTGTATGCCCACCCACGTGAGTTTGGCAACACAAATGAACAAACTGCAAACAAGTTGACTGACGATACGGCAAAAGCATTTTGGCTTTATTTTTATTGTCTAGAATTTTTAATGCATTTTCACAAGTCTTTGTACGTCTGCTAACTACAGGGGGAATGGAGAGGCTTCATTCCTACTTGTCGCTATTTCCTTTCGCCTTCTTCCCCTGTACGTTTGCTTGCCATACGATTACACTCTGAGCTGAATGTACATGAGTGCCCCATTCAAATGGGATTTGGTGTTGGGCACATTTTAATTTCTTTTTCTTATTTTCTTGGTTTATGTATAGTGCAAAGGATTTAAGTTTCTGTAGCAATATCCATAATAAAGAACAGTTTTTTTGAATCATTTGTGAAGTTTTATATGCAAGTTTTTTTTGGTAAAGGACCCACGACCGATTGCCACAACGCTAGCACAGCCAATCAGTCTAAACCGTTCCAGCAATCTAGAATTCCCCTCAAACATGGCACGATTGAATTGTACAATACATACATTCTAAATATTAAAGAAACATGCCATAATAAATTACATTACACCCATATTACATCATCCCCCTTTTTGTATAAAGAAATTGAAAACATCAATACGTTACATAATCTCTAAACCTGATAGAGATGTTCTTAATCGACTACTATGCAATTCATTGCCATTTCCACTCAGAGCTTCACCAGCATCAGTGCTCTGAATAACAGATCTGGAAGTGACACAGTCATTATCCCCGCTGTCACCACAAGATGTGGGAGCAACTGTACCAGGCCTAGCACTATAATAGCATAATTGGTCAAATCGCCTATATCAAACCAATTATCTGCATTATTTTTCTCCCATGCAACCTATTGCCGGAAACGGTGATTAATAATGCTGCCTGTCCTTTGCGCAACTTGACAAGAAAATTTCTATTCCACCATCCTTTGTAATGCAACAACACAGCCATTTTAGACACTTTAAGTACTCTAACAGGTTCAGAAAATGTAGATTGCCCTTTTACCACTTTCATAGTTTTTATTGATTAACACCCGAGACCAAACTCCTCTCTTTCACACGCTTTCACTGATCATAATTTCTTTTGCAGGCTGCTTGCTTTTCTTCCACATGTTCATCAACCTTCTGTAAATCCAAATTATGGGCCTATCTCACTGTATCTAATAACCACAAAGGATTTAAAGTGGAAATAGGTGTTCTACCCCTCAAAAGCACATATGGGGCAACACCTGTAGTACTATGCAGAGTAGTATTGTAAATCCAAACTTTGTGGTGCAAATAATCTTCTATATTTCGTTTGTTAGCAATTGCTGTTTGCACGCCTTATTTTCACAAGCAATGCACCCTCACAACCAGTCCATTGGAAGACGGACTATACAATGGCACCTGAACATGCTTGATATCCAGCTTCCTAAGAAATCTGCCCATTTCATCTGATACAAAGAGCCTTCCATTGTCTGTAACAATCTCCTTAGTAATGCCTTTAATGAGAAATAAGCGGTCCACAAATTAGAAGGCACACTGGTGTCAGCAACCTTGACAAATGCAAAATAGAACCATTTTGAAAAGTAATCTATGGGTATAATAGGAAATTTCTCGTCACTGACCAACACACTGAATCGACTAGCAAAATCCAAAATTATCCTCTCCCAAGCACCCTTACGACATTCAGCCGGACACAAAGGTGCAGTGGTGGTCTTCCAATGCTTGTCGGAACACAAACATCTCAACAAATTGTTTCACCTGACCATCGATACCAGGCAACCAATAGCTCTTTTTAATCCTTCTGATGGTAGCTGTGATGCCAAAATGGCCTTCATGAGAAAGTGCAATAACCTTACCCCCCCAAACCTACCGGTGGTACAAACATGTCATTACTCAGAGATAATTCGGATGCTACCTAAGCCAAAGACCTCATCTCTAAAGACAAATTTCTAGCACATGGCCACCAATCAATTAAAAACTTCTTAACATTATCCAAACTTTCATCCTTGGCACAACACTCACACCACTCCTTTTCTGTAATTCTGATCTCTTCTGTAATACCACACACAGTTAAAATGAACTCATCGTCATTCATACACATTTCATGTGTGTTGGCACACGCCACGGGCAGCCGCGAAAACAGTACGCCCTAACATTTTCCCGTTTGCAAATACTTAATATCAAAATTGAACTCTTGAACCTTGAGAGTAATCTCCAGAAGAAGAAGCTTTGATAGAAAAACGTTTACCCAGCATGTAAATCATAGGCTTGTGGTCAGTAATGAACTGAAATGTTGTTCCCCAAATCTGCATCTTAAATTTTTCAGCTGCCCACAAACAAGCTAAAGCCACCTGTTCTATAGTGCTAAAGTTCTTCTCTGCAGCACTAAGCATAGTTTCCATAGTTACAATAATACCATGTTGATTTATCAATATAAAACACGCCACTGTGACCAACATGGATCACGATACAACAATAGGCAGTGGAAGATTCGACCCTTCACAAACGAAATGGAAACTAACACACACCTCTTGGAAATAATTAGAGCAGTATAATTGCCTCTTTGCTGTTTGGCAAAAAGTTGCAAAAAACTGAGCGTGCACACAGACGTCAATTGGGGTTGGCTTGGAGTTGCAACAGTGACCGCTTGCTTATCCTTTGCCACCTCTGGTTCTGCTCCCGCGACCCCTGCCTCAGAAGTCAGGCTGTGCCAAAGACAAAGGTTTAGTCTTGTTTACACTGTGCAGTTCCCATCTGATGTCGATCCCAGAGTCCTTTATGATGATGAGAGAGTAATGGTGGGAAAAGAGGCTGGGAGCTACCAGCCCCGTTTCTCGTCCTTCTTCGGATAGCAGCCTGGTTGTGAAGTACTTGGGGAGGAAGAGCAGGTTCTTAATGTGTTTTTCCTCTACATGTCAATAGGGCGTGCGCTTGAGCTGCAGAAGGAAGAAAGACTAGAAACGGCACGTGCCACTGAGCATGACATTTTTAAATAGGCTACTGATAAAGGGCCATTTGGTTTCATGGTCGGAGATCAGTACATCAGCGATTCCAGGGCTCACTGCACATTCGAGCATGGAGGACAGCAGACTGAAGGGAGGCCTATCCCCCTGTGGTATTGGGGGAAGTAAAGGTGCAGTCTAGTTGAGTGTGCACTTAGGGCTACATCTGGTACAAGTTGTTGCTCAAGGGGATATATAGCCTCCCATTTTTGGCTGCCACCTACCATTATGTGTAGGTGTACACGGTGGCAGGCCATGCTAGGTAGTAAAGCATTTTTCTAATTTTAAGTGAGTCTTGTGAATCCTTTAATTCCATTAATTTATGGTTTGGAGGCACTCAGTGCGGTTCCAGTAGCCCGTGAACGTTAATTACCCTTGTTGCGGCATCCCAAGAGTAAATCCCCTTGGAGCAAGACTTAGTGTCACTGTCGCAGCGATGGATGACAAAGGCATGAGGGAAGCACTCAGGCTCCTATCAGAGGAGGAATACCAGCTGGCCAGATGCCTGAAGATACCTATGATCATTAAAAATTGGGCAGCGGCTTTTTTTCATATACCCCAGCGCATATTGCAAAAAACATCGAGAGAGCAGTGTAGCCTTACTTAAGTACACGGATGAATATGCAAGGCACAAATTTCATTTGCTGGTAATGCCTTGCACAGTATGAGGAGAAGTTTCGGGCCCGCATGGCGTGGGACTCTGAAGCACAGTGGGGGCCTTGGACACAAACCTCTGGCAGCAGACAATGGGATTGGCCAAATTTGGGAAAACCATATATATGGCCAATAGTCTTCCAATTGTTTATGACCCTTTCAGGCTTGTCCCACCCGTGGAGCGGTCCTATAACTACCTTTACATTCCTTATAGCAAATAACAATACATTTTGCATAGCCCACATTCTGACATCACACTGCGTGCAGTACCACATAGGTATATTCTGACATAACACTACATGCGGTAACTCATGGATTACCTTATCATCCTCTTTCTCTAATAGAATGCTGAGTCTCTTCACATTCCTTAACTGTTTTTTGTTTAGGTGACATTATACTTTCTTTCTCCTTCTGAAAACGGTTGGTGGTACTGTCTGGACTAGAGTAATCTTGCCCAACTTTCACCACTATTCCTAAATTCCAAGATTCGTGCCCTTTTACTCTGACAGCATTTTCTTTGAACACCTCTTCCTTAATGGGGTCTCTTAACTTAGTGAGTACATTACTTGGCTCCTTGATGCAAATTCAATCCGCCACTTGAATTCTATACCTTGTTTTACTGACACAATGTTTTTTTTATCAAAACTCTCTCTCATTTTCATCTGTGATGTTTCCACCTTTGAGCGAATTTCAACATCAGTGAAATGTTCATGCTCTGACATAGCCCTCCACCCTTTCAGCCATGATGGAACATTTGGAAGAGAAGATAAGCAGCCCTTAATGATCTCGAATGGTGTTTTCTATGTTAAACCATTGGCAGTGCTACAGTGGGAAATCGGCATGCTATACATAGCCTTACGCACATTGAGCCCATTTTTGAAAGCCCACTGCACACACTCAACTAACGTTAGGTTCATTTTCTCCACCAACCAATTTGCCAGTGGGTGATATAATGCCACTTGTTTGTGAGTTGCACAACATGCTGTCAAAAATTCTCTCATTTTCACTGGATAAAAATTACACCCCATTATCCGACACCAATTCCTTTGGAAAACCTTCTGGAATAAAGATTCAATGTAGAAATTATGTTACAGCTTTGTTGTTAGGCTCTGGCACAAATTCTACCTCCCACCATTTGCTGTAGTAGTCAACAACTACAACAGCATACTTAACATTTTGAGGAAGAACTCTGAATGGCCCAATAAAATCTGTCATCACATTTCTTCCACCTGGTATGGTTGTACGTCAAAGTGGTACTTCTGTACCTTAGAGCTTAAGCTGGCTATTCTTGGTGTAGTTGTAATTGTAGTTGCATTTATATGGCACTTACTACCCCTGGCGAGGCATTGAAGCGCTTTTTGGTGAGCAGCACACTACTTAAGATCCCAAAAAGGATTAGTGGTGAGTTAATATAGGGAAATATGAAATTTCTTTGAGGGGTCGCCATATGAGTCTGCTATTTGGGTTGAAAAGGATAATGGATGGATAGAAGAGGGAGGGGTTTGCATTTATATAGTGCTTGGTAGCCCTGATAAGGAATCAAAGCGCTTTTCGAGATGTAGCACGCTACTCTGGAACCCAAACAGGATTAGTGGTGAATTAGTATAGGGAAATATGAAAATAATTTGAGCGGTTGTCATCTGAGTCTGTTAGTTGGATTGAAAAGGATAGTGGAGGTATAGAAAAAGGAAGGCTCTAGAAAGTATTTATTTGTAGATCATAGCACCAGCCGCAGGTTTGGGATGAGTAGTGGGGAGTCAGAGGGAAGGGTTTAGAAAGGTTTGTTTGAGACATATGAATAGTAAATGAGGTTTAAGATGATGCAAAGGAGGGGCAGAGGAGGGAAGAGTCTAGAATGTGTTTTTATGGGCATCATAGTAAGGGTACAGTAAGGAAGAGTCTATAACGTGTTATTTTGGGGATCATAGTAGTCAGATAGTGGCAGTAGATGATATATTGAACGAGGTATAGGGTGAGAAATAGGGTACTGTTTAGGAGAAAGCAGTAGATGGAGGTTTGTAATGAGTCAGAGATGAGGTAGAGGATATATTAGTAAAGTAATAAATATAAAGATACATGAATACGTGGAATGTATGTATGTAGAAGTAAGGTGATATATATACATATAAAATGTATTGAATAAACTCAGACTTTCAAGTGTTGCTGTACTTTTAGCTAATTTAAATGTTTTTAATTATATACAAACATATATATAAATATATATGAACAATTCCAACCCCCAATAGTGAAGCAGTTGTAGATGAATAGTTTATAACCATTTACTTATAAACATTTACTTATTTATGCAGTTACGTATATAGATGTTAAACATAGACAAATAAAACCCTAAGTAATATGTACACCTGTTAAGCAGAAACTAGTGAAAATCTATATGTATATAAAAAGACTAATATACACTTTTGTACACAGGAATACACATATCTAGTTACACATATATAATCCAAAAAACAGCTTATGTACACAGGAATATGTAGTATATTTATGTTTGAGTATGGTGGATATATGGGGAAGAGCCAGCTCTTCTAAAAATGGTTGGTGGTATTGTCAGGACAAGAATAATCTTGCCCAGCTTTCACCACTCTTCTTAAATTCCAAGATTCGTGCCCTTTCACTCTGACAGCATTTCCTTTGACCACCTCTTTCTTAATGGTATGATAAGGTAGTTATCCATGGATCTTTGTTTGGGAGTAAGGAGTTCCATAGTTTGCCAGTCTAGAAAGGAGGTTACTTTGTAGAATGTATTTGATGATTTTATTCCTGATGAAGAGCGGCCCTTTCAAAAAGCAAAGCTAACTAGCTTTAATGTGGATCTTCTGGCAACCGGTAACCAATGTAGGACCTTCAAGGCAGTGTCTGATCCTTGATTACACTGCCACTGAGAATGTTCACTAATGACATCTGATTTGTCATCAAAGTGAATTTACGTCCAGTAACAATGCTCTTGAACTGTTCAGCCGCACAGCTGCACGCCAGTAACTCTTTCTTGATGACAGAAAATATATTTTCAAAATCTCTCCATGTTCTTGAGGCAAAACTAATATTCTTTCCGCCCTTAGTATGCACTTGTGATAGGGTTGCACAATTTAGATCAAAGGGTGTTAAAACCGTTCCTGCACTAATTTCATGTTTCAATGACTCAAACTCTGCTTTGCAAATCTCATTCCGTTCAAAAACGTTATTCTTCTTGAGTAGCAACCATGCGTTCTCTGTTTTTTCAGAAGATCCCTGATAAATTTTGCTTCAAACAGCCAAGCAAGTTCCATGTCTCACTACTGCATGGCTGCCGTAAGAAACTGGATGAACCTGAACTGTCTAAAACTAAATTCAGGGAAAACTGAGGTCATCATGTTTGGAAGCTCCCCTTCATTATGGACTCTGTCCTGTTGGCTAGAAGAATTGGGTTCCCTTCCTACACCTGTGTGCAAGTCTAGAAATCTTGTAGTGATCATGGACAACAAACTGACTTTTAGATTGCAGGTCAATGTGGTCATGTCCTCGAGGTTTCATGACTGTAGGATGCTTAAAACGGTATTTCCTTTCATTCCAACCAACTCCCAAAAAAACAAAGATTACTGATCTTATACTCTCTAAAATTGACGTCATTATTTATTTATTTTTTTATTTTTTATTTTTTTTAAAATATATTTTTATTGCATGAATCAGTAAAACAATACAGTAACGACCAGCATCGTATTATAAACAACTTATACAAGATATAGCCCACCGACCCCCTTCCATAACGTTGCTATACAGCCAATCAGCCCATATCCCTGGGGTTGGGCGGTACATGCAGCTGGGGTCAGTAGGATGCTGGGGCTGGTCCGGATAACATTCTGTCCGTCATCTGCTGTTCTAAACAAACCCCAAACCCCAAAAAGAACCCCCCCCCTCAAAATTCCAAGTCTCTGAGAACCCCCCCCCCCCTCCCCCCCCCCCCACCATCAGCGCCAGGGAGCTCATCAACATAGGATCCACTGCTTGACCCACGGGGAAGGTAATAGTGCTGTCAATGCTAATGTTTAACGGGACTCGGGTCGAGTTGCTCCTTCACTTTTGGAGTTGCTGGGGGTACAATAATCTCTGAGGGCCTGCACCAGCGTTTCCCATTCTAACGCGGCCTCCTGCGCCTTCTCATTGCCCTGCCTCCAAGCCAACTGATATCGCAGCGTGCTCTCACCCGCCGCCCATTTCAAAAGCTCACTGTGCCATCTGCAGCCTGTAGGACCAGCTCGTGCCTTCCAGTTCCTGGTCACCTCTCGCTTAGCAAGTAGGAGCCCCAGGTCGATAAATTTACTGGTGATTTTATTCCGGGGGGTATGGGGGAACCAGTGCAATAGCCCTACCGCCACATCGAATGATAAGTGCCTCCCCGTCACCTCTTCCAAAGTCGCCGCCACCTCCTGCCAGTAGGACGTCAGTCCTGGACAGGCCCATAGCATGTGTAGGAGGTCCGCCTCCTGAGCCGGGCACCTAGGGCATTCCGCCGAAGCCGTGGCAAAATAACGCCTGATCTTTACCGGGGTCAGGTACGCCCTATGGAGAACATAATAGTGGACCAGTTGGAAACGGGCGCCACGTGTACCCTTCCAGGCACGCCGCACCAGCTGGGACCAGGTCGTCTCCGGGATCTCCCTTCCAATATCCTCTTCCCAGCGGGACTTCAGTGTGGCGAGAGGAACCAACCCTTCGGCAATCAACCTGCCGTAGAGGCAAGTGACCGCCTTCACCGTGCCCGCCGACATCATTACGTATTGGCACACCTGAGACAATTGAGGTTCCTCTAGTCCGTTTTGCCAGTGCGCCTGGATCGCTCGCACAATGGCCGAGTGCAGCAGAAAGTCGCCCCGGGGGATCCCAAAGCGGTCAATGAGATCCTGAAAGGACAGGAGCGCTCCATCCTCGTACAGGTCCCCGACGAGCTGTAAACCGGAATCCTCCCAGTCCGCCAGTCGTGACCAATCTCCTCCATGGGGGAGGGCCGTCAGCATCCCCAATGGTATTTCAGGCGCATATGGCGTCCGTAGGTGACCTCTGTTATGAGCCCGATTCCAACAGAGTCGGATAGTCCGCTCCTCCATCGACAGGTCCCGTAGGACTAAGCGCTGTCGCAGCGCGATAAAGGAGAGGACGTGCCTGGCCATACCCGTCCCTCTACCGTCCTCCGGGCCTCTGAACTCCCTGGCTATCTCCTGGGTGTAGGTCTGGAGCTGCGCCGCCAGGTAATACTTCTCGAAGTCCGGCACAGCGAGCCCCCCCTCGTCCTTCGGCCTCATCAGGGTATTGAGGGCCACCCGCCGTCGGCCCGTTCCCCAAAGGAACCCGACCACCATAGAACGCAAGCGACGAAACGTAGCCGGTGGGACCCAGATCGGCAAAGTCCGAAAGTAATACAATAGTCGGGGGAGCGCCACCATTTTGAGCAGGGCGATGCGTCCCGCCACGGAGAGCGGCAGCGTGGCCCAAAAGTCCATGCTACCTCGGAGTGCTCGTATGCAACGGGCAATGTTTCCATCTAGGAGGTCAGGTTGGTCGTGGTACACAAATACCCCAAGGTATTTAAAGCAGTCGGGCTCCCATCTGATCTCCTTACTTAGCGCAGGAGTGGGGGTACCCCTACGCATCGGGAAGAGGCAGGTCTTAGACCAATTCACTTGGAGGCCTGAGACCGCTCCGAACTCCGTTAGCGCTAATTCCGCTCCCCGCAATGCGTCGACCGGATCCTCCAGGAAGAGCAACAGGTCGTCCGCATAGAGCGAGACGTAATGTGGGCCCTCCGCTGTCCATAAGCCCGTATAGTGGGCTCCCGAGCGAAGCTGCATCGCTAGTGGCTCCACCGCTAGAGCAAAAAGAAGCGGGGATAAGGAGCACCCTTGCCGCGTGCCACGCTCCACCGGATATCGCGATGAAATCAAAGGGCCCGATCTAACCCTAGCCGAAGCGGAAGCGTAGAGGACTGCTGTCCATTTGACAAATCCCTCCCCGAGGCCGAATTTCCGTAATACCGTGCATAGGTAGTCCCACTCCAGGCTATCAAAAGCCTTCTCCAGGTCCACCGACAAGACTACCGGGGACGGGGCATCCACGAATGGTTCCCCAAGCAAGCGGAACAACCTTCGGATGTTCATAGTCGTATTTCGCCGTGGGATGAAACCGGCTTGGTCTTCATGCACTAGGGAACTCATATGTCCCAGCAGCCTCGAGGCCAAGATGCTGCTCAATATTTTGTAGTCCACCGTCAGCATTGAAAGGGGACGGTAGGACCCCGGGTCAGACGAGTCTCGGCCTGGTTTGAGGAGAGGAACCACCAACGCCTCACACATCGAGCCAGGGAGACGACCCAACCTCTTCGCCTCCCTGTAGACCACCAGTAATCAAGGAGCCAAGAGGTCAGCGTAAGCTGCATAGAACTCCACCGGAAGGCCATCTAGGCCCGGGGTCTTGTTCCTCGCCATCCGTTTGATGGCCCCGCGGATCTCCCCCAAGTCGATGTCAGAACCCAGGGTTTCCGCCACTTCCTGTCCTACTGTGCGGAGTTCCAGTGGGCTAAGATAGTTATCAAGCCGGTCCGGGTCACGCGCGGAGCGACTGCGGTATAAACTCTCGTAGTAATGCCGGAAGCAACTAAGAATCTCCGGTTGGGTGCACACCTCGGTCCCATCCGCCCTACGCATGTTTGTCGTCGTTTGGGACTGGCGCGTAGGGTTGGCCAACCACGCCAGTAACGCGCTCGACCTGTCGCCCTCCGCAATAGACCGGACCGTATAGGCCTTATAATCGAAACAGCGGAGCCGTTCGATCTCCACCGCTACCTTCTCCCTCGCCTCTACCGTTTGTGTTTGCAATTCCGGGTGTCCGGGGCGGCTAATTTCGAGCTCGCGGAGCGCTCGGTTCGCTGTGTCTAAGTCAGCCAGGATAACACGCCGCATGCCCACCTTCTTAGAGATACAGTAGCCCCTCACCACCACCTTGAAAGCGTCCCATTCGAACGCCCTAGTACTCGCGGAGCCGCCGTTGGTCGCAAAATAATCCGTGATTCTCTCCCCTAGGTCCGCCTTGAAGACACTGTCCTCGAGGATCTCGGGGCGCATCTTCCAGGTGGGCACTGCCGGCGTCCCAGGGAACCAGCGGATGTCCAGTAGGAGGGGGTTATGGTCCGAGATGGTCCGCGATAAGTACTCCGATCGGACCGCTGCCGAAACTAATTCGGACGAACCAAGAAAGCCATCCAGTCTGACATGCAGCTCATGAAGGCTCGAAAAGTATGAATAATCTCTAGCCGCGGGGTGATGCGCCCTCCAAATGTCCGTCAAACCCCAGCGGGTCTGCCAATCTTGACGGCCCTTAGCCGTCCGCCGGACCGGGGAATCGGGGAGCGGGGGATGCGAGCGGTCTACGTCTACATCCACTACGGAGTTAAAGTCTCCCCCCAGCAGGAGGGGCCCGGCGAAAAAGTGGGCCAGCGAGCCCGATAACCTGGAAAGGAAGGCAGTCTGGTCCACATTAGGAGCATACACACAGCAAACGTTCAGGTCCCTCCCTCCTAGCGTGCCTGATATGGCCACGAATCGCCCCTCTGGGTCCAACACTGTCCTCGTGACCTGGAAGGGGACTCCTGCCCTAATCCATATTAGCGCCCCCCTGGCATAAGCAGAGTACGCCGTGGAAAAGACCTGCCCTCGCCACCTACGCTGAAGCGCCGCCCCTTCCGCCTTGTTCAGATGCGTTTCCTGCAGCAGCGCCATTTGCACTCCCCTACGCACTAAATAAGCATGGACCTTGTGACGCCTGGACATAGTGTGAAGCCCCCTCACGTTCCAAGTAATACATTTCAAGTTAGCAACATCAGCCATTGTCCCAGAGTGTTCTCGCACAGTCTCCCCGTTTGGGTCCCCACAAAGAAAAAGCATCAATCCTCCCAGCGCTGACGGCGGCCATTTTCCCCAACCAGAACCAAACCACCCAAAAACCAACAAAGCCCCCCCCCAACCGCCCCAGAACAGGACCCAAACTGCACCATCTAGATCCCATCCAAACCTCTACGGAGATCAACCCCAAAATCCCCACTAGTCCTACGGTCGCCACCGTAGGAAGGCCTTATGGGCCAGGTGCGGGCTGAGCGGAGGCAGTGGGCCCTCGTCGCCCAGGCTACCAGGACTGTAGTAAGCCCCCCCCTGTGTCAAAACCTTCCGGGGCAAGAGCAGAAGCCCCCCAACCCTCCCTCCTTCGTTGTCAGCCATCAAGAGCGGCACCCGCCTCCCCCCTGCCGGGCCCCCACCCAAAACAAGGCAGCATGTCCCGTTACCCTTGTCCGTCCAAAAGGTCCTCCACCGATTTCGGTGTGATCACTGGTGTATGGGTACTGTCTGCCACTGAGTCTTCCGAGTCCGATGGTGCCCCCTGAGCACCCGGGTTTTCTTCCTCCTCCTCGATGACTTCGCCTCTTGCTCCCGACAGTTCCGACAGAACTTCCAACACTCCCCTCCGCTCCGATGATGTCTCCGCAGTCGAGGGCCCTCCCGTGCGGCCGCGGCGGTTCCTGACCCTCTTAGATCGCCTCCTTTGTTCCGGCTCCTCCGCCTGATGGGTCGAGGCGCTGTAACCATCCTTCCCCGACCGGTACAGTTCGAGCCAGTCGCAGACCTCCTCTGGGGTGTCGAAGAACTGGGTTTTGTCGTCGACAATGACTCGGAGCCTTGCGGGAAATAGGAGCGAATATTGGATACCCTCACTCCTGAGTTCACGCTTAACCGCCAGGAAGGAGAACCGCTTGCGCTGCGTCTCGTAGGTGTAGTCAGGGAAGATATTCACCTGACTATTTGCAACCTGGAACGGGCCATTGTGCCTGGCGGCATTTAGGATCAGGTCTCTGTCCCGGAAATGTAGCAACCGCGCCACCACTGGCCTTGGGGCTCGTCCCTGTTGTGGGGGCCGTGCTGGGACTCTGTGGGCCCGTTCTAGAGTGTAAAAGGAGGACAGGCCCTCCGGGATCACCGTGTCTCGGAGCCAGGTCTCCAAGTATCGCACCATATCGCCATCCTCGATTTTTTCCGGCAGGCCCACCACCCGAATGTTATTCCTCCTGTTGCGGCCTTCCGCATCCTCCGCCCTCCGTTCGAGGGTCTCGATTCGGGACATGGCATCCTTTATCGTCGCAGCCAGGGTTCTCTGCGCCGGTTCTAAAGACTTCACCGTGCCCTCTACCTCCTTGACCCGGTCTGAGAGTTTACCATGGTCTGCCCTAAGGAGGCCCAGGCCGGTCGCCACCTGGGCAATGTCCTGTTGGAGGGCCGACCGAGTTGCCTCTATCGCTTCCAGCACACGGTCGAATTGTTGCTGGAGTGGTGCGCCACTAGGTCGTTTAGGGTCTCCATGCTCTTCCTTGTCCTGGGCTTCAGAGTCTGAGGTGGTCTGGCTGGATCCCTTGGCTCCTTTAGGTTTCCCCATGCTGCCAGGGGCTCTCCGCGAGGGTCCCGGAGTAGGCGTCTCCGTGTACAAGTGTCCAGCACGACCTTCCCGGGATTTCGTTCTCAAGTCTGGTACGGGCGATCTTCTTCTCCAGAGCCTGCGGAGACTCCGCCGCTTCGGCTCACGCCACCGCCACGGCGTCCGAGGGCACCGATAAGGGGGCGGAGACAACCGTCGCCGAGTCGGGCAGGCCCGTTCACCCACTACAGCTCCGGGGCGAGGGCCACCAACTCCCTCGGTTGACCTGTGGCGCCAGAGTGTTGCGCCATCCATGTAGTTGGGCTGGCCAGGAAATCGTAGCTAGTTGCGGAGTCGCGGTGCAGACCACCGCCTGGAACAGAGGGCACCCGCGCCCGGTGCCCTCTAGTGCGTGGGCACCCGCCCGGTCGTCTAATCGAGTATGAACCCGTTGTAGAAGGTCCGAACCTGCCAATGTCCAATGTCTAAAACAACTGAGGATGGTGAAGCCGGGTGCTAGGCGACACCCGCGAGACCACTTCAACTCCGTAGTTTCGATCAAGGGGACAAAGGGGTCCGGGCGCCATGTTGGGTCGCACTCCGCAACTCCGCAAACTTCAGCATTTCTTCGAAGCCACCCCCGTCCAAACTCCACCAAGGCCCCCGGCAGGGTGTCGTCGCCTCGCTCAACCGAATGCGGGGTCTGGGGCGCCCCTCAGCCTCCGATGTTCAGGATAATTTCGGGCTTAGTCCCGGAGCCGAGCGCTCAGGCGACCATCGCCATCGGCGCCCAAGCCACGCCCCCAATTGACGTCATTATATCTTAATATGCAGCATCAATACCTTAACAAGCTTCAGGTTCTGCAAAATCCAGAAGCCAGATTGCTAACTGGAATCCCTAAACATCAATTGGTTGCACAAGCCATCAAACATCTCCATTGGCTGCCTGCCAGGCAGCACATTGCATTAAAAACCCCTCTGCCTTGCCCACAACGCTCTGCATGGAGCTAGCCCGGAGTTCTTTCAACACTAATTTTAGTGGTATGTTCAAGGAAGATGTGTATGGTCTACAGGCACCAAAAACTAACTGTCAATCGGTTCAAATGAACAAATTGGGGAGGAAAAGGTTTTGTGAACTCCACTGTTAAGTAATGGAACACACTTCACCTTTCCCATAGGTCAATTCAGAACTTGCTTTTGTTTACAAAGAACCAAAAAAACGGGCTTTTCCCTAATTAATATCACTGTACTTGTATTTTCTCCCACTATGCTAGCTTCTGGACCCCTATGGGTATTTGGTCATGCTCAATACTCCACAAGCACAATTTTTTTCCTTCAAAGGGTACCGGACACTAGTCCATTGGCAGTAACTCATTTGACACCCCCCCTATTTATTGGTAGATATCTTCGTAATGACTATCAACTTTGCACCTGAATTTACAGGCTGTTTGGCCATGTAGTACCACTTTACAAGGGATTTACAAGTAAATTAAATGTGTCAATTGGGTGTAAGCTAATCATGCCATGTTTAAGGGAGTGAGTACTAGCACTTTAGCACTGGTTAGCAGTGATAAAGTACACAGAGTCCTAAGGCCAACAAAACAAATTCAGCAAAAACATGGTAAGGCAAAATGCTTGGTGGAAGACCACCATAATGTCTGGCAGGTCTGACAAAGATCTTGAGTAGACGTAATTGTCAGTTTTCACAAATGTGTATGTGGTTTTAAAGAATGTAGCTTATGAGAATGCTAACTTTGAAGATGCTCTTGCTGTCTGCTTGTGGTGTGTTTTATGCTGGCAAGCTGGTCTTTCTATGTTGATGTTCTGTGTATAAACATTTCTTTTCAGAGTTAAGATCAACTGAGTGCCACCTGCTGGGATGCTCGTGCAAAATGATGCAGGTTATGTTGGATGTATGGATTGTTAATTGGGTTAGATATGATAGTAAAGTTGAATTCGTTTTAGAGATCACAGTATGACTGGAGAGATTCTTCCCATCCCTCGACCAGGGTGGGATTGGCTGTGTTCCTAATTTTGTAATAGGCACATTCATCGGGAGATTGGAATTGGAAATGTCTGGACTAGGCTTTAGCAATCCTGGAAGAAGGATGGGTGCACTTTTGAAGCCATCTATCATGGCACCCTCACTGTACGTAAGGATGTAATAAACTATTACAGTTGAGTTCTAGTGTCACAATGCCAGCTGCCAGCAGCCAGGGTGAAAGGCAGGTTTCCAAGCATCCTAACAGTTGCAGTTTAAACAAAGAAAAATGGAAGCAGATTTCCCTACTTCTGATAACTTTTTCTAAAAAGAAAAAGTGATCAGCAGGAAGAAGATATTTATGATGATTTTTCCCCCACGCCTATAGGTAACTGCAAAAAAAAGAGGATCGCTGCATTATGTACACAATCTGAATCATGCATTGTTTATCCTAACTTACGATAAACTGATTCTAATATCTATTTGCAAAAATTACTAACTGCTTTTTGGTGCATTAATTTTAGCAGTACAGATTCTGCTTATTGGCTGTAATGAACATGAAAGAGCACAACACCAAGGATTTAAGCAGTTTGTTGGAAGGGTTATGGTATGACCACACACTATAAGGAATACAATACCCTCTGCTGTACATTAAAATGAAATTGCAAGTCACCTCAGAGTTCCATGACCCTATAAAGGAACTCAGCCTTTGGGCTCATTCCTCTATACAGTCGTGAAACCTCTCTGTGACTTACAATATCATTATAATGTATGGCATTGGGTACTTTATCCCATTTATTTCACACATTTATATGTCTGAGTAGCTATTGTCTAGAAGTGCGCTGTAAACATGGCATGATTAACACTATACGGCAATATTAGATCAAGAAATACCAACATATTTCCTACATACATTATCATCATCAAAATCTTTGTAGAAGAGGAAGGTGCACCAGAAATGAAGTCCGAGTCATATGCTAGAGTCCATTTAGTTAATTTTATTAGTGGCAGAAGTAAAAGTGGCCATCAGCCAACTCGTTTCGTTCCTTCGACCAAAGGATACACATTACAAACATAAAACCATAAAAGTGCGGATAAAAAAAAAAATCACTTATAAGATACCTTCATATCAGCATTATGACAGAAATGAAATATTTGGGAGGTAAAACTAGAGAGACTTTACAAAATTCATGCAGAATATTATGAGCTCCTCGTAAATATTACACCAAACAATAGGCATTTAAAACAATAAATAAGAATAAAACAATCAATACTTGTTACGAATCCTTAAGGTGCTTAAAATATCATTCAAAAGCAACATATAGGACTTCTGGGGTGCCCAATTCATAAAGGTAGCCCAGGGCCTGTTCATGAGAATGGGTACCCAATGTTAAAAACAGAGGGCGAAGGAACTGTCTTCTCCGTGCAGTGTAGAGACCGAAATAGAATAAAGTGCTTGGTGCATTGTTGTGCAAATCCATCACAGGGGCATGGAGAAAGAGAAGAAAACCAAGTCTGAGAAAGCTACAGAGAAATGTAACGTTTAATGGCGAAGCCTTGTCACCAAACAACGTTGCCTTTCATTGAGAATTATCTGTAGGTAAGGTTCCAGAAAAAGAGAAAGAGGTCAGCGGGGTTCTCTGACTGTAGCACTTCTATTCCATCCCAGTGCCTAATTTATATAATTATGAAAGCATTCCTTTGAATCGGCGAGATGAGACACCTTCAAGGCGTTCTGGACTAGAAAAATATTCTGGAACACCCATTTTAGTAAAACTAAGTTTAATATATTTTAGCCAGGTGATTTCTAAAGAATTTTCCAGGGCCAAGCAGTCACTCAGAATTTGCCTACAGAAATGGGATCCAGGATATTTCCAGATTTTAAGCCAAAGTAACAACGGCTGCAGTTTTAAGTAATCTTCCAAGTTAGTTAAGCCCAATTCTTCAGGACAAATTAAGGCAGGAGTTGATTGTGGAACAGCCAGAAGCCTTCTTAAAAATGTGTTCTCAATTATTTGGAGGGGTTTACTATTGGAATCGCCCAAAACACCAGCACCAAACGAAACAATGGAGAGACATTTATTTTTGAACACACACAACATTTCTTCTATTGGCTTACACCCTAGTCTTTTACAAAATGTAAAAACAGCATCAAGAGGCCTTTGAAATCGAAGAGCTCTGATATTCAGCAGAATGTTTCAATTAAAATCAACATCCACATGGATTCCCAAATATGCAAATTGTGGAGTTTTTACAATTTTGTAGCCCTCCCCCCCAAAACAAATGTCTTTGTTTTGGCAAACTTTGTGCCACATTTCATTATTAATGATTTGGTCCAATTTGTCTTACTTTCCAAGTTTGCCATAAAACTATTAAAAGCATCAAGTGCATTTTGGAGTCTAGTAGCAGTTCCGTCTATGAGTACTGCATCATTTGAGTAGAGAAAGAGAAGGACATATCAGGAAGCAAGCTTTGGCAAGTCCCGCCCCACACCATACAGATGAGCCTTCAGACCATTTATCTAAATTAAAAAGAAAAAGGTGGCCAAAATGCAACCTTGTCTTACACCTGCTAAAGAGGAAAAATCATCTGTAAACTGCCCATCCCTACTAAATCGTACATTAGCTGTGGTGTTCACATGGAGCCTACAGAGCAAGTTGATGATAGCTTTATCAATCCCTAAATCAGCTGTAATGGACCACAATTTATCTTGATCGACTGTGTCAAAAGCATGATGAACACAACGCTTTTTTACCTTGGTTTAATTTTGTACAATCCGGGACAGATTCAGAGATTGTTCAAGAGTTCCTAGGCTGGGACGAAAGCCAAATTAGACATCCAGGAGTATGCCCAATCCTCCAATTTAGCCAAAATCACCATGCCCAAGATTTTCTCACTGCTCTCCAGCATGCCGACTGGGCGATAACAGTGAGGTTGGTTCGTGTCCAATTTTTAAAAAAATGTAAACAATAATAGCCTCCTGCCAGGTTTTCACTAAGGGTCCCACTATGGCGCTTCTTATCAAGTTTGTAAGTAAAGGTGCCAAAAATTGTTTGTAAACATCTAGAGGAATTATATTTGGTCCTGGGGCTTTATGCGAAGAACCACATTCTATCGAGGGATTTCCAATACTTACAATTTTTGGCTTAAAGCAATGGCAGCATTAAAGTCATGGGGCGCCACAATATCTGCCTGAATACCAGTGGACTGGGCACCTGATCCAAACATTTCTGAAAAGTGTGCCACCCAGTTATTAGCTGGTATCAGAGACTCCAGCCTAGGCAAGTTTTCCCCCCCATAAACTAGGTGAAATAACCACCTGCCAAAAGGCTCGCAAGTCTTTCCCCATTCTTGCTGCCCTAAGATCTTCCCAGGCCTTCTTTCTTATTTTGGCCTTTCTTGAGGCGATGGCTTCCTCACATGATTTCCTTGCTAAAGCTGCGCTTGCTTTTTCTCGGGGGCATTTGGCAAGTTCTAGCTTTAATGATCTATGGGTTTTTAGGCAGCCATTATCGAACCATCTGGGACTGGCACTAACCTTTATTGATGTTAGTTAATTTGGTTAGCCATATACTTATTTAGGATGGAATGAGCTTGTATCATGTCTATAGGGACCGTAGCAATTTCTGACTAATTATTGGTAAAAAAATTGCAAAAAATTGCAAAAAAATATCCTTTTTTAGGTCTCGGGCTTCGAGACCTATTGTCACGGAGTTCACTCTCAACGGAGCCAGAGCGGTGAACGAGCGCCGATTGCATCTCGTGGACGCGCACGCCGAGCCTCCTGGAGCCGTGCACATCTCTTGCTCCACATTCACACTCACGGAAGCACACACTCACGCACGCACGCACACACACACACACACACACACACACACACACACACACACACACCCTCCCTCTCTGCCCACTCCCTCTCTGCCGCCCCCCCTCGACCCCCACTCACCGGGCTCTTTCCCTCGCAACGGGTCAGTCATGGCAGCAGGCAGACTCGGTGTCTTCTCCGGGGATCTTCAGCTGATGTGCATGCCCACGCTGCGTCTCGTGCGCGCCCGCCACGCTGTTTCGCGCCTGTTGATCCTCAGCTTGTTGCTTACAGCCAGTGGGTTGAACTTGAATGTACTCGACAAAATATTCTTATATAACTAAAAAGTGAGCATCATCTTCATCTCACGTTTGTAAAGGTAACCATGAACACCAATTGTGTTAAAATATATTGAATACGATAGATCACCTTCCACTCGCCCATACATATACTTTAAATTCCTTATTCATATTATTAGAACAAAGCAATGCAGAAGATAATTTTTGGTTGTCTGTGGGTGGGGAGATGGGGTTAGCACTCTCTGCCCTCTTTTCCTATCATTGACTCTTTGGCGCCTATAGGAAAAACCCAAGCTGCTTATACTTTAGAGGAATTCTGCATAAGGATTATTATAGTGTGAGTGCAGAGTGCGCATAGTTCAGAGTGCGCAGAGTGTGAAGTAGTGAGTGCAGAGTGAGTGAGCCGAGTGTGAGTGCAGAGTGTGAAGTAGTGAGTGCAGAGTGAGTGTGCAGAGTGTGAATGCAGCGTGCAGAGTGTGAGTGCAGAGTGTAAGTGTGAGTGCAGAGTAGAAGTGCAGAGTAGTGAGTGCAGAGTAGTGAGTGCAGAGTGTGAGTAGTGAGTGCAGAGTGTGAGTGCAGAGTGTGAGTAGTGAGTACAGAGTGCAGAGTAGTGAGTACAGAGTGCAGAGTAGTGAGTGCAGAGTAGTGAGTGCAGAGTAGTGAGTGTAGAGTAGTGAGTGCAGAGTAGTGAGTGCAGAGTGCAGAGTAGTGAGTGCAGAGTAGTGAGTGCAGAGTAGTGAGTGCAGAGTAGTGAGTGCAGAGTAGTGAGTGCAGAGTAGTGAGTAGTGAGTGCAGAGTAGTGAGTACAGAGTAGTGAGTGCAGAGTAGTGAGTGCAGAGTAGTGAGTGCAGAGTAGTGAGTGCAGAGTAGTGAGTGCAGAGTGCAGAGTAGTGAGTGCAGAGTAGTGAGTGCAGAGTGCAGAGTAGTGAGTGCAGAGTAGTGAGTGCAGAGTAGTGAGTGCAGAGTAGTGAGTGCAGAGTAGTGAGTGCAGAGTAGTGAGTGGTGAGTGCAGAGTAGTGAGTGGTGAGTGCAGAGCAGTGAGTGGTGAGTGCAGAGTAGTGAGTAGTGAGTGCAGAGTAGTGAGTAGTGAGTGCAGAGTAGTGAGTAGTGAGTGCAGAGTAGTGAGTGCAGAGTAGTGAGTGCAGAGTAGTGAGTGCAGAGTAGTGAGTGCAGAGTAGTGAGTGCAGAGTAGTGAGTAGTGAGTGCAGAGTAGTGAGTAGTGAGTGCAGAGTAGTGAGTGCAGAGTAGTGAGTGAAGAGTAGTGAGTAGTGAGTGCAGAGTAGTGAGTGCAGAGTAGTGAGTAGTGAGTAGTGAGTGCAGAGTAGTGAGTAGTGAGTGCAGAGTAGTGAGTAGTGAGTAGTGAGTGCAGAGTAGTGAGTGCAGAGTAGTGAGTGCAGAGTAGTGAGTGCAGAGTAGTGAGTGCAGAGTAGTGAGTAGTGAGTGCAGAGTAGTGAGTAGTGAGTGCAGAGTAGTGAGTAGTGAGTAGTGAGTAGTGAGTAGTGAGTGCAGAGTAGTGAGTGCAGAGTAGTGAGTGCAGAGTAGTGAGTGCAGAGTAGTGAGTAGTGAGTGCAGAGTAGTGAGTAGTGAGTAGTGAGTAGTGAGTGCAGAGTAGTGAGTGCAGAGTAGTGAGTGCAGAGTAGTGAGTGCAGAGTAGTGAGTAGTGAGTGCAGAGTAGTGAGTAGTGAGTGCAGAGTAGTGAGTGCAGAGTAGTGAGTGCAGAGTAGTGAGTGCAGAGTAGTGAGTGCAGAGTAGTGAGTAATGAGTGCAGAGTAGTGAGTGCAGAGTAGTGAGTGCAGAGTAGTGAGTGCAGAGTAGTGAGTGCAGAGTAGTGAGTAGTGAGTGCAGAGTAGTGAGTGCAGAGTAGTGAGTAGTGAGTGCAGAGTAGTGAGTAGTGAGTGCAGAGTAGTGAGTGCAGAGTAGTGAGTGCTGAGTAGTGAGTGCTGAGTAGTGAGTGCTGAGTAGTGGGTAGTGAGTGCAGAGTAGTGAGTGCAGAGTAGTGAGTGCAGAGTAGTGAGTGCAGAGTAGTGAGTAGTGAGTGCAGAGTAGTGAGTGCAGAGTAGTGAGTGCAGAGTAGTGAGTGCAGAGTAGTGAGTGCAGAGTAGTGAGTGCAGAGTAGTGAGTAGTGAGTGCAGAGTAGTGAGTGCAGAGTAGTGAGTGCAGAGTAGTGAGTGCAGAGTAGTGAGTAGTGAGTGCAGAGTAGTGAGTAGTGAGTGCAGAGTAGTGAGTGCAGAGTAATGAATAGTGAGTGCAGAGTAGTGAGTAGTGAGTGCAGAGTAGTGAGTAGTGAGTGCAGAGTAGTGAGTAGTGAGTGCAGAGTAGTGAGTGCAGAGTAGTGAGTGCAGAGTAGTGAGTGCAGAGTAGTGAGTAGTGAGTGCAGAGTAGTGAGTGCAGAGTAGTGAGTGCAGAGTAGTGAGTGCAGAGTAGTGAGTGCAGAGTAGTGAGTGCAGAGTAGTGAGTAGTGAGTGCAGAGTAGTGAGTAGTGAGTGCAGAGTAGTGAGTAGTGAGTGCAGAGTAGTGAGTAGTGAGTGCAGAGTAGTGAGTGCAGAGTAGTGAGTGCAGAGTAGTGAGTGCAGAGTAGTGAGTGCAGAGTAGTGAGTAGTGAGTTCAGAGTATTGAGTGCAGAGTAGTGAGTGCAGAGTAATGAGTAGTGAGTGCAGAGTAGTGAGTGCAGAGTAGTGAGTAGTGAGTGCAGAGTAGTGAGTAGTGAGTGCAGAGTAGTGAGTAGTGAGTGCAGAGTAGTGAGTGCAGAGTAGTGAGTGCAGAGTAGTGAGTAGTGAGTGCAGAGTAGTGAGTAGTGAGTGCAGAGTAGTGAGTGCAGAGTAGTGAGTGCAGAGTAGTGAGTGCAGAGTAGTGAGTAGTGAGTGCAGAGTAGTGAGTAGTGAGTGCAGAGTAGTGAGTGCAGAGTAGTGAGTAGTGAGTAGTGAGTGGAGAGTAGTGAGTAGTGAGTGCAGAGTAGTGAGTAGTGAGTGCAGAGTAGTGAGTAGTGAGTAGTGAGTGCAGAGTAGTGAGTAGTGAGTAGTGAGTAGTGAGTGCAGAGTAGTGAGTAGTGAGTGCAGACTAGTGAGTAGTGAGTGCAGAGTAGTGAGTAGTGAGTGCAGAGTAGTGAGTAGTGAGTAGTGAGTAGTGAGTAGTGAGTGCAGAGTAGTGAGTGCAGAGTAGTGAGTGCAGAGTAGTGAGTAGTGAGTGCAGAGTAGTGAGTAGTGAGTGCAGAGTAGTGAGTAGTGAGTAGTGAGTGCAGAGTAGTGAGTGCAGAGTAGTGAGTGCAGAGTAGGGAGTGCAGAGTAGTGAGTGCAGAGTAGTGAGTAGTGAGTGCAGAGTAGTGAGTAGTGAGTGCAGAGTAGTGAGTAGTGAGTAGTGAGTAGTGAGTGCAGAGTAGTGAGTGCAGAGTAGTGAGTGCAGAGTAGTGAGTGCAGAGTAGTGAGTGTAGAGTAGTGAGTAGTGAGTAGTGAGTACTGAGTGCAGAGTAGTGAGTGCAGAGTAGTGAGTGCAGAGTAGTGAGTGCAGAGTAGTGAGTGCAGAGTAGTGAGTAGTGAGTGCAGAGTAGTGAGTAGTGAGTGCAGAGTAGTGAGTAGTGAGTGCAGAGTAGTGAGTAGTGAGTGCAGAGTAGTGAGTAGTGAGTGCAGAGTAGTGAGTAGTGAGTAGTGAGTAGTGAGTGCAGAGTAGTGAGTAGTGAGTGCAGAGTAGTGAGTGCAGAGTAGTGAGTAGTGAGTGCAGAGTAGTGAGTGCAGAGTAGTGAGTGCAGAGTAGTGAGTGCTGAGTAGTGAGTGCTGAGTAGTGAGTGCAGAGTAGTGAGTGCTGAGTAGTGAGTGCAGAGTAGTGAGTGCAGAGTAGTGAGTAGTGAGTGCAGAGTAGTGAGTGCAGAGTAGTGAGTGCAGAGTAGTGAGTGCAGAGTAGTGAGTGCAGAGTAGTGAGTAGTGAGTGCAGAGTAGTGAGTAGTGAGTGCAGAGTAGTGAGTGCAGAGTAGTGAGTGCAGAGTAGTGAGTGCAGAGTAGTGAGTAGTGAGTGCAGAGTAGTGAGTGCAGAGTAGTGAGTGCAGAGTAGTGAGTGCAGAGTAGTGAGTGCAGAGTAGTGAGTGCAGAGTGCAGAGTAGTGAGTGCAGAGTAGTGAGTGCAGAGTGCAGAGTAGTGAGTGCAGAGTAGTGAGTGCTGAGTAGTGAGTGCTGAGTAGTGAGTGCGGAGTAGTGAGTGCTGAGTGCAGAGTAGTGAGTAGTGAGTGCAGAGTAGTGAGTGCAGAGTAGTGAGTGCAGAGTAGTGAGTGCAGAGTAGTGAGTAGTGAGTGCAGAGTAGTGAGTGCAGAGTAGTGAGTAGTGAGTGCAGAGTAGTGAGTGCAGAGTAGTGAGTAGTGAGTGCAGAGTAGTGAGTAGTGAGTGCAGAGTAGTGAGTAGTGAGTGCAGAGTAGTGAGTATTGAGTGCAGAGTAGTGAGTAGTGAGTGCAGAGTAGTGAGTGCAGAGTAGTGAGTGCAGAGTAGTGAGTGCAGAGTAGTGAGTGCAGAGTAGTTAGTAGTGAGTTTTGAGTAGTGAGTGCTGAGTAGTGAGTGCTGAGTAGTGAGTGCTGAGTAGTGAGTAGTGAGTGCAAAGTAGTGAGTAGAGAGTAGTGAGTGCAGAGTAGTGAGTAGTGAGTGCAGAGTAGTGAGTGCAGAGTAGTGAGTGCAGAGTAGTGAGTGCAGAGTAGTGAGTAGTGAGTGCAGAGTAGTGAGTGCAGAGTAGTGAGTGCAGAGTAGTGAGTGCAGAGTAGTGAGTGCAGAGTAGGGAGTACAGAGTAGTGAGTACAGAGTGCAGAGTAGTGAGTGCAGAGTAGTGAGTGCAGAGTAGTGAGTGCAGAGTAGTGAGTGCAGAGTAGTGAGTGCAGAGTGCAGAGTAGTGAGTGCAGAGTAGTGAGTGCAGAGTGCAGAGTAGTGAGTGCAGAGTAGTGAGTGCAGAGTAGTGAGTGGTGAGTGCAGAGTAGTGAGTGGTGAGTGCAGAGCAGTGAGTGGTGAGTGCAGAGTAGTGAGTAGTGAGTGCAGAGTAGTGAGTAGTGAGTGCAGAGTAGTGAGTAGTGAGTGCAGAGTAGTGAGTAATGAGTGCAGAGTAGTGAGTGCAGAGTAGTGAGTGCAGAGTAGTGAGTGCAGAGTAGTGAGTGCAGAGTAGTGAGTGCAGAGTAGTGAGTGCAGAGCAGTGAGTTTAGAGCAGTGAGTAGTGAGTGCGGAATGCAGAGTAGTGAGTGCAGAGTGAGTGTGCAGAGCAGTGAGTGCAGGTGCAGAGTGGTGTGTGCTGTTGAGTGCAGAGTGGTGTGTGCTGTTGAGTGCAGAGTGGTGTGTGCTGTTGAGTGCAGAGTGCTGTGTATTGGCAATGTAAATGACAATGTCATCTATTTATGATTTAAAGAAAAAAAAGAAATGTCATGAGCAATGCCAATAGCTCCACCTTTAATGATGCCGAGACCATTGCATTGTAAATGCTTGTTATTTGATCCCTTTTAATATGGACTCCCTTATTTTTTCTAAATTCTAGTTTTTGTTGATACACATCTTGGGAGTTCTTACCTGAATTCAATGAGGAGTGTCCAACAAACGTGTCTCTTGGCAACAGACAAATGAGTGCTGTTGCACACGTTTTACCAAATAAGGTTTGGTTAACTTTGGATTAATATGTATGACCACTAACCCCTTTATTGCGAGCATCACTCAGCAGCCAACACCAGCGCTACCACCCCAGTGCATCCATTGGCCACTGGCCGACACTGGGGAGGGCTTAGAAGAATCCTCTAGTTCTTACACCAGAGGATTTCCCATTAAGATTTTTTAACGCTGGCTGCTGGCAAAGAGCTTACCCAGCAGTCTTTTTTGAGTTTGAGTAAATGACAATCAGCGCGTATTGTGTGCAGACGTCATTTTTATTAAAAATTAAAGTGAAATGAGCCGATCAGCTCATTTCATTTTCTCATAATTGGTGCTCAGGAACACATCTTAGCCCCCTTGTGATTTGAATAGGGAAGGTATCATTGGAAATGGGAGAATCATCACTTTCAAATGATATTTCTCCCAAGTGGATCCCTTCTTGGTGGTCGCAGCAGGAGGGCGATCCCTAAGCAGGGATTCCCGACTAAACACCAGGGTTGTTTTTTGCTGCGGGGAGCGGCTCTCCTCTGGACTAAGCTCCATTAGCCTTTCTCCCCTCCCCCAGGGGTTGGATGGGTTGTCCAGCCCCAAGGTCCTCGCCAGGGACTCTTGGTTTGATCCGTTCCTGAGACAGGCACAAGGCCTATCCACACAAATGCAGTGTTTTTATCAGAACATGTGCGGTATCACTGGGTGATAGGAATGTTCTAGATCCCTGATGATTCCAGAAGTTTCCATCGCAGAAATGTTAGGAAAGTTTGTGACTTTAGGCAATGTTTGAGGTTTGCAGGGCATTGCGGGTAACAAAACCTTGTGGGATCCACAGAAATGACTTCATCCTGGATTCCCTGGGGTGTCTAGTTTTCAAATATATATATGGTTGGTAGGCTTCCATGGGTGGTGGCCGAGCATGACCCCAAAAATTGCAACTATCCCATAACTGATTGAGAGGAATGCTGTTAGGAAATGTGAGGCTCCACGTAGATTTCAAAAGCTCCCTCGCAGAAACTGTGTTTTTAGTAAAGGTTTGAGGGTTGCAAGGGCTTCTGGGTAATAAAACATGGGGAGAGCCCCGCAAGTAACCCCAACCTGGATATCCCTAGGTTTCTACTTTTCAAAAATCTACAGGGTTGCTAGTGTTTCCTAAGTGCCAACTGAGCTAGAGCCCAAATTCACAGCTACCCATTTGCAAAAAAACAGGGTTGGTTTTTAGTGAAAAAATGTGAAGTGTCCATATTGTGTTTTGGGTCCTTTCCTGTCACCGGCCTCCTCACACAAGTGAAATACAATTTTTATGGAGAGACTTGATGGAATGTTCTATGGTAGTAATTTTGTGGCTCCCTACAGACTCCTGAACTTTTCCTTACAGAAATGTGAAGAAAATGTATGTTTTTAGTCAAAGTTTGAAGAATGCAAAGGCTTCTGGGTAAAAATACTTTGGGAGAGTCACACAAATCACCCCACCCTGGATTATTCTGAGTGTCTAGTGTTATAAAATGTGCAGGTTTGCTAGGCTTCTCTATATGCCGGATAGGGCTCAACATCTATAGCAACTGACACTAAAAAAGGGTCAGTTTTCGTTGGAAAAATGTGGTATGTCCAAGTTGCATTTTAGGCCCTTTCCTGTCATGGGCACAAGTCCTACTCACACAATTAAAATACCATTTTTATTGGGGGACTTGCAGGGATGCTGAAGGTTAGGAAATGTGTAACTCCTTGCAAATTTCAGAACTTTCTGTCACAGAAATGAGAGACAAAATTTGTGTTTTTTATTCATCGTTTGAGGTTTGCAAAGGCATATGGGTATGGAAACCTGGTGGGAGTACCAAGTCACTCCACCCCGGATTTCTTCGGGTGTCTACTCTAACAAAATGAGCTTGTTTGCTTGGTTTCCATAGGTGCCGGATGAGCAGGGCCCAAAACTTTTAGCTATCTACACTGGGCTGTTTCCTGTCGTGGGTACAACGCTTGCCTACTTAAATGTAGTACCAATTTTATCTAGCGGCATGTAAATACAGAATAGTAGAACATTTGCTATTACCAATTGGATGTTTCTGTGTTTGTGCCATCCAAATGTAAACCAGTATGTAAGAAAGAAGACGTTTTGGAAAATGTCCTATCTTTCACATCAAAATCAGAGATGTATAGATAACCACTGCTCCTAACCTCCAAATCTGGTGTCCATATCAGAAATACATAGATTTCCTTGAAACATATTTTCACTTTATATATTTTACCATATGAATACCTCTATACTTGGTACACAATGAAAAACCATTGTAAGGTTCAACTCAGTGGCTCCTGCTCCCAGCGAAAGTCATCGAGAAATCCATCAACAGCCAACTTGCCACTTGTATCGAAGAACACAACATCCTTGACTCCTCCCAATCTGGCTTGAGGAAAAACCACAGTACAGAAATATCCCTCCTCACCGCAACAGATGACATCCGCACCCTACTGGACAAAGTAGGAACAGTAGCCCTCATCCCCCTCGACCTCTCAGAGGCATTCGACACAGTCTCTCACCGCACCCTTATATGCAGACTCTATGATGCAGGAATGCAGGACAAGGCCGTCTACTGGATCAGATCCTTCCTCTCCAGCAGGAACGCAGTGAGTCAGACTCCCCCCTCCCTCTCAGACCCTACACCAACCACCTGCAGAGTCCCCCAGGGCTCCTCCCTCAGCACGGTGCGCTTCAACGTCTACATGGCTCCGCTAGGCCCCATCGCCAGAACCTATGAACTCAACATTGTATCACACGCAGATGACACCCAACTAATCCTCTCCCTATCCAACGAACCCAACACCGCCAGACACAACTTTTGAGAAGGCATGGAAGCCGTCGCCAAATGGATGAAGAACAGCTGCCTACAACTAAACACTAACAAGACAGAAGTACTCATCATGGGCCCAAACCCCGACGTCTGGAATGACACCTGGTGGCCCCCGCCCTCATAAGCCCGCCCACACCCACAGACCACGCACGCAACCTGGGAATCATCGTGGACTCCGAGCTAAAAAAAATGGACTGGCAGATCAACTCATTCTCGGCCTCTTGCTTCCACACCTCCGCCTCCTACATAAGACCTTCAAATGGATCCCCCTCGAACACAGAAAGACCGTTACTTATGCCCGGGTCACCAGCAGACTCAACTACGGCAACGCATTCTACGCCAGAATAAAAAAAAAACCTTACCCGCAAGATACAGAACATCCAGAACGTCGCCACAAGACTGATCCTCAACCTGCCAAAACACTGCCACATTTCCCAGCACCTGCACACACTCCACTGGCTCCCCATCGAGGCAAGAGTCACTTTCAAGATGCTCACACACGCACACAAGGCCCTCCATGATACCGGACCAGCATACCTGAACAGCTGACTCAAATTCCAAGCACCCAAAAGGACCCTACGATCAGCCCAGCTCTCCTACGCCGTGGTCCCACGGACCAGAAAGAACAGATCGGGAGGCCGCTCCTTCTCCTACCTGGCGGCCAAAGCCTGTAACACCCTTCCGCTCCACCTCAGACAGACAACATTGCTTCCCATCTTCATAAGAAACCTCAAAACCTGGCTCTTCGGCAGACCCCCTCCTTCATGAACTGGAACCTGCACCTCCACACCCTCAGCACCTTGAGACTGTTACGGGTAAGTAGTTGCGCTTAACAAATGCCTGATTGATTGATTGAGTTGCTGGCTCTGGGTACCTCGGAATCGTGGACATCCTACATATCCCTGCAACCAGAAGAGTTTAGCGGACAAAATGGTATGTTGCTTTTGCAAATAAGCCTACGTGACATGAAGTTACATTTGAAAATGTTGACACAAATGGGCATTTTTACCTAATTATTTTCAAAAATGTTTAGTTCAACAGTTAGTTTCTTTTGGGAAAACTTTGAGGGGTCTAGCCAAATGACCCTATGATGAATTGAGAATTGGGTCTAGTTTTCATAAATCTATGGCTTTCAATGAGTTTCACACTTTTTCCACCACAAACTGGAAGTGTGTTGAAAGCACAAAAAGTAGAAAAAATAGGCTGCCTCAGGTATCCTGCTTTTATTTATATTAAGTCCTTTCTCTGTGTTCTGTACTCTGCTGCTCAGCCAGTGTAAGTGATGTCACAGAATGTTCCCTGTTTGTATGTTTGAGTGGAACTGTCAGTTGCTGTATGGTTGCTGACCAGCAGGGATGCTGCTACCGGTGGGGATGATACTATTACAACCTTCCTAAATTCTGAAATTCCTGTAGCTGTTGACATCATATTGAACTCAAGAATAAATCTACCTTTTGGATACAACTACATCTCAGAGTACTATCTTTCTTGCATTTCACACTGCCTCTTTAAAACTGAGGTAACAAAATAGGTTTTTTGATTCAACTGTGCATGTTCCTGAAGCTGGATCAGAGCAAATCTTTAACTTATGCCATTTTTTGAAAAAGATATGCTTTTTTGCTGAGCACTTTTTCCCAAAACTCAGAATTGAGCTACATTTTGGTTATTTTATCGGTCCCCTCCAGGGGAATGAATCCACAAACCTTTAGTACCTTTGCAATCCCCCAGATGTTGGAAAAAGAGGCACAGGAATTTGACTTTGTGTGGAAAAAAAATTTTGGAGGCCTAAATGCAAAGTACCCAAACTAGACAAAAAAGTCCTCTGCAAAAGGGTGAAAAAGTCTCATCAATTAAGGGGTTAAAATATTGAATAGAACACCATAGAAGAAAGCAGTAAAGAGAATGTAAATTCGATCTGAGACACATGGCTCTAAACAGAAGTTCATAATTGCCAAAACAAAACCAAAGAATAAGGGTGGGGGAGAAAAATGGGGAGAAGGAAGAATGGAGAGAAGGATAGATGATATTAATATTATTATTATTATGAGTTTTATATAGAGCTAACCAGACCCGAAGGTATCGGAGCACTTTACAACAAGAATCACTCCTAGGATACATTAAGCAATTTAGTCTATAAAAAAACATGGCACTCGTAAAGTAAGATATCGCAGCAGACTGCACAGGGACCATATGACAGTTATCGCAGTAGAATGTAAAGGGATCATATGACGCCCCGCTGAGGTAGTTGTAGAGACCCCAATGACTCACGGATGGGTTCGACCGGTAAGTGGGGGGCGGGAGGTAGTCAATGAGGAGAGTGAGGTAGAGGTCATTGAAGACAAAGTGTCCGTGTGCTACTATGGTTTGTCTTTGGCAACTGGCTTGTAGCTATCCATTTGGGGGAGATCGGTTGAGGAGGAAGTCCTTGAGTTGCCTTTTGAAGTTTATGTAGGAGGGCTTAGTCCTGATTTGGACTGGAAGGGAGTTCCATATTTTCAGCGCATTTCCTGCAAAAGATTGAGATGCAGCTTTTTGTCTGCGTGATTTGGGGGGGATAAGGAGTAGAGTGTTTGTGCTCCACAGGGTTCTTTACTGACTGGCCTTCTGGAGTTTAGCAGCCAGGTAGGCGGGTTTCCCAGTGTGCAACACTTTGTGCGTGAGGTAGGCAGTTCTGAAGCTGGCATGCATTTCGACAGGGAGCCATTTTAGCTCTCTGAGTGCAGGCGAGATGTGATCATTCTGGCTGCTGCATTTAGAGTTGATCTGAGTGGAGCTAGATGGGATTTTGCTGCTCCTGTGAGGGTTGCAATTCCATAGTCCAGTTTGGACAGTACCAGGGATTGTGTAGCTAGTTTGAGGTCACTAAGAGGGATGAAGGGTTTTATTTTGTTGAGTAGTTTAAGGTTGAGGAAGGCGCTTTTTGCAGTGTTTTTGATGATTTGTTCATGTCTAGTTTGGCGTCGAGTGATTCCCAACAATTCTGGGGAATCAGCTAGGGTGAGGTTGTGATTGAGAGCCTCGATGGCTTTTATCCATTCTGTGATTTGGGGGTTCTCCTCTTTGTTGGAGATGAGGAGGATTTCCGTCTTATCCTAATTTAGTTTTAAGTGGTTGCATGAGAGCCAGTGCTGCACTTCTCGTAGAATGGTGTTCAGTCTCTGGATGTCTTCGATGGAGGAGGTTTCCAGGTAAATTTGGGTATCGTCTGCCTAGAGGTGGAAGGTGTCTTTTTTTTAGTATGGAGGTAAGGGGCTCCATTTAAATGTTGAAAAGTTGTGGGGAGAGTACTGATCCTTGGGGAACACCCCTACATACAGGGAGTGGGTCAGACGAGAAGTTCTTGATTTTTATACTTTGGGTGCGGTTCTGTAGGAAAGAGGTGAACCACTGTAGTTCCACCTCCTCTGCTCCCGCCCTTTCTTGAAGTGCTTTGATAAGTAGTTTGTGGTCAACCGTGTCGAAGGCTGCCGATAGATCCAAGAGTATGAGTAGGCAGCATTGGCCTTTGTCCAGAGATCTGTGCATATTGTCTATTACATTTAAGATCGCTGACTGTATCCTTTTCTGAACCCTGATTGATGAGGATCAAGAAAGTTGGTGCTGTCTAGGTGTTGCATGAGTTGGAGGAGAAGACATCTTTCCAGAATTTTCGCTAGGAGAGGGAGGCTAGAGAAGGGTCTGAAGTTGTTCAGATCGTTTGTGTCAGAGCCAGGTTTTTTTCAGTAGAGGAGTGACTTGGCCGATTTTGGGAGAGTCAGGCATGACTCCAGTGCTCAAGGAGCTGTTTATAATCTTAGTCCAATGCGGAGCTAGGCATAGTTTGAGGTTTTTGGGCAGTTGGGCCAGTAAGGGATCCATGACATGTGCTCAGGTTTGATGTTAGAGATCAATTTGATGACCTCTGCTTCGGAGATGGGGTTGAAAGATTTCCATAAGTTAGGGAGGTGTTCAGGTGTGAAATCTTCTGACTCAGTGGGCGATTTACTGTCATGGGGGTTTTTCTGTACGATCAAGGAGAGTTCTATCTTGGAGATTTTGTCATTGAAGAAATTGGCACAGTTGTCACACTGGTCTTTGGAGGTGATGACTTGTGTCATAGGGGGTTTGGAGGTTTGTTGCTTGATGAGGCTGAATAGTTCCTTGGGTCTGATCTTAGCTTTGTCCAGGGCTTGCAAAAGAAGGAAGTTTTTTCATTTTTTATGTGTTTGTTCTATCTCTCTCTTACTGCTTTGAGTCTAGCTCATAGGATTGTGGACGGGTTGTTTTGCCACAGTCTTTCTGCCGCTCTTAGTTCTCTTCTTTCTGAGTTTAAGTCTGAATTGAACCAGGATCTGGAAGGAATGTTCCTGACTCTTTTTAGTTTCAGGGGAGCTATTTGGTCCAAAATGGAGGTCATGGTGGAGTTCTACTGAGAAGTGAGTTATTTTGCTGAGAGTTAATCTGTGTGTAAAGGGAGGAAGGAGCTTACCCTTTTCCTCCAAGTCTCCAAGCAGGATTTGGCTTATATTTCTCACCCAGTGCGGTGGGTCCCGAATCCCTGGTTTGTCTTGGATCCTTTGGTTTAGGTGATCCGAACAGTCCACAGGCAAGGTGTGGTCGATGGAGACTGGTTCTGCATGAGCGATAATGGCATTGAGGATAGAACCTTTGTTGTGGGTTTTCCCGGTGCAGTGTTAGGCGAGATTGAGGTTGCTTTGAAGTTCATAGAGGGTTTTGATTAGCGCGATGTTTTCATCTTTCCAGTTTAAGTTGAGGTCGCCTAGAAGTATGTTGTTTGGGCCATGGAGTGAGGAATGGGTTAATAGGTGGGAGGGGTGCTCTCCGAAGGAAGAGGTGTTTCTTGGCAGATGGTAGAGGAGATGACAGAGTAGTGAGTTGTCGTCACTCATCCTAATGGTTGTAGTAAGACATTCGAAAGAGTTATATTTGAGGGCGTCCGTTTCTGTTACAGAGATGCTGTTCATGTGTATGATTGCTATGCCCCCTCCTCTCTGGATTTTTCTGTCTTTGTGTATGATAGTGAATCCCGGGGGCACAAGCATGTCCATAATTGGGGAGAGAACTCGTTTAGCCAAGTTTCGGTGATGAACGTGATGTCAATGTCATGTGTAAGGATTGTCTCTGCCAATTCGGTTGCATGTTTGGATGCCGACCTGCTGTTAATGAGCATGCAGTTGGTATTCGATCTCTCGTTATTGTGGTTCTTCGTTAAGGGAGCCCTGGGGATATTAGTGAGGAGGGCTGGGGGTCTTAAGGGTCTGGAGGGGGGACAGTCTCTTCCCATACCAGTGATCACCTGAATCTTGGATCTGGGGGTGACAGTTATGGTTGCGTCAAATGTGGAGGCAAGATCAATCGCTTCTTTAGTGGACATGGAGACTCTTATTCTTTTGGGTCTCTGAGCCTGGTTTGGGAGGGGGTTTGTGTTCCAGCTGAGCCGTTGGGTCTCATGAGGCCTTCAGTGATTAGTGCTGGCAGATAGGGGAATCGTAAGTGATTGTTGGGGGTTTTCGGAATGTTGTGAGGTTCAGTACCATTTCGGAGAGGCCCAGAATTACAGTTTCTAGCTGGCTCTCCAGCAGGGCCAGTCGATGGTTTGTCTTTAGGTAGGGAAGGGAAGAGGCATCTCGGGCGGATGTTGCAGCTCTTTGGTTTCTGAGTCTCTGAGACTGAGTTGAGTTAGGGGTCGTGGATGAGCCAGACAGTTGGATATTGGGCGGCTTTGCATAGGTGGTGTCAGTAAATGGGGGTGTCAAGTATGGGTGTGGGCAGGCTCTTTGTGTTGGCTTTTGGTGTTGGAATTACCCCAATTTTCTCTATGGAAAGTTCTGGATATTGAGGGTGGGCAGTCTCGGCGGGGGTCCCTATGACATCTCTTGTGTGGCATTGGAGGGAGAGGGATAGGCTTCATGGGTAGCGCCCTGAGATCGCAGGCTGTTTGTTGAGAGTGGGTGATTAAGGAAGGCGGGGTGGGTTTTGCTTGGGGGGGTAGGAGGACCTGATCTGTGTAGTGATACCAATTAGGATTGGGGGTTGGAAGAGAGTTGAACCCTCTTTGGGAAGGGTGAACGGAGTGTCGGATGGTGTCTGGAGGGGGGAGGTTGTCTGGCATGGCAGGGGTGTTGTGAATTTCCTGTGCAATCGGATGGGGGGCGGTCTATTAGGGAATAAGAGGATGGACAGTCGGGAGCAATGAGAAAATGGAGGGGCGTCGCTGAGCGAGGGGAATAGGGAGTTGAAGGCTTCTAGGTTGTCGTTATTGGCTTGGATCAAGACTGTGCTGTTGGTGTATATGGTTACAGAGTTGTTGCTGCTATGTTTGGGGTGATTCGGAAGTGTGATCGTAAGTTTGCAGCTGTGGATGATGTTGGTTATTTTAGATATGTGCAGATGTGTCTTGAGGATGTTGTTCCAATTAGCCGGTCTCATGGTGTAGAAAATGAGGTCAATTTTTATCTGGCCTTTGGAAGTGCAGTAGTATGTGTCCGTGATTAGGGTTTCTAGGTGTTGTCTAATCAGCCAGTGTTTAAGGTTTCTTTTTGCTTTAGGGGTGAGGTTGGGGGGGGGAAATGATGGAGAAGGAGTTCAAGCTGTGTGGTTTTAGTCCTTTGGGTAGGGAGGGGCGGGATGGTGTGGTGGATGCCATACTGTCTCCAATTAGTTGGATGGAGAGGATGCGCTTGTGAGGGGATTAAGGTGCGATTGAGCACAGAAATATAGGGAAAAATTATCTAAACTAGCGAGGCAAAACCCAGGTTGGGTGCCTTGCAGACTGTAAGATGATTTTAGTGAAAATTGTGCCTGACCTCAGTGGTTGGCTAGGGTGTTAGCTATTAGCCCACATGTAGGAGAGATCGGTGTGGTGAGTAGACCAGGGGCTTTTCAGGAGCTGTGGCCAAAGTGTTGCCAGGAATATACAGGCTCCTTTCTGGTTTGGGGAAGACCCTTGAAGTGAACCTGTTCAAGGAGCACTCCTTACTAGCCCAGATCGATTGATCAGCTGATTGGGAAGAAAAAAAAAGTCTTCTCCAACAGAACCCTGTAGGAATATAGTTCCCCTGCACTAGCTATCAGCAGGTATTTTCCAGGTTGGTTAGGAAAAATAACCTCTCCTTCACCTTTTCTGCAGGCAGAAAAATAGTGAATAGTGATTAGTCTTACTTCTCGGCTCACTGTGAGTGATGGCCGGACCAGGGCATTCTATGCTGAGTTAGTGATTAGGGGTGAGTGGCTGCCATCTTAGGGACAGGCCGGTTGTGCTAGTGAGGCGGTTTATGCTGTGCCTACAGACCCTAATGTCTGTGTAACTGGGCAGCCGATTCATTGACCGGGACAACGGTCCAGAAATATGCGACTAGTGTAGGAAGTTGGGGGAGCTAAGGGGACATTGCACTCTCGGCAGGCGTCTGATTAGCTTTTACAGTGACTCTATCTTAGGGTCAGGCAAGAAGAAGAGAGTCCCCAGCCTCCCATTGTTGTGAACTGCGCGACCAGATGATGTTCCTCTTTGCGCCTTACCGGTCCCGACAAGCGGACCCTTCTTCACTCAACTCCTTGTGTTCTTGCCGCAGCCCGTCTCTTCTGGGACCTCTTCGACCCGTCTCGAGGGCATCAGGGAACATCTGCCAGCTGCAGGCACTTGACCGTCCAGAGTCCCGACAGATTGCCGTCCTCAGCTTGTTTCTTACTTCAACAAAGCAGCTACAACTACCTTCGGGTCCAAGTGTGGCTGCCTGGGATCTTCTGTCGAGGAGTCCGCCGTAGCTGCCTGATCCTCTTAGATATAGGGGAAGCTTGCCTTCGATTCCTGGCGGAGCATCCACAGTGCGATTCTGGGACGCCTGGTTGGTGGTACCTCACCGGTGAGTCATCCCTGCATCCCAGCTGGTCGTCGGTGTCGTCGGTGTTGAGAAGGTCAAGGCGGGGGGGGCAAGGATTTTCACATTTTAGTGATCCCTGGATCCAGTACCTCTTTCTCTGATCCCTGCCCCTGCGGCCATCTTGACCATCAATGGATGGATGGATGGATGGATGGATGGATGGATGGATGGATGGAAAAAGGAAGAAGAAAAGGTAGAAAAGAACAAATGAAAAATCCCAAAAGGTAGGACAGAGAGAAGGATAACCCACAGTTTTTGTCTCATTTATGACAGAAAGAGGTGTAAAGCACACCATTTAACTACATTGTTATCAGAATTCTCTGCGGGGAGGAAATTCCCGACTATGTGCCCAGCTCACTCGCCTCACTCGAGTCTTGGTTCATAGTGGAGAGAATATTTTATTTTTTAGGTCCCCCTTGATTATTCAACTAGATAATTAGACTATTAGTATAACTCATTTTAATTATGCAACTAAAGGATCCAAGTTTCGCATTTTAGATCTGCTCTGGAACCCCCGGTCGATGACTCTTATTATCAGCATGTAATCGTGGAGGGGAGAGAAATTGTTAGCAAGTAAATCATTGCAGTTCCAATGTACTATGACTCAGAAGCATCAAAGACTCCCAATTAAGTTCAGTTGTTTTATTATAAAACCAAAAACGATTGGACATACAGGCACCTCAAGGTGAGAGCGTAGAAATACATCGGAACTAATACAGAGCAAAATCTACGGATGAAGTTAAGAGGGTGCAATATGCACAGGATTATCAGTTTGAGAACCAGGATGCAGATTATGACAGCACAGATATCCAGGTGCCGCTTCATTGGCAGTATGTGCGTATAACACATTAGTCTGCCCCTACTCTACTACTAGTGTGACATCCCTACCTTGCATTGTCCAAAGCAAGATCCAATAAGGTCTCAGTGTGTAACTCTTCCTAAGAACTCTCTTCACATCAGATGCATAAAGCTACAGAGCTCGTTCTAAGATGGTCTCTCTCAAGGCAAGGCAGAAGTCCCCCGGTCATGTTCCCTAACTTCGATACATTAATACCACAGGTATCATCTCAAGTTGCATTGCAGCATCACATCATCCAATCAAGCCACCTCCTCATAGGTGATTTTCCATTAGGCAGCAATGCTTCCAGGCCTTGACGAGATGACCTTGAGTCCCAGACTTGCTCTGATGAGAAAGTACAACAGCTTTTCATCAGTATCGCTGTTCAATGTATCCTCTTCTCCCTAAGCCTAACTCCTAAAACAAATACATTATTCTAGCTAACAAGGATGAATTCTCCACCTGCAACATAAATGTGAGAAAGAACAAATCCAACATGTACATGAAATTAAACTATTAAATTGAATGCAAGAGCTTACAGGGGAAAATAAATTTCAGGCCTACAGAAATCGGCCAACATAAGAAAGGACACAAAGGCCTTATGAAATTATATATAAAATGAACACTAATTACTGAGCACTTCTAGTTTAACATATTACATAAGCACATCAAGTACATATATGCTTGTCAGCGGCATGTACGAATTATTCATGTTAATGTTTTCAACTAAACACATCGAGTTGCAACGTTAATTTCTTCACTTTTACATTGAAAATATACCTAACACTTCACCCATCATGTTATTACAGTTCACGTTCTAATGTCCTAAGTTAATGCGATAAAGGAGTATATGTGGGTGCAGACAACTCATGATTATAATGCCCCCCTACAAATGAAAAATTTAATTTGTGCTACATTACATAGTAGTTTCTACTGAGAAATCAAAAGAATTTTCAAACAAGGTGACAAGATACAGGCATTTTGGCATCAAGCAGTGTTCAGGATAACTTAAAATGGAGACCCCTATACTGAGAAACATTAGATAAATATATTAAAATACGTATTATGGTGACACTACAATTTTTTGTCTAATCAACCATTCAATCTAAACCTTACATTCTGCCATTTTCAAATCACTCTGCACATACTAACAACCTACTAAGGCCTACCATTTTCCTGTTCACCCTCTGATGAGAATCCTTAGGCAATCACGTCAGCACTCATAAGCCAGGAACCGAAAGGTAAAAGCTTTTCCGCACTTAGCAGAGCCGTCTCCTGCTTCCCAGTAAATGCAATAGAGACCTCAGCCGGCTGCTTTGCTGTTTAACACAACAACCAGAGATCTGCGGTAGGAATGGAATAAGCATAGTCACCAATTATATTATCATGTACCACAAAATTAATTTGAGTCTGACGTGAAAAAGGTGTCATTATTGCCCCTCTTGCCTTTGCAAATGCAACCTACCTACAAAACATGAGAGGCTGACGCTTTAGAACTGTAGTGCTAAATTAGAAATTACGACTTCATTTTCTCAATTTATATGTGTTGGACTTGGCCCTTTTTGCAGGGTTATCCCTGAACTTTTTGCCTTTCTGCCTGCATTTTTTCTGACCTGTTGTTGGCTGTTTTATGACTCTGGACACTTTACCACTGCGGATCAGGGATAAGGTGAATATGCTCTCAATGTTAAATTGATGTATTGATTAGTGACTCCATGATTGGCTTATTTGATTTACTTGCCAGACCCTAGTACAGTGCTCATTGTGTGCCCAGGGACTGTAAATCAAATGCTGCTGGTGGGCTTGAAGCACTGGTTGTGCCACCCATAGAAGCAGCTTGTAAAGTATGGCTCAGGCCTGCCATTGCAGAGCTTGTGTGCAGTCTGGTGCTGCCATGTTGACTTGGTAAGTGCACCCCCTTGCCAGTCCCTAAACCTTCCCTTTTCTATATATCAGATGCCCCTAAGGTAGGCCCAAGGGCAGGGTGCATTGTATGTAAGAGGTAGGACATGCCATGATGTGTGTAGCATATTTTAAAAGTGAATTACAGCATTTTTTCAATATTGCAGGGCTACCTGTTCACATAGGCCAGAATGGGCAGTTTGATTATAACATCTTATAATCCTAACTGTCCCAGATGAACATGGTAGAAATTCGAGTTTAGTATGCCTGAACTCAAAATGATAAAATACATCTTTTAGTGAAGTTAGTTTTAACATTCTGTGTTTGAAAATACCACATTTAGAAAGTAGGTATTTTCTTACCAAACCATCTAGCATGCCTCTGCTAGGGTGAGTATTGTATGTCTGGTTTTGTGAGCGACAGGGGCTGTGGTCGCTCCAGAGACAGGGTCAGTCAGCACAGGGCTGAATAGACCTATCTGCATGTAGAGTGGTGGGAGGAGTTACACCTGGGCCTGAATAGGGCTGTGCCTGCCTTCCACAATGCTGGCTCCACCACCTGTGGTGCGTCTGATGACCCTCTGCCACTGTCAAAGAAAAGACGGGGTCATGTAAACACAGAACTTGTTTAAACTAGTTACAGGACCCTCTACCTTCAGAGGACAAAGTATTTTGCAGTATACATATTGGGGTCCAGACCCCAAGACTCTAGATCACTTCTGGGAACACAAGACAAACCTTTGCAGAGGAGAAGAACCAAGGAAGCTGCTGGAGTTTGGACTGCCCCTCTGCCAGCGTACTCTTTGCTGGGTTGGCCTGCAGTGGTTTCTTTATTGCCATTGAAAGGAGAAGGAACTTTTTAAGAACTATCATCATCTTGCAGAATATTACTCCAAGGGCTTGATTTGAGCTTGCCTCCTGACCGAAGTCTCAGGGATACCAGACTTCACCCCTTCTGTTTGCCTGCATCTGGAACTTGCTGTTCTAGCTGCTACAGAAGGAATTCTGCAACACCGACGCAGGTGGGCGTCGTCGTCATCTGCATCGATGCTGTGAGCGTTGCTCTGACTTGCAACGTAGACCCAACGCCGCCCGCCGTGCCACATCGACGCCAGTGAACAACATCGTAAGCCTGCCATAGCCGTGAGCGATGCTCCGACTTGCGATGTAAGCCTGACGCCTGCTGCTGTGCCGCATCAACTCCAAAGCCGACAGCATCGCGGAGCCGATTGTCGACGTGGGTGGTCAAGAATCCATCAACATCGTGACATCGTACGGAACCGTGGTTTTCGCACCATGGTGATGTCACCTCCTCTCCAGTCAGGAACCAACGCCTCCCCTACCTGCGCCAGCATCCAGGACACCGACGCATCATCTCCCCCGAAGCAAGGAACCAATGCTGCAACGAGCCAACGCCGCCGCACCTCCTCGACGCCTTGACCTGTCTTTGTTTTCGCTTTTCCAAGGTACTGTTCTCTGAGAGTCTGTTTCGAATCTGGGCGCGACACCGCATACCTTTCGGTCGGCACCATACTTTGGGATTTCTTTGACCTTGACGTGGTGATAACTCCTGTTGGGGTTATCTGTTGCTAAAGACTGCTTTTAAGTGAATAACCTATTTTTTAACTATTCCTACCATCTTGACGAATCATTATTGATTACAGTATTGTGGATTTTTGTCATTTACGGTCTTGTGATAAGTCTATATAAAGAATACTTATTTTTATAAAGACCTGTGTGTTATCCATCTGTAACGTTTTCACTGTATTACTGTATATCTTCACAAATGCTTAACACACTGCCTCTGAGATAATCCTGTCTGCTCATGCCAAGCTACAAAGGGGGGAGGTAGGGGTTATCCAGAAGTGTAATCCTCTTTCCCTGACTTAGAAGCAAGGGTCCCTATTTGGTTAAAGGTGCAAACCATTGCCAACTAGAGACCCCCAGTTTTAACATTGGTGGTCAGCGGTGAGGATTCTGGACTTGCATTTGTGAATCATATATAGTGATGGGTGTACACTACTAGTGAGAGCAGACCAATGCAACCATGTACTATTTTTCTGTTTTCTGGTGTCCTCCTGGTTGAAACATGGTGTGGCAATAGTTTTGAGAAATGGAAGTGGGTGTCTTGCGGATGTTCTTGAAGACCAATATTACTTCATCCATCTTGAGTACTGTTTTTAACAGCAAGCAAAGCGGTTTATAGCAAAGCGGTGGGTATAGTATGTTCTGTGAGGTGGAACAGCAGAGGCAGCTGTGCACGGGCACCCAGGTGCCAAGAGTGTGCACATGCCTACACAAGAGTGCAGCTTGTTTTTGCCCTGGATACTGTATAACCTGTTCCCTTGTTCTCCCACCAACTCCATCATCTGCCCTAGACTTCAAGGGGCCAGTATCGGGCTCTAGCCCCTCCTCAGAAGAGTCTACTATAGGAGAGGGAGAGTTAGCATGCCAATATTATGATGACATAGGAGGAAGAGGCTGGACTCTACAGCTGCTGCTAAAAGCCTCAGTAAGCACAATACCCCATCGCCATACCTCTGATCTGAGGTCTGGCTTGAGGACTAATGAAGAAAGAGCGACAAGAAAGAAAATAGCGCTTCCTTGCTTTTTTGTTTGTCCATCACTGCTGTATTGCATTATCTACCGAACCATGTCTGAGTTATGTGGACTTTCTACCCTTAAATTACATCCTTGTGGCTACAGAAAGAGTGTGAGAATGTGGTGCACTTATCCTGTTTCCTATTTCCAAATCTCACAATTCTGTATATTTCTGTCTTTTTTTTGTCCTTCCCTTGCCCATCCTGCTGAAATCCGAAATTATCTGCTTTTTTTGATAATAGGAAATGAAATAAACGGGGATCAACCAAGGGAAATGAATGGGGGAAGTCTGAAGGATAAATCAGGATGGGGACTTCTGACTAGAAGCCTGCAGAAGAGCACCCTCTCAGGCCTTCATGTCAAGTCCATATATTACACCTCCTAGGTTTAAGCTGAGTAGTTCATGGGATCACATATCCTTTACTAAAGGTTACCAGAGGGCCAATACTACTTCATCCCTTATTGCAGCCACAGGTAACCCTACTGTGAAAAACGGTGTTCTTGCTGCAGTACCCTTCTACTTTTTGCCTGGTTTCTGATAAATATTTGACTGTGGTGTACTGGATCCCTGCTGACCAGGTACCCAGTACCAGTGTTCTCCCCTCAAACCTGTACCACATTTTGCACAACTTCAGCAATCCTTTTAAGTCTCTAGTAATTTGTACCTCTGGTACCTAGGGCATTGGGACTGAAGAGGGTCCCCTAAGGCTGCAGAAAGATTGTGCCACCCTAATGACTACTCACCAAAACCATGCAAACTGCCATTGCAGGCTGAGTATCTTGGTGCATGAAAACCAAAGAGTTGGCATGGCACACAGCCTTTTGTGCCATGCCCACAGACACTCCATGAGATATAGGGATGTCACCTCTACTGCAGGCCTTCTTGCCCTAAGGCAGAGCACACTAAATCCCATGTGTGGACATATCTGCATGAGAAGATTTGAACCTGTAATATCATGCCCATTTTTAGATGTTGTAAGTACAAAGGGAAGCCAGAGAGGGTGCATGGGCTGAATTTTTGTCATTATGAGTTTCCTAGCTCCACGGCGGCTTCACTGTACCCTAAGATGTTTGGTGCCAAACATCTTGTCTTAATAAATTCTCACTGGTACCAGTGTTGTATGTATAACTACACAGGTTTCCCCTGAAAACCTACCACGGTGTGGTGCGGCCTCTGACTAGTCTTAGCCAGCTTGCCACCGCCAGACATGTTTCTGACCTCATGGTGTGAGAGCCTTTGCTCTCAGAGGTCAGGAACAATGCCTGCTCTGGGCGAGGGTGCTTCACACCTCCTTTAGGCAGGAATTGTCTTCCAAAGTGGGAAGCTTCAAAGGCATTGCTGCCTTTGAAGTGCAACCCAGGCTTCCCCAAATAGTGGGGAATGCCATCCCTCTGTCCTGCTCCACATTTGGCAGGAGGACAGACGGAAAGTTAGTAATAGTAAATAGTAAATAGTTTATTGGGATGATTATTTAAAATCTTACAATATTACACATCTCAGACAAAAACTAAAAAAACTGTGTTCTCGAATAAAAACACTAAAAAATGTCATTTTGTAAGTAATTAGATATCTACAATAGGCATAACATCTAATTTGCTCTTGACTATCATTAAAAACTTTACAAAAATAGCGTTTAAAATAATGTCGTTCGAGTTCATGCAATTGATCAAGGCCTGTCTACATGTCCTTATGCCACGTACTTTGAAGGGAAACTTTAATAACGATTTCCTCTCCTGTAAAAGCGTAGGGCAGATACAGAGAAGATGAAGCATATCTTCCTCACCGTTGTTACACAGTCTGCATTTCTTTTGAGTTTTCGGTCTCTCCCACGGGGGAAGGTGACATAGGCCTGGCATAGTTCCAAATCTGGCTTTAAGGAGGACCTGTTTGTTTTTTTCTGTCCATGGTGTTACCAGGTATTGTTGGATTTCCTTCTTTTTATATCCATTAATTATCGTCCATGCGTGTTTTCTTTTGGTGAGGATAGCTTTATCGTTTAAGATGGATAGATGGTTTGCAGTTTTATTAATTATTTTCTTGAATGATGACTTGATTATATTGTTTTCCCATATTGGCGTGATCGCAAATTCGTTTATTGCTTCCCTTAGGTAGATCCACGCAGTAGAATTTGTGTCCTTATTTATTTCTCTCCATAAGAGTTGCGATATTTCGTTTTGATGGTCATTTTTTATTTGGTTCCATACTTTTATAAAGTGGCCTTGCCTTGCATGTTTCTGGTTGGTCAGTCCAAACTCCAGCCTTACTTGGGCTGGGGACGCATTTGCTGGTAAATGGAATATGGCTCGGTAGGCTCTGGTTATGATCTTGTTCAGGGTTTCGCTATCCTTGCCCATTATCACTTCACTGCCATATGTTATGGTCGGTAGGAGTTTTGCGGCAATTACATTCAGCAGAGGACCATATGTTAGGCTGGGAAGTGACTTTTGCACAGTTCTAAATGCTGCAGTTAGTGAGTTCGCTTTTCTTTGAGTCTCACTTTTTTGCAGTTGATAGCTACCCTTCGCATCAAATAGCACACCCAGGTATTTATATACCTCTACTTGCTCCAGCTCCTTTGTATCCATAATCCATTTACTTTTATATCTTCTCTTGTTGTTTTTGGTCATTACCATAATCTTTGTTTTAGTCTCGTTTATGCCCATCCCATTCTCTTTCGAGTATGTTTGAGTCCTCCTGATTAGACGCTGCAGTCCCACTTTAGTATGGCTCAATAGTATGACGTCATCCGCATACATTAAATTCGTAAGGCGCTTATCAGCTAGTTTCGGGGGATGCGCATTCTCGTCATCCAATATTCCAGTTAGGTCCGCAAGAAACAAATTAAAACATAGGGGGGCTAAAACACAGCCTTGTTTCAGGCCTTCCTTTGCTGGAATCTCCTTTGATAGCGTTCTTCCATCCCCCATCCTCACGCTTACCCATGTCTCTGTATATAAAAGGCGAATCAGCTTGAGGAGGGGGCGTGGGATATTCATTTTTTCCAGTTTATTCCACAGAAGGTCTCTTTTGACACAATCAAATGCTGATTTAAAGTCGATAAAACATAGGTACAGGGCTTGTTTGAGTCTGATTGATTTATCCATTAGTAGTGCAAGAACCATTATGTTTGTTGTTGTTCCTAGGCCTTGAATAAAGCCTGTTTGGTTTAAGGGCAATTTCTTCGTATCCCTCACCCATTCAGATAATTTTGTTAACAAAATTCTTGCAAATAGCTTGGCATCCGTGTCTTGAAGAGTAATCAGTCTGTAGTTTTCTGCAAGAGCCCAATCTCCTTTTTTAAAAATTGGAGTTATTAGAGATCCTCGCCATGATTTAGGGATAGTTCCAGTTCTAATGACTTCTGTGTATAGTTTCTCTAATATGGTCGCCCATAGTTCTGGGTTTTCTTTAAAGAGAGCAAACGGTATCCCATTTGGTCCAGGAGCGCCGTTTTTCTGTTTTTTTATAAGTTTGATTATCTCTTCTATTTCTATAACTATTGGCGTATCCTTAAAAGGAGATTTATCTTTTTTGTACCCATGTCCCTTTTCCAGGGGTCTTAACTGTGAAGTGTCCTGATTTAAGTGTCTCCTCAGAAAGATCTCCCATTCCTGCTCAGTTAGTGGTGATGAGATTACCTGCTTGTTAGGTCTAGCAAGGTTATTGATAATCTTCCAGAAGTCTCTAGAGTTCTTTTGCTTGCTAGCGTGGAATACTTTTGCCCAGGTTGCTTGTTTTGCCTGATTTTTCTCACCCCATATTAGTTTCTTCAGATTTTGATTCAATAACTTTAATTTTCCCAGATTTTCCGCTTTTATCCCTGGTTTCTTTAGTAGCCTGACAATCCTGTTTCGTTCTTTCTTCAATGTCCTTATTGTATAAGGCAGATTTAAGTGGTTTTCATTATCCCTGGGTGGCTCTCTGTGTTTTTGGGTCTTCTTAGTATTTATTTTAGTTTGTGGTGTGGTCAGCTTCCCCGTGAAGTATTCCCATTGCTCTATCACTGTTTTTGCTACTGTGTCTTTGAAGCATACTTCCAAAATCCTTTCCACTTCATCATTCATTATTTCTTTATTTTCCACGTTCCAAAACAGTTTTTTGTAGTTTGTTGTGCCAATATGCCCATGGGCAGATTGGTACTCCTTATTTCTATTTAGTCCGATGTTCATTATAATTATTTGTTGAGCATGATCACTTTCGTTAACTTTCTTTAGGTGGTACGAGATAATATTGTGGAACATATGCAACGAGGTCATGGTGTAATCGATCCTTGAACATCCGTTATGCCCAAAGCAACTGTTTAATGGTGGAATGTCTGTTTTTATTCTACCGTTAAGTATTCGGAGTCCCATTGCTTCAATGTCCATTAATAGTTTCTTTCCCTTTCTATTCTCATCAGCATTATTGTGTATCCCTAGATCTTGCTCAGGAATTAGCCATTGATGGTTTTGGGATTGTATTATGTCGTCTCTTGTGTGGGATGACATAAGATTTAAATTAAAGTCCCCAGTAATCATGAAATCTGCTAGGGGATCCTCTATCATTATTTTAATAAGGGCATTGTTCAGGGTTCTACAAGTTTCATCCCTGCTCCGATTTGTAGGCAAAATATCTACTGTAATCAGATATAAGGTTTTAGGGTTTTGGGTAGTTTTTTTATAGATTAATTTGGCTATCAAGATAATATTGCTGTCTACTATCACTTGTTCATGCTGTACTTGTAGTGTATTAGAAATAAATATTGCCTGTCCACCTCTGGCTCGTCCGAACCTTCGCTCTTTTTTTGCGTGCTCATAATGTATTGCAATTTATATAGAGCACGTATCACCCGAAGGCATCAAGGCGCTTGCCTTGGGAACCCGTCCTGGTATTCCCTGTGAGATAAGCCCAGCAGGGTATCCACAAGGTGAAAGCCAGGCATCCCGCCGCAAGGGGCCGTAGTGGAGATTAAGCAAGCTATTGCCCAGAGTCGCAGAGTGTGAACCCATGAGTCAAGTAGGCACCGGAATGAGAATTATCGAGTCTGTGGAATTTTTTAGCCCAAGACCGGCCAAGGCAGGGAATTGAACCCTGGTCCAGGACCGATCTCAGCTTCCGGGTCTGCCGCCTCTAACCCCTGAGCCACACTTCTCCACAAATAGCCAGCGTATCCATGTAGCATAAATGGATTAGTTTCCCAGGTTTCTTGTAATACTATAATGTGGGGGTATCCCGCTATGGAGTCTATCTGAGCATTTAAGATCTTAGCTCTCAGTCCATTTATATTCCATGAGCATACTCTAACTATTTCACTGTCATTACTTTTGTCTCCTATTTGTGATAAGGTACCATATCATTGTTTCTGGTTACTGTGGAGTGCCAATGTTACCCATTTTTCATTTATTTCTAAATTTCTATATATGGTGTTTTGTGGTATGGGACATATATTTTTTGTGGGGGACCTACCAAGAGCATTTTTTAGAACTGAAATAGTCTGTATATCTACCTTTTTGTGTTTTGGTGTTGTTTCATCTCCAATGAATGGAGTGGGGTAAACCTCTGGTAGTTTTTTGGTAAGTAATATGCCCCAGGATTTAAATGTTGTTTGCTCGTTTATAATCTGGTCAGCTATTATTGGCGACCTTAATGTTATTAGCGTTGCGGTTTGGTTATTATGTTTCCCCTCCAAAAATTCGACAGAGATGATATCGGACAGACGGAAAGTTAGATAGATGAGGAGGAGTGCCCGCATTCAGCCAGAACCACCCCAAAGGTGTGGCAGGTGATGTGGGCCCCACTTTTGATAATCCTCGATCTTGAGATGGTGGGAAAACAACGTATCTTAGATTTGGTAGTGGCCCTTCCCATAGGAAGTGGTCGCTTAGAGAGTGTAGGTACCCTAAAGGTAGGTAGACCATTGGCTACTACCTGTCCCCCCCTTTTAAATTTAGATTCAATGGACAAGAAGAAGATATGGACAAATAAGAGCTGCTGCCTGAGAACTGAAGACCTGCTGCAGAAAATTTGGCGCCAAACCCTGCTTGCGAAGGACTAGATAATCATGATTTTACTGTCTCGTCCTGCAACTGTGAGGTCTCAAGAACCCAGTAGCCCCTCCAGCCTTTGCTAAACTGCCAGAGAACCTCCATAGGAGCAGAGGCTCTACTCACCTGCAATAGCATGTACCAAACTGCAGACTCAGGTTTACTGACTTGCTGCTCCCTGGTGACTCTGACCCAGCACTCAGCCCAAAAGTGATCTGTCCCCTCACCAAGTTGGAGGACACCGGGACCTACCGGTGCCGTGCCGCACCAATACCCAGGGTACCGGACCCCTGCAGCATAAACCGAGATGAAGAGTCCACTCCGGATCCCAGCTGCTCGGTAGCAAGTCTCCATTGAGTGATGCTGAGACCCCTGACACTCACTTTGTGAGTGGCCCAGCTGTTCCGGAATCGCCTCAACAACTTGCCTGCTCCTGACTGTGAGGACTCCTTGTCGCATGACGCCCGCCTGATCTATTTACACTGCACCCAGCTTGCCTGGCCTGGGTACTGTCAACCAGCGGTGCTCCTCTGATCATGAGGCCCTTCCAACCTGCTCCCTCGAGTGGAACCCTCCGGACTTACCTCTGAGTCCCCCAGTGCAGTGTATTTTCCAAGAGGTGAGCCTTGAAAGCATACTGTACGATTTTATATGCATTTTTGTCTTTTTTCCCATTGACTTCAATGGTGCATAATTGCACACACAAGTTATTTATTTTACGAACTCTAAAAATGTATAACTTTAAAAGTATGCACTGTAAATCGTAGTTTTTGATCTTAAAAATTACATAAAAAACAATATTATTTTTGAAAATTGGTCTCGGATTTATTCTTGAGCGTGTATCTCATTTATAAGCCAAACTGCTCACCCACACTACCACAAAAAGAGCGCTAGTGTTATCTACTTTTGCCTCTGTCAACCAATGAGAACTCCACTGGACTCTCTGCACACTGTACTTTATTTTAGTGCACTCTATAGAGAGCCAGCTCCCTACATTGGTGGGGTCTATGACTTTGCCTTTGCTGATACAACTTTGTCAATAAGGGGCCACACAAATAAATTCGAACGTTGCCTTTAGCCAGTTGTATTTTTTGTTTGGTCTATTTTTCTGAATTTTAAAAATGCATGTTACGACCTTGGTTAAGTCCCTGTATCCAGTTTTTTACATTTAAAAATTGTTCTTTAGTTAGGACAAAAGAAAAGTGTTAAGAGTTTTTTAACATTATAAAAAGACCCAGAATTTAGTAAAATAATGTCAATCCTGCAGAAGCAAGCTCGGGAGCTCAACCTGATACCATAGCTGGATTTGTCATACTCCCATTTATGGGCCTTCTGTAGGGGTTATGGTGTTAAAACTGGCTCTCTTGCTACCACAGTCAAGCTTATGAGGCGTTTAGCAGAACATGAAAGAAAACATCCAGTGGATAGAAATTATTCCAGTGAGAAATATATCTGGAAAGAAGATGATGAGGAGGTGGTGGAGACTCCAGGCTCAGAAGAGGAAGCACCCTTAGACGGAGGAGCTTGCACTAAAAATATTGGCCAGGAGAATGAACTTAGAGGCTCAACTCCTGGACATAGAAAGACAAAGAACAAAGAAAAGAGATGGGCCTAGGACCTATCTCTGGTGGCAGCAATTTTACAAATAGGGAGAGAGGAGTCCTTTGACCCAAAACTCCCCACAGGGATTGTTCCTAAATACTCAGACGGTGATGACATCACCAAATGATTCACTGCTTCTTTCTTGCAGAAACTATTCCCAGGTAAATGGGAATAGACTCCTGACATTAAATGATAAAGATTCTGAGTCTTATGACCTCAGGAGGAGTACCCTAATTGAGTGATGATTTGGACTCAATACTGAGGAATATAGAAATAAATTCAGGGAGACTGAAAAACCCCAGTCAGTCCTGGGGTGATTTTGTAGACTTTTCAGTAAAAACACTAGGTGGTTGGTTAAAGGGCAGCAATGTGCATGATTATGTTGGGCTTTATAATTTGATTATGAAGGAACACCTTTTAAATAATTGTTGAGCAGGAAAAGTTGCTTCAATACCCAGTAGACCTAGGGCCAGTCTCCCCCCAAGAGTTGGGGAGGAAGGCTGATCATTGGTTAAGAACCAGAGTGTCCAAAACTAGACAAGGTGGGGCTGACGCAAAGAAAGAAGCAAAAATGACCTGAACAGAGAAGAAAGTGAAACACTCTGAAAAAGATAAAAGTAAGGAGTGCTTTGTAGGCTCCCAAAAATATGGTTAGGTGTGTAGACCTGAGATTCCTCCCAAACAAAACAAAAGTGGATACAAGGGTAAAAACTGGGACCCCAAGAATACTTGATGCCTTAACTGTAACATGACAGGGCACCTAGGCAAGGACCCCTGCTGTACTAAAAACAATCCCACTAGTAAACCTCCAGTGGAGCCTTTGAGGATCACTCCTCCGATGAGGAGGTCTTCCTAGCTTTTAACTGGGAAGTGGGCCCAAAGGGTGAGCTGAAGTTTCCAGAGGGGAGTAAACACTTCTACCTCCTACTGGTGAATGGAATCCCTTGAGCGATACCTGTGCCAGTCGCACTGTTATGTATGACAGGCTGGTTCTCTCCAACCAGTAGGACCCCACATAATCAAGGCCATTCTTGTATGTTTTAAGTGCACAGGGAAGCCATAGAGAGTGCATGGGCTGCATACTTGTCAATACGAGTTTCCTAGCTGTGTGATGGCTTCACTGTTCCCTAAGATGTTTGGTACCAAAGATCTTGTTTTAATAAATCCTTACTGATGCCAGTGTTGGATTTATTATTAAACGCACACAGGGGACACTCAAAGGGTCCCCTGAAAACCTAGCAAGCACTGCTGTGGTCTCTGGCTATCTTTCACAACATAAGAGGGTCAGAGAAGGTTTTAAGAACTGCAAGGGTTGACTCCCCACTCCAAAGTCTACCACAAGCAGGAACCCTTGGGTCTAAAACAGAGAACTATGTACACAACTGTTGTAGCGAGACAGAGAACTATCTAAGCAACTGTTGTAAGTATAGACCTAGCTTAGAAGAACAAATGCCCTCAACGACCAAACGTGGCATGCTTCATTATTTACTGTTACAGATTTGTTGAAGGGTTGGAGAATAAGCCTGGTGTGTTTCTTAGGAAACATGAATGCTGCTTAGTGGCTGAGAGGAGGTCCTTATGCACATAAGCCCCAAGTTGGGGGGTTTTGGGGAAAAAAGAGCCTAGTGAGGATCCTAATAGACTTCTTGTTGCAATTAGCCTTGTTAGTACATTCCTTCCAGCCCCATCCTCTCTGCCCCTTTGGTTTCTCCCATACTGAAGCTCCTTGTAGAATGTTGATGTGCTCTCCATTGAGGAGAGTGGATGGCCATTAAATAAGCATCTATTCACTTCAGCGTCCTGTCATTCTTTTATACTTCAAACACTGGCGACGAGGATGGGATAGGGGGCAGTATTGGCCATCTCCCCTTTGTGTACTCTCTCCACATGCAAGGAAAGAAAAGTGAAAAGAGACATTTCTTCACCGCTGCAAGACACCCATCCTTCTTGTCAGTGGGTAAAGATATGAAGAGTCAAGGTTGTTTTGCCACGGACCTTATGCCACGAAGCCGGATAAGGTTAGTGTGTGGCCGTGTGATAAGGACTGACTCAAGAAAAGAAGGATTTAATTATGATGCCACATGCCAGCAGGAGGTCAAGTGTGTGTGAAGCGGAGGAAGCCTGAATCCTAGAGAGTGTTCGGCAGGTCCTTGGCAGGAAAAGACTATATTTGAACAGGAAGACCCGGTGTTTGCACGTACCTGCAAGTGATTGAGAGGAGTGCGGAGTGACGAATAATGCCTTCGGGATCCTCAACAGGGTTGTTGCTGTGTCAGGAATTCCTGTCAGGTTCTGCCGGATTAGTGTCTCGGTTTGGCGCATGCGCCTCTATTCCCCAGTCGGCGGTCGGAAGCTGATTTGCCTCCATGACTAGTGGACCTGAGCCGGAAAATCCTGTCAGCGCCTCAGGAGCAAAGGGCTGCTTTTCCCCGATGCTCGTGTTTGAAGCGGCAGCTGTATCCGGCGGAACACGAACAGGCCGGCGCACCGGGAGCAGTGGAGCGGCTTTCTCTGTCAGTTCCAGAAATCTGGCGGTATGCAATCAGGCCAGTGCACCAGGAGCTAGGAAGCGCAGTTTCCCAGTTAGTTCTAGAAAACTATTTTTAAAAGAGTATTCAAGGACTCTTTAGGGCGGTATTCAGGTGAAGTAGCACAAGTAAGAAAAATCTGGAACTGTTAGCCCTCATAACTTTCAATTGGTCCACAGCCCGTGGTTCTCACACATCCATTGTACTTTGACTCTACAGTTTTTTTTTTTACAGTCCAAATTTTATGGTTCAATGTGGGTACTGTTTAGAATTTGCCTGTACTAGAATAGAGAGGATTCATCCATCCGTGTAGCATTGTGACCTGTTGGTACTGCCAAAACCCCTCCTGTTGTTATTAGTCCTGGGTTCACCCTCCCCCCCTTCATAATGGCAGCAGCTAACATGAACCAACCCCCGCCTTTCCTGAATGACATAGGAGAACCTGAGATTAGCTGGAAGGAATGGGTGAAACTTTTTGAGTCGTACCTCATAGCCATAGGGGGGCAAAGATTTAATTCAGTAAGGAAACAACATATCTTGCTACATAATCTGGGTGTACAGTATATGAGTCGTTACCAGTGCCAGAGCAGGAAGGTAATGCTGTTGAAGAGGTTGATGTGTATGTGCAGACCATGCAGAAATTAGAAAAACATTTTGGGGATAGAATCAATGTGGTTCTAGAGCGCCACAAATTCTTTAAAAGGTGTCAAGGCAAACAGGAGTCAGTACAGAATTATATCGCAGTTTTGTGGGGACTGACACAGTTATGTGAATTTGGTGATCTCACAGATTCTTTAATAAGAGATCAATTTGTGAGGTGCACTAATAATCCACGAATCCAGGAGAAACTGTTGGCTAAAAATCCAGGGCTAAGGGAAGCTATTGAATTAGCAAAGTCTGTGGAACACACGGCAAGGTGTGTAAAAGAGATGAAACCTGACGGGGAGGCGGTGGCAACTATTAATGATGATGAAGACAGGAATGAAGTGAACAAGATGAAGTTTAAAGAGAATGTTAATACCAGGTCAGATTACAGAGAGAAGGGTCCCAAGTGTTACCGATGTGGCAGCAACAACCATTTTGCCACTTATTTCCAATGCCCAGCCAGGTATGTCACTTGTAAGAAATGCAATAGGAGGGGGCATTTTGCCAGGGTGTGTCGTGATGGTGAATTACACACAAGAGATCAGGATAGAAATACAGAAAAAACTGGAAGTAAAGAAATCAAATGTATTGAACAAAGAATGGAGAAGTTTATTTTACAAGTGAAAGATGTCAGTGAAACAGTGAATTCTATTTATCCCAAATGTGATATATTAATTGATGATGAACGTGTTGAAATGTTTTCTGATTCTTGTTCCCCGTACACTTTACTGAATAAGGATGATTATGTGTCCATGGGAAAAAATAAGATTAGCGAGTTAAAAAATCCAGATATTTCTCCCACAGGATACAATAAGGGAAACATTCCCCTGTTGGGCATGAGGGACATGCAGCTTCAATTCAAGGACAGGAAAACCTATGGGACAGTATATGTCGTGAAGTCGGGCTCAAATCTTTTAGGATGGGTACATAAAAAAGACCTGGGAATCATACTAGACCCTAATAGTGCTGAACAAGTTTTGCTCACTGAGAAGTTTCCAATGGGTGAGAAGATTTGTGAAGAATTCAAACAGCTTTTCAAAGAGGAACTAGGATGCTTGCACAATTTTCAACATAGGATCAGATGAAAGCAAAACGCTAAACCAGTGGTGCACAGTCTGCGCACAGTACCTTTTAAATTGAAAGAGCCCCTAGAAAATGAGCTGCGCAAGTTATGTGACTTGGATATAATCCAACCTATAGACTGTTCAGAGTGATTGACTCCGATAGTTATCGCGGCCAAATCCAGTGGTGAAGGGATCCGCCTCTGTGTGGACTTGCGCAGTTTAAATGATTGCATCTGGGTAGAAAGACATCCCCTACCAGTAATCAATGAAATGCTAAGCATCATGGGTCTCGCAAGGTATTTCAGTGTGATAGACTTATCCATGGCGTACCACCAGATCGAGCTACATCCGGAATCAAGGCCACTCACGGCGTTCATTACACCTTTCGGAGCATTCATGTTCAAAAGGATGCCTTTTGGCCTTGCGTCAGCTGCAGCTATTTTCCAAAGGGCCATGCAGAAAATCCTGGAAGGTGTAGAATGCACTATGTGCTTCCAAGATGATATCTTGGTCTATGGAAAGAATTCAGAAGGACACAATGGAGTATTGAGGCAAGTGTTTAGAAGACTCATGGATGCTGGCCTGACAGTGAAGAAGGAAAAGTGCAAAATAAAAGTACAACAAGTTGAATACCTGGGCCATTCGATCTCGGAAAAAGAATTTAGACCAAAGAGCAGCTTGATCTGAGCAGTAAAGGAAGCTCCCAACCCAAGAAACAAGGAAGAGCTCAAGTCCTTTTTGGGGCTTATGGAATACATGTCAAAGTATGTGAACAATTTTGCTGCTAAGTGCGAATCCATGAGAGAGATGTTGAAAAAAACCAAAGAGTTTGTGTGGAATGAGAAGCAGGAGGCTGTCCTGAATGCCTTAAAGGAGGATTTAATCAACTCCCCGGCCCTTGGAACATTTGACCCTAATAAGAAAACCATCCTTGCAACTGATGCTTCAAACTATGGGTTGGGTGCCACTCTAGTCCAGAAAAACAGTAATGAAGAGAAGATTATTGCCTATGCGTCCAGGAGCCTTTCTTCACCAGAAAAGATTTATTCGGTAATCGAACGAGAAGCCTTGGCGTGTATTTGGGCGGTGAGGCATTTTACTTTTTTTCTATGGGGATTAAGGTTCACAATACGGACAGATCACAAGCCCCTCACGTTTATATTCTCTGTGAAAGGCCTGGAGAATTGCACCCCACGCATCAGTAGATGGATTCTAGGATTGGAGCATTTCAATTTCAAGATTGAACATGTGCTAGGCAAAGAAAATACTATTGCAGATTTTCTCTCAAGATCACCCTTACCTGAGGAAGGAGTACCTGAGGAAGCTCTGAACAGTCCGATAATGATGATGGATTTCCCTGCCATCACGGAAAAAGAGCTGGAAGATGGAATGAAGGAGGACAAAGAGCTGGTTGTCTTAATAGAGCATGTCAAGAAGGGGTAGCCAAACAAGAAGAAAGATGTTGAAGTGGAAGTGGAAGAATTTTGGGAGATCAGAAATGAATTAAGTGTCATCGGAGGAAAGGTCTATCGCAATTACAGGGTGATACCTCCCAGGGAACTACGTAAGAGAGTCATTGACTTGGCGCACGAAGGCCACCTTGGGCGCAGTGCCACTAAGGCAAGAGTAAGAACCAATTTCTGGTTCCCAAAAATGGATGCCATGACTGAAGAAGTTGTATAAGAGTGTGGAGCTTGTGCTAAAAGCGACAAGTCTAAAGTGATACACAAGTCCCCGTTGTCTCCGGTGAGTGTCCCGAACAAGCCTTGGAACAAGTTGGCAATGGATATCATTGGACCCATGCAGAGTCAGGGTGTGCATAAAAGATTCATGTTGGTTCTGATCAATTATACTTCACACTGGATTAAGCAAAGGTTTGTGCACAACATCACTACTAAATCAGTGATTCAATTCCTTAAAGAGGTGTTCTGTGAGGAAGGTATACCTTCCTCATTAATTACTGACAATGGGGTACAGTTCACCTCGGAGGAAATGCAAGAGTTTCTGAAAACTTCAGGCATAAGGCATGAAACCACAGCCCTCTTTTGCCCGAAAGCCAACGGTTTGGTAGAAAGAGCAAATAGAGTCATCAAAGAAAATATTCAGCTCGCTGCCATCAATGAACATGACGTAGAAGACTCTTTGAGAGAATGTCTGTGGGCCTACCACACATCACCCAACAAAGTAACTAGGGTCTCTCCCTTCGTGTCTTTACGTGGGAGGGAACCATGTACCAAGTTTAATCCCAGCTGGTTAAATGGTGGTGAGTTCAGGGCAGTAGATTGGGAGGGGGCAGGAGAAAAGGTCAAACAACATACAAACAAAGTACAAACAGTGGTATGATCAAAAAATTGGAGTGAAGGTCCAAAGGTGGGAGGTGGGAGACATGGCGCAAGCCAGAAGAAACACCAAATTGGGAACCACTCTCAGCAAGTTTCACTCTCCTAGCAAGATTGTTAAGGTTTTAAAAAATGTGGCACAGTTTGAAAATGGTCAATGGTGGAGTTTTGACAACATTGTAAATGTACAGCCATAACTGTGTACTAGGTACCACTGCTGTTCCCCACTGACACCGTTCAGCTTACCAGTACCCTCTTTCCCAATCTGTTCTTTAGAGTTATAAATGTCCTCATTATAAGGGAGAAGTGTTGCAATTAGCCTTGTTAGTACACTCCTTCCACCCCCATCCTCACTGCACCTTTGGTTTCTCCCATACTGAAGCTCCTTGTAGAATGTGGATGTGCTCTCCAGGGAGGAGAGTGGATGGCCATTAAATAAGCATCTATTCACTTCAGCGTCCTGTCATTCTTTTATACTTCCAACACTTCTCTTTGGAAAGGGTTTGGTTAAAAGAGTTGGTAATTATGTTGCAACTTTTACAAGTTTGGATAAGGCTCAAACTTCTCTGAGAAGAGCCTTTGCAGGGAGAGGTTTTGAGAGGACTGGAGCAAGTGGACATTTTTCTGGCTGCATTTTCAGGAAGTCCGATTATCAGGCCCAAGGACGAGGGTCTTTTAGAGGTCTCAGTATACCACTGGCTACTTTCCTCAAAGGGAAAGATTTGGTAAAGGACGCCAATTAAGAGGAAGAGCTCAGCAGTTGCAGATCAACTTGCAAGTTTTACTATGTCTCCACTAGCTTTACTGGCGGAAGCATGCGGGCTAAAAAAATCTCATACACCGATGATACCCATCTGCTCTTTTCGTGTGAAAAAGGAGCTGATTTTCAGGGTGAGAAGATTAGATCAGGCCTCACCAGGGTGTTTAATTGCCTGCTGAGCAACCAACTGAAGTGTAATACCGAGAAATCTGAGATTATCTTTTTTGGTCCCCAAGACTCTGGTGGTCAGGGGATATATCTTCCATGCCCTCTGCTCAAATCACGGTTACAGATCTGGGTGTCTACATCAAAAGTTCCCTCTCAATGAGATTGCGGGTCCAATCAGTAGCAGGTACCTGTTTCAGTCTTCTGCAAATACTGAAGAAATTACTACACCTGATATAGTTAAATACGAGGAAAACGATGGTCCAGGCACTGGTTACCTCCAGACTTGATTACACGGATGGTCTGTACCTGGGTGCTCTTCTCAACCCCTTGCAGGTAGTCCAGAATGCAGCGGCGAGATTGGTGCTCATGCTTAATCCCAGGACTCATATGTCTCCTCATCCTAAGGCTCTACACTGGCTCCCTGTGAGAAAGATTATTAAGTTCAAGGCACTAGTGCTGTTTTTCAAAGACTTACAAGGCACAGGTGCATGCTATCTAAGGAAGAGGGTCATCTTCCACCCGCCATCTAGAATGCTGAGGTCCTCCACAAAAGGACTGGCCTCTGTCCCGCGGGTATGCCGATCCTTCAAGTTTATTGAAGCCCAGTCCTGGAACCTGCTCCCTGTGACTCTCAATCTATAAATGACCTGGCAATTTTGAGAAAACAGTTGGAAACTTGGCTCTTCTGCAACTAAAGGGTAGAGGGTTGATATGTGGGAGACCTTTTTCAGCACAAGGACACTCACCCGAGTCGCCATGCGCTCTATAAAGTGTATCATTCATTCAATTGTGGTTGGTGATGGATCTGTTAGAATCTCTTTGGTTACTCATCAGCATGGACAAGTCTGTTTTAGTTCCATGCAAAGAATTAGAGTCTTTTGGATTTCAGGTCAATACTCTGCCTGCTATTTTGAGTTTGCCTTAGAAGATGGTTGTGAAATTCAAGATGGAAGTGACAAATATTTTGAAGAGATAGGACTTTAGCAAGGGTTATAGGTTTGTTTTTAGCTTCTGTTCAGGCAATGTTCCCGGGATCCCTTCGTAACAGAGCTTTACAGAAATTGAAAGCAGACAGTTTGAGAAGGGGTTTGTGGTATGAGGAGTCAGATTGTCTTTTTTTAGAGGTCCTAGAGGAATTGGGTTAGTGGCTGGACCATTTGGATGCCTGAAATGGCTGAGCTATTGTCAGTATATATTCAAATTTTGTTACGGAGATGGATCTGTGTCTTTATGTTTGGAGAGATTGTGTAAATCATCAGGAGTCAGGTGTCAGATGGCCGATGGAGGAGAGATTGGGACACATAAATGGCTGGAAATGAGAACAGGTCTCTTTGCATTTAAGAGCTTTGGAGCTATTTTAAGGAATTGCAATGTTTTACTGAAAATGCAGAATGTTTCAGCAGTGTGTTATATTAGCCGGTAAGGGTGGCAGCAAGTTCAGGAATCTGACAGAATTGGCAAAGGAGAGTTTTTTTCTGGAGCATAAGATGTGTTTGCAGGCGGAGGGCCTCATTTATGAGAAGTGCTGCATCGTTGCGGGAAAGCAGTGATGCGCCACTTCTCAGTGCGCCCTCCTTGTGACACCAATGATGAGTCATATTTGCAATACGACTCATCATGTCGCAAGGAAGGACAGATGCGTCAGTATAACTGACGTATCTGTCAGCACAAAAAGTGTCGCATTGCTGGAGTTGTTTCGGAAGCCTGACTCAACTCCAGCAATGTTCCTTTCACATGGGGCAAGCCCCATGTGAAAGGGCCTGCATCACCCTTACGCCTGCCTCATGGCAGGCATAAGGTTGTGACGCATTGGGCTCCCAGAAGTGGTGCAGCAAAATCTCATAGATTTCGCTGCACCACTCCTACGACCCTTTCTTGCGGGGGAGCGCCCACCCTGCATACATTATACCTGGCACAGGTATAATGTAGCGCAGGGGTTTACTAAGTGACGCATCTACCTAGATGCGTCACTTCGTTAATATGGCGCAACATGGCACATTTTTTACGCCACTGGTGCTTCACCGAAAGTGACGCACCAGTGGTGCAAAAGTGACGGAGGGGCTCATATATAAGCCCCAGAGTATTTTCCAGGGTTGAGATATGTAACTGCGAATTGGAATTCAAGGTATTAAAGGGACTTTTCTGAGATTGGAAGAAGAATGTTCAGATTTTTCAGAGAATACAAGGGATTTGGGGTCCTTTGAAAGTGATTTTGTTTGTGTCCAGGGTGACTTACCAGCTCAATCAGCATTTCAGTTGGAGGCCGGATACACTAGCGGAATGTTTTAGAGAGTGTTGTTGATGTTGATGAGGCAGAAGTTTCATACAGTTCTTTCAATTCTTTTTTGGGGGGCTCAGCCTTCATTTCTAGGGTTGTTGGAGTTAGTAGTGCAGGAACCATTTTTAATTCCAGTTTTGGAAGGTATTCTGTTGGGTTTGGAAGGTGATGTTAATTCTTTGGTGTTCAAAGGAGTTTGAACCTTCTTGTTTGCAAGATTTCAATGGAGGAGAACAGTTTGCAGGCCTCTCACACAATGCTCAGGTGTTGCTCAATGAGTCGTGGGCCCCAGGAACTAGAAAGTGGTATGTTGAAGCATGAAAGAGTTGGGTTCATTGGTGCCTGGAGAGGAATTTGTATCCTTTGGAGTCATCTCCCATAGACTTATCAAATTGCATGTCTTGTCTGTTTGAAATAGGTTTGAGTAATAGGACTATTACTTGTTATAGTTCAGCAGTGGCGGCTAGCCATTCATCTGGTAATGTTTTTTTTTCTGTAAGAAGAGATATTTTATTTTTCAGGGTCACAAAATGTATTAAGATACATAGACAGCTGAGGCCAAAGTATGGTCATCTGTGAGATGTGAATTTAATTTTTGTAAGGTTGGATAGTTATCCTTCTAATAGGTATTTTTTCTTACAACAGTTATCCTTTAAGTTGGTGACTTTTTTATCCTTGATTTATTTTAGAAGAGTTTCTGATGTTAAGGCATTAGAGGTAAGTAATTGATTTTATAACCTGGATGAGGTTTTATTTCAGATTTCACAAAGATCTAAGTCTGTCTTATCTTCTATTTGTCATCCTCGGTTTGATGAACATCTTAAGTTATTTGTGGTGAGGTGTCTGAAAGAGTATAAACTTGGGGTGAATACATTTCTGAAGGATAGAGTGACTCAGTTGTTGTCTTATGTGAGTACTGTAATCCAGTAAGTTCTGCAACCATTGCTCGCTGGGTCTGATTGTGCATGCTTGAAACAGATGTTGACTTGGAGAAATTTGAGGCACGTTCAGTAAAGGGTGCCATAACTAATAAAGTATTTTTTTCTGGGGGATGTTGTTACATTCTGTTTTATATATATTGCTCTTTCTCTCTTCTATGTTTCCCTTTGCATGGACCTTGTGCCTGGAATGTTTGATGCGTGCCTGCATCTTACATCCTGGGTTCCAGGTTCCATACCAACTGTATTATGGTTTATCTGTATCCTGTATCCTGTACTGATGTGTTGTGCTTCAACTCCTGATCAAGGATTAAACCTTATTTATTCATCAATCTACTTCTTTTGGATTTAATATTGGCGACGAGGTACATCTTACGATTTCTGCCACTATTCATGAAGCACAGGAGCAGAAATTCGAAGATATCGTTTTTGGACCTGGCAAAAAAAAAAAAGGAAAACTTAAAAACGATCACTTTTACTCTATTTATCCTTCAAGACTATACTGAGCGCTTCCACAACGTCGTATTTGGGAAGATTTACGACCAACGAGACTAAAATTACAAATTTTAAACAATTTTCTTGTTTACCAACGGAAAATATAAAAGAAGAAACACGTGAAAATCGTCTTCTCTACCTTCACTTGCAGCACGCATTCATATGGTTTCAGTACGTGTTACTCCGACAGATTGGTAATTTTAAATCCCGAAGTTATTGAATTTTATCCTCTTTTGATTGTTTTGCGTGTTTGACGCTCGAGACTGTTGTGTTCTAGACAACTCCTCACACGTCAGCGCGCTACGTCAGCGCGCTACACCTACCTAAGACGCACTGTTTGGTCATCACGTTGTGCGTGTGAGCGCCATTTTGTGTCTCCATAGTAACGGAACACACAAAGTTACCGGAGACGCCGAGGAGTTCGTGAAGATTCCTACTGTGCCTTATTACGTTAAGGTATCGTACTTTTACACGCTGAGGCTGAATATACAATAAATACTCAATGTTATTAACTTTATGATACTTTTGGCAATTAACTCGACATTGCAAGTTCAACTAACGCTGTGTTTCAAAAGTCATCTATCAAAGGAATTTGGATTATTAACTATTTCTTGACTACCACCTCGTGGATTATATATTTATTTCCTCTCATTCATTTACTTTTAAAGCTTTATTTTATCATTTTATGAAGAACTACATTTCCTTTTAGAAGTATATTTACACCTTTATCCAATATGCAATTTGATCCACCATCAAAATTTTTGCAAACCAAAGGTGATCCGCCTATTCCATGGACTAGCCGGAAAGAAGAGTTTTTCACTTATCTCAAAGCTATGGATGGTGAAAGGATGTCAGCGGAAAGGAAAAAAAATATATTTCTACATTGCCTTGGGTCAGAAGGGCAACTTGTTTTTAGGACTTTGCCTCCTGTTAGATCTGGGGGTGATACTAATGTGTATGATGAGGCTGTACAGAGAATAGAAGGAAGGTTTAAACCTGTGACTAGTGTGGCTCTAAATAGATTTAAGTTTTATACCAGAGTGCAAGATGAAAATGAATGTTTCGATGAATTCTTAACAGCTTTACGTGCACTTTCTTTGCATTGCAATTTCGGTTTAATAACCGATGAGATGATCAGAGACCAGATTATGGTACATGTAAAGAGCAAGAAAGTACAGGAGCAATTGTGGATTTTGGGGGATCCAAGTTTAGAAACAGCAATAAGTACAGCTAAAGCTATGGAGCAATCTGACAAATGGATTACATCTTTAGATAAGGTTTCTGTTCACACCACTCCTTCTGCATCTACTAGTGAGGTTAGCCCTGTCAATGTACGGGAAACTAAAACTCAAGGTCCTAATAAATACGATGGTAAAGGTAAACAATTTTATTGTTTTAGATGTGGGAATCCGGATCATATTGCTTCTTTCCCACAATGTCCTGCTATAAATAGACAATGTAATAAATGTGGTCGCACAGGGCATTTTTCTAAATATTGTAAAACTTCTGTCAAACCTTTTAATGATTACAAGAAATCTTCTTTTAATACTTCTAGGCGTTCCAGTGGGAATGTATCTTATGTTGCACAAGAAGGGAATAAAGATTCTTCTATTAAAGAATCAGGTATTGTGGTCTCTGTACAAACCCCATTTGACATGACTCTAGCGGATAGTTTACCATCTCCTAAAAGTCTGGTGAACATTTTAGGTAAAACTCTTGAACTCATGGTGGACTCCTGTTCTCCGTGGACTATAATTACTCGTGATTATTGTGTAGAGTCATTTGGAGACCTGGTTGATGTTAATTCTTTGTGCAAACCAGACATTATTGCCTATAATTTTGATAAATCCGAAATCAGTTTTATAGGTTCTAAAGAAGTTCTTATTATTGTTAAGAATAATTCTGCAATTATCAAAATGTATGTGGCGCTGAAAGGAGTAAATGTCTTAGGATGGAGGGATCAGGCAAAGTTGGGGATCTCTTTGAATCCTAGGTTGAAAGATCCTGTGTGTGTACTAGCGGTGTCTGATGGAGAGTGTGATATCGCATCTATGTCTAAGGAGATCTCTGACTCTTTTCCTAATGTTTTTTCTGACAAACTTGGGAAGTTGAATGGTTTTACACACAAAATTAAAGTCAAACCTAGTACAGTCCCTGTTAAACAAAGGTTAAGGGGTGTTCCTATTAGTTTCAGGGAGGAACTCAGAATTATGCTTGATACCATGTTTAAAGATGGTGTTATTGAGGAAGTAGAATCCTCTGAATGGGTTTCGCCTATTGTTTTGGCGATTAAACCTGACAAAACTATTAGGTTGTGCATAGACCTGAGAGCCTTGAACAAATGTTTGGTCACAGACTGTCACCCATTACCGAACATAAATGAAATGTTGTGCATGTTAGATGGAGCCTGTGTGTTTTCAACCTTAGATCTCAGGTCTGCATATCATCAGATAGAGCTCACGGAAGACTCCAAACACTTCACAGCTTTTATCACTCCTCATGGATTATTTCAATTTAAGAGGATGCCATTTGGATTGGCATCGGCTGCTTCAGTCTTCCAAAGGGCAATGTATCATATATTTAAGGATCTGGGTGTCTTTGTCAAGTGCTTTCAGGATGATATCCTTATTTTTTCAAAGAACTGCTCAGAGCATGACATTCATCTTAAGGAGGTTTGTTCCAGGTTGGAGAAGTTTGGTCTGACTATCAAAGCCAGTAAGTGCAAATTCTTTTGCAAAACTGTTGATTATTTAGGTCATTCCCTTTCAGGTGATGGTGTTGTGCCAAAAAAGAACCTTGTTGATGCCATTGTTAAAGCCCCTTCTCCGGACAATAAGGAAAAATTACTTTCGTTTGCAGGACTTTGCGAATACTATAGCAAGTTTATCCAAAATTTTGCCAGTAAAATGGAGCCTCTTAGGGAGCTAACAAGGAATTCAGCCAAATTCATTTGGACTGAAAAACAAGAACAGGCTTTTAAGCAAATTAAAGAGGAAATTGTTAATGCGCCTACATTAAAATCTTATTGTGTTAATAAGAAGTACATTATCACAGTTGATGCTAGTCTTTATGGCATTGGTAGTGTGTTAAGTCAGTCATCTGGTAAGGATGAATGGTGTGTTGCTTTTTCCTCAAGGACTTTGTCTCCTACAGAGAGAAGGTACTCTGTTATCGAAAAGGAGCTGCTTGCCTGCATTTGGGCTGTCGAGCATTTCAGGAATTACGTGTGGGGTAATCGATTTGTACTACGAACAGATCATAAACCTTTGGTTGGGATTTTGTCTCCTGGTGGCGGATGGAATTCCACAGCGCGCATAGCTCGGTTGTCCTCACGGCTTCAGGAGTATGATTTCGAGATTGTGTATGTTCCCGGAAAGTGTAATGTTACTGCGGATTTTCTTTCTAGGTTTCCTTGTGAGGATTCTCCTAGTGTGGATAATGATGTTGACGTTGTTGCTTCTGTTGGGGATTGTGTTTCTAAGGAATTTATTTCATTGTCTGAAGAAGAGTGGTTTGCTGAACTTGGTAAGGATGTTGTTTGTCAACAACTCCTTGATTTTGTAAGGAATGGTTGGCCAGCCTGTAGGGGTATTTCACCGGATTTGGCTCCATTTTGTCAAGTTTCATCTGAGGTTGAAGAGTTTTCTGGTCTATTGTTCAAAGCTGGTAAGTTAATCCCGCCTCAGTCCTTACAAAGGAAGATTTTGCTTCTCGCTCATCAGAGTCACATTGGCATGTCATCAATGAAACGTTTGATTACAGAAAGCTTTTGGTGGCCGGGGGTTGACAAAATGGTGGATAGGCTGGTAAGGGATTGCTCACACTGTGTTAATAGTGACAAAATGCTTCATTTGTCTTCAGCACCCCTCAAGCCTGTAAGTTGGCCCAACTTTCCTTGGCAGAAAGTGGGATTTGATATATCTGGTCCTTTTAAACAGTTGCCTTACAATGCTCGTTATGCTTTGGTCCTAGTAGACTACCACTCCAAGTGGCCCGAGGTGAAGTTTGTTAGCACTGCCTCTTCTCAATCTGTTATCCTTTTCCTTAAAGAAGTTTTTGCGAGGGAAGGGTTTCCTGAAACTTGTGTTACAGACAATGGTGCTCAACTTATTTCAGCCGATTTTGAGAAATTTCTTAGTAGTTGTGGTATTAAGCATTGCACTACCTCTTTGTACGAACCCAGGGAAAACGGTCAAGTTGAACGCTTTAATCGTGTCCTTAAGGATTGTGTAAATTATGTGCAGGTTTCTGATGATGGATGGTTGGATGTTGTGAGGAAAAGGTTATGGACATATCGCATTACACCTCATTCTGTTACTGGGGTTAGTCCCTTCAAACTTCTTAAGGGGAGGGAGCCGCCATCTGATATATGTCCCTGGTGGATTAGGAAACTTGATATAAATGATTCTGCTGTGGACCTTGCTGGTGTAGCCAAACGTGTTGAAGACAAACAATTTCAAATGAAAACCTTGTTTGATTCCAAAATGAAGACCAGAGATAATGATTTTGTGGTGGGGGAATGGGTGCGTATAAAAAAACCTGGTTTTCTTGTTAAGGGTTTCTCAAAGTTTTTCCCTCCCATCAAAGTTGTCAAGGTTTTTAAAAATAGTATAGTCACGTAGGATGGAAGAGTGTGGAATGTTCGTAGAGTGGCTAAGTGTAACAGTGTTGAAAGGGTATGATGTGTTGCATTCTGTTTTATATACATTGCTCTTTCTCTCTTCTATGTTTCTCTTTGCATGGACCTTGTGCCTGGAATGTTTGATGCGTGCCTGCATCTTACATCCTGGGTTCCAGGTTCCATACCAACTGTATTATGGTTTATCTGTATCCTGTATCCTGTATCCTGTACTGATGTGCTGTGCTTCAACTCCTGATCAAGGATTCAACTCCTGATCAAGGATTAAACCTTATTTATTCATCATTCTACTTCTTTTGGATTTAATAGATGTCTGGAAGAGATTTGAAAAACTGCTCATAGGTCTAAAGTCAGTGTGTTTGCAAGGTTGTATCTGAAATCTGTGGCGCATGTGTCGTCTTTAGCTATTCACAGCTTTGAACCTGGATAATGCTAGCCTCCTTACTTGACATGAAATGTAAATTCTCCAGATTTTTGCTTTTGGAGAATCTGAGATTCATTAAAGAAACAGAGAATAGCATTGTCCCATCCCCTCTAGCCTTGGGAAAGGTTTTGTGATATATATATATATCTTTTTCTTTCTATGTTTATTTCTTTGAGTTAGGTTAATCTTTGTTCTTGACTACTTGAGATTCAGTAAGCCCAAGAGAAGATTTGGAAGTGCATCTGAAAGAAGATTTGTAGGTTTTTTTTTTTATTGTTTTGTTCAAGTTGGTAGATGGTGGCACATTTGCCTTGAAGAAGATGTAAAGAGGGAGCCGGATGGTGTGCTGGATGTTATAAGGAAAGGCATGTTCTGATTCTACAGTTTTAAGCAGGGTTAGAAGTTGTGTTCATTAGCTGCACAAGAATAGCAGTAAAAGCTTGATGCATAATTCTAGCCTCCGTTTCTGTTATGAAATTCATATTCTCACATCACAAAGTTTAAGAAAATCTACATTCTCCGGCATCCGAACCATTACCACCTAAGTCTGAAGGCTACATTCAGGACATCCTTCAGATAAGCTCCAGGAGAAGAAACAGCAAGAAAAAAGTTCCATATAAACTTCTCTCCTGTGCAATGGGGTGGAGTAACATTTAGTAGCAACCCAATGTGTATGCCACCCTCAAAGGGGGGCAGTAACCTCTAGTAACAAGCCCATTTGTATGGCCCCTTAGGCGCTCGTGGTCTCACTCATTCCCGAAGCCACAGTACTCCTATCTCATAGGTTAGGTGATAGAAAGGAAAGAGCAAATCTGAGTAAGCAGTAATTATAGAAGGGTATAAAGCCTAGTAAAATCTGCAACATAATCACCTTAGGCTGTATGAGCAAGGTGAGTGTTGAGGGCTACAGGAAAAGAAGGATGAACAAGGTTGAGGCACCCATAGACCTCTATTACTAGACAGCCTGTCCTTTGAATTGTCCAGAACAAGTGATAGTATTGACCTACAACTCTACCAGAAGTTTCATCATGACTTATTAGAACTAATTAGGGAGTAGAAGGCAGAAATCGCCTCCTTTGAGGAAGAAAAACAGGATTGAACATCACATTGGAATTTTGGTTGCCTTGACCGAGGACCATAACTTCTCAGACCAAGCAGTCCCTTCCAGCCAAAGAAATCATGCTAATGTTCAGTGTTTAATTAGTTGGATGTTCAGACTGTTCTGTTCAATATTCATATATTCCACAAAGTTATTTGTAAACATGCCTTTCGTACAGTTAAAACAAAACTGCTTTTTTACAAGAATTCACACTTGCTTGGCTAAACCTTCTTGTGGTATGTGCAAAACTAGCAGGCATGCTTCTCTCTTTTTTACCTCAATGGTTGTTCTATTTTTCCTATGTTGAACTGCCCAAAACGTAGTCAAAGGTATTTGAATTGAAGCTCCCATTGTATGGATACAGCATAATATGTTTGATATTCATACCATGCTTAGTTGGCCTTGTCAGATCAGAATGGTGGTGGTTTCCACATTTTTGGAGGTCCCTATTTTGAGACTTCTTGGTGATGTATTTCTTCAGGAGGCTTTTAAAGTTATCATATGATACCTCAAGATCCCATGGCTGTACCATTCATATCTCTGCAAGAGTATTAGATGCAATGTGCTTAGGAGGTTTTTTTCGGTACGGTAATTGCAGTTTTCAGATTAGGAGGTGAGGAATGAGGACAAGGAGTGCCAGAGCACAGCTGGTTCTTGGATCCTGGATCCTGCGGTTGGAGGTACGGGGGTCAGGGTCCCGGCGCATTAGAGCTTCCGGCCACTCCAGAGCTTCCCTGCACGGCCTGAGTCATGTGGTGAGCAAAACTCTGTTCTGGTAAATAGATGATATGGATCATAAGATTTTCTGGGTCTAGGATTTTCAGTATGTGAGATAGATAGTTATGGATGACTAAGGTCCCAAGTCCGATTGCATTGTGGTAGGATGTGGGGCCAGTGATCTCCCATGGACTGGGTAAGAAGTCATGGCCTTTTGTCAGCCACTTTAGCCACAAATGTGTTGGTGTGATAAGACATGTATGTGATGCCTAACTTTAACAAAATTAATCACCCTGACTTTTACCAACGAATATGTTAATCAAAAGAAATGTTGCTTTTTCTCCATATGTCCTTGTAATATCCCTTTTCTCTCCCTTCAATGGGTTATTTATTTATGTTTCCTCTATGTATGCAAAGGCCAGCAGCCAAATGCTAAACAGAAATTGAAATATTGTGTAGCAACTAGGGGCAACATTTATAATTTTATTGAGGGAGAAAAGGGATAATTAGTGAGTCATATTGGTAGGCTATTACAATAGTTTAATGTTCTCCCAGCTAACAAAATTATAAGGAATGTGTCTGTCTCGACGGCTAGGTGAGTAAGGAATCCCTAATTGTGAATAGTTGGACTCCGACATACTGCTGTGGCGGAGATATAGCCCAGGGTAAATTCATCCCATTTCATTTACCTTGCTGTTGGGGAGATGATGACAAATTCCAGCTGCAATTTTTGAGAAAAACTAATTTTTTCCTGGTTAAGGTTCAACTGTCACCCTGTCAATTTAAGCAAAGGGGATGCCAAGGGACCTAAGGGTTGGTGAGGTGGTTTCACAGACTAGACACGATGGATCTCTGTTCAGTTTCCTTCTTGATAGCCTGAGGAAAGGGGGACTTCTGCCAGTAGTCACCTTGTAATAGTGCACAGTATAAAACACATGAGAGGTATCAGATGTCTCCTTAAGAGGCTCACAGTAAGAAGGTAAAACCATAAAGGTAAATTATCACCCTAGCATCCTGATAATTCTTGATTGAAGATGGAGATCTATGTTATGTTAGATAAACAAGAGACAAAACTCCCCCTGACAACAGGAATAGAGAAAAGCTCAAATCAAGAACACAAGAGAATTTTGGAAAATAATTCAATTTATTCAGCTGTAAGAAGCAAAGAATCAGGAAAAAAGGTCACGTTTAACATCCTCTACCCGCTGCTGGATTCCAGAGATTTACTGCCACCGATGTGGGCTAAATCCTCTAACTGATCATAGAACAAACCTCTATGTGACTGCAAGACTCACCAACACAGCCTACACTGCAAGGACATCGAGTTAGGTACTAGATGCAGCGTCCAGCCTCTGTTGGGAAATATGGATACATTTGAGATGAGAAAAAACTGAGTGAATCTTCAAAGTGTAAGACAATTTTCAACTAGAAGGTCATAGGATGTGTTAGACCTGTCAGCCTCAGAGTGGTCTTCCCCCAAACTTTTGATCTTGATGCTTCATATTTTTCTGAACTCGTTTTTGTTGGCCTTAGGACTCTGTGTACCTTACTACTGCTAACATGCATGTGTTCCATCCTTAAAACATGGCAACATTGACTTATGCCCCATTGGCATATTTAATTTACTTAAAACTTCCTAGTAAAGTGGTTTGTCATGTACCCAGGGCCTGTAAATTAAATGCTACTAGTGGGCCTGCAGCACTTGTTATACCACCCCCTTAAGTAGCCTTGCAAACATGTCTCAGGTCTGCCATTACAGTTTTAAAACTGTCATTTCAACCCTGCAAAAGCAACCTTTTGCCAGGCCTAAGCCTTCCTCTTTTTTAATACATAAAAGTCACCCCTGGGGTAAGCCCAAACAGCCCACAGGGCAGGGTGTAGCATATAAAAAATGCAGGACATGTACTTTTACGTTTCACATGTCCTGATAGTGAAAAACTCCCATATTTGTTTTTCACTATACCACTCTCATAGGATAACATTTGGGTTACCTTATTACATTTAATGAGGATAATTTCCAAATGGGAACAGGTTAATAGTCCACGTTTGGTGTCTTTGGAATTGTAAGGAAAAATTCTCTTTTACAGTAAACTTATATTTTGTATTACAGTTTTGAAAATGCCACTTTTACAAAGTTGCTACTTTCCAGTCTTAGCCATTTAGTGCCAGTAGCCTCTCTCTGGGTCAGATGACTAGGTGTTGTTGACAATTGGTCTTTGTTATTCCTCTCAGATAGCCAATCACAATAGACAACTTTGGTGTACCTGGATGGGCCACCACTGATAGGATAGGGGTCAGGGCGGGGCACAGCCCCACTTACACCCTGAATAGGCTGTGTCCTGCTTAGAAAACATTGTATACCTCATGTAGTTATTCTGGAGCCAGAACAGGGGAGGCAGGAATTCTGAGCCTTTCAAACAGAATCCTGTGGAAACTTCTTCTACTCAGTGGCGGTTAAAGGTATTTGAAAGTGGTGGGGTGTAAAAGTGTTAGATGTGTCAGATGTGTGCTCTGTGGCGTACAAGTGTAGTGAGTGAGCCCAACCGCCATTAAGGGAATTCGGGGGGTTCTCCCCTGTGAACATTTTGTAAAAGTGTGGGCAAATGGTAAATTTTCAAGCAAATTAGAGAAAGCAAGAATGGTTATAAAGCAATTGTGAAAGTGTAGTTATGGCATCAATAAAGATATTTCATATGATAATGACTTAGGTAGCTGTGTATGCTGTTTAGAGCACCCACTCTTGTCCAGTCACTGCTGCACCTGTGGTGCATTAAAAGCAATCACAGTGCTTACACATTGAGCACAGAATGTTTTTCCCTGGCCAATGCCAGAGCAGTGTGATAATAATAGGGACCTGCTTGCAAATTATATTCTGAACTAGCCACGAGTGATGCAAGATTGACATCTATGAAGATTGTGTGTCCACGTGACGCAGGGTAAAGCCTCCATTTGCGGCTCCGGGAGACATCTTCCCACAATAATCATGCAAACGTCTTACTAAATATGTGATACGATCAGGTGTGAATGTCTCCTAGTGGCAGCTTATAGTAGATGGGAGTACATCAGAAAGTTTGGCATTTTACACAATGCCAAATTAAAGGCCATTTAAGACATCATAATGCACCAGAAATGTAAATGTACACATTTACAATTCAATTTCTCCCGGCGCGTAGACACTGTTGTGTACTAATGCAGGAGTTTCGGCTACCTGTCACCAGACCTAGATAGAGTATAACATCGGCACTGTCTTTCATTGCACAGTCATGCACAGGCACTCTGTTTAAGCAGAAGCTGCTCAAGCATGGGGGGAAGAATGTGCCAATGTTCCAGAGCGTATTGCTTCAACAGATGCTGAACAAACCCCTTTAATATTCCTTAATCACGGCCTATGCTTTAAATGCAGGGTCAGAAAGCAGAATAATATAAATTAAGAAAATAAACATTTCCATTCTTGCGTGACCCAAACAGTGGATCCATATAAGCATCTAGTTTCAGGTGCATAAATTGGTGTAACTAGTTTCCTCAGTCAGACAGGCATATATTTTTAAAGGGAAATTAAAAAACAACTGACTGCTATATTCAGAATGCATGTTGCTAAGATAGCTTTGGGAATTCTTCTCTTTGTTGTTCGACATGCATTTACTTTAGCAGCCCTCAGAGTCACGTGGCCCACATACATTGTGAGGGATGTCAAATCAAACACGTTCTACCGAATCACGACACTGCCTCCAGTCCCTAGGAGCTCTTTAGTGCAAGGTGCACACCTGGTACACAACTTTGATGTTCGCTCGCACTGCAGGATCTCACAGAGACCAGAATGTCAAACGCACTAGGTGCTTTGATAGAAGAGCAAAACACGTGACGCCTGTCACTTACCCACCTCTCCAGGCCCATGAATCCCCGCGTGCACAAGGGAACTACCCTGATGAGCTGTGTGATCTCCGGCTTAGTCCCCTCCCCTGTACATTGAAGCCCTCACTGCCCAAGTGAACTCCTCTCATGAAGCATGTTATCTCCCACTCAGCCCCCATGCTTTTAAGCCTCCAGAACACAAGTGAACTCCATCTCATCTGTGAGATGAAGGCCCGAGTGCAGAAGCCACAAAGAGGCATGTGATCTCTGACTAGTAATTCTCTGTGGCTAAGACCCCTGAGCACACGTACGCTTCCATCAGCAGGTGTGTGATCGCTGAGTCAGTCCCTCACCCGAGCCATGAAACCCCCAGTGCAATTGTGAGTTCCTATCATGAGCCTTATTACCTCCTATTCTGCCTCTTCTATGCATTGAAGCACTCACTGCAAAAGTGAACTCCCCACACAAGGAGTGTGATCTGTCAATCGCCCCCTCCGCTCTGCCTTGAAGTCCCTGAGTGCACATGTGAGCTCCCCTCACGTGGCATGAGCTCATTCCCTCAGTGAACTCTCTTCAGCCTTGAAGGCCCCAATGCACGAGTGAGCTTCCATACACGGCCTCTGATTTCCCACTTAGCTCTCTCTCTCCTGTGCCTTGAAGCCCTGCAGTGCACATGCGAGCTCCACTCAGTAGACGTGCGATCCCCTGTGCCTGTGCATCCCCTGACCACCCTGAGTGACCACTAGTGTGTCCCACTCAACAAGGTGTGTGATCTCCCGCTTAGCCCCTGTTGCGCTGTGGGACATGAGGCTCTGCGTACACAAGTGAACTTCTCTCACCTCCCATGACTCCATTGGCGACTGCTAATTTCCACTCTTCTTATGCACAATGCGGTCACAGGTGTTGTGGATGATGCGGTCACAGGTGCTGTGGACCATGGTCATGTCATTAATTATTCCTCCCTGGTGGTCCCTTGAAAGCACAGGCTCAGGGGTAGAAGCTCGAGTGCCCAGACCAAATCAGGCTTTTCTCTCATACTTTTTATTCTTTAAACTGCATGAGAGCAAAGCAAGGATTGGCTGGGTCAGGTGAACCCTGTGTTCCAAAGGAGACAAGGGGGACTGTCCTGAGTTCCCCCCAACTCCCTAATAGCACCACGATAAGAGTCCTGAAGTGTGCACGTCAAGTTGGCCACAATCAGACACCTGTCCAGCTTGACATGTGCACCCGACTTTAGCTGATGCCAGTCATTGCCATCACCCGGTTTAGCCCTCCTTCTCTGCCTTGGTACAACACCCCCACAGCTCACATCATTTACCTTCCATCGTAGCGAGCATGAGCAACAATTTCATTTATATAATGATCACGCAGTGGTGCCTCACACTGCCTGGGTGGTGGATCAGCGCTCCAAAGCCCTTGAAACGGAACCACCCAAGCTCCCACTTCAAAGAAGGCACAGGCATTAACATTGGACCTCAGACACCCACTCTTCAGTATACTTTTAGACCTCTGGGAGACTCTGCCAGAGGAAGAACTACAGTGCTTCTGAAGGGACTGCCACTCTGCTGAACTGCTGCCCCGAACGACTGCTGCCTTGCTGAGCTGCCTTAATGCCCGGCTGCATCCTTGCCTGGGTGAGAAGGACCAGCAGAATGACTCCAAGGGCTAGTCTATTGTAATCAGCACCTGGATTCTTCAGCTGTGGATCCTACCCTGCCAAGTGCTGCCACCCCAGTCCTGGACCCTTAGAAGTGGGTTGAAGGTGCTCTGCCAGCCCGTCTGTGGATCCAGCAGAACCAATGCAGCCTCTCTCCTGCGTGGCACAACCCCGAGCAGAGCTGATGCATTGCCTCTGCTGCATGGACTTTCCTGGTGCATGAATTAGCATTGCCTTTGCAGGCTGCAGCCTCATCGGAACTGCCACAGCATCACAAGCCCCTTGTCGACAGCAGCCTTGACAACAAAACAAGACTTTGCATTGAAAGCCCTGCAACTTCTTCAGAACCAGTTGGTGCGCAATGCATTGATGATGCAGGACTTTGCATTGCAAGCCCCCCTCATCGACAACCTCCTTAACAACAACAGAGGACCTCACATCGTAGTCTCACAGCTCCCTGGAAGCAAACCTGCCCAGCGCAATTCAGATCAGGACCTCGCTCCGCCAGGATTAAAGATACTCGTGTTCAGCGGGCCTAACTGGGTCCCTTCAACCAGCCCGCACTCCATTGTAGTCCAGGTCTGGCGCAACCAGATAACCACAGTTGGCACTTTGTACTTTTTGGCATTATATTCACAGAGAAAGCTGTAAGCTCAATCCAAATTGGGTTCTATGATGGCTGGTTACTGAAGAGCAGGGTTCCGGCGCAGTCCTTGATGAAGGTGGAAAGCCCCCAGCGAACAAAGTCTTGATATTGATTGGCTATGGCTCGGCTTCACTCTTGGCAAAGTTCTCTACTTTTAGAACAAAAACCCTTTCTGGATGTCAGATCTCGTTCAGTGGGGCATTCCATCAAGTTGGACCTGACTGGCAATACAACATCGACTGCTACAGCTTGACTGCATTCTCTTTAACTGCTGGTTCTTCAAAAGAAAATTTTTTGCAATTAGGGCAGGAGGAGCCCACTCCAACACCAGCCAAGGGTTCTTGGACCTCAGGAACAGCAATGAGAGTCAGGAACAGCTCTTGGGAGTCAGAACTCACTCCAACGGAAACCATCAGCAGGGACCAGGGCATGACCATTTAAAAACTGGTCACCTGGGCTCCTTCAGGAATGTGGTTCTCTTGCAATGTGTATGCCCCTCTAGCTTAACAGAAGGTCAGCCAGCTGACCCTTGAAGTACACTTCTATGTTCTGGGTTCAAGTGGGAGTAGGTTTAGCCCTAGAATAATCCTCATAGGTCACAACAGCAGGTGCACTCCTTCTTCTGTCTTCCATAGGTCCAAAGGTGTTCTAGGGAGGGACTGGGGTGCCACAATTATGTTCAGTGCCAGCCTTTGGGTGGGGAGAATCCCTGTCCACTCTCTAACCAAAGGGGTAAAATTTCCCAGTGGTGATGCTAGACACTTTTGCAGCACTTCCTGTATGTTTTTCTATAAACTATTCCACAGTGCCCTTTTCTATGTAATACCAAGATGGCAGAGCCTGTCCTCCCCTTTGCAGAGCTCCTGTGCCCACCCAAGAGGTATGGCCCCAAAAATAAGCAAACGGTCCCCTGCAGTCACTCAAAACTGAATCTAGGAGTGGTGCCTAGATGGCAGGCAGGTAAATAGACAGGGCATGTCCAGGTGTGAGCTACATCTGTCAGTGACATGGTAGGCATCCTTTCAAATAAATTAAGTTCCTAGACAGAGCCCAGAGGGCCACCATGTCACGGGAAGATCAGTTCCTCTCTATTTGTCTCAGCTCTGGAAGCCACTTCACACCTAATCAAGGGAGCCACCCAGTGCCTTGGAGGCAAAAAGCATGTTTGGTTCAAGGAGGAAAATTACAGCTTTCTGAAAGTGTCATTTTCAAAATAGTAATACAGAATCCAACCGGACATGAAGTTGGATTTTAAATTACTATTGAAATGAATCATTGACTTATTTTAACAGCTTCTCTCAAATTGAAGTTAAACCATATTAGGTGTTAAAATGCAACCCAATACTTTCCAAAGGGAGTGCCAACCTTGCCACACTGAAAAGTAACTTTGGAGTTTTTTCACTGTGAAAACGTTAAAACATAAATTATGCATGTCCTACTTTTTTAATCCCATGCACAATGCGCCTATGAACATTTAGGCCCTACCTTAGGGGTGACTTATAAACATTAAAATGGAAGGTCAAGTTGGCAATTTTAATGCTGAACACCCAGTCTCCAGGGACAGGCCTGGTGACTTGCTTTGCATTGTCACTTTAGTGGTGGCACAATGAATGAATGAATGAATAGCTTCTGACGCTATATTGCAAAGGTGGTCAGGTGGAAAACTTCATAATTTTGGCACCAGAAAGGAGACGGTTGTAACTCCAGTTCTGGATCTTCTGACCTTGTTTTCGATATAGCCAGGGCACAACCAATTCACTGCCCTAAAAGTGAGAAGACGTCCTATACATTTAATTCTTTGGCTGATGGGAAGGCTGTGAAGTGTTTTCAGCCCCTTTTGAATAGATTTGTGGTGTGGAATATTCAACACAAGGCAAGCTGCAGCATTTTGAACCTGCCGAAGGCTATTTAGAAGCCCTTGAGGAGCCCCAAGTAGCAAAACATTTGAATATTCCAGCCCCAATGTGATTAGAGCATGTGCGAGGCATTTACATGTGTTAGCTGGTAAGAGTCTAAAGATTGTCCTTAGTGATTTAAAAAAAGAAAAGCAAATGCCAACGGTGGCTTTAACATGAGGTATGAAAAAAGGCAGGTGTCAATTTTAACTCCCAGGTTTTTGGCTATTCCGCTTGGGGCTGGGGAAGTACCCCGCTCAGATTGCAGATGCATGCTGGAGTCCACCATTGGCATTTAACTTACATGCCCGAGGTACACTTTTGTACCATAGGTAAGTCATGCACTTATAGGTAAGTCAAATATGCCAATCAGGAGGATAGCCAATTTCAACATATATGAGGGGCCAGAGCATATGCACTGGGGCCTGGTTGACAGTGCCCCAGTGCACAGAGACAAAAAAAATCAGCTTCAGTTAAAAAATGGGGGTGACCATACAAAAAGTGACATCTCCTTACAATCATGTCTACTATATTGCTTTTCACTATATCATCAATGCAAGTGTATATTTACTTTTATTAATTCCACACCCACATACTTAGGCTTACCTTTCGAAGTAGAGGTAGAGTCAATATTGTAAATGCAATATTTACGTAGATTCATATTTCACCCTCTCTCAGACATATGTGTAATTAAAGATTTCGCTTTCTGAAGTGCTGTCTGAAGTATTGTGATTTACTTGTGATCCTGTCATCCTTACTCTGCCTATAGTCATGATCGAGCTTTAAAATGGCGTGGGCACCATCCCGGATTGAGAAACTAGCTGGGGGGTAAAAGCTGGAGCCTCCCCAGGAAAGGTGATCCCAGTTCAAGTTTGGCAGTATTGAATGTTACTTACACATCTCTAAAAATCCTTGGAGTCACCTCTTTAATACCTGTGCTCCCCCGTGGCTACCAGATTCTACCAGTGTCTACCCATTTAACAACAGCTATCTCTGATGTCTACACGACGTACAGCTGAGGATGTGTACTTTTTGTAATGTGCTGTGTTAAAGCCTGAGACAATGATATATCGATAACCAAGGAAAAGCTTTCCTTTGTAAAGATTGACCCTTTTATGTGTACTCTGAGAGACACCTCTGTTCTATAAAACTTAATTTTATATGGGTTGTGTAACATGGGTAATAGTTAGTGGCAGCTTCTCCACTAAGGCGGAGAAGCGTCGCCCCACTGATCTCTGGGCAGTGCAAAGAAAATATAAAATCCTAATAACAGAACATTATTATCATTTTATGTTTAGCATGGAGCCAGGTTAGGGCAGGGTGGGGAGGGTTTGGCTCTCGTCAGAGGGAGGAGGAGTGATTGGTGCACCTGGTGTGTGCATGAAGGTTTGGCCGGCCAGCTTGTGCACTTAGCATGTTCTCCACCCGGCTGTATTGCACAGCCTTCGTGGCGCACATGCACAGGTTCCCACTCTCTGTCTGAGCACTGAACCAGGCCGTTTAGACCAATCGCGACGCTGCTGTCATGCTGGTGACAGCAGCATAGGGATTGGCTAGGGGAGTCTGTGAGACTGGGTGTTCCCTACCAGCCACCACTGGTAACAGCTCTGTTATCTCAAGTCAAACCTTAGATGCATGTGTTAGCGCCACATTTAAGAAAAAAACGTCTCTGCTCAGAGGTGATAACTGGAGATCATTTGTCATGTTTCCTAAAGTTATGGTAGATTTCCCAAGCCCCGAAAGCAAACTAAGACCTTTTCTGAGAAAATGAAAACCAGCTGGTGTGTCCCTTCATCGACCCCACCGACACTTAATAATGAACATACTGATAAGATTGCATGTCTGTCCAAATTAACCCTTTTTTAGCAACATTAGGATAATGAAAAACTGGAGAAAAAACATAGGGGCACATGTACAAGCCCCTCTCGCCACCACAACCCCACCTATATTGATGTTGTGGTGGCAATTGGGGCAGCGCCCTATGTACAAGGCAATGTTAAGCCACTTAATGTGCCTTAACAATGCCTTGTACGTAAGGCCCCCTTTCACGCTATGGTTAGCGTGAAAGGGGTGGGCAGTGGGTGTTGCAATGAGCATTCCACCGCAACACCCATTTATTTTGATGCTGCCCCTATGTACAAGGATAATGTACATAGGAGGCAGCGCCAACATTAAGACCAGGTAAAAACTGGTCTTAAGATGGCAAAACAATGAGAAATGCATTATTTCTCCTCATTAGTGCGTTTCCATGTGTGCTGCCTTGTGCTGCACACATGGAAAAAGCAAAATGCCATTGTTTGTTTATGTATAAGAAGGTGCCCCTTCCTGTGTTGCAGCCATACCAAGTGATCATAATGTAAACTGTGTGGTGTATCACATGTAACATCCAAACATCTAACACCAAGCTTGTGGGGTGCTCTTCAATGACCATTTCACCCCTGCCCAACAGGGGATCAACAATTGACTGCTGCAGATGACAACACTGACCTGCAAAGCCAGTCTCTCCCCCCTGAACATGGACTCCCGGATGCAGACTCCCTAAGTTTATCGAAAGCGGAGCCCAAACCTGGCCCATCAGGACTGCCAGGGTGCAGCATGTCCCAGGCCCACACTGTCCCCACCACCACCACCTCAGCAATAACAACCACGCTGACCCCTGCTGCAACGACATGTGCAGCCTCAACCACCACTACCACTACCACCACCAGTGCTGCCTGTAACACTCTCCCTGCCTCAGACAATACCAACACCACCCCACAATCTGAGGAGGGCAGGGAGAGTCTGCGGGTGCGTAGAGTGGCAACACCGCAGGCCTGGGACAGCAGGGTAGGTGGGAGGGCAACTGGGGAATACAATCATCAGGAGACTGGGGCCAAAGCCCTGGCTAACATCGCCAGAGTCCTTGGGGCATATAAACAAATCCAGAGACACATGGTCCAGGTTCTGAAAGAAGTGCTTGAACTCTGCCTTCTACTGAGGTCAATGGACAAGCGTATGGGCCAAATCATGGACCTCATGGGCCAGCTTGTAGGTAGGGACAGTCATGCGGCCCAAAGCACAGCTCAGCGTTCTTCCTGTGGTGGAGGAAGAGGAGATTGTGCCATGATGTGTTCTGTGAGCATGAGCAATTAAGCCGCGAGCCGCTGAGAACCACTGAAAGCTGCAGCGCCATCAAACATTTTCCTGTGACTGCCCACCGCAACCGAGGCCGTTTGCGGTTCCCATTTTCTGCCATTTTCTGGTTAATGGTCTGCGAGAGTGCGGACTCACAGCTGAGGCAGCCGGTCCTGCAGAGCGGCGGAGGGTGGAGACGGTATGTGCGGCAAGCAGCGGGTGGCCAGTGGAGTGAATAGAAGTGAAGTAAGGCTTCTAATTACCGCAGTGAATCACAGCCACAGAAACTTACAGACCCACGGTGCAGAGAGCTTTATAAGGACAATTCAGGGACTTTGTTGTGGGGAGCGGTGTGAACAACGAAATCAAATGGCTGTCAAGACAGAAGCTGAGCGGTGAGGTGGAGGAGGGTGACGGCTTTGGCTCGGGCAGGCACAGGGCATAGGAGCAATTAAGATCTTGTGGTTCTCCCTCCCTCCGTGCTCCATCCTTGCGGCTTTGCCTTGCTCTGCCCTGCACTACCCTGCATTAAGTCATCAAGCCACTGAGCATCTACCAAACCTCCAAACCCCCAAGAACACAAAACTACCAAAACCATTATGATCCTGCCAAGATTAGATCCTGTCTGGGCATGGGATCCTGTCTGTTCCAATCCCCGCCCGTCCCACAACTTTGCTAAGATTCTAGATTATGTAAAAACTCTGTTAAAAGTAAAACCATAATTGCAAACCGTCCTCCGAGAAAAGACCTATTGGCCCTGTTGGAAGTTTATTGGAAATAGAAGGTGCTTGAGGTTTAAAAAAAACTAGAGTTTATCCTCAAAGTAATAACTCACTGCAAATAAACATCCTGAAGAGTTTCAATACTATCCCTTCCTTCTTCCCAAAAAAGAAATAAACTTACATTTAGTAGGGATGTTGGAGTCTAATCAGAATGACCATGAAGAGAATAAAGTAGCCACAGCAAAATCACTGCCAGTAGAACCCTCTAATTTATCTCCCAAAACAGGGGGAACTCAGTCTAGAACCCCCCAATACTCGAATTCTAGGGTGGCTGATTCTTTGCTGGCAAACATAACCATCCACTCCCTTGCAAATGGAATCTCCGAACTTGAAGGAGTATCTCAACTCGTGCCAAAAGCGGGAGAACCCATAATGGAAGATTTTACACTCCCTGATATGAATCTAAATCCGTTTCCTAAAATGTCTCACGCACCTAATCTAGAGTTGTCCAGGATACATAATCCTGCTACCTCAACTTCCTCCAAGGACTGCCCTCTTAAAATGCAATTGTTCAGTAGTACACCCAGTGGAACAAGCCTATTAGATTCACGGGGCTCTTCTACTTCTGATCTATCCCAGAATTTTCTTACTTTAATTAATAATCTAGAACCAAATATGTTGATGTCAGAATCCTTGGAAAGAGTGTTGTCTTCCATGTTAGCATTAATGGAGAAATCAGTAAGTCACTCTGACTTTATTCTGGACTCTTTATTGACCCTGACAAAGTGTATAGCCTCTGAGAAAAAATAATCGCCTAGAAGAACCTACCTATCTCTCTTTTGGGAAAGGAACCTCTCCACCTCTACTTTTGGAGGAAAATTTGAATCTGCTGTATCCCACTCAAACAGACTTTCTCCCCCAAGTTAAAGGGCGGGACTTTGGCGTTCAGGCGGGTAAGCCTTTTTCTAGTAGGAAAAATAAAATCAAATTGAGTGTTGATATACTGGATAAACTACACTCCACTACTTTACAGCAGCTTTTCGATCCTGCTTTTTTTTTCGCTACAGTGGTTAATCCTATGCCCCGCTTGCAAGCTAAGAAAGAAAATACAAATTTGTGTACAATTCAAAAGGTTTTTCCTACTTTTCTAAAAACAGGTGTAAAACCTTTTGAGCACCCTATTGAGAAAGGACTGGTTGCTCACTCATTAAGGGAAAGGACATTATGAATAAAAGTAACAACCCTTGTAAGAAAAAGAAGAAGGAAAAAAGGGAAAAAAGTCGAAGGATTAATGAAAAAGGATGAGCAAGCAGAGCTCAATTTATTGGGACCTTGTTCTTTGCTCTTGAACTCAAGTGTACCAATTAAATCCGCCCAAGTTGCATCCTTATTAGATAAAAGTGTTCCCCACACTGCTCAGAGTATTTTGAACCCTAATGCTTCACTATTTTCTTCCTCTTTAAGTAATAATGTTATTTACAATTCTACCAAAAATATTTCTGAGGTATCCTGTCTAGACAACCCCTCACACTTTGCCACTTTTGCCCTGGATTTTTTGTATATCTTTGATTACAAACCATTCATGAATAGGACTTTTCTGTTGGGTTGCTTGGCTGAATCCCAGGCCTCCGAATGATTGAAAGCCATGGCATCGCCCTGGTTGAGGTTCAAAAATACAATGATTTTAGGGGCGCAAGAGTAAAATTTACATCTAAAGCTATCTCCAACCTGATAATGTCACACAGTGACAAATCACGCTGTTGTGGAATAGATATCTTAATTCCTGAAGAGGAGCTAGCCTTAAAAAACGTTTCTCAAAATAAGCAGTCTAACACCGATCTAGAAACGTCCGCAAACCCTTCTTGGAGAGAGAGATTATATGACAGGTCTTCCTTGGTAAAGAAGGCAGGGGGTCTCGCTTCTCACAAAGGAAAACATCCAGTCTGTACTTTCTGCAGAGGAGGAAGACAAGAAATGGAGTTGGGTAGCAACAAATAGATCCTTAGGTCTAAAAAGTGGGAACTCCTCCTAGCAAGGATATTAATGTGAATCTTGGATTGCAGCCGGCTTAAGCACTAATAAAAACAAACTTTTATTCTTGTAAGAGCAGAGTGCAGACATAATTTGTCTACAAGAGACTTGGATAATAAAGGACCGGTCCACTGAAGATTATATAGTGCTGAGCCAGCCTGCAATCCCTGTTAAAAGAGGTCATGCTAAAGGAGGTATCCCCATTATACTAAGTACAAGTCTTAATTGGTCATATAAAGACATTTTACATCCTTCCAATTTAATTCAGGCAGTTAAATTGGATCACATGGATGCTCAGGATCACTTGAATTCCCTGTTTATCTTAAATGCATTTTTACCTCCTGAAGCATCCTATTTTTTCTATTAAAGGATTTATTTGTATTTATCTCCTCTGCCATGGAAAGTGAAGACTGCAAGTTGTTAATGTTAGTAGGAGATTTGAACTCTAAGGCCTCTTCTCATAGTATAAGGGTATTCGCGAACATCGAAAAAGACGAAGCCCTAAACATCCCCAATGCCCTATTTCCAAACAAAAGCAGGCCTGATAAAAGAGGAGTCTCATTACTTGAAGGTCTGAGAAGCTTAGACCTCATCATTGTTAATGGGAGGCTAGGAAAGGCTCCAACCGGGAGATCTATTATAGACTATTTAATTGTCTCTGCAGATTTCTTTTGTAAAATGAAATATATGGAAGTTCTGGGAAATGTGTTTAGCGATCATATGATGATTCGCTCCAAATTTGAATTCATTTGTGATTAGGCAGGCCCCTGGAATTTTAAAGGCAGTACAGTAGGGTTTAATAAAAACAAACAGTAGAATTCATTGGAATACTCAAGCAATGTTTAAATTAAAAGCAAATTTAACGGCTCTATTAAGAGATCAGCAGAATTTAGTATTGGCCGAGTGTGATTCTTCCCAATCTGACTTACTCAAAGCCTTTTCCCATAATGTAGGCTCTTTGGGTAAAGTATGTAAATTAACACATGGTCCAGTTAAACAGAGCTTTCATTTTAATCCAATGCCCAGTTCCTGAATTTTTTATTGGAACAGAGTAATTTAATAAACCTTCTAAAGAGGAAAAGACAGAGAAAATATGTATCCCTAAGACAAAGAAAGGAAGATGGTGCTTGGGTGCCTCAAAAAATGACTCCAAAAGACATTGGAAAAAATTTGCCGACTCCTGCGGTACAAGAGTGAAATCTCTCCCCATACCCATTAAAGAAGTGGATTGGAAACTTCACCTGTCAGACTTTATTCTGCAAACCTTAATTCTTACAGTCCCAACACCGTGGCATTCAATTCGTTTAAAACACCTGCATTCAACTATGTACACTCAATTAGTGACGTGGCTAGATATATTAAGAAAATGAGATCTTTAGGAGCAATGGGCCCTGATGAAATTCCCATGACGTTAATTAAAAATGAGCCATTTCTGTGGGCCACTTATCTAGCTCCATTGTTCAATTTTTGTTACTCTCAGGGGAAGACACCTCTCTCTTGGTCAGGGAGTACTCTAATTCCTCTGTACAAAAAAGGCCCTAGAACAAATCCACGTAACTACAGGCAAGTAGACTTATTAGATGCAGTGGGGAAAATATTTGCTCGTAGTATTCTTGACCACCTCACGGAATGGGTGATGGAGAAGCAGGTTCTCCCTATTGAACAAGCAGGTTTTAGAAAAAATCATTCTACCTTAGATAATATCTCCATGTTGAAAGTATTTGAGGAGAATTACACAATGTATCGTAGGTCAAATGTTTATATGGCTTTCATAGATTTTTCAAAGGCCTTCGATAGGGTAGATCTACGATTACAATGGAGAAAAATGCAAAAAATGGGATTGCCTCCTCCCCTGCTATCCTTAATTATCACACTACATTCTCAAACCTGGTGTCAGATTTTAATGGGAGGAAATCAAGGTCTTTCAGATGTAATCCCTACAGAAAATGGCTTGAAACAAGGTGGCTTGTTTGCACCGGTACTATTTTCCTTATATATAGTAGATTTATCCGATTGCTTCTCTCAGTCAGAGGGAGATGCACCAAAGATAAGTAGCCGACCTTTTGCATGTCTTCTATAAGCAGATGATATAGTAGTGATGGATCTAACCCCTATCGGGCTGAATAGAAAGCTGAATTCATTACAGAATTACACGGTGGCCCATCTCTTGAATATCAACGTTTCTAAAAGTAAAATCTTGATCACGAAATGTAACAAAAGTAAAAAATCAAGTAATTTTAAATGCCAAATTGGTCCTGAAAAACTGGAGGTGGTGGATTCTTACCTTTATTTAGGAAAACTAATAGCGGATAGTAGAAAGAATAAACTTCACATTGAACATAGTTCTTGTAAAGCTGCTTCCCACGCAAATGGTTTGAGTATCTTCTACAGTGCAATGGGAAGAAGGCATTTTTTAGATCTTCTGATGGTTTTTAAAGCAAAAATTCCTCCAACCCTGTTTTACGCATTTAAATCAATCCCTGTTAAAGACTGGAGATTTATAGATAGGATTGAAGGTAAAATTTTATGTAAACTTTGTAATTTTAACACGTTAGTTCCATCAGCTGCTATTAGACTGGAATTTGGCTTGATTAGCTCTTATGTCCAAGGTTTATTCACGGTGCGAGCCTGAATGATTAAGAGGTTTCATGGAACAAGAATCTTTTGGCGAGACGGCAGGGAACTACTCTTTCTACCATTTCTCTTATGCACTAAAAACAAATTGTGTACAGGAAGAATCAGTGATTACTCTCCCGCCATTAGAACTTAAATCTTTATTAAAAACCTTAAGTGGCAAGCGTAGCTATGATAGATATATTAGATTCTGTTAATCTAAAGAGAGACTAAAGATAATAGCTAGGACAAACTCACCGAGAATCTCACAGAAATATTTATTTTGGAATTTAGAACATGGAACTCGACGACTGCTCACTTTATGTTGTATGAATCTCTTACCTTTAAACGACTTGACAGCAAACTGGTCCCAGAATTTGAAAAATGGAAACATTTGTAATTTTTGCAAGTTGAAGATTCAGACCTTGGATCATATCTTCTTTTTCTGTCCAGCACTGGCTCTGTCGTCGTCGCTGACTTCGGCCGATGTTTTAACAAAATGGTATTAAAAATGTAGCCTCAGCCCGTGACTTCTCTTGTGTCCAAAGAATGAAGCAGTCTGTGTAAAACTATTCAGTCGTTTTAAGGAGTTTATGTATATATTTTAAATATTTTACATATTCTTTTAAATGGGCCGTTTCCCCCCATGCCGGTTACCCTCTTATGAAGTATTAATATTTTCTCCTTTGTTAGACTGTACTTTGCACATTTATTGGCTGCTATTTATTGCTCTTTGCACAGTTAGGATACGTAGTGCTTGTCTCTCATTGTTTCAATGGAATCGGGTCATTGGACTGTAATTTGCACATGAACTGGCTGCTATTGAATTGCTTTTTGCACAGATTAGGATGTGCCCTGCTACTCTTTTTTTTAAACTGAAATCTCTGTTGAAGCTAGATTGTGGATTGTGGGATATATTTTGCACATGAATTGCCTGCTACGTATTGATTTTTGCACACTCTGGGATATGCTTAGTAACCTCAATCCTTCTGTTGTTAATCCCAAATCCTTTTGTCTACCAAAGTTGTTATGTGTTGCTTCCTAAATGCTTGAAAAATCCTAACTAGCCCAGACGTGTTGCATATTATTCTAAATGTACATGAAGCTGCTGTTTTTAAATATGGTCTTAAACATATGTTTCTTGCTTTGGTTGAGGTCTCTCTGGCCTCTGTTCTTGCCTATGAGCTAAATTTTGATGGCAGGTGTCTGTCGGACTGTGTCACAACATCTAAGTGCTGACTACTCTATTGTCTCATCTACCATCACTGACAACTCATTGATTCACTTTGCACCATTTTCTTAAACATCACTTGTCTGTCACAAACACTCTTTATAAATAAACACTCTTTACACACCCATGTCTTTGTGTTGAAGGAGCAAAGTGGAAACAAAAATTTTAGTATACCCCTTGTAAAGTTACTTCACCATAACAGTAATATGTATTAATTGTGTGGTTTTGAAATTAACCAACATAGAATAGAATGCACCTACACAAACACACGTGGGATACTAAATTGCATGTAATTGCAAATGGTAATCTACTAATTTGTAATGTATTGTGTCCTAAAAAGTACGCATTCATCATAATCTAATTGAAAATTGCATGAATGTGCTTTCTGTCTGTTTATTTGTGGCATAAAGCATGAAGATTGGTAAGTAAACCACGCATATATGTTGCTTAAAGCAAGGTAACTACTAACTGGGATACTATTAGTAGGGGGGAGGTAAACAGAAGGGCTTTATTTCTCAAATTTACGTTTATTTGTGTTTGTTTCTATAATAGTTCCTATAATGTGGCCTATGTGGCCAATACAAAATGGAGGCTGACTGCGACTCTGAGTTTGCTAGAAAGCACGCATGCGCAAGTTTGGAAACAGAGAAGAGCGAGCACCTTGTGCCTGTACAGAATGGGTCAAGGACAGTGTGGCCTGCATCTTGGGATGGATGCCAACTTTTTTGAATGTCAGCATCTTGAACGCGGGAATAGGGCATTGAATAACACATTAAAGGACGAAAGCGGAAGAAACATGATATGAACAATGGCTTACTATTTTTTCAATTATAACGATGACTCTGTGGAAATTGAGCAATAATGTGATGAGGTGATGCTCATCCACCCCTCAAGTGAGGAATCACGGACAGTCTACAACCCCAAAGTTACGAATTTAGATAGATAAGTTAGTGAAAAAGGGTATGAAAGAGGACATTTGGGACGATGAAAGGAGCTTGGTTTTCCGATTTTATCTTTACACCCCGACATGCTGGACTTTAACTTTTGAACATTGAGAGAGATAGAGAGGTGTTCTTTGGGAACTATTCTGTCCTTATGCTGATGTCTGCGTTTCCACTCTTTGGTAATGTAAAACGTTTCTTATTTTTCAAACTGTCATGCTAATAAATGAATGTTTTGAATGTAAAATTTTCTTCCAGGTTATTGATGTTTAAATAAATTTTTCTTTGAAAATAAAAGATAGAGGTCATGCTAGGTGATCTAGTCTCTAAAGAAAATGAAATAAATGGAGAATTAAGCTGGTCTTGTTGTCCTTTAGTTAACTTTTACTAGCTGATCTATTAACAAATAATGGTGGGGTGTTTTAAATGTTTTCCTTAAATCAAAACCATGGTACTAGAAGTTAAACTGCAGATGTAAATAATGTACAACATTTAGTTTTAGACACTCGGCTATAATCCAGTAGCTCTCCTTTGGTCTTCACCGGAGCAGGGTAAATGTGTATATGAATGATTTGCAGTGTTATGGGCCCACTGATGTGTAATTTGTGATTAGCTCCTTGGGTTAAGGTGATGGTTTTACAGAGAATATCTGGAGGCGCGCTGCATCAGTTAATTACGTGGTAGCAGAGCATAGGTGGCTATAGGTTAACTAGGATATATGATGTGTAGAGTAGAGTATAAAGAATTTTGGTGTACAGAATTTATGACTAACATCTGTTGAGTCTGTATTGAGTCATATGTAGTCTAGAAAAGGCTTCCGGAAAGTGAGAGAAGCTGGTCACTCTGTCTGCAGGCAGAGGAAGTGTGGCAAGTGAAGTCGCACATCATATAGTCTGTTTCAAAGTGGTGACATCGTCGTATGTTACAAGTTTAGGGACCTTTACGTGCAAAAGTGGTGAATGTATACCGAGGGCAACCTGTGAAATCTTGGGTCTGAGTATAGGGATCATTGCGTATTCTTAGTCTTAAAACTGTACCTTGAGAGAGTAATAAAGTTTAGCTTAAGCTTTAGAGAAGGGTAAGGTAGAGGGAAGTGCTACTTTATCGGCGAAAGTACTATTCTGTGGTAGAGAAGAGGTAAGCTCTGCCTACTGGAAATACAGGATACTTGTTAAATTGAGAAAACTATCACTTTGGTTTTACGAAACAGACAAATGGAGTTGTTTTATGTAGTTACTAACTGATTTTGCTGTATAAAATTGTAAATACAGAGTAAATACAGAGTACCGATAAATTTTGTAAAGGAGGGGTCAGTCGAAGCTGCAGAAGCCGGAGCAGGGCTGATGGCAAAAGTGTCGTGCTGGGATTGGTCCGTGTGACCAAGACAGAGTAAGGGCTGATTGGTGCATCAGTGAAAGCAGTGAAATAATTGGTTGAGCACTAATGAAACGTATCTTGTTCTAATTAGTGCGTTAGTGTGAACCGCGCTGTGATAGGCTAGTGTTACAAAACAGTTTACGGAAAAGTGCGCAATCTTTTGAAAGACAGGAAATTAACAGAAAAATTAAGTTTTACTTTGGAGTGGAGAGAGAAAAATCTTCATGGTTTCAAAAATTGAAAAATTGGTTTATAAAGGATAAAGTAATTGAGACAAGAGAGGGAAAATTGCTTCCTCCGTCTAAAACGCCTGCATCATACATGATGACAAAATATGGCTACCATACAAGTATATGTTTAGAGAATTGGACAAGATATACCAAAAATGATGGTGCATTAGCCTTTCCAGAAGTAGGATCTTTCAGTCTTGCAGTATAAAGAAATTTTAGAGAAAAGATGATGAAGCTTGAACCAAGACTTGAAGCTTTAGTTGAATGGGAAGACGAAATGCATGATTTAGAAGAGAAAGGTTTGAGGACTACATAGGACCAAAGAATAGATTTTGTGGATTTTGGAGAGAAGCTCATGAGAATAGAATGCGGAGATGGAGAAATGCTAACATGTGTGACGGTATGTATCCAGTTAGAATGGTTGATGAAGGGGTAGGACGAAAATACATGGAAAAGATAAATAATGTGGAGTCAGGAATGAAAGGTTACAATAATTGTGAATCAGAGGATACATTGCTGGAGGAGATCTTAAATAGGAGACCACCACCATATCAACCACGTTCTATAAATATGACCCCAAATGCTCCACCAATGGAGGACAGGTTTGCAGAGACCACAAGGCAATTTTCAAATTTTAGAGATCTTCCAGAAAGAGTATGAATGAGATACGATTCTGATGTTCCATTACTGGAAACTAGACTTACTGGTACACCTAAACGAAGTGATGAAACAAGGAAAAATGAGAACAGAATGGAGAGGCAAATTGAAGAATAACCAAGTACTTCTGAATATATACGTTCAACAAATGAGTTAACTGAAAAGATACAAGAACTTACTAAAAATATAGAAGCTGTAATGTTCCAGTAACAATAGGTTCTGTAATTCCCGTGTTTGAGAATCAGAAAATAAAAGAACCATCATTAACTATTCCTTTGAATCAGAGTCTACAAAAACTGAAGGAAAAGGTTTACCCAGACTTGTCAGAAATTAAACATACTAATTAAATGACACTCCCTGATTTAACTTTTAATCAAAGTCTTCTGAATAAATTCCCAACAGGTGCGGAGTCTGGTTCTAAGAATCCTGAGAAAAGTGTAGAGAAAATCCATTTGACACAAACCCCAGTAGGACCATCAGAGCAGGAACTAAGTGATTGGATTAAAACTTTTAAATTGAAAGAAAATGAACCAAAAACATTAGATGTGTCTAGACTAAAAATTGATATGGAGGAACTAATAATTGGAACGATTGGGACAGATAGATTGAAAAGTTATCAAGATGATAAATTGATGTTTATGTGTAAAAGTATTCCATGGAAAACCAAAAATATGCATGATCGAGTTGAAGGATTAGCGAGTGAAATGGATGTAGATTTTACAAAATATGCGCAGCAGAAACCTTATATTAATTAATTGTGGGTTTCTAATGCGCTAGAATCGACTCCTGAAGGAGTATCTCTGCGCAGTAGACCGCTGGGGAACCCGTCCTGGCTTTCCCTGAGAGATGTCCCCTACTGGGTATCTCCAAGGTGAAACCAGGCATCCCCGGCGTATGTGGGGGGCCGTTGTGGAGATGAGGCAAACTAATGCCCAGAGTTGCTGAGTGTGATCCCTGGTTAGAGTAGGCACCGAGGTGAGAATTATCGAGTCCCCTGACCCTGGTCCACGACCCTGCCGCGTCGGGAATTGAACCCTGGTCCCGGGCCGTCCTCTGCTCACGGGTCTGCCGCCTCTAACCAGTGAGCCACACCACTCCATGAGTTGCATTTATAGAGTGGATTTTACAGAAAAGGATATACAGGTAGATTCATCATAGTGCCGTTTTGCGAGTCCTTAATTGCGATTATTAAGGAATCGCTATTAAGGACTTGCAAAACGGGATTCATGTAGGAATCGCTAAATAAATTGCGAATCCTACACATTCCTTATTTGCGATTAGCAAATTGCTAATCGCAAATAAGGAATAACTCCCCATTCATTCCTATGGGCCTAAAGGCCCTTAGGAATGAATGGGGAGTTATTCCTTATTTGAGATTAGCAATTTGCTAATCGCAAATAAGGATGCGATTTCAAGGGTGCCAGGGGTGTCCAAAGGACACCCTGTACCACCCCTGAAATGTAATCTACATTGGTGTTGCACACACACATGTCCAAAGGACATATGTGTGTGTAACATGCAACTTAGAAAAATGCATTTAAATGCATTTTTCTAAGTTTTCGCTATTTACCACGAGGTTTGACCTCGTGGTAAATAGCGGCCCAAAATTGCGAATTCGCAATTTTAAAATAGTTCATGAATTGCATTTAAGGAATCTCAATTAGAGATTCCTTAAATAAAATTCCTCGCAAATGTGCGAATTCTTTAAAAGTGAATTTTGCATTTGGGATGATGAATCCCAAATGCAAAAATTGCACTCGCAAAGGGCCAGATTCTCAGAATCTGGCCCTTTGCAAGCCCATTTTTCGTTGATGAATCTAGCTGATAGAAAATATGAATACGGTAGGAAGAATAACTAAAATAAAAGAATTGATTGTGTTGTTGAGAAAATGGGGAGACATTGATAAGTGGAAAATAATATGGGCAAAGAAAAGAGAAGAAAACTATTACAAATCAACATTAGCTTTCCCGGTAAGAGAAAAGAGGTGGTAAATTAATTTCCTATGAGAGAAATATCAGGAGGAGGATATGTACATGTAGCCTGGAGTAGACAAGACATATTATCGTTTACAAATGACTTTCCTAGATTAAGAGAGAAACAAGTAGAATGGTATAGACAAGTAGATCTATTTGTAAACGTTTCTAAGGTTTTATTGGAAGATTTAGACGGACTGTTTGACATAGTGGTACCAGGAGATCTATGGTCAGAGTGTAAGATCACTGTAGATTGGCCTAAAACTGAATATCCACGAGATAAAGTAACAGGTGCTCCTGGACCTGAAGTAATGCGAAAATATGAACAAGTAATAGTGTTTCTGAAAAATGAAATCCCACCAAAAGAGACAGATTGGGTAAAGATTGACAAAACAATGCAACAAGGAAAATAATCAGTTCATGCTTTTTATGAGAGACTGTTATAGTGTTTAAACAATATAGTGGATATGAGGCATTGAATGAAAAAAATATGAGTCATTTTGTATATCGTTTTTGTGTTTGGATGAACACCAGAAATAGGGGACATAATTAAGCATAATTTGATGGGGTGGCAGTCATGCTCAGTTGATGAGGTTTTGAGGCATCTGAAATACTGTAGTGATGAAATCGAAGTAAAACAAAGAAAGCTTAAAGAGAAAGCGATGTGGGCACAAGTGAAAGTTGCAGAACATCAAGTAGCTCAATTAGAGAATAAAAATGCAGAAGGAAATCAGAATAGAATAAAGGGAAATTTCAATAAAACAAAATTAACAGGAAATATAGAAGAACTAAAGAAATATCCATGTCATAATTGCGGCAGGATAGGGCATTGGAGAAAAGAGTGTAAGTATCCACCGAAAGTTAACCCAGAAAATACATAATTGAATCCACAGGTGCAAAATGAGGTAATTCAACAGCCATCCCCACAGCAACAGGTAGTTAATCAACAGAGTCAGGTGCCACAACCTCCACTTCCTCACAGTGTAAACCTACAGAGATACAGTGCAGAGACAGGATTCTGCGCAGGAGATCAGGTAATAAGAAATCTAATAGTAAATGTGAGTCCGGCTGAAGGAAGACGGGTGTGAGTCGGATGACAGTTTCTGACGGTGCCTGAGAGAGGAAGAAGAGTGCGTACTTGGCGGTACTCTAGAGGTAGATCAATCTGGTCCTTATGTGAGTGGAAAGGTGAATGATGTAGATGTGACTTTGCTAGTGGACACAGGTTCTACCTGTTCTACTGTTAGATCAGTAGAAGTTCAAAGCCTTCCTCTTTTGGGAGAACATATACAAGTTGTAGGTGTAGCTAATACACAGATCAAAACATCCTTAACAAAACCAGTTATAATAGAAATTGGAAATTTCAAAGACATGCATCGATTTGTGGTGTGTGACAGTAGTCCTGTTAACTTTCTTGGTAGGAACATACTGTGCAAAATGAACTGTGCCATTTACTGTTCACCCGATGGCATTGAGCTTAGAACCCCGGATGAGGATAGCTTATATAAAATGACTATGTCACTGATAGAATCACAGAAGAATAGTATGTTTCCTGAGTTTAATCCAGAGAAAATACCTGATGAATTGAAGAAGGTAGTCAAAGAACAAGGGGCGGACTTCACAGGAGAAGATATTGGCTTGGTGAAAAATGTAGATCCTGCGAAACTTTCTGTAAAAGAAGGAGTAATTTACCCAAACATCCCTCAATACAAAATGATAGCTGATATAATTGAAGGAATAACCCCAGTGATAAATAAAATGATTGAACAAGGAATCTTGAGAGAAATAGAAAGTAGTCCTTGTAATTCACTTATAATGGGATTGAAAAAGCCTAATGGAATGTTTAGAATAGTACAGGATTTGCGAAAGGTTAATAAAATTGTTATTCCATGTTGTCGAATTGTGCCAAATACAGCAGTAATTCTATATCAGATTCCACATGATGCAGAATGGTTTACAGTCATTGATTTATGTAATGTGCTCTTCACTGTTCCATTACATCCTGAAAGCCAGCCAATATTTGCTTTCCGGTTCGGAGACTGTATTTTGGCATGGTGCCGAATTCCTCAGGGGTATACCGAGAGTCCATCTATCTTTAATCAATTGCTAAAGAAATCATTAGAAAGTTTAAGTATGCCTGGAGAATCAGTTCTAGTGCAATACATTGATGATTTGCTAGTGGCATCAAAAACAAAAGATGAATGTGTTTCAGACACAGTTGCACTGCTAAATCATTTAGCAGAAGAGGGACATAAAGTGTCTCCGTCAAAACTACAGTTTTGTCAGAAAGAAGTACAATATTAGGCCACAAGATTGCTAAAGGAATAAGACAAGTTACCATAGAGAGGATCAAAATGATACAAGGAATGAAACCTCCAAAAACACAGAGACAGGTGAGAATGTTTCTTGGAATGTTTGGATATTGTCGACAATGGATTAGTGGATTCTCACTAATAGCTAAAGCTTTACAAAGATTGACAAAGGCAAATGTAAAAGACCCAATAACACTGAACAAAGCAGAAATGGAAGCTTTTGAGCGGCTAAAAACAAGTCCATGTGAAGCACCAGCATTAGGAATGCCAGATTATAAAAAAGAAATTGAGCGGTATTGCAGTGAGAGAGAAGGATGTGTATTGTCAGTTTTAATACAAAGACATGGAAAATTGAGAAAGCCAGTTACATATTTTTCTGCTGTTTTGAATCCCATTGCAAGGGCTGTGCCGGGATGTTTAAAAGCAGTAGCTGCTACAAGTATGATTCTGAAACAAAGTGAAGGAATAGTGATAGGATTTCCTTTGAGAGTATATGTACCTCATTCCGTGGAGATTCTCCTCACTAGAATCAAAAAGCAGTACCTTACCAATAACTGAATGACAAAGTATGAGACAACAATTCTACGTGCATATAATGTGACAATTTCAAGATGTGTAAATGTAAATCCATATACACTGTTTCCTGATGGGATGGATGTGGAAGTAAGAAATTAAGTTGATCATAAATGTTTGGATGTTCTTGAATACTGTACCAAATCAAGACCTGACATCAAAGATGAACCATTGCCTGAATCTGATTATGTGATGTTTGTTGATGACTCATGCTTAAGAACAAAGAAGGGGCTCTGAGTGCTGCATATGCTGTATGTACAGCGGCAGATGTCCTAGAAGCATTGTGTCCGAAAGGAATTCATTCTGCTCAAATTGTAGAATTGATTGCTTTGATTCGAGGATGTGAACTGGGAAAAGAGATAAGGGTCACCATAGTGACTGACAGTCAGTATGGTTTTGGGGTTGTCCATGATTATGGTCAACTGTGATCCCAAAGAGGTTGTATGACTTCGGCAGGATCCCGCATTAGAAATGCTGAATTTGGGAGAATGTTGATTGATGCAATTCAATTACCTGACAAGATTGCTTCGTGAAGTGTGCAGCTCACAAGAAAGGAGCTGACTACATTACCAGAGGTAATAGGTATGTTGATTCAATTGCAAAATACTGTGCCAAACATCTTGCATCTATAAATCGGGATAGACAAACTGAACATGTTTCAAGTCTTTTGATGCTAACTACAGTAGTTGAGACATGGCAGGAAGTGTGGCAAATGCAGGAAGAAGCCAGTGAAGAAGAAAAAGATAACTGGTTAAAATCAGGATGTAGACAGAGAAAAGAAGATGAAATTTGGGTTTACAACGATGAAAGAGAAGTAATGCCTGATTACATGATTTCAAATATGGCCCGAATGTATCATGGTCAAGCCCATATTGGGAGGGACGGTATGAATAGAATGTTCAGACAGACATGGTACAACCCTAAGTTTAGGATGATTGCCGAAATCCTGTGCCAGAGATGTCCTGTATGTCAGCAATTAAATCCAAGAAGAAAAACAGTTGTGAGTTTGGGAACCATAGGACGAGAGGGAGGTCCATTTACAAGAATGCAATTGGATTTCATTGAGCTTTCACCCTGTAACAGACTTCGGTATGTACTTGTGATCATTTGTTTGTTTTCACAGTGGGTTGCAGCCTTTTGAACCCGGAGAAACGATGGGGTGACTGTTGTAAAACTCCTGTTGCGTGAGATAATACCATGCTACGGTTTACCAGTAACTATTGAGACAGACTGTGAAACACATTTTCACAATGAATTAATGCAAATGATTTGTGAAGCACTGGACATTCGTCAGAGATTACACTGTGCTCACAGACCAGAGGCTTCTGGGGAAGTTGAGCAAGTAAATGGAACAATAAAAAACAGAATTGCAAAAATGTGTTTGGCCACATCACTGAAATGGCCCGATACACTGCCACTTGTTCTAATGACCTTGAGGAGCATACCTGATAAAAGGACAGGATTAAGTCCTCATGAGATTTTGATCGGAAGAGTAATGAGACAAGAATTTGTGCCAATTGATAAACTGTTGACTATAAATGATGATATCATACTCGATTACTTCAAAAATCTGTCTGACGTGGTAACTTCTGTGCTTCATCAGGTGGGAACTGAGACACAAACGAAAGAAAAACATCCAGCTCATGATCTAGTCCCTTCAGATTGGCTTCAGATAAAGGTTCACAGGAGAAGAAGTTGTCTAGTGCCTCGCTGGCAAAAACTCAGACAAGTCATTCTGGTTAGCACCACTGCAGTTACATGTGCTGGAGTCAAGAGATGGGTGTATGCTAGCCGCATCATCCGTGTGCTTAGCCTGAAAATCCACAGGAAGAGAGTGAAAGCACCACTGACTCTGAGGGTGAACCAGAAAGAGATCCAGATACTGAAGCTCGACCTGTTCGTCAACATCTGGAGATATCAGATACTAGCTCTGCATCTGAAGGAGAAAGTAAAATTGTTGAAATACCAAATTTTGAAGATCGAGCTGTAAGTCAAGATTTGGTAGAGACTGATACCATTAAGGACACTGAGCAAAGTGAAAATAAGACTGGTAATCAAGAAAATACCGAAGGACAGTCCGAAAGCTCTGAAGGAAGGAACCGAAATCTCAAAACTGGTGAAAAGGAAATAACTCACAATGAGGGTGAGCTTCCAAGTACCAGCTATGGAGAAGTTCCTAAAAGAGTGAAAGAACTGATCAAGCAGAAAATAAGCTCAGAAAAAGAATCAGATCCTATAAAGTTCATTATAAATAAAACTGTAGAAAGATCTGAAACAGAGACTGATGACAGTGATGGTGACACTCAATTAAGGAGAAGTTCAAGAAAAAGAGCTTGAGAAGTTCAAGAAAAAGAGCTTGGAGAGTGGAACGAAACACCGTTGAACCTGAAATAAAAAGAGTTCGAAAAGGAGATAATTGGCCTAATGGATCTGATGGACTGAAATTTAAACTGGTTAATAAAGCAATAGTACCAGAAGATCAAGTAAATGAAATAACAAGTCAAAGGGAGTTGTTGGGAAAGAAAATAGAAATTGCGCAAATGCCAAAAAGAGTGAGGAGATCAAATTAAAAATAATTAATCACCTGAGTGGACCTACATGTTGCTGCCTCCAATAAGTGAAGTAAATAGCAGCCAAGAGAATTTTCATTGTCAAGGTGATGAAAAAGAAAGTGAGTAAACTGTGACTCAAAGAAAGAAAAAAAGATTTTATAACGTTTCTGGAAAATTGTAAAAAGAAGAGATATATTAAACAAAATCTGTAATCTTGACTGAAAAGAACATTGTAAGTGAAAACAAAGCTAAAGAGAAATAATTTATAGGTAAAAAAACTTGTGAACATTGCTGTGTAAAAGAAAAAAAAGGCTACTAATGAAGTAACCCAATCTAAAGGGCACATGCATCAAAGGAAATTGCATTTGCAAATGGTGCGAATCGCAAAATTCGGCTGTTTGCAAATGCAATTTCCATTTTTGGGATGCATTAACATTTTTGTAATTTTCGCAATTTAAGAAATCGCAAAAATGCGATTTCTTAAATTGCGATTGCATTTAAGGAATCTCAAATTGAGATTCCTTAAATGCAATGCATCAAACTAAAAATTTGCGAATTCGCAAATAAGGGGAGCAAATTACCATGATGTTGACCTTCATGGTAATTTGCGAAAACTTTGAAAAATGCACTTAATTGCATTTTTCAAAGTTCCATTTTACACACACACATGCCCTTGGGGCATGTGAGTGTGCAAAATGTACTTCTAAGCAGATTTCAGGGGTGCAACAGGGTGTCCTTGGGACACCCCTGCCCCCTTGAAATTGCATTCTTAATTTGTGAATTTCTAATGGTGAATTGCCAATTAAGAATGTCTTTTCATTCATTCCTAGTCAAGTCAAGTCAAGTCATAACATTTGTATAGCGCACTACATACCCAGAGGGTTTCAAGGCGCTTAGGAAGGGGAGGAGGATTATTTGTCAAATATCCACGTTTTAAGCTGCTTTCTGAACGCTAGGTGGTTCTGGGTGAGGCGAAGGTAAGCGGGGAGTGAGTTCCATGTTTTAGCAGCCAGGTATGAAAAGGATCTGCCTCCCATGGTGGTCTTGTTGATGCGAGGTACAGTGGCGAGGGCTTGGTTGGAAGAACGTAGTTGGCGGGAGGGGGTGTAGAAGGACAGTCGAGAGTTGAGGCAATCTGGTCCGATGTCGTAGAGTGATTTGTGTGCGTGGGTGAGCAGTCGGAAAGTGATCCTCTTATTGACGGGTAGCCAGTGGAGGTCTTTAAGGTGACCAGAGATGTGTTCGTTGCGTGGGATGTCTAATATGAGCCTGGCTGAGGCGTTTTGGATTCGTTGGAGTTTCTTCTGGAGTTTAGCGGTGGTACCTGCGTAGAGGGTGTTTCCGTAGTCCAGTCGGCTCGTGACCAGGGCGTGGGTGACTGTTTTCCTTGTTTCGGAGGGGATCCAGCGAAATGTTTTTCTGAGCATGCGAAGAATGTTGAAGCAGGAAGAGGATACGGCGCTGACTTGTTTGCTCATTGAGAGTGAAGAATCCAGGATGACGCCAAGGTTCCTTGCGTGGTCTGTCGGGATGGGTGCTTTTCCGAGGGCTTCCGGCCACCAGGAGTCGTCCCAAGCAGAGGGGGATGTGCCTAAGATGAGGACTTCTGTTTTGTCTGAGTTCAGTTTCAGACGGCTTTGTTTCATCCATTCGGCAACTTCTTTCATTCCTTCGTGTAGGTTAGTTTTGGCGGTGCTGGGGTCATTGGTGAGAGAAAGGATCAGTTGAGTGTCGTCCGCGTAAGAGATGATGTTGAGGTTGTGTTGGCGTGCGATAGCCGCGAGGGGGCTCATGTATACGTTGAAGAGGGTAGGACTGAGTGAGGATCCTTGAGGTACGCCGCAGATGACTTCAGAGGCCTCGGACTTGAATGGAGGAAGGCGGACTCTCTGGGTTCTTCCGGTGAGGAACGATGTGATCCATTCAAGTGCTTCTCCTTGGATTCTGATGTTATTGAGGCGTTGTAGAAGGGTGCTGTGGCAGACTGTATCGAATGCTGCAGAGAGGTCGAGGAGGATGAGGGCGACTGTGTCTCCATTGTCCAGTAGAGTTCGAATGTCGTCTGTTGCTGCGATGAGGGCGGTCTCAGTGCTGTGTTTTGCTCGGAAGCCAGATTGTGAGGGGTCGAGGGATTTGTTGGCTTCGAGGAAGGCGGCGAGCTGGTTGTTGACGGCTTTCTCAATGACTTTGGCCGGGAATGGAAGAAGCGAGATGGGGCGGTAATTTTTGAGTTCGGTGGGGTCCGCTGTTGGTTTTTTCAGAAGGGCGGTGAGTTCAGCGTGTTTCCAGTCTTCTGGGAAGGTAGCAGAGTTGAAGGAGCAGTTGATGACGTCACGGAGGTGCGGTGCTATGACGGAGTCTGCTTTGTTGAAGATGTGGTGAGGGCATGGGTCTGTGGGGGATCCTGAGTGGATGGAATTCATCAGGCGGATGGTGTCCTCAGTGGAGATTGGGTTCCAGGCGTTAAGGGTGTTCATGGGGGGAAGATGGCCTCTAGGCCCATAGGAATGGATGGGGAGGTATTCCTTAATTGCGATTCTCAATTAGAGAATCGCAATTAAGGAATTTTAAGAAATCGCTATTTTTATAGCGATTTCCTAATGCATTGCAGTTTGTAATTCCTTAATTGCGATTCCTTATTTTTCGCAATTAAGGAATCGCAAAATGCAATATTGATGCATGTGCCCTTAAGTGTTCTATTTTTAGAAAATGGTGTAGAATGTGGTTAATATGTACCGCGTTAATAATGTTAGTATGGTTGATTCTTGCTAGTATTGTTCCTTTTAGACCAGATTTTGAAAAATTGAGAGCAAATGAGAGTATGAAAGAAAAGAATAACAACTTGAAAAATGAAAAATTACATGTGTATCGGCCTAAAATTCATCAACATAACTCTATTCATGATTTCTTGCATAATACCTTTTCAAGATTATTATCTGAGTATGTGAGGACGATGGATGCCAGCATTGCTACGTCTTTGTGAAATTGCCGGCATCTGTGTCAGAGGGTGTGACTTACCACCATTTACCGTTAACATACGGAGTTACATGTAGTGTATTAACAAGTTTATTTTATAGGACAGGAAAATCAGAATATTATTATTCAGATTCTGATGATATATTTGCTAAATTGAAAATTGTTGCTGAACTAAATCAAATTAAGCCTGCTAAAGTTTTTGGAGAATATTTCTTATAAACACAAGAATTGACACATGATTATGCCTTCAAACATAAGGGGCTCATTAGGATTGCGGTTTTTCCGCATCCTCGGGGCCGGCGGAAGCCACCGCCGGCCCAGAGGATGCGGAAAAACCGCAGCGGACTGACCAAAGACCCACCACCACATTAGGATGGCTGGTGGGTCCTGGTTTCCGTCCGCAGCTTTTCCGCCGCTGCTGGCTTACAACCGCGTCGGAAAATCTCTAATCTGGTGACGGTGTCTCTCAGACACCGTCAGGCAAATTAGGATGGGATGTAAAACATGCTTTTCCGCGGCGGCTTTTCCGCCGTGGAAAAGCATGTGTAACTTCTCTGCGGGGGGTGCACATGGGGGGTACCTATGGTACCCCCCTGCATTTGTATACAGAAAGCGGCAGGCACCGCAAGGTGCCTGCCTCTTTCTGCATGCAAATGCAATGACTGCATTTTTAACATTGCCGCGGGTGCAGCTTGAAGCCGCACCCGCTGCAATGTTAAAAATAGAGGATGTGACCGCCAGGGTGGCGGTCACATCCTAATCGCACAGGAGGGGACTCCGCAGCTCATGCGGACGTCCCTTCCTCCTCAGTGATCGCGGACGGACGCAAGTCCGTCCGCGATCATAATCGGCCCCATAATTTGACTTATAAAATGAGAAATGAAGAGAAAGTCTTTTTAAATATGGTTGAGGGAAAGAAGGCAACAATATAAAAGGAAAGAAAAAGTGAAACAAACTGAATCTGCAATGTGGACATTTGCAGATGACAATATTGAGGGACACAATGTAAATGTGGCTATAAGCATAGATACACCATTATTGGGAAAATTATGTATTCGAAGAGATAACACTGTGTATGACAATTATTTTGTGGGAGCAAGTCAATGTGAAGATACCTATATCATAAAAGGGGGTTGAGGAGTTAAAGGTGGTAATGACCCAGTTTTTCCAGGTATTTACTTTTTAAGTGGGAACAAAGCTTATTGCAAACTACCAGACCATTGGTACGGTTCATGTTATATTGGCTTGGTCTCTTCTAAAATCTTTCACATAGATAGAGGTACTAATGGAATTCATGAAATAGTTAAACCTTTAAGTCATAGAAGAAGAGAAAGTGTGATTTAAATAATAGGTGATGTTTTTGGAGCACTGATACCAGCAGTGGGTATATCCTTTAATGCAAACAGAATTAGAAAATTGTCAACAATAGTAGACCGATTGTCAACAGACACAGCTGGAGGATTTTTAATGATAAACACTGAAATGTTTGCTATGAGAAGTATGGTGATGCAAAATCGACTTGCTTTAGATATAATTTTGGCAAAAGAAGGAGGAGTCTGTGAAATTTAGAAGGTGCAACACTGCTGTGCCTACATTCCTGATAAAAGTCAAAACATTGAGAGATATATTACAAACCTTACAGAATTGCAGAAGGAAGTTGAACCACTGGAGGTCGACGGTGTTCTTGAGAAACTTGGCAGAAGTTTTTCAGCAGTCAAAAATTGGTTTTATGAAATAGGTAGATCTATTATAGGGAAAATACTAATTCCAGTTACTGTAATATTATTAGCGATCTTAGTTTTGAGATTAAGTTGCCAACACAGAGAGAGAAGAAATGTCAAAAGATCTTTAAAGAAAGTAATTAAAGAAAAACAAGACAGGGAACGAGAAAAAGGTGATATTGAAATGGAAGAGTTTAAAGAGAAGCTTTATCAAGACAGAAAGAAAATGGAAGAAACTAAAGTGTCACTCACACTAATTAAAAGAATTTGAAACATGTTGAAATAAAACATTTACACATTTTTGGGAGATAAATCACCAAAGAAGGGAGATGATGGAGCAGGGTGGAAACAAACATTTTTTTATACCCCTTGTGAAGTTACTTCTCCATAACAGCAATATGTATTAATTGTGTGGTTTTAAATTGACTAACATAAAATAGAATGCACCTACACAAATACACGTGGGATGCTAATTTGCATGGAATTGCAAATGGTAATCTACCAATTTGTAATGTATTGTGTCCTAAAAAGTACGCATTCGTCATAATCTAATTGAAAATTGCATGAATGTGTTTTCTGTCTGTTTATTTGTGGCATAAATCATGAAGATTGGTAAGTAAACCAGGCATATATGTTGCTTAAAGCTAGGTAACTATTAACTGGGATACTATTAGTAGGAGGGAGGTAAACAGAAGGGCTTTATTTCCCAAATGTACGTTTATTTGTGTTTGTTTCTATAATAGTTCCTAAAATGTGGCCTATGTACCCAATACAAAATAGAGGATGACTGCGACTCTGAGTTTGCGAGAAAGCACGCATGCGCAAGTTTGGAAAGGGAGAAGAGCGAGCAGCCTGTGCCTGTACAGAATGGGTCAAGGACAGTGTGGCCTGCATCTTGGAATGGATGCCAACTTTTTTGAATGTCTGCATCTTGAATGTGGGCATAGGGCATCGAGTAACAAATTAAAGGACACAAGCGGAAGAAGCATGACATGAACAATGGGCTCACTATTTTTTCAATTATAACGATGACTCTGTGGAAATTGAACAATAATGTGATGTGGTAATGCTCATCCACCCCTCAAGTGGCCAATCACGGAAAGTCTAAGACCCCAAAGTTACAAATTTCGATAGATAAGCTAGTGAAAAAGGGTATAAAAGAGGACATTTGGGACGATGAAAGGAGCTAGCTTTTCCATTTTATCTTTACACCCCGACATACTGTCAGTCTGCGCAATTTTTCTATGGCGCAGGAACTTTGACATTTTCCTGGACTTTAACTTTTGAATGGGTGCGGAGTCCTATGAAAGGGGAACATCGAGAGAGGTAGAGAGGTGTTCTTTAGGAACTATTCTGTCCTTATGCTGATGTCTGCGTTTCCACTCTTAGGTAATATAAAACTTTTCTTATTTTTCAATGAATGTTTTGAATTTAAACTTTTCTTCCAGGTTATTGATGTTTAAATAAATTTTTCTTTGAAAATAAAAGATAGGGGTCATGCTAGGAGATCTTGGGCCAGATGTCTATAATTCATATTTATCGACTCTTAAATACCGAATTTTACCGATTGGGTATTTAAGAGTCGGTAAATATGAAGGGGTGAGATGTAGGTATTACAGATTTTGTAAATACTGAATCGTTAAGATTCGGTATTTACCGATTCTGTAAATTCCGATTCGGTAATGCCCCTTGATTCCTTTGGGCATTGAAACCCATAGGAATCAATGGGCATTACCGAATCCGTATTTACCGATTCAGTAAATACCGATTCCAGCAAGGGTGCAGCGGGTGTCACTTTGACACCCTGTAGCACCCGAAATACAGGCATGTGTGCCATGTGGCACACAGCCATGCCCTAAGGGCATGTCTGTCTGTCACATGGCATAGGTGTGCATGCACACATGTGCATGCACACCAGGATTCGGTATTTTACCACCCAATTGGATTGGGTGGTAAAATACCGAATCTGAAAGGCCTTCGGGACTCAGAAGAGTCCCACCTACATCTGAGTTTTACCGAATCGTTAAATTTACCAATTCGGTAAATTTACCGAATCTGTAAAACGACGCCCCTACATCCCAATCACCAAATGCCGGTCGGTAACGGCCGAATTCGGCCGTTACTGACCGGTATTTGGGCTCCTACATCTGGCCCTATAGTCTCTAAATAAAAATTAAATAAATGGAGAATTAAGCTGGTCTTGTTGTCCTTTAGTTAACTTTTACTAGCTGATCCATTGACAAATAATGGTGGGGGGTTTTAAATGTTTTCCTTAAATTAAAACCATGGCACTAGAAGTTAAACTGCAGATGTAAATAATGTATAAAATTCAGTTTTAGACACTCCGCTATAATCCAGCAGCTCTCCTTTGGTCTTCACCGAATCCTCGGAGCAGGGCAAATGTGTATATGAATTTGCAGTGTTATGGGCCCACTGATGTGTAATTTGTGATTAGCTCCTTTGGTTAAGGTGATGGTTTTACAAAGAATTTCAGCATCAGTGTCAGCGTCATGTTTATCACAGGATGTACAATGTTGGCTCTGCTTCCAATGTACCATAAGCTCTGATTGTAACGGAGGCATTGAGAGGCTGAAGGGACCTAGAATGACACAAGAGAACAACATTTACTTGTCAGGTGATTGCAACACAGCCAGTCTACAACACTAGTCGTCAAGGTACACAAACCAGCACACATTACAATGAGAAACAATATCAACATAGACATCATGTGGCTGGTCATGACTACACTGTGCCACAAACATCAGCCATCAGCACAGAGCCAACAACAGGCAGCAGTCAAAAATCTCCCCTAGGCCTTTTCACTACCATTAAAGACAGCAGACAGTGGCACTGTTGTATAATTTCACTCACACTCAAGGGAAGTAGCGGTTGATGAGCTGTTGACGCAGGTCGACACCTTCCCCCTCTCCACTATCCTTGTCACTGGACATGTGTGGGTTTGCAGGCGGGGCATCTGCTGCTCATCATCATCAAGGAGCAGGGGGATCTCTTTGCGCAAGGCCATGTTGTGGACCAAGCAGCATGCCACTACAATCTGACGCATCTTTTGGGGAGAGTAGAGTAGTGCACCTCCGCTCTTGTGCAGCCACCGGAATCTTGTCTTCAGAAGAACAAAAGTACGGGCAGTGCGGGCTGGACTGTTCCCATCGGGTGCAGGGTCAAGACTGATTTGCATATGGCTGGGTCCAAACTGTAATGGCATGGTGAGCAAAAAAACAATGGTTTTAGGCCCAGATCTCAGTACTGGGGTGAATGTATGACATTGTTCTGCACTCTGTCCATTAATTGTTCTTTTTGCATTTGTCACCCCGAGTGGGACGGGTATGCTCATATGTGAGTCCCGTGCTCTCCATGCCACTGGAGTCAAGCTATCCTGGCTGATGGGGGCCGAAAGCCCGAAACAGGTCCTAGGATGCTTGTTTCCAGTCCGGGGAGGACCAGGCCTGGCAGTTCGGGCTGGAATGTTCCTATTGGGCACAGGGGCAAGACTGATTTGCATATGGCTGGGTCTAAACTGGAATGGCATGGTGTGCAAAAAAACAATGGATTTAGGCCCAGATCTCTGTACTGGGGGGAATGTATGACATTGTTCTGCATTCTGTCCATCAATTGTTCTTTTTGCATTTGTCACCCCGAGTGGGACGGGTATGCTCATATGTGAGTCCCGTGCTCTCCATGCCACTGGAGTCAAGCTATCCTGGCTGATGGGGGCCGAAAGCCTGAAACAGGTCCTAGGATGCTTGTTTCTAGTCCGGGGAGGACCAGGCCTGGCAGTTCGGGCTGGAATGTTCCTATTGGGCACAGGGTCAAGACTGATTTGCATATGGCTGGGTCTAAACTGGAATGGCATGGTGTGCAAAAAAACAATGGATTTAGGCCCAGATCTCTGTACTGGGGTGAATGTATGACATTGTTCTGCATTCTGTCCATCAATTGTTCTTTTTGCATTTGTCACCCCAAGTCGGATGGATATGCTCAGACATGAGTCCTGTGCTCTCCCTGCCACTGGAGTCAAGCTATCCTGGCTGGTGAGGGCGGAAAGCCCGTAACCGGTCCTAGGATGCTTGTTTCCAGTCCCGGGAGGACCAGGCCTGACAGTTCAGGCTGGACTGTTCCCATTGGGCGCAGGGTCAAGACTGATTTGCATATGGCTGGGTCCAAACTGGAATGGCATGGTGTGCAAAAAAGCGATGGATTTAGGCCCAGATCTCTGTACTAGGGTGAATGTATGACATTGTTCTGCATTCTGTCCATCATTTGTTCTTTTTGCATTTGTCACCGCGAGTGGGACGGGTATGCTCAGATGTGAGTCCTGTGCTCTCCATGCCACTGGAGTCAAGCTATCTTGGCTGATGAGGGCTGAAAGTCCGAAACAGGTCCTAGGATGCTTGTTTCCAGTCCAGGGAAGACCAGGCCTGGCAGTTCGGGCTGGACTGTTCCCATTGGGTACAGGGTCAAGACTGATTTGCATTGGCTGGGTACAAACTGGAAAGGCATGGTAAGCAAAAAAACTATGGATTTAGGCCCAGATCTCTGTACTGGGTTGAATGTATGACATTGTTATGCATTCTGTCCATCAATTGTTCTTTTTGCATTTTTCACTCAGAGTGGGACGGGTGTGCTCAGACGTGAGTCCCGTGCTCTCCATGACACTGGAGTCAAGCTATCGTGGCTGATGAGGGCTGAAAGCCTGCAACCGGTCCTAGGATGCTTGTTTCCAGCCCGGGGAGGACCAGGCCTAGCAGTTCTGGCTGGAATGTTCGTATTGGGCACAGGGTCAAGACTGATTTGCATATGGCTGGGTCCAAACTGGAATGGCATGGTGAGCAAATAAACAATGGATTTAGGCCCAGATCTCTGTACTGGGGTGAATAAATGACATTGTTCTGCATTCTGCCTATTAATTATTCTTTTTGCATTTGCCACCCTGAGTGGGACGGGTATGCTCAGACGTGAGTCCCGTGCTCTCCATGACACTGGAGTCAAGCTATCGTGGCTGATGAGGGCTGAAAGCCCGAAACCGGTCCTAGGATGCTTGTTTCCAGTCCAGGGAGGACCATGCCTGGCAGTTCGGGCTGGATTGTTCCCATTAGGAGCAGGGTCAAGACTGATTTGCATATGGCTGGGTCCACACTGGAATGGCATGGTGAGCAAAGAAACAATGGATTTAGGCCTGGATCTCTGTACTGGGTTGAATGTATGACATTGTTCTGCATTCTGTCCATCAACTTTTCTTTTTGCATTGATCCTGGAAATTTGGCACACAGACATGGGAGATTATCATATCCGCTTGACCTACCACTTGAACACTGTATTGTATTGTATTGTATTGTATGGCATATTTGTATAGCGCTAAACTGTCACCCGTAGGGTATCCTGGCGCTTGACTTGGTAAGCCATACGTAACTTTATGCTGCTTTATAACTTTACACCAACCTGGCGAAAAGGTGCGTTTTCAGACCTTTTTTGAAGGAGGAGAGGTCCTCTTTACTTCTCAAGAACAAGGGTAAAGACATTAATAGGTGAAAATGCTTTCTGTCCCTGTAGATGTGTTCACGTGCCTGTGGTGGAACCAGGCCAACATGTGTGTAGTCAATGGCACCAACAACATTAGGGATGAACATTGGTTAAGGCTTCCCACCTGCGCTGGACACGGTGTACTGGAATGAACCAGTTGCAGGGCCGCCATCACCTTACATGTTGGTGTCAAATCAGTCGTATAAGTTCTGGGAGTCCTCAGATGGGGCTCTAACTGACCATATAGGTCTTGAAGGGTAGGTCGATCTAAACAGAATTTATGTATGATGTCCTCATCCTCCATGTCTGCAAGCAATGTGAATGGAGAATGCACATTTGGTCGCCAACTACATAAGATAAAAGGAGACACATTTCAATTCAATCCCCTATGAGATGTGCCCAACATCTTACGTTTTGACCAACATAGCTTGCAGCATAAAATCGGGTTCTACCAAAGACCCTGCACCTGCTAGAATTTTGTGTGGGGGCAGTGAGATTCTGGTACCCTTTATTAGCCATGTGCTTGAGCTCTCATTCGGCTCAGGCAAGGTTCCTAAAACCTGGAAGGAGGCAGTGGTGCTCCCTTTAAAGAAAAAACCAAACATTAGCATAGAACGTCTTAATAGTTTAAGACCGATTTTCCTCTTACCCTATTTTTCTAAGATTGCTGAGAAGGCGGTAAATGTACAGCTGACTACTCATATCGAGAAGCACGAACTGTTCCACCCCACGCAATCGGGCTTTTGGGCTCACCACTACACAGAGTCTGCCTTACTTTTCTCTACAGGAAGCCTCCGGAGACATGTGGACGGAGGGCAGACAGTGGCACTTATTCTTTTGGACTTAAGTGCCGCTTTTGACACTGTGGCACATCACACCTTGCTGCAGTGTCTTAGTAGAGGGGGAGTGGTAGGCTTGGCGTGGAAATGGTTGGAGTCTTTTCTTCAAGAACGTAGCTTCTAAGTGGCTCAGGGGCCCTTTCGTTCAGATGCCATCGCCCTGAAGCAGGGGGTACCCCAGGGGTCGAGCCTCAGCCCTACTCTCTTCAATCTGTATGTGGCACAGATGGCCACGGTCACCGGAAAATATGGTGCGGAGATGGTAACATACGCTGACGACACTCAGCTGGTTGTGACTTTGACACAGCCAGCTGAGAGCGCCGCTAACAACTTCGCATCGTGCCTTCTAGAACTGGCGGTCTGGATGGCTGATAACTGCCTCAGACTTAACGGTGATAAAACCGAGGTACTGATTGTGGGGAAAACTCCCTCTATCTGGACGTCGGCATGGTGGCCTCAGACTCTGGGGCCTCTCCCTGTATCTAGTGATCAGGTGAGGAATCTTGGGGTCTGGATTGATTCCAGGATCTCGTTTGACTACCATACAAGCTGTGTGGCTGGCGCATGTTTTGGTATCCTGTGGGACCTAGGAAAGATTTTGGATCTACTTCCTTTAACAGCTAGGAAGTCATTGGTCCACGCTCTGGTTACCTCCAGATTAGATTATGGCAATGCCCTCTATCTGGGGGCGAACGTGAGATGTCTGCAAAGGCTGCAGCGGATTCAAAATGCGGCGGCACGGCTGGTCATGGGGCTGCCTAGGAGAGCGTCTTCTCTTAGGGCTTTGGAGGTGTTACACTGGCTGCCTGTCACAAAGCGGGTAGAGTTCAAGAGCTTATGTGTTAGCCATCGCATCATTCAGGGGAAAGGCCCTCGCTTTCTCCGAAATCTGTTAGTGACACACATTCCGACTCGGCAATTAAGATCAAATGGGGCAAGTCTTGTACAGGTACCCAAGGTCAAAAGAGCCAGAATGGGGGGAGGTCATTCAGGTTCCTGGCTGCCCGACTGTGGAATGGATTGCCCAGTAAGCTGTGATTGGAAACCTCGGAAACGGCGTTTCTCAAAGAATTAAAAACGCACCTCTTCCCAAAAGGATGCCTTTAGAGTCAGAGCAGGTGGTGCTGTGCCGCCTAGGGTTGCATGTGAGTTTACATACTAGTGTGGGGACACACTGTTACTGTAACCAGGCGCTTTAGAAATTCAGTTTACTTACTTACTTACATACTATAGCGCCAACAATGATTGGCCTGAAACTACAGCTTACAGCACAAGTCAAATGTAGAGACGCCTTGATCTAAAGTAGTTGTACACGTGTCCAGTATGTACATACTGAGTACGCCCAAAACTGATTTAGACTATGTGAATGCCAAATGGTACATTCCAACATCTTGTGTCACCAGCCCTGAGAGTAGTTGACACAGCACATGTCTGAAACAGCAACACTGCTGGCTTCTTTGTAGCTGCTGTACCTGCCACACCTTCTTGCGTTATTCGGACAGGGCCCCCATTACCAACACAATGAGCACAGTGTGTGCATAAAGATCAAGTATAAACATGAGTTCAGCAATCTACACAATGAAATAGGCACAATATGTAGTCAGTCGATTATTACTGTGGGTTGCTTAGCCATCTCACACATTGACATGTGTACATATTTGAGAGTCCATCACACAACAGACCTGTCTACATGCACAACAACATCATAAGTGACATGTGAGGAAGTACAAGCCAATAATCCTGTGCACTGACATGGCATGTGTAGTCATCAGTGAGTTAAATGTCACACTAGCATTGAATTTCACTATCTGGTGGCATGATTCATAGTAAGTGTCAACATCATGATGTGTCCATAGGTGCCGTAAGCGTGCACCACCACCGCAATCGCGGCCTTTGGCACCAATTTAAAGATGAGGGTAAATACGAGAGGTACCCCTTAACTAGAGTCAAGGGAAATAGGGTTAACTAACCAGTAAAATAAAGTGTTCCCTTGAGCGTAAATGAGTGGGAGAAGCGAGAGGGTCAAGGAAAAATAATTACAAAATACAAGTATATATAAAGAATTCTTACAATTTATTTGAAAATACAAATGTTAAAAGGAGAGTGGTCCAAAGTGGAACCCACTCAACACAGATAAAACAATAAAAAGTTTTTTTAACATTCAATTTTGGCCAGCAAGATTGAATCACAAGGACAGAAAAGACTGTAAGACATGTAATTTGTGCAATACGGATTGTATATTCGGACTCTATTGTTAACACCTAAGCTATGTACACTATAATACAGTATATCAGCAAAGATGTCGAGATCCTAAATTATACTGGGTGAAGCGTCGACGCGTTTCGGTGGTTTTCCAAATTTTTGTCCACCTTTATCAAGACACCTTTTAATTTCTGTCGAGGCATTGGGGTCAATATAATTCCCTTGGAGTCCGTATGCGAGGGTTGAATTGAATTTTTATGTTAATCCATTGTTGGACGCAAATTATAAAACTGTATATCTGGGTCGTGCTACCGATATGGTGCTCCTGTTACTATAGGTACGTGGGCATACAGTCAGTTCAGAATTATTGTGCCCGATGTGTGTTGCTGCTCTTCTCTACAATGTTAAAATCCAGAGGCGCCTAAGTCTTGTCCTTGCAGAGATAGATTCCGTTTCTCTAATAATCCGCAAAGGACTGCTCACTTCTCTGGTAACGGTTAGTATTTAAGTTGGAGAACCAGAGGCATTAACGTCATGTCCTCGTGTTATAGGAATCTTTTCCTATTGTTTCACGACGGACTGCCTGCTTCTCTGGTTCCACGGGAAATGATGCCAATTTGCGGTAGCGACCGCCTGGCCCCTGCGGTGTGACACCTCCAATGCCCATGCCCTATCAGCTAATGGGAAACCCAATCGTGGTGGTGAAATACACATTTGAAAATTGCAGTAGGCGTGCACCGCCACCGCAATAATGGCCATTGGCACCAATTTAAAGACTAAAAAATACAAAAAGGTGTGGGGGGGTCAAGGGGAATATTTAATGACCTGTCTGTTCAAACCCCTATTCACAAAGTGCAATACACAGTAGAACAGACCAGGTCCTAGAAAAAAGGGGGGAGTGTGCCCAAACCGGACTATGATACAGTAGGATGCCTGTGTAAAAAATACTGTTGGAAAAAATGCGATTTAAACACATAATGTTGTTGAAAGCACAGAGGCTGGAAAGATTCCCATCAGACCACCGTTGTGGTGGAAGTTGCGTCATGTGGGAAATCCTAAACAATCCATCGCGCAACCGACCGTGTTGTGCCGGTGCGAGAGTGGATGTTGGTAGTCCTGTTCTTGTGTTTTTCTTAGACTGGTATAAAAAAAGGGGTGCAGTGCTCAAATAATAATAAACATAAAATAGACTACTTAGATCCTTATAGTGTTAAAGAGGACATCTAGGTGTCTAGGATTAAAAACACGCTGGGTAGTAAAGACTACCCTGTTAGCGCAATGCAGAACGGTCGACATGTTTCAGCCATAAGGGCATTGCCCCGGCTTTCTTCAGGACCTTAAAAAAGACTAGCTACTGCAATTACACACAATAAATTCAGTGAAAAAACCATCAATCTAATTCGAAAGATTCAACAATAAATGTACTTAAAAGTTACATATCTACCAGGAGCCTTGAGCATCTAATCTTGCCCACTGGAGGAAGAGAGAAATAACTTCTTCCTAATAAAGATATAAAAAAATTGTTTGTATTACTCACAACAATATTTATATACACAGAGCAAACCGCGTGAATACATAGTGGCCCGTCAAGACACACACACATGCTAGAATAATTGGCATTCTGCATATTCAAGAAAAGCATATTAGCTCAATCACATGGAGGCATTTCCTCAATGTGATACTCACCCAGCTTTGTGTGGGTGAAGGCCTCACCTCACCCGGCGACCGCTCGGGAGTAGGAGGCCCCGCTCTGTGGTGTAGAAAAAGGACACATTTAGCACATGACTATAAAGTGTTCTGTGATTGAGCTAATATGCTTTTCTTGAATATGCAGAATGCCAATTATTCTAGCATTTGTGTGTGTCTTGACGGGCCACTATGTATTCACGCGGTTTGCTCTGTGTATATAAATATTGTTGTGAGTAATACAAACAATTTTTTTATATCTTTATTAGGAAGAAGTTATTTCTCTCTTCCTCCAGTGGGCAAGATTAGATGCTCAAGGCTCCTGGTAGATATGTAACTTTTAAGTACATTTATTGTTGAATCTTTCAAATTAGATTGATGGTTTTTTCACTGAATTTATTGTGTGTAATTGCAGTAGCTAGTCTTTTTTAAGGTCCTGAAGAAAGCCGGGGCAATGCCCTTATGGCTGAAACATGTCGACCGTTCTGCATTGCGCTAACAGGGTAGTCTCACTACCCAGCGTGTTTTTAATCCTAGACACCTAGATGTCCTCTTTAACACTATAAGGATCTAAGTAGTCTATTTTATGTTTATTATTATTTGAGCACTGCACCCCTTTTTTTATACCAGTCTAAGAAAAACACAAGAACTGGACTACCAACATCCACTCTCGCACCGGCACAACACGGTCGGTTGCGCGATGGATTGTTTAGGATTTCCCACATGACGCAACTTCCACCACAACGGTGGTCTGATGGGAATCTTTCCAGCCTCTGTGCTTTCAACAACATTATGTGTTTAAATCGCATTTTTTCCAACAGTATTTTTTACACAGGCATCCTACTGTATCATAGTCCGGTTTGGGCACACTCCCCCCTTTTTTCTAGGACCTGGTCTGTTCTACTGTGTATTGTACCAATTTAAAGACACCAATTCTCTGTAGCGACCACCTGGGCCCTGCGATGTGACACGGCCAATGCCCATACCCTATCAGCTAATGGGAACCGCAATTGCAGTGGTGAAATACACATTTGAAAATCACGGTAGGCGTGCACTGCCACCGCAATCATGGTCATTGGCACCAATGTAAAGATGCCGATTCATGGTAGCGACCGCCTGGACCCTGCGGTGTGACACCGCCAATGTCCATGCCCAATCCGCCAATGGGAACCGCAATCGCTGTAGTGAAATACACATATGAAAATCATGGAAGGTGTGCTTTGCTTCCGCAGGGCCGGTCATTGGCTACAATTTAAAGATGCACAATTGCGGTAGCGACTGCCTGGGCCCTGCGTTGTGACACCTCCAATACCCTATCAGCCAATGGGAACCGCAATCGCGGTAGTGAAATACACATTTGAAAATCGCAGTAGGCGTGCTCCGCTACTGTGGGCCAGGTATTGGATATAATTGAAAGATGCACAATTGCAGTAGCGACCGCCTGGGCCCGCGGTGTGACACCGCCAATGCCCATGCCTTATCAGCCAATGGGAACCACAATCGCGATAGTGAAATACGCATTTGAAAATCCCTGTAGGCGTGATCGGATACCGCGGGGCCAGTCATTGGTCACATTTGAAAAAAGCTGACCTGGAACACCAATTGCAGCAGCTGAGTACCACTGAAACAACCCCAGGGGGCTATATATCTCTGGGAGAGAGCCACACATTTCCACTGCATCCAGACACTGCTGCCTGTCATTCTTCAACACCAACTAGTGCTGTTCGTGTCTCCTGGACCCAGTGATAGTGAGAACTGAGAACATCAGAGCCAGTCCCTTCACCACAGAGGAGCTAGCGGTCCTGGTGGACAAGGTGCTTTCACACTATTGGAAGCTATATGGTGCTCCTGATGTAATGGTAAGTGTTTCAGAGTGAAAGTTGGAGAGTTCAAACAGTGCACACATGGAGTTGATCTGCTGTAGTATGTCCCTGTGAGTGCAAGTTTGTGTGATACACTGCCTAGCATGCTGACTTCAGGTAAATGGGGCTTGAAGCCTAATTTCCACAGATCCATGGCTGCATTTCAGGATGGGAGGGACATGCAGTGTTTTTGCAGCCATACAGTAACACTGCTGGAAAGTGGAAGTCAGAACAAATATTGCCTGCTAATGGATGTCGGAGTCCATGAGGTTTTGACATGCTCATGTGTGACATTACACATGTGTTTCATCCAGAAGGTACTGAAGGATGTGTGTACATTTTTAATATTGCCACCATGGATATGTAAGCATTATGCACAAGAATGAAATGCCTGAGGCTGACACTCTTGGTGGAAATTCACCTATGACACATCAGATTGATGTACTTCTGAAACACCTCCTTCCATGTTTTTTCATTATGTGTACTGACTCGCATGTGTAGGCACTGTTTGCCCTCCCATATTGTACATGCATGTGAATGTTCTGATGGCCCATTTTTTACCTCAGTGTGAGTCCCCCTGGTCTGCACTGATACTGCCCAATTCGACAGGGACCCTTCAGTAAATGGATAGAGTGGGACATATGTGTTATCTGACACCCTATTCATCAATGACTTATTTTAGGCCTGAGGATTGCACAAGACAGACCTTGTGAGAAGGGTGTGAGAATGTAAGATCATGTCCCTAAATGTGACCTCCATGACACAGTGAGCCAATCACAGACCAAGGACATTGAGGGGGGTGTACTGTTGGTCACAGGTCACAGTGAGTCTGACCCGACACATCATTTATAATGTAATGTATGTTTTGTCCCCCTCCCACACTGCATCACAGATGAGGGCCTTCTTCACATTGCTTTATGTGCTGGCATTATGCATGTGTATGAGATGACCAAGTACTGTGTCCATCCTCATACCTGCATGCATGTCTGTGGGATTATCTGATGCAAATGTTTTACGTATCATGCTGTATGGCCTCTGCTCAACATTTCTATATAGCTGTGCTGAGTTTGTGCATGCTCCTGTACTGAGACACAGTGATACATAATACAGTGTCACTGAAACTTCCTCTTCTCTTTTCCCATGCCTGCAGCTTAAAGTCCACCAGCGTAAGGCCTTATGGAGGGCCATTGCACGCAAGGTGCGGGCTCTTGGTGTGTCCAACCAACAACACACACACTGTCACAAGAGGTGGGATGACATCTGCCGGCTGAGCAAAAACGTGGCAGTGATGATGCTGGGGTTGCTGCCTCGGGGTGGCAGGTTGGCGCGCAGTAGTATGACACCACTACTGGCCCGAATCTTGGCAGTGACACTGCCAGAGCTGAATGGACGTTTGAGGGCCCATCAGCAGCAAGTTGAGGGTGTATATTCTGTGAAGGGTGACTTTAGGTGTGAAGTGACTGCATGTACCCCAACCCTGAGCCAGTGCGTAGCTCTATGATGTTTCTAGTGTAATGCAATGGCTTGTAAATGGCCTCTGTGTTGAGTGCAGCTGTCATGCATTTCGCTACATGTACTTCTTCATGTGTTTAATACAATGGCACTTGACATTGCAAGATGAGATGTGGCCTTCTGACATCTGCAGCATTATGGTTGTCAGAGCCATCACCAGGCAGGGAACAGCAGTGTGCATCATCCTAGTGTGCTTTTGAAGATGTGTACAGTGCTTAGCTTGGAAATTGTGAGAACTACACATCTGACACCAATGTGCAACGGTCGTTGTACTTCAAAGCAGAACATTGTGAGCATCAGTAGCTCAGGGTCATTGTACAAGGACATTTTTGAGTCAGTGTCTGTGTTGTCCCCTTAAAGTGACTCCATATGTGACTGAGACAGCATGTTGAGGTGTATATCTATCTCACCTACAGGCACGTAGGTATGCTAATAAACAAATGGTAACCGAGGTCAAAAGGGTGCTCTGCAAGTAAGGGTATAGTATATGTTCACAGTTATCTAATCAGTGCTTCTAAGGAAAAGTGTGGTCACCAACACCCTTCACAACCTACCCAGTAGGTTACCAAACAAGTTAGATTCCCTGAGCACTCAAAATGTGCAATCAAATATTCAAATTAAAGTTCCACTAAATTAATCTGTTGCAGTCACAGGTTGGTAATCCAAGTGAAATCATCCACATAAGTCCATCAAAACACGGATAGTATTTTATTTCCTTTTCTGGATTCAGGCTCTCCAAATTCCATATACAAAAGTCATTGGATTAATCAGCCAACACGTGTTTCGTCATGTCAAATATTTACACATTGACTTTGTCAGGGCTGAAATCACAATACAAATAAATAAATATCAGTGTAGTTCATTTAACATAATGATTAATTCAATATACTCTCATAAGTCGAGGAATCCCGTGATGAGTAGAAAAGAAATGAAACCGGTAGACCCAAGAGAACAAACACCCAAGTTAGTGTGCACGTCTCCATTACGCCTTCACCAAACAATATGCTTAAGTTTCAAGCATACAATCCATTATACACAATAAACACCCATCCTTGTATTCCGAAAGTTTTTAACGGGTTTAAACGGGTCTAGAGTATCCCAAAAGGAGCCCCACATGGGATTTACTATCTCTTTGTCACTATATTTTAGATGGTTGGCCCCATCATGAGTGTAACCACATCTAAGTCTATTAGTCACACATTATACCATTGTACGATTTAATGATTTTACCGAGTTAACGTAAACATTCAGTCTCCACCCAAAGAATAAATAAACTTGGGTATTTTGAAAAGGTTATTCAAAAAATATTTACTGTAATCCACATATAGCGATAAGTTCACTTTTACGAAATTAATTTACTTTGTACTTCCAGTTATGAAGTCAAATGACCCTGTAATTTAAGCAACCCAAAAGGCTTCTATTAGATAAATACCTTAAAGTAATTAATGTGACAGTTATGTCACAATTCTAAATCCACAAGAGACTTACCCCACTCTCAAGTATCATCTGAACAGGGGTCCTCATATATTATCCACTACGATCGTCACACTTTCGATCTGGAATAAAGATCGAATCCAAATAATAATTCAGTGTCTCTCCAAGTACGTTGTCGTAACTGATCAATCTAAATAACTCTCACTGTCTTAAGGTGCTCTTACATACCTATATCTCGAAGCAAGTTTGTCTATCCACGAACGTGCACTCCGGTCGGCGTCCTGCACCGGCGCCATATTGAAGTTCCATTTTATACCTTCCCAAAGCCACACGCCATCTTGTAGTGGCTTAGTTAGTTGGTGCACGAATGCACTCTCTACTCGGCGCCAACTCCGGGCGCCATATTGGACTCACCATATAGTAATAGTTTATATTGGACTCTTACTAATATATTTAATATCTTGAAAAGATCGTAGTGGGTTATTTCTACGTGACGTTATCTATTCGATCTAGTTAGTGTGTTATCACACTATTAACTCATAACGTTCTATAGTCAACAAAAACAGGCATTTATTTTTACATATATAATTCAAAGGGAAGAGTACCCGTCTCCACTCTAACTTCTTCATAGTGGTACACTATCACAGAATCTGTGGAAAACGTAAAAGATGAAATAAGGGGTATTATTTTATATTAGTCGTTAGTTGCGCAGTACTGTACATTCCTTCGTAATTATCCTGCCCCTAAGCAGCCTACACTGAATTGTATTAAATGTCCTCATTGTTGACCTGTTCCAAAGCACCATATTGTTTTATGCCCGAAGTGGAGAGTATCCAAAGTACAATTCAAACTATAAACATTTACTATAGCACATTGTAACACTTTCAATCTTAGATCTACAGTTGCAATAGTTCAGAAAATATTAAATGGCTGTTATGCCACTTCTGAAAATGGCCCAGATTACAGTTAGTATTTACAACGTCACAGATTACATATTTATTCATCTCCCAGGTAATATTGAAATTCATGGTCATTATTTAAACCCAATTCCACAGCTTTGTACTTTGGATACTCTCCACTTCGGGCATCTACTGTATTTTAAATATCTATTATGGATCTTTATTTGTAAATAGAGACTGTGTGTTAGGAATGTATTGATGCTTTGAGGAAACTAAGTAAAATGATAATTGGAGGATATAACTATATATTTCACCTTTACTCCTATCTGTCATTCCTATCTTCTGCTCTGCTGTTGAGTAAATGAGACCCTATTATCTTCGCATCCCAAAATAATAATTATACAAATTTGAGAAATGATTCATTGGATAAAACAATATGGTGCTTTGGAACAGGTCAACAATAAGGACATTTAATACAATTCAGTGTAGGCTGCTTAGGGGCAGGATAATTACGAAGGAATGTATAGTACTGCGCAACTAACGACTAATATAAAATAATACCCCTTATTTCATCTTTTACGTTTTTAACAGATTCTGTGATAGTGTACCACTATGAAGAAGTTAGAGTGGAGACGGGTACTCTTCCCTTTGAATTATATATGTAAAAATAAATGTCCGTTTTTGTTGACTATAGAACGTTATGAGTTAATAATGTGATAACACACTAACTAGATCGAATAGATAACGTCACGTAGAAATAACTCACTACGATCGTTTCAAGATATTAAATATATTAGTAAGAGTCCAATATAAACTATTACTATATGGTGAGTCCAATATGGCGCCCGGAGTTGGCGCCGAGTAGAGAGTGCATTCGTGCACCAACTAACTAAGCCACTACAAGATGGCGTGCGGCTTTGGGAAGGTATAAAATGGAACTTCAATATGGCGCCGGTGCAGGACGCCGACTGGAGTGCACGTTCGTGGATAGACAAACTTGCTTCGAGATATAGGTATGTAAGAGCACCTTAAGACAGTGAGAGTTATTTAGATTGATCAGTTACGACAACGTACTTGGAGAGACACTGAATTATTATTTGAATTCGATCTTTATTCCAGATCGAAAGTGTGACGATCGTAGTGGATAATATATGAGGACCCCTGTTCAGATGATACTTGAGAGTGGGGTAAGTCTCTTGTGGATTTAGAATTGTTTCAAACACGCGTTGCTTGGACCCCAAGCTTCACTTTCACACAGCACTCTCTGATCCTTCATTCAATGTAAAACGAATTTCATCACATATTGTTCATGGGATTGTCTTTTTATTGTTTTTCTTTTGATTTATCCTTTTTAGGTAATTATTTCATCATTACCCTCATTTTTTCCGTGTAGTCATTTCATATTTAAATGTACATTTGCCCAATGCATTTCAAGCAATAAATGCCCTTCCTCAGGGGACTTTTTTGAAAGAATAACAATATGTCGGTACATTCTCACAATCATATTTTCTTTGATGCAGTGTAGACTTTAGTGATATCCTTAGACCACGCGGAATCCGTTGCGTTTTGTGGTATTTTATGAGCGTACTCGCATGTAGTTTTTGGTTGATGATCTTTTTAGACATGTAGAGTAATTGTTTAATATTTGATTCTTTTGATCCTGTACCTTGACATATTTCTTCAGCGTCCTCTATCAGTGCATATATTCTGTCTGTATCATCTTTGCTGAACGCCAGTGTTTCAGCTCGTTGTTCTGTAGTGTGAGCAATATCATCAAATTGCATGTTACTGGTGCGAGAGACCACTTGCTCAGTCAAAATCAATGAAACAACCTCTGTGGGTGTGGTTCTGCACTCCTTTGTTTATTCTGATGTTTGTTAAATTCCTTCGGTTTCAATAATGTGATTGGTGCTGAATGTGATACTCCCTCTGAGCATGGGAGGTATTAATAGATTCAAACACGCGTTGCTTGGACCCCAAGCTTCACTTTCACACAGCACTCTCTGATCCTTCATTCAATGTAAAACGAATTTCATCACATATTGTTCATGGGATTGTCTTTTTATTGTTTTTCTTTTGATTTATCCTTTTTAGGTAATTATTTCATCATTACCCTCATTTTTTCCGTGTAGTCATTTCATATTTAAATGTACATTTGCCCAATGCATTTCAAGCAATAAATGCCCTTCCTCAGGGGACTTCGTTCTGAAAGAATAACAATATGTCGGTACATTCTCACAATCATATTTTCTTTGATGCAGTGTAGACTTTAGTGATATCCTTAGACCACGCGGAATCCGTTGCGTTTTGTGGTATTTTATGAGCGTACTCGCATGTAGTTTTTGGTTGATGATCTTTTTAGACATGTAGAGTAATTGTTTAATATTTGATTCTTTTGATCCTGTACCTTGACATATTTCTTCAGCGTCCTCTATCAGTGCATATATTCTGTCTGTATCATCTTTGCTGAACGCCAGTGTTTCAGCTCGTTGTTCTGTAGTGTGAGCAATATCATCAAATTGCATGTTACTGGTGCGAGAGACCACTTGCTCAGACAAAATCAATGAAACAACCTCTGTGGGTGTGGTTCTGCACTCCTTTGTTTATTCTGATGTTTGTTAAATTCCTTCGGTTTCAATAATGTGGTTGGTGCTGAATGTGATACTCCCTCTGAGCATGGGAGGTATTAATAGATTCAAACACGCGTTGCTTGGACCCCAAGCTTCACTTTCACACAGCACTCTCTGATCCTTCATTCAATGTAAAACGAATTTCATCACATATTGTTCATGGGATTGTCTTTTTATTGTTTTTCTTTTGATTTATCCTTTTTAGGTAATTATTTCATCATTACCCTCATTTTTTCCGTGTAGTCATTTCATATTTAAATGTACATTTGCCCAATGCATTTCAAGCAATAAATGCCCTTCCTCAGGGGACTTCATTCTGAAAGAATAACAATATGTCGGTACATTCTCACAATCATATTTTCTTTGATGCAGTGTAGACTTTAGTGATATCCTTAGACCACGCGGAATCCGTTGCGTTTTGTGGTATTTTATGAGCGTACTCGCATGTAGTTTTTGGTTGATGATCTTTTTAGACATGTAGAGTAATTGTTTAATATTTGATTCTTTTGATCCTGTACCTTGACATATTTCTTCAGCGTCCTCTATCAGTGCATATATTCTGTCTGTATCATCTTTGCTGAACGCCAGTGTTTCAGCTCGTTGTTCTGTAGTGTGAGCAATATCATCAAATTGCATGTTACTGGTGCGAGAGACCACTTGCTCAGTCAAAATCAATGAAACAACCTCTGTGGGTGTGGTTCTGCACTCCTTTGTTTATTCTGATGTTTGTTAAATTCCTTCGGTTTCAATAATGTGGTTGGTGCTGAATGTGATACTCCCTCTGAGCATGGGAGGTATTAATAGATTCAAACACGCGTTGCTTGGACCCCACGCTTCACTTTCACACAGCACTCTCTGATCCTTCATTCAATGTAAAACGAATTTCATCACATATTGTTCATGGGATTATCTTTTTATTGTTTTTCTTTTGATTTATCCTTTTTAGGTAATTATTTCATCATTACCCTCATTTTTTCCGTGTAGTCATTTCATATTTAAATGTACATTTGCCCAATGCATTTCAAGCAATAAATGCCCTTCCTCAGGGGACTTCGTTCTGAAAGAATAACAATATGTCGGTACATTCTCACAATCATATTTTCTTTGATGCAGTTTCGACTTTAGTGATATCCTTAGACCACGCGGAATCCGTTGCGTTTTGTGGTATTTTATGAGCGTACTCGCATGTAGTTTTTGGTTGATGATCTTTTTAGACATGTAGAGTAATTGTTTAATATTTGATTCTTTTGATCCTGTACCTTGACATATTTCTTCAGCGTCCTCTATCAGTGCATATATTCTGTCTGTATCATCTTTGCTGAACGCCAGTGTTTCAGCTCGTTGTTCTGTAGTGTGAGCAATATCATCAAATTGCATGTTACTGGTGCGAGAGACCACTTGCTCAGTCAAAATCAATGAAACAACCTCTGTGGGTGTGGTTCTGCACTCCTTTGTTTATTCTGATGTTTGTTAAATTCCTTCGGTTTCAATAATGTGGTTGGTGCTGAATGTGATACTCCCTCTGAGCATGGGAGGTATTAATAGATTCAAACACGCGTTGCTTGGACCCCAAGCTTCACTTTCACACAGCACTCTCTGATCCTTCATTCAATGTAAAACGAATTTCATCACATATTGTTCATGGGATTGTCTTTTTATTGTTTTTCTTTTGATTTATCCTTTTTAGGTAATTATTTCATCATTACCCTCATTTTTTCCGTGTAGTCATTTCATATTTAAATGTACATTTGCCCAATGCATTTCAAGCAATAAATGCCCTTCCTCAGGGGACTTCGTTCTGAAAGAATAACAATATGTCGGTACATTCTCACAATCATATTTTCTTTGATGCAGTGTAGACTTTAGTGATATCCTTAGACCACGCGGAATCCGTTGCGTTTTGTGGTATTTTATGAGCGTACTCGCATGTAGTTTTTGGTTGATGATCTTTTTAGACATGTAGAGTAATTGTTTAATATTTGATTCTTTTGATCCTGTACCTTGACATATTTCTTCAGCGTCCTCTATCAGTGCATATATTCTGTCTGTATCATCTTGGCTGAACGCCAGTGTTTCAGCTCGTTGTTCTGTAGTGTGAGCAATATCATCAAATTGCATGTTACTGGTGCGAGAGACCACTTGCTCAGTCAAAATCAATGAAACAACCTCTGTGGGTGTGGTTCTGCACTCCTTTGTTTATTCTGATGTTTGTTAAATTCCTTCGGTTTCAATAATGTGGTTGGTGCTGAATGTGATACTCCCTCTGAGCATGGGAGGTATTAATAGATTCAAACACGCGTTGCTTGGACCCCAAGCTTCACTTTCACACAGCACTCTCTGATCCTTCATTCAATGTAAAACGAATTTCATCACATATTGTTCATGGGATTGTCTTTTTATTGTTTTTCTTTTGATTTATCCTTTTTAGGTAATTATTTCATCATTACCCTCATTTTTTCCGTGTAGTCATTTCATATTTAAATGTACATTTGCCCAATGCATTTCAAGCAATAAATGCCCTTCGCTCATAAAATACCACAAAACGCAACGGATTCCGCGTGGTCTAAGGATATCACTAAAGTCTACACAGCATCAAAGAAAATATGATTGTGAGAATGTACCGACATATTGTTATTCTTTCAGAACGAAGTCCCCTGAGGAAGGGCATTTATTGCTTGAAATGCATTGGGCAAATGTACATTTAAATATGAAATGACTACACGGAAAAAATGAGGGTAGTGATGAAATAATTACCTAAAAAGGATAAATCAAAAGAAAAACAACAAAAAGACAATCCCATGAACAATATGTGATGAAATTCGTTTAACATTGAATGAAGGATCAGAGAGTGCTGTGTGAAAGTGAAGCTTGGGGTCCAAGCAACGCGTGTTTGAATCTATTAATACCTCCCATGCTCAGAGGGAGTATCACATTCAGCACCAACCACATTATTGAAACCGAAGGAATTTAACAAACATCAGAATAAACAAAGGAGTGCAGAACCACACCCACAGAGGTTGTTTCATTGATTTTGACTGAGCAAGTGGTCACTCGCACCAGTAACATGCAATTTGATGATATTGCTCACACTACAGAACAACGAGCTGAAACACTGGCGTTCAGCAAAGATGATACAGACAGAATATATGCACTGATAGAGGACGCTGAAGAAATATGTCAAGGTACAGGATCAAAAGAATCAAATATTAAACAATTACTCTACATGTCTAAAAAGATCATCAACCAAAAACTACATGCGAGTACGCTCATAAAATACCACAAAACGCAACGGATTCCGCGTGGTCTAAGGATATCACTAAAGTCTACACTGCATCAAAGAAAATATGATTGTGAGAATGTACCGACATATTGTTATTCTTTCAGAACGAAGTCCCCTGAGGAAGGGCATTTATTGCTTGAAATGCATTGGGCAAATGTACATTTAAATATGAAATGACTACACGGAAAAAATGAGGGTAATGATGAAATAATTACCTAAAAAGGATAAATCAAAAGAAAAACAATAAAAAGACAATCCCATGAACAATATGTGATGAAATTCGTTTTACATTGAATGAAGGATCAGAGAGTGCTGTGTGAAAGTGAAGCTTGGGGTCCAAGCAACGCGTGTTTGAATCTATTAATACCTCCCATGCTCAGAGGGAGTATCACATTCAGCACCAACCACATTATTGAAACCGAAGGAATTTAACAAACATCAGAATAAACAAAGGAGTGCAGAACCACACCCACAGAGGTTGTTTCATTGATTTTGACTGAGCAAGTGGTCTCTCGCACCAGTAACATGCAATTTGATGATATTGCTCACACTACAGAACAACGAGCTGAAACACTGGCGTTCAGCAAAGATGATACAGACAGAATATATGCACTGATAGAGGACGCTGAAGAAATATGTCAAGGTACAGGATCAAAAGAATCAAATATTAAACAATTACTCTACATGTCTAAAAAGATCATCAACCAAAAACTACATGCGAGTACGCTCATAAAATACCACAAAACGCAACGGATTCCGCGTGGTCTAAGGATATCACTAAAGTCTACACTGCATCAAAGAAAATATGATTGTGAGAATGTACCGACATATTGTTATTCTTTCAGAACGAAGTCCCCTGAGGAAGGGCATTTATTGCTTGAAATGCATTGGGCAAATGTACATTTAAATATGAAATGACTACACGGAAAAAATGAGGGTAATGATGAAATAATTACCTAAAAAGGATAAATCAAAAGAAAAACAATAAAAAGACAATCCCATGAACAATATGTGATGAAATTCGTTTTACATTGAATGAAGGATCAGAGAGTGCTGTGTGAAAGTGAAGCTTGGGGTCCAAGCAACGCGTGTTTGAATCTATTAATACCTCCCATGCTCAGAGGGAGTATCACATTCAGCACCAACCACATTATTGAAACCGAAGGAATTTAACAAACATCAGAATAAACAAAGGAGTGCAGAACCACACCCACAGAGGTTGTTTCATTGATTTTGACTGAGCAAGTGGTCTCTCGCACCAGTAACATGCAATTTGATGATATTGCTCACACTACAGAACAACGAGCTGAAACACTGGCGTTCAGCAAAGATGATACAGACAGAATATATGCACTGATAGAGGACGCTGAAGAAATATGTCAAGGTACAGGATCAAAAGAATCAAATATTAAACAATTACTCTACATGTCTAAAAAGATCATCAACCAAAAACTACATGCGAGTACGCTCATAAAATACCACAAAACGCAACGGATTCCGCGTGGTCTAAGGATATCACTAAAGTCTACACTGCATCAAAGAAAATATGATTGTGAGAATGTACCGACATATTGTTATTCTTTCAGAATGAAGTCCCCTGAGGAAGGGCATTTATTGCTTGAAATGCATTGGGCAAATGTACATTTAAATATGAAATGACTACACGGAAAAAATGAGGGTAATGATGAAATAATTACCTAAAAAGGATAAATCAAAAGAAAAACAATAAAAAGACAATCCCATGAACAATATGTGATGAAATTCGTTTTACATTGAATGAAGGATCAGAGAGTGCTGTGTGAAAGTGAAGCTTGGGGTCCAAGCAACGCGTGTTTGAATCTATTAATACCTCCCATGCTCAGAGGGAGTATCACATTCAGCACCAACCACATTATTGAAACCGAAGGAATTTAACAAACATCAGAATAAACAAAGGAGTGCAGAACCACACCCACAGAGGTTGTTTAATGGATTTAGAATTGTGACATAACTGTCACATTAATTACTTTAAGGTATTTATCTAATAGAAGCCTTTTGGGTTGCTTAAATTACAGGGTCATTTGACTTCATAACTGGAAGTACAAAGTAAATTAATTTCGTAAAAGTGAACTTATCGCTATATGTGGATTACGGTAAATATTTTTTGAATAACCTTTTCAAAATACCCAAGTTTATTTATTCTTTGGGTGGAGACTGAATGTTTATGTTAACTCGGTAAAATCATTAAATCGTACAATGGTATAATGTGTGACTAATAGACTTAGATGTGGTTACACTCATGATGGGGCCAACCATCTAAAATATAGTGACAGAGAGATAGTAAATCCCATGTGGGGCTCCTTTTGGGATACTCTAGACCCGTTTAAACCCGTTAAAAACTTTCAGAATACAAGGACGGGTGTTTATTGTGTATAATGGATTGTATGCTTGAAACTTAAGCATATTGTTTGGTGAAGGCGTAATGGAGACGTGCACACTAACTCGGGTGTTTGTTCTCTTGGGTCTACCGGTTTCATTTCTTTTCTACTCATCACGGGATTCCTCAACTTATGAGAGTATATTGAATTAAATATTAAATGAACTACACTGATATTTATTTATTTGTATTGTGATTTCAGCCCTGACGAAGTCAATGTGTAAATATTTGACATGACGAAACACGTGTTGGCTGATTAATCCAATGACTTTTGTATATGGAATTTGGAGAGCCTGAATCCAGAAAAGGAAATAAAATACTATCCGTGTTTTGATGGACTTATGTGGATGATTTCACTTGGATTACCAACCTGTGACTGCAACAGATTAATTTAGTGGAACTTTAATTTGAATATTTGATTGCACATTTTGAGTGCTCAGGGAATCTAACACGTAGGTATGCTTACAGAGATCAGTATTTTAGGGTTACAATGAGGCACGGGCCAGCTATTTGGCTGTGTGAACGTCACATGGGTCCTTAATGTCAACAATGCATGTTATCATGCATCTTCTGAGTTTTGCATTAAGGTTGCACATGCAAACTGCACAGGGTGGTGTGCAACATGGGGGTATCATATTGTAGTTTTGTGCTTTGCTTGCATATAATGTTTGTGAGTATCGCACCATACTGAACCTACGTCTCTGTCTATTGCAGCATCTACAGAGGGCACAGAAAGACTAGGGAAGGACACCAGTGGTGAAGCTTCTGGAACGATTACTACACATGAGCTCACTAAACCTGATGTGACCAGCGCCTCGGAGAGGGACAGGAGTGCTCTTGAAGGCTCACGCCCAGAAACACCAACCTCACCATCATCTGACTCCAGCAGGGACTCCTCAATGTTGTCGGGCACAGGGAGTGAGAATGCTGCCTCTTCTTCCACCACACATCACCCAGTGCCCACCCTCCCGGCTACTACCACTAGTGCTATCGATGCCCGGAGCCCTAAGAAGGGTAGAGTGTCTTTCCCCCCGGGCACCGCTGCCCCGGCCCCTGCCCCCCTGTTGCCCTCAGTGTGGAGGTGGTCAAGCTTTTGTGCCAGCTGTGTGTGGGTCAGAGTACTACCCTGAATGCCTTCCAGGATCATGACAAGAAGCTGGCACAGGTAGTTGCCTTCATGGAGGGCATTCATTCTGACATGGGTGGGCTGCACCGAACTGGTTATTCTTTGCCCTCCACAGTGACAGCCACCATTCAGCTGTCAAAGGCTCAAAGTCCAGCTCCAGTGCCTTAACCAACCACCCTGCCATATGACGAGAGTGCCCACACACCACAACCCTCAGGCTCCAAGTACTCTACATGCAGCACACAACAGCAGCACTCCAAGCGGTCCAGGGCACAGACATCATCCCCAAAACGAAAATAGGCACGCAGGAGTGCAAAGGCAAAAGCCCTTCACGTGACACTCAGGGGCATCAGGCCAAGAGGCAGGCCTTAAGCACACATTCATCCAAATCACCCACATCCACAGACAATCCCATCCCCACAACTGCTCCCAAAGACAAACAAACAGTTGCCCTGCTTGCTGTGAAGCTGGTGCCTGCAAAGAGTCAGCATAAAAAGCTCTCTAAGGCAGATTCACCCACAACCTCAACTCCCACCCACACCCCGGGGAAGCTGGGACAGAAGAGCAATGTGGGGGGTTCACCTGGACAACAGAGGATATAGGCGAAAAGGCAAGGCCCCCCCAAGCGTGCCATCAGATCCAGCAAATCCCCACAGGGAGACCCACTTGCACCTGAGACACCTTTGGTGGAGAGTGAGGCTGTTGTGCCCGCCTCACTTCCCACTCCTACCAAGATAATTCTTGGCTATCAAATGCCCATGAAGTGGATAGGCTGCCCTCCATATTCACCCTCACACACTGTGTCTCACGGCAGCATGTCTCCGCCTCTATGTGCCAACATGCCACCCGGTCCAAGCAGCCCCCCGGCTCCCACAGCCACTGATGTCTCTAACTCAGCTGGTCCTCTCTCTCCCAGGACCAGTCCGACTACTGGCCCTGACAATCAGCCACCTCCCAGTTCAATTGACAGCCAAGTCTGATGCAAAGTCCCTCACCCAAACCTATCTCTCCCACAGTGGTGCCTGGACTGCCCATTGGTATCTCCGGAGCTGTGGTGATTCACATGGCAGTTGGCAGTGTTACCCATTCTCTGTGCAGTTTCTCATGCACACATATACTTTTTTGGACGTTGTACAGGCCAATGGCCTTGCTGTTTGTCACTTTGGATGCCCATTCCCTAAGCAGTTTCTCATGTACACCTATACTTTTTTGGACTTTGTACTGGCCAATGGCCTTGCTGTTTCTCACTTTGGATGCCCATTCCCTTTGCAGTTTCTCATGCACACATGTAATTCTTTTGACTTTGTACTGGCCAATAGCCTTGCTGTTTGTCACTTTGGATGCCCATTCCCTGTGCAGTTACTCATGCACACATGTACATACTTTGCACTATGGACTGGCCAATGGCCTTGCTGTTTTTGACTTGTGATGCCTATGTGGCTGATATGCAATAAAGACAGTTACTCCTTTTGCCTCCTTTGTCTATGTCCTTGCTAAATAAAAGGTTTTATGTATGAGTATGGTTTCATGTGACATATGCCACTTTAACATTGCCAATTGCTTGTTTTACTTTTTTCAGAGTTTGCCAGAGTTGACAGGCACTTTAGTTCTTCTTGACTCTGAGGCTTGAGGGTGCAATGATGCTTGTTTGTGATGATCTACTCTTCTCCTAATCATTCTATTGTCAGGTTTGCTAAATTGTACACATGCAATATCAGAACAGAGGTGAATTCTATCCACAGGATTACTTGCGGTGTGGCCAGGGTCCATCATATCTGTGTGATCTTTCTTGATGTCTGAACAGCAGTGTTGATGTGTGGTCATCTGGTGTAGGCCTGTCTTCCTAGTCACATGGGTACATTTGAATAAGTGAACTTGAGTGGTCATACAATGTGAATGGGCTGTCATTGTCAGTAGTATTGATGTGTGTGTGTGCCTCTGCAATACCAAATGCACACATGTATGATCTAGGTAATGGGTGCCTGTATGTTTCAATTGTCTGCCATGTGCTTCAGATTGTGGGCACATGTAGGAGTTGTAGGTTGGGCACTGTGCAGTATGTCAGTGTGTCCTTGCACTCCTGGAAGGCACCTAATTGTTGTTGCTGCCAGTTGTGAGTATGCAGAGTGCGTGACTGCCAAGTCTGTGTTGTGTTTTGTTGATCAGCCATCTGTCTTGTTACTGTTTGTGCTCAATGTGCAGACCTGCTCAGCCACACTGACATTATTTGTGAATTTTCTCATGCATTGCTGTCACTTGACCCAATTTTTGGGTCCAGTATGGTATGTGGTATGTAGAGTCCTGCCATCCCCTGTATGTGCTTCTGATGCCTATTCATTGTGAGTAACTCCTGTATGTGTTTGTGTACTGAACACTACTGAAGTACACACCACTTCAATCTCATGTCTTCTACCCCATGGCTTGCCAGTGTGTGAGCCTACCCACCACGTCATAGTGTGACACTTTGCTGTGTGAGGCTGAACTGTGTACAGGACCAATGTTACACTCAGGACAGTTTCCCAATTAGTTTTGTGTTATTGTTTTCTACTGGTTTGCTGTCATAGTTGCTCTAGTGCAGTGCATATGTTTGAGCAGCACAGTCCTCTAGTCATGTTGTTTGCACCTGGGTGTCCCTGAGTTGTGCATCTGAGGGTGATGAGTAAGCTGTATGTGTGTTTGCTGAGGTACTAATACCCTTACTGAGTGTGATCTCCTCTGTGGGCTGTGATGATTTGTGTTGTGGGAGTTCAGATGTGTGTGCTACTAGTTTGGTTGGTGTGCACACACTGCTTGGTCTGCATGCAGTGCTGTGAATGTCTGTTGCATTGTACTTGCCTGGTGTGTATCTCCCTGATGTCCAGCTGAGTTTGGAATGTGACGGATTGGTATGTGCATCTGTTGTGTTTTTGTTGTGGATGTATGCAGTGTTTGGCCTGTGTTGGCTCTTTCTACTGACAGATGCTATGTATGTGTGATGTTCTATTTGCATGACATTGTGCATGAGTAGTTGTTGCTGTGTGATACATTCAGATGTGTGTTGCAAGTGTAGTGTGGATTACTTGTGTGTCTAACACATGCAGCATGGTGGATTCTTGTTCCTGAGATTGTTTTGAGTGCACATTGGTGGTTTGTCCTCCTATTTTTGACCTGTCACTTATCAGGATTGTGCATGTGCATTCTTGTGGTATACTTTGACACCATATTCACTTGATGAGTGGTGTGGTGTCTCTGTCTGTGTTAGCTGTTTGTCCCATTGATCCCAGTTAGTGTTCATGATTGTTTAGAGATGATGCAATTCGTGTTTGTGTTGGGGTATGGTGTTTGTGCATTGGCACTGAGCGACAATGGTGTGTACTCCTGTTCTTTCCAGGGTCACATCGCCTTTCCGCTGTTTGGCTGCACATGTCTGGGCTTGTTGGACTTCTATGGATGTTGTTTGTGAGCTTTGTGTTTAGCTATTTTTTGTTTTGTGAAACATTGGTTCAGGCATCCCTGAGTGTGAGAGTGATGTTTGTGGATGCACCACAGGGAGTGTGATTGTTTGTCATTGAACTCACAGGACATAATTTTGACCATTATGTGTGTTTCCCACAGGAGTTGAGTGTTGCAGGTGTGAGGTGGGTAGAGGAGGGGTATGTGTAAAAGTCCTACTTGAGTTTGACAGTCAGGTAGTGTGATAATGAGCCACATGTGTTGTGCTGCTGACATACAAATGTCAAGGTAGTTGACACAGATGTGTGGCTGATCACTGTATGACTTCTGACACTTCCTATCATTCCTGTGCCTAAGCATGGCTTGCCTTGATGTCTCCCAGAGTTGTTGCACAGAGGTCACGTTGGTTTAATTTCACTCACTGTGCCACCCATGTCTGATTGGATGATCCAAGGGTGGTGTGATATGTTCCTTCTCTTGCATGTGATGTAAAGATGATATGTGGCTTGCTCCATGGTTTTCCAGCACTGTTCACTTCACTTTTGGCTGACCCATTTAATGTCCTCCATTGCTGCTGAGCTATGGTATGAGTATGTGGCTGGGTGTCAGTGTTGGGTGTTAGTGAGTGACTTGACAGGAAGTGTGAACAGTTCAGTGGATGTTCATAAGCAGTGTGAGTCTTCATTTTGTAATCATACTCAGTTTGCTTCACATGAGTGAAAGGTTGGTGTGAGGAGGAGGGTTGTCCAGCCCGTGAGCTTCTGTGACGGGTGTTCTTCTTCACCCCCAACTTCCCAGTCAATCTCCCTTGTCCTTTGAGGTGTGAGGTCTGGCTACGCCTGGCAGATAAATTGTGCAGGGGGGCACATGAAGAGCACACAGCATGTTCCCAAATGGGTGTGGGAAGCATAGTGTGTGAAGGGAGAAGGTGGAGCCCTGTGAATCTGGCCGGACTGCCCATGCCTGGCGCAGGCCCTGCCTACTACATTGTGCGCAGGGTTTCCAGCGTTTTCACAGCTGCAGTGACGTGACTGGGACATTGCAGTGATTTTTCAGTTGATGGTTGACCCGGATGCGGAGGGGTGAGTTTCTGACTGGTAGGTCATGTGTGGGTACACTGGGGGATATGGTACTGTCCCCACCAGAGTGTCTGATGTGGACAGGAACCATATGCCTGCACAGGAGTTGTGTGTTGTGGTCGTGTGCGGAGTTAAGTATTTGCATATCTACGGCGGTGTCTGCGACAGTGCATTATTTGCTAGTAGTGGATGAGGTACAGCAGCGAAAAGGCTTGCAGAGCTGGATCCCTTGAGGTCAGGACTGGGTGAAGGGGACCGGGAGTCTGGTTTAGCTCTCCGCAGTAGTGCTTCCACCGTCTCCGGTGGGTGGATTCTCTGCTGTGGTGTGATGTGCTGGTTGCGGCATTGTGATTTGCATGGTGGAAGGGATGTCATTCCACACGGTGGTGGATCTCTATTGCCTCCCTCCGCCGCGGTGGCTGCTGTGAATTTCTGGTGGTTCACGTCACTCCGCAAGGGACGGAAAATGGGCTATGTTTGCGAGGACCGCTGCTGGAGTGCAGAAAGTGACATTTTCTGCCAGCACTGCAGTTGTGCCTCCACCCGCCGTCGTATGAGCACCTCAGATCCTTACTATTCAAACTAGTCTGTCCTCTGGCTCTCGGCCTGATATGGAGTTACTAGATACTATACAGACCAGCATGGTTTCTGTAGCAACACAACATTTTCCATCTTTGATCCTATTTCACTGGAGAGTTCTTTGATAGCAATAAGTAACCTTCAATCTGCCTCTCCATCTGACCCCTACCGCCTCACTTGATAGCTTTAGGTGTGTGGGTAATTAACCCTTTGCCAACTAAGGTGCTTAATATGTCATTAGCAACATCCACAGTAGCAAGATCTTGGAAGCAAGCTAAAAGTCTGTCCTTGTTGAAGAAACCACCTGTAGGCCCAGTGGTACAGGGTAATTATACACCTATTTCTTTGCTTGCAGCATTATTCAAGATATTGAAGAAGCATGTTGATCAGCAGCTCTCTGTATCTCTGGAATTCAATAACCTGCTCCACCCTAGCCAGTCTGGTTTCAGACCCCACTTCAGCACTGAGACAGCACTTGTGGAGGTTACTGAATACATCAAAGGCCCATTAGATGTTGGGGAAAAAGGCTGTGCTAATCAATAAGATTCATCAGCATTCTTTGATGCAGTTCCCCACTCTAGTCTCCTGGTGCCGCTGCAGTCCATTGGCAAAGTAGATCAAGCCTTGGAATGGCTCACTTCCTTTTTGAAAGGCAGACGTCAACAGGTTTGGATTCCTCCGGTTAGGAGCCCCGTGAGTTGACAGTGTGAGTTCTCCAGGGCTATGCCTTGAGCCCAACATTATATAATGTGTATCTTACTCCTCTTGCTCAGATAGTAGAAGTCCTAGGAGCAAAAGTTAAATCTCATGCTGATGATACTCTGCTGTTGTTCTTATGTGGTAAAGGAGAAAAGTTTCCAGGGCAGGTGATTAAAACCTGAAGGCAGCCTTTCATTGGACAGCCATACATCAGCTCAATTGCAATGCTGAAAAAATTGAGAATCTTTTTTCGGCAATACTTTTCCAGAAAATTGGCAGAATTTCTGGCCGAAAATGTCACACCTCACAGCCCTCAGGGAAGCATTGTCAGAACCTAAGGGTCAAATTTGATCAAAGCTTGTCTTTTTGGCCACAAATTAAGTCAGTGGCTGGCACTTGCTTTGGTGTCCTATGTTCCCTAAAATGGTTCTCACACTATTTGACTAAAAGGTGGCTGCTCATCCTCTTTTGCCATTGCCAGTTAGAGCATGCATGTCCTCTCATCTGCGCTCTCTTCACTGTCTTCCCATCAGGAAAAGAATCCTTTTCAAGGCACTAGTGCTAGTTCATGGAACACTGTTTCAGACCGGTGCGGTCTGCCTCAGAACAAGTTTCAGTTTCCATGTTTCCCTCAAGAAACCTGAGGTCTGCCAATAAACTACTAGCAGTGACTCCCAGAATTCACTGTGCACTAGAGTGGGAGGAAGATCATTGGTCCATCTTGGACCTACAGCTTGGAACAAGCTCCCTCTTGATCTCCTTGCTTTCAGCAATGTTGCAGTCTTTAAAAAGAGGCTGTATAGCTGGTATTTTGTGCAGGATTAAAACAACTGGAGCCATTTTCACTTATGGCCTGTGCAGATGCTAGGACTCTCCTTGGAGTAACTGCGTGCTTTACAAGTCACATTCGTCATCATCATCTGCTTGACTCCTACATTTTTTTTTTTTATTCCTCATTCTGCAATAGAGTGTAACTGGAGTTATCAGGGACCCATTTCTCTGATTTCTGTTCCTTTACGACCCTCGAGTAATGGGGTATTCACGCTTTGTGGTTTTCATAGTGGAGTCCCCTTGTCTCCTTAACACTTTCAAAATCGAACTGGGGGAGCTGACCACCCTAACCACTCACACAAGCACAATGTTTGTGTATCTTTTTTTTGCCATTGCATAATCTTTGGAAATGTACGAACTTAATGTGTAATGGTCCAAGTGACCTATCAATTTACAAACTGTGATCCTTCCCAAAGCTCCCAAAACTTATATTTCTTGCTGGGTTTGCCTTTTCTGTCCCATTTATTTATCTTGTTTATAGAGGCCACCCATTCCAAGTGTGTGGGGGCAACCGGCTTCATCCATTTGATGCATAGTTCCCTACGAGCTAATAATATCAGTATAAACAGAAGATTCTGTTCTTTAAGTGTTCAAGTGTTAAAAAATTCACCCCCTCTTGGCTATTGATCCCAAAAATAACACGATCCATACTTACATTGGTCTCCTCAATACTGCTTCTATAATTTTACTCACTTCCTGCCAGAATCCATCGATCTGGGGGCACTGCCGGAACATATGTACATCATCCGCACCTGCTAGTCCACATTTGGGACATACTTTCATATTTGTACCACTGAATTTAGATAACCGCTTTGGTGTCCAATAGGCTCTGTGGATGGTAAAGAGGTGATTTCTCCTTAAAGCAGCAGATTTCACAATTGCCCAGCATTTACCCATAGATACTTGCCACATATTTTGGAGATTCAGTGACGCCAGTTCTTTCCCCCAGGTCGCCTCTGGAATTAGGAAGTTCTCCTCCCCTGCTGTAATAAGAGCCCAATACCATGATGCTATTTATTTTTTGATCTGAGAATTCTTTATCATGTTTGTTTCAATTGTCTTGGTTCCAGTATTTTTCTCTTTAATTGTTTTTGCCCAATTCGTGAGCTGGTAAAACTTACATTTTGAAAGAGATGCATTTGTTATTCTTGATAAAGTTTCCCAGTCAATTATCTTATTGTCCACCATAAGTTGTCCCCAAACTTGAAAGCCTGCTGTTTTCAAAGGTTTAGCCAGATTGTCCTTGACGCGTTCTGGGGTTCCTGGGAAGTCCCAAATTGGGGCGAACTCACTATAATACTGAATGTTCAAAGTGCTCCTTATCTGGTACCAAAGTTTTGCCGCCGATCTTAACGTCTTCAATTTGATTTTTTTGAAGTACTTTGGATGACCAAATTTATATAGGAAGTGCCCAGTGTTTTCCGTCATTGCTTTAAGATGTTCTGGATACAGATCAAAGTTGCTTAACAGGATCCTCATATGCTTGAATTGAAAGGCCCTATAATAGTCAAATATGTCAGGACTAGCAATTCCTTCTTCTGCTTTATGTCTTCGTAGTTTGCCCTAGGCTATTCGTGTGCTTTTAGCCGCCCAGATAAAACTCGATAACTCCCCTTGTATTCTTTTCAAGGTTTCCCTCTTAAATTCTAAGGGTATTGCACTAAGCAGGAATGTGAATTTGGGTAAGATCAACATTTTAATCAGATTAGATCTATCAAGGAAAGTCAGGGGAAGGCCTCCCCACGTTTTTAACAGTCTTCTAACCTCCGCTATTGTCTTATCCAAATTTGTACAGGGCACCTTTTCTATATTTTTAACCAGTTCTATTCCCAGATATTTGATTTTTTCCCTGGAAAAGCTACTATTTACTTGGATATTCCAACTCATGATCTCTGTTTTTGCCATATTTATTTGGTAACCTGATATCTTCCCAAACTCTTTTAAGGATATCTCGATTGCTTTGTTAGAACCTGCATAGTTGCTACTAAAAATTATCAGATCATCCGCGTACAGGGCTATTTTTTTTTCCATGCATGATATATAAACGGGACTATTTCTGTGTGAGCTCTGAGCTTGGTTGCCAGGGGTTCAATGTATAGATTGAATAGAATTGGGGATAAGGGACATCCCTGTCTGGTCCCTCTGTTTATTAATATACTCTCTGTAAGGTTTCCGTTAATTAAGACCTTTGCTTTTGGGGCTCGATATAATTCTTTAACCGCTCCCTGAATTTTTTTTCCCAGATTATATTTATTTAGAGTTGCGTTCAAAAATGCCCAATTCACTCTATCAAACGCCTTAGCTGTGTCTACGGTTATTATGGTTGGTGGAATATTTCTGCTTGTAGCAATATCTATAGACATAATGAGTTCTTGTGTTAAATCTTGCAGATGACTGCCTCTTACGAACCCTTTCTGATCTTTATTTATCAGGTTACCCGCAATTTTTCCTAGCCTTTTTGCAAAAATATTAGTGAAGATCTTATAATCACAGTTAAGTAGGCTTATAGGGCGATAAGATTCGCATTTTGCTGGGTTCTTACCTGGTTTTAACAGGATGCTTATTGTTGCATCGTTCCAGGATTCAGGAAGTTTCTCCCCCTCTATATAGATTTTATTTAGCAGGTTCGTGAGTGGGGAGGCCAGAACCTCACATAATTTGATATTAAACTCATTAGGAAGCGCGTCTGGCCCAGCTGCTTTCCCTCTCTTTAAACCTTTCAATGATTCTACTACCTCCTCCATGGTAATCGGGGCATTCAACCTCTCTTTTTCTATATTTGTTATCTCAGGAAGTTCTAGATTGTCCAAGTACTCGTTTAGATCCTCACTTGAGGGAAATATCTCTTCCGTGTATAAAAAAGAGAAAAAGTCAGTAAACTCTTTCTTTATTACCGATTCCTCTGAGCTTAAGTTGGATCCATCTTGGGGGAGGATATTAAGGGCTCCATTATGATGTCGGGCGGATCGCCACCGCCATGGTGGCGGTGGCGATCCGCCCGACACAAATGCCCGCCCGCCACCCTTTTCTCCCCCGCCACATTACAATGGCCGGGGGGACCGCAGCGGGGGCAAACACCGCCCGCCACTTTTCCGCCCCAGTCGCCTTGCGGCCAGGGCGGAAAACGAGTAACATGCAGGCGGTGTCTGTCAGACACCGCCCGCAATATTACAATGGGCATTATTCAATGCCTTTCCGTGGCGGCATTGGCATCCGGTGTTCACTCTGGGGGGCCCATGTGGGCCCCCAGAGTGACGGCCCAAGGGGGTGGCACACGGGGGGGGTACCTGTGGTACCCCACTTCATTTGCATATACAAAGCGGCAGGCACCGCGTGGTGCCTGCCGCTTTGTATATGCAAATGCAAAAATGCATTTTTAGCATTGTGGCGGGCGGTGCAGAGTGCACCGCCCGCCACAATGCTAAAAATGAAGGATGTGCCCACCACTGTGGCGGGCGTATCCTAATGCCAATATCGGGACCCCCGCCCTTTAGGCGGGTGGTCCCGATCTCTGTTAGGGTGGCGGGCGGACTTATTCCGCCCGCCATCCTAATGAACCCCTAAGTATCTTATTCCTGCTGGCTTCGGTGTTTGTTGTCCACTGCTGCACCCCTCACCATATTCATAGTTAGCTAGTTTGCTTGCTTCCCATCTCTCTCTTACTTTGTTCTCTAATGCCCCTGTTAGCCTTTCCCCTTGAATTTCCTTATCCGCTACCAACTCTTGTTTTTTTTCAGGGTCAAGTTCAACTTCTATTAATTGCTCTAAATTTTGGATGTTAGATTCCAACGTTCCTATTTCTTGTTTTGATTTTTTTGATTTATGTGCCGATAAGCTGAGTATTTTCCCCCTTTGTAAGCATCCCATCTAACTTGCAGAGATGTTTACTCTCTATTATTCTCAAAATACTCGACCGTATCTGTTTAAGTGTTTCCATGATTTGTAGGTCATTAAGAGTGGTGCGGTGCACAGTCCATCTCCCTGCCACTTGTCCCCCACCCAGGTAAATTCGGAGTAGAACGGCGGAGTGGTCCGAGAGTAAGGCTGGCAAGTTTTCTACTTTGTGTGTCTTATCAACTAGCATTTTATCCATCAAAAAGTAGTCAATTCTGGATTGTATGTTTAACCTTTTATTTTTGAATGTGAAGGGGTATCTTTTATCCCCTTTCTCCTTCCAAACATCCATCAGCCCCAAATCTCTTTTATAAATTCCCAGCCACTCCCTCATTTTGGGTAAATTTACTTGTTTCATTGGGGGTCGACGATCTGACTTAGGATCAGGAATTAGATTAAAGTCCCCTCCTGGTATAACTGGGGCATCGAATGACAACAGTTGGGTAAACAGGTTTTGTAATGGGATGGGATCATCTAGATTAGGCCCGTAATAGCCTGCTATGGTGTATGGTTTATTAAGAATTCTTACTCTGGTGATCGCCCATCTACCCTTTTTGTCCAACTCTATCTGCTCTATTTTTACTTTTACAGATTTCTTAAAGGGTATAGCGATTCTCTTTACTACACATTCCTGATCAGTACATACATAGCTATCCACCCAGTGTAATTTTCATATAATTTCTTCCCATTCCCATTCCTTTTGTAAAATTATAATCTCACTATCTGCCAACCTCAAATATTCCAGGATTCTTCGTCTTCTACTTGGTAGTCTAAGTCTGTTAACATTCCAAGTTAAAATGTTTATGTTTTTCCCCATTTTTTCCTCATTCCTTTACTTGCCATCTTTCCGTGTTTGCCAGTTGTTGTGTGTGTCCAGCCCTGATATCTCCTTCTTGCATTTTGAGGATATTTTTTTCAGTATTTTTTTCCCTACTTTGCTCCCCACCCTTGTGCATTTTTTTGGTTTTATTTTTCTTGTGTGGTAAAATGTCCCAACCTGGGGAAGCCTCCCTTCTTTCCTTTCGGGCCTCATCTTAGCTCCTTTTTGAGCTCCGTGGTTTCCCCTTTCTGAAAGAGTAATGCCCTTCTATCTGTGTGCTCGTACTCCCTCCTATTTAAGCTTACGTATCATCACTGATTAAAGTCATTACTTTAAATCAAACTCTCCTCACCTTCTAGAATCAAAGAATTAGGAGTGCGCCCCAGACTCAATTCTCACTTGGTCCTTCATTTGCTCCCAAAAATTCGCGACCTCAGCCGGCTCTCTTATATTCTGCATTTTATTGTGCCACATAATTCGGAGGGCTGCGGGAAATCTCATTTGTACTGTAGCCCCCAGGCTTTTTATTTCCTGCATATATTGGCCTAGCTCCCATTGTCTGTCCTGGGTAGCTTTGGAGATGTCAGACCGAATCCTGAATGTCCAATTTTCTTTGGAGTGGGGCCCGTTTTTTAAAGCTTCTCCCAAGATTCTCTCTTTGATTGTATATGTTTTGAAATTTAACAAACATTTTCTTGGATTCTTTCTTTCCTTTTTTTACCAAAGAGATGTCGGTGCACTCTCTGAATGTCATCCTCCAGTCCTATATCCTTCGTCCACGGAAAGTGTTCATTGAGTAATTGAACAACGAATTTCTTGATATCCGCCCCTTCTTCCCCTTCCGGGACATTCAATATTCTCAGGTTGTTTTTCCTTGCCTGATTCTCTAAGTATTCCAACTTTTCATTCATGGTCCTATCGCTCTCTCTAAGCGCTCTTATGTCTTTTTCATTTTTTCCACCTTTTTGGATAACCCCTCGACTGCAGACTCCACCTCAGTAACCCGATCATTTAGAGCAAGCATTTTGGTGTCTAGGGCTTCACATACCTCGCAAATTTTGCCTTGGTTCAGCTCTGATACCACGAATTTAGCCCTCATTTCCTCTAGCATTTTTTCCAAGAATTGGTTTGTTGAGTCAGGCACCTGAGCTGAGGTTTGAGCTTGCACTTCCATGGAACTATTATCTTTTGAGAGAGGGGTCAATTGGTTTGTTGGATGCTGGTACTGTGAGGAGGTAACCTCTTTTGAGGTTAAATTTTCTTGTATCTGCAATGTGATAGCCATATCGTTGCTTTGAGTAAGTTCCATACTAGCTTCTTCTGCTATAGCGGGCTCTATTAGTGAAATGTATTGTAGAGGCTGAGTCGCTCTCAGATAATCTAGCGAGGTCACTTTTGTGTTTACCAGTGAAGAGGCCGCTAAAGTAGCTGCAGAATATGTTACCACTTTTTTTCCGGTTAATATCACCTTTTTTTGCTCCTGTACTTTAAAAAACGATCTGAGGGATGTAGTTACTCGTGGTAGAGGGTCTAGGGAATTCCCGATCTTCCCTGTTTCTTTGGGGGTCTTCCTCTTGTTATAGAAATTATTTGGATCGGACTTGATTGTCTTCCTAGATTTTCTTTTAGTGCTACGGGGGGCAATAGATTGTTTAGTTTCTGTAGAGGCTGTAGTTGAGGATTTAAGAAATTGTCTATTTCTCAGGCAATAGCTTGATATTCCTCTCTCCTGTTCTCTCTTTTTTATCACTTCCTCGCTTTGTGTCTCCTCGAGTTGTGGAAGTGATCCAGCCCCTCTATCCTCTTTATTTGCTAAACCATTTACACCATTTACCACCCCATTCTCAAATGTCTTTCTCTCCTCCTCAGTAGTATCAGTACCACTAAAGTTTGTCATCCGCTGTTCTACTTTCTCTTGCCCAGGAAACTGATTTACCCATTGAGAGCACTCACCTCTATGCATATGTCTCACTGCTGGTTTCCCCTCCGTTTCTATATCAAGTGTGTTAGTGTTTGAATGCTCTGTTTTACCCTCACCTTGCCCTCTCCTCGGTTGGTAACAATTCTCTTCACCCCCCGTCAGCACCCCGTGACTCACCCTTGCACTTTTCACCTCCGTTTCACTCGGTACCCTTTTCCAGGAGTTTGGACCCCCACCACTACCACAGCTTCGGTAGCTCCCGCAGGTCTGACAGTCCTCACCTCCAGTCACCGGTATTGTGCTGACGGTGCCTCCTTCACCCGGGAACAGGAAAGTAATTCTGCTTGCAGCTCTCTGGCAAGCTCTACGAGCCTCCCGTGCCACGCACCATATCCCCGTGTGTGTGCTGAAGGGAATCCTGTGCTTTCCCGAGGGCACAAGATCCTGAATACAAGACCTCATCTGCTGACAGCTTACGACCCCCACTCGGCGAGGCTCCGTGACTGTTCCCGCTGTCTTCAATGGTGGCATACAGGTACGCTGTTTCTTCTGCTTCTTCTCTGTTTTCAGAGTGGGGAATACCAGGGCTTTAGGTGGGTTTTTTTTCTTTTAGAGTTGCCTCGGACTGCTTATTGAATGATAGACTTAAATTGGACATTCTCGGTGTCGAAAAATAAAAATAAAAAGGGCATTCTTCCAGTCATTTTCTTTTGTCCACTGGAGCCACCACAGAGCCCTCGACCTAGCTGCCTAGCCGGCCGCCATCTTCCCCTACAATTTTTATACAGGATAGTTACAACAAAGCCTCTGTTTTGGTGTCAGAAATAACATGGATACCACCATTAATAACAATGGGAGAGAAAAACATGATAATTCTTTAGAGGAGTGGGAAGAGTTGGCATCTCACAGCGATGATACCTTAGCAACCACAGCCGCCTCGTCAGTTTCAACAGCCGGTGGTAGATCTACTAGGAGTTCTCCGGGGAATAGAACTAAGGCCAAAGTCAAGAATAAGAAGACACCTCAGAGGCAGGATAACTTTCAGCAGAGCCTGTCTCAAAATAATACGTATGGAAAATGCAATTCAGAAAATAGCTGGGTTCAAGCAAAGGGAGAGTAAAAAGTATGGTCTCCAGGATTACTGGTAACAGCCCTAATGAGGACAATACAACCTGCAAAACGGTGAGCAACAGTCCTGCTGTAAAACAAGTGGAGAAGGGAGACTGCCCCACTGGAATACGAAGGGAGATGGGTGCTCAATTAACATCTACTCCAGGAGACTCTTTTTCAATGGAAGCAATTCAGCGTTCGGATACTTTGGCACACTCTGACCCAACACTTGCCTCAATAATGCAGTTTCTGAGAGATAAATGAATGGAAACTCAAGGTCACTTTGCACAGGCGAAATCAGACACAGACAAGATGTCGCAACTACTACAGGAGGTTACATCAGAGGTTATTTCAGATCTGCAGCAGAGAGTTAGAGAGATGGAGCATACTGTAAGTCTTACAGACACTATGATGCAGAAGCAGGCGACTCAAATCTCGACTCTCCAGCTCAAGCTAGAGGATTTGGAAAACCGCCAACGTCGCCACAATCTGTGCATATTTGGTATTCCCGTAAGAGTGGAAGAGGCGGATCCCCAAGCTTATTTGGTACAGTTATTTCGGAGAGCATTCCCAGACTTATCTGATTGGGATTGGAATTCTCAATTGCAAAGGGCACATAGGCTTCGAATGGTTAAACGCAATCAGGAAAGCAGATACTCTTGCTCGTTCATAGTGTTTTTTGGGAACTTTTTACTGAGACAGGCAGTTGCTCTTAAAGCTAGACCTAACACACCAGCCACCGTAGAATCTCTTACGTTCTTTGCTAGGTCAGATCTCTGTAGAATCCCTATGGATCGACGTTGGCAGCTCCAACAGTCAATTGATCCGCTGAAAGCTTTGGGGGTTCAAGTTTTTTTACAGGAACCGGCACGTCTGAAGATCTTCAAAGATGGACGGTCTTATTTCTTTAATGACAATCATGATGTTAAGCTAGCTATCTCTAAGTGACAAATGGAAGCTACTCACAAAAAATGTTGATACAAATTCCTTACAAGGATACTGCAATTAGGTTGAGAATGGGAATGGGATTAGGTAATGACAATGCTTATTCCATGCTTCTTTCCTTTTTTTTCTTTTTCTCTTTTCCTTTCTCCTTTTTAATATGCTAGGGTGTGGTGGGGAAACTTCCTGCGGTGATGGCTCTAGAGGGCTGCCAAGTTAGTGGTAGCTAGTTAAAGGGAGGATTCCTCCTTCAAGGAAGAGGGAGGGGGTGGGTCCTCCAGGGCCTCTCATGTCAGAGGGAGGGACGGAGGTGGTCTGGGGTGGGGGGTGCAAAAATTAAAAAAGGACATCAGTAAGGTGAAATTTAGTTATGACAAGAGTTCACTAGTTAATCATCATGTTTCGATTTCTTTATTGTTCTTTTATAGGGTAATTTGTTTTGTAAAGGGGTTTTGAAAAGAAAATGCAATTTAATATAGCTAAGATAAAATGTATGGTATGGAACGTATCCGGTCTTAACAGTGCTAGCAAATGACAATTGGTGCAGGAAGAGTTAAAATTATATCAACCGCACTTGGTTTTTATGACTGAAACTCATTTGGCCTATAAAGATCATCATTTGTTTAAACATCTTGGATATGAACTTATTGTTTGTACCCCTCAAACTATTTCTATGAAAACTGCTTTACTAAGAGACTAGAGGTTCTTCTATAAAATATTAAGGTAATGACTGATCCAAAGGGCCCCTGGGCAATAGCTCACATAGAAATTTCCGGCAAGAAATATGTACTTGTTTCAATATACGGATCTAATATAGATGACCCTGCGATATTTGATTTTATTAATCTAGAATTGCTGAATCGGGATGGGGAATGTCTGATAATGGACGACTTCAACTATGGTATTGATTACAATATTGATTCTACTAAAAGAGGGGGCACTAGTAGAATGTGAAAAGTTAGGGCAGCTATGCTTGAAATGGCCCGATTACAGTCTCTGCAGGATGTTTGGCGGCAGCTATACCCTTTTATTCCAGGTTACACCTATTATTCAGCTCCTCATAAATCTTATTCAAGAATTAACATGGTTTGGGCTTCTGAAAATTTGCTAGTAGGATCAGATATTGTAATATGCCCTTGAGTAACATCAGATCATAACCCCATCTTGCGATCTTTCGCTGTCACTCCTGAAAATAAGAACACAAAGCCATTTTTCTTTCCCAGATACTTGCTAACTGATGAGAAATATGTTTCATACATGAAGCAACAGTTAGAAACTTTTTTTTAATTGAATGCAGGGACTGCTTCACCTTTGATTGTTTGGGATGCCATGAAAGCTTATTCTAGGGGAGTGACCCAACAGTACATTTGGTGCCAGAACAAACAGAGAAAAAGCGATATAGACAAACTGATTTTGACTCTGCAAAGTTGGGAAGAACAACATGCTGAGTTGATAATACAAGGCCAATCGAATCAGGATCAACTATTTCTTCTTTCGCTGGATGCAAGAACAGAAATGAAAAAAATATTTAGGGAGAAAATTGCAGAGAAGTATAACAAACACCGTCAAGTGCAGTATGAATATGGTGAACATATTGGTAAAGTGTTAGCTTTCCAATTTGCAGAAGCTAGGGCTCAAACTAACATTAAGGCAATTATAAGTGCAGACGGTACTGCTAATAGTCATACTGCAGAGATTATGGAACAGCTTTCACTTTTTTATCAGAACCTCTACTTACCTTCTGCTGCAGTTGATAAAGGAAACGTTATACAATATATTACTGAGAGTTACCTTTCGGCTCTGAGTGAAGACGAGGCAGCTTCATTAGATAACAATATTTCGGTGGAAGAAATAGGAATAGCTATTTTTTCATTACCTTCAGGCAAAGCCGCAGGGGTAGATTCTATGCCAATTGAATTTTACAAGGTGTTTAAAAACCCTTTGTTAGCACAATTTAGTGTAGTTATTCAACATATTGGTATATATAATAAGATACCGGAGTCATGGAACATGACCCAGATTGTTTTTTTTCTTAAAAAGAGCAAAACCCCTACTGACTGTGGATCATACCGACCCATCTCCCTCATAAATACAGATGCCAAGATTTTTTCTAAGACCCTTGCTAATCGTCTTGCCCCAATGATGGCAGGTTTGGTATTCGATATTCAACATGGTTTCATACCTGGCAGAGATACTACATCTCATGTTAATATGACGATTGGGGAATTCGATTATGCAGAAAAAGAGGGGGTGGGTCTCGGTATGATTCTTTTAGATGCCGAAAAGGCTTTTGATAAGGTCGGGTGGGAATTGTTATGGGCTACATTAAGTGCATTTGGCTTAGGGAGACAGTTCAGACAATGGGTCCATGCCTTATATTGCATACCTAGAGCTAAGCTCTCATATTCTGGAGCATATTCTATACCATTTGACATCATATGTGGTACAAGACAGGGCTGCCCTCTTTCTACGTTGTTATTTGCCCTTTACATAAAGCTGTTTATACGCGTTTTACAAGCTGATAAGAACATTAAATTATTAAAGACTACTTTTAGTAGCTTAAAAATAACAGCATATGGGGACTATCTGGCAATCTTTTCCACAAATCCTGTAGAAGCTGTTCCAGCTATTGAGAGGGCAGCAACCACATTTGGATTAGTTTCAGGATATAAAATAAATATTAACAAAACACAGGTGCTTCTTAATTTTGAATCTGGCTCTCCAATTTCGGGGAGCTGTACTTCAGCTACGTATTAGGGGGTTCAAATTTCTGCTAAAATAGGTCAAATAATATCTTTAAATTATACTCCTTTATTAACCGAAACTGCCAAAATCTTTAAAAAATGGCATAAACTCCCTATAGAGCTTATGGGGAGATGTAACTTAATAAAGATGAAAATACTCCCTAAATTTCTATATCTGTTCAGATCCATTCCTCTACGTCTCTCTAATATATATTTTTTTTAATTGGATGGAATCCTGAGCAGTTTCATTTGGGTCTTTAAGAAGGCTCGGCAGGCTATTGACTTGCTCAAATTACCCCACAAACAAGAACGTCGTGGGTTATCAGATTTTAGATTTTATTTTTGGTCAGCGTTTGCCATGCGTTTTCGTATTCTTTTGGGAATTGATCAGAAAGGATTCTCTATATCGACTGATCTTGGGGGATGACAGCTCATTTTTTTATATCGTATTAACGATCCAAACTACTTCAAACATGTTAAATTTAAGACTATTAGAGACTGTGTTTTTATATGGCGGGCTATGGCCGTCAAATGTACTCTATCAGTAATTCACACTAAGCTCCCACTGTGGGGGAATCCAATGCTACTAGAAATGTTTCATAATTACAGAGGTAGATTGTGGTCTAAGCATGGGATACTATATCTGGGTGATATGTATGATGTTAAATGTATAAATGTAAATGTATGTGTCTTGTAAAGCGCACTGCTGCCCTGAGGCGTCGTGGCGTTGTAGACCGCTGGGGAACCCGTACTGGCTATCCCTGTGAGATGGTCCCAACTGGGTATCTCCAAGGTGAAACCAGGCATCCCCGGCGAATGTGGGGGGCTGTTGTAGAGATGAGGCAATGCCCAGAGTTGCCGAGTGTGATCCCTGGTTAGAATAGGCACAGAAGAATTAAATATTTTGAAGCTATACAACTCCAATATAAACTGCCTACTAACCTCTTGTTTAAACATGTACAGATAAGGGATTATTTCCAGAAAAATGTGGACTCATGTTTTATTACTAAATCTTTGATTTAGGATCTTTTATATGAGGAGAAAACTAAATCTCTTATAGGTAATATTTATAAATTGCTGACCAGTTCCAAAGCTGATGGGTGTGAAAAGCTAGCATTACAATGGAGTCAAACGTTGAACTTGGTAATAACATCTAGCATGATCGTACAGGCTTTGGGCAACATTGGTGGCTCAGTCCACTCTGTGAGTCTGCAACTACAACAATTTCGTACAATTTGTATGTTGTACTATACACCTGAAAGTATTAGTAGATGGGCAGGAGGTAATAGTGGAGGGGAAAAGACTAAGGGCCAGATGTAGGAAGCATAATTCCAGTCGGTAACGGCTGAAATAACCGAAATTTGTCCGTTACCAACCGAAATTAGACTTTTCATATGTAGGGGCCTAAATTAAGGATTCAGTAATTTACCGAATTGGTAATTTAAGGAATCGGTAAATTATCCAATTCTTATATACCGATTCGGTAAATTACCGAATCCTGATATGTAGGGAGCACTTAAATGAGTGTTTTTCCCATTTTAGGATTCGTTATTTACCACCAACTAGAAGTTGGTGGCAAATTTCGAAAATCCAAAAAAATGCTAATTTATGCAAATAATAGCAGTGCCATGTGGCAGACATACATGCCCTTTGGACATGTATGTGTGTCACATGTGCACCCATACACAATTCAGGGGTGCAACAGGGTGTCAAAGTGACACCCTGCCACCCTTCAATGTTTCCCCACTTTTACCGAATCGGTATTTACCTATTCAGTATTTCCCATTTATTCCTAAGGCCTATAGGAATGAATGAGGAATACCGAATCTTTACCATATTTTACAGATTCAGTAAAATTTAAAGATTGGATACCTACATAGCATTTACCGATTCTAAAATACCGAATCGGTATAACTCGGTATTTTAGAATCGGTAAATGCTGATTATCTACATCTGGCCCCAAATGTCCTAAATGTGGGACTCAAGCTGCAAATCTAAAACCTATGTTTATAGACTGCCCGAAATTACAACTCTGTTGGCAGAAATTTGGCCTAGTGTTTCATAGCAAACTTGGAATGGGACCTACATTTACTGCTTTAGAAATCATGTTAGGGTATAAGGTAGATAAACCTGCTCTAGCATGGCCATTTACCATCATGATGGTATCAGCTAGGGTTTCTCCGCTACCGCCAACAATTTATGACTGGTAGTTCAATATTAAAGTGACTAATGACATGGAATTTGCCGTGGCTAAAGCTAGGAGTACATGCTCTATGGTCAAGAATGTGAAAATATGGGGCCCTATGGATCTTTCGATATAGTCTATTGCTAATAAAGAAGGTAATTACTATCATTTAAGAATTGGAATGTGCCAGACTAGGTAGATTAGTTGCTGACAAGGATTATGATTATTCTTTTTTTATATTTGGATATGTTAAAATCAATTTTGTTTCCTTTTTTAATTGATGATTTTATGCATATAATTGAATTTTTTAAAAAAAAGGATACCACCACTGGTTGTGTTTACTTTGTTCGATATCGGAGGGACTAAATGACGTTTACTGATGCGTATCTGTAACTACTATGCAATGCTTAATTCTTCAGAGAATGACAAAACCACTCCTGTGCCTTGTTGTAATGTGGAAATCCACCACGTTTAATTCTGCAAGCCTACACTATTCAGCATGCCCCTTATAATAAAGAAATGCACTATTTCAGCAAACTCACTGCATTGTTTCAATAAGCACATGTAGTATAGGTCTGAAAATAATTAATTCTAATGCATACAACAGGATTATTTTAACTTACAGAAAGGTTTGTGTTGCATATAACATTAGCAAAACATACTTGAAAATCATGCTACTCCGCTCATAGTTCTATGCAGACTACCACTGTAATGCCTCTTTTACCATATAACTCCGTGCAGTCATGTCTACCCCACAAACATTGCATAAACTGCAATGTAGAGACTCTATAATCACATGTACCATATGCATATACAGGAAATATGGAGGTGTACAGAGGTATACAGAGTGCAATATGCTTTTTATTGCAGGTTTTGAGTGTGGGGGTGTTCCATGACTCAGTAGAGGTGAAGCCTTAAGTAGCTCTTGTTGCTCATCCCTCAGCAATGGGTAAGACATATATACTTGCCAACCCTACTGATTTATGTCATACACCCTTGCTTTTTCAGCAGCCCTACTGCCTATTGATTTTGGCCTACAATCCTATTGCCGTTTACAAAGGCAGGCTTTAGAACCTTATCTATCTAGGTCTGTTATTGGTAGGGTGACCAACCGTCCGTAAATTTCACGGACCGTCCGTCATTTTAGTATGATGTCCATAAGGCATCCGTAATTTGGGGATCCCAAATTACGGACGCCTTACAGACATCATACTAAAATTGAAATAGGAAATCTCAGAAAGGAATGCTGTTTCCCATGCGAGAGGCCCCGTGAGTTAAAAAGATTTCCCTTGGGCCTCTCGCTCTTATCTTTTAAACTGAAGAGGCTGCATGCAGCCGCCCCTCCCGGACCTCCCTCATGCAGCTGATTGTCATTCTATAAGTGCCAATGGGCCCAATTGTAGTGACATCATGTGGGGTGCCTTCTCCTGCATGGGACTAGGGCAAAGCTCTCTGCTTTTGTCTTGGCGCCATGCTGGAGAAAATACAAATAAAATAACTAACACCGTTTTCACTGTACAGTTAAAAGACAGATTTCAACATACAAATAAAAAAATACTATTTATTAATGTTTATTGTTACTAACACAAATCTTGATTGCAGGAAGGGCCCGATGTCGCTTTGCAAAGTTGCGCGCATACTGAAAAACTCATCAATTGGCTCAACCTTATATAAACTGTATTTATTTTGGTTGTCTATTTACTTACTTATATATTATTGTGCCACCTCCTCTGATATGTCTGTAAAAATTATGTTTTGTCCCAAATTTTTGTCCTGAATTTTGATCTTCTGTCCTGAATTTTTGTCCTGAATTTTGACCCTTTGTCCTGAATTTTTACACTGACCGTCCTGAATTTGCACCCTGACAGTTGATAACCCTAGTTATTGGGCCTGTTTATGAGAACTGGCATTTTTTTACTAATAATTGCTCAAAACAAATGCCTCTCGGACAGCCCTGTCCCCGTTAGGTGTGTTAATTCTCCTCAACTTTGTGCAGTCACTAGTAGCCCAGCCACTCTGCATTTTGCCATCTGAGGGGAGGCCAGTGAGTTCTTTCTTTGAAAGGCACTGCAGAAAGCCGCCTGGGTGTCTGAGCAGCACCCAGCTGTGAGCCAGCAGCAGCTGCTGCCAATAAAGAGTGGTGGTGCAGCGCGGGGGGAATAATGATAAAAGAAGCACTTACCTGCCACTGCTGCTCCTGCTGCTGGCCGCTGCATCGGTGCTCCTTCGCAGCTTCTTGGTGTCCTTACATGCTCCCTACTCAATCCAGACACTGCTTCCATGCTATATCAAGCATGAGAAAAGCGCCGGGATTGGCCTGAGTGGGCTGGTCTGACTCTCGCTCAGGCACAGGGAGCCTGTGCCTTTTCTCCTTCTGGCTCTGCAACACAGCTGGGTAGGAGAACTCAAAGTGCGCATGTCAGTTTAGCCGCCCGAAGATGAAGGTTTGTACTTACAGTATCCACCACACTTCCTCCCTTCTGCTCTCTATTGAGATTGCCCTCCCTAACCTAGGCAGACTCAGCAGACTCAGCTCACAGTAAAAAATAAAATTATAATAACATTTGTGTTATTATCATTTTTTTGTTTTATATGCTGGCTCTGACCAGTGGGGCGATACCACTCAGCTATTATGGAGAAGCCGCCGCTGTGTGAGCAGAAAAAAGAGTGGAGCCCTGTTGTATCTTGAGTCTTAATGTGGAATGTTGGATGGGTGGAATGCTAGTGGTTTGTGCCGCTCGTAGTCGGATTGTGAACTCTGCTTTTCCCTTGCTGACTGCGGATTTTCGGGAAGAAGGAGATTTGAAACCGGACCCTTGTCACCGCAGGAGACCGGGACTGCGAGACCCACCAGGCTGTGCGGTCAACATCTAGCACACCTGCCGCCTCTTCCCGTGTCTCCTCCCCTCTGCTGCTTCAATTCACCGGCCCTTTAAAACGCGACTCGCGGCCCCGCTCCGCGGGCGCCGCTCGTAGTCGGATTGTGAACTCTGCTTTTCCCTTGCTGACTGTGGATTTTTGGGAAGAAGGAGATTTGAAACTGGACCCTTGTCATCCGCAGGAGACCGGGACTGCGAGGCCCACCAGGCTGTGCGTTCAACATCTAGCACACCTGCCGCCTCTTCCCGTGTCTCCTCCCCTTCAGCTAGTTCCTTCCCTTATAAGTGATTTCACAATACGTGTGAGCGGGACGCGTGTGCGGGACGAAGGCCGGGACGAAGCCCGGACAAAGGGCGGACAGTCTTAGACAGTCCGAGACAGGCCGTGACTGGACTGGGCACAACATACTGCCCGTGCTGAAAACAAGCTACCCGGCCTAAGTAAGACATTTTGTAACTGGTTATAATGACTCCTTGGTTCACTATTGCACCACCTTTGTTTCATATTGTTCAATCCAATTGTATGGTAAAGATCTTGTGCTGTAACTAACATTATTTAGGATGCCAAAAAAGATTCCTGTTGTTGCGGCAAACACCATGGATAACTATATGGTACATGTTGTATCTAAGATCAATAGTGAAAGAAGACAGTCACTAGGATTAAGTCAATCGCCCATTCTTCACCGCCTGAGCCCACCACCAAATTCTTCGTGGGCAGATATACCATCTCAGGATGTAGGAAATGAAGTCCCAGATACTGAGATACGCGATAGTGAGACTCTAAATCACAGTGTACTCCTAGAGTCCGACCAAGATTCAGATCACGATAATGATACTGAGTCTCAGGTTGATGATACAGTACAAGATTCTCCTTTTCAGGAGGGCACACAGGTGGACACTGTAGCTGAAGATTCCCCTGTTCTTGTGCCGGTTACACGGGCGATCAGAAAATGTAGAAAAGCGCAGATAAATCGTGGAGGGTCTCGCCCAGGGAGAAAAAGGGTTGCATCGCCACCGAAAATCAGGGACAAAAGTAGGGGGCAAGGAGATGATAACGACAAACAAAAAGTGGATGATGAGCTTCTCAATAGGATAGCGGATATGATTGATTGTAAGTTTAAGGCATTCATTAAACCGGTGGTGGCTAAATTAGACAAGCTCTCTGCCGATGTAAAGAAACTAGGCGCGGCCCAGAAAAAGATAGCGGAAGAGGTGACAAACATGTCAACCATAGTCACAAATCTAGCTAACACCACCAAAGAGTTTAACGCAAGAGGGATAGAGGGAGGTGCAAATGTAGCACAGGCCAACACCCTGGACACGCACCAGCAATAGAGCATAACCATTCAATGACAAGAGAAGATCCGCTTCCAAAACCATCCGAATTGACCACATTAAGCATAGACAAAGACTCATTACAATTCATAGAAGATGCCTCACCCCTAGTGTTGGTACTGGCAAATGTTCCCCCTCTGATTACTGGCCAAATAGAATCCCCCACACCATTGACAAGTAAGGCTCTGCACTGGTTGTCCGGTAACATGCAGATGGCCCCTTGGGGGAAACAACAGCTAGCAGGAGAGCTTAAGTCAGCCAGAAGGGTACCTTGGATAGGGCAAAATCCAAAAAAGTTCAATGGTGACTGTATAGTTTTAAACTTCACGAATTCGGCTGTACTACCTAATATCCTATCAAACATACTCCCTCCTCAACGCAGGAGAGGCACTATTGTCCCACTTACTCTAGAATTTTTTGGTAAGAAACAGCGAAGTATGACTTATCCCAAGACAACCCATACTTTCCCCAGGCCAGTACGGACTGGAACAACAAATGGATGGGGCTTAGGTGCTTCAGTTAACAATTGGGGGTATAGTTTAGATAGGTGGGAAGGGCCACACCAGATACACCAACATGAATACCAATACCCTACCCATTTTAACAACCAGTACAACATTCCTATTTCCAACAGGTTTGATGCCTTCTATGGACAGGGAGGGTTGGAAGGGGTTGAATGACTACCCGATACACTCTTTTTTCTTGCTTATAGCAACTGTATACAACAAGGTGTAGAACTAGGGTATGAGGATAACACACTTGCACTGCGCGGACTTAATTCCGAGATGACAGCTTTATCAGCACAGATAAATCGACCTACAAATTTATCAAACATGCAAAACCCTGCGTCTACCCAAGTTGACATAACACATAACTTTGGGGAAGAACAGGTAGACAGATGCACAGGTCCAACACTCCTTATCCCAGTTGAAAAGGCTAACACAGACACAGATACCAAAACTTTGTGCTCATCATCACCTTGCAATGAAAGTTTAATACCATGGAATATTGCAGGGCTTTTCGACAAATCTAGTGATATTGGTTGGTTGTCTTTAGTCAAACAACATGCGGTAATATGTCTCCAAGAAACATGGCTGGTGGACAAAAATGTACATATTGAGGGATTTCAAAGCTTTTTCATCCCAACAGAACCCTCAGTTAGTGGCAGAGCAAAGGGGGGACTGGCAATCTATGTTAACTTGGCTCTTACATGTCTTAAAGCTGAGTATCATACTGGAAACAGAAATATTCTGGTTCTAGAGCTAAAGAGGGGTAAAACCAAGTTCACCCTGATTAACTTTTATAATGCAGTGAATCAGACTGGTGACTGTAATATACAGCTTTTAGGTGATTTCTTGAGAGACAATGTTGGGCACTTGCCCCGCCAAATGCTGATCGCAGGTGATTTTAATACACATCCGTGTTGAAACCCTGGAGAGACCTCTATCGATCAACTGGGTTGTAACAGCCTGGAAGGTTTCCACTTTGATCATTCGCGGCGTGGAACAGAATTAAACACGCTAATGAATGAAAATAACTTAATCACAGCAATGTCTACAGTGGCGGACCAAACTTCTTTTCCCATTGCTACGTTCAAAGGCCATGCAACAGAATCATATATAGACCACATTTTATTGTCTGCTGATCTCGCCAATACTGTTCTGGACTTCTGCATCCAATTGAGCATTTATAGTGACCACAACCCTATATGTATCAAAATGGGTGGGAGAATCTTCGAACAGCGAAAGCCACGTCTGGATCATGGGTCCATAAAATGTATAAACGGAAAGCGTTGTTTAAAATGGTCAATGGTGAACTGTGAAAATCTGTATACTTCTATTAATAACATGTGCAGTTCTGAACTTTCACTATGTATATCACCTGTATCATCATCGCAACAAATTCTGGCATCCTTCGAGGGTGTTGCTTTAACAGTAGGGTCGATGTTAATGGTGCCAGTTAAAGGGAATGCAAGTAGTAATCCAAAATGGTTTGATAATGTCTGCTCTAAGGCCAGCCGTGAGCTCAAGATAGCAATGAAAACCAAACCTAGAGACCCGGTGTACATTAAGGTCATGTGTGCTAGGTATAAAAAGGGATATTAAAATAAACCCCTGTTTGATCATTCAAGTAACTCTACCGTGGGTACAAATATCCCAGAGGAAGAGTGGGTTAATCACTTTAGTTCTATTTTTAAAAGTAATGAGTTGCAGGCAGAATATCTTTTGGTTAAACCTAAGGAGAATTCATTGCTCTTCTCAACAAATGAGGTTGAAAAGGGAATTGAAGGACTGACCAGTAATAAGGCCCCAGGACCGGATGGTCTTCCACCAGACCTTTTTAAATCCTGTATACCGCTATGGGCACCAGTTCTTACCGCCGTACTTAATGCAGTCGTGGCCTGTGGTTGCCCAAAGTCATGGGGGGTATCTACCATCGTACCCATGTTTAAAAAAGGAGACTGTAATAGCCCCCTCTGCTACAGACCAATATCTTTAATTAACTCTGTTGTCAAAGTAGTGGGGGGAGTAATTTTAAACAGATTGGTCACATGGGCAGATGAAAATAATGTAATATCCCCAATTCAATATGGATTCAGGCCCGGTCACTCTACGATTACCCAGTGTCTGAATTTGTATCTAATTATAGGGAAGTACACCAAGGCCCGACAAGATACAATTCACATGGCGTGCATGGATCTTTCGTCGGCTTTCGACTGTGTAAGCCGTAGAAAGCTCTGGGACGCCATGGTGAAAATGGGCGTAGAGCAGAACTTAATTAATTTGTTAGAAGATATGCATTCCGATACGAGAGCAAATGTCCGATACACACAAGATTTAAATGTGACAAAAGACTTTGGAGTGTACCGGGGCGTTCGACAAGGGTGCATTTTAGCCCCGTTCCTTTTTAATTTATATATAAACGATTTGGAGGAGCACCTTTTAAGTACAGAAGCATACTATCCTTATATTGGACGAAAGGGACTGCCGGTTCTGCTTTATGCGGATGACGCAGTCCTTTTGTCCAGAACTGCTAACGGTCTTCAAACTTTATTAAATTCCTTTTTCACATTTAGGAAATCCCGAGATTTGAGTATAAACAATTCCAAATCTTTCGTAATAAAGGTTGGTCAAGGTAACAAAAAGCCAAATCGCTTAAACGTTAACAGGGTATTAATTCCCGTAACAAATACATTCTCCTATCTCGGAGTCCTGTTCGATCATCAACTGAACTGGGGACCCGTAATACAAACAAAAAAGGGAGAGGTAATCAGGGCAAATGCGGCAATATCTGATTTTGCAAGAAAAATAGGCAACAGCCCAGTGGCTGCATTACTCCAACTTTACCAGGCCAAGAGTGTTACTACTGCATGTTACCGCAGTGAGATATGGGGATATGCACCACTAGGAGCCCTGGAGATAGTTGAAAACAATTTTCTTAAACAGATACTAAGAGTTCCTAGGGGAACAGCAAATTTCTCTGTACACGAAGAGCTGGGTATGCCATTTCTATGTGACAAAATGGCAGTAAACCTTCTAGTATGTTGGTTAAATTGTTGGTTAAATAACAACGTACCTCTTACTCAGCTCATATTGAGGGAAGCGCTAACATGGGAAAATAGGCTGAAGGTTCCTTGGATAAAGTATTTAAGTAACTGTTTCAATGAAATAGTGCGCCCAAACTCTTTTTAACACCAAACTCCATTACGAAATTGGATGTTATTCTTGTGAAGAAGGCTTTTATCTCTTCTAGGCACTTTGAGAGGCTGGTGAAATGAGGAAAGGTAGTGTGCGAAAATATGTGCTACTAAAAACAACCTTGCTCATGGAACCGTACCTGTCATGGTCGATGTCAAGTTATGATCGTTTTTTGCTGACAAGGTTTTGGCTGGATTTATTTCATTTACTTCTGGCTGTGCCTAAGGGATCCTATCGTGGACAAGTGCTGCCGGCTTGCGGCTGCGACGAAAAGTCTCCGCAAGACCTGGCACACTTTTTATTTTTTTGTCCATTTGATAACATACCAAGGAGGCTATATTTAAAACCCTGTCTTAAAAAATTGAACTTTTCTCAATTTAGACCAGCACTTTATTATCTTCAGATGCTAAGCTGTGACTGTACTTTATTTGTATGCAGTTTTTTAAAATTAGCACTCAAATTCAGGAAAAGTATGGAAGGATAATAGCGCTGTTAATTGAAAAGAAAAATATTAACCTTTTTACATTCTCAGAACATTCCTTTTTAATATTTTGAATGTATAATCTGCCTGTAACTTTCTGTGATCGTTTTCTTTGTTAAGCCGTTTTTAACATCTTTATGTAAGTATGAGTCAATATACGTATGGCGTGTAATGCTTTTATGGTTGTTATTTTAAATAACTGAATAAAGTTATTTGACTTGACTTGACTAGTGGTTTGTGAATGTCAGTTGGGTGAGGGCTGGGCAGCAGGACAGCTGCTCCTGATGGGGTTATCATTTCTATCTTTTAACTTAACATCGTAACTTAATAAAGTAACTTGAATAATCTATCTTGAAGTAGCCATCTTCTTTCTGATTACATCATTTGGCGATGTATTGATGAAGAATCCATGCGTGCAACTATAAAGAAGCTGATCAGCCAACGTGAAATGGACTGAAATTGAGTAGAGAAGTCCAAGCGGTGAGACTGGAACCAGAGAGGTATACAATAAAAAGAAGAAAAGAAGTATGGAGGTAAATGATTTGTAACAATTTACAAGAGAATTTGGCACATGAATGAGTTATGTGAGTGCTTGTTTTGTGTATGAGGTGTGCACGTTGTCTCCTGGCGCATGAATGAGTTATGTGAGTGCTTGTTCTGTGTCTGAGGTGTGCACGATGTTTTCCGGCGCATGAATGAGTTATGTGAGTGCTTGTTCTTGGTCTGAGGTGTGCACTTTGTTTCCCCGCGCATGAATGAGTTATGTGAGTGCTTATTCTGTGTCTGAGGTGTGCACGTTGTTTCCTGGTGCATGAATGAGTTATGTGAGTGCTTGTTCTGTGTCTGAGGTGTGCACGATGTTTCCCGGCGCATGAATGAGTTACGTGAGTGCTTGTTCTGTGTCTGAGGTGTGCACGTTGTTTCCCGACGCTTGAATGAGTTATGTGAGTGCTTATTCTGTGTCTGAGGTGTGCACGTTGTTTCCTGATTTATATGGTGTTAAGTTTTGTTCCTGTGTGTCTTGCTTGTTGTACTGGTCTGGCCAACTGGTATGATTTGTGGCATATGGACGTAGGTGGTAGGATAGTTGTTATTTCAGGAAGTAATGTGATGTTCTGTTCAGACTGTAGTGCGCGAGATGAGATAAAATTTATTGAGTGCATTGTTTTGGTTTCATTCATTTTATTGCACAATGCAATTGTTCACCTAACGAAGGGAGATATGTTGTATCTTGAGTCTTCCTGCTGCTCAGCTAGAATGTCTGTGTTGTGGAATGTTGGATGGGTGGAATGCTAGTGGTTTGTGAATGTCAGTTGGGTGAGGGCTGAGCAGCAGGACAGCTGCTCCTGATGGGGTTTCCTATCTTTTATCATAACAACTTAACTTAAATAAAGTAACTTGAATAATCTACCGTGAAGTACCGACTTCTTTCTGATTACATCAAGCCCTCAGTGTCGGACCATGGAAACACTGCATTGATGCTTCTGGATATCAGCCACATTACAAAAACTAAGCTATCACCTAAAATGTCTGTGCGAATACATGTTAATGACAGGAAAAGAGTGGTAAGGAGTGGAAGCAGAGCATGGTGGCTTCACCACCTCCCCCTTCCCAACTCACTCAGCTTTTTTCACAGGGCCGATTTGCCATTGGCCTCTTGGCACTGTTTAAGAATTCAAGTGCCATGAGAGGCACAGTGGCATCAAGCTACCTACCTCTTCTGTCATGGCAGGGTAGTTAGAAGTCCTACCTCTCATAACATGGACTGAGGGGGGAGTATTTCAGCTCCATGTCCTCTTGATCTTTTTGTGGTACACCTGTGGTGGAAAAGAAGCAATGAAAGCATTTTTGCTCTGAGCACAGAGGGGCATTTGTACAAGAACCTTACGCTGCCATAGCGTCATTTTTTTGCCATTGCAGCAGCTTTTTTTATCACCTTATTTACAAAGTGCTGGTAACTGCAGTAAGCAGCACTTTTCCAGCGTAAACATTAATTTTCATGATCGCCACTTCTTTTAGCGGGTCTTAACAAAAATGAGATGCAAGGTGGGCATTCCAGTGCAGAAACTGCCGCTAACCCCACTTTGCGATATTTACAATAAAATTTCCGTCCAGCGATAACCCCCAAAACTGCTGCTAAGTCCAATTAGAGGCAGCTTTTTAAGACCAGAAAAATAGCTGGTCTCTAAGTTGCAGCAAACACTTGGAGCCTCATTACTGAGTTTTTGGTGCTGGACAGCGCTGCAAGGAATGTTGCTGCCCTGCACTGCGACAAAACAAAAGGGTAGGAATGACACTATCAATAAGATAGGGCGCATTCCTGAGCCTCATTCATGAAAAGTGTTGCATCGCTGTGACAAAACAGGGTTGCAACACCATGGATGTGCTGTATTTACTGTAAGGGGCTCCATGACACAATTAATGAGAGCTAGGTCTGGAATCCTGACGTATCTGTCAGCGTTAAAGTCACGCATTGCTGCAGTTGTGTCACAAGCATGACCCAACTCCAGTAATGCATGGGGCCAGCCTATCCCCATGGCACTGCTCCACCCCTGCATCATCGCAGGAGAAAGGTTCTGACGCAGTGGTGTCCTAGAATTGTCGCAGTTAAATCAGATGGAATTCACTGTGCCACTCCTATGAGGATTTGTTGCGTGGGAATGCCCACCCTGCACACATCCTAACTGGTGGAGGTAAAATGTGGCACAGGGCTTCACAAGGTTTCGCATAGGCCTAGATGCGTAAACACAGCACAACGTGATGCAAAATTAATGTTTCAAGTACGTCAAGAAAATTACACACCTATGGCTTTAAACTGTCGGAAGGGGCTCATGAATAAGCCCCTCTGTATTTTTCCCCTGCATTGATACAAAATAGCTGCCATGCGCCAATGCAGGCACCCTTGCACCATGGTGTGGCCAAGTTGATTGATGTTGCGCAGGAAGGGACACCTACCTGCACAAAACCTATCAATCCAGGGTATTTCCTCTTCCTCTGTGTGGTGTGCTGTGATGGCGGATTTGAAGGTTGTGTGAGTATCAGGGGTATTGTTGTGGCTTTATTGCTTCTCCAAAAATTTGCAGGCGTGTCTGGACTAGTGGAGAGCAGGAGTGAACCAGTTGGCCTTCTTGGAGTGTTGTTTACCTGGTCTTATATTGAGGGGTGCCCGGGTGTCGGTGCAGTTGGAGATCCATTGGTGGAGGTTTTGCGCTGTGGTGTTGGCATCTGTAAGCGTTGGCGGGTGGAGGAGGGACTTGAACACTTGATCTGCGGGTCAGAGGAATCAGCAACAGCAACCAGACAGTGCAGCGCAGTGGGAAGAGGAAGTCCACTAAAGGTTAGTCCCCCGTACACCCGAAAGCAAACTAACAGGGGGCAAATAAAGGCAGCACCGCCCGGTTGCATCTTCACTGGCAACCAGATTATGTGTTCCCCAGTTCCCCTGCTAGTAATGGCAGATCAAGCTGCATACCCAAGGGCATGGGCCAGAACCAGCCCGTGCACCTGCCATCCACTGCCACCATTGGTCGATCTCATTGACTTGAGCCTGTTAGTGGAGTCCTCCACCAGTCTTGTGCGGTGCCCTCGGTGATGTAGGTCAGTCACAGCACAGGAATTGCTCAGGGCATGGTGTGCCTCACCCACAGGCTCTAGGCCTGGGCCCGCCTCGCCCCCAGGCCTCCTCCGCTACGAGTTCCACCTTCTCCTCACCTGGACATTGTTATCGGGGCTCAATACGCTGCACTCTCTCCAAATCTGTGACTCTGCCAGCAGGAGCGTCAGGCAGGCGGGATTTCAGAAGCCTGGGTAAAGCAGGCGCCGCCAAGTCCACTGGGGCACCTCCTAATGCAGGTGATGCTACAGGGCCCCCTTGGACGTGAAGTTGCAGCGCTCCCGCCACACAAGTTTGGCGCAGCTCAGGGGCATCAATCTCCACAGAGTCTGGCTAGCCCAATATCCTCTGGCCTGTGATGCAGAGAGGCACAGCCCACCATCAGTAATCTCCTCCGTGCACCCCAGTGTGGTCATGGTGCCGGATATGCAATGCACACCTCCCTACATTGGTGCGCCGGAGCGCCTCTATCATCATAGCTCCAAGGGGCATCAGTCTTCTCACACAGGTCAACAACGTGTCTCCATGTCTACCGCCACAGCCCAGCAACTACACAGCACCTCTGCCTCCCACTCCGGGTCACTGATGCAAGCCCAGTGAGGCCTCTGGGCCCCGGGGACAGTCCCCGCTTTCAAGGTTTTGGCTGCCATGGTGTTGCAAGGAGAGTACTATAAAAAGTGATGCATCACTGTTTTTCCCCAGCAGTGCACCTCGTTTCATAACTGTAGCCCGAATCTGCATTTCCTTTTCTCCTGGGACTCTGGCTGGTCATCCTGGCTGTTGGGGGCTTTGGAGGGTTGTTGATCTGTGCTGCACTTGGTCCTCGCTGCTCCATTCTGCATTCCGTTGGTTTTATTTCCTATTTTTCATTTGAGATGGACTTATAGGCTATTTTTGCCTTTAGTAGCAAAAAAAGTCACATTGGGCTGACTAACGTGTATTTTTTTTGCCGCTAATGGGCCTTTGATCACTATTCTCTCAATCACGTTAGTGATGTAAATACATCACTAACAGGGCAATTGTTTTTGGTGATAGACATGTTAAGAAAACTGCTGCTAACTAATGCTAACGCTAGTTAGCGGTAGCTCTTGTAAATATACCCTAGAATGTGTTTCCCTGGCCAATGCCAGAGCAGTGTGATAACAGTAGGGACCTGATTGCAAGTGATATTATGAACTAGCCGTGAGTGAGGCAGGATTGGCATCTGCAAAGATTTGCGTCTATATGACACAGGGTAAAGCCGCCATTTGCGGCTCCAGAAGACATCTTCCCACATAACTCATGCCAACGTCCTTATAAATATAAGATACAATCAGGTGTGAATATCGCCTAGTGGTAGCTTAAAATGGATGGGAGTACATCACAAAGTTGGCATGTTACACAATGCCACATGAAAGGCCATTCGAAGCATCTAACAAACCAGAAATGTAAATGGGCACATTCGCAAATCCATTTCTCTCGGTGCACAGGCGCTGTTGGGCACTAATGCAGAGTTTCAGCTATCTGTCACCAGACCTAGATAGGGTATAAAATAGGCAGTGAATTCAAAATACGCTTTATTCGATTTAAAAACAATTAAATCATAAAAGCACATCATAAAAACAAAGCCTTAAAAACTAAATGTATCAATTCATGCAACACTTCTTTAAACATCCCTGACGTGAATAAAATCGAAAATCAGTTACGCTGGACGCTGTTTACATTGAGTTTCTAGATCTAACCACCCCTTTTAAAAATATAGCTATATGGCCAGTATAGATTTCATCATCCAAAAATTGCAGTTTTATGAATGCAGGTCGACACTGTCTCAAACCTTGTGTTTTTAAAATGGGTATGATCCATCTATTCCTGATTATGGTGTTAAACTTACAGAAAAAGATGACATGTATTGTCGTCTGAGGGGAGATGTCATCGCACGGGCATGGACACAAAAGACGTGACCAATCATTAATTTGGGGGAATGAAACCATATTATGAAAATTACCTAGAAGTAAACGTGTTAAAAGCTTCCTAGCGTATTTACTCAGATTGAAAGACAAATAAGGTTGTAACCCTGGTTCGGTCAGAATCAATTGGTTAGCACGGACCGCTTTTTTTCATAATATTAGAGGAAAATCTAAGCATCTCCAGGTGACTGAAACATAGGGACTTTAACTCCTTCCTCGTAATTGAAGTCAGACGGTCAGGTTTATCAAAAAAGTCAGGATAACACATGTCATTCAAGCTTTTTTTGACATACACCAGCCAGGGAATACGCAAAGCCCCTTGTAAATTCAAACAGTAGTTTATCACTTCCCGGTTGAGACTGGCAGGAATACCATTCCAGACTTTATGCCACAATAGTATTGGCTGTGTTTTATTAAGTCAGACACAAATGGTAGTCACAATTCGGCGTGACAAACATACGTAGCGGTGCTATCTGGAACAGCTAAAGACGTTTTAAAAAACTGTTCTCGATTTTCTGAATGGACTCTACACTTGCATAGCCCCAAATGCCAGCTCCGTACAGTGCAGTTGAAATGCATTTGGCCTTGTAAATTATCAATAGATATTTAATAGGATGCTTGCCTAGCTTCCTAGCGAAATTTAAAAGGGGTTCCTACAGCTTTAGCAAGAGCAATTTTCTAGAATTGATAGCTGGAGCCCACAAACCCCTGTTTTCAAACGCAATGCCCAAATAAGAGAAAGACTTGGCAAATTCCAATCTGTTGTTCCCAATAAAAATATCATGGCACTTAGTAGAAGGCTTAGTACACTTCATTGTAAAAGTTTTGGCAATATTTACATTTAGGTCTGAATTAGACATATACGACACAAAACCCGTGACTAGTCTCTGCAGAACTAGTGGTGTATGAGCTATTAGAACTGCGACATCGGCGTATAAAAGTACTCCGATAGACCGTTTACCAACAATGGGTATATCTCTAGACAGTCCCTAGATAGGGTATGCCCCAAGCTATTTATATAGAGGGTAAACAGGAAGAGTGCTAGTACGCACCCCATCCTTACCCCCTTTCTGACAGGGAAATTATCACTGAGTTTGTCAGGATTCAGGGTCCCTTCGCGCCTACCTAATGCCGAAAACTACAACTCCCATGAGCCTTCACTGAGGGAGGTACTTAATTACTTCATGCGCGGAAGCGAATGCGCGTTATTCTGTTTTTTTCCTGATTCCGGGGTTGATGGCCGTGGGTACAGATCTCTTGTCTTTCGTTGGCTTCCTGTAACGAGATTTCTTTCCTATCCTTGGTCTTCTTCAATCACTGTGGTTGGTGAGTGGACACTGAGCGGCTGCGCCCTCCTCCTAGTAACAGAACGCTGTATGTCGGCTGACCACGCGTTACCGGTTACACTTAGTTTCTCTTGCTGCTGCCGTTCCTGCAGAGTTCTTCCTGCGCGGCTGCGCCTTGGGGGTTAACGGAACTCTGTGTGTCGGCTGGCCACGCGTTACTGTTTGGAACTCTGTCATCTATTGGATACGTTGCGGAACATAGTGGTATTACTACATGTTGCCGTGACGTCGGATGCTTCATTCCTGATTGCGGAACGCAGTGTGTATCTGGCCACGCGTTACCGTGTATGATTAATCATTTTACGTTTGTAGCGGAGTAAGGTGTGTTTGGGGACCACTTACTCCCGTGCATCCGTGTAAGTACTTTTCTTCATTAGTACAGCGGAGAATTGTGGTAGCTACTACGTTCTGCCGTGTGTATAACATACTTCATTGGAATAAACTATATATCCTTTTACATAGACAGAATATGGCTATACAATATTCCAGGAACTAGGAACCTTGATACTGTCAAAAGATGATTGGAGGTCTTTTGCTCTTGCTGAACTTCTAATGGTTATAGAAAGCCAGAAAGTCTCAACTACTATTGAATACAGAAGTTTCATGTTCATGAGTAGAGAACTGGGCTGATACGTTTATTTAGTTTCTTTTCTTGAACTGCTAAATGTTTGCTGGCTCGTTGTTTAAGGTGTGTCTATGGGTCATCAGACAGTTTCCTCATAGCGAGAATTTATGAGCGTAGCTGTTTTACTTATATGCCTTGTATAACATTGTATTCTGTTCTTGTGTAGTTTCAGAGCCTTTGTCCTAGCAGTTCCTTCCCCTTCCCTTTTATCTCTCGCCTAATGGTTCGAACTCCCTGTATTCTAAGATCAGGGAGTTGGTAACATTTGGAGGTGGACCCCTAATAGCAACAACCGGATCCTGTGGAGCGTAATCTTGACAGAGTTCTCCTGCTCTCCCATTACGAACCCTACCCCGGGCATCAAGATATGATTGTCTTAAGAAATTAATTAAAGGGGTTTCCATTCCCATGGCCTCCAGTATATTCCACAACTTCTGATGGTTAACACCATCAAAAGCTGACAAAACACAGGTATAGGCTCCCCTTTTTAGCCTGTGTATATTTCCCCAATAGGAGGCATAAGTTCAAACATTGCTCTACAGTGCCAAGACCTTGGCGAAAGCCGTACTGAAACTCAGAAATAACACCAGCATTCTCTGCCCACATTTGCAGTCTATTTAAAATAACGCGCCCGGCTACCTTCACTAGAGAATAGGCAGTGTCTTTCATTACACAGTCATGCACAGACATTCTGCTAAGGCAGAAGCTGCTCAAGCATGGGGGAAGAATGCGGCAATGTCCCAGAAAGTTTTGCTTCAGCGGATACTGAACAAAGCCTCCAATATGCCTTAATCACAGCCTTTCCTTTAAATGCAGGGTTCGAATGCAGAATAATAGGAATTAAAAAAAATTAAATTTCCATTCTCGCGTGACCCAAACAGTAAATACACAAATGCGTATCTAGTTTCAGGTGCATGAATCGGTGTAACGAGTTTCCTTACGTCAGACAAGCATATGTTTTTGAAGGGAAATTTAAAAGTAATTACTGCTGTTTCCAGAACGCATGTTGATGAGATGCCTTTAAGGAATTCTTCTCTATGCTGCTCAACATGCAATTACTTAAGCAGCCCTCGGAGTCACGCGGACAATATCAAATCAAAGACGTTCTAGATAATCATCACATTGCCTCCAGTACCTAGGAGCTCTTTAGTGAAAGTCCGCCTGGTACACAACATTGATGTTTACTCGAATTGAAGGACCTCACAGAGACCTAGGGCCCTATTAAGGGCGCACTTTCCTTATTTACTCCCTGCGCACCTTAAAACAGATGCATGGGCGCAAACAGGGAAATGGCACCATATTACATGGATGTGCTGCCCCCAGGGCAGTCGCGAACTCGCGGTGCCCTGGCAGCTGCACAGTCATGTGAAAAATGGAGCGGCTTCTTCAAAGCCGCTCTGTGTTTTCACAGTGCCGTGGATAACCAGTCTACACTTTTACGGGGGATTAGAGATCCCCTTGCAGCAGTGGCGTAACAAAAGTTGAGAGGGCCCCCCTGCAAAGTACATGGAGGGACCCCCTCCGAACTTAATCAGGAGCTCTTAGGCCAGGGTACTGTGCTGAGGATGTCTCCTGGGCCTCGGGGACCCCCGCACACTGCAGGGGCTGCGGGAGCCTTTGTTACGCCACTACCTTGCAGGTGGGTGCAGTCAGTGACTGCACTAGCCTGCAAGGAAATGTTGGGGGTCCATATGACCCCTTTTCCCCCCTCCAGAGGGCTGCTCTCAGGACGCGCAGTGACAGTGCGCCACCCTTTAGGTGGCACACTGTCTGTGCGCCTCCTGAGAGCTTCTTTGCCTCCCTCATTTAAATGGGGCATTCCCCAATGAAAATGAGGGAACGTCCCCTGAAGGTAGCTCTGGTGCTTGATGTGCACCAGCGCTATCGGTATTACAGAAGGGGCCGCAAAAGCATCTGCAGCCCATTTTATAATACTTAAGTTCCCCAAGGGCACACAAAGCAGGCGCAAATGCCTATTGTGCCCCCCGGGGCCCCAGAAGGTCAAGCGCACTTGGTGCCTTAGATGGAACAGCAAAAGTACTCGAGGGGTCTCTGGGCCCATGAATCCCCGAGTGCACACGTGAACTACCCTGATGAGCCATGTGATCTCCAGCTAAGTCCCTCTCTCTACCTTGAAGCCCCGAGTTCACATGTGAGCTCCCTGAGGTCTTGGATCTCTGATTCACCCCCTCTTCTGTGCCTTGAAGCCCTCACTGCCCAAGTGAACTCCCCTCATGAAGCATGTTATCTCCCACTCAGCCATCATGCTTTTAAGCCTTCAGAACACAAGTGAGCTCCCCTAGGTGATGTGTAAACTCACTATCAGCCCCTCACTTGTGAGATGAAGGCCTAAGTGCCCAGGTTTACTCCGCTGATGATGAATGACTAGTCATTCTCCGTGCCTTTAAGACCATTGGCCACATGTAAGCTCCCCTTATGAGGTTTGTGATTCCTGAGTTGGCCACTCTCCCGAGCCATAAAATACTCAGTGCACTTGTGAGTTCCTATTATGAGCCTTATTAACTCCTACTCTGCCTCTTCTATGCATTGACGCCCTCACTGCAAATGTGATCGCCCCACCCAAAGAGTGTGATCTGTCAATCGCCCCCTCTGCTGTGCCTTGAAGTTCCTGAGTGAGGTCTTTCACTCAGTGAACTCTCTTGTGCCGTGAAGGCCCCAAAGCACAAGTGAGCTTCTTTACATGGCCTCTGATTTCCCACTCAGGTCTCTCTCCTGTGCCTTGTAGCCCTGCAATGCCTTTGCGAGCTCTGCTAAGTAGACGTGTGCCTCTACGTCCCGAGACCACTAGTGTATTTCAAGAGTTGTGTGATCTTCCGCTTAGCCCCTGTCATGCTGTGTGACATGATGCTCTGCATGCACAAGTGAACCTCCCTCATTTTACATGACTCTATTGGTGACTGCTAATTTACCACTTTAACCTGTTTAACGCTGTTATTTGCTACTAAAACGCAGGCGGTGCCTCACTCTGATTAGTTCGTTTCAGCCAATCAGAGACCAGTCTGGGAGTAGCCAGTTGTGCCCCCCAGGCATCAAATGCACACCATAGCGTGGACGCGCCACTGGCGCGCCAAAGGCGCACCAAAGGCAAGCCTGGCGGCGCCTGTCCGCCCCCTAACATCGCCAGGAGCCAGGCATTCTGTCCCACTTTCACCACACAGGTTAGTCTACTCATGTGAAGCCCTGTTAGCCTTTAGACATGAAGCTCCCTACGGTGAACAGAGCTGGGCACCTAATGTCAGCCCTTCACACTGTAATCAGTACACCTTCAAGGTCACCCCTACCCACGGTCCGTAGTCTCCACCTCTAACGCAAAGGATTATAAAACCTGTAGTCTAAACTGTCACTCCTTGACTAAGCACTATGCTGAGGTGTTCGACCCCCTACAGGAAGGGATTCCTGATGTCCTATGTCTCATGGAGACATGCCTCTCCGATGACTCAAATGCCATTACAGACCTGGCCCTTCCCGTTGGTTATGCCATGATCAACTTGAACAGAGCCGGGGGGAGAGGGAGGGGGGCATTGCAATCATATACAAAGCTACCTATACCTGTAGCCTTACCCCTAAAGACATCCCTGATTGTGAAAGCGGACTTATAAAAATTGCGCTGACAGACAATATTACATTCTCTGGACTACTCATTTACCAGCTCGCTCGCCCATCAAAAACTTCAGAGAAGCCCTAGTAAACGCTGTCACTACTCTTCAGACAGCCAACTATAACGTTATAAGTAATCTAAACCTCCACCTGGAGTCACAGGAGTCTGTTGAAATTCACAATTTCCTTGGAGACATTGCAGCCTGTCAACTGATTCAACTAGTCCCAGGGCCGACCCATCTAGCCGGCACCTCCTGGAACCTATCTTCTCAAACCTTCAGTCCTTACAGTGCAGGGCCCCTCCCCATGACCTGGACAGATCCCTCCCTCATCTCCTTACGGATATCACTAGCCGGCCCCAAATCGCAACCACACCGCAACCCTTCACTCAAACGTCCTTGGCACACACTAGACCCTGTCGCCTTCAATGCTGCCCCAACGTCCCAGCCCCCAGAATGGCCCACTAACATTGATGCAGGTAGTAAATCTTTTGTGGGGTGAGTCACGCAAGCACTGGTTAATTGCATACCGGTCAAACTAACACACACCAAATGTGCGCGGGCTAATGCCTGGTTTAATGACCCACTCACCACAGGTAGAAAGAACTGTAAGGTCCTAGAACAGGCATGGAGATGGTCCTATGACCTGCTGGCTAAGGCACTGTATACAACTGCGATCAAAGCATACCAGTCTGCAGGACTAGGGCTGCACACTATGCCAACATGATCACCACTAGCAGAAACCCCACCAAAACCTTTTTTACACTCCGGAAAGATATGGTAAAATACTCCCCCCCCCCCCCCCCCCCCCGGCCCCTGACAGTCCCATGTTCTCTAATATACAATGTGAAGTACTGGCCAAATGTTTTATTAAGAAAGTAGAGTGTATCTACAACAGTTTCTGCCCTAGGGATACCCCCACCCCTGCCTTGGGCATAGACTGCCCTTGGGCCTTGAGACCCAATGCCTTCCCTCATTTCCTCCTATTTCCCCCAAAGCCCTGGAAACTCTGTTTGCCAAGGTTAAATCAGGGTCTCCAGACGACCATCTCAAACCTGACTTTGCTTAAAATTACAACATTGTCCTCTATCTGAATGTCTGGAACTGATCAAGTTGTCCCTATCTTCAGCGTCAATCCCTAAGTCAGGGAAACACGCCAAAGTTGTTCCTCTGCTGAAAAAGCCAACGTTGGAGGTGTCCAAGCCTGAAAACTTTCGTCCGATTTCTCTGCTCCCGTTTCTATCCAAAACCATGTAATCTTATGTTAACTCTGTTTTAACCCCATACCAGGAAATCAACTCAATACTGGATCCATCTCAAAACAGCTTCCAGCTGGGATGAATGTCTGACAAATTATCGAAATTCAGATTATCGTCATACACTAATATCGGAACAAAAATATCGACAAATATATCGATATCTTAATATCGACATACACAAACATCATTTTCATTGATATCGACTACTTTTACATCGGTATACATAAATATCGATTTGTTAAAAATAAATACACAATAAATAAAATATCGACATCAAAAATATCGTGAACAAACATATCGGATTTTCTGATATATCGACAGTTTATATACATATCTTTGCACATTTATTTAACTTTTTATATTTTACCATCAAAATAAATACACACTACTTAAATTAACAGTATTTTATCCCAATTAAATCTTCAAAACTATTCTATTTTTTCCATTATATTACCTACACATATAAAAATATTCTATGCTATTTTTATAATTATATAATGTTTTTTATTTTCCCCTTCTATTACAAAATACTCACAACTGAAATTCAAATATACTAACTAACCAATCACAACACTGATTTTTAAAATCAACCAATAGCAAACTAATTACTAATGACACTCCCCTATATAAACAATTAAACCCAAAACACAAACTACTTGCTAAAAGTCACGGAAGGAGATTCATCTCTCTAAGAATTGCAGCACACCAACAAGAACATCAAGACTATCAACATACAATTACATCTTCCAAGTAAGTAAATAAATAATAAACTACATAAATTGGTACTACTACATTACTTACCTGCTCAATACCCACTGCTCCTTTTCTATTCGTACTACTGAACATGCAAATAATTTATATATACAAATGTTTTTGTAGAGACAACAACTAGAGAATATTCTACACAAAACAACTGTGAACAAAAACATAGGAATACAGATTATAATAACTAAGTAAGTAAATCGTCAGTTTTTATTTAATTGTAAATAATTCTAAACACACACAAAGTATGACATTTTTCCCACATATTTGATTTTTTCCTCCAGATTCTATTTCTGAAAACTGCACTACAAATGAACTAAGGACATCATTACTATTTCTACATTACATATTGCTAAGTAAGTATTTGTAAACTGAAATAAATGTGGTAAAAACCTACAAACATTTTCACTTGTTTTAATCAGTTGCTATTATCTATTTTTTTTCACACAGCTAACACTACAAATAGATATACTGAAATTATAAAGATCTCCAAAATCGGAATACCTCATATACAACTCACTAAGTAAGTATATTATTTATTTATTTATTTTATTTATATGCTTCTATAGCGCCTGAATAAACCCCCGAAGGGGTATCTCTGCGCTTTGTCATCTAGGCGAAATCTGCTACTGTACCCGGACAAAACCAATAGACAGTGGGGAAATAAAGTTAAATGCTAGAGAAGAGGTAAGTTTTCAGGGTTTTACGAAAAAATAAGTGATCAGAACTGAGCTTTAGTGAAAGGGGAAGGGTGTTCCACAGAGCAGGCCCAGTATAGGCCAGAGCCCTACCTCCTTGACGGGCTTTTTTAATCTTGGGAACCTTGAGGAGTTGGAGATTGCTAGATCGTAGTGCACGGCCCGGGACATATGGTGTAAAGACTGTGCTGAGAAATTTCGGACCTATCCCCATCAGGCATTTGTGAATTGTACACAAGATTTTAAATTTGGTCCGCAGTCGCACTGGCAGCCAGTGCAGTTCCGTCAACAGTGGCTGGGAGGGAGTCCTAGGTGGAGCATTCATGACTAACCTCGCAGCCGTATTCTGGACCACCTGTAGCTTGTTAAGTTGGCCTTCATTAGATGACAGAAGAAGGCCATTACAGTAGTCCAGTCTGCTAACGACCAGAGCCTAAAGAACATAATTAACTGCTAATCTGTTAAAAACCTACCAACATGGTGAATATTCTAACACATATGTTCCTTATTTTTTTAAGATAACACTACAAACTACTCTCCAGAAAACGAACATACAACTATACTGGAAAACACTAACAAAAATAAAAATGTAAGTATCTTGACAATGTAAATGATAAATCTACACTTATTAGTATCCACTTTTTTAGTCGAAATTAGCTGTAACATTGTAAATATACACAAAAATGGGTAATAATATACTCTTTTTATGTTTTTCCTAACAGCTACAACAACATCACAAAACAGTATCCCCAACAAAAGAATAAAGCAGATCAAAATTTTGCACTGATTTATAAAACACGTAAGTATATACATTACTACTTATCACTTACTTAGATTTATAAACACATTTTCCTTGACATTAACTATTATGTATATATTTTTTAGATATACAAAGTACAAAATGACAGAAGGAGCAGAATTTGTTACCAGCCAGAAAGGAAAACTATTACTGTGCTACATGGGTTACACTTATACACAAGAAAAGCAATACGGCATGAAAGTTAATTGGAAATGTTGTAAATATTATTCTAACAAGTGTTATGGAAGAGCAACAACTAGAGAAGCGACTGTACTGTATACTAGGGAACACAATCCTCCACCAAATATTACTGAAATTGAAGTTAGAACAGCTTTGGAAAATATAAAAGAGGCAAGTACAGGTTCCCAAAAACAAACAAACGTCATATTAAAAGAAGCAATTCCTAAAATCCCTAAAACTGCCACAACCCAAATGCCAAATATTCTCTCCCGAAAAAGAACTATAGCACGAACTAAAAAAGCTACTACTACTACCACTCCACCTCCCAGAACATATCATGATATAAATTTAAATGCTAACCAAATTATAACTTTAAACAAACAACCATTTATAGTTTACGACAATGAAAACAATGACAAAAGACTTATTATATTTGGTACAAATATGAATTTAGTTAAACTTCAGCAAAGCCAATATTGGATGATGGATGGAACATTTAACATCTGTCCCAAACCATTTTTCCAATTATACACAGTACATGGCCTCTACCACAACTGCAACATACCACTACTATATGCACTATTACCAAACAAAAATAATTCACATATATGGAATTATTAAATATTATTAAACAAAAAACAAATGATTTTTCTCCTGAAAAAATAATTCTAGATTTTGAGCAAGCAATGCTTTCAACAATCCTAAAAATCCACCCCCATACCTGCATTCAAGGCTGCTACTATCATTTAAACCAGTGTTTATGGAGACATCTACAAAAAACTACCTTAAGTGTAGAATATGCTACTAACTCATCTTTTGCATACCAAATTAAAAAGCTCATTGCACTGGCTTATGTCCCAGAAACAGACGTAGCAGAACACTACAACATTCTTATAGACAGCCCCTTCTACAAACAAAATGAAGCTAAGTTGAGTCCATTTCTGGACTACTTTGAAGACACCTGGGTAGGCAGACTCCACAGATCTGGCCACAGAAGAAACCCCAAATTCCTAATACCCTGGTGGAACGTTTACAGAAGCACCTTAAATGGAGAATCTAAAACTAACAACGCAGTAGAAGGTTGGCACAATGCATTTGTACAATCAACTGGCAGAACAAAACCTACTCTAGAACATTTTATTAAATGCCTACAGAAAGAACAAAGCTACCAGGAATTCAGAATGGACCAATCCATAACTGAACTAGTCCCTAAAACGTCAAAACAAAATAAGCAAATGCACAAATACCTAGAAGAACAAGTAAAATTATACCCTAGTACAAAAGGCATTGAATACTTAAACATCATTGCCAAAACCCTACTCTGAATATTTACCAAAACCAAATAAAGCCCTAAAACTATCACCTAAATATGCATAACATTTCAAATGTGATTTTTAAAAGTATTTAATGTATGCAATATATAGAGATATTATTCACATATATGCACACATTAAATAAAAATAGGAACTATAAAATAATGCCATATTAATAATCACATTACCCACCCACAAAAGATAACACAGAAATTACTTACCAATCATGTTCTAAATCCAATGACGTCCTTCTCCACCAAAGTAATCCAGGTAGTGCAAAAGTAACCCAAACAAAAATGCAAAAATACAACTGTTCCCAAAAAACCAAATCCACGGTGTGAAGAGCCATCGAATAACCATAAAAAAACCCGAAAAATAGTAAAAAGTTAAAGAAACGCTCCAGGAAAACCGAAAAGTGAAAAGAAGTGTTTGCAAAGCAGTGGTGAATAAAACCAACAAACACTTCCTTAAAAAAAAAAAAAAAACTGAACTTCCGATTTAGCGAACACCTATAACAAAAACATAGAAAACAGACATTCCCACCCAGATAAACCAACACATAATTAAGTACTAACATTATAAAAAACATAAATTTGGTAGTACATTTACTTTAAACCTACAAAAAGTAACTCTGTAAACAATCCTATAACTAAGTAAAACTACGTGTATCTACCACACGGAAATTATCGTTTTCAAAATGTAAAACACAACTCCCTCACATATAAGAACACTAAATAGAAGCACACTACTCTCAAAAGATCATTAAAAGACACATAAAACATATAAAATAAACCTTACCTGAAGCGACGTGAAGTGTCTCCCAACCGCGAGCAGCTCTTCACCCAAATGACCCAAAACGACCTAACCCGGTTACAAAATAAAGAACCCAAAAGCACTAAAATAGTCCAAAGTAATAAATATAATATCAATACTTTAAACAATTGCCTAAAATAATTTAAAAATTACTATTATTTGGAAATAAAGTTTTACTTTTGTACTACTCTGATTTTATTTACAAATATGTATAAAAAGTTAATAAATAAATATTATGAAAACAATAATATTTATTTAAACAATGTATAGAAATATTACTAGATTGTCACACAATGTATAAATGTAAAAATATTGTTAACAAAATATTTCCCTTATTTTATAAAACTTTAATGTTAACAATTAAAGGTGAAAAAATGATTATGAATATAAAAAATTGTTATTAATATTTTTTTAATTTAATATATATGTAATACTATACAAAATAATATTACATATTAATAATGAGAATTAAAAAAAATATAATGCTTCCGTAAATTTGCTTGTCATTGTGTTTTGAAATTATTATCATAAAAATAAATGTTTCATAAATTTGAATTTGTTATGATTTAAATTGTTTTCTCTGGAAAAAATACAAAACATAATAAAAAAAAAATTTACAATCATGTTGGACATTTTATGTTATTGTATTACTGTAATCTAACAATCTTATTATTGGGAAAAACTCCAGTGTATATAAAATTGAAGTAGGTGCTGGACACTAATTAATTAATAATTACTATTCCAACTCCAGTCTACATTAAATTGGAGTAGGTGCTGGACACTAATTAATTATTAATTACTATTCCAACTCCAGTCTACATTAAATTGGAGTAGGTGCTGGACACTAATTAATTATTAATTACTATTCCAACTCCAGTCTACATTAAATTGGAGTAGGTGCTGGACACTAATTAATTAATAATTACTATTCCAACTCCAGTCTACATTAAATTGGAGTAGGTGCTGGACACTAATTAATTAATAATTACTATTCCAACTCCAGTCTACATTAAATTGGAGTAGGTGCTGGACACTAATTAATTATTAATTACTATTCCAACTCCAGTCTACATTAAATTGGAGTAGGTGCTGGACACTAATTAATTAATATTTACTATTCCAACTCCAGTCTACATTAAATTGGAGTAGGTGCTGGACACTAATTAATTAATAATTACTATTCCAACTCCAGTCTACATTAAATTGGAGTAGGTGCTGGACACTAATTAATTAATAATTACTTTTCCAACTCCAGTCTACATTAAATTGGAGTAGGTGCTGGACACTAATTAATTAATAATTACTATTCCAACTCCAATCTACATTAAATTGGAGTAGGTGCTGGACACTAATTAATTAATAATTACTATTCCAACTCGAGTCTACATGAAATTGGAGTAGGTGCTGGACACTAATTAATTAATAATTACTATTCCAACTCCAGTCTACATTAAATTGGAGTAGGTGCTGGACACTAATTAATTAATAATTACTATTCCAACTCCAGTCTACATGAAATTGGAGTAGGTCCTGGACACTAATTAATTAATAATTACTATTCCAACTCCAGTCTACATTAAATTGGAGTAGGTGCTGGACACTAATTAATTAATAATTACTATTCCAACTCCAGTCTACATTAAATTGGAGTAGGTGCTGGACACTAATTAATTAATAATTACTATTCCAACTCCAATCTACATTAAATTGGAGTAGGTGCTGGACACTAATTAATTAATAATTACTATTCCAACTCCAGTCTACATGAAATTGGAGTAGGTGCTGGACACTAATTAATTAATAATTACTATTCCAACTCCAGTCTACATGAAATTGGAGTAGGTGCTGGACACTAATTAATTAATAATTACTATTCCAACTCCAGTCTACATGAAATTGGAGTAGGTCCTGGACACTAATTAATTAATAATTACTATTCCAACTCCACTCTACATTAAATTGGAGTAGGTGCTGGACACTAATTAATTAATAATTACTATTCCAACTCCAGTCTACATTAAATTGGAGTAGGTGCTGGACACTAATTAATTAATAATTACTATTCCAACTCTAGTCTACATTAAATTGGAGTAGGTGCTGGACACTAATTAATTAATAATTACTATTCCAACTCCAGTCTACATGAAATTGGAGTAGGTGCTGGACACTAATTAATTAATAATTACTATTCCAACTCCAGTCTACATTAAATTGAAGTCAATGCTGGACACTAATTAATTAATAATTACTATTCCAACTCCAGACTACATTAAATTTGAGTAGGTGCTGGACACTAATTAATTAATAATTACTATTCCAACTCCAGTCTACATTAAATTGGAGTCAATGCTGGACACTAATTAATTAATAAATACTATTCCAACTCCAGACTACATTAAATTTGAGTAGGTGCTGGACACTAATTAATTAATAATTACTATTCCAACTCCAGTCTACATTATATTGGAGTAGGTGCTGGACACTAATTAATTAATAATTACTATTCCAACTCCAGTCTACATTAAATTGGAGTAGGTGCTGGACACCAATTAATTAATAATTACTATTCCTACTCCAATCTACATTAAATTGAATTAGTTGCTGCACACTAATTATTGACTAATTAATAATCAAACTCCAGTCTACATTAATTGTCTTCATTTATTGTGATTTAAAAATATATTTTAAAACACGTCCCACCCTTATCCCCTATTAACCCTATTACCCGCTCCTAAAACTAAATAATGTATTTTATGAATTTTTTTATATTAAATATTATTATATTATTTTTTTTTAATGTATTTATTTTTGACATACATTTTAATACACTCCCCACCCTTATCCCCTATAAACCCAATAACCCGCTCCTAAAACTAGATATGTATTTTTTTAATTCATAATAATTAATTTTTTTTATTTTTTTTTATTATTTATAATTTTTATATTAACTTTTTATACTAATTTCATTACTTTTTTTAACTACTGTTTTTTATTATTTTCCAGTATAAAACGATATTTTTTATAGTGGATATTTTGTCATACGATATTATTAATTGCGATATTTTATAATACTTACCAATTACGATATTTTTGTATTCGATATTCATGTTTTCCAATATTATCGACCTTCGATATTAAAACTTCGATATTTTGTCTTGTCAATATTTTTTTTCGCTATTATGTCTGATTACCAGCTGGGATATAGTACTGAGTCGGCTCTTCTGGCAGTCACAGAACAGCCGTGGTCCTCTTTGGATGAGGCAGAACCACTGCACTGATTCTGCCTGATCTGAGTACAGCCTGATCTTGCTCCATCGGCTGACGGAGATCGGGTTTGAGGGCAAGGTCCTCTCCTGGTTCTCATCTTTTCTGGCTGACCAGACCTTACAAGTAATTGCCCCACCCTTTCTCCTCCCATACCCACCTGCTATATTGTGGTATCGCCCAGGGTTCAGCTTTGGGCCCTACATAATTCAATGTTTACATCAGACCATTGACTCTGATAGCTAAAGCATGTGGCATCTCCCTGGTGTCATACGTGGACGGCACCCAGCTGGTGTTTACCTATTCTAATAACCCCAGCCAGGACTCTATGAAATTTCAGGAAGATCTCACTGCCATCTGGATGGCTAACAACCATTTGCAGTTGAACTACACCAAATCTGAAATCGTCTTGGTGGGCAGGGGCTCCCAACTCTGGGGTAACCAGTGGTGGCCTCCTGCTCTAGGTGCACCTCCTTGCCTAAATCTGTGGTCAAAAACCTGGGTATTTGGGTGGACAATAAACTCTCCTTTAAGGTTCAGGCCAAATCTGTGGCAGGCATCTGTTTCGGACTGTTACGGGGCCTTAAGCCTATTGTAAGTCTTTTCGATTCCCGCACCTGGCAAGCTGATTATCCAAGCCACCATCATGATAGACTGGACTATTGCAATGTGTTACTCCTAGGATTCAACAAAGTGGTAATCCAAAGGCTCCAACGCGCCCAGAGCATGGCAGCCAGCGCTCTGTTTGCACTACCTAAACATTGCCACGTCTCCGTTCTCCTCCACCGACTACACTGGCTACCCATGGAAAAAAGAATTCACTTTAAAGCTTTCTGTATCATCCATAAGATCTTTTCAGGCCTCTGCCCAGGGATCCTGAGCACTGTGTGCTCCCCTGATGTTCCACCCGCGCCCTATGGTCAGCAGATCTGCTTCTGGCACGAGTACCTCAGTTCAACAGGACCAGAGCGGGTGGCCAATTGATCAGAGCATTGGCACCTGCCCTGTGGAATTCTCTACTGCCCCCAATCCGCAGCATCACTGATTACTTGATCTTTAGAAGGATGGTCAAGACCTGGTTCTTCTCCAATCGCTAACCTGCCTTTGCCTCCCACTTTACTAGACAGTTAGCGCTGGGGCGCCCAGTTGCTGGGGCAGCCATATAAATATTTTAACATTACACAACATACCATAATTTCCATTCCTCTTATGCACAATGCAGTCATTGGAGCTGTGCATGAAGCGAAAAAGCAGCACCAGTGAGTCAACATACAGAAAGATAACCAAAGAGTGTGGCTGTAAAAAAAGTCACTCAGTTGTTGGTCATGTCATTAATCATCCCTCCCCCATGCGCCCTTGAAAGCACGGGCCCACTGAGAAAAGCTCATGTGCCCAAACCAATCCAGGCTTTTCTCTCATGCTTTTTATTCTTTAAACTGCATGAGAGCAAAGCAAGGATTCGGTGGGTCAGGTGAACCCATCGCTCTAAAGGAGAACAAGGGGGCTGTGCTGAGTTCCCCCTGTCTCCCTAATAGAACACTGATGAGTCCTGCAGTGTGCATCTTGAGTTGGCCACAATCAGATACTTGTCCAGTCCGATATGCGCACTAGACTTTAGCTGGTGCCAGTCATTCCAATCACCTGGTTTATCCTTCCCTCTCTGCCTTGTTACAACACCCCGACAGTTCACATCATTAACCTTCGGTCAGAGCAAGCACAAGCAGGACTTTTAATTTAGAAAATGATCATGCACTGGAACCTCACACTGCCTGGGTGTCGGATCAAGGCCCCAAAGCCTTTGAAAAGGAACCACCCAGCTCCCACTTCAAGGAAGGCACTTATATATATTGAAACTCAGACGCCAACTATTCAGTACCCTTTTAGTCCTGTGGAAGACTCTGACAGAGGAACTGCTGTGCTTCTGAAACAACTGTAACTCTGCTGCATTACTGGCCTGAAGGACTGCTGCCCTACTGTGCTGCCCTGCAGCCTGCTGCCTGCTGCCTGCTGCGTCCTGCAACCTATACCCAGGACTAACAGAGTGACTCCAAGGGCTAGTCTCTTGTAATCAGGACCTACATTCTTCAACAGTGAGTCCTACACTGCCAAGTGGTGCCACCCTGTCCTGGACCCTTAGAAGTGGGACAGAATGTTCTCTGCCAGCCCATTTGTGGATCAAGCAGAACCAACGTATCCCCTCTGCTGCATAACGCAACCCCGAGCAGAACTGACGCATCCCTCTGCTGCACAGACTTTGCCGCGCAAGGACTTTGCATTGCCTCTGCAGCCCACATCCTCATTGGAACAGCCACAGCCCAACACATCCCTTGATGCAGGGCCTTGCACCAGAAACCCCTTGTTGACAACAACCTTGTCAACAACACAAGACTTTGCATTGCAATCCCGGCAACTTCTTCACAACCAGTCAGAACGCAATGCATCCTCAACGCAGGACTTCGCATCACAAGCACCCCTCATTGACGCCCTCCTTAACAATAACAGGGGACCTCACATTCTAGTCTCACAGCTCCCTGGAACGAAATCTGCCCAACGCATCTCCGATTAGGACCTCGCTCCACAGCCACGATTAAAGGTTTCCTGAAGCTAGGTAATTAACTCGGTATGTACTTTACCAACGTAAGATATTGTGTGCACAGAATCCAGAGGATCCCGAAAGGTAGGCAGAGGTTTAAGTAGATAGTACTTTACTCTCTATTTGCGGTAGTGTGGGTGAGAAGTAAGGCCTTATCAGAGGGTAGTGCTAAGCATTTATCATACACACTCAGGCAAGAAATGATTTCAGATACTCAGGACTGAACTCTGACCAAGTTGTTTTGTATGAACATTTTTTATTAGGTATATTTTTATTTTTCAAAACCAAGTCATGCCTGTTACAGGTAAGTATAAAAATACCTCACAAGCATATGCAGTTTAAATACAGGTTGAGTGCAATGAATCGGTTAAAGAATAAATGACTTTGTATTCGCATATAGTCAGAATTACTTTTCAATTACTTTTCTTATGCAGCCAGGTATCTCTAGAGTCTAGATACTATTCTGGTGCATTTCCTGAGGAAGGAAAAAGGAGATAATGTGTTTTGCATGCTCAGTACAGGTTTACAGTATTACTCATGAGCCACATTTAGTCCTGGGAAGGCAGAACTGGATTTATGGGTCCGAGGGTAGGATTCGGTCGAATGGGCACTTGAGTCGCACCGCCAGGGGGCACAGAGGTGGCCGAGTGCTGGGATCACATGTTATCCAATGGGCTAAGCTCTGTCCTAGACTTGGGGGCTGCAGCGAGCAAGCCACCAGATTGGAAAACAAAAGCTCCTGGGTCGAGGTCAGCACTGTAGGGCCCAATGGCCAACACAAGAACTACACCACCAGCAGGGCAGAGGTGGCCGGGTGTAGGATGCGGTCTTGGCTGATGCTGCAGATTAAGTCAAGGATCCCCTCAGAGTCGGTCAGCAGCTGATGAGGCAAATAGGGTCTTTGGAGACGGATTCGGTCAGACGGTCAGGGTCGGTCTTTCTGGACCGCTTCGGTTACGGAGTCGGTCAGGGTGTTGCCTTCAGTCGCAGTTGAGGAGACCTTCCAGTTGTTGGCTGCAGATTTGGTTTAGGGGCTGCTAGAGGTTCAGAGGTCATGGGGATCCAGGCTAGGATCAGGTCCTTAGGGTATTGTCACTCAGGCTCAGGTGCCGGGAGTAGAGTGGTGGAGACTCGTGGAATCGTCTGGAGTCAGAGTCGGTGGTTTATTAGCAAGTCCGGTCCTCACAGGAGACTGAGTATATTTGATTGCGAAGGCAGTGCAGGTTCTCCAAGTTTTTGAGGACTGCTTGCTGCAGGGCACATCGAGGTTCTGCTGGAGGAGTCTGAGGTCGGTACAGGCTGGTAGAGATGGGGCCAAGTCAGTGGGTGTCCTCCTTTTCTTCTGTTTGGTCCTTCTTCTTCTGGTTTCTTCTTGTCGGCCCTGGTCTGAGGAGGCAAGGTTCTGGGTTGCCCGAAATACTATATTTAGAGGTGTTACAGATAGTTACAGGTTGGGACCTTGGCTGTTGCTTCTGTCCTGGGAGTGAAATAACTGGACTTTGCTTTCTACATCCTGCTTTCTAAGGATCTCCAAGAGCTTGAGTTAAGCTTCCCTCCTGTTTAAAGTCACAGGGCCACCTGCAGCATCGGGGTTTTCCATCTGAGAGCCCTACTCTGTCAACTGGTGCCAACTCAGGTACCTGGGCCCTTGAAAGCAAGTTTGCTTTGTCCTCCAAGGGGAAACCAACACATCGACTTTGAGTGTGACTTTGGAGCCGGCGCCGCTCCCTGATACTGCGCCGCTGCCTGCACCTGAATCACGGTCCCTGTTCCACGCAATGACTGTGACTGTGACTTACAACGCAGGCCCCGACACTGCTGCAGTGCTTTCGAAGAACTGCCACAGAGGGAGTCAAAAGTACTGCATCACCAACGTCCATGGCACACAACTCCAACTCTGCCGCCGCACCGGCAGCTCTGTGCTGTGACATCGACATTGCGTGGCTTGACTTTCGATACTTCACCAAACATGCACAGCCAGCGGAACAAATGCGTCATGCAAACACTGCATCACTTCCCTTGTTCCTTGCAATCTCCAAGGCATCACCGGCTCATAGGCATGGGCGGAAAATCCGTTCCGCTCGCGGATTTTGCGGATTTTCGGGAAATCCGCAATCCGCGAGATTTGCGAATCTCGCGCAAAATCCGCAAATCCGCGAGCAGCGGATTTTGCTCGCACTGCTCGCACTGTTCGCGTGAGTTCGCGTGAGTTCGCGCCCCGCGAATAAGTGCAAAATTGCAGAAATACGATTTTAGCAAAACTGAAAGTAACTACTTACCAGGTTCAAAAGTTCAGGCTCATCATTAGTAGCCATTTCCTGTAGTGCTTCCTGAGGGGCCCCTCCAGAGTTCAGTTGCCAGTTGAAACTATTATGTGACCCTGCTCTGAACCTCAGAATAGTTACACATATGCCACAAAGGTCCTGAATTACAGCTAAGGGAGACAAGCAGGAGCCAGGCTGGAAGTTAAAATCCATTAATCAGCCCCTAATTCATTATTGTCAGTTGGGGCAGGGCAGGTGTTGTAACTAATTTTGCAACAATGAAAGCACTTAGCAAGTGCAAAAGATCACTAATCAGGGCGCACTAAGGAAGCAGGTGCCAGCTAAAAAAATATTCTGTGACACATTAATCAGCCCCAAATTAATTCAGGTCACTTGAGGCAGGGAAGGTGTGCTTTGCTTTGCCGAAAATAATGTACACTGGACAACCAGAGGGTGTGGTGATGAAACAGAGGGTGGCATGGGTGGGCCAGAGGGTGGCATGAGTAGTCAGAGAGTGGCAGTGGTGACAGAGAGTGGCAGTGATGAAGAAGAGTGTCCCAAACAGGCTGGACACGTAGAAACAACAAGTTCGCGAAACTTGCGACCCGACAGGTAAGTTCGCAATTTGCGAAAGTGTACAAAACCCTCGCGAACTGGCAGAAACACGGGCGAACACAAAAAAAAAAATCCGCAAATTCGCGGGAATTTGCGGATTTTGCGGATTGCGAATCCGCAAATCCGCAAAATTCGCGAAGCGAGATCCGCAAAATTCGCTCATGCTTACCGGCTCAACGACTCAGCACCACCTCCAGGAACCAACGACTCACTTAGTTTAATGGTGCCCTGTCTCATACACTGACCTGCACTGCCAGTAAGGAACTGATGCCGCACTGGTCTCAGCGATGCCTCACTTCCCTTTCACCTTGCAACATCCTTATTTTGTCATTGTTTCCAAGGTACTGTAACCAGGGTCTGTAAAACTTAGTCACCAGCCTGCGCTCCATCGCGGGTGGGAATGAACTTAGAGATTCAACTGTTGTTGTTGTTATTATAAACTGTGTCCCCCTACTAAATTGCAGCAAGGCAACATGCAATGGTAAAGCTGCTCTGGTTTTTTAATTGGTCATCAAGAGGCTTTCTGGCTTAGGTGTTTTTTTTCAGTGGGTTGAAGATGATGTGGGGAATATCTAAAGAGCATTTGCCACCAAGAAGAATTCTCAGAAGTGGTGACTATAACTGTGGTTATTTCCATATTTTGTTGGCCCAGAATTTCACTGGCTGCCTCCTCCTTCTTCTGCTGGCACGTCCCTCACACTCCTTTTACTACTCATAAAATCCCTATTGTATACCTACCACTGGTGCTGTTCTTGTCCTCTTACTTCTGCTTCTGATTTCCCTCTTCCCAGGCCTGTTCTTGACTTTCCAATTGGTGCCAGTCCTAGTCTTTTTGCCTGGTGTAGGGTGTCTTTTGCCTGAGCCTCCTTGCCCTCTTCATATTCTGGTCCTCTTTTGGGCTGTGTTCCCTTACCTTCAGATAAATAATACTCATCCCACTGGTCCTCATCCTTCTGCAACACATCATCCTTACTCTCATTCTCCTCCTGTCCTCCACTGCTGGCCTAGGTATTCTTCCTCATTTTCCTGGTCTGTGTCCTTGCCCTGATGCTCTCGATCCTCTTTCTACACGTCCTCTAGGTCTTTCTTGGAGTTAGACTTACTGGTCTTGAGACTCCTGCTTCTCCTCTAAGTCCCAATTTGCTGCTCTGTACTCCTGATCCAGGTCTGTTAATGCTTCCCTTTCTGCTTCTGAGCCTCATAGCCCTAAAAGTATGCATGTCCGTCCGTCACCCCAGGTCTTAGTCATTCTTCTCCTGTTCCTGCTAATACTGGTCAACTTGGCCTTGTTCCTCTTGGTGTTAATTGTCTTGTTCTTTTTGTGATGGCTTGTTAAAGGAGGCATCACTTTCCCATCGCATTTACGCGTAAGCAAGCCGCCTTCCACTTTAACAATGGCGGCAGCATTTTTCTTTCCCCGCCATTCTTAAACTTGAAGGCATTATGCTGCTCTGCTTATGAAAAACATATAATATTGAAAAAAAGAGAGTTTAGCGAGCCGCGCCTCTCTTTTTTTGGCACCGCTCGCCAAACTCTATTTTGGGAGGGAAGGGGGCAAGCCACACTGAGACCAATTTTTGTGTGTTTAAAAGGCCGCTTTATTGAAACAGGTGCATATCACAATTTATTAACACTGGCAACTGCCTTACAAAACTAAACCTCACTATACATAAATTACCTGACCCCTTTTTCCCCCTCCCCACCGCAACGATTGATCCTCACATCAGAACCCCCACCCTGCAAAATACAATAAATAACATTACATAACAATAATATTACACAACCTTACACAATATAGTATTTACAAATCATGACCTCCCATGACCCAAACCCCTACATGCCTTTATGCAACTGTAACTAACAAACCTCTAATCTAAACTTAGCCTACCTAGTTACCCTTTCCCTGCTCCTGTTTACAAACTCCCCACACTTAACAAGAAACTACAAAAAACTCCAGCCAAACTTGGCCAACTTTCAACAACCCCACCAGCACCTGTTCCAAGTGACAAATATACAATAGATCAAACCCTATGAACCTGTTCCACTAACCTCCTCTAAAGAAAAAACGAAATTAGGCAAAAATACCTCCAGAAAACCCACAACTAGGGTGGGAGGGTGGGGACAAAAACCTAACGGTGCAGCACTCCCAACCACCAGGTCACCAAACCTAAAATGGTGGCTGGGAGGGTGCAAAAATCCCCTAAGTACCCTTGGGCTACATATCTAAAATTGGGCTACAATTGGGCTAATCCCAATGTAGCCCAATGTCTCCAAAATGGCCACTCTCTACCAGCCCCTCCCCCTACCAATCTGCCCGTGGGCAGACCTCGCGGTGCTCGGCTGCCCCCAAAGCCCCCCTTGGGAGGGAGGGGGGCAAGCGACACTGAGACCAATTTTTGTGTGTGTAAAAGGTCGCTTTATTGAAACAGGTGCATATCACAATTTATTACCACTGGAAATTGCCTTACAAAACAAACTAAACCTCACTATACATAAATTACCTGACCCCTTGTTCCCCCCCCCACCCCTACGATCCCCACATCAGAACCCCCATCCTGCAAAATACAATAAATAAGATTACATAACAATAATATTACACAACCTTACACAATATAGCATTTACAAATCCTAACCTTCCATGACCCAAACCCCTTGCTGCCTTTATGCAACTGTAACTAACAAACCTCTAATCTAAACTTAGCCTACCTGTTACCTTTTCCCTGCTCCTGTTCACAAACTCCCCACGCTTAACAAGAAATTACAAAAAACTCCAGCCAAACTTGGCCAACCGCCTCCCAATTTTTCTGCCCCCCTTGCCTCCTAGTTCTGAAAACCCTTGTCCCCCCTCCCCCAGCACCTAGGTCTGAACCCCTCTCAGCAGCTGTGCACTCCAACAATCTGGCCAGGACTTCTCTAAGCTCTCACAAGTACAAATCCATGCCCAGTCTGGATAAATGGACCCCATCACCCCTGAAAAAATCTGGCGTATCATATCTGATGTCCCTGTGGGTAACCTAGAAAACCCTAACTGGTGACAAAAGCGCACCATCTCAGTGTTTGGCTTTCTCTTGGCCTTGTCCACTGTCCCTGGATTCACCGCTCCCCTCCAGGCCCTACAAGGTATGAACTCTGTCCAAAGGACAGCACACCCAGACCACTGTCACCTGATCAAGTCCAAATCCCGTTTCATACATCTCATGAGCGCTAAGCCAGTTTCCTTCACCATGTCATTCTCACTGAGATGAATGACTAACACGTTGGGCACCTACCAGCCACCAAAATCCTATTCAAAACCTGTAGCAACTTCCAATGCATACCCCCTTTTCCCCTCCAACAAACAGTAAACATGTCTTTATTAAAACCAAGATTCTCCCCGAAATAGCTAGTGTGCGCCTGGACCTGAGCCCACTTCAAAGAGGAATGTCCCACAATCCATATGGACATCTCCCTGGTGAGGGGACCCATCACCGAACCTGAAACAAGAAAGAAGAATAAAAACAGGGAAAACATATCACTGTGCTACAACAACTCTGATGTGCTGCGCACGTAACGCTGGTAACAATCAGAGGACCACCTGCCCAAGTTCATGATGTCCCCTCGCCCCCAACCCTCATTGCGCGCTTCTGATGCTGCCCCAATCCAAAACAAATGCATCCCAAAACCTTTACCTTCAATCCCCAGCCCGGCCAGCACTTTCCACAAGACAGCCAAAAGCTGGGAAGCTTTCACCACCCGCCAGTCTGAATGTCTGAAAACCAACGCAAACGTATCTGGGGCTAAGGACTTCCACCTCCCCCCCACTTGTGCAGCAAGTCAACAGCGGCACAGTAGCCTGCAAAGTAACCCATTTACCCCCACCCCTCTGATCCGTCTTAGATTTCCTAAGCCATAAGCTGACTCTATCCCCACTAAGGGAGACATCACTCCATAACAGCCCCTCTTCCAGTTTTGAACCCAACAGTTCAGAGACCCAAACAGCTGCAAAGAACATCCAAGCCTTCAACGTAGAGAAGAGACATACTTCCAGACAGTCCTTGTATATCCCTGCAACCTCTGCAAAACCTCTCAAATAGCTCCCCTGACAGGTGGTTCCTCACCCGAGACGCCCGCCCACATTCCCGGGCCCACCCTTCCAGCATGCGCGCTCCTATTTCCCCCGCGGATGGCGCATAAGCCCACTAAAGCTTCCCAACGAAAGCAATCCCTGCCAATTTAACTGCTCTTTTCACCTTCATCAGACCCCTCTCAATCAGTTCCAGAATAAACTGAATCACATCTTCTCGTTGGCGTGCCGGGGGAAGCCCGTCGCTCAGCCCCAGAGCGCAAAAATTCCTCCCATGCTGTCCCGTATGCTACCTTCTTAGATTACGCTAGTGAACCTAGAACCAGCTGCAACATCCTGTGTTGCCTACGTACCACAAATGCTGCGGTATACTGGTCGGGGTCCTGTCCGCGTCCTTGGCTAGCCCAAGGAATCTACCCCACTGTGAATGAGAAAAAGCATTGGCTATGTCATCGTCCACACCGGGCACATGCACTGCGCGAAAGGCAATATCATGCCGTAAGCAGCCCAACACAAACACCCTCATCAGCTTCAAGACTTACTCCTCCCTAGCGGACTGGCGGTTCACAATTTCCACTACCGCCATGTTGTCAATTCTGAACGTTACCTTTTAGTGTGCCAGCTGTTCCTCCATAGTGTGACCACCACCACCAGAGGGAAGAACTCCAGAAAGGCTATGCTCTGTCCCCCTCCCGCCCACTCTGGGGGCCACTGCTCCGAACACCATTTACCTTGCCAGTACAGTCCAAAACCCTCGCTCCCTGCCGCATCAGAAACGATTTGTACATCCTAAACCATGTCACCCTCCCACATCAAGGGGATGCCATTGAAGTTCTGTAAGAAAAACTGCCAAATTCTCAGGTCTTCCCTCACCCGGCCGACAGTTGCACATGATAATGTGGAGGTCTCTGTCCTGCTAATGCCCTTCCCAGTCGCCTACAAAACGTCCTCCCTACTCTCACCACTCTACAAGCAAAGTTAAGGTGGCCCAATAGCACTTGAATCTCCATCACCGTGACCTTATGTTTTGACATTGACGACAACAGCCCCAACATTTGCTGTCTGGGGTGCTCACAAAGAAGAAGTCATCCAGGTAATGTGTTACTCCTTGGTGACAGGTCCGTTCCGAAAACAACCATTGCAGGAACATGCTAAAACATTCAAAATGTGTGCAAGACGTAGAACAGACCATCAGTAATGCTTTGTCCACGTACCAGTGACCGTTAAATTGGATACCCAAAAGGTCCCAATCCGTTGGATGGACTGGATCAGCCGGAAAGCTGACTTTATGTCAAACTTTACCATCATTGCCGTTCCGGCCACGGTCACTACCAGTGACATTGCCACGTTAACTGATGAATATGACACTGTGGCCTCCCGCTCATCAATGAAATCATTCACCAAGCCACGACAAATGCTGCCTGAGACAAAACTGTCCCTGCTCATTCTTTGGTACCTCTCTAAGCATGGGCGAATTTTGCGAATCTCGCGTTCGCGAATTTTGCGGATTTGCGAACTCGCAATCCGCAAAATCCGCGAATTCTCGCGAATTTGCGGATTTTTTTTTGTGTTCGCGCGGGTTTCTGCCAGTTCGCGAGGGTTTTGTACAATTTCGCAAAACGCGAACTTACCTGTCGGGTCGCAAGTTTCGCGAACTTGTTGTTTCTACGTGTCCAGCCTGTTTGGGACACTCTTCTTCATCACTGCCACTCTCTGTCACCACTGCCACTCTCTGACTACTCATGCCACCCTCTGGCCCACCCATGCCACCCTCTGTTTCATCACAGCACCCTCTGGTTGTCCAGTCAGTGTACATTATTGTGGCAACGCAAGCACACCTTCCCTGCCTCAAGTGACCTGAATTAATTTGGGGCTGATTAATGTGTCACAGAATATTTTTTTAGCTGGCACCTGCTTCCTTAGTGCTTCCTGATTAGTGATCTTTTGCACTTGCTAAGTGCTTTCATTGTTGCAAAATTAGTTACAACACCTGCCCTGTCCCAACTGACAATAATGAATTAGGGGCTGATTAATGCATTTGAACTTCCAGCCTGGCTCCTGCTTGTCTCCCTTAGCTGTAATTCAGGACCTTTGTGGCATATGTGTAACTATTCTGAGGTTCAGAGCAGGGTCACATAATAGTTGCAACTGGCAATTGAACTCTGGAGGAGCCCCTCAGGAAGCACTACAGGAAATGGCTACTAATGATGAGCCTGAACTTTTGAACCTGGTAAGTAGTTTCAGTTTTGCTAAGATCGTATTTCTGCAATTTTGCGCTTATTCGCGGATCGCGAAGTTGTACTGGGAAGCCGCGAACTCACGCGAACAGTGCGAGCAAGCCATGAAATCCGCTGCTCGCGGATTTGCGGATTTTGCGGGAGATTCGCGAATCTCGCGGATTGCGAATTTACCGAAAATCCGCAAAATCCGCGAGCGAAACGGATTTTCCGCCCATGCTTATACCTCTCCAATGAGTGATTCAATCAAATATTTTAGAGGACCATCCTCAAAGGGTTTCACTTTCTTGTAGGTCTCGCTGCCCCCTGTGCTCCGGGACGCCTTACCCGCACCCTCTGCTGGCCCCTTACCTGGGTCTTCCACCTGTGCCGTCACTTTCTTGTCAACCTCACTGTTAGACCTGGCACCATTGGGGTGGGTCTCCCTTCCATTTTTGCTGTTGCCTCATGTGTTTTTGCTGATGTATGCTTTGGGCACTGTGCCATTGCTATCCCGTGCTACAGTGCAAGTGCTCCCTACTGTAAATTGATGTACCAATCAGTGGTTCCATGTTTGGCTATTTGGTTTACTTGTCAGACCCTAGTCCAGTGCACTGAGTTACCCAGGGTGTGTTATCCAAATGCTGCTGGTGGACCTGGAGCACTGGTTGTGCCACCCACAGAAGCAGCCTTGTAAAATGTGTCTAAGATCTGCCATTGCAGAGCCTGCGTGCAGTCTGGTACTGTCATGCTGACTGGGCAAGTGCACCCAGTTCCCAGTCCCTAAACCTTTCCTTTTCTTCATATCAGTCACCCCTATGGTAGGCCCATGGGCAGGATACATTGTAAGTATAAGGTAGGACAAGCTCTGGTGTGTATGGCATGTCCTAATAGTGAATTACAGCCTTTTTTGTTTTTCTCTATTGCAAGGCTATCTGTTCTCCATAGGCCAGAATGGGCTGTTAGAATTGTTACATTTTATAATCCTAACTGTCTCACAGAACATGGTAGAAATTCGAGTTTAGTATGCCTGAACTCAGAATAATAAAATACATCTTTTAGTAAAGTTTATTTTAATATTCTGTGTTTGCAAATACTACTTTTAGAAAGTAGGTATTTGCTTGTCTAACCATTCAAACCTGCCTCTGCTAGTTTGAGTATTCCTATGTCTGGTTTCTGTGAGTGACAGGGCTGGGGAATTCCAGGAGACAGGCTGAGTCACCCAGTGGTGAATAGAGAGATCTGCATCTTGATGGGAGCGAGGAGTGCACCTGAACTCTGAATAGGGCTGTGCCTGCCTTTCACAATGCGGGCTCCACCCCCTGGGGAGCGGCTGGTGTCTCTTCCCTGCACACTGAAAGAAGAGAAGGAGTCCTGTCAACACAGTGCTCCAGGACTGTACTTGCCTTCCACAATGCTGGCTCCACCTCCTGTGGGGCGTCTGATGTGCATGCCCTGCACTGTGAAAGGAAAGGAGAAGTCCGGTAAACAGAGTGCTTCAGAACTGGTTTGGACTGGGCAAAGGCCCCTATCCCCTCAGAGAACAAAGGATTTCGGGATGTAAATATTGGGACCCTGATCCCATTAAATTAGATCACTTTTGGACTACAAGAAGAAACCATTACTGAGGAGAGGACCCTGAAGAATCTGAGGAGAGACTATTCCCAAGCTGAAGTGCTGCTTGGGGGATTGGCCTGCAGTGGTTGCCTTACTGCCAAAGGAAGGAGAAAGGAACTTTGTGTACTTTGCTTTCAACTTGTGAAGGATCTCCAAGGGCTTAGAAAAGAGCTTGCCTCCTGCTGAAGTCTCAGGGACAACAGACTTCACCCCTCAGCTCCCCAGAGTTCTTTTGGAAGTGCCTGCTGCTGTTTTGGGCCTTCTGACGAACTGCATGTCGCAAGGAGCTGGAAGCGCGACTCAACGAGAAGAAGCGTGTCGCCGTCACTGTGCCTGCCATCGCAGCTCCGGAGAAAGGAGGGTGTCGCCGCTGGAAGTGTTGCACTGCACCGCATCGGAGAGAAGCGTGACGCAACGAAGAGGAAGCGTGTCGCCGTCGCTACTGCTGCCATTGCAACTCTGACAAAGGAGGGTGTCGCCATTGTGGTTGTCGCACTGCACCGCATCAGGAGAAGAATCTCGCAACGAGGTCGGAGCGCGTCGCCGTCGCTGTGCCTGCCATCGCAACTCCAAAGAAGGAGGGTGTCGCCACTGGAACGGTCGCATTGCACCACATCAACCAAGAGCACATCGCATCCCCAAGAAGCGCGCCGCCATCGGAGCTGCTGCTGTGGCATCTTGGTTGTCACCACTGTAGTTGTCGCATCGAGCGGAAGCTTCACGCATCGTGGAGAAGAGCATCGCCGCTGGAGCTGTTGCCGTCGCATAGTAAGGGTGTAGCCACTGCAGTCCACGCATCGAACCGAGAGTTTCTCGCATCCCCGAGAAGCACGCCGCATCTGGAAGATATTAACATCTTTATTTGTTCGCACCTGACTTTGCCGCATTTCCCCTCACTGCGACATTGCTTGTCGTGGAAGCGCAACGCAACTTAAGGTACATTGACGCAGAGTGTTGCATCAAAGAACTGAACTGAACTAAGCTTAATCTACCATCTTAAAGTAATCATAGTGTGTATTTTTGTTGTTTATGGTCTTGTGGTAACTCTATATAAAGTCTACTTATTTTTAATATAAAACCTGTGTGGTGTCCATTTGTAGTGTTGTCATTGGGTTACTGTATGTTCTCACAACGGCTTAACTTACAACGCCTCTGAAATAAGCCTTGACTGCTCGCGCCACGCAACCTAGAAGGTGATCAGGGGTTATTTTAGGAGTGTAATCCCCCTTACCGTGACTGGAGGAGAGGGTCCCTATTTGTCACAAGTACCTACCTGTGCCAACTAGAGACCCCCAAATCTAACATTGGTAGGCAGCGGAAGGGATTCCGAATTTGCTTTTGTGACTCATGTACAGTGACTGGTGAACACTACTTAGTGATTGCAGACCATAACAATACCACATACTTTTTGGTAGATTCCTTTTTGAGTTTTTTGGATTGCCTATTTTTAAAAGATGCCTGGATCAGTTGTAGTAGAGAGAGCAGAATCTGTAGCCTCCCTTAATTGTGAATGGGAAGAAGATAGGCTGGAATGCTACACAGTAAGGTAGATGAAGTACTTTTGCAAGAAATTCAATGTTTCCACTTCTGGATTTAAAGTGAAGAAAGAATTCTACAAGGTGCTGAGGGCCTGGGTAAAAGCAAAGACAACTCATGTGATTGAGGAGGATGATGATGATGCAATTGTGCAACAGGAAGAGCCATTGGGCTCAGGGGGAAGGAAGGTACCTTCCCGTGCAGGTAGTATTGGCTCTCACGAAGTCTGTTCGAAGAAGAGTTGGAAGACAGAGAGAGTTCAAGAAGGCATGAAATGGAGATAACCAAGTTCAAGGTGAATAGGCAGCTAGAAATAGAAAATAGAAGGTTAGATCTTGAGGAAAAGAAAATACAGTTTGAGCATGAAAAAGTTTTGAGGGAGTTGGAGTTAAAAACTAAAAGTTTAGAAATTACTCCCTCTGGAGGCAGTGTACTGTCAGTAAATACAGAAAGTAGAGTGTATATTCCCAAGGATGTGGTGAAAAAGTTTTACAAAAATGATGATATTTTCAGTGGTTCAGAGCCTATGAGGTAGCCATGTCTTCTCACCGGGTCCCTGAGAGAGACTGGGGAGCGGGGTTGGGGGGGAAGGTTCCTTAGTGAGGGGCGGGATACATTGTTATACCTGCCTTCTGATGTCCACAATTCATACAGCCACATGAAAGAAGCATTGATGTCTAGATATGGTTTGACACCTGAGCTCTATAGGCAGAGGTTCAGGTAATGCAAAAAGTTAGAAAACAGTATTTAGGTTGAATATGTCACTTTCTTTTACAGATCATTGGATGGTTGGGTAAAAGGCATCAAGGTTATTGATTTTCAAGGTCTCTTTGATTTGATTGCATGGGAGCACTTGTCTGATAATTGTTTTCCAGAGCTGCGCCAGCATCTGATAGTTAGCAAGCTGACTAACCCTAGGAAGCCTGCTGAGGAGGCGGACCGCTCGGTCAATACCAGGGTCCACAAAGGTCACATGGGAGACTTAGCCAAAAGTGGGCAGGATCCCCAGCAGAAGAGTGGGGGGGACAAGGGTAAACAGAAGGAGTTCCGCAAAGGGCCCCAAAGTAATCCCCAAGGGAACCCCGTGAAAGGTTCCCAGCCTCCCCCTGAGAGAAAGCAAGGGGCCTCAACAGGTAGTTCTGTTTCCCTGGGATCCATGAAATGTTACAAGTGTGGTGATCTGGGTGTCAGCTTGAGACTCCAGCCACTCACCTGAAGTCCAGGAATGTTTGCAGGGGCGATGAAATTTCTCCAAACCTTCTGGAACAACTCTCAGCGCTCTTGATAGAAACAAAAGCTCTTGCAGATGTCCCAAAAGGGAAGGGGATTTGGGATGACAAGAGAGAAAAAGAAGAGACTGCAATCGTCTGGACCTGCCAGGAGCTGAATTCTCACCAGGGGAGTGTTGCGCCTCTTTGTGTTCACCTATAGACAAATATGAAAATTAGTTTTCACTATCTGTTATCTTTCTTACATCTTAATATCTCTTCATTTATTCTTTTGTAATTTACCTCTATATATTACTGGTAAAACTCTGGGTTTGCTTGTCCACCTTTTAGACTTTTGCAGAAACTGGATTGGAAATTGAGGTGTGTTCACTATCTATATTTACCTAAATGACACTAGAAACAGAATATACACACATGAACTAGATGTCCTTTCACATAAAAAGAATAAACTTTTCCTGTACAAGAGGTTTTTACCTTGTCATATAATCATTTAACCATAATGGGTTTTTCTTCATTCAGTGCGTTAATCAACAAAAGGTCTCTTATGTCCTGGGTTTTAATCTTGCAATCTTGATGTAAGGAATATTCATGCAACTAAAATCAAATGTATTTAAGGCCTTAAATTGAAAGCACCAGCAATATTACAATCATATCCGGTGCATTTTGCAAGTGCACTTGAACAATAAACACTATAAATCTTCTTAATAGGTACAAAGGCACAGAGTCTTGCTTGCTGGCTGAAAGTCAGAGAATGTTCTATTTAAACTCTGTAATTCTAATCTTTTAACTTGCTTAAAAAGTCCTGTTAAATATAAAAGCTAATTGACACTTATCTCTGAAGGAAAAGTTGTCCAGATGCCTCTGCTGGAAACAGATTAATTACTGCCACTATTCTGACATCTGAATTGGCCTGGTGAAGGAAACTCAGAGTTCTGAAATGCTTGATGACATTCCCTGGGAAATGATGACTCGCGCTTTCTTGAAGATCAACAAAAAGCCAAGCACTCGTTTGGAATGAAGTGCTGTAATTTATACCCCACAACAGGGCGTTGGATTCACATAACGTCAGCACACGTCAGTACTTCTTCTAGAAGATGTCCTGGGATAAAACCTAGTCTCTTTTGCAGTAAACAAGCATTGGCCATGCTACAAATAAACAAGCATTGGCAATGTCTTCATGAAAACTAACAAACATTGGTCCTGGGCTCATTTAATAAATATGCATAAATGAAGCACGCAGAAGTTAACAAGAAATCAGAAATGTACCAAGACATGATTAGTATTACAACCCAAAGGATGATGACAAATTAAGCATGCCTAATGATGTGAATTCCTAACACTGAGTCACAAGGCGAGTTATTCCCAGCTGCCGCCTGTTTGGTAAACAAGCACCCACTAATGCTCTGCCCCGTCAGATGGCTAGTGTAGCCTTGGGGGAGGAGATTGGTGTCCAAGGTGGGTGGGGTCACACACAGATGACCCTAGTCTCTTTAGGAGACAGTGAGATGGTCTCACAGGCTCAGCTGCCCAGGAACACTAAGAAATATGGGCAGCGAGTGACCGTCAATGGCCAAAAGGTGGAGGCTCTTAGAGATACAGGAGCCAGTGAGATAGCTGTCAGGTGTCAACTGGTGTCTCAAGAGCAGATTGTCCCTCATGCATTTTGCCGAGTTGTTAACACCGACAACACAGAGAGTCATTGTCCAATGGCTCAGGTTCCCTTTGAGTGGGGGGGGGGGGGTCTCTGGTACTCTTCAGGCAGCTGTGAGGCCCGCCATGCCTGTTGACTGTTTGTTAGGAAATGATTTGGAGAGCTCCCCTTGGGAAAAGGTGGAGAAAACAACTCACTTGAAGATGGTTGGACTGCCTGACTGGGCGTGTGTGACCACCCGGCCAATGTCAGCCAGTAGGGGTTCTCAAGAGGACCTGGAGCCTGAGAGGGAGGCCCAGGAACTTGCCGAAGAGAGAAGTGGCAAGGGGGGTGGGAAACCGGCCCCTGAAGTTCCCACGGCCCAGTAGGAGGTAAACCCTGAGGGGGATGCCCTGGAGCCTACCGGGGAGCAGATAGCCGACTGGGAGACCTGCCGGAGCTGACCCATTGGCAGCAAGAAGGAGGTCCCTCCAGGGAAGAATTTTGCAAGGAGCAGAAAGAGTGCCCTTCTCTTGTGGGCCTGCGGCAACAGGCTGTAAGCCAGGCAGCAGGTGATCAGTCAGGATCACATTGGATCTACTGGGAGAATGGTCTTCTGTATAGTGAGTCTAAAGTTGTTGAACCTGGGTCAGCCTGTGTGCTGGTGGTACCCGAGAAGTTCAGAGCCTTCCTACTGGGGCTGGCTCATGATGTGCCATTAGCAGGACATTTGGGGCGGGACAAGACCTTTGAAAGGCTTGTCACCCACTTTCATTGGCCCCAAATCTGCAAGAGTTCTGATACTCATTGCAGGACTTGTCAGACATGCCAGGCAAGTGGAAAGAGTGGGAGGAAGCACAAGGCTCCTCTCCAGCCATTCCCTGTGGTCAGTACCCCCTTTGAGCGGGTGGGGATTGACATTGTGGGGCCACTGGACCCCAAGACAGCCATGGGCAACAGGTTCATCCTGGTCTTGGTGGACCATGCCACCTGGTACCTGGAAGCCATACCTCTGAGGACAGTGACGGCCCCCGTGGTGGGACGAGCACTGATGGGAAATTTCTCCCGAGTGGGATTCCCTCGCGAGGTAGTGTCTGACCGGGGCACCAACTTTATTTCCAAGTATATGAAGTCCCTGTGGCAGGAGTGCGGTCTAACTTACAAGTTCACCACTCCTTACAACCCCCAAGTAAATGGGCTCGTTGAAAGGTTCAACTGGACCCTGAAGGGCATGATAATGGGTCTTGAGGAACCCATGAGGCTTAAGTGGAATGTCCTCTTACCGTGCCTACTCTTTGCATACCGTGAGGTGCCACAGAAATCTCTAGGGTTCAGTCCCTTTGAGCTTCTCTATTGACACCTAGTCAGAGGACCTCTGAGTCTGGTCAAGGAAGGCTGGGAGCAATCTCCCAGGAAACCTCCCCAGGATGAATATAGCTACATGCTGGCCTTCAGGAACCAGACCAGGCACTTCAGTGAACTCACTCAGGCGAATCTGGAGTCCAGCCAGGAGGAGATGAAGCGCTGGTATGACCAGAATGCCACTCTGGTAGAGCTTCAGCCTGGACAGAAGGTGTGGGTCATGGCCCCAGTGGAGCCCTGTGCGCTCCAAGATAATTGGACTGGAGCTTTTGAGGTTGTGGAGCGCAAGAGTCCTGTTACCTGCTTGGTGGACTTGCGGTCTCCTAGGAACCCCTTGAGGGTCCTACATGTCAACCACCTTAAGACCCTCTTAGAGAGGTCTGAAGTGGGCATGCTTTTGGCAACGGATGCTGGGATGGAGGCGGAGACTGAGCCCCTTCCAGACCTCCTGTCTGCCTCAGAGCAAGATAGGTCAGTGGATGGTGTTAACCTCTCTTCCACCCTAACCCCTGAGCAACAGAATGACTGCTGCTAGTTGCTGGTACAGTTTCCTGATCTGTTCTCCCTGGTTCCTGATGTCACAGATTGGTGCGTCCATGATGTGGACACAGGAGACAGCTTATCTGTAAAGCACTAGTCTTACAGGGTAACTGACAGGGTGAGGGCTTGCATTAAAGAGGAGGTCTCAAAGATGCTTGCACTTGGGGTGATTGAGTCATCTAGCAGTCCTTGGGTCAGCCCAGTGGTCTTGGTCCTGAAGGCTGCAGCGCCAGGTGCCACACCCGAACTCCGGTTCTGTGGGACTACAGAGGGCTCAATTCAGTCACGAAGACTGGCGCGCACCCCATCCCCAGAGCTGATGAGCTCATTGATCGGCTAGGGGCTGCACGGTACCTAAGCACCTTTGACTTAACGTCTGGATACTGGCAGATCGCGTTGACTGATGAGGCAAAAGAGAGCTCAGAACTTTCCACACCAGATGGGCATTTCCAGTTCCGTGTTATGCCCTTTGGGATGAAGAATGCCCCTGCCATGTTTCAGAGGTTGGTCAACCAGGTGTTGGTTGGACTGGAGGAATTCAGTGCCGCCTACCTGGATGACATTTCAGTGTTCAGTGTCAGTTGGAAGGAACATCTGCGCCACCTCTGGGAAGTGTTGTTGGCACTGTGGAGAGCAGGCCTCACGATCAAGGCAAGTAAGTGCCAGATCGGGCAGGGTACTGTGGTGTACTTGAGACACCAAGTTGGGAGCGGCCAGGTGGCACCCCTACAACCCAAGACTGAAACCATCCTGGCTTGGGAGCCGCCCAAAACCCAGACAGAGGTGAGAGCCTTCCTAGGTCTCACACTGTATATTACAGGAGGTTTGTCAAGGCCTATGGCAATATTGTTGCTCCCTTGACAGAGCTGACTTCCAGGAAGCAGCCCAAGAAAGTGATTTGGACTGACACATGTCAGAAAGCCGTTGAGGCCCTGAAAGCTGCCATGTGCAGCCTGTGCTCCTGGCACCCAACTTCTCAAGAGAGTTCATTGTCCAGACAGACGCTTCAGAGCATGGTGTGGGGGCTGTTTTGTCACAGATGAATGAGGAGGGCCTAGATCAACCTGTAACCTTTATCAGTAGAAGGTTACTCCCACAGGAACAGAGGTGGAGTGCTATTGAGCTTGAGGCATTTGCTGTGGTCTGGGCACTGAAGAAGCTGAGACCATACCTGCTTGGGACTCACTTCCGGGTTCAGACAGACCACAGACCCCTCAGATGGTTGATGCTGATGAGGGGTGAGAATCCAAAGCTGTTGAGGTGGTCCATCTCCCTAAAAGGTATTGTCTTTACGGTGGAACACTGCCCTGGTACAGAACACGCCAACGCCGATGGTCTGTCCAGATTTTTCTGCCTTAGTGAAGGAGTTAGGGTAGTTCTCCCCAGTTTTTAGCTAGAGGGGACACATGAGTCCTGTCAACAAAGTGCTCCAGGACTGTACTTGCCTTCCACAATGCTGGCTCCACCTCCTGTGGGGTGTTCGATGTGCATGCCCTGCACTGTGAAAGGAAAGGAAAAGTCTGGTAAACAGAGTGCTTCAGAACTGTTTTGGACTGGGCAAGGGTCCCTCTCCCCTCAAAGAACAAACGATTTCTGGGTATAAATATTGGGACCCTGATCCCATGAAATTAGATCACTTTTGGACTACAAGAAGAAACCTTTACTGAGGAGAGGAATCTGAAGAAACTGAGGAGGGACTATTCCCAAGCTGAAGTGCTGCTTGGGGGATTGGCCTGCAGTGGTTGCCTTACTGCCAAAGGAAGGAGAAAGGAACTTTGTGTACTTTGCTTTCAACTTGTGAAGGATCTCCAAGGGCTTGGAAAATAGCTTGCCTCCTGCTGAAGTCTCAGGGACAACAGACTTCACCCCCCAGCTCCCCAGAGTTCTTTTGTAAGTGCCTGCTGCTGTTTTGGGCCTTCTGAGGAACTGCGTGTCGCAAGGAGCTGGAAGCGCGATTTAACGAGAAGAAGCGTGTCGCCGTCACTGTGCCTGCCGACGCAACTCCGGAGAAAGGAGGGTGTCGCTGCTGGAACTGTTGCACTGCACCGCATCGGAGAGAAGCGTGCTGCAACGAAAAGGAAGCGTGTCGCCGTCGCTACTGCTGCCGTCGCAGCGCTGACGAAGGAGGGTGTTGCAGCTGTGGTTGGCGCACAGCACTGCATCAGGAGAAGAATCTTGCAATGAGGTGGGAGCGTGTCGTCGTCGCTGTGCCTGCCGTTGCAACTCCGAAGAAGGAGGTGTCGCCGCTGGAACTGCCTCATTGCACCGCATCGACCAAGAGCACCTCGCATCCCCGAGAAGCGCGTCGCCGTCGGAGCTGCTGCCGTTGCATCTTGGATGTCGCCGCTGTAGTTGTCGCATTGAGCGGCAGCTTCACGCATCGTGGAGAAGAGCGTCGCCGCTGGAGCTGTTGCCGTCGCATCGTAAGGGTGTCGCCGCTGCAGTCCACGCATCAAACTGAGAGTTTCTCGCATCCCCGAGAAGCGCGCCACATCTGGAAGATCTTCACGTCTTTATTTCTTTGCACCTGACTTTGCCGCATTTCCCCTCGCTGCGACATTACTTGTCGTGGAAGCGCAACGCAACTTAAGGTACATTGACGCAGAGTGTTGCATCTAAGAACTGAACTGAACTAAGCTTAATTTAATATCTTAAAGTAATCATAGTGTGTATTTTTGTTGTTTATGGTCTTGTGGTAACTCTATATAAAGTCTACTCATTTTGTATATAAAACCTGTGTGATGTCCATTTGTAGTGTTGTCATTGGGTTACTGTATGTGGTCACAACTGCTTAACTTACAACGCCTCTGAAATAAGCCTTGGCTTCTCGCACCACGCAACCTAGAGGGTGAGCATGTGTTATTTTAGGAGTGTAATCCCCCTTACCCTGACTGGAGAAGAGGGTCCCTATTTGTCACAAGTACCTACCTGTGCCAACTAGAGACCCCAAATCTAACACTCACTATCCCCTTTTCCCGGACGCCTTACCTGCGCCCCCTGCTGACCCCTTACCTGGGTCATCTTTCCCTAACCCTGTAGAAAAAGGGTAGGGCTATGACCTTTTTCAAGATTGCCCGGCGCTAACCGCCCTTGTACCATTCACATTACCAAGCAATGAGGCAGGCGCCGGAGACCAGAAGACAGGAAACAGAAGTTTTATTCCGACGGAGCAGAACACATCAGATCGGACAACAAGGTATCGTCTCGAGGTGCTCTAACAGCCTCTCGGAGGCCTGGCCTCTTATACACTGGTTTATGGCATGTGACCTTTCTTTATTACAATCATAACATTGTGAAGTAAGGAAAAAGACACCCCCATAATCCTCGTGTCAATCCCACCCCCCATATACCTTCACAATAGAGGTCCTCAACCTGCTGATAAGAGGAGGGGGTCATCACGCAGCTGAGTGTTTCGCCAAGTCTTAGGATGTGTGCGCCTGATCATATCCCAGGGGGTGGGGAGGCCCTGATCAACAGTGTGTCCTTTGAAGAGGGGCAGTAAATGGTATCTCCCGGCTTAGGCAATGGCCTCGGACCTGTGTGGACAGTCGGACATGGGGTAAGGGGTCATCAAAGGAGTGGTATTCATGCTGCGTGGACAATTGAGCGCGGAGGGAAGGTTCATCAACAGAGGGGCATTCATGGGAGGAGAGGAGGTGCTGGTCAGGCGCAGGCGTGACTCCCAAGGACAGGGTCATGCAGAAGGGTTAGGCTCATGAGAGGGAGGGAGGGGGAGCCAGGGTGCGCGGAGGATGCTTGCTGGGTCAGAGGGGCGCGCTGACGATAGATCGCGGACAGGGAGACCATGATACCTAAAATGGCCGTTGTGCGCGCTGTACGTGGGTGACAAGCTGGCGCAGATGATGTTCAGCCCGTAAACTAAAATTCCACAGTCCTCCCTTTTAACATGTCTCGCCAACTTGTCAGTTCGGATTTATCCCCATAAGGCCACGTATTTCTACTTCATAGAGGGGACTCATGTGCTCATTTCGGAAGTCCAAAGTCTTTGGGCACATACAGTTAGAAACAAAGCTGCACAAGGAGGGTAGACATTGAATACCCAAGCAACACCCACATAATATCACAACAGGTATCAGCACGAAGGAAAACAACCTCCAACCCCAGTTCCTCAAAGTGTCCCAAAACCAGCTCCCAAGTGACCATCCTTCTTGTTCTTGGTGAACCTCCGAGGAAAGTCTGTGGAGGTGTTCAATGGCTTTGTAGACTGATGGCGAGTTATCTGGCACGTAGGTGCAGCAGCTAGATCCGATGATGCGGCATGCTCCTCCTCGGTCGGCTAGGACCACATCTAGGACAAGGCGGTTTTGGAGGGTCGCAAGGCGGACCGCCTGAAGCTCTGCCGTGTTGTTAGCGAGGATGCCAGTTGTGATGTTGATCGTTGTTTCCACTGCCTGGGTCAGGTGCCGGATAGCGCGGCTGTTTGCCATTGGGCCCCACAGAGGAACAAGTCCCTTTGCTGCATCTAGGAACTGTGCTCCAGTGGAGTCGGCTTGTCCAATGTCATCTGCACGCCTCTGCCGGTGATGGTTGGCAGGGGCTACATACGTGGGTGGAAGAACGAAGGCAATGTAACAGGTACCCTTCCAACCTTTCGGGAGCCAGGTGTAAGCTTTGGTGCCACACACAAAGTACATATTCGGAGAGGCAACAAAAGAAGGGGGGTCAACTGAGTCCAATGTTCTGGTGATTCGGCAGGAACTGTGACCCACCAGCTGCGTTCCCTGGCCTTCTAGGCACACAAGACCGGTGATATTGATAACAGACAGGGCCACAGTCAGAGTGGCGGTGGTTTGTTTTTGCAGATGAGAGAAGGTGGATCTAGCTGGATTGTGGAGTACCTGTACTTCAACACGTTCTTTGGCTGGAATGTCTTTAAGGAAGGTGGCGCCTGCGAGCACAGGGCACAGGGGAGCAGAGGTCTTTCCGGTTTTGTTCAGCCAGAACCCAGAGTAGAAGTGCGATACTGTCTGGCCGGAAGTGGCGTTGTCCTTGTGGCTCTCCTGTATGAGGATCAACCAGGCGAGGCAGGAGCCGTGGACTGAGAAAGGAGAAGGGATGAAGGGGATGGAGTGTCCACTGGCATGCGGGAGCAATCCGCAGATCCAGCAGTTCGTAGCATTTGCAGCAAGGTTGTGTTGGTGCAACAGTTGCACGAAGGAATTGTTCCAGAATTCCCTGCGCCTTTCTCGGAGCTGAGGCGACAGAGAGATTAGGTGATGCTCTTTCAGGAGTGTTGGTTGTGCAGTAGGTAGCAATGCCTCATGAGCCGGTGTGCTTTCCTCCAGAATCCAGAAGGAGGTCATGAGGAGGAGGCAGAAGAGGAAGACAATAAAGAGGGCGATTGTCTTTGATTTGTGCAAATTGTCAGTCTTTGGGTTTCTATAGTGGGTATTTCCTGTTGCTTCCATCATCTTCTTATCTGGCGCTTCCATCATCTTCTTATCTGGCGCTTCCATCACCTTCAAGGGGCTCGGTAGTGGGCAGAACCACAGACTCCGTTTAGCTTCTCTCCCGGCAACCCTTGGTTGTGCTTAGGTCACCGTTCTGAGATTCAACTTAGTCCGTGGCCTACTTAGCCGAAGCTCCCTCCTTTCGACGCAGGAAATACCCTTCTCTGGATGGCACAGTGGGATCAGAGAATTTTGCAAGTTCAAGTGCCTCAGTATCGGGATAACAGTTCAATGTCGGTCAGTCTTTGTTCAGGAGCTCTTCTTGGGTGTTGACGTTTTCGGTCGTGGCCAGGTTCGCAGAGACCTTTCGGCAGTGATGTGCGTGCAGCCAGTGCCTCTTCCCCTTCACTCGAAGCTCCGTCCGTGTGGTAATCAGCACTTGCCAGGGGCCCGTCCACCGGGGTTCCAGACTCTTGGTCCGCTGGAAATTTCGTATTAGAACGAAATCTCCCGGTTGGATGTCGTGGCCGGGACCCCTGGAAGCATCGGGGATGGCCTGCTGCACCTGTTGATGAATGACAGACAACGTCTTAGTTAATTTGCACAAATAATCAGACAGTAGGACGTCCGGGACGTCATGAATGGAGGTCGGCTTGGGGGCGGTCCAGAGGTTCATCGGTCGCCCGAATACGACCTCGTAGGGGGTCAAATGATGTTTAGTGGGAGTGGAGCGCATTGATAGTAAGGCCAGTGGGAGGGCGTCTGGCCACTTAAATCCGGTGGTGGTCACTATTTTTGACAATTTCAACTTCAGTGTGGCATTATGGCGTTCCACCAGACCGGCGGATTGGGGGTGGAAGACCGCATGAAACCTTTGCTTCACCCCCAACCCCTTTAAGATTAATTGGATAACCTCAGCTATGAAGTGGGGGCCATTGTCGCTCCATAAAATTCGACAAAGGCCATAGCGAGGGAAGAATTCTTTCAGTAGTACTTTGGCAGTGGTCATGGCAGTGTTGTCACAGGTTGGATAGGCCTCTACCCATTTGCTGAAGGCGCATACAATGACTAGTACATACTTCAAGCCCTGGGATCTCTCTAGTTGGATGTAGTCCATCTGAAGAACCTCAAAGGGGTGATTGGGGGTCCCAAACCCTCCCCGGGGTACCACAGTTCCTTTCCCGGGGTTGTGTTGCAGACAGATAAGGCACTGTTGGACTAGACGTCTAGCTGAGTCGGGGATCTTGTCGTTGTGCCAGACTTTGGAAATGAGTTCGATCATGGGTGCAGATCCTATGTGTGCGGGGGAATGTGCCATAGTCAGTATGGGGATCAGGTATGAGTCAGGCAGCAACCATTTGTTTGCATCTTTTGTTCGCCAGCAGCCCTCATCATCCTTCAAACCCACCCCTGCCCATTCAGTCAGTTTGTGAGGGGTGCTGGCCGACTGGATGTCTCTGATCATTCCCCTTGCGTCAGTCCATTTCTCTGCTTGTGACCTGGTCACATACATGCGTGTTACCGTCCTATTCTCAGCTGTGGTTCGTGCAGTGATGTCGGCCAGTGCATTCCCTTGTCCGACTAAGTCTGTCACCCTTTTGTGTGCCTGACATTTGATCACCGCTAATCGTTTGGGGAGGAGAACTGCTTCAATCAGGGCGGAGACTAGATCTCCGTGGAGGATAGGGGTGCCGTGGGACGTCAGGAATCCCCTCTCCCTCCACAGGAGCCCAAAATGGTGGACCACCCGAAGGCATACTGGCTGTCTTGTATATACGTTCGCGGTGGTTCCTGTGGCTATGATGCAGGCTCGGGTGAGGGCTATCAGCTCTGCTGCCTGGGCAGATCGTTGTGTGATGCAGGCTGTTTCAACTACTGTTCGGGCTGTCGTTACTGCATAGGCAGCTGAAGTGGCGCCATCTGGGAGTTTGATGCATGAGCCGTCTACCCATAGCTCTCCATCGGGGTCAGTGAAAGCAGTGTCTCGGAGGTCAACTCTACTCCTAGTTTGTTCGTCCGTGAGGGTCACACAGTCGTGTATGGGAGGGACGTCGGGGTCATTTTCAGGCAGGGGCAACAATGTGGCGGGATTCAAAGTTGTGCATCTCTTTAGTGTGATGTGGGGTGCAAGTAGCGTCAGTTCGTACCCTGTAAGTCGTGCGCTAGTTAAGTGTTGAGTCTTGGTTTGGTTCAGAAGGGTGTCGACAGCATGGGGTACTAACACGGTGAGGGAGTTTGAAAGTACTATTCCTTCGCTCTGGCGGATAGAGACAGCAGCGGCAGCTACTGCTCGAAGGCAGGCAGGCAAAGCTCTGGCTACAGGATCAAGAGTGGCGGAGAAGTAGGCACAAGGGCGCTGCTTTGGACCAATTAATTGAGGTAGGATTGGGCTGTTACAGACGTTGCTAACCACCTCTTCAACCACTCCTGCATCCACCAGAGATTGAATGATCGCTACCAGTGCCTTCTCGCCCTCGTGGGATATCCGATATTGTGGGAGTTTCGGGAGCATAGCGTCCTGTCTTACAGTTATATGAATGGGGTCAATCATCATTCGTCCCACATCAGAGTCATTTTTGGCCCATAGGTACGGAGGCAGAGTATCAAGTAAGGACAGGTCAGCGTCAGTTATGGGGCACATGTGTCGTGAGGGGCAGGATTTGGGCATGCCTGGGTTGTCGTACAGGATGACTCGGATTCCATCTGGGGAACACCTAATGGTAGCTCGGAAATGTTTCAGTAAGTCAATGCCCATAATGGCGTCAGGGGAGTTGGAGGAGAGCAGAAATGTTGCGTCAGTGGTGTTGTTTTCTAGGTCAAAGGTGATAGGTACGGACAGGGGGTTAGTGGAGGGCGTCCCATCGAAACCTATCGATGTAATGTGTGAGCCAGACAAGGGTGCCCTTGGAATCAGTCGTTTCGATAACACACTACGTGTCGCTCCAGTGTCTACCAAAAATGGAGACTCTGTACCCAGGACCTTAGCAGTGACGTAAGGACCTTGCTGGTCAACACAGAGCTCGACTGGATCCCTCCCTTGCCCCTGGCAGTCCTATGCAAAATCGGGGGCATTCTCACCATCGAATAGTTGGTATTGGTTCTGTCGGGGGCGGTCAAATGTGTTCAATCTCCCTGATCTGTCATTGTTGGTGTCGTTTGTGTGCCCTCGTCCTTGTACTCTATTTCTCGGGCTACCTGCCACATCCCTGGTGTCCCTATTTCTATTCATCTCTAGCAGAACCGGACACTGGGATTTCCAATGGCCAAATCCTTTGCAGAAGGCGCATTGGTCATTGCTAATGTCTCTACGTCCAGTGTGGGGTGTTGGGGTGTGATCCTTAGGGGGTAGATTTCTGGGGGTGGTCGATTGGTAGTTCCCCCTTTGGTGTTCCCATCCTACCGCTATACCTTGTATCTGGGCTATCATTTCCCTTTCTTTTAAATCTTTCTTCTTTTTCTTGGACGCCCTATCATTCTCATTCTTTTGGTGCTCGTAATACTGAGCCATCTGGAGGATAGCTGCGGGTTTGGAGGCCCCCCAACTACTCTCACTCGTTTGCAGTTTTTGGGAGACCTCTTGTGATAGGCCCTTTACATAATTTTGTACGAACAGGTGTTGTCCGGTTGCGGTGGTCATGTCTTGGCCACTGTAGTCGGAGAACACTGTCTCGAATCAGGAGAAGTATTCTGACACATCTTCCTGGGGTTTCTGTCGACAGGCCGTGACTATCGACCAGTCTACCTTTCTTTCTGGGATCAGTGTTTTTAACTTCTGAACTAGTTTGTCTGGGAGTTCCAGTATGTCCTTTACTTGTTTCCTTCCTGGCTCTCGCTGTCTATCTAGTTTACCGAGTTGGTCCCAGGTATGTCCAAACAGATCCGTGTGGTCAGCCTTCCGGATTTGCTTCCACACGTCAGCTGGCAGGCATAACCCGAAGAACAAGTCAATGTCCGCTAAAGTCATTATCGTCGAACCCAAGGCTGTGCCTAATTCGGTATAGAATGCTGTTGGGTTCTTTCTTAAATCGGGCAGAGTTTGTTTAAAGGTTAGGATATCTTGCCGGTCCCATGGTTGGTAAACCCAATTGTACACAACTCTCCCTTTTGCATCTGCATGATTAATATCATCGCTTGTTCCCTGGCCACGTGGCGGGATCCAGTAAGGGGCCGCCTCTCTGATGGGCATCATAGTATTGGCTACTTCTACTGAGGTCGTTTCAGGGACTGTAACCTTGGCTTCTGGTTTTTGTTCCGTGAGGTGGCGGAGGACCTCAAGCATCTGCATGAAGAGTTCCGTCGCCTCACATTCAGTCCCATCTCCAACATCAATCTTCCTATACAGCGTTGTTAGTTTAGCGGGACCCTTACTTTGATACCTATCTTCATATGCGTTCAGGGTGTGGTAGCTGAATCGCAAGATGAAATGCCGTCTGTGGCTGTCGGCATGTGAATTATATACGCTCATTGTGTATTCTTCGCTCTCCCTTCGTTCTACTAATGTCTTTGCTATTTTGTCGATCCCATCCCGCTCATCTTTGCTCAACCTATTTGGTCTGGCTGGTGGTTGTTTGCTAGCCTCGGGGTCGTCTGACGATGTTGTTAATGTGGCTGGTGCGGAGGCCGTGAGGGCTGGTGCACTAGCGCTAAGGTCACTTTCGCTCGCACTCGGGGCTTGCAAGCTTTGTTGGCAGGGGGCATATGGAGGGGGCATGTAGATGATTGGGGGACCTAGCAGTACCTCATCGTTCGCCCGTTGTTTGGAGGGCAATTCAGGGTAGAGTGCAGAGGGGGTCCTAACAGGACATTGACCTGTTGACCCTGATTCTTGGTTTTGTGCAGCTTCTTTTCTTTCTTTTATTTCTTCTTCTAGTTGCTTAGCGGCTAGGTGGGCTGCCTTTCGTAATTCTTTCCCTATTTTTGCTTCTTCTCTTTTCTTTCGTTGTTCCGTTTCTTTGCTCCACATGCCTATACTATCGAGCATAGTGGGCGTGGTCTTATTTTTCTGGAGCGCTATTTCCAATGTTTTTATTTTGTTTTCATCAAAGGAACCTATCAGTGGCCACTGACTTTCAGGGTTCTTCTTTGTATATTTATGCCATAGTTTAGTATAAGCTATAGCGACTAGTCCATGCTTAGTGAACATGTCCTTATTAGGGGTGCCCTCCAGTGGAGCCGGATGGTTCATCTCTAATAAGCGGTCCGGGCTGAACAGGCTACCAACCAGCGGGGAGAAGATAGGCATGACGGGTTACAACGGGGACAAAGGTCTGCACTACCTATCTTATCACGGCGGGCAAAGACTAGACAGAATATTTCTATTCTCCGTTGTTTGCCGGCGGTGAATACCTCAAAAGAACCAATACCGAACAATCAATGTTCGGTCAATCAAACAATCAGTGGGGAGAATAAGTGGGTGCGAAAAGGTTTGCGTTACCCACTCTTTCTCTACCTGCAAAGAGAGACCTTGTTCTTCCCTGTTTGCAGACAAAGAATCTCCAGACAATAATCCACGAACGATAGTTCGGGAAAACAGTGGGGGAGGAAGATAGGCACGACGGATTACAATGGGGACAAAAGTCTGCGTTACCTATCCTTCACTGCTTGCAAAGAGAGAGCCTGTTGTTTTCTCCGTTTGCAGACGGTGAATCTCCAGAGGTTTCAACAAAGCGTAATACTACTATTATCCAAACCAAACAATCATTTCTCAGTTTGTCGTGTCTACACGACCTTACCCGGACCGCATGGACGGTTTCCTGTCTTCCGAATCCAGCGCCCGATCGTCCTCTCCTCTTCGTGATGTTCGTGGCACTCCTGATGGTTCCCAGTCAGGACCGTAGATCCCTCGAGAGAGGTCTGTTCGGAACTAGTGAAGGTCGGATGATCGGCTGTCAGACGAGGGTCTATCGGACACGAGCTCTTCCCGATCGTTGCAGTCGTTCACTCTGTCGTCGGGACCTCTCCCACTGGATCCACGTGTCGCTGATGGGCCCCACGCTTTGGGACGCCAATTGTAGAAAAAGGGTAGGGCTATGACCTTTTTCAAGATTGCCCGGCGCTAACCGCCCTTGTACCATTCAAATTACCAAGCAATGAGGCAGGCGCCGGAGACCAGAAGACAGGAAACAGAAGTTGTATTCCGACGGAGCAGAACACATCAGATCGGACAACAAGGTATCGTCTCGAGGTGCTCTAACAGCCTCTCGGAGGCCTGGCCTCTTATACACTGGTTTATGGCATGTGACCTTTCTTTATTACAATCATAACATTGTGAAGTAAGGAAAAAGACATCCCCATAATCCTCGTGTCAATCCCACCCCCATATACCTTCACAATAGAGGTCCTCAAACTGCTGATAAGAGGAGGGGGTCATCACGCAGCTGAGTGTTTCGCCAAGTCTTAGGATGTGTGCGCCTGATCATATCCCAGGGGGTGGGGAGGCCCTGATCAACAGTGTGTCCTTTGAAGAGGGGCGATTCCATACAATGAGGGGCAGTAAATGGTATCTCCCGGCTTAGGCAATGGCCTCGGACCTGTGTGGACAGTCGGACATGGGGTAAGGGGTCATCAAAGGAGTGGTATTCATGCTGCGTGGACAATTGAGCGCGGAGGGAAGGTTCATCAACAGAGGGGCATTCATGGGAGGAGAGGAGGTGCTGGTCAGGCGCAGGCGTGACTCCCAAGGACAGGGTCATGCAGAAGGGTTAGGCTCATGAGAGGGAGGGAGGGGGAGCCAGGGTGCGCGGAGGATGCTTGCTGGGTCAGAGGGGCGCGCTGACGATAGATCGCGGACAGGGAGACCATGATACCTAAAATGGCCGTTGTGCGCGCTGTACGTGGGTGACAAGCTGGCGCAGATGATGTTCAGCCCGTAAACTAAAATTCCACAACCCCACATCCAGCACATACGTACCTTTGCCCAACCTACCCCTGGCCCCTGCTTCCTCCTAAACCCCTCACACCCACTGACACCATTAAAGGGCCCAAACTGGCCGCCCATTTACCTGGGCCTAAGGAGTCCGCTTGACGCTCCCTTGTCCGTCCTGCCGAGGGGGCTGACCTGTCCTCCAAGCTCAATGTCCAGCCTGTGGGCTCCACCTGGTGTTGTGACACCTGAAAAACACTATGCACACCATTACTCCGCCCCCCTCTCCCTCGTCTTCTTCTTCTCTCAGCTCTCCCTCCTCCATGCTACCCTCTTCATAGTCCAGTTCCTCCTCCCTAGAAAAACCGGTCCTCACAGCCAGAGGTGCAGACTGCATCCTCCTAAAATCACTTAAATTGACTGTCTCGTCGCTCCTCCTCCTGGGGTGTCCCCCAGACCGTTGTGGCCCAGTGGGTGTTGGGGCCGGCGAGCCCTCTTGGGCCTACTTCTGCCAGCCGCAAAGGGATCTCCTGCCAGTACTGGTCACGCCGCCTAAGGCTTCACCCTGCCTTCTCCTTGGCGCCAACGGGCCGTTCCAAGCCTTACCAAGTCTGGCACTCTGCGTTGCTACCGGTTGCAAAAGAAAAGCATGGTCTGATGTGCTGGGCCCCACTCTCTTCTCTCTCTCATCCCAGCTACGCTTCCTACCAACACCTAATGTGCTAGCCGCCCATGCCCGCCCCACCGCACTAAGATCCACCAACCCATCCCCAACCTCCTCCTCCCCCTCCCTCCAATCCCATTCCATTGCACCCTGCCCACCCACCCAGCTTGGCCCGGCCTTCTTGACCCCCTAAGCCTGTCCCAACCCCCCTTGCGCCTCCTCACCTGCACCCCTCGAAGAGACCACCACGACCTCCCCCCCCAAAACCTTAGACCCCCCGTCCCGGCTGCATCCCCCAGCCCACCCTCTACCTGCGCCCCCGAAACTCCTTCCACTCACGAAGAAAAAATGTCCAGGCCATCCCAGTCCCTCTCACTGCCCTCTGAATCAATCAGCAAAGGAGAAACACACCCTCTGCCCGGCCCCCCACCCCTCCGGAGAAGAAACCGCCACACTCCCCCAGTCGTCCACTTGCTCCTTTGCACCTGTGCCTACCCTACCAGGGGCCTTCCCCCGAGCCACCTGCCCAGACCCCCTAAGACCCCCTACCTACTCGCCCTGCAATCTGCAAGGCCTTACCACCCCCAAACTCTGCCTCCAACTGTCCCCCTTTCAAACAAAGAGCCCTACCCCCCCCCCCGCCTTCCCCTTGCGCGGGCTCACAACTGCTGCACCCCTCGGGCCACTCTCCTCACATAGGAGTAGCCCCTTTCAGCCTGAGACCTCGGCAGAGAGACGCGCAACGTGCTCCCCTGCCAGGCCTTCCCGCTCAAATTTGTCAGTGCAGAGGAGCCCCCCCCTGCTCCCTTGATGCGCCTCTTCTTGCACAGGGGCAGCGCTGTCCCACTCTGCGCGGGCTCGCTGCCAACTGTCCCGCCCCACACACGCGGCTGCTCCTCTCACATATGAGTGGCCCCTAGTCTCCAGCGATCCTGGCGGGGAGACGCGAGATTCGCTCCCCTGCCGGGCAACCCCGCCTCTCAACACGAATGCCCCAGAGTCTCCTGCACACCCACTGGTACCAGCAACACTCGTCGGGCCACGCTCTTAGCATCCCCGCGGCCCCGCGGATTCACCTTAGCCCTGCCTTCCTTCCGGGAGGGCGAACAAGCCGCGATGGCGTCCGCCACTCTGGCCGACGTGCGCTTCACCGGGCGCGTGGCAGTGGAGGCTACCGGCATCACCAGATCCATCCGGCCAGTCTTAACAGCCTCAACGCCTCCAACACCCGATAATCTCCTCCAGCCCTAGTGCCTCTCAGACTCTGCCGCCAAAGCAATTCGTCAATATACCTGCACCAGAACTACCGCTAGGTCTGACAAAAACCTAACTGCGCAGCGCTCCCAGCCACCAGGTCACCAAACCTAAAATGGTGGCTGGGAGGGCGCGAAAAACCCTTAGTACCCTTGGGCTACACATCTAAAATTGGGCTACAGTTGGGCTAATCCCAGTGTAGCCCAATGGCTTCAAAATGGCCGCTCTAGGCCATCCCTTTCCCCTCCCAATATGCCCGGGGGCAGACCTTGCGGTGCTCGGCTGCCCCCCAAACCTCCCTTTTTAATATTGTAATTTTTCAGGTTTTTTTGCTTAGCTTCAGACCTTCTCTCGGGGACCTAAGCGCTGCATCACTAGCTCCTCCCACAAGGCCCACCACCCGGCTTGCCACTGGGTCACAGGCCAAGACCCTAGTTACAGCTAACGCTTTTTATACCTATTTATACACAACTCAATTTCACCCTGCACTGGATTCCACTCCCCCCCTCCACAACTTCTGCTCGATAGCAAATACCTAACACCATGGGGCCTCCAACACGTGCAGCACACACGCCATACCAGCTGCCTCTCGGACAGGTGTGGGTGGTGCAATTATCTACCTACAGGACCTTATTATCCACAGACGAAATGGAGAAAGTTGGTCAGGAAAACCGAGAGAAAGGGCTTGCAGCTCTTGCTGCTGAGCGAAACAGCGCCACCTGCACGGAGAGCAGCGCGGACCACCACACACTCCAATCTATGCTATCACAGGCATCTTTAAGAATCCTAGGCTTTCATGTGAAAACCTAATGCATGAAAAACCAAACGTTGTAGTAGGGCTTGAGGGACGTTTAAAGACCAAAGCCTAAGTAGTGTCCCCCGCTAGGACTAGACTATAAACAATGAACTTAGGGGTCTGAAGCAGAATCCAATAGTGATTCACTAATGTTGTACCTATGCCAACAAGTGTGCTTAGGAACCAAGAGTTATAAGTAGAGTGGCAGACCAAATCGCCAAAATGTGAGACACCTGTAACCGTGAGTCACCCCTGTTTGAGGATTCCCATCAAAGTCTTGTATGGATCAATATTATCATCTGGTAATCCTTATCGGGTATTGTGAAACATGTTGGTCTCTCCGCAGCTATTTGTGTGTACTGCGACGATTTTGCCAAACTGTTCTTGTTTTTAATTAGGAAGGGGCCAACGCTCATTAAAATAGATTTTTGTTAGTTCCCTATCCTTTTTTAATCACCACTCTTATTATTTTTGCACTGCACTTCCTCATCAAGTCAACATCATGTGGCATATCTGAGTGATTGTGGTCACTACCCCGAACCATCCATCAGGGTATGCATGTGGTCTCAATGATCAAGAGACACAATACCCGATAAGGATTACCAGATGATAATATTGATCCATACAAGACTTTGATGGGAATCCTCAAACAGGGGTGACTCACGGTTACAGGTGTCTCACATTTTGGCGATTTGGTCTGCCACTCTACTTATAACTCTTGGTTCCTAAGCACACTTGTTGGCATAGGTACAACATTAGTGAATCACTATTGGATTCTGCTTCAGACCCCTAAGTTCATTGTTTATAGTCAAAACCTAATGCATACCAAGTCTTGTAGTCTTGGTTTTCTTTCCATAAAGCTAACCCAGCTGATGCCTATTTGAAAGTTAAACACCCAGTAGTGGAAACAGTGCTGGTGATGATGTGGTCACCCTAGTGCCATGGGCCCTAATAATGGCAAGAAAAACATGACAGTGTAACCACTTCACTTCATGTCTTCAATGACGCTGCTGCTACTGTAACCACCTAGTGCATTGTGGGTTCTGTAGTTTTTGTTTCAGCTGAACTAGCACACCCAGTAGGTCTTGATGAAACGTGTCTGTGAGGACATGGAATGAGAAGGCCGCTTGTCCCACCCATTGGTAGTTAAACAAACAGTGCCAGTGGCCCGGCATCTGCTTCACCAATGATAGTGCTCCCACGCAAATGCAAGGAGACGAGAAGAAACATAGCGCAAGAGTGCCGTGACCCTAATACAAGAAGATTAGCTGGGCTTCCTGCCCCTAGTTTGGAAGTAAATAAACAGTCACTAACCGTGGGTTCTGGCGCTGCACTATTAATAGAACCGCCACTGGAACACGGACTCTAATAATTGCAAAGAACACGCATTGGCAAAGACAGCAGATCGGACATTGTCAAACTTGTGCAGTGGTTAATTTTTTTATTGCAAGCACAAGCTAAAAAATAACAAGCATTTGCAATGCAATAGGGCTCGCATTACTGAAAGTTTGAGCTATTGCCGTTGCGAATAATAATGCAATGCCAGTAGCTCAAACTTTCAGTAATGCAAGACCTGTTGCATTGCAAATGCTTGTTAGGTTGTGACTGCACAGCGCTTGCACTGTGCTTATGAAATCTATTGTTAATATAAATCTTAAAATGAACTTACCTTGCTTTCATTGGTTCATGTGCTTGCAACTTACTTTTCCTCTATTTCTATTGGCTGTAGCATGCTATTTCCTGGTGTTCTTCTTGTCTTTTTCTTATGCATCTCCTGTCTCTCCTTTGACATACCTCTCACCCAGCACTCACATTACTCTCTCCCTGAACTCAAATCGCTCATCCTGCACTTATATACTATTGACATACCTCTCAGCCTATAGTCCCACACCTCTTACCTTGTAGAAGGTGGCATCTCTCACCCTGTGCACTTACACAATTCTCATTCTGCATTGAACACACATCAATCACCATGCATTGAGGCACTTTCACCCTGAACTCAGACACTTATCAGCCTTCATCCATGCACCACTCACCCTCCATAGAGAGCACTGACACCATTCTCCCTGCACTCATGCCCTGCTCGCGCACCTCTTGACTTATTATTTCCCCGGCGGGAGAAATCTAATGCATTTACTAATGCTTGTTAACTGGGTCTCCAAACAACCCTGAGAAACAAACATCTGCTCAGGCACATTTCGGTCATCTGTGAGAGGACGCCGAGCTCTGCTTACCAGCAGCTCCTCGAGCGCATTAGTGGCTATCACCTTCTGCATGCTGCAGGCATTATGACCCGCCCTGCCCCTCCGTGGCACACACAGTGCTGTGCCAAATGAGCTCTTCCAAGGCATGCACAGAGGTGATAAAGCCGCTGCGCTCCATTTATAGACGACGCTGCACCCAAACACCTGTGGCTCAGTGAGTTGTTGCCGGATGCCAACAGAACGTAAATATGTGCCCCGTTTGTAGGTCGGTATTTTAGGCGTTTGGAGGCCCAACTGAACAGTAAAAAGCCGAAATCCACCTGAGATCAGTGGCGTTTATCACATTGCCAAAATAGCTCAGTTGGTTACGAGGGTGTTGCGAAGGCCTGTGTTTATCCTGGAGATTCAAATGTAGGTGTATCTATGACCTCTTATCCATTCGAGGTGGATACAATTTGGGCCATATGTATCAAGCCTTTTGTGAATCGCAAAGGCCGAAATTCGCCGAATTTCGGCCTTTGCGAATCGCAAAAGGCTATTTTGCATGATTTGATATGTATGAAACAATCGCATCTTAAGGAATCGCAAATACTAGCGATTCCTTAATTTGCCATAGCATTTAAGGAATCGCAATTTTGCGATTCCTTAAATGCTATGTATGAAGCTTTTAAGAATTGCGATTTCAGGTTTAGAAATCGCAAATTACCACTAACTTGTAGTTGGTGGTAATTTGCGGTTTCTTGTAAATATGCACAATTGTGCATCCGTGAGGGTGGCATATGACGCACATACATGCCCATTGGGCATGTATGTGCGCCATATGCACACACATGTAATTTACAGAAGTGCAGCAGGGTGTCCTTGAGACACCCCTGCACCCTTGCAATAATTCTCAAATTGCGATTAGCAAATTGCGAATTTGCAATTTGAGAATTATTTGGAAATCATTCCTATGAGCCTCCTGGCCCATAGGAATGCATTGGAAATTATTCCTTAATTGCAAATTCACAAAATGCGAATTCGCAATTAAGGATGCTTAAGGAATCGCAAAAAAAAGCGATTTTCTTCATACATACCATTTTGCGATTCCTAAATAGCGATTCCTTAAAAATCGCTATTTAGGAATCGCAAAACGGAACTATGATACATTTGGCCCAATGTGTGTCAACTCTGTAAACATACATTTTGCGGGAGAAAGCATCGCACAAAAAAACTGCTTCTAAGTCAACCTATGCTGTTTCTGTAGGTCTTAGTTAATTAAAGGAAACATTCTTATGTACTGCTGACATTTATGGATTCCCAATCTGTACCTTATGCTATATTTTTCCTAATGTAGAAACATTGAATAATGTACCTTACCTTCTGTTAAATGTTTTGTATTCACTTCTGGTATAGGAAAATATAAGCGAAGAGTGCTTGCGTCAACTTTTTCTGAGCACTCTGAGACTCTTTGTATCTAGCAACACTATAGGAAGAACTTTTTAACTAAAAAGCAAAAACTGGTGGAGGCAGAATTCAGAACTAATAATAAAACGCAAAAGCCGCCCAACAGTACATCCTCTTCCTCTTTCTGAAACAGAAACTTTCTCAGTGGTGTGAAAAACACGACTATATTGCGCATCACTCACACCATGATCGACCAGCATGTACCGGACACCACACTGGTTCCTCTCTACAAGACTAATTTTAGAGCAGGGTTCTACAGTGTTTTCTATACTGAGAGCTACTTCTGCTCAAAGAAATCCCTCTCGACCTAAAAGCACATGTAATCACTGTGAAATAGTGACCACATCTAATAACTTCATATTAGTAACCACCCTAAAAAGATGATCTCCCAAGTATTTTGGTAACAACAGCTTTAAAAGGGTTTTGGAAATACAACCTTTTTCCTTGAGACGGTCAGTTTATGAAAATACACATTTTTCTATCAAATACCACTTTTCATTTTGGGCAAACAAATATAATTTTCCAGGTGAAAAACTTCTCTTACAAAAGCACCATTGTGTCAGAGATGGCTAGAGGTAAGCCAACAATGCTCTTAATGTGTCATTGCTGGCTGTCTATGTCCAACAACCAGTGGCGGCCAGCATGGATTGATAATAGGGGGGGCGTGGGCAGGACGACCCGTGGGAAGCGGGTGTTAAAAAAGTTAATTAAAATTTACCTTCGCTCCACTTCCGAACCGCGTCTCTCCGTAGTCCTCCCTCGCTGGCCTGAACAGGAAATACACCCAGGCTCCCAGTCAGCCAATCAGAAAGCAGCATAATGCGAAGTGCGCAAAACTGCTTGGCCGGCCACGCAGTCACTGCACACTTAGGAGGGTGCTACCACTTGTGGTGTTAGCGTTCTAGTGGCAGCCGGCTAGCGTGTGACGTAACACGTGCCGGCAGAGAACGTGGGACTGCGCATGCGCGAACGGCTGTTCGCGCCGCTCAGAGCCCGGCAGAGCGCGATCCCTACAAGACGCCTGGCGCTCTTCCCCGATAATTGCTTAAATCAATAAATGAGTATTTCCCCTCACACCTGCCTCGGAGTGATCATTTGGGAGGGGGCCTGTGCACTTCCACAGTGGCGACGAGGAGTGGGATCTGTCCACTCGAAAAAAGAGACTGTAGCCTGGCAGGATCAAGAAAAGTGGAGGCACAGGGAAACCCAGGACAAGATCACCCACGCCACCAACCTGCAGAAGAAGGAGGGAGGAGTGAAGTCACTACAAAACCGACGGGAAGAGCGTGGCAGAGGCGCAGAGGTACACTCAGGTACACTGAGAGCCGGAGAGCCAAGAAGCAAGGCAACCTGCGCAGAAGCATGGTAGGAGCATGCAAGCACCCCCCACCAAGGCCCTGGCTGAAAAGGGTGTCCACGAGGGAGGGAGAAGAAGCGTACCCAGCTCCACCATGTCGCAAGCAGAAGGCACCAACGCACCTGGTAGCCAAAGAAGTCAGGGAGGGAACAATAGCGCGCCAGGCAGCCCCAGGAATCAGGAAGAAGGGCCAGAGAGACAGGTCAGAATGAGCAGCCAAGCGTCATCACTCACAGCACCGATCCCGTTTCTACCCAAGCCAGGAGAACCACAGATGAAGTGGGAGGACTGGAGGGAGTACTTCAAGAACTACTTAGAAGCCCTGGAGGTTGAATCCACTGACGAATTCACCCCCGCAAGACGGAAACGGATATTGCTGCACAACCTGGGCCCAGAGGGCATAAGGGTGTTCACGAACATATCGACGACGCCACCACAAACAGTTGACGCAGATGTTTTCAAACAGGCCCTTGATGATCTAGACGCCCATTACCGTCCGGCTGTTTGCGTCTCCATAGATAGGTTCAACTTTCAGCAAAGGAAACAAGGCGACGGAGAGTCAATTGACGACTACCTGGCAGCCCTGAGGAGACTAGCAGTCACGTGCAAGTACGGGGCACTGGAAGAAGACTTCATCAAGGACCAGATCGTAATGCATATCACCAACAGGAATGTGCAGAACAAGCTATGGGCTCACAGTGAGGCAACACTAAAAGAAGTAATTGCAATGGTGAAAAAAGCTGAACTCTCCAAGCGGTGCTGAGAAGCCGCGAAAAAAGAGAGTGCGCAAAGGGTCATGGTTAATAAGATTGATGACGCAGAACCATCGAGCAGACACAAGCTGGCGCCGGGAGACAACCGCGGAACCAGAAAATGGGCGGGAAGACCTGGCAAGCAGGGAAACAGTCCTCATTCACCAAATCCACGTGCTGTAGGTGTGGAAGTGCGAACCACGCAGCCCACGATAAACGCTGCCCCGCGGTTCGTGCGAAGTCCATGTTCTGCGGCCTGGTAGGCCACTATGAGAAAGTGTGTTGGAGGAAAGCGAAGAAAACAATGGTGAAATACATAGAGCACCAACAGCAGGAAGAAGGCGCCGAGGAGGAGTCAGACGAAGATGACAGAGTGTTATGCATCAAGGAGCAAGTACTGGGTATCGACACTCAGCGTTCTGACAAACCAAGAGCGGACATGTTAATAGGAGGAGTCAAAATCAGAATCGTGATTGACTCTGGATCCCCATACACCATTGTGCAGAGATCGGTGTGGGAAGAAGAATTCATACCGAGCCTGGGCCCACAGCTAAACCCGCCGGACATCAGACCAGTGTCGTACACAAGCAACCCGATTCCCATAGTGGGATACCGGAGCCTGAAGTTCGAATTCAGGGGGAGAACAGCTTCATGTAAGCTGTACGTAGCTGAGAGGGGCCCCTCTGTTCTGGGATGGAGAGACCAGGGAGACTTGGGGATCAAGCTGGACCCAGGAGGCAAATAACAGGTGCTGCTAACAGATAGTGAGCAATGGCCAGACCTGGAAAGGGTGAGAAGAGAATTTCCCAACGTCTTCGGGGGCAAAGTGGGGAAACTGGAGAAATTCATGCATAGAATCGTGCTCAGAGAAGACTCCCGGCCAGTATCCCACAAGGTCCGCAATGTGCCCATTGCAGTGAGGGAAGCAGTCCAACAAGAACTGTCTCGACTGGAAGAGCAAGGGATCATCAAGCCGATCGATAGCTCAGAGTGGTTGGCTCCCTTGGTGGTCGCCAGGAAACCAAACGGCAAGGTGCGCCTATGTGTGGACCTGTGCGAGCTGAATAAATGCTTGGTGGTGGAGAAGTTTCCCCTTCCTAGGATAGAAGAAATGTTGGCGGGAACCAGGGGAGTGAAATCGTTCTCCACAGTTGACCTCACGTCAGCATACCACCAGATCAACCTACACCCGTCCAGCAGGAAACTGACGTCTTCCATCACCCCCTATGGTTGTTATCAGTTCCGCAGGATGCCCTTCGGGCTAGCGTCTGCCGCGCGGTATTCCAAAAGCTCATGCACCACCTGTTCAAAGACGTCAAAGGCATCCAGTACTTCCAGGACGACATCCTGGTAATGGGGAAGGCTCGTAAAGACCCCGATACCAAGCTGGACAAAGTGCTGAGTGTTCTACAGGAGAAAGGGCTCACGGCTGAATGGGAGAAGTGCAGATTCGGAATGACGTCCGTCACCTACCTGGGGCACGAAATAGGCGGACAAGGGATCACTCCCAAGAAAGACAATGTGAGAGCAATCTGCGAGGCCAGAGCCCCTACCAACAAGGATGAAGTACGGTCATTCCTGGGAATGGCTGAGTACTACAGCAAATTCGTCCAACATTTTGCTACGAAAACGCACAGATTACGACAACTGTTAAGAGACAAGACGTCATTCCAGTGGGATGACGAGGCTCAGAGGGAGTTCGAGCAGCTGAAAGAGAACATCAGCCAGGCCGTTCGAATGCATGGGCATGACCCAGCGGGAGTCACCATCCTTACCACTGACGCCAGCGAAAAAGGTCTGGGTGCAGTCCTCGCTCAACAGAGAGACGACAACACAGTTGAAACACTCAGCTTCACGTCCAGAGCACTGTCGCACACTGAACAGAAGTTCAGCGTAATAGAGAAAGAGATGCCGGCTGTTGTGTGGGCCATGGGAAAGTTCCGGCAGTACCTGTGGGGCACGAGGTTTCGCCTACAAACTGACCACAAGCCACTAGTCAAGGTGCTCACCTCGAGTGGGCATGCCGCGGCCACCCCGCGGATTGCGAAGATGACTCTCAAACTACTAGAGTACACGTACGATGTAGAGTACATCCCGGGGACACGCATCAAAGTGGCGGACTATCTCAGCAGGGCCTCAGCCATGGAGAAAGCGCCCACGCCTGCAGAGGAGATTGAAGAAATGGTGGCAGTAATGGAAGACATGGAAAGAGCGATCAGCAAACAAGAATGGGCACACGCATATGGAGAAGATGAGACCTTGGAAGAGATCAAGAGGTACCTTGTCAATGGGTGGCCAGAAAAGAAAAGGCTAAAGGAGGTGCCTAGGAAACTGTACGAAGTGAGAGAGGAGTTATCCATGAGTGACTCACGAACATTTCTGTATCGCAGGGACAAGGTGGCGCCACCAGAAAAGCTGATCTCTACATTACTGAACCAACTGCATGAAGGTCACCTCGGCATTGTGAAGACCAAATCGAGGGTGAAGCCGATGTACCGGTGGCCAGGAATGGACATCCAGATCGAGAGACATGTCATGGACTGCAACCAATGCCAGGAGTCAGACAAGGTGCTCAAACCTTTGAGGCTGGCGTTGGGTAGTTTTGAACAACCCTGTGATCCATGGGAAGATCTCACTGTTGACATCCTAGGGCCGATACTAGATGGACAAGGAATGGCCAAGTACTTGTGTGTACTGGTGAATAGGTATTCCAAATGTCCAGAAGTGCATGTGCAGGAAGAAATGGACTCGGATGTAGTCATAAAATTCCTCACGTCGGTGTTCCTAAGGGAAGGCATCCCGAGGACTATATTGACAGACAATGGCCCACAATTCACATCCGATAAGTGGCACCGATACACAGAGAGGAACGGAATCAAGTCTAAACACACCTCAGTGTATCATCCGGCCAGCAATGGACAGGTGGAAAGGTTTAACCGAGTTCTTATGGGGTCAATTCAAACTGCCATTATGCAAGGAAAAGACTGGGAGGCAGAAATTGAAAGAATGCTGTGGGCGTATAGAATCACTCCCACTGCAACAGGGTACAGTCCCTTCCAGATCCTTAGAGGCAGGCATCCGTTCACGAAAGACAATGTAGTGTGGAGAGAAAAAACGGTCACCAGTAAGTGGTCGCTTGGCGTAGTCCAGCACAACTTGGAGAAGGCCCAAAGAGTGTAGACAGACCACTAAAATCGGAGAAAAGAGTGAAGGACTCGACTTTGGGAAAAGGGGAATGGGTGAGAGTTAAACAGGCAGTACTGAGGAAGAAGGGAGAAAGCAAATACAGCCCACCCCTACAAGTGGAGGAAGTGTACAGCAGAGCAGCCCTCCTTAGCGATGGAAAGGTGTGGTCTCAGGATCGCATGGCTAAGATAAATATAATTGTGCAATGGCCGGAGGAGAAAGGAAACTGCACTTCTGCTCAAAGACAAGATGGAGACATGGAAGAAAGAGAGTCAGTTGACGAAAGTCAGGGAGGTGGAGATGCGTGCATAGAGAGTGAAGAACTGGTTGAGATGAATGTGAAGGAAACACCAGCAAAGGAAGAGGCGACACCCAGGAGAATGGGACATGGTCAAGGGAGAGAAAAGGTAGGGAGCCCCGCTCCCGAGGTTGTCCATGAAGCCTCCACTCCGGTAAGACGCACGCGCGCTGGGAGAGTGATAGTCAGACCTTCACACCTCAGAGACTTTGAGTGAGAGAAAGCTGAACATTGAACTGTAAATGTCCGTTGTGTAAAAGGGGGAGAAATGTGGTGTTAGCGTTCTAGTGGCAGCCGGCTTGCGTGTGATGTAACACGTGCCGGCAGAGAACGTGGGACTGCGCATGCGCGAACGGCTGTTCGCGCCGCTCAGAGCTCGGCAGAGCGCGATCCCTACAAGACGCCCGATGCTCATCCCCGATAATTGCTTAAATCAATAAATGAGTATTTCCCCTCACACTTGCCTCGGAGTGATCATTTGGGAGGGGGCCTGTGCACTTCCACACCACTCCTCTCCTGCCCCTTCACGCAAAGCTGCGGAGGTAGAAGAAAATAAAATGATAACGCAAGTTATTATCATTTTATTTTCCCTTCATTTCACTGCTAAAAAGCAGTGGGTCGACGCTCCTCCGCCTTAGCGGAATCACTGGCAACAACAAGATCAAGGATTCTCAAAATCCCAAGATATATCTAGGATGGTGATTATTATGTAATTTCCGCTATTAGTTCAGGATCCTTTTGGTGGTCCTTAGCTCTGCACAGAATCCCGTAGCTGGTGCAATTAAACTTTGGTGTACCGAATACCAAGGCTGGCAGCGTTAAATGTACCTCATGCTTCTTTAATCCATTATCAGACAATCCCTGACCCTTTATCTCACTCCTGAAGGTTTCTGTTTTCTCCCTTTGTGACGGTTTTTCACTTTTTCTGTTTTATGTATTTTTTCCTCTTTTGCTTTCGGTAAATGTCTGATGGGAAAAATAAGTGCCAATGACCCCACCAGCTCAAATTAAGCACTGTTGCTAACACTGGGGAGACAGACACACACATGCATGCACACAGTCAGTCTCTCTCTCTCTCTCTTTCTCTCTCTCTCTCTCTCTCTCTCTCTCTCTCTCTCTCTCTCTCCTTTTGTCCATGTCCGTTGATCACACACATAGTGTGCTTGATAGGGCAGGACCTACAACCTTGCGATTGTGCTACATTGAGCGTGGAGACGGATGGTCAGGTGGCAGACCAATAGACTGATTGAGTCTGTTTAATGTTATCATGACTCCTGCAATTGGATTGGGTGACTGCCTCTCTAAGCATTTTAAGATGAGCAGTGCTGCTTTCTATAATAAGCACACACCCTCTGAATGAGGTACTGGGTTTGACTTCCCTCTTAGAGCTACTTGAAGGATGGGTGCTACCAGTAGCTCCCAAATAATTCTAGGAGGTCCTCGTTTTAGACATGTTTTAGACACTCAGCCTAACACCATCAGGTACGTCTGCATCACACTTACATTGTAACCACAAACAACGACTCGCTGATTGGTGCAAAAAACAACTACACCGCCTTAATCTGACACCTTTTAATCCACCATCTTGTTGTCTAACAACATTCCTAAATACTGCTGTCACTTGTTTAAGCCCAGTGAAAACAAATGTACTTATTCTCCTATCTACTCTAGGCCACGGTTCTTAGTGCAAGTAAGGAAAATGGGCCCAAGTCACTGATTTGAATACTAAAAACAGCATCAGTTGTGGTGCTTTGTAACCTTTATTCACTAGTGTCACTGCTCCTGCTGCACTAATGATAACCACATCCCCACTGGCTGAAGATGTTACCCACTGCACACCACTGGATTCAAGCAAGCCGGGCTGAAGACGGCTGGAATGCCAGAAACTGGTCCTCGGAAGTTTGTTTCCGGTCCAGGGAAGACATGGCTTGGCAGTTCGGGCTGGACTGTTCCCATGAGGCACAGGGTCAGACTGATTTGCATATGGCCATGTCTGAACTGGGGTGGTGTGGAGTGCAAAAAAACGATGGATTTGGGCCCAGATCTCTGTACTGGAGTGAATGTATGACATTGTTCTGCATACTGTCTATCACCTGTGGTTTTTGCACCGATCTCATAGAAGCAATCCCTTCTGGGTATAGTCTTGTCAGACTGGATAGGGTAGGCCGGCGAGGTGGGGGGGGTGGGCATTCTCCATAGGGAGACTCTTGTCTGCCGTACACAGCCATTGACAGCACCCCTGACCTCTACCAGGCTCTATATTTTTCAATTAATATTCATCCCACGGAAAGCTTCTCTGGAGTCCTATGTTATCGGCAACCGGGATCTAGGGCATCTTTTAGCCAGGATTTTAGAAGTCTCCTAGAACCTTACCTAGAAAGATCTTATCTTACTCTTCTGGGTGATTTTAAATTCCATTTAGATAAGACACTGTGTTAGGATCCTCAAATTCTTCTAGAAACCATGAGTTGCTGTGGTTTCATACAGCTGGTCAAGAGTGCCACCCATATGGCGGGACATATCCTAGATTATATTTTTTCCAATGACCCTCAAATCAAGGTGGGAGAACCCACTCCTCTCCCCTGGTCTGATCATTTTGCCATCCCTTTTGACTTACGGACGTCAGCATCAGGGACTGGTTTATCTGAAAATAGGAACTTGGAGGAAAGGAGAAACCTCAGTCTTATTAGTAAGGAGGCACTCACTAACCTCTTTAATAACTTTCAGCCCTCTGGGCACCAGGATGCAAATATGGCAGCAGCTGAACTATCGCAACAACTGTCAGTAGCCATGGACACCCTGGTGCCCGTGAGCAAGCACTATTCAGCAAGAAGAAGGCCCTCTGCTCCCTGGTTCTCTGATAGACTCAGAAAGCTGAGACAGATGTGACATAAACAGGAGAGGTTGTGGCATATAGATTTAGCGCCAATGTGTAGGGAATTGCACAAACAGTGTTTGAAAGAATATAAAGTGGCTATTATGGAGGAAAAGGGATTATACTATTCAAAGATAACAGAGTCGATGAAATCCTCTAGGGATCTTTTTAATGTCATTAATTCGCTTACTTCTCCCGTCACAGATTCTTCAGAGTTTTCTCAGGAGTTCTGTGACAGGATATCAGATTTCTTTCATACCAAAATCACAAATATTTATTCCTTGCTGGAAGCCTCCAACTCTATAGCGGGGACACCTGCTCAGTCTACCTTCCTCCTTAATGAAGGTGCATTAATGGAGGAGGCACCCAGGTTTCTTATGTTCCCTTGTATGGCGTCAGATGTCACTGATCGGCTACTAGAAGGAGTCAAATTGGGTTCCCCTCTGGATCCTTGCCCCCTTAAGGTGCTAAAAATTGGTCGAGAGGTTATTATCCCCACCTCACTGCTGTACTGAACGTAGTTATTTCAGAGGGGCAGTATCCTACCTTGTGGAAGACTGCAGTGGTTAAGCCACTTTTAAAGAAGCCTTCTCTGGACCCTAAGGAATAGAAACATAATCGTCCTATCTCTTTGCTACCAGTCCCAGCTAATATTTTGGAAACATATATGAATTCTCACCTTAGTGCATACCTAAAAGACTACCAGTTACTTGATTGTTCACAATGCCTCTAGAAGCCATCACAGCACGGAAACAGCATTAACTGACGTATTTAACGACATCCGTACTCAAGTGGACGCAGGCCACACCACTCAGGTAGTTCTACTTGCCCTCACCGCAGCCTTTGACACCCTATCTCCTCTGAGACTGGTTGATCTAGGGATCGGAGGCTCAGCCCTGGCGCTTCTTGCTTCCTTTCTCAGGGATCGGACACAGACAGTGACATTTGGCCAATTCTATTCGGCCTCCAATCACATGTCATGTGGTGTTCCTCAGGGCTCCTCCCTGAGCCCAACCCTTTTTAATATTTATGTTGACCCACTGGCTAAGGTGGTGAGATCCTTTGGGTTGAATGGTGTGGTCCTATGCTGATGACACCCAAATGATGGTGTCTATCACTCACCGCATTAGGGACTCTGCCCATAACTTTAGAAATTGTATGCAGGCAGTCTCCTCCTGAATGACGGAAAACTTTATGAAATTGAACGGGGAGAGGACTGAGGTCCTGATCTTCGGCAGCAAACTGGACATCTGGTCCAGCAATTGGTGGCCGGACATGCTTGGTGCCTAGGGGTTATAGTGGACAACTCGCTTTCTTTGAGCCTGCAGGTAAGAACAGTGTCCACCTGTTTTGAGATCATTAGGATCCTTAGAAAAATCTCCTATTTTCTTTCATTTGCCTCACACAAGCAGGCTGTGATTGCATTGGTAAGATCCAGATTGGACTATTGTAATGCCCTTTATTTGGGCATTAACAAAGGCCTGGTGCGACGTTTGCAGCTTGTAGAGAACACTGCAGCCAGGCTGGTGATGGGTCTTCCGAAATACCATTCAGTCTCAGCCTCTCTCATGACGCTACATTGGCTTCCTGTGGACCATAGGATCCTCTTTAAAACACTTTGCCTGACTCAAAATGCCTATTATGGCTCAGGCCCCCATGGTATAACGGCAATACTTCATCGCTATGTTCCCATTAGACAGCTTCGGTCCACAGATAAAAATCTGTTAACAGTACAGAGGTTTAAAAAGGCGAAATGGGGAACGACGATGTGGAACTCCCTCCCGGAAGAGCTTTCTGGTCAGGTGTCACATTCTCTCTTCCGAAAAGCCTTGAAGACCTGGCTTTTAATACAGATTTCAGATAGTGCACGCAATCTTGTCTGCACATTAGTCCCGCAATAGCCCTGTGACGCCCTTGGGTAAAGTTTAGCTCCCTATAAGTGCAATAGTCATTCATTCATTCATTCATTCATAAAGAGTATATGGTCTGGGAGTAGGTCATTACAAACTCCGTGCTCCATGATGGCTTTACTGAAACCTGGAAAGTTTGGTAAACTTCTCAGCACATTAAACCCACGCGGATGCCAGTGTGGGATTTAATGTAAAATGTACTCAGGGGGCATCTTAGAGAAGATCCCTGAAAAACGACCAGCTCTGGTGTGCTTTCTGAATGGCTACCTGCCATTTGCCACCACCAGACAGGTTTCTGGATCCCTAGGTAAAGGGCTTCGCTCTCTGGGTCCAGAAACAAAGCCCATCCTGGGCAGAAGTGTCATGCCCCCTTCCCAGGATGGGCTGGGTCCACGAAGGGGAATATTCAGAGGCCTGCTGCCTTTGTTAGCTGACCCTGCTTTTTGCTGCCCCAGCAACTGGCTCCCACCGGTTCTGTCCCCCCTCATTGGGCAGGAGAGTTGGCAGAAAAAGAGGAAGAGAGGTGTACCCACCTTTGCCAACCCCACCCCTGGGGGAGGCAAGATGAAGCACACATCTCAGTCCCCTCCATTCTGAGGACAAGGGGACGCAGCCAATCAGAGCAAGGCTCATGCCCCCCTCCCACTGGAGGGTGGCATAATAGGGGGTGTACTCACCCCAAGGAAGGGACCTATTGGTCCCAACCTGCACACCCCTGTAACACCTCTACATTAAGCATTTAGGGGCGACCCTGAACCTTGCCACCTCAGATTTATGCAGCCTATAAAGAAAAAGGATGGTAATCGCACAGTAGAGGAGACTGTAGAGAAGAACTGACCTTGCCCCAGCCCTCCCGGCCTGTCTGCAGTTTCTAGAGATCCTTTGCCAAAGTCTGTATCGCCTGTGATACGCAGCTCTGTTCAAAAGAAACTCCAAAGAAAGACTCTGAGTCTGCTTGATGCCTGGAGCCACCACTGCAACCGTTGTCTATGGCCTGAGTCCAAGTGGCCCACCGGTCCCAGTGAAGTTCCCCAGTGCTCCAGAGTATGAGTCCACTGGGGGTTGACCCCTCCAGGACTCCAGGACTCTCCGACGTCGCCTGTAGCCTCTGTACGGAGAACCTCCCAACCACGAGTGGCCCGGTAAGGTGAAATCCGACCTCACAAGGCACCCTTGCATCTGTCTGCCCTACGCCCTGGAGAATGGGACCTAAGGTGCACCTATATCCTCGAGTCCTCCAACATACCTGCCCTGCTGTTGGGTCCTCCCTGAAGACTTGCTGGCCCAAGCCGTAGCCAAAATCCAAAACCAGCATCATCCCTAGGACTGCATTGGGCTCCTGACACCTTCGAATCACCCTGCACATGGCTAACTCTGCGTGGCTGGTGGTGTGGACTTGGTGCTGACTTAGACCCCCTTTGCCTTGACCTTAACCCTAGGAGCTCGGCTCCCAAGACCGACTTGCCTGCCTGTGATCAACCCCCAAATGAGGTGCCCCTCAGGCATCTTTGGCTAACATTGGCACCCTGCACTCTGCACCCATCCCCCCTAGTGTTGCTGGTGGTGCACTTTGAGTGCCAATTTGAACCTTGGGATTCCTTGGTTCCAACTCCAGACACCCAGCATTGTAAGTCATTTACTTACCTGCAAACCTATAACATTCTTTTTCTCCAAAGGAACCCAGGTTGTGGTATTTCCTCTGATAATGTTCTGTTGACCTACTTTTAAATGGAACAAAAGTAACTGTGCTTTGAAAAGCACAGCAGCAGTGGGGCGACGCGCCTCCGCCTTAGCTGAGGAACCGCCACTGCTTAGGATGTTGTCTGTGAACTGAGAGGCCAGATAGGGGAGAGGGCTGTTCCATTCATGTATCACTTTGACTAAATCCTCTAACTTCATTCAAGCATCTACGATTTGGTAATCACATAGCAGCAGAATACAACTATACCTTTATTGAGAAGCTATTGCAGAAAAAAGCCATTATATAGAAAATTACATTTTGGTTGTTACAATGAAAATAAGACTCAACAATTTTATTTCCGATTGATTAAAAAAACGTTTCACATAGCCCTACTGCTTTCTTTTCAGCTTTGCCGTTCTGAAGCTCTGTAAATGGCAGGTATTATTATTACCTAATTATACACATACAGCCAGGTAAGATTTGTCAGCCTTGTAGAAATTCGAACTGGTCACCTTCAGAGGAGTGCATCCCTCGGCAGGTGACACTCTGAGCTCCTCCGTCGTTTGAAGACCTGTTCAGAGGAAGAGAGGGACATATTACCAAGGTGAAGTATTGCGGCTTTTTCGGCAAATTGTGCCTAGAAAGCGGCGATACTTCTAGCGCCCTATTAACAAGAGCATGCTAACGCCTGCCTCAAGCCCACTTTGCATGTCAGCGAGAAACATCGCTAATGACATGCAAAGTGGGCGTTCCCACATCCAACCACATGTAAAATGTGGTTGGAGGTGGTAACACCCTATTACCAAGGCAGGCGTTGGGAGAAGGAGACCTGCGATAAACTTGTTTATCGCAGGTCTCCCAACGCCTGCTCTGATCAGGTGTTAGGCATTGATAACATGGGGGTGTGGATCATAAAGCTGAATCCACCCCCCCATATTATCAAGGCACACATTAGCACATGACAACAACGCTTGTTTTCACGCGCTAATGTTCCCTATCGCCGGCTATATCCGGATTTAAAATCGCCTATGTGTTACGCATTGATAATGACGCGCTAACACAGCGATAAAATCCGGCAATAGCCAACGATAGGCAAATGTGCGATGTGCGCTTTTTAATGCACATCTTGGTAATATGGCCCAGAGTGTGTCCAAGATAACTGCTATACTTGAAGTTGTGGTTCGAGGGTCAGAGATAGATATGTTTACCTCTAATCTATCCCATCACATAGGTCCCCAACTACCAGTGCTTAATTTGAACCGGGGGCTTTCCGGTGCTAAGCACCGGCACCTAATTGGTTTCGGTTCTCGGCACCAACACCTAATTGTCAACACCATACATAGAACAGTCTACCACATGTTGGTGCTGCTCATCTATTTAAGAGATTAGCAGAATGGTTGTTTAGGAATACATTAATTATAACATTGCAAATACCTGCCTCCCCAGCCATTCCTTTAGCTTTGGGAACCTGGAATAATCTGAACTGATGCATTTACAAGCAAGAGAGATGGTTAGTAATTGTTTTGGCAGCGATGACAGGGGCGAAGGGTGGTGAAAGCTGCAGTGGCTCCCGGTCAGAGCCCTGGCACTTAATTTTTTACAAATTAAGCACTACCAACTACTAACACTTCCTTTCACAAAATTACTGAAAACACACCTTCCTCGTTGGCTTTGAATGCATCCTAGTAAACAGTGGGGTGGTGTTCCCAACAGTTGCCATTTAAACTGTTAATGCCGAGACAAAATTCCCATGTGTATCTCAGACTACCTATCCACCTAAAGTACAAAACTTGCGCCTTCTCCTAATATAGGTGCACCGAGTAATCTGCTGTGGTCTCAGAGTGAAGGACCTACATGTACTATAGGAGAAAGGACTGTGCAGCAATGTATACCTGAGGGCATGCCAAAACATGTAGCAGAAGGTACCACCGTGAAGCATGACAACCCCACCTATAGGTTGTGCAGCATTATTTAAAATCCATTTAAAGAACTGTGTAACGCCAACTAGCTAAGGCACCTACAGATAGATTCATCAACGGAAAATCGGCTCGCCAAGGCCAGATTCTGAGAATCTGGCCCTTTGCGAGCGCAATTTTTGATTTGGGATTCATCATCCCAAATGCAAAAATCGCTATTATAGAATTCGCAAATTTGCGAGGAATTGCATTTAAGGAATCTCTATTTGAGATTCCTTAAATGCAATTCATGAAACATTTAAAAATTGCGAATTCGCTATTTTGGGCCGCTATTTACCGCAAAGTCAAACCTCGTGGTAAATAGCGGAAACTTAGAAAAATGCACTTAAGTGCATTTTTCTAAGTTGTATGTTACACACACACATGTCCTTGGGACATGTGTGTGCGTAACACCAGCATCCAATATTATTTCAGGGGTGCAACAGGGTGTCCTTTGGACACCCCTGCACCCTTGAAATCGCAAACTCAACATGCGAATCGTTAATAGCGATTCGCACATTGATATGTCTTCCCATTCATTCCTATGGGCCTTTAGGCCCATAGGAATGAATGGGGAGTTATTCCTTATTTGCGATTAGGAATTAGCTAATCGCAAATAAGGAAGCTGTAGAAATCACAATAAATATTGCGATTTCTACATGAATCCCGTTTGGCGAGTCTGTAATAGCGATTCCTTAATAATCGCTATTACAGACTCGCAAAACATGCCGATGATGAATGTATGTGCTAGAGATTAGAGGGTTTGTGCAGGACTTCATAAATGCCAAATGTGGGGAAGTAGGAATTTTGAATGCAAGCACGAAGGTTTCATAGCTGCCAATTTTAAATATCTCACATTGTACTCAGTTAGATGGCTAGCTCAGTCGGTTCATTTGTAATTTGCTCCTCCTCCTTGCAAATTTACATTTCAAATCAACGTGTAATTGCGTTTATTTCTTAACGAAAAACCTAAACAATGCAATATTTTTATTGTCGTTCATTATTGACAATAAAACATTGAAATATTGATAGGTGTTTCCAAGTAACAATGCAGGACTGAAAAGAAGAAATTACAAAGATAAAAAGAGAGGTGTATTAAATACTCACTCTTAAGTCCTGAAATGCTTATAAACTTGCAATTTAGGACCTGATGTAGGTGGTAATGTAAAATCCAACGACTTCCAATGGGTGCATTAAATCCGTCATCAGGGTTCTTAATACTGGCACTAAGACTTCATTTTGTAGTATGGAAGTGGTAAAGACACAACTGGTAATTCAGCGAAAACTAGAGTTACCTCGTCCATCGGAAGTCGTTGATTTTACATAGCCACACATTCCTTACTCCTGCGGAGAGTTCTTGCTAACAGCGTTGTGATGGGTCAGGAGGTCAGTTAAGTCTCAAATATCCAGGAATTATAGCAAATGACGGGCAATCAATGGAAGGCTGAAAACCTACAAGAGAGGACAGACAGTCCAATACGAAACAGCAGAAAAAGTACAAAGTATTTTATTGGCATTATGAGTCAGACAAATATTAATGCATAAAGTATAAAAAGTGATGCGTAGATAACAAGTGTATAAACTCTTCTGCTGGGCTGCTCACGGACAGTGTCTTTTCTAGTTTGGAAACTTGCAGAGATAAGGAAAGGGATCCTCTCTGCTGGATCCGGTATTTACCCAAGAAGAGATTGTTTTGTTGTTCATCTCAGGGATTCTGCCTTTTTCTCAGTTTGTTCTTGAATGTTTGTGAATTGTCCTTGTAAATGGGTTAGGGTAGGAGAAGGTGCCTTCTTCGAAGGCCCATCATTAGCATTTTCTGCCCCCTCCCCTCACCCTGCAACCAGGTTTAATCTCTGTCCATCAGGCTCAATTTCTGGTCAGTGTACACTCGCCTGTATTTGATAAGTGTGCCTATGGTTTATATTTCGGGCTATGGCCAGGTATCCCGCACGGTTGAAGTTTGAGTGCAGTTTTTCCTTCACCCGTGTTTTGTGGCGTTGGATGTGCTCTAGGGCGTCCAGTGGCTGTTCACAGGGGTCGGTTATAGAAATGGCTCAGATTTCATAGCTGGTGCACATGCTCCCAGGACTGGTCACACCCCACAATGATTCCTTTGGGTGAGAGCAGGAGTCGGATTATTGACCTCGAGATTGTTCCAACATGTCAAAGAGGCCTTTCCAGTTTCAATGGAGCAAAGGCCAACCTCATCCTCCTGCAAGATGGCTTGTGAATTGAGACAAGAAACAATTGGATGCAAATGCATAAATCAATCTTAATGCACTTCTGCCCTTTAGCAAACCCTTGCCATGCAGGTATCCTGGCCACAGCAATAGAAGCCAGGTAAGTCTCTTTTTGTCTTAATCTCCTTGATACCACTCCTTTTATGATGCTGAATAGCTGCACACACTCTGCATGCTAATAATGTTAAATACTACAGCACCTACTTGATGTTTACTACTTGGTTATATAAATAATGCAAAACTCTTGCATCATGGGTCCTCCAGTGGAGACCAAGAAGGTGCCATAGGTTTTTATATTACTAGTATGGAGAGTGTGCGCAGCTGTCCAGTGCTGTAAAAGGTGTGGTTTAAAGTAGTTAGATCTTTGGAAATGAGAAAAAGACATAGGGTTGGCTTGAAACATGTAGACCATCAGAGAGGCAGGTACATCATCACCTATACTTTCTAACTTTTACCTGTTTTTGACCGTACCACTGGGGGTCAGATTAAAATAGCACTTACCTACCAGGCAGGTATTTTTAGCTTTTCACATAAGCCACCCCACTCCTATTTTCATCATTTAGAATGCATATAAGTGCCCTCACATAATTTGTAGGTCGTAGCATGCCCTGTTCCGCAGCGGAACAGGGTGAACCTGATGATGAAGCATGCCGCCAAGGGGTAACCCTGGTTGGTGAGGGTTATATAAGCAAACCAAGCGTTTTCTTTATCGCGTTAAGGATTAGTTCACCTAACACAGATGGGGTCCTTTGTTTTTGGTGCATATCAGTTAGAAGACGAGCACTTCTGAGACTTTCCTCTTATCTCCCCCTTTTTTGTTGAGATCCTTTGACATACAGCCCAAAATTATTCCATGCTCGCAACATTAACAATAAAGAAATAGAAAATCTTCATTTTATTTCCTTACCCGTGGATTTCTTCATCACTGCTTCTTCATTGTAAAATGCCAACTCTAACGGCAAGGACAGCTGCGGAGGGCAAGCATCATTGATGTCAAAACAGAGGAGGGAAAGCCAGATTACGTCTTCTCTTCCAGGGGGATATACTCTAAATATATTTCTTCCCCTATTTTAGGCCTGTCCTAGAGGCAGCATTAACTGTCTCACCAGCCTGATGTATTCAAAATATTCATAAATAAAAATATTTGATTATATAGATGCATAGATACATAGGATTATGTAAAATTGACATTCACATTTTGTTTCCGCCCACCACAGCACCCAGCATTGGGCAATAGGTTAGTCCATTTCAGTCATTGCACATTCACCTGAAATTTAGAGCATTGCTGTGCCAGCTCTGTTAGGCCAATCTGTCTTTTCTTCTCTTTTGTTCCTTTCTGTGTGTAATATATATGTAAACTTTATTGCATGTGGCAAAAGTATAAAGTTAGATGAAAAGAAATTGTCTAAGGAATGTTTTTAAAGCTATGGCTGCCTTCGCAAATGCTGATGCCTCTTTTACTGCTTGACCCATGCTTATATGTTTATAGTTTGAACTTTACCACTAAACCCCAGTCATTAGTCCTCAATTTACCAACACAGAATACTCTGGGTGCTTGTGGAATGAGATCCACATAGTTTTTTTTCAACAGAGAGTCATCACAGTTTGCCATACTAATTTATTTTGTATTCCTTCATTTTTCTTGCAGAGCAAGTTCTAGACAGCCAAGGTGTGTTTTGGTCACGGCAGGTATCCCAATGACTTCTTCAGGGCTTCTTCAGACTCAGAAGCCAAAGAAAAGTTAGTAAATTCACCTATAAGGTGTGCAGTGAAGAATGAAGCACTGGTGTTTCATATCATAAACTATTATAGGGTACCCAGTACAGGGCAGCTAGAACTTACTGTGAGGGGAAAAGCTAGGAATAAAAGAAGAATTGGAATGATGGGCTATGCTGACTTTCTGGTGATACTTTGGAAGTGCTCACAATTTCAGTTGAAAATTAGGGTATTTCCCAATTCCTACTTGGGGATCATTCATGCGGCTGCTCCTCCCTTTTTCTGAGCACCCGAGTAAGTACTTTAAAGACGTGTCAGACACTTACTGTGATTTGAATAGGATTGCGCTGTCGCTACTGAGGCCACTAAATTGTATTTTGTATGGATTTTTGTATGGAGATGTAGACCTCTTTCTGTCTCAGCCCCTAACAGGGCTTTCATCATGCATGTCTTCAGAGAATATCTTGCAGACTGCGTGCACAAATGAATTAGAGGTAGTTCTATTGTTTTTCTGCCCAAATGTTTGACAGCTGGTGGAATGTTTTGATAATCCTCAAATATATCGCAGTGGAACTCTTACTTGGCTTCATTCTGCCTGGCCAGAGGAGAATGTTTTGCTCTGAGTGTCAGTATCTGTGTTCATTCGGTCCAGCTCCATGGGGTCACTCCTTTTTCCATGGTCAGGAAGTGCATGAGCATCCTTGTTAGTGCCAGTGACTTCAGATGAGGTTCCTTCGAGGAGTTTGGCCAAGAAGCCCACACCTGCTGTCTTAATGAAAGAGCCTCCTACAAAGGCATACAGAATGGGGTTTACGCTGCTGCTTAGAAACGCCAGGGCTGTCACGTTGGGCCGAGCCCTGGCAGCGGCTGACTTCAGGCTCGCAGCACTGGAATCGGGCAGCAGGTTGCCTAGGACCTGAATAACATTCACTACATGGTAGGGCAGCCAGAACACTGCAAAGGCCAGTACAATCAAGGCGATGAGGCATGCTGTCTTCTTCTTGTGCTGAAAGCGGGCACTCCTCAAGCGAAGCCCAATATAGTTGTAACTCCCAAGGATGATGGTAAAGGGGAGGAGGAAGCCAAACAAGGTCTCAAACAAATATTGGAAGACAACATGCCTGGGGCTGATGTGGAATGGAACACAGACAGTGCGGTTATAGTAGAAGGTGACCACTCGGTAGAAGGGCATGGGTATGGCGAACAGGAAGGCCATGAGCCAGATGACCAGTAGGATCGCCATCACTACTGGTTTAGTCCTCACCTTCTGGGACAGTATGGGCTTGTAGATGACCAGAAAGCGGTCCAAACTCATGAAAGAGATCAGGAAGATGCTTGCATACATGCTGAGGCAGCAAATGTAGTGGCAAATCTTGCAGATAGCAGCCCCGAAGGTCCAAGCACCTGTTGCCAGCAGGTTAATGAAGAGTGGTGCTGTGAACAGTACTGCTGTGTCAGCCACTGCCAGGTGGAGGATAAGCACACAGGTAACGCTGCGCTTGGTCATGCGTGCCAGAATGGTCCAGATGATGAAGACGTTCCCGGGGATGCCCACAGCTGTCGCAATTGAGAGGATGATGATGCCCAATGTCGGAGACGAGCTTGGAGGTTGGGCTTGTGTGTGAGTGGCATTAAGGACAGTTTCGTTACCAAACTGGATGGACATCTTGATAGAAGATCTTTCTAATGGAGGAAAAAATACCTCTATCAATGAAAATGCCTAAAGGCAATCGTTTTTTTTACATTTGTGCTATTACATTCTCTTCACACATTTTTTTAAAAGACAATCATGAATAAGAATAGGCACAAGACGACTGAACATGTTTAAACACATTTTCCAGATTACATATATAAAAGCATTGCTTGTTAAAAAGTAAATGACACATAACTAAAATAATTGCCCAAACTTAGAGATGATGAAATGAGAAAAACAGTCATCAAAAGTGATTTCATTAACATTGACATTTCATAAAATTCGATTGTCGTCATTGTAGCTTAGCGGCTTGGAGGAGGCGGGAGGCGAGCAAGCCCCCATTGTAGCCGCCACCGCCAGGAGTCCACTTGTGCAGCCCACAGCGCCGCCGCTCCGGGACTACATCCCCCGGCAGCCTTAGCGGCGGCACTGCTTCCTGACACCACCACCGAAACGGAGAGCTCCGCTCCGCTCCGCGGGACGCGAGCGGGACGCTGTGCTAAGCCCGGGCAAAAGGCGGGCCCTCTGTGGCCCTTAGAGGACCCGAGGAGGACGGGATGGGCCACCCCACTTGGCCCCATCGAAGGAAGAGGTACAGAGACGCTCAACCCTTTTATCTCTATCGCTTTGAATAGCCTAGTGTCGCTCCCGGATTTTTATTTTTGTTGTCCAATAACTATGTCCATCTGGGAGGAGCTGAATGCCCTGTGTGGCACAAACTATGTCCCTGCCATATCAACCCCCCCTAAAGTGGGCAGAGACACTGACCACATATACTGCACCCCCCAGGACGTACTTTTATCCCCCGAAAAAATTATTTCTCCAGCTAACACACTGTCCCGGGGCTCTACCAGTAAAAGGATATCTAATGTCAATCAAATGTGCTGTAGCCCCTCAATATCACCACCTAACCCAACTTTATTAACGCCGGATAAGGCGGGGACTAGAACAAATGACTCTGTATCACCCCTCCAATTGACCCTACTGGCTCGCATTGAGCGATTGTTAAACTCTGCATTATCAGCCCTGGTCACAAAAATCAACGATCTGGGGGACAGGTTGACCAATATAGAAAAAACAGTACAAAGGATTCATCCATTAACTGGTAATTCTGCTCTACCCATTTGTCCTACTCTCCCTACTAACCATGAAAAGCCTCAGTCAATTGCTCACAGGAAAGCACGAACATTTGATTCCCCTCTTAATACACCCATTCCAAGTGGCCGCAATGTTACTTCTAATTCCGCACATGTCCCTCTCATAGCTCCTAGGATACTCCAAGAAAGAAGGCATCGAATTAATCTATCCCCTGAAGCCGCCCCACACGTGACCGTTCTCTCTGGGGTCCCTGCACTTAGTCAGGGCAAACTTGAAACACACCAGGACCTGCTGAACAAAGCCATTTTTTGGCTCAAAAACAACAGACCGCTGCCACCTGCTCTAGATGGCGGAATCCTGAGCGTCAGGAGGGTGGGGTGGCTAGGTATGTTGCCCAAAGTCATTCCGGGAGACTTGATAATAATTAAATTCAAACACAGGAACATTGCCCCCTATCTACGATCAACCGAGCCCAAAATTGGAGATGGCCCCATCTGTATCTGGGACTTACATGACTTTTATCCTGGCCCCCAAGTACTGAATTATAATACTTGATGAAGGGGACTCTGTGTACTTTGATTAGTTGATTCGCTAAATTGATTTTAGTTGGTTTTAAATAGTCGGTTTTCTTTTAACATTGTAATGAATTGATGAGTTATATATGCATGTATGTATTTCTTTTTTTGTCGCTTTTATGGTTTTTGAAAAAGACCGAATAAAGCTTATTTGAATTGATTGTCATCACCAATTTACAATTAATATCTTGTTTCAATTATTGGACACTTTCTGGCTCCTAGTGCAAATGTGAGGAATGAAACACTTGCCAGGTCTACTGATTAAATGGTAAACTACCATTTTGAATCATTCATTCTACCAACAAATTAGTCCACCGCTTGCTACCGCTTTAAAGACCAAGGCAGGGGCATAAGACACACCTTCACAGCTACCGTGGTGCTGGCACCCTACTTCCTAATTTGAAGAGCTCACATCATGCAGCGTGTTGCAGCCTGCTCTGTCTTGTTTGCAGAGACAGCGAGACTGAAGCTGTTTTGCAGAAACAAAAAGAACAAAAAGTATCAAGCTGTTCTTACAACTTGTGAAACATTTATTGACCTTTTTAGGTCGAGCCTGCAGGCAACACATGTGTGCTGTCGCTTGGCAACAATCTGTTGTATCTTAAAAAAACACAAAAAAAAGGTCTTTTGACCCACCCCCTCCCTATTACTTACTATTTGTTCGCTTCATGATCACTCTCATTTAATTTCTTCTGATTGGTCACTGCATCGAGGCATCGCATCCGGTTCATTATCTTCTTCATGTTGTCCTTTTGATAGAGTGCATGGACCAAGTACTGATCGATACATTTATTTATATGTGTCCTTCCACTTTTCTCATTCATTTTGAGGTACTTGATTTTTCTGCATCCCATCCCTCCAACCACACTCCATTGCTTGATACCCTTATCCATCACCCTCCTGCGCTGTTGCTTATTTCTTTTGTATGCTCCTGCCCTTATAATTTCATGGAGGGGCATTGACTACAATCTCTTCCAGTCTGTGGTCCCAATGAGATTAACAAAGGAGCTGCTATTTCTGTCAACTCGGATATCAACCTATAATGAAAAGAAGAAAGGTTCTTGGGTGCAGCAAAGCACAGTGTAAGAACTTATTGTTCTTGGTTGACTGGGGCATGAGCCCTGGTCAAGCAACAACCACAATCCCTGTCAGGGTAAGGCACGAGTTAACCCCACAATAAATTGTCCCCCACAAGCTGTCGATGCTGTAGTGTGAAGAGTCGGGCTGACAGCGCTTTGTGTTGATTCTCGGTGCAACTGGTACAGTCTAAGTAGGAGCTAGCTTCTTAACGGTCACAAAGAGCCCAAAAGCTCGATTATAACTCACTGAGGCACACCAAGGGTCCGGGACCTGAGGGGCAGCACTTGGAGGTCAGGAACTCACTGCAGCTAGGTCCAGGGGTTGGTGGTTCAGGTTGTCGGGGAGGCCTTTATGTCTCTGAGGCTCAGATCAGGAGGTCAGCAGCCTTGCCCTTGGAGTCACTCTGGTACCCTGGGTTCAAGATGAAGGTGCAGGTCCAGTTCTCTTTTCCCAGGCAAGAGGGCAGCAGGTCAGCCCTACAGGCCAGCAGTCCTTTAGAGCAGCAGTTCAGCAAAGTGGCAGTCCTTGTAGCAGTGCAGCAGTCCTTCTTCCTTGCAGAGTGTCCACAGTTCCAGAAGTGTAGTGAAGAATTGGTGTCTGAGGCCCAGTGTCCATACCCAGTTGTTCCTTTGAAGTGGGGGAGAAGCTTCTAGAGTCATGCCTTGGAAGTGCACAGATGCCCTGCTTTCCTGCCCCTGGCTCCAGACCAACCACAGGGGGATTGCAGCCCTTTGTGTGAAGATAGGACACAGCCTATTCAAGTATAAGTGGGGTTGGGTCGCCCATTCCGCCAGGAGCTGTCAAATAGCTATAGAAGTGTGTTAGGGGGTTTTGTTTTGTTTCCATTTCAGAAAAATGTAAATCAAAAAAGTAGTAATGTGATTACAGGGCAATATTGCAAATAGACTATTGTGATTGTGGGATAATAAGGGTCCCTAGAAAACTGTACCAGCAATATGACCTAGGTTACATTGTAAATTTAATTCCTTTGTGGCGCCTCCTAAGGTTTGCGCTCCGTGAGTTTGGAACAGGACATGCTACTGTTTACAGATGGGCAACAACTAACCGCATTGATGCTTGTAATATGATTTCTGTATTAATCATCCCATGCATACTACCTGTAAAAAAAAGTTTAAGTATATTTGGGGTTGAGCCCAGATCCTCCCTCCCATTCTGCCACCTGTGGCCCAGACAGTCACACCTAAACTCCGCATTGTGAGTGGTTGTCTAGGAGGAATAAACAAACCCAACTGTCATCTACAGCCAGTCATGTGACTCAGAGACAGTCTGCAGGCACCAAATGGCTAAGGCAAGAAAATGTCAACTTACTAAAATTGGCATTTTCAGAACTGCAATTGAAAATCCAACTTTACCATAAGTTAGGATTTTTTGAATTGTGATTACAGGCACACCAAACATGAAGGGGTTACCTCTTCTCAATAAAAAATTATACCTATAAAATGCTATAAGTTAATGTTGTCCTATGGGAGAGGTAGACCTTGCACTGGTGGAAATACATGTTAGAGTTTTTCACTACCATGACCTGTAAAACTTAAAAATACATGTCTTGCTGTTTAAATACATTGCACCCTGCTCTCTGAGCTGTGCTGTACAGGACCTACCTAGAGGTGGCTTATATGCATTCAAAAGAAAGATTTGGTCCTGGCAAAAGGTTTATTTTGCCAGGTCAAAATGCAGTTTAAAACTGACAATACTCAGGTTGTAATGGGAGGCCTGAGACATGCTTAAAGTGCTACATAAGTGGGTGGCACAATCAGTGCTGAGGCCCACTAGTAGCATTTGATTTACAGGCCCTGGGCACAGATAGTGCCACTTTACTATGGATTTTCAAGTAAATTAAATATGCCAGTTGGGTATAAGTAAATTCTACCATATTTAGAGTAGAGAGCACAATCACTTTAGCAATTGTACGGCCAGAAAAAACTAGGTCAGTAAAAATGGAGGAAGAAGGCAAAAATACAGTTTCTGATTATTTTAATTTGCACGCAGATTATTAAAAGTAAGTGTGGTGATTTATGCACATGTAAATTTACAATAACACTTGACAAAGTTAGGCATATCTTCTTAAGATATCTCGGAGTAAGGACCACGTACTAGTTTCCTTCAAGAAAAGTCAGATTACAAAGAGGAGCTGAATACATTATATGTATTTGGAGAACAGCTACAAACTCTCACTAGATACAACAAGCATTGAGAAAGCAAATAGATTTCATCTATGCTGGAGCTATTGGCTTTGCCAATATTCTTTAACCATGTTTTACACCAGCGTGGCTGCTGTTTAGTATGGCTAAAAGAGAGTGATGTGGAGTGGAGTGATGTAAAGTGGTGCCAAGTGGAGTATTATGCAGTGGTGTAGAGAGTCGTAGAGTGGCGTTGAGTGGATTTCAGTGGTTTGAAGTGAAGTGAACTAGAGTGCCATGGAGTGGTGTAGAGTGTTGTGGAGGCTCATGGAGGGAATAGAATGTTGTAGAGTGGAAAGGCGTAGAGTGGAGTAGAGTTGAGTGGTATTGAGTGGAGTAGAGCGTCAGAGTGTGTCATGGGGATGAGCCTTGCATTTACACTGTGTTCAGTTAGCATGAGCTTATTAGAAGTTTAAACGCCATTTTTCCTTTCTGCTGCCTTTGCACACGGCACACATTATTAGAAATGTTTAGAGTCTAGCAGACCGTTTTGCTTCACACTAGAATAATATGTTTTCCTATAGTAGCAGCCTTTCTTGGTAAGCTTTGTCTGAACAGTGAGTGCCGAGGCCTTCAAGGTTATTTGAACACAGTGGTTGTTGTTCAGTGTGATTAGCGCACGTTCTAGACATAACATATATGCAGCTGTGGCCACCTCTGATTTCGGCGCGTTTAATAATGCACTGCGCAGGCATGCTCACACACTTGGAAAACATTTGCATGCAGAGAGCTGGTGTAGAAAATGATGTGATCCATTTCTACTAGGGCCAAAGGTATGGGGCCGCCCTTGTAAACCCAAGAGACCTTCTGTAGATATAAAATAACCTACTAGCAAAGGAGGGTGAGATCTAGGTGTAATCTAGCCTATTTCCATTTAGCATTTTAACATGATTTCTCCTTTTGTATTTTATGGAATAGTAACTATGCTGATAATCTTGTTGCTTATAATATGTCTGCTTGTATTAGCTAAGATATGGCGCCTGAGAACACGGCATTCGAAATAAATATTTCAAACGTGCACGTGTCTTTATTTACTCCCAGTTTTGGACTGATAAAAGAGTATAAGGAAAGAGTGTTCATGTGTTCCACATTGCCTGAGGTATTCTAAGTTCCATGTTCTGGGAGGCCAAATCATTGGGGGTATGGAAGAACCAATGAGATACTGATTGCTAGTCTGGTAGGGGATTTTGGCTACTAAGGTGAGTTTTGGTACACCCTAATTCACTGAGGTTCCAAGTCTCTATGCACAGTTCTGTGTATAAGCAGAATCTCTGCTACAAGTGGAGTAGCATGTAATATAGTGGAGTGGCCTAGAATGTCATGGAGTGGTGTAGAAGAAAGTGGAGTGGAATAGAGGGTGTCCTGTAAAGTGGAGTAGAGTGTTGTAGAGTAGAGTTGCATAGAGCAGTGTAGAGTGGAGTAGTGTAATGGAGCAGAGCGGAGTAGTGTGTTGTAGAATAGAGTAGAGTAAAGTGGCATGCAGTGGCATAGAGGGAGTTGCATAGAGCATTGAAGAGTGGAGTAGTGTAGCATAGTGGCATAGAGTGGATCAGAGTGTTGTAGAGTGGAGTGGCATAGAGTGGAGTAGATTTTAATGGAGTAGAGTGTTGTAGGGTGTAGTGTCATAGGGTGGAGTAGAGTCACCTAGAATGAAGTAGCCTAAAGTACAGTGGTGCAGAGTAGATTGGCATAGAGTGCAGTGGCATACAGTGCATTTGTTTTGAGTAAAGTGGTGTAGGCTGCATTGGCATAGAGTGCATTGATGTAGAGTGTAGTGCCGCAGAGCAGATTACAGTGACATAGAGATTAATGGCGTAGAGTGGGGTTGCCCAGAGTAGAGTAGAGTGGCATAGAGCACAGTGGGGTAGAGTGCAGTGGCGTAGAGTGGAGTAGTGCAGGGTAGACTGGAGTGGTGCGGGATAGAGTGGAGTGATGCGGGGTAGAGTTTAGAGATGTAGAGTAGCGCAGAGGTCAGTGGAGTAGAGTGCAATGGGGCAGAACGGATTAAAGTGGTGAAGAATGGAGTGATGTAGAGTGTAGAGGTGTAGATTGAATTGACGTAGAGTACAGTACAGTAGCGTTGAGTGGTGCCAAGTAGAGTGCAGTGAAATAGAGTGTAGTGGTGCAGAGTATAGTGCCATTGAGTTCAGTGGTATAGAGTGCAGTCTTGCAGAGTACTGTCATAGAATACAGTGTAATAGAGTTCAGGGATGTAGCGGGCAGTGGCATAGAGTGCAGTGGTACAGAGTACATTAGCTTACAGTGCATTTGCTTAGAGTACAGTGCAGCAGAGTACAGTGGTGCAGAGTACAGTGATGCAGAGATCAGTGGTACAGAGTGCAGTGGTGCAGAGTTCAGTGGAGCAGAGTGCATTGGCATAGAGTAGAGTGGTGAGGAGTAGAGTTGAGTGATTAAGAGTAGAGTAGAGTGGTGTAGAGTGACAGCATAGAGTGGAGTGGCATAGAATACAGTGGCATAGAGTAGAGTGGCATAGAGTGGAGTAGAGTGACTTAAAGTGTAGTAGCATAGAGCAGATTGTTTCAGAGTAGAGTGGCTTAGAGTGGATTGTTTCAGAGTAGAATGAAGTGGCGTAGAGTGGAGTGGTAGACAGTGGATTGAAGTGGCATAGAGTGGATTGGAGCAGGGTAGAGGGAAGTGGAGTGTTGCAGGGTAGAGTACAATGGCACAGAGTAGAGGTAGAGAGTACATTGGCATATAGTGCATTGGTGTTGAGTGCAGTGGTGTTGAGTGCTGCAGAGTAGATTATAGGGGTATAGAGTGCAGCGGTGCAGAGTTGATTGGCGAAAAGTGCAGTGGCATAGAGTGCATTGGTTTTGAGTAAAGTGGTGTTGAGTGCGTTGGCATTGAGTGGAGTTGAGTGGCACAGGTTAGATTGCAGCAGCCTAGAGTGGAGCGGCTTAGAGGGGAATTGCGTAGAGTGGAATAGAATGAATGAATGAATGAATGAATGAATGAATGAATGAGGCAATTTATAAAGCACTGTAGCACCGAAGGAGTATGCAGTTCCTGTGGGGTGGGGAAAGAAGACGAAGGCTAGGTTGGTCAACACCCTTACTCAGTAGTGGAGTGTGGGTGTCTCCCAATTTGGGTAGTGGGGCCCTCACACACCCATTTAGGTGTCATTCTGTAGTGTAGTTCCGATAGTACCCTTTCATGCAGGACCTACGCTGTTTACGGATAACATTTTCTGTGGGCTAGGTGGCAAACTGAGTCTGTACAACCCCACCGAATATGTCAGCCTATGTTTTCGCATTATCTAGCTCGCAGTGCTACTAGAATCTCCTGTTGTCAGAGAGATTTGTTTTTACAAATTCAAAACATAACCTCAGACTTGTCAAAACAATATAGTACTTTTCACCCAGTCACTCGTGCATGCTTGTTTTGCTCTCAGAGAGATACACAGAAGAAACAGTTGAGCGAGTTTACAATAAAAATTTATTGTACGTAGTTCTTCTCATGTAAAATAAGTGCGCTGCTACAACTGTAACACAGTAGCAGAGATATAGAACCAGCAGTACAGTAAATAAGAAGAAATAGTATTGTTCTAACATTTCGCAATAGTCATGAACACATACATGAATATGAAATGCATTTACAAAATAAAGTGCGTACTCCTAAGATGCCTGTCTAGATGTACCCAAGTGTACCTAGCATGTGAGTAGGTGTGAAAGAGCCTAAGTCTAAGAACCAAAGTTTAAGCGCCAAGAATCCCACTAGGATTTAGTCAAATCCCCATACCTGAAGAGTGTGGGACCTCGTCCTGGACTTGAGTTGGACAACCCGCAAGGGATCGTCAGACCACTGTCAGCTGGGGCAATGGCATGCCGGAGCCACAGCGTCTCTGGTCAGTGTGTCGGCCTTGAAGTCTTGGTTCCCTCCTGACTACTGACAGCAAGAGGTGCTGTATATATACAGCCTATGTGGGTGTGTTCCCCATTGTTCAGTATGAAGATGACGTTGGGGATTAAACCTTGTGCGTCGATGGGAGAGGTGAAGTGGACCTCCTGTAGAGCGTACTCATAAATTATTCACATGTGCTAAAATTTGACGACTTAGCAATATCAATTGGGAAAAACCCACCCTCGGCGTAGAACTAGGTGAAATGTTTAGTCCATAAAAGGCTATAGTCTTAGAAGGTGTCATGTCCATACAAGGCAGTCTGTCCTTATTTGAAGTTATGACCTTATAAGGCTTGTTCATATGAAACGATGGGGAGATGATGTAGGGATGTAGGGAAAGTGTACGATGTTCCCAAGACCTATATCAGGGTACCGATATGAAATATAACACCCACTCCACCTTATACTTAACATTGATAATACACATTTGAGATACACATTTATAACGGTGTCAGTGCATAAAATCATTAAGCAGTCATTTACAATGTTTCAAAAAACATTAAAATTCAATTTAAAAACAGTTCAAAATATAAGAAATACATGTTCTTTGTGAAAATATGACATTTGTGGTAAAGTTCTTCAAATCACAGTTCCAAATGAGTTCGATCACACAAGTTGAACTACTGTAAGCGTACTTAGAAGGCCATGCTTTGGTATAGAAAGTATCAATTTTGAAAAAGTTCTTTTAAGTAAAAAGTAGAGGAAAGGAAAAAAACGTAATTCTTTCCAAGCATACTTAGAGAGATCTGAAGTGGGCATGCTCCTAGCAACAGAGGCTGGATGAAGGAGGAGACTGAGCCTCTTCCTGACCTCTTGTCTGCAACAGAGCGAGAAGGTTCAGTGGATGGTGTGAACCTCTCTTCCACCCTGACCCCTGAGCAACAAAATTACTGTCACCAGTTGCTGGGACAGTTTTCCAACCTGTTCGCCCTGATTCTCAGTGTCACTTATTGGTGCGTCCATGATGTAGACACTGGGGACAGTTCTCCTGTCAAGCGAAAAACTTGGGTGACTGACAGGGTGAGAGCTTGCATCAAGGAGGAGGTCTCCAAGATGCTGGAATTGGGGGTGATTAAGTCCTCTGACAGTCCTTGGGCCAGCCCAGTGGTCTTGGTCCCAAAGGCTGCTGCACCGGGTGTCACGTCAGAACTGCGGTTCTGTGTGGACTACAGAGGGCTCAATTCAGTCACCTGGACTGGCGCGCACCCCATCTCCAGAGCAGATGAGCTCCTTGATCGTTTGACTTAACGTCTGGGTACTGGCAGATCACCTTGACTGATGGGGCAAGAGAGAGGTCAGCATTCTCCACACCAGATGGGCACAACCAATTCCGGGTTATGCCCTTTGGGATGAAGAATGCCCCTGCCACCTTTCAGAGGTTGGTCAAACAGGTTTTGGGTGTACTGGAACAGTTCAGTGCTGCCTACCTGGATGATATTGCAGTGTTCAGCACCAGTTGGGAAGAACATCTGCGTCACCTCTGGGAAGTGTTGATGGCGCTGCGGAGAGCAGCCCTCATGATCAAGGCGAGTAAGTGCCAGATCGGGTAGGGTTCCATGGTGTACTTCGGACACCAGATTGGGAGAGGCCAGGTAGAGTCCCTACAGCTCAAGATTGAGACCATCCTGGCTGGGAACCCCCAAGACCCAGACAGAAGTGAGAGACCATTTTAAGCCACACTGGGTATTACAGGAGGTTTGTCAAGGGGTATGGTAGCATTGTTGCACCCTTGACAGAGCTGACTTCCAAGAAGCAGCCAAAGAAAGTGATTTGAACTGACACTTGTCAGAGAGATTTTGATGTCCTGAAGACTGCCATGTGCACGGCTCCAGTGCTCCTGGCACCCAACTTCTCAAAACAGTTTATTGTTCAAACAGAAGCGTCATTGCATGGTGTGGGGGCTGTTCTGTCACCGATGAATGAGGAGGGCCTAGGCCAACCTATAGTCTTCATCAGTAGAAGGATACTTCCATGGGAACAGAGGTGGAGAGTGATTGAGCTTGAGGCATTTGCTGTGGTCTGGGCACTGAAGAAGTTTAGACCATACTTGTTTGGGACTCACTTCCGGGTTCAGACAAACCACAGGCCCCTCAGATGGTTGATCCAGATGAGGGGTGAGAATCCAAAGCTGTTAAGGTGGTCCATTTCCCTACAGGGGATGGAATTCACGGTGGAACACCGCCCTGGTACAGAACAGCCAATCCTAATGGTCTGTCCAGATGTTTCCGCCTTAGTGATGAGAACTCCCAAGAGGTAGGGTAGTTCTCTCCACATTTCAGCTAGAGGGGACATGTGTTAGAACTGGCACCATTTGCGTGGGACTCCCTTCCATTTTTTGCTGTTGCCTCTTATTTGTTGATGCTTTTAGGCACTGTGCCACTGCTATCCAGTTCCACAGTGCAAGTGTTCCGTATGGTAAACTTATGTATGGATTAGGGACTTCATGATTGGCTTTATTGGTTTACTTGTCAGACCCTAGTACAGTGCACTGCGTGTGCCCAGGGCTTGTAAATCAAATGCTGCTGGTGGGCTTGCAGCACTGTTTGTGCCAACCACCGGAGCAGATTGTAAAGTGTGTCTAGAGGCCTGCCATTGCAGAGCCTGTGTGCAGTCTGGTACTGCCATGTTGACTTGGCAAGTGCACCCATTTGCCAGTGCCCAAACCTTCCCTTTTCTCCATATTAGTTACCCCTTTGGTAGGCCCACGGGCAGGGTGCATTGTAGGTTAAAGGTAGGACATGCCCTGATGTGTGTGGCATGTCCTGATAGTGAATTACAGCCATTTTCGTGTTTCACTATTGCAAGGCTATCTGTGACCTGAATAGGGCTGTGCATGCCTTCCACAATGCTGGCTCCAAATGCCTGGGGTGTGTCTGATGTCTCTGACCTACACTGTCAAAGAAAGAGAAAGATTCCTGTAAACAAAGTGTTCCAGGACTGCACAGAACTGGTTTGGACTAGGCACAGACACTCTACCCTCGGAGACAAAGGATTTTGGTGTGTAAAAGGAGGGACCCAGACCCCAGAACATTAGATCACTTCTGGGAATCAAGACAAACCTTTGCTGAGGAGAAGAACCAGGAAGATGAAGGAGGAGACTACCCCTCTGCTGTGTTTTTGGGGGTTGGCCTGCAGTGGTTGCTTCATTTCTTTTTTGTTTAAATATCTTTATTGGTCTTTTCTTATTTTTTCTTTTCTTATATTGCGTAACAGTTTAGGAGTATCTGAGACACTATCCAGACATATACAAAGCAACACAATAAGAACCCTGTGTATATCAACAATGTGTCACAGACGTGAAATTATAATACACAGTGATGCATACATGTTCCTCCAGAAGGCATTTACTGGTAAATTGTTGTGTGCTACTCCCTGTTCGCACTGCTGCACTGCATTTCCCAATCTTCCTGCAGTGGTTGCTTCATTGCCAAATGAAGGAGAAGAGGACTGAGTGTGCTTTGCATTAACATGAAGAAAAATCTCCAAGGGCTTGAACGTGAGCTTGCTGCCTGCCTGAAGTCTCAGGGATACAAGACTTCACCAACCAGCTCCCCCCTGAATTCCCTTTCTGGGAGTTGAAGTGCCTGCAGTTGTGCTGGGCCTTCTGAGAGACTGCATGTCACTGGGAGCTGGTAGCACGACGCAAAGACGAGAAGCGTGTCGCTGCCACAGCAACTGTCATCGAATCGCCGAAGAAGCGAGCCGCCGCTGTCATCTTCGCATCGCCGAAGCATGGCAAAGCACTGGAGATGCGTGCTGCTGAGCAGAGGTCGCCGTCGCATCACCAGAGAAGTATGTCACAGAACCTGTTGTGGCTCTAAAGATCTTTGAGCCACCGCACAGCCGTCGGGCGTGCATGCATCGCATCGACATTGACGCATCATAACCAAGACGCCATTTTGTTGCATTGCATCGGAGAAGAGTATTGCATCGGGCGCCATATTGTCGCATCGTACTGGAGAGCAGTAAGAAACCAACGCATCCACTCCCCTGAGTGTAAGGAACTGACGCATCACCTTCCCTGCAAGCCTTTTGTTTGTTATGCATTCAAGGTACATTGAGAGTAAAGTGTTGCATTTACAACTTGAGAGAACTGAGCTATATCCTACCATTTGAGGTTCCGTGACGATCGTAAGTGGTGTTTTCGACTCACACGAATATGGTCGAGTCTAGTATCTATGAACCGCAAATGACGAGTTTAGTGGGTGTACGCAGTTTCGCTGTACTAGCCTAAACCGTTCGTCTGTTTCGTGGGTTTATCTACATCTGTAGCCACAGGTTCCATCTTAGATACGGCATCCATTTTGTTTCTTGCCCTCAAGTAGCCAGCGAACGGACGCTGTCCGCTTCGCGACCCTGGGATTCCCAAGACTCTTGCGGAAGACACGTTTCCTTTGAAAGTGTCTTTATGATGAGGGGGATGATACTGTAAGGCAGATGGCTCCGCTCGAGGCACATCTTGCCGTGCCGGTCTACTGTCTTAGTCGTGCATCTCATTAGGCACGTCCCTTTGATTCCTGCAGCTCGTGTTTCCTGATACCACCCCTTTTACACCCTTTCCGATCTCCCCACTGTTTCTGCCTTCCTCTACACCTGTTTCTGTTCCTTCTTCGATCTGTTTACTGCCAATTGGAATGTACTAATGGTGGGAAGATGGGTTTTTACAGTTGGGAACCACCAAATGTTTCCGTACTTATGTTCCGGGCCCTGAATACATGAAAGCAACCCCCCCTTGTTGATTACGATGGGAACCAAGTTGTAAACCTTTGTGTATCATGTTAACCTATGAGAGAAATGTGTATAAAAGGAGCGACCCACAGTAGCAATTCGAATCAGGCTCCGTGAACCTACGTTATGTGTTTCTCGTGACTTCTGTGTTCCCTGCAGTAATAAACCTCGAATCTTTGACGCCGTCCCGTGTCTCTGTCATTTGTACGCCGGAACAGGTTACCCACGAAGGTTTCAGGTGTTGTCCCCTGGCACCGCTGGGTAGTAGAAAAACCCAGTCCTTCAGTTGGCGCCCAACGTGGGGCTGCATCAGTGGTACCGGTCCAAGCCCGACGATCGTGAGGAACTTCGTGTGAAATCTCCGAGGGAAGGTGCACCCCGCTTCATCGATCCTGTTGTCGAAACAAGTGGCCCGACGACTTTTCCCGCGAAGATTCCCGCCTCCTGACCGCTGCGACGGACTGCTGCCCTGACTGTAGACCTGTTTTGGCGCCTGGCGTAGACCTTGGTACAGCGAGACGATTGACAGGCCTTCCTGGTGACGCCATCGATCTTTGAGTTAAGTATTTGTGGGTCGCTCCCAGAGTCCTTAGTTGTGGGTGCTTAGTTGTTGCATGGTTCCATTGCATTTGTGGTTCTTAGTACTTGGTTCTTTGTTGTGATATTTGACGTCTGCAGTCGCCAAAAACCGAGGGTTTTTGCTCTTTGCAGGGACTTTGTAAATCCCGTAACCCTTGAAGTTTGTGAAACTTGGCTAGTGTGCAAGATGCCTGGCCGTAGTACTTTGTTCAGTTGTTTTGGTCGTTGTGGTGCGGATTCCCGACTGGAGGACTCGTGTCCGATACCTCCGGTTGGAACTCCAACTTATGAATTATATAGCAAGCACAGGTTAGGTCCGATTACCTTTAATGAATATTGCATTCGCTATACTAGAAAGGACGGTGTCCTTAGTTGGCCACCTCATGGTAGTTTCGAGACACCGATTTTAGATAACCTTGAGGCTAAACTGTTTAAGAAAAAATCAAGGCCGGCCATGTTTGATGCCTTTCGGTTATGGCGCAAAGAAGCCAAACAGAAAGAAATCAGACAGACAAAACGCAATCAGAGAGATGGAGTTGCTACTATAGTAAAGAAAGCAGAACAGTTTCAGCGAGATAAGGAGGAAAAGGAAAAGGAAGTTTTCGATAGGCTTCAGCGTATGTCTATAGATAAATGTTACCCCGCTTTGCCAACGGAGTCGGATAAGAAGGAGGAATCAGTTGAGGACCCTTTACTGTCCTATCTTCTGAAGTCACCACCTCCGTACGCACAGGGTACCACAGCTCCTGTGGTTTCCCCTGTACCTGCTCCTGTACCTGTTCCTCAACCTGTTCCTCAACCTGTACCCGTTCTTCCGATTGTTCCTGCTCCTTTGCCTACTTCTGTTCCTACTGCTCCTCCGCTTGTACTTCCTCATACTCCTGCTCCCTCTGCTGCTCCTGTTCTACTTACTCCTGCTGTTTCTTCTGTTCCCGATTCTTCTCTTGTTAATCCCCTATGTTATACTTCTCCATCTGCTCGACGTCGTACCCCCTCTGTTGCTGCTAACTTCTTTAATTCTCTTGGACCTATTCTTGAGTCCGCTGGTTCGGACGGTCCTCAAAGACGTAGTCAGCTTCCCAGTAATCGGGAACGTGCTGCGTTGTATAATATGGCGATGGGTTGGATGAAACACCCCCTTAGAAATCCTCCACGTGCGGTGCTTGATACGTTCTGTCAATTCAATATACCGACACAAAGATACGTCTTTGAAGAAATGTGTAAGGTTTTACGTGATCAAATATCGGGCGATGCATCTGACGATGTATTGACTGCTTTGACTAATTTGCAGCTCCAGTTTTCGAGCGGAATGATAGTAGATTCTAATGTTCGACGCGCTGTTGAGCAGTTATTGTCTTTTCGTCCCTCTATAATGCCTCGAGCATTGTTTGTGGAAGACATTGAGGGACCACTAGAAGCGCCTGGTCAGTATCCCATGCGCGAAGTTCCACCAGTGTGGATGCCGGGTGATGCTAATGCCGTTCCTATCGTCCTGCCGCACTTTCAAAGAGTGTGGATACATCTTCCTTGGAAACGATCGGAAGTTTTGCAGGTCAAACAATCCTTGCCTGACCCTCGCAAAAATCCTGCAGGGTATTATAAAGAATTATCGCAGCTCGTGGATGCTACGATAATGAATCTTGCTGATATCGATATGCTGTTTGGCAACGTCGTACCGCAACCAGTATGGGCAAAGATTCGTCAGGAAGACCATGCGGGAGAATTAGGCGGTGATTGGAATGCATTGCGGGCTGCTGACGCTTTGCAAGTTGGTGGGGCCAAGCCTGATCACTTAATTACGGCTCTGCCTCAGAGAATAATAACTCTTATGAAAACGCTTATGCCAGCTATGAAGGTAAATTGGGACAAACTGTCTGCTTGCATACAGAAGAAGGACGAGAGTGTCTCTGATTTCTTTATGAGATTTGAGGAGGCATTCATCGACCATAGTGGTCAAGATATGGGTACAGAGGGAGGTCAGAGGTTGTTTGTGGACAAATTTGTTTTTAACTTATTACCTGACTTGAGCAACAAATTAAGAAATTCTGAGAGTGCGTGGGCTGTCTCTACTTCTGCTCAAATATTGGCTACGGCACAGTATTATGAGAATAGGGAGAAAGAAGAGAATGATCGTGCCGATAAAAAGACGAAAGAGCTCAAAACTAAAGTGTTGTTACAGCAGGCGTATCCTCCGCGTTCGAATCAGAATGATTCGCAACAACGTAATCGATCGCAGCCGCAGTCTAATAGGTCGCAATCTCGAAATGACTCCTCTTCGCAGAGATCTTCGTTGGGGTACAATCAGTGTGCCTATTGTAGAAATGAGGGTCATTTAAAATTCGATTGTCCAGTTCTCAATGAGCGTAATAGTGGCAATTCGTCTAGAGGAGGTCGTGGTGGTTCTCAACAGACATCACGTGGTAGAGGTCGCGGTGCTCAAAACGATCGTTCCACTAACACTTCTGACTCCAATAATTGTTTTGATCAGCGTGGATCGTCGCAAGGGCGATCTGCTCAGTACAATGTGGATGATTATTACGTCGATCAGGATGCTGACAACGGTAATTACTAGGACAGCCATAGACAAGGAGAGGGAGTAGTATCAGTTCCGGTTGATCAGAGAGGGCCTTACGTCGCAGTTGCCACCTCGGGCGTCGTTGAGCCTTTTCTGTTGGACACTGGTGCAGCGAAAAGTTCCATCATGCATTCGAAACTCCCTGGCGCACCTTTGTCTGGCTTAACAAATGTTTCCGTTGGATTCTCTGGCGCCCCTGTTAGCAATCCGGTTTCGTGCCCTTTGCCTCTTACAATTGGGCCACGTGAGCTGAAAGCTCTGCTGATTTTGACCACCGGGTGTGGTGAAAATCTTTTGGGCCTAGATTTGCTAAAACGTCTGTATGCGACTTTGTATTGTTCTCCTGCGGGAGTAAAGCTCACTTTGGGTGAGAGAATTATCTCTCCAATGTACTTGTCCCTCGATAAGCTTCCACCGGAATTGAGTTCTCTTCCTGCATCTTTGTAGGCAACAGGTCCCAATGACGTGGGCCTGCTCGACATATCCCCTTATGTTGTTCACTTGAAATCTAATGTGCGATTGCCACGTATTCCCCAGTATCGTATCTCCCTTGACGGTGAGCGAGCATTGTTAGCTATTATCTACGACCTGATTGAAAAAGATGTTATTGAGGAGACTCGGGGAAACGTGTGCAACAGCCCTGTACTGCCCATTCTGAAACGTACTGACCCTTCGAAACCACCTGTTTATCGTTTTGTTATCGATTTACGGGAGGTAAATAAAATTGTGATTCCTCAGTTCCCTGTGGTGCCTGACATTACGGCTCTACTGACTCTGATTCCAGCTTCTGCATCCTGGTTTTCAGTGATCGATTTGAAGAATGCGTTCTTCAGCATTCCGATTGCTGAAGAGAGTAGAGACCTTTTTGGTTTCTCTCTTGGTGGCCGCAGCTTCCGGTTTAAACATGCTCCTCAGGGCTACTGTGAGAGTCCATCGATATACAGTCAAGCCTTGAAGGGCCAACTAGATGCGTTTGTGTTGCCGGCTGGTGCAGCTTTGATCCAATACGTCGACGACTTATTGATGGCCGCAGATACTCAGGACATTTGCAAAACCGCTACAGTGTCGTTACTGCAACATCTCTGTGACTTACATCACAAGGTGTCGCCTTCTAAACTTCAATATTGTTGTCAAGAAGTAACCTATCTAGGTCACTTATTGTCAAAGGAGGGAAGGAGGTTGACCCCAGAGAGAATTGCAGCGATTGCTCGGATGACTGTGCCAACAACTCAGAGAGATGTGCGTGCCTTTTTAGGTATCACGTCATACTGCAGACAATGGATTCCAAATTTTTCATTGCTAGCGAAACCATTGGTGGCTCTTACGTGTAAGGATGTTCCGACTCCTTTACCATGGACGGATGAATGTCAGAAAAGATTTTCTGAACTGCGTGACGCATTGTGATCGGCTCCTTTGTTAGGTACTCCTGACTACAGCAAGCCGTTTACATTATACGTTCACGAGAGGGAAGGTTGTGCGTTGAGTGTTTTGACGCAACCTTTTGGTGGTAAGCAGCGTCCATGTGCATATTTTTCCTCGACCTTGGACCCGGTAGCTAGAGCATTGCCGAGTTGTTTGAGAGCAACAGCGGCAGCTGTGGTGTCCATCCGACAATCTGCAGGATTGGTCATGGATAATATGCTTACGGTGATGGTTCCGCATGCAGTTGACACTCTTTTGAATCGTACGAAAACTCAGCACTTGACGAGTGCGAGGTTGTCTGGGTACGAGTTGACGCTGTTGGCAAGTCATATTCAGATAAAACGTTGTAATGTCCTGAACCCGGCGACTTTATTGCCAATTAGCATGGAGTCAGATGAAGTAACACCTCACGACTGTTACTTACGGACTGAGGAGGAAACGAAAGGTCGCGTGGACCTTAAAAACACTCCTTTGGAAGATCCCGATGGGACCTTGTATGTGGATGGTTCATGTTTTAAATTGCCGAATGGTGATGTGACGACTACGTATGCTGTGGTAACTTTGAATACTGTTGTGGAAGCTGCGAGATTGAATCAGAACTCTGCCCAAGCTGCAGAGCTGATCGCTTTGACTAGAGCGTGCGTGTTGTCGAAAGAGAAACGTGTGAATGTGTTTACCGACAGCCAATATGCTTTTGGCGTCGCCCATAGCTTTGGACGATTGTGGAGAGAGAGAGGTTTTATGACATCGCATGGTACTAAGATTCAGCATGGACAGCTTGTGAATGATCTTTTGGATGCACTTACACTGCCTAAGCAGGTGGCGATTGTTAAATGTAGTGCGCATCGTAAGGTGACGGATGATGTTGGTCGTGGTAATGCGTTTGCGGATGAGACTGCTAAGGAGACTGCCCGGAACCTTAGCACTAGAATATATGTGACGAGTTCGGTTAGGTGGCCTACAGAGACTAGTATGTGCGAGGATACTATCGAGAGTGTGAAAACGATACAGAACGAGGCCACCGAGACTGAAAAGACGAAGTGGAAAGAGAGTACGGGAAAGTTGGATGCGAATGGTTGTTGGATTGATTTGTCGGAGCATAAGAGATGGATGTTGCCGGATGCGTATGTACTAGCTGTTGTGACGATGGCACACGGGTTAGCACATATTAGTGCGAAAGGTATCTGCAAGTTGTTGTCCCCTGTGTGGAAGAATGATGGTATCACTAAATGTGCTGAGAGATTGGTGAAGAATTGCATGATATGTATGATGTACAATCCTGGTAAGGGAACCCCTACGCCTCCTGGCCATTTTGCTCCACCTTCATGTCCCTTTGAAGTGATCCAGCTAGACTTCATCCATATGGAGCGATGCAATAATCTTAAATACGTTTTAGTTGTGGTTTGCGCATTCTCCCGATGGATCGAAGCCTACCCTCTCAAAGACAATACGGCTTTGTCCACTGCGAAAATCCTACTGAAGGAATACTTTCCTCGGTATGGAATGCCATGGATTGTATGGTCTGATAACGGAAGTGAGTTTGTGGGGAGTGTGATGAAGAGTGTGTGTAAGGGCCTTGGAATTACTCAGAAATTCCACAGCGCCAACCATCCCCAGTCAGCAGGTTTGGTTGAAGGGTACAATGGCACCCTCAAACTAAAATTAGCGAAGATTCAGGCTACGACTGGTCTTTCGTGGCCTGACGTTTTGCCTTTAGCTTTGTTGTCAACAAGGGCGACTGTACACTCCCGAGTAGGGCTCAGTCCCCATGAAATAGTGTTCGGCCGTCCTGCGAATGTTTGGGGGTCCCTAGACCGAGTGCGTTTTCTGATCTTGAGTACCCAATGTTGATTGATTATCTTCATGATCTGACTGCTAAACTGAGGCTAATTCACCAACAGGTCTTTGAAGCACTGCCGACGCAGACGGAGGGTCCAGGCCACCAGCTCCAGCCCGGAGACTGGGTGGTGACGAGGAACTTTGGAAGAAAACGTAACCTCGAACCTCGTTTTACTGGACCCTACCAAGTCCTCCTTGCCACGAGAACTGCTGTCCGTCTGGAAGGCCGGAAGAACTGGGTGCATGCCACCCACACCAAAAAGGTACCTATACCTTTAGCAGCGGACTCGTGGGTGAGGAAAGGCATTGCTTCGTCTGAAACGGAAAGTTTGCAGACCTTCGTACCTTTTAGCGACGCCCAACCTGTCGGAGAATCCTCAGTGCAGCAGAACGACATTGTTGAACATTTGTCACCACAAAGCTCAAGATCTGAACAATTGACTGATCAACAGAACTCTGTTCCCTCATCGGATCCATTGTTTGACGAACAGACACGTCCTGGAAAGAGCCGATACTTTTTGCGATCTAATACCAAGGACAAATAAAATTTGCTTTTGTTCCTCGACATTTACGTTACCCCATTGCCACGATCAGTCTAAACACTCGTATAACTGTGATTTTGTAAATATTGAGTTTTTTTCCACATCTGTGTTTTTGCTTCCACAGCTGAGAGACTTTGTACATATTTGTGAATTAAGATACCTTGCATCCAGGTGTACCGTAGGGCCGCGCGTGTACTTCCTTCTGGTTAGTAGGTCTTGACACTAGGTCGAAGACCGTCGGTTCCTGGGAACTCCTAGGGATTGACTACTGCTACACAGAACGAAGTGCGTCAAGAAACGTTGCGGACGGTTTTAGGGGATGGCGTTTTCAAAGCTTGAGGATTTGGAAAAAGCTCAGGCGCAAAGATTCGAACTCCAACGAATTACTCGTACAAAATGCTTTATGTTTCAGGTGTTCCTTCTGTTTCTAACTGTTTCCTCGTTATTGGCGGGTGGGGTGTATTATATGATACAGTACTTCCTACCTTCTGCCATACCTACTCCTACTTCTGAACCTAAATCTACCACCACTGTGTCCCCTCATTCCTTCCATGTTCTACCCCAACACGAGCAGGCTAGACGTGCGGAATTCAGAAATAATTCCTTCATTCAGCTCCTTCATCAGCATCAGTTAGTGGTTAATACTACTAATTGTTGGGTGTGTGGGTTAATGCCACATACCACGGATAAGGGAATTCCATATCTGGTCCTTCCTTATAGTTCCCAGGGTTCAGCTCGAGCATTCCAGACAATGTTTCGAAGTGCACTAGATTCCTACCCCAATCGAGAGCCACGTCCTTCCCACTTTGGTCCTGGTCCGCCTTTGGCTATAGCGATCGCTGATTTAGATAGGGATATCTATGAGCCGTCGCTCATCCCAGAGGAGGAGGTGCGAGCCTATAGGGATCTGAGTGAGGCTGAGTATAGTGCACTCGTGGGTGAAAGACAGCTTAGAAGCTCGTCTCCGATATGGATCGTACCCCACCTTGGTAATTTCTGTCTAAAAGGTCGTGGCCGATGACCGAGAGCTCATTTTGGAGAGAGTGCTTGCTGTGAGACGTATGTCTTACCGATGCTCTCGTCCCCTGTGTTTCTGACTGCCAAGGGTACGTACTTTGTCTGCCATGATCGTGCGTATACGTGGTTGCCCTCCGACTTTGCGGGCACATGTTACATTGCAAATTTGTTGCCTCCGACGTTCACCGTAGATGCAGATTACCACAAGACTAGAGTTGTGAGGGGCGTGATTAGCGAAGAGGACACTGCCAGTCAAGAGGCGGGAGACTTTTTCAAGGGTTTCTTTCCGTTTTGGGCGCCTATGGTCAATAGTAGGAACCTGAGACAGTTGACCCGAGTAGTGGAATCGACAGCTAATATCACTGCCAGTGCCCTTGGTAATATCACCGCAGAACTTCAGGCGGATAGGCTCATGACGTTACAAAACCGTATGGTTTTAGACGTTGTTTTAGCAGATCAAGGTGGAGTATGTAAGGTGATCCATTCGAGCTGCTGTATTTTCATTCCAGATAACGCTCCGACTGTCTATCAAGCCATCTCAAAGTTGCATAAGATCTCTGAGTCCATACACGTGGACGTAGGGGATTGGACGCTACTTGGGTGGTTTTGGGGCCTGATGTCGACTTGGGGTTGGAAGATTCTGATGATCATCGGAGTCGTTGTAGCATTTCTGTTCACGTGTTGCCTTTGTGTGCAGTGTGGTCCTGCCTTATGTGGCCTCTGTGCTACAACGTGTATAAGACAGCCGCCTGTTACCAAAGGAGCTCAGATGGATAGAGTTATGTTGCAGCAACATCTAGATGGTCTGATGAATATCGAATATGATTCTGACTAGTGCTTGCCTACATGAGGGCAAAAGGAGCGTCTGAGGTTCCGTGACGATCGTAAGTGGTGTTTTCGACTCACACGAATATGGTCGAGTCTAGTATCTATGAACCGCAAATGACGAGTTTAGTGGGTGTACGCTGTTTCGCTGTACTAGCCTAAACCGTTCGTCTGTTTCGTGGGTTTATCTACATCTGTACCCACGGGTTCCATCTTAGATACGGCATCCATTTTGTTTTTTGCCCTCAAGTAGCCAGCGAACGGACGCTGTCCGCTTCGCGACCCTGGGATTCCCAAGACTCTTGCGGAAGACACGTTTCCTTTGAAAGTGTCTTTATGATGAGGGGGATGATACTGTAAGGCAGATGGCTCCGCTCGAGGCACATCTTGCCATGCCGGTCTATTGTCTTAGTCGTGCATCTCATTAGGCACGTCCCTTTGATTCCTGCAGCTCGTGTTTCCCGATACCACCCCTTTTACACCCTTTCCGATCTCCCCACTCTTTCTGCCTTCCTCTACACCTGTTTCTGTTCCTTCTTCGATCTGTTTACTGCCAATTGGAATGTACTAATGGTGGGAAGATGGGTTTTTACAGTTGGGAACCACCAAATGTTTCCGTACTTATGTTCCGGGCCCTGAATACATGAAAGCAACCCCTCCTGGTGATTACGATGGGAACCAAGTTGTAAACCTTTGTGTATCATGTTAACCTATGAGAGAAATGTGTATAAAAGGAGCGACCCACAGTAGCAATTCGAATCAGGCTCCGTGAACCTACGTTATGTACTTCTCGTGACTTCTGTGTTCCCTGCAGTAATAAACCTCGAATCTTTGATGCCGAAGGAAGTGTCCCGTGTCTCTGTCATTTGTACGCCGGAACAGGTTACCCACGAAGGTTTCAGGTGTTGTCCCCTGGCACCGCTGGGTAGTAGAAAAACCCAGTCCTTCACATTTTAAAGTATATTTTTGAGTACAGTATTGTGGATTTTTGTCGTTTGGTCTTGTGATAAGTCTATATAAAAATACTTGTTTTCCTAATACAAACTGTGTGGTGTCCATCTGTAGTATAGGCACTGTATTACTGTATGTGTTCATAAATGCTTTACACACTGCCTCTGAGATAAGCCTGCCTGCTTGTGCCAAGCTACCAAGGGGTTGAGATACCTCTGCCAATTAGAGACCCCCAAATCTAACAGTATGTTGTTGGTTGGAGAGGCCAAGTATGAGAGGTTAGTACATTAGTGTGTTTGTGTGCTTGAGGTGAGATTGGTTGGGTGTGGTTTATTGTAGTGGATATTTCTCTTGTCTATAAATATTTCATGTTTCTTATCACATTTATATTATTGTCTTTCAGTTTCTGTTGAAGACAGCTATTTTATGTGTTACTATGTGTAATACTCCCATGTTAGAATTTATGGATGTGTTGTGGTCTCATTACATATTTTTTAGCTGTGTCATTTTATATAATGAAATGATAAAATAAATTACCATTGGTGGAATAAATAAAAAAGTTTTTTAATAAAAAAGATATACAGCAGTGGTTATATGCCTGAAAGAACGATTAATGGTTAGCCCATCGAGCTTTAGCAGGCCCACATAGAAGAAATACAGGTCGTGTAGGAGTTATTTTTGTTTCATTAGGTTTTTATCCCCCATACTCCTAGGCCTACCAAGTACGTACAGGGTGTACCTTTTCTCAGATATAAACTGTTAGATTTGTTCAGCTATGCTGTCATCTAAAATGAAAGGCAGGGCTGCCAGTATATATGGCTCAGAGATTTGGGGGGATAAAAAAACATCTTCCATTTAAATTACCTAGAACAAGGTTCTACGATGGTTACCTCATTTGTGTAAGAGAAGACTTGGGCATCAAAGAACAAGAACCATATTGTCCCAGTACCGGTAAAGTATTGTATCTATATTTGGTCCAAAGAGGCAGGTGCTTAATGTAGATTCACACTATCTGACATTATGAAGAATCTAAACTATTGCTTTCTACCCTGGTTTGCTCATATATCAAATATTCTTTATAACGATTGGTCTGGAAAACCTCTTGTTCCATCCAGAAAATATTACCAAGGCCAATTTAGATCTGGTAATATAGTCTTATTGGCTGCATGAAAATCTAAAAATGTTTATTTCGAAAACGTTTTATAGCAATCAAACAAGATCGAGGTTTTAATCTTTCGTGGAAGAAACAGTGGAAAAGAGAACTCTTTATCTAACATTCCGATTGGGCACTTTGCCGGTTGCTTCGACAATCAAAAGAGGGTCCTTAAAGTCTGATGGGGATGCAGCTCTGTATCCGATGCTCTTTGGGAGGTACAGAAACAATTATTTGCTTTCTCTTGCATGTTATGGAACGTTAAGCATTCGAAAATACGATTTATGTGTGCTGTTTCTTAAATATGATAGGGTAGGATTTGCCTTCAAAGGGTTTTTTTAGAAACAAAAATACTAAACAAATTATTTATAAAGAGTGAATCTTAGGCCCTAATCTTATTGACCCAAACTAAAAAATAGACAATCACCATATAAATTTACAGTGACATTTTGATTCAGATAAAGCACTAAACATTACAACAAGAAAATATATTAAGCAATGTTTTAACAGATGAGAAAAGAGCACAGAAACCGGTATATATAAAAAATATTTTTCTTTATGATTGTATTTTCGAAGGGGGAGACCGAAATGTCGACCTACGCTTCTTCTTTCATCATTTGTTTGTATTTAATTTTAACAACGGAAGAAAGGCGTTACATAATGTTACAGTGAAGGTGTCATTATTGTATACTGTATCCCTTCTTGTCACATTGTTTATATACACCCTAGTACCCCCTTCGAAAATACAATCATAAAGAAAAATATTTTTTATATATACCGGTTTCTGTGCTCTTTTCTCATCTGTTAAAACATTGCTAAATATCTTTTCTTGTTGTAATGTTTAGTGCTTTATCTGAATCAAAAAGTCACTGTAAATTTATATGGTGATTGTCTATTTTTTAGTTTGGGTCAATAAGATTAGGGCCTAAGATTCACTCTTTATAAATAATTTGTTTAGTATTTTTGTTTCTAAAAAAAAATCCCTTGAAGGCAAATCCTACCCTATCATTTATACTGCCCAAGCCCTCAAGGGTATATGGGGTCACCCACTTTGTGTACAAAAAGTTTCTTAAATATAACATCAGGAAGTATAACAAAGCTGTAGCAGTCTTTATGAGATCAGGCAAAAAACACATTCAGGCAGCATCATCTTATATTGGAAGTCAAGCGTATGAGCTCAGGAAATCTTGTCCATACTCTTAAAGCTATTCTTGAACTATAGGCACAGATGAACATAATATTTGAACACTTCTCAGGACATCTTTGGATCATAAGCAGCGAGCCCTCAAGTTTTTACAACGCTGCAAGCAAGAAATTGTTTTGACCTTAATCAACTCCCCCTTAGTCTAATTGTTCCAAACACTTACGACGTGGTTTTTCTGAGATATCCCACTGGAAAAAGTACCCTTCCTTGCTGCTATTTAGGGCAATAATATGTTGATTGTCCGAGAGCTTGCTACTGAGGGCGACCAATTTGAACGTAATTAACTCTGTCCTCGATACATGTTGTAAAAAGAAATCATGTGGTCTTTCATGAGATATTTTGAATGAGAATATTTTTTCCTGTTGCTAATTTAGTGGAATTGTGGTGATTGCGTCACAGGTTAATAATGACAAAACTAGCAACCCACTCGCACTATATTTGAGATGTCTAACGATATTCTGTTGGAGATAGTCCTGTTTAGCTACTATTTAGTGGAAGAATATTCTGACAGTCTGAGGGGTTAACTTAATGTTTGCAAGTCTCTGTAATGCTCCAAGAAAGTGACTGATCTGAACTTAATTACCTCTCTCCTAGATCCACGTTGTAAAAATATATTATGCGGTCTTTCCTGAGATATTTAAATGGAGAAAGTCTTTCCTGCTGCTACATTCAGTGCAGGGTTCCATGAGGCCTAATACCTGCCCTTTGAGGTCCAGTTGAAACCTTTTATTCCACAACAAGAAGTCCGAAGCAGCACGAAACTGACTAGCTTGCACATAGAGGATGGGCACCCCGATGAGGAAACCTCAGTACCTTGTGACACGCAGTCCTGCAAGGGTGGAAAAAATCACTAACGTCCACGATTTTCGTACAGCTTGAAAAGTTCATTCTATTCCTTGTACAGCCCCACCTTAACAGAGCAGGCTTCCAGGCTCCAGGGGCCTCATTTATGAGAAATGACGCATCGCTGCGTGAAAGCAGTGATGCGTCACTTCTCAGTGCACACTCCTTGCGACATTCCTGATGCGTCATATTTAATGTATGACGCATCATGTCACAAGGAGTTACAGATACGTCAGTATTTCTGACGTATCTGTAAGCGCAAAAGTGACGCATTGCTGGAGTGTGTCACAAAAGTGACGCAACCCCAGCAATGCGTCCTTTCACAAAGGGAAAGCCCCATGTGAAAGGGCTTGTGTCAGTCTTATGCCTGCTGTGAGGCAGGCGCAAGATTTTGACGCATCGGCGTCCTAAAAGTGACGCAGTGAAATCTCATAGATTTCACTGCGTCACTTCTACGACCCTTTCTTGCGTCAATACGACCCCCTTGCATACATTATATATTACTAGTGCAGGTGTAATGTGGCGCAGGGGTTTACAAAGTGACACATCTGCCTAGATGCGTCACTTTGTAAATATGGCGCAACAAGGCACATTTTTTACTCCACTGGTGCGTCACAAAAAGTGACGCACCGGCGGCGTAAAAGTGACGCAGAGCCTCATAAATGAGGCCCCAGGTCTCTCTCTATCCAGGCTTCCTACCGGGTTCAGTGCACAGTCATGAGTCCTTCTGCATTTTATATCCCTGTAGCCTCAACAGGAGGCAAACCACGTGAACCTTGGTGAGCAGTTGCCGTCTCTGGGTATCAGCAGGAGTCAGGAATCCTTCCAACAGTTTTCTCCCTGCATGCAGAATTCTACACAGATCCTGTTATTGCCTTTCGTTCGCTCAGGTGGTCACCCCTCACCGCTTTTCTCTAATACATGTTCTTTTAGGTGAGTGTCCAGCGCTCAGATTCTATAATACTCTGCTTGAATCCGGACACCTGCTCAGTCCACGGTGTGCTTAAATGCTTGAAGTTTTCCCCAGTTTCAAAATGTTTGTGCTGCTACTTAAATCAATAACGTTCCTGTGCTGCACTTCACTAATTGCTTGTTTTTTTCTTTTTTTTGCACATTATTTAAGCCACTCCCTTTATTACATTACCTACGCTGCTGGCGATATCCTTTCAATCCACTTTTTTCTGCTGTACTGTCCCTCACATTTTAGCAAATTAAGGCGTTATGTTGGGCTGTTAGGGCAGGACGATGGTAGGTGGTATTGCAAGTTATTTTACCCTTCACCCCGTCTCAACCCATTGTAACCTCCTTCAGCGCTGTTCCCCCTTTAACACACTAGCACATAGATGATCATCGCTGCGTGCTCTCTTCAGAGAGGCCAGGTATTGGATGGGCGTACATCAGCCGTGTGATGCGACTACAGGCCAGGTAATGTCCCCCAAGTGACTTGTGTTCCCACTATCTATCCACAGCTTGCGCCTGTTTAGTCCCCCCATGCACCCAAATGTGCTGCTTTATTCCACATAATTTGGCCTCTTTTTTTAAATGTTATTGTTTTCTTATACCCTTTCCTGCCGCATACTATAGCCCAAGCCATCGTTGTTGCTTATTTATCTTATGCAACTAACAACCATTGACAAAGCCAAAAGACCCGACTTATTGTCAGTATGCTGCTACTCGTTGTATCATATATATGGATGCAATGACCGAAAATGCCAAAATACAAGTGGGGCAGCACAGTAAGCTAAGTACAATTTTTTTTTTTGCACGTTATTCAAGCCACTCCCTTTATTACATTACCCACGCTGCTGGCGTTATCCTTTCAATCCACTTTTTGCTGCTGTACTGTCCCTTACATTTTAGCAAATTAAGGCGTTATGTTGGGCTGTTAGGGCAGGACGATGGTAGGTGGTATTGCAAGTTATTTCACCCTTCACCCCCTCTCAACCCATTGTAACCTCCTTCAGCACAGTGCACCCCTTCACACACCCGCACATAGCTGACCATCGCTGCGTGCTCTCTTTAAAGAGGCCAGGTATTGGATAAGCGTGTCTTCTGTTAAGGGGCATCATTCATTCCAGTTACCTTACACAAAGTCACATTCATTTTTATTGTCCCGGGTATATTAGCTTATTCGTCCAGAACTCTAGGATTCATCCTTGACTCCTCCTTCTCCATGTCTAAGCAGGTCAACGCCGTCTCCTCCACCTGCTACAACACCCTCCGCATGCTCCGCAGGATCTACAAGTGGATCCCGACCGAAACAAGAAGAACGGTCACACAGGCCCTCGTCAGCAGCAGACTGGACTACGGCAATGCACTCTACGCAGGAATCCCAGCCAAACACCTACGATGACTACAACGCATCCAAAACGCCTCCGTCCGACTGATCGTCAACGTCCCCCGCCGCAGCCACATCACCCCCCACCTGAGAGACCTACACTGGCTCCCCGTCGACAAGAGGATCACCAAGCTCCTCACCCACGCACACAAAGCTCTCCACAACGCCGGACCAGCCTACCTGAACAGCAGACTCAGCTTCCACACCCCCACCCACCAGCTCTGCTCCACCAGCCTCGCCCTCGCTGCTGTCCCCTGCATCCAACGAACGACCTCTGATGGCATACCCTTCTCCTACCTCGCCGCCAAGACAAGGAAAACCCTCCCTACCCACATACGCAGACCCAAGACCTAATCGCCTTCATAAGACTCCTCAAGAACTGGCTCTTCGAACAGTAGCATCACCCTCCTCTCCCCTCAGTGCCTTGGGACCATCACGGGTAAGTAGCGCGCTTTACAAGTACTCTGGATGATTGATTGATTGATTGATAGGATGTCGAGGGACTCCGTGACTCGAACCCAATTCCCAGTTCTAAAGTCAGCAGGTCTGGCCATTACACCACATCCTGGGGCATGGGGAGTGGGGCAGGCAATGCCACATGGAGGCCAGCTCGTCATGGGCTCGAGGTGCCAACAGGACCTCGGGCTGAGCTAGAGCCAGGCATCTCCCCCTCCCCCCTTCACTATTCAGGGAGCTGAGCCGAGCCTGCCAGGACCTCTCTACAGGCCTCTGCTCTGCTGATGTGGACGGCAGTAAATGAAGAGTGTACTGTAAGGTGATGCCACGAGTCCTCGCTTCCTTCCTGATGGCTCTGCGCACAAGGCGACTCTTCTCCTTCTCTGTACATCTATCCCCAGTAGCGCCTCGCTCTGCGCACAGCTGCTTTCTCCTAGCGCTGCATGCTTCTAGCTCACTAAAGCCTCACTAAAGCTTGACAATGAGTTCAAGCGCAGTGGAAGACCTTTTACAATAGTTGACTAGTTATCTTTCATTTGTTTATTGGTGCATTTGGATGTTAAACAGGTACTGCTATAAGGTGAAATCTTTGCCCAGATGGTGTTACAAAATAGTTAAGTAATATAACAAAATGTGTTGCATTATGCCACATAATTTGCCTTTTCTTGCCATATAATTTAGCGGCATACTTTGGTCCATCACTGCCACATAATCCCAGTGGTCCTAAATATAATGTTCTAGTTAGACCACTATTTCTATGTCAGGAGAGTTTAAAAGCTCAAAAATAGACATGTGCATACTTTTGTAATCGTCTAGCGTAGGGGTGGCGTGTCGGGGTCTCGCACCCGACCTATTTTACATCTATTTTCTCACATTTCGGTAGTTTTTAGGTTTCGCTGGGGGGCGGAGCCGTTAGGCTCCTCCTCCAGAGAAATCTATTGAGTACAGTAAGCACTATGGAACACGCCCCCCGTCCCATTGGCTAGCTCCATAAATGGAGCCTAGCCATTGGACGAGGGGCCTGTCCATCCATGCCGGACCAGACACGGGGGCGTTCCCGAGATTCTTTGGCTTTTGCCGACGTCACGCGACGCCGGGAACGCCCCCGAGTCTCCTCCAGCCGGGCCGTGCTTGCTGCTGTCCTGCCTTACTCTGTGTCCCTCCTCCTGCCGTCCCCCCTCCCCCCTCCTCGCTGTCCTGTGCACGTTTCCGCCTCCCGTGTCCTCTCCCGCCCCCCTCGTCCTCTCCCGCCGATGAGCAAGGCAGAACTGCCGTGAGGACGTGAGATCTTTATTTGTGGGGAGCAGGGCTTGAGCTCCGAGAAGCATGTGCTGCATTTGAAAGAGGTCTATAAAACAGCCCAGTGTTTGTCTGTAAAGGTGGATTTATGGCCCCGGGCGAGCGTCCCCTCCTCTCCTCCCGTAAACGCTTCCTGCATGTGCTGCGTGTGTTGGGTGAGGCAGGAGGGGGTGCAGCGCAGTGTGCGCTGCCTGCTCCCCATTGTCAGGCAGCGCCGAGAGTGTGGAGAGACCTGCTGCTGCTTGCTGTTGTCCTCTGTTATCTCTCAGCATGCTGCGAGGAGGGAAGCGTCGGCGCTGCTGCTCCTCTCCGCCCCCTCCCCTGGCTCCCCGCGCTGTGCTGTGTTTTCAGCCGGCAGCAGTCAGGGCGCAGGATCAGTGCTTGCCTCCAGCGAGTGTCACAGCGCAGCGCGGCCAGAAGCTCTGCTCTAGGCACAGTACTCAGCCATTGCCGCACGTGTGCTGTCAGGGCCCGGCGCTGTAGCCGTATCCCCCCTTTTCTCCTAGGGAGGTAGGAACTGAGTGCTCACGTCTGGGAAGATGATCCACGTGTGTGTCCCTTGCTTCCCTATAAGCTAGAAGCCGTCTTTTTGGGTAAGAAGTCACCCGTAGACAGTGCCAACTGCAAAGGAGTGCTCCGAATACGAGGCAGGGTAGAACGAATGCTGCCACACCAAAAACCCAAAGAAAACCCTGTATCCCGGTGATTTGCAGCTGTGCATCTTTTTACAAGGCAGTGGTGTCGCACAGGATTGTAAACGAAGGGCGACCAAACGTTCTGACATAACTATGACAACCACCAAAGAGGATGACACGAGTCTGACCACGAGGCATTTGGAGGGAGCAGCCCTCGGCTCGCAGGATTAATCACACGAGGGACTTTATTTGTAAACTAGAACCATTCGTGTGTTTGAGCCTGGTAATGTAAACGGGAGCCCCCAGCCTCCACCCGCTCTTGCAGCTGAGGAGCCCGAGGCTGCGAGGAAGGAATCCCCTCTTAGCTCCTTCGTGTAACCTAAACAGGTCCCGGGCAGACGGGGATATTGTATTTAGTCTGAGGCGACAGAGTGCTTCGAGCTATAGCGCCTGGGGAATAGAGCGCGAGGCGGGCGGGCGGGGTCAGCATTCTCGCAGGCACTAGCCGTGTCACTGGAGGAACGGTGTGTGAACACAATTGAAACTTCACACTACAGAGGAAGGTTCCTTACTTCAAGAGATGTGGGAGAACCTCACAGCGATGCCAGGCCCGGTGTCAACTAAAGGGGCGCAGAGGTACTAATGGTGCTGGGAAGAGGCGTCCACAGACGCGGGACACCCGGGGTCTGTGATTGACGGCAGCGGGTTGGTGTTTCAAGTGTCTGGGAATGGTTCAGCTCCACTCACATACTTCGGGGCATATTAGCAAGAAGCTCGTTAAAATTATCGCAGTTTTAGCGGCAGTTTCGATAATTTTAACGAGCTTGTTGCTAATATGCGCCAGTGTTTTTACATTTTGTTGAGGGAATAATTCCAATAGTATATAGTGAAGGCTTTATCTAGCGGTACATACCGCAGCTCAGTCGCTTCTAAGCACCCACAGACAGCTGTTATTAGGCAAATGACATAGCCGGCTGGACCCCCTGCTCATGTGTTGTCCACTTCACGAATAGGAGTGAAAATATCTGGCCTGTGGAAGTCCTCTAGTGAATGGTCAGCTGGAGGGCCTGAGGGGGGAGGAGCGTGAATACGTGAACGTAATTAACACTTAGGAAGCCATCAATGTTTTGTGTATGGCAAATGCAACCTCTGTATATTGGGGGGAGGGGGGGGGTATTCAAGGTACCCCTCTTTTAAGAATCTTCTTAGAAGTGATCCATAATGAAGGGATCCTTAAAGAAAGGACCCTTGAAGGAGTCCCGATAGAAGGGGTCCATCCGGAATAGTGCAGGGCCCATATAGAGCGGAGCCGCTGTTGAAAGGACCCCTGTAGGAGGGGCCCCACGAAGAAGAATTACCTCTTGAGGTGAAATGTGAGCAAGAGCCCGTGAACCTACAGCCTTTCTCCCACGTTAGAATCGGCGCCAGCACGGATTCCACTGGCAGCCTGCTTAGCTTGCCTCAAGCCCGCCCGCTTTCAGGCGCTCGCTCTTCAACTCGCTTCCCTGCTTCGAAATTACCATATTTGCAGAAAAGGTGATGGCGTAAGTGTCAAAAACACATCTGCGCTGACAGAATGTTTTTTTTCTTTTCACACTCGGTGCAGAGAACGAACCGCACACAAATGAAAAGCGTGCGAGTTGTGGCTTCGCTTTACACTCCGCGCTCATCTTCTTGACAAACACTTTTCCCGAGAGGGAAAGCGTTCTGCATTAATCCCGGTCTGTTTTTCATTTACATATCTGTGGCAATTCAAGCAGTAACTGCTACAGCGAGGCACTCATGTGCAAGACACGCGCTTGGCTGTCTTTTGGGAAGTTTTACGAAAAATAGGGTTTGTAGTTTATTCAATTTTTAGCAAAGCTACATGGGCTTATTTTCGGAAAAAAACTTGTTGTTTTCGTATATTCATCCCTTTACGGGATATTCTGGAGGCATCCAAAACAAGGGAAAAATCAGTAAGGAGAAGTGGAAGAAATATTGCTGAATACTAGTCAATAATGTGGGCTGTAGTGTCTCAGATTGAAAAATTTGGCAAGCCATATCACTTAAAATTACTGAACACAAAGTCAGTCAATGAAGCCAATTATAGGCCTTCGCCTGGCTAATGGCCCGCACCTCAGGGCGCTCCTAAGGAGGTATAGGCAGGGACATTGGAATTTTGCGGCACTGTAGGGCCAAATTATGTGGCAGGGTTGTTTAAATTATGTGGAAAAAAAGGCAAATTATGCAGAATAATGCAACACTTTTTGTGATAGTATTACTTCGTTTGTAATTTTTGCTCATGGTAACACTGTCTGGGCAAAGATTTAACCAGGTTACTAACAATTTAACCCAGAAATACAGAAATAAGCAGTTGACAAATGACCAGTCTGCAAAGACTTACCACTATGTCGGAAGCTTGTTGCCACACTTTTAGTAACTTTTGGTCTGTTTGTACTAGAATCTTTTCTTTGTTAAAATCTGCAAATTATGCAGCAGTTGACGGATTTTGAGGCAAATGTGGCAAATCCACAATTATGCGAAAGACGCAGCAGCTGCATAGTCACATAATTCCAGTGGCCCTGGGCATAGGTTAATACTTAACATTTTATTGAAAATATAGTTATTCCTTCTAAAAAGGCACTTGTCTAGTGTGGCAGATGGGGCATAGAGTCATGACTGACATCCACTGACTACAGTCTGAGGAACATGATTGGCTACCCCCACTCTCAATATTCCAGTTAGTGTGGAAATTGCTTTTATTTGTTGCTCCTGTAGCACCAGCATTCAGCAGTACACTGTTTCACAGTGCTTGGCACTCAGAGGCAGCTTTTTGGATGGGAAGCAATGAGGAAAAAAAACACACCTCACAGCTTCTTAGTGGTCTGTTAAAGTTCTGTTCCATTCCGTTCCTCTCCTCTCCTCTCCTCTCCTCTCCTCTCCTCTCCTCTCCTCTCCTCTCCTCTCCTCTCCTCTCCCTTGTCGTTGTCTTTTCTTTATTTTATTCCATCTATGCTTATTTTTCTTAGATTTTCTTACTTCTATTATGTTACCTAGTAGTCACTATCGAATTGTTGTGCATACAAGTTGTGGTACAGTTAGTAAATATCCTTGATTATGGGCTATATATAGAGTTATGGATAAAGTTAAACACTCCTAGATCTTCTGCGGTAGGATGGTAGTTAGTCGCGAGTGTGCTTATATTCGCAAGTGCGGCCAGTAGCATATTTTCTGTGACTTGCCTTCAGTAAGAAAGAGTTCGACGGTTGTGGCCTCTCACTGCTGCGGCCCAGCTCATGCACGCCTTCCGTGGAGAGCTCAATTTTTATCTGTACTCTAAAGAGGTGATAGGTTGATTGTGGCACTAGTGGTGCAATGAGTTCACCACAGAACCTGGAGCCGTGTTTGTGAATTGACATAGAGGCAGTCATGTGGGAGGTTTTATGGGTGCACTTGGGGGATCTTTCTCCCAGGATAGTCTGGCCTGTTTTGTCAAAGCTCTTCAGGCATGATGCATTTGACCTTCCATTCCACTGGGAGCCAGTGAAGTCATTTTAATGTAGTTTGGACACATACATAACTTAGCAGGTTGATTTGCAAACATCTAAATGGCACCCAAAACATAAACGTGATTAAAAAAAGGAATGTGAGAAAATGTTCTTTGGGGGGACATATCTGTAGGCACACGTGAACTACTGCAGGATGGGTTTCTCTTTCAGTAAGAATAACAGGCAGCAATGTACACACTAAGGCCACAGAGACTCCTTTAGCCCACAGCACCCTAAAGATCTGTATCTGCAGAGAGGTCAAGACTAGTAGCTAAAATAAATTGCAAGGGTGGACAAAGATGAGCAAAGTAAAGGGGAAAAAAGTATAACAAAATACATGGAATTTGTGTCATTGCATGATTCGCACAGGCCCTAAAAATTCAGCTGTTACACTTTCCAACCAATGAACAGAGAGCTGGCCCAGTTGTCAACAGTTTCACTCTGAAGTAAAATCGGCATTTCCAGTCCACCCCTTACTAATTGAATGTCAAACATGGTTGGAAAAGAGGTCTTACATAATTTCTCGCGTGATTCATGAAGGGTTAAATCCCTGCCAGCCCTAATTTCCTCTGGTCACTTGCTTTCAAAGGCTCGCTCCCAGCCCTGCCATTTCTCAGGCTGCCAGGCGGGTTGTATGGCTGGTGAAAGTTAATAGGCATGCTTGCCTTTCCTCGGCCTCCTGTCACTCTGCCTGCGAGTACCAGCCAGCCCCTGGGCTGACTATGGGAAGAGGGGCAGGGGGCACATGTTTGCACGTCTCTGCTTTTACTAGCGTCACCCTGTAGTGGAGCCCGCGCACACAGGCCTTCTTTGTGCCTCGTAAAATAGCATGATGCAAAAATGCCCAACCTGGGTCCCCACGGTTAGAGAGACTCATTGTTCCGAGCAGTGAGCATGGGCGCCAGCCAGAGCCGGGAAGCTGAGCTTTCGCACACAATACCTGTTCAGTCTGCTCCATGAATCCTGGCTGTGGATTGTTTCCATGGATGTGGGGAACAGGTAATGGCGGGAGTGTTTAACCATTGTGTTTCCAAGGCCTCCACCACCGCTAAAGGCACAGTCTGCACAAAGCATGTTAAAGCACCACAACCATATTCCAGTTCCTGCAAGGAAGATGACAAACGAGGGTGATTCTGGCAGGGGCATCCACTGTGGACCACCACCCACGAGCACGACACATCTCCAAAACACATGTCACAGTGCAGTACATGGTATAGGCCAATTCTACTACAGTACCTGCTTCAGTGCACACTTGCACTGAGAGCAACTGCTGTGCTGTGACAGCTGTGTGGGCGGATGGCTGTGAGAGCTGTGAGAGCTGTGTGGGCTGTGTGGGCTGTGTGGGCTGTGTGGGCTGTGAGAGCTGTGTGAGCTGTGAGAGCTGTGTGGGCTCTGAGAGCTGTGTGGGCTCTGAGAGCTGTGTGGGCTCTGAGAGCTGTGTGGGCTGTGTGGGCTGTGAGAGCTGTGTGGGCTGTGAGAGCTGTGTGGGCTGTGAGAGCTGTGTGGCCTGTGTGGGCTGAGAGCTGTGTGGGCTGAGAGAGCTGTGTGGGCTGTGAGAGCTGTTGGCAATGTAAATAACAATGCCATTTATTTATAAGTAAAAAAAAAAAGAAATGTCATGAGCAATGCCAATAACTCTAACTTTTCCAAAGGCGAAACCATTGCATTGTAAATGCTTGTTGTAAATACAGTTGGGTAATTTAGGTGGCTGTTGGCCATGTCACAGCAGCTTCTTTTGGCGTCTCAGGTATAATCACCCTTGTATCTCAAGAGGCTAACTCTTGGGTCTCACCAGAGGGTCACTTTATTATCTCACGAGAAGATCATTTGAGGATATAATGTGAGGGTCACTTTAAGAGCTAACATGAGGGTTGTTTTAATAAATGCTTTAGATTTCACTGACGGGTCTCCATCAGCCGGCCAATTAATCAATGTACTGGTACACTGCTTTTTCCCAGTGGCGATAGATGCAAAGCGGAAGTGTGCCTAGGATTTATAGAGGTTTAACAGCAGTGCAAGGTATAACTCGGACCGACTGTCAAGGGGGAGCAGGGAGTCTGGAATCACATGCTTCAGAATATGAGCATTAACTGTGTGCTCCTCAGAGCTGACAACATTAGGCTTATCTGCCCCCTCACCCGCCCCAAATACACAGCCACATACACACAACCACACACACACAACCACACACACAACCACACATACAAACATACATACAACCGCACACAACCACACACAACCACACACAACCACACACAGAACCAACCGTCAGTGCACACTTTCACCAAGCACAGACACTATCAGTCATAAGTGCATGCTTTCACCGGACACAAACACCACCAGCTGCCAGTGATCGCTTTCACCTGACACAAACACCATCAGCAGTTAGTGCACGCTCCCACCAGGAACACACCATCGGACGGCAGTGCCGCGTTTTCACCAGGCACACACACACCACCAGCGGTCAGTGCACGCTTTTACCTGGCACACACACACCACCAGCCATCAGTGCACACTTTAACCAGGCACACACACCACCAGCCGTCAGTGCATGCTTTCACCAGGCACACACACACACCACCACCAATCAGTGCACAATTTCTACAGACACACACACCACCAGCCATCAGTGCACACAATTGTTAACGCATCCACAATAAACTATTGTAACAATAGCAGTATGGCACACTTTACTTTTAAACATATTCATTTAAAGTGCAGCATGCCACCATTGCTACAAAAATAAATACAGATTTTTTTGGCCTACAATTTATAGACTTTTGTTGCAATTGGTGTTGCAATATTTAGCAATGCCAATAGCTCAAACGTAATTAATGCGAGACCTATTGCATTGTAAATGCTTGTTTTTTTTGCATGTGTGCTGTCTTGTGCAGCACACATTGGAAAAAGCAAAATGCCATGGATTGTTTATGTGTAGAAAATTGTCCCTTTGTACACATAAACAATCCTTTAAAAAAATGCAATTTTGTGACTTTCATGTGTGCTGCACGAAGCAGCACACATGACAGTGACAGAATGGCATTTTAGGATTGTTTATGTGCAGGAAGGGACACCTTACTACACCTAAACAATCCTCCCTTGCACGCAGACACCCTTGTACTATGGTTTAAGTTTGTGGGTATTCAATATCAACAAGAGAGGTAGGGTGTAGACACTCCTGTACCCCAATAATATATACTGTAAACAACGAAGGAGTGACTAAGGTGCAAAAGAAAAGTGACAATCGTGATAGGTTCAAGAAATAACGCTCCACTGTGTACTGGACGCGTGATCGATGCTCACACGCGTGCAGTAAGTACAGTGGGGCAGTCTCAAAGTCCCTAAGGGGGCCCGGACGACCGTCTTTAACTGGAAGAAAGTCAGGGCGTTTACTGGTCACCCTATAGTGGGTGGAGGGAGAGAACCTTAATTCTTAGAAGGACCCTCACTCACCACTAGTTGGTGACATGCTTCATCATTGGGTCCCCACTGGGGTGACCGAATGCCTCCCCAGCGTGCTACGACGCCTGATTACAGCGGAGCAGGATGTGGTGGGTACAACAGTGCCCAAATTAGGAAGTGACTAAACGTGATAGTGCAAAAGTGTATTTAACAATTAAAAAATGCAAAGGTTGTGCCTTTAGAATTTTTTTTTAATAATGGCCAACCTGCATTGGTTAAAAACAAAGTGAGCGGACTCCCCGGGTTCATAATTAAGGAACCGGAATCCTAAGTCAGAAGTAAAATTTGGTCGACATGTTTCAGCTGTTTAAGTTGCATGTAGCTCAGCTTTCTTCAGGACCTAAACCAGAAGTCCTCCGGTGGTGTGCACGCCCTAAGGTGCACCCTCCCGTGAGGCTCTAAGTGTGAAAACATTTTTTATATAATGTCAAAGGATGGAAAACATTCCATCAACACCGCACTACTCACTCTGGTAGGGGTGTATTAAAAAGGGAACCTGTGAAAAAGAAGGGACAAGAACAAGACCACGAACACATAAACATGAAGGAGAAGGGTTAATTCCTTCTATGCAAGGTTATTATCAACATTGCTTTCTTCCAGTTGAAGACGGTCGTCCGGGCCCCCTTAGGGACTTTGAGACTGCCCCACTGTACTTACTGCACGCGTGTGAGCATCGATCACGCGTGCAGTACACAGTGAAGCGTTATTTCTTGAACCTATCACGATTGTCACTTTTCTTTTGCACCTTAGTCACTCCTTCGTTGTTTACAGTTAAGTTTGTGGGTGCCTGCGTTGGCGCTAAGTTGAAAGACTTATGGTGTAGCCTTGCATTTTAGAAGTGGCGGAGAGGTATTAAGCCAGAAAGGCTAACGCCTCTCTCTGCCACTTCCTTGTACATATCCCCCTATATTTCAAATATACTAACGTTTGCTCATGCATTCAAAATGCAAAGAAAATCATAGTGTCTATTTACTGGAGTAAACTAGGGGAGCCAAGAGGCCTGTAAGAAATTGGATTATTGGCTGAAGGAAGTGCAAACCCACTTCAAAGAATAATCACAATCCTTGTCAGGGTGAACCACAAAAGTCACTAACAAACCTGAGCTTAACCCTCTGGTAGCTTGGCACAGAAGCAGTCAGGCTTAACCTAGAGGCAATGTGTAAAGTATGTATGCAGTAGTAAAATAGTAATAAAGTAAAAAAGACAACACAAGAAAAATCCCACACCAATGTAGAAAAATAAAGTACATTTCAATATATCTAATGACACCAAAACAACAAACTCCATTCAGTAGAACCAGAGTTATGAGTTTCCAAAGTCATGGATAAAATAGCATCAACTGATGGCTATCTGGTCATGCCGGACAGGAACAAAGTCACAAGTTCAGGCTGATCGCGATGGAACACAGGCTGGGTATAGAACCTGGTACATCCTGCTGGAAGCTTTACCGCTGTGTTGCTCGGTGTCGCTCTGCATTAACGGCATCCGGTGGGGTTTATAGTCAGGAGATGCACCATTCTGTTGGACTCTGGGTTGCTCAGCATTAATCAGGTGAAGCCTTCTATGATGAGCTGCATGGCTCTGTGTCACTCTGCGTTGTGCTGTGTTGGGTCTGGTGAGTCTTTCAGTCTGGAGCTGCACAGCCCTGCATCAAATCCCATGAAGCTTTTGTGGACAAGCTGTGTGCCGTGGTTCTGGAGATGAGTGATCCTGGACACCGGCAGGAAAGCTCAATTGGCGTATGCAGGTAAATGGCAACTTTTCAAAAGAGGCATTTTCACAATAGTAATTTTAAACCCGACTTTACCGTTAGGTTAGATATTACAATCTTTTTACAGTGAGTCTTTGAATCATTTTTCTAGCTAATCCCAAACTGTAGTTATGCATTATACGGTGTTATAATTGTAACCCAATGCTTTTCTATTGGACAATCAGCCTTGTCACAGTGAAAAACAACTTTGGAGGTTTTTCACTGACACAACATGTGTAACTTGAAATATACATGTCCTATTTTTTAAATACCATGCACTCTGCCCTTTGGGCATCTACAGGCTATGCTAGGGGTGACAAGCATTAAAAAGGAAGGTTTGGGCTTGGCTAAATGTTTATTTTTACAGGTCGAAATAGCTGTTTAAAAAACTGCACACACAGGCTGCAATGGCAGACCTGAGACAGGTTAATCAGGGTTACTTTAGTAGAAGGCACAATAAGCGCTGCAGCCCACTTGCAGCATTTAATATACAGGTTATATGTATATATTAATATATATACATTTATATAGTGCCATATCTAAGGGACATAAGTACATTACATGTGAAAATTGGGTGTATGCCAACTGTAACATGTTTAAAAGGGAGAGCACAAGCACTTAAGCACTGGTCAGCAGGAGTAAAATGCCTGGAGTCCTGTGGAAAACGTGATTTTACTACTTCATATTTGACGCCATGACCGTATGCGATTGTCACCATACAAGTGGTGGGAACCATGGCATGGTTTGATTTGAGACTTGATGAAAACCCACAAAATCATGAGTTTGCGGAATTGAAAGTCCTTCTCTGACCCTTCCCCACTCTGGACACTGGCAAAGATGCTCTCTACCAGAGGGCTGAGTAACTCCGTTTTCAGAATGGGAAGGGGAACAGAACATGCCCAAACTTCACTGAGGTGTTTGGTAAAGGGTTTCTCCACCTGAAAAGATGTTTTTCCCCAAAGAGAAAAGAAAAAAGACGACAATTGGCACATCGGGCTGTCTTTGCCTAATGCATGTTATACGGTGGCCATAAGTCCATACGAGGGAACAAACAGATGTCGCGTGCCGTTCCTAGTAGTATCGCTGGAAAGCTGACACTTGGAATATTTGTGATTTCTAAAAAGTAAGACATTTACTATTAACTCACATCACTGCTTCGAAGTTTCAAGATCTCGCGTGAGAATGAGACGTGTCCCCCACTGGCTTCCGGGCTCACAGCTTGCAATATGTTACAAGAGGGGCTGGGAGGCCTGAATGGAATGGCCCTGACGCACGTTCCTACAGATGCGCCCCCCTCCTGCTCCAAGGTGAGAAGAGCCCCCAGCTCTTTTAATCAAAGTCACAGCAAGTGTGGCACCACCTGCGCGTCTTCTGCCCACACACCTGGAGCAATTAGGTGGAAAGGGCTGGTGATATCCCTGATGGTGAACTAAGCAGACACAGCTGATTTCACACCTTCAATTCATATAATAAATATCTAATCCGTGCGACCTTTAAGAATTACAGTCATGTGCAATTAGCTTTCATGAACATTTTTTGGCAGCTACACTCAGTTCTTTTAACAAACGAAGCACTGCGAATGAGTTCTCGTCATTAAGGTGGTCTTGCCCCGCATAATATTGCAGGAAAGTATTCTACATACCTCGAGGGGTAGTAGATTATGGAATAATGTTACACAGATTCTCCTATGTTCCATCACAATGTAGAGGAAAACGAACTGATCATGTCAGCCTGTGTTTAGATGAAAGAATCATATTTCTTTAATCAGTTTATTCTATACTTGATTAAGGCGACAGATAAATTCACTGATTACTGTGCCCTGTGGTAAAATATAGAACACAATTGATCTAACGACTTTACTCTCCATTGGATTAAAAATTAGCACTTCAAATAATTTTACCTGCGTTATATTGCAGAAACCTACATGATCATTTCACAATTCATTAGATTACAAGATAAATGACTAATTTTTTCATCCTTTAATGAATTACAGAAACTTGGTTTGATCTCTTGACTTACTTCTGTTGCTAGAATTACAGAAGGCCATTTCTTTGATTATTCAACCTACATTATATAATAACAAGAGAGTGCCATTATTACCATGCACTTTAAATGGACTACAGGTGAAAACGTGTATTGCATCCCGTTGATTTACTCTACATTAGATAACAGGAAGTGATTACTCTCACAATTTACGATCTATTAGATAATGGAAGGAGATTAATCCACTGATTTTGCCTTTGTTATGTTACATGGAGGCTTACTCTGGAGTAAAGTAGAGTACTATAATTATTTGATTACAGTTCATTACCTCAGCTATTCCACTTTTACTGAATTACAGAAAAATGTTCCTATAGATTGCATAAAATGACCCTGGTTATTTTACCTTACACCGAGGTAAAAAGGTGATCACACACATTACTTCACCGTGTGTTAGATACAGGGACATAGGTATCACCCAAGTCCTTTTCTAGCAGTTAGCTCTGAAGGAAATTCATGCACAGAAAGTAATTATTAGGGTGTAGATCTTTAATTCAGGAAAACATCTGCACTCAAGAGCATCATTGGGTCATGTTTGCACTCAGAGGCCCTTGGGACGTGTGCCTAGCAGGACAAGAGTAGGGCTGTAGGTTCTGACCGTCCCCATTCTAACAACCACCTCAAAAATAGAAAATGTCCTCAAAGTGGACTCTTTGTTTCCTCCGTTCCCCTGCCAGTGCTTCCTCACAATCCCACACAGGGAAGTATAGCATAGCTCCGTCACTCGTCTTCACTCCGGGAATCAAATACTTTGCAGCCAACCAGCAGGTACAGCAGGCGCCATACGCTGCCAGGGAGTTGGGGGGCACAGGGAGACAAACTGCGCCAACCAAACATGTTCATTTTAAAGTGTAAATTCTCAATTAATCTGCCCTAAACCGGGTGGGCTCACTGGCTACTAATGAACTCTTTCAATTTTCCGCAGTCCTCAAGAGCAAATATCTCTCTGCAGCATTAAATCATGAACGTTCCTATAGAATGGTATGGGCCTGGTGCTGATGCTGTGCGCACAGCAGCCAGTTAGAAGAGAAGCGTTAGTGCCTGGTGCAGTGTGCATCACTGGATCCCATATACACAGACTATCCTGTGCCAACGGGGTCACACAGACCTTACATCCCATGCCATGAGATCATGTCTGCCACTGTCCGTGGGCCAGCTGATGCTTCCCAGGTCACACAATAACATGCCATCAGACATGACTGTATCTGCCACATTCGTGCCAACACTCCGAGATAGTGCCAGGGAGCATACCCTACATCACTGTCACTAAAATATTCAGGGTTGTGTTGAGTTCTCTTCGAGCGCTGCTCACATCTTCAAGGGTGCTGCAGATAGTATGATGCTCAGACTGCCACCACCCTGGAATGCGGCTGGAGTATTGTCGGATGCAGGAACAGGCCAGGGAAGTTGAGTGGCCCATGAATGAATGAAAGAATGAATGGGGGGATTTGTAGAGTGCAGGACTCATGGGCTGGCCACTGTGCTGGAGGCTGCTGGCCGTGGGAGGCACTCTTCACCTCATCTGAGCCGGAGGGAGCAGGTGCTCTCAGCGCTGGGACTGGCAGAGGTTACCTGTCACTGTGCTCTTGCAGGCTCAGTCAGTTTCTGCTTACTCCCTTCTCTGAAGCACCAATTGCCATGCCGGGTCCCTCTTCTAGATGTAAAGCACCCGCCCATGCCAGCTTCTGCATTGGTCACTGATGAGGCCCACCAGGGCCCTGAAGAGTCCGAGGTTGCACGCGTTCCCATACAGAGACCCGGCCTCGGCTTCGGCTGTTGCTTCCTACTGGACGAAGCCAGCCTGGTTTGCATATGGCTGCTCTCACGGTGGAGTGACAGAAGGGACTAGAAAATGATGGACAGAAATGCGGCACTAGACATTATGATGGCAGACATTAATTCAAACATTCCACCTATCACTTTCTTGTTATTCCAAATGTGTGTAAAGCATTATTGCCAGGCAGCATGACAGTAGGCCCATTTCCTTTTGATCAACCCAGAATTCACCAGCGCGCAGTGCTTAATTTGAGTGGGGGGTTATCAGTGAGGGGCACTGACACTCACTATATGGAGACTGGCACCTATTTTTCCTCATCAGAAAATTCCCCACACAAGAAAGAGGCAAGCATTGGCAAAGCCATTAAGTCTCACATTTGGAACCTATTGACTTTGCCAATTGTTTTTACCAATGCTGAACAACACAGGACAACAAAGAGAGAAGCACACGTGCAAGACATAGGAATACACAGAGCTGGACGGCAGAGAAGCCCACTGATAAGAGCGAGCAACATGAGCATGGGTGGCGGAAGAGAAGCACATGGGTGAGAGAGAGCAACACGAACAAGAGTGAGAGGAGAGAAGCACTTGAGGCAGACAACTCGAAAACACATGCACTCACATGGAGTTAAGCATGGGCGGAAAATCCGTTTCGCTCGCGGATTTTGCGGATTTTCGGTAAATTCGCAATCCGCGAGATTCGCGAATCTCCCGCAAAATCCGCAAATCCGCGAGCAGCGGATTTTGCTCACACTGCTCGCACTGTTCACGTGAGTTCGCGGCTTCCTAGTACAACTTCGCGCCCCGCGAATAAGTGCAAAATTGCAGAAATACGATCTTAGCAAAACTGAAACTACTTACCAGGTTCAAAAGTTCAGGCTCATCATTAGTAGCCATTTCCTGTAGTGCTTCCTGAGGGGCCCCTCCAGAGTTCAGTTGCCAGTTGCAACTATTATGTGACCCTGCTCTGAACCTCAGAATAGTTACACATATGCCACAAAGGTCCTGAATTACAGCTAAGGGAGACAAGCAGGAGCCAGGCTGGAGGTTCAAATCCATTAATCAGCCCCTAATTCATTATTGTCAGTTGGGGCAGGGCAGGTGTTGTAACTAATTTTGCAACAATGAAAGCACTTAGCAAGTTCAAAAGATCACTAATCAGGAAGCACTAAGGAAGCAGGTGCCAGCTAAAAAAATATTCTGTGACGCATTAATCAGCCCCAAATTAATTCAGGTCACTTGAGGCAGGGAAGGTGTGCTTGCGTTGCCACAATAATGTACACTGCTGGACAACCAGAGGGTGCTGTGATGAAACAGAGGGTGGCATGGGTGGGCCAGAGGGTGGCATGAGTAGTCAGAGAGTGGCAGTGGTGACAGAGAGTGGCAGTGATGAAGAAGAGTGTCCCAAACAGGCTGGACACGTAGAAACAACAAGTTCGCGAAACTTGCGACCCGACAGGTAAGTTCGCAATTTGCGACATTGTACAAAACCCTCGCGAACTGGCAGAAACCCGCGCAAACACACAAAAAAAATCCGCAAATTCGCGAGAATTCGCGGATTTTGCGGATTGCGAGTTCGCAAATCCGCAAAATTCGCGAACGCGAGATTCGCAAAATTCGCCCATGCTTACATGGAGTGCTTAAGCCTAAAGAAAAACAATGTTTTCTAAAAGTCAGCAGTTGAAAGTATAAAAGCCAGCCGATCCGAGAAATGGCAAAGAGGCTATGCTCAGTGGGAGGGACAAACAGAGGACTGACTAAATGCAACATGGAAAGCCATTGGCTAAGAGGCTCTTACTCAATGCTTCAGACCTCTTTAGAGCTCTGGTATCATTCTTGTGTCTGATGCAGCTGAAAAGCTGTATGAATCTTATCGTGACACATGAACTGAAGTAACACATGAAGAACCGAGTGCCAACCATATGTTAAAGAGACATGAAAAATAAATGTGAGAGAACTAAGTTTCTGTATCGTAAAAGCATGCAAATAATTGTAGAGTAAATGAAATTATATTCATTTGAATAATACGTTTATGTTTTATTAATCGACTTTAACATAATTATTTCAACGTATAATAGAAATGTTAAAGTTATGTATTCATAGGTTATACAATTCTAACCATCCTCATGGAAATAGTAAATTGTGTCCACAATTAATGAAATCTTATGTAGTTTAGATAACTTTACATGTGATATTGAGGGTTTCCTTGGAAATTCCATATTCTGCATATGTAAAATTGTGCACCAAATGAGAAAAGTAAAATTTGTACTACACAGTCATATTGAGTGTAAATATCATGAAACCTTCAGATAATAATCTTCATACATAAGCTCATACAGAACACCTGACATTTTACAAGTTAGTACTTTGAAATTGCAGGAAAACGACATAGTTATATGCAATCTTAGCCAACAGATTATTAAAATCTTTGAATACTTATAAATTTAAATGGTCTATTAGAATATTGATTTACCTTTATGAAAAGTATATTCCATTACTTTATATCTTGTAACTTCTTGCAATGACTTTCTTATAGGCCTGCCTTTTTACTATTCAGCATTGTCTTATACCCATGAGAAGCTTTTCCAAACTTACAATGTGAACAAAACTGTTGCTTCCTAGAAAGAGTTATCACTCACTTAGAAGGACTGCTTGCATCGAAGTTGACACTCTGGGAGCATCTGCAATGGGAAACTATCCTCTTGAACTCACTCATGTGCTTGCTGCTTAAGGATCATAGTCTGAAGGTTTACATGTGCTGGATGACCTTACAAATTACATGATCAGTACCACCTATTTCTTTAAAATGGTTCTTCCTTTATGTCTCATGAAGATCATCCTATATGAACTGACCAATGGACTGAGTGGTCTGAAATGATGTGGTGACCAAGGAGGTTTCACCCATCAATTATACGCCATCAAAGTATACATTGATTTGATGGATGGATGGCTTTTCCTGCATCTTTGTGCTGGGAACAGTTTTGCTGACTTTGTTCATGCTCATCCCTTCGAAGACTTTGCTTGCTCCTTTCCATTGGAGGGACGCATACACTGTGTGTGCAATACTTGGACTCTTCCCTGATGGGACAGTACCCATGAACTATTGTGGCTCATGTTCTGGCTAAACGTTCTTGAATCCTTTGACACTTTATGGCAAGCCCAAGCTAACTAAATTACCCTGTACTCTAGGCAATAAATGTTTAATAATAATGTGATGCCCTTTATTTGAAATCTTTGATTAACTAAACTTTAACTAGAAACCTGAGTCTATAAACTTTCATAATGTGTTTATTTGAGTTGATCGTGCATTCTAAATGGATTTATTAATGCCAAGGAGAGATCAGCTTGGAGAAATCTCCGAACATCAGATACTAATGTTATTGTTTTGTATTGCCCTAGCAGAATTATTGGTTTGCATGATTTTAGTCCAACTTAATTTCCTCAGAAGGTTCAGACTTGCGGTGGTATTACTCTACATGCATAGTCTGGTTTTGAGAGTCATATACATAGATCTAACTTTTAGTTAGTAAGTAGGTTAGCCAATTCGTGATCCGCATTGGATTTCTGGATATTAGATCTCCTATATCCAACCCCATCATTGGCACTAAACAAGATCCATCGTAGGATCAAGTGAGGGTTGAAGAGTTAAGTCATATAAAGAAATCAGTAAATGAAAAAGGGCCCAGTATCCGCTGGAACATGCCTGTAGAGGGACATTCTTCTCTCTTGTGATTATCTTTCCATCAAAGCCAAGATTTAAGACAGTTTTAGGATCCAAAAAGAATATTGCAGACATCTAAGATTGAACAACAGAAGTTTCACTACAAGATGAGCCTTCCCACTTAGGGCGCCAAAAGCAAAAGGAACAAATGATGGACGGAATGCTGAATAATGCGAACATTCACCCCCAGTCACAAAGATCTGGGTTAAATCCATCGTTCTTTGCGATAATATAAATTAAGCAGTATTGCTTTGGCCAGCCTACAGCAAAAGACTTCAGGAAAAGTTGTCTGTTCTTAAATTTGCTGTAATAGGTTCATCGCTGGCTTCGCTTCAACAGGTAGCAATGCTCATTCAATGTGCATATCTATTCTCATTAGGACTGGCAGATTAATGTTTACCTACACTAAGACACGAGCTCTGAGCTGCACCTCCTGCTTTCAAGGAAACTTTGACATCATGATATCTTTTCAGAATGTATCAAGCCAGCACGGTTAAGTGTGCATCCACACAGTAAAGTGAAGCGTGTCCTCTGACTGAAAGCTTCTGAGGACAGTCTCACATTGATGTTAACTTTTATTATAACTATAAACAATAGCTTTGTATTTGTTTAAAAGCTTGCAACCAGACTTCCGTTGAGAGCGAGACTCATTGCCAAACTTGCAGTGTGTATAAGGTTAGTCTTCACAGCAACACATGCGGACAGTACATAATACCATAGCTGCCAAGGTTTCATATTGCTTATGCGTGTCATTTTAATATTTTCTGGGTATTTATGAGTGACATTCAATGATTATGAGTGACACTTTCTCGTGAGAAAAATCAAGCAATGAAGATGAGGAAAACATATAAATACCAGAAATTACACCCATTTTAACAACAAGAAACTGTAAGAAGATCTTAAAACTGCTTCAAAGCGCCTGAAATGGAAGGGCACTAGGATGTGAGAGAGGCCACAGCACAGAGCTTGAGCCAGCCTCACTGACGCTGAACTCAACTCTGTGCAGACAGTGACTGCAATGAAGCTCAGCTCAGACGCTGAAATTTACTTACAGGCTATAGCTGTCACATTTTCAGACTGGTTGCCATGGTTTCAGTACACTTACGAGTGACATTCAACTGTCAAATCTGTGACCCTTTTTGTGATCCTTTCTTGCGAATAAAACCAAGCAAAGAGTGCATGGAAAGAGAAATACCAGAAATTATACACCTTTGAGCAACGAGAAGCTCTAAAAATATTCTTTCAGCTGAAATGGATGACTTTAGAGTGCAACTCCTCTTGTATACTGTGTGCAATACAATTTTAAAACAATAACCTGCATATTTGCAGTGGTTTCAGTTACAGGCTGGGACTTCATTGCACTGTAATACAGAAGTCACTATTCCGCCTGTGCCATGAAATATTTATATTTCTCTCTGATTGCACACAATATAGCTGCAGGGATAGAATTAACCAATTGAGATTTTATAATGTGAAAGAGTGCATTTCCCCTATTCTTTCCTTGTTTCTGTTCTGTTGTGAGATCTAGGCTGCATTGGCTTCTCCAGCTGTCAGAGCTAAAGCCCATTTATTGCCTTTTGACCTCCACAGATTGCACCAGATATTTACTCGAAGACTGGCTTTAGTGTGGGCCATCAGAGCAGCACAATAGATCAGGGGATACTGAGAGCTTGGGTTTTACAGCTGAAAGGAGTTAGAAATTGACACACACAATCCATCTCAAAGTATTTCATTGGATTCATTTGCTCTTTGTGGATGGAGCAAGTTAACCTAAACCCATGACATTTTCGTGGGTTTCAAACGTCTGAAATATAAATGAAGAAAAATATGCCTCCGCCTTACTTTGATGTAAAGTAATTGGAATTACCGCCTACTATTGTTAAAACATATATGCCTGCAGCGGTCAGAGTAAATTTCTGTGCAGTCAGAGAGAGTTTGTGGGTGACTCACCCAGGTTTCGGGTTCACAAGTGCCTGGGCGAGTGTGTCTGCCAGGCAGAGGGCTTCCCTGGCGATGGTCTACTTTCTAGCGAGCAAAATCAAGCAATGTAGACCAGGAAAACATATAAAAATCAGAGATTACACCCATTTGAGCAATGAGAAACTCTGAAATGGTGAAACTGCTGCGAAATGGAAGGGCACTAACCTAGTTCTTCCTTTATGAACCTAGATCGCCTGTCAGAGTCACTGCTCCACACTGGCTCAGCCGGCTGCAGACACTTGACTCTGACTGCTGCTGTAGAGATGAGACATTGGCGGTCTATGTCACGACGGAGGCGGTGAGAGGAGCTCTCAGATGCTTAGTTAAATGGGCGGCTCGGCTGTTATGAGAGAGCCGCGCCCCGTGGGCCTTTTAAAGTCCTTCAGCACCTCTCCGGTCATTGACTCAGCACATGTTTGCTCTGTTGCCGGGCGGCAGTGAACTGCTCAACAAATTCCTGGGGGTCTGGGCACGGGCAGGAAATTGAACATCCTGCCACACTTCCTAGGTCAGACAGGTGTTCTGTTGCTGGGTAGCTGAGCAGCAATTCATGGAGCACAGGCAGGACACTTATTGAAACATATCCTGCCAACAGCCGGCCTGCGCCAGACCAGAACTAGTCGATGGCAATCGACCTCAAATACTTGACACACGGAGTCTGTCCAGGCTCTGTCCCAAGTGGGTCCCGGCCAATGAGGCCGAGAGGCTCTGCGCGATCTCAGCTAAATAATAAATTAAGTACTGAGTCAGCAGCTGAGTGGTCCAAGCACTGCTCAGTCACCCACAGTAGCACCCGAGCCTGAGGAGAGCACAGCCGTGAGCTACAGCGCTCAGCTGTAAATTAAACTATATTTTCCAGTCTGAGGAAAAAGGTCTAAGCAGCCATCATCAGGGAAGAGGATGAGAAGCTAAGGCAGGGCTGCTGGAATTGGGGAACCATGTTTGAGTTTCAGTGTCGGCTCAAAATCCTGTGATTCTGGGCAAATCACTTACTCTTCCAGTGTCTAAAAAAAAAAACAAGATGGTGTTATGTGTAGCCTCAAAAAGGCAACACATATGTAAAACTAAAAGCACATTATTTGTACAATAACACCTAAGTATTATGAGGTACAGGCAAGCGTCGAGCAGGGGTGGGGGTGATAGGGCTGCTATATGAGAAGGTGGGGGATAGGGAAATAAGCATCACGCGCATGTAAGAAGGGGAAAAATTAATAATACCTCAATCACAGTGTGAGCATCAGACAGACACTAATTAAGTTGAATCAAACTGTGCTTGGTCCGGCTCCACAAAAAAACGAAGGAAGGGATGGTTGGCATAAGCTAAACCTGTTCTAAAGATTGCACCTCACTTGCATTGCCATGTGTGGTTTACATCAATATGGCTGTATTGGCATGACACCAGTTTACATAACACAAAGTAAACAAAAATGTGTCTACACAACACCTGTTTTGAAAGCCTATTGGCTTCCAGGGAAGGTCGTAGGGAACTTCAAAATTGTGTGACTCATGTCCAATACTTACTGCTTTACTCACAGAAATGAGCACCCAACTACAGAGCATCTAGAGTCCTGAAGTCAGCAAACTTCCATACCACCATGAAGCCACAATTCAAGGATCCGTAGCACAAAGTAAAATCCCTTGATGTGAAGTCCTAAACAGTGGAGTGCCTTTCACCAGCTACAATCTCTGTAAGGGCACTAAAGTAGGCAATGTGCCAATCCTGCACTCCATTGCACAACAAACGGGACTTGGCCATAGTCACTCTGACCAGAATAGATTAATATACCTAGTACAGGGAGCTCTGCACTCCTGAAGGAAATGATGTTCATCTATTCACCCAGAAGCCACGCGCGGAGATACCCCTTAGGGGCTGATTCTCGCGCGATACAAGACTATAAATAAATAAATAAATGTCTACAATAAAGGTTTCACTAACACAAAAAAGTGGGGTTTCGATCAGGGATAACCACCTGGAAGGGAGAATGTGAACCTCAAACCAATAAAGTACCTGCCTGCAGATGCAAAAGAAACCCACAAAACTGAAATGATGTTGTTGGGTGTCTTTAGATTTAGGGTGAGGAAAAAGCATTTTTGTTTATGAAGTCATAGAATCGTACCGGGACAGTGGCATTTCTTTTTGTCCTAATGAATGCACAGGACCAATTTTGGCCATAAGAATTGCACAGATACATCTTGACAAGCTAAGAGTCATAGGACCATTGTACTCCTTGATTGCCACTTCCCATAATTATCATTAACATAATTTTTTGTATCTAATAAAGGGATCCCTGGACGTGGATGAATCATTTTAATATTAACCCCGAGTCACTATATGCAAAAAGTATACATACAAAGAGCTCCCTGGAATACGGCGGAGCCCCTCCTCGCTTTTCGAAGCCAGGATGAACCCAATGACGAAGTATGTGTAAGTGAGGGTTGAATATAAAAACAAAAGCTTTTTCCTCCCCTGAATCTCAAGAAACCCAACAACGTTATTTCTGTTCTGTGGATTTCTTTTGCATCTGCAGACGGGTACTTTACAGTAAAGGGTTTACAAAGAAGTGTCAGTTCGAACTTATTCGGAGGGAAAGAGGAGTTTATCGTTGTCCCGTTGTTATCTTACTTCAAGAAATGTCCTATCTATTGTCTTCATGGACATAACTATTAGGGCTACAAACACTATTATAGACAGCATGTGCTACTTATTCAAAGTCTCGAGGGTCGCAGAACTAACCAGACAAACAGATCCACCAGCTATGAACACCAGGCAATCAAGAAAGTGTATCCAATCAGTCAGTCCTTCCAAGATACATTTATTGGCCCAGACGCAGACATTTACACAGATAGCTCTTTCCTGATTCTGTGAGTGGCAATGTATTGACCCCAAGAAATAACATATGAAACAGACCATGTACCTAATACTTCAGGTCACTCAACACATGAATCCAAAAAGAAAGGAAGTTGTTTTCTATAAGGCAAGGTAAAACACAACTAGCCCCTGGTTTCCTCAGAATAAGTTCTAATGTATTCCCCTCCAGAAAACCTTGGCGATAGTTACAGAAAAATGACTGTCTCGCAGTGATGGATGCCAACTCGAGCCCCAAACCACCCTACCTTCAGAGTGAATTTTCACGTGTCTTTTTCTCTCCATTTTGAGGGGCACACGTGTGAAAGGTTTCCAGGGATATTTTGCAAGGTTCATCTCTGCTTTGAGTAATGAGCGCTCCCCAAAAACCGCAATATCGCTGCATGGGCCCCACCCATCTGGGTCCCACCCACCTCGTGGCATGTTTCTCTGCCCCTGACTCTGCAATCACACAGGTGTTTTTAATGGTCTCTGAGGCATGTGTCTAGAAGCTGTAACATCCGTTTCAGTTTGAGGATAGCTTTTATGTGTATGGATGTATGTAATGAAAGGAGTCTGTGCCTCCGTGTGGCATACACAAATGCTCAGCAGGCGTTGTTCTGAGTCTGTATGATGTGTGGGATGAAATGGCTATTCTCTCTGTGGAATGCGTGTAACCTGAGAGATGCTGGCAGAGGCCCCGGTCTCTGGAGCAAAGGTAACAAGGTGACAGACAGACATCAGCTTCTTTCTTTCAATTCAGGGAATAATATATGTTCTATGATCCCTTGGATTCTGTAAAATCATCATGACCAAAGAAATTGTGTTTTTTTAACAAATGTTCTCTTTTTTATCGAATTTATTGTATATGTTCAAATCAATCCTTTTTACTAATTTTATTAAATTTTGTATATCATTGTAATTCGCTGTGTACTTTCCTTTCATTGCTGTATTTTCACATAAGCCAGTTTTAGTTTATGCTTTTTGTATTGGGTTGTTACCTTTGCTCCAAATTGCTTACCTTGACCCAGGAATTATATCTGAACCAGGGGGTCCTTGTTTCTTCCAATAAGAGGCCTCGGTCTCTACCATGCTTAGCCTGAGGGTTTGTTCGGCTGCTAGTTGACTCACTATAAGATCTGGTCAGTGAAAGGAAGGCCTCTTCTGAGCCTGTTTTTCTTGTGCTGCGTCACTGAATGCTCAGAGGGCTGTGACTGTCCCATGGGTACACTGAGAGGTCGATCTAGTGCTTACACCTGTGTCTTCTGCTCTTTCACGCCATAGCATGGAAGGGTGGGTAACTTCACGCGCTGCTGCCTGTTTGTTTCAGTGCTTAGAAGCACAGTCTCCACATAACTGCTAAACAATCCAAACTTAATTATAGGTACACAAATCTCCTCTGTCAGAAGGTCCAGTCTAGGAAGTGGGTATTCCCTACTTCACCTTCTTGAGGGCCTTACTTCAAAGGCTGAGTTGTTGAGGCTCCCTGTTGAAGCCCAGAGCCTTTGGGTGGTTTTCAGCAATGGAGCTGGACGCATTTATATTAAAGATGTATTGTATTGTATTGTATCGTATCTGTGCTTAAATAGCGCTACTGCCACCCTACGGGTATCCTAGCGCTCAGATATAAGAACACTTCATCAGCATGATGGCGAGCAGAGAGATAGAACATACGGATCAGAATTTCGGAAAGAGCCAAGTTTTCAGGCTCTTTCTGAATTCAATTTAAGAGTCAATCTGTCTGATCCTTTGTGGCAGGTCATTCCACAGCCGAGCCCCTACCACAATGAAAGGCCTCCCCCATCCGGGAGCGTTTAAATCTCATGGTTGCCAGTAAACTGGCACCAGAGGACCGGAGCTGTCTCTGCGGAAGATACCAGGAAAAACTTTCCTGCAGTGGGATTGGACCCATCTCGTGTGATGCTCTATACACCTGACAGAGTGATTTAAAGATAACCCTTTCCTTGATTGGTAACCAATGGAGCTCTCTCAGTGCGAAGGTGGAAGACGAGTTACGCCACAGATTCAGCACCAGTTTTGCCGTGGCAGACTGGACTCTTTGCAACCCCTGGAAAATGTACTGAGGAGCCCCTAAATACAAGGAGTTGCAATAGTCCAGTCTGCTCATCACTGTGCTGCTTACTACCAGGGAGCGCAGATCCTTTGGTAGGATCGGAAGTATCCGGCGTAGCAAGAGTAGCAAGCTGAAGCAAACGCTAGCTGTCTTAGTTGCCTGTGACTCCATCTGCAGGTTCTTATCTATCAGGACCCCCAGATTCCGTACCGTGCTGGCCGGAACCAACGGATCCTCCTCGGGGGTAAGCCTAAACTCAGTCAGAGTATACGAGGACAGCCTCACGGAGAGCAATATAGCACCTCAGTCTTCCCTCCATTGAACTGCAAAGAGTTCCTCCGCAGCCAGTCTGCGGTCTGGCGCATGCACTCTTGGAAACGGTCCATGGAGACTGCCTGTTTTCCTTCCAATGAGAATGCCAGCTGCGTATCGTCCGCATAGTTGACCAAGTCAACCCCGAACGATTTGATGATAGGGAAAAGCGGCTGCAGATATACATTAAAAAGAATAGGACTGATGGCGGAGCCCTGTGGGACCCGATAGGTGATAGGTGATTTACAGGATGTGAATGGTGCCAAGGTGACTGTCTGTTCTCTCCCTGTCAAGTAGGACTGTAACCATTGCAAGGCCCGTCCCTTCACTCCTATTCTCTCCAGTCCCTCCAGAAGGATTGAGTGTCTCACAGTGTCGAACGCGGCCGAAATATCGAGAAGCACTAACACTGTGCCATTCCCGTTGTCGGCCCGCATACGTAAATTGTCCATCATAGTGGACAAGGCTGACTCCGTCCCATGCCCAGGAGGAAACCCGAACTGGTCCTTATCCATTAAGGGCCATATGTATCATACTTCCGTTTTGCGAATTCCAAATAGCGAATTTTAAGGAATCGCTATTTGGAATTCGCAAAACGGTATGTATGTACAAAATCGCTATTAAATAGCGATTCCCTACCATTCCTAATTTGCGATTAGCAAATTTCTAATCGCAAATTACCCATTCATTTCTATGGACCAGGAGGCCCATAGGAATGAAGGTGCAATTTGCGAATAGCAATTTGTTAATCACAAATTAGGAATTTTTTCAAGGGTGCAGGGGTGTCTCAAGAACACCCTGCTGCACTCCTGAAAAAGACATTTGGGGGCATATGGCGCACATACATACCCTAAGGGCACTTATGGGCGTCATATGGCACCTTTTGTTTTTTGGACAAAAGCTTTTTGAAAAGAATTTGCAAATTACCACCTACTAGAAGTTGGTGGTAATTTGAGACTCCTTAATGGCATTTTTTGAATATTTTTTGTTTGATACATTGCATTTAAGGAATCGCAAAATTTGCGATTCCTTAAGTGCAATCGCAAAATAAGGAATTGCAAATTTTGCTATTCCTTATTTTGCATCAAACATGTTTGATACATACCATTTGTCAAATTAGCATTCGCAAAGGCCAATATTCGCAGAATTTCGGCCTTTGCGAATGCTAATTAGCTTGATACATATGGCCCTAAATGATGTTCCTCCAGAAAGCCGGATAAAGATCTGCTTACAACCTTTTCCAAGATTTTAATTGGAAATGGGAGCAGAGAGATTGGTCAAAAATTAGCCAGGTTTGTCGGGTCCAAGGTGGACTTCTTGTTCAGGGGTGTTACCACCATCTGCTTCCATCCCACCGGGACGGCGCCTTCTTCCAGGGACTGATTGCATATCTGTTGAAGCCAAGAGAATGTCGTTTGGCCATAAGTTTTCCACACTTTCTGTAGCAGAGGGTCAAGTGGGGACACTGAAGATATACTTTGCACTACGATGTTAAAAGCAAGGTCAGAAAGAGCCTGAAAACCATCCAAAGTATATAGCTGACCCGGAGCCCCTTCCGTCTCCTGTAGGTCATGAATCTGGGCGTCAGTGTTATTCTCCGCAAATGAGCTAACAATCTTACCCACTTTATCCAGAAAGTGCGAAGCAATTTTATCGCATAATTCCTGGGAGGTCACCACTTTATTACTCAAGCAAGTCGGAGCCGATATGTCTCTAACTATCTTGAAAAGTTTTTTTGTTCCATTAGAGGCATGAAGGATAGAATTAGCATAAAAATGTGCTTTACATTCTAGGATCCATAGCTTATACTTAATCTGTGCCGACCTCAACTCTAGCTTATCCCCCTCTGATGCAAATTGCAACCAGTGGTGGTGGAACACTTTTCGGAGTGGGGGTGCTGGCATCAGTGTTACATCACTGAAGTCACAGGGATTGTGAAAACTCCAAGTGTCACACAAAGAACAGGAGTTACAAATGAGCCATGCCCATTAAGCAAGAAAGTGGCGAGGATGTGGTATGTAGTCGGTGCAATCTGGTTCACACTGTTGCAAATATATTACTAAAGCCTATACTGATAGAACCCAGTCAATACAGACAGCACATTTTTTATTGAAATGCCCACAAAAATTCGCACTGACATGCAGTTTTACTGATAAAAGCGCACAAACGATAATGTGTAAAAATCAGTTTTCAGCAAATATTTCCATTTGGGCATTACCAAGTAAACAGTCTTGATATGTATGATCCTATTCAATTGTTTGTTTCCATCAAACCTCAGAATCACAAAAATATCTGCTTCATTTGTGCTTTCCGAGCTGCTTTCAAATATTTGTAGTTATTTTACTGATATTTAAATGTTGATTGAAATCCTGCAGCCTTTTCTTTTATTCGTCTTGATTATTGGATAGTTCCCTTTACATTTCTTTCTCTACCTGCAAAGTAAGAGGTTTTTTGTAAACACCAATCTGCCTGAGGTTTGGCCTCTGTCTTTGACTGCACAGAAAATGTGACAAGACAAGCATAAAATGTAAAGGTATCTTTATTGCTCATTCACCTTCTGAACTCACCATGATTGTTTTGGGGATGCTGCGGCCCCCCACACACTCTTACTTCAAGCATCCATGAATGCAACCATCAATAGCAACCCCACAGTGCCCAAGGACTTAAGGTGCTGCAGCCTTTAATCCCACAGACTGCTTTTCATACGGATGTGCCCTATAAGACGCTATGGTCCTGATTTTGAGTTTGTCAGACCGGGTTACTCCATCACAAACGTGGTGGATATGCCGCCCGCAGTAGGACAAGTTCATTATATCTTATGGCACTTGAAATATGGTGGATGGGATAACCGGCACGTTTGTGAAGGCGTGACTCATCCATGAAACTCTACATCAGGCCATAAGTGTTTCTTGCCCCTTCACAACATTTGACTAAGTGGTCGAGTCTACTTTAAGGTGGTAGTTTCAGTCGCACAGGCTTTCACACTGTAAATATCACATTCGATCAAATAAAGACAGACAAGCACAATCAGCTATCAACTGCAGGTAAAATTATTCTGCTAAGTTTACATTTTACACATTAACCCCTTGGCTGCGGGCGTTTTCACCTGCTGTTCGAGGGGGAGGGGGGCCGCGCGCGGCTCCGCCGTGCTTGTGACGAGCTCAGCTCGTCATGAGGCACAGTGGAGCTGCACTCATGATGAGGTGAGCTTGTCACGACCACACCCGTTTTGGAACGTTGAGCACAGCGGGGAAATTATCCCCGCGTGCAAACGTTCCAACGGCATTGACGAGCTCAGCTCTTCATGAGTGCAGCTCAACCGTGCAGCTCAACCTTGTCATGAGCATGCAACGGGTTAAAAAAAATGCATTCTTCAAATCATATTTCCCTTCTGACTCCCTTCTGTAAATATCAGTGCTTGTGGTGAAACTGGCTCTTGATATCTATTCTTGCCAGTCCATATACTACAATCGTATTCTGAACCACACCTAAAGCTGTTTAGTTTGGAACTTTTAAACACTGTAAGTATAGGAAAGCCTTCTTTCATCATGTTGCAACCAGTGTTCTAACGTGGGCATACAGTATTTAATCTCTTGAGGGACTTGGGCCAGCTGATTAGGTCTCAGCTACATTTTGTTTGCTTTGAAATTGGCACATTTTACACTGGTATAAATCATAAGTAATTTTCGGCTAAAGTACTGCACAGCGCCACAAAGTTCAAATATGGCCTTCAATTTTGCAAGAGGTGTTTCCCACACTTGCAATTTAAAACAAGCCTTGGCATAGCCAATACGTCTCGCTTTTGGGACCTTAAGTGTTAAGTTATCCAGCACAATATCCTGAGTGCAACAACATCAACTGTTGAAGGGCTACACACTTATAAGGTCCCAAAAGCGAGACCTATTGACTACTTCGCTCGCCTTGAATTTAGTTGGTTCATACCATCTCGGCTTAAAGCACTTTCCATCTTTGAGTAATAGCTCCTCTTAACATTACCTTGAGTGCTTTGGTTTCTACCGCCTGCTCATATAATGGTCCTCTTTTCCCCTCCTCTCCCTGGCCTTGGATCATCTCCCCCACGCCATCAAAGAGTGCCTTCCCGGACCAAACACTCTGTGAATCCCATTCCTGACCAGCACTGGTTTTGTTTTTTGATCTTATTGGTCTTCCTTTGTCCTTCTCTGACTAGACCTGTGGCATGCTTAACCACCTAGACTTCCTGCCTAGGGCGCTCTGCCCATTCATCGCTTTCTGCACGCCATTTGCTCTTTCACGCCATAGCAGTAAATGTCAACTTATGACGTCAATTGTTCATGTGAAAGTTTATTCTCTTTTTATGCAAATGTTTAGCACTATACTATATGCCTTCTGGCAAAACTTTTAATAAACAGATTTCAACAAGCAACAAAAAAAAATCCTGCCCCTCACTCTAGTGACAATGCCATTAGCGAACAAAGAGGCAAGTCAGTTGTCATGGATAATACCCTGTATGTGCCTATACTCTTATAGTGAGATCAAAATTATAATCTATTACATTAAACACAATACGTTTTTGTATTGCTCATATTATGAAATTACTTTTCTGAAGTTGCTTTTGTATGCGGTAATGAAGAAAAACGAGGATTGGGGAAATAAAATATTTGCGGAAGATTGCACAGTTTGGTTAAGTGAGGAAGCCGGGCCTAATCCTATGTTTTCTGGTTTCACTTTGCACAAATCAGCACTAAATGGGCATTTGTCTCTCTTTTTTACAACAACTTTGAATGCTTTGCTTTAAACCTTTTTTGCAACGGAGTAGAAAGAGGGAGAAGGAATGAAGCCGCATGAATGAAAGCTCGCTTGCTTTGCTCTCGATATTCTGGAGGACATCGAGCTGAGCCAGAGCCGGAGCCAGTCATTTGACTCGAGCCTGGCTCGAACTTCGAGCGGCTTGTCCACCTCTAGTAATAGAGAGGAGGACTTGTTGCCTCTTATGCAATACCAAAGGCCTGTTCACTGCAAACATCACAATGCGCCAATTGCAAGTGGGCTCCACGCTCTGTAATGTCCCCCGCAAGGCCCTTGCAATAACTTTGACAATAGAGTCCCGCGGTCTGGTAAAGTTAACAGAAGAGGCCCAGCGTTTAATTCTGCATATTTCTGTCAGCGTCTCCCGAGGCACCAGCTCCTTGCAAGCAAACACTCATTGGTTAGTTTTTGATCAGCAATAACTAATCACTTTGTATCATACACAGGATGTTCCAGCTGCATATTTCACTGTTATACATGAAAGTGTAACCCCACGTGCTACAATACTTATCTGCGCAAGCACAAGACAAGCCTTGTTCTAACAAAACAAACACAAGTAAAAAAGTTAAACAACGTGTATCTAAACTAATCTGTTGGTGTCTCAAGGTTGAAATGCGCGGCCCCTTTTGCCGTGAACTATGCATGGGCGACATTCCGCATTCAAAAAATGTTCCTGAGTCAATTAGAAGCAAAGACAAACTTGCTTGTGCGCGACTGGATTATACTTCGTGCCTGGCTGGCATCCCAATGGGCGGGTATGTACACACATGCCCGCTCACACACATTAGTAAACAAGCACAAACACGCTCCTCCCGCAGCGGGGGGTGGGTGAGGAGGTAGGCGGGCGCGATTCACTTGCGGGAGAGAAGATTGCTGCCAGATGGTGGCGGGCGCACCCGCAAGTGAATCTCCTGACGTGCACGCGTTGCCATTGAAGGCAATAGAACGCATGCACGTGCTTGGCTGAAAAACCAAAGCAATAAGGAAAAAGTCTTTTTTCCTTTGCAGCGCATGTGCACTGCAAAGGCGAGACCTAAAAAAGATGTCCTAAAGACCACTTGGATGTTCATTGGGTTACCGATCACCCTGGACAAAAGGAAAAAGGAAAATTTAATTTCTATCAAGAAAACTTTACATGCTACCAATTCGAAGTCTGTATATCAATATGTTTGGCAAAATCAATGTAAATATAAAATTATGATGAGCTCTCTTTCTCTACGAATAATGTATCTGACTGAACGTCTTGTGGTCTCACCCCACTGTGCACTTTCACACCTAAACCTCCCTGGGAGTTTAAGAGGCCTATTGCATAGCTTCACAGGCCAGCTCAAAGGGATGCAGAGAGGAAAAGATTCTAGTTGACCCCAAACACCATTATTTCCTCGTACAAGGAAAGCATATCACCTACGTTCTTTTTCCGGATAGTCCATCCTCAGGAAAATGAAGACCCTACCTGCATGGAATAGAAACAGATGATACTTGGAGGTGGGAGAGACTTTCTTTGCTCCTGGGCAGGCAGACTTGGGCCTGCCTTGGGAGGAGTTAGGAGAGAATGGAGGGATCTAGAAGTGAATCACATTTCTGCCTTTCTGGATACATGTAGTAAAAAGACCTCTGTAATAACTATTACAATAAACAATATTTTTAATTCAGGAAATGAGGCCCACTGCTAAACATTTTAGACATAGAAAGAGTAAGTACTTTAGTTTGATTTCCTCACGGGGTTTGCACAAATCATAGACTGACCTAGCCTTTTAAATCTCTTATTCGATCATATTACTTTCAAAGACTGGCAACATTAGAATCATTTTACGAAGTATTGCTCATATTATGAAATTACTTTTCATAATATGGTGTAACAATTTCCTGTAAGAACCAGAACTTTTCTCTAGGTCTAGTGGGCTAGACTCTTGCTGACCCCCAATGACCTGGGGGCCATGGCTCTGCCAGGAAGTTTGCTCGCCCCTTTGAGCTTTTAAAAAAAAGCTGAAACATATAGAGGAGCCTGGAGAGAAAGGAAGCTGTAAATGTCGGTAAAGACGCAAGTGACAGCTGTACATTTCCATTGCCTATTATTTTTGGAACTTTGTAGCTGTGCGTGGGGAGAGGAAAGGGTTTTTGGGAAAGGAAGTTGTTCCTGCAGCAGAAAAGGACATTTTGCTGTGGACCTAACCAGGGTTTGTGGGAGTTAGTTGCGAAAGGAAACCAATGACTGGTGTCTCAAGAGCCATTTCTGAAGATGTATTTTTGCATTTCCCTTAAGTTTCAATCGTTTTTTGTCATTTTGAATCGATAGTACAAACAATAGGTGAGCATACCCACCTACAATCCTTTCCTCTTTCCTACATTCCTCCCTAGCAAAACCAACCGCTTAAATGTCCTGAAATGGAATGAAAAAAACATTTATATAGCGCGATAGCTACTCTGAAGCATCCTAGCGCTGTGAACAGACGCAGGCAGAGGACAGGGATCAGCGGTTACAGGTGTTTGTTAAAAAGCAAGTCTTTAAAAGTTTGCGGAAGGGTAGAAGTTTGGGCTCTGTCCGCATTTGGAGGGGGGGAGCATTCCAGAGCTTGGCAGAATTGTAGGAAAAGGAGCACCCACCGCATCTGACTCTCTTTATTCTGGGCCGTAGGGCAAGGGAATAGGAAGTTGAGTGGAGATGCCTGTTAGGTTGGTAGGGTGTTATTAAGAGCTGGTTGATTGAAGAGCCCGTCCTCCAAAAAGCCTTATGGGCAATGCACATGGCTTTAAATTGAATTCTTTCCTTGACCGGTAGCCAGTGGAGGCTCCTTAAAGCAGGTGCTGCGGACTGTCGGTGAGGGATCTGAAGGAGCGTGTGGGCTGCACAGTTTTGGATTATCTGAAGCTTGCGTAAAGTGGACTGCGGGCCCCTAGATACAGGGCTTTCCCGCAATCCAGATGGTAGAGGATGAGGCCTTGTACACTGATTTTTTTAGCTTGAAATGGAGAAGGGGAAGTATCTCAGTGGCGGCTGGTGACATTTGAAAGTGGCGGGGCGTAGCGCGGGTGCCCGCCCCCCCTTCCCCCCCGAAAATTAAGGGGCACAACGGAATAACAAGTCCCGCTCAAAGCCCTATACTTTAGCAAGGGCCCTCCCTTATAAGGCTCAAGTTAGGTTGTGCAGATCAGAAACAAAAAGGTTAATTGCCTAATAAATATATAGAGCCCCCTAATCAGTTTTTAGAAAAGACGGTTGTTTCACACAGACAGTAGATAATTGGCTTTGTCTCTGACTCTTGCTTGCATCTATTCTTCCACAGTCCGTCTCTAATGAATTTCTTGTAGCAAACTAAAAAAAAAAGCAAATACAATTATAGAGTGCTCAAAGGCTCGTATTTGAAATGGAAGCTTCAAGAGCAGAGAGCATTCTTGACCTCCAACGTAAAGACACGAGACCTCGGTTCAAAGCAGCGCGCATGCCTCACGGACATGACAGAGGACTTGGACACCGGATACACATCACGTGGCCCGATCACTCTCACTGCGGCGCGCGGGCCCCACTTATTGATCGGTGTCCAAACCTCAGGACAATCTGGCGCTCTCGCACATATCCGAGTAAAACAGTATGAAAACCTTATGTGACCTGCAGACCGTTGACAAATATTGTAAGCCTACATGTTATCAGGGTGAAACGTGACGAACAAATAAAACTGCGTATTTAACAGCCGCAGCCATGATAGAACCGAGAACTGTACAATAGATGTTGCTCACGCTGAAGCAGTGTTTAAATGAAGGGCGGCTAATTTCGATTATGTTCAAATATTTCAAGTACCTTTTACTTCTTCAAATATATTTTAACAGCAACACATATCTCCTTCAAATAAATAAAATTCAAATACTTTGTAAAGAAACTGCTTCATGAATCGACTCAAAGAAACGTACACATTGCACCCGCATGCTCAGGGTTGTATCAATACAAGCCATTTCACATTCAAGTTCGAATGAACCCCATTCGTGTACAATATACACAACATAACACAAATAATCAGTTTGTCTCGAGGAAGGATTAACACGAAAAACACGAAACGCATCAAGAATCCTCAACCTATCAGGCTCAGTGAGTCTGTGGATGACAGTCACGGCTCGCTCACAGTGGGGGCCAGGGGGGTGGGGATAAATAAAATAAAAAACTTACCTTGTCTTTACTTGACCGGGTCCGCACCATCTCTGCTCTGGGGTCCCGTTGGCGCCTAGACTAATTAGTAATGGCTGCCAACTTGCCGAGACACAGTAGTAGCCAATCCTGATGCTGCTCTCTTTAGAGGAGAGCTGCTCTCTAAAGAGAGTAGCATCAGGATTGGGCTGAGCATTAAAAAAACGTCGTTCGTTTTTTCAGCAATGGGGTGCGTTGCATTAGGCAGGCAAACCCCTAATCGGTTGTTTTTTCTAAATGCACATAGTTTGCTAGTTAAAAAAGCCCTGCCGGGCAAACACCACATGCGCAGTGAGTGCGCACTGTGCCGGCACAGTCAGTCCAGCGCCACCCAGTGTCAGACAGTGCATACTGTCCAAGTCAATGACACACACCACGGCCGCAGGGCAATAATTATCGGGCAATTTATTCGAGCGGCGCGTTAATTTATAAAACTTTTATTAACGCGCCGCTCGAATAAATTGCCTGATAATTATAGGTGGGGCAACGCCCAAACGCCCTAATGGTAAAACCGCCACTGAAGTATCTTACGCAGCATCCTCAGCAGTCCGAAGGAGGCGGTCGAGAGTATCTCCGCCTGATAGTTAAAGCTGATGGAGCGGTCCAGCCATATGCCAAGGCTTTTGATCTGGTCAATTTGGTACTTGGGAGGGGCCTAGACATTTCAGCCAAAATAGCTCTGAGCTGAAAGTGGGTGATTTTCCAATAAGCATGATCTGGGTTGTATCACAGTTGAGTTTTAGGCAAGAGAGTTCCATCCATTTGGCCACCTCCTTGAGACAGCCTTCAAGAATGATTGATGATTTTTCTGAGTGGTTTAATGCCAGCACAAGCTGAGTGTCATCAGCGTAGGTAATGATTTTTAGGCCAAATGAAAGGACAATCTCTGCCAGGGGATTCATATAAATATTAAATAGTGTAGGGCTCAGGGAAGAACCCTGAAGCACACCACAACTAAGGGGCATCCGTTGGGAAACAACATCGCCTTCGAAGACCTGGAAGGACTGTTCGCCTAGAAAGGATTGTATCCAGGTGATGGCATTGTCTGAAACACCCAGATCCCTTAGCCTCATGATCAGCGTGTCGTGGTTTACAGTGTCAAATGCGGCACTGAGGTTGAGAAGAATGACAGCCGCTGAATCTCCCTCGTGCAACATCCTTCTTTCCTCCTCAGTTACAGCGAGGAGGGCAGTTTCAGTCCCATGTTGTGGATGGAAACCAGTCTGTGAAGGATGGAGTAGGTTGTTGGTTTCTAGAAAGTCTACCAGCACTGTGTTAATATGTTTTTCAAGCATCTTACTCATCCAGGGAACTAGGGAGATTGGGCGATAGTTACCAAGGTTGTTCTGATCAAGATTTGTTTTTTTAAGAGGGCCTTTACCATGGCACATTTCCATGCCAGGGGACCACTCCAGCGGAAATTGAGGCGTTCAGCAGGTCGAGTACGGTAGGTAAAATGTTTGCAGTGATTGGTAACAGGGCACGGGGGCGCTGGGTCTAAGGGAGAACCCGACTTTACCCACCGCATGATGGGGTCTAGGGATACCGGGTCCAGGGGAGGAGTAGTTCCAGTGTGACTTGAGTTCCACGTTCTGGAGATTTAGAGGCTGCTTTAATTTTTTCCTCGTAAAAGGCAGCTTGAGCAAATTTGATTTCAAATGTGTATGTTCTTAATGCCTCCCTATACACGGATTTGCTAGGGACTGCATAGGTCTGTCTTCATTTTCTCTCTAAAGGATGCGCCAGTTAATGTGCGCCACAGCTCCGCCACCCATGGTGCGCCGCATTTACAATGCGGCGCACCATGGGGCACAAACGGCACAGATGCGTGACGCATCTGTGCCGTAAAGGTGGCGCATTGCTGGAGTTGCGTCGCAAGCGCAACGCAGCTCCAGCAAGGCTCGGGGGTGCCCCATCTTCACAATGCTGCGTCAAGACCTACGCCTGCTTCAAGCAGGCGCAGGGTTTTGACGCAGCATTGGCCTGAAAGTGACTGAGTGAAATATTATAGATTTCACTCAGCCACTTTTAGGAGGCGTTCCTGTGCAGGAACCCTTCCCCCCCTGCACAGGAACGCCTCCTTATGGCGCAGGGCTTTACAACGTGACTCATCTCCTAGATGCGTCACATTGTAAATAGGGCGCATTGTTTGCGCCGCCGTTGCGTCAAATAAAGTGACGCAATTGCGGCGCAAAGAGGCACAAGGGCATCATAAATCTGCCCCTAAGTACTTTAGTTTGATTTCCGTAGGGGGTTCCACAAATCATAGACTGACCTAGCCTTTTAAATCTTTTATTCGATCATATTAATTTCAAAGACTGGCAACATTAGAATCATTTTACGAAGTTCTCACGGTCCTTTCCTGTAAGAACCAGAACTTTTCTCTAGGTCTAGTGGGCTAGACTCTTGCTGACCGCCAGGACGTTTGCTCGCCCCTTTGAGCTTTTAAAAAAAGCTGAAACATATAGAGGAGCCTGGAGAGAAAGGAAGCTGTAAGTGTCGGTAAAGACGCGAGTGACAGCTGTACATTTCCATTGCCTATTATTTTTGGAACTTTGTACCTGTGCGTGGGGAGAGGAAAGGGCTTTTGGGAAAAGGAAGTTGTTCCTGCAGCAGAAAAGGACATTTTGCTGTGGACCTAACCAGGGTTTGTGGGAGTTAGTTGCGAAAGGAAACCAATGACTGGTGTCTCAAGAGCCATTTCTGAAGATGTATTTTTGCATTTCCCTTAAGTTTAAATAGATTTTTGTCATTTTGAATCGATAGTACAAACAATAGGTGAGCATACCCACCTACAATCCTTTCCTCTTTCCTACATTCCTCCCTACCAAAACCAACCGCTTAAATGTCCTGAAATGGAATGAAAAAAACATTTATATAGCGCGATAGCTACTCTGAAGCATCCTAGCGCTGTGAACAGACGCAGGCAGACGACAGGGACCAGCGGTTACAGGTGTTTGTTAAAAAGCAAGGTCTTTAAAAGTTTGCGGAAGGGTAGAACTTTGGGCTCGGTCCGCATTTGGAGGGGGGAAGCATACAGAGCTTGGCAGAATTGTAGGAAAAGGAGCACCCACCGCATCTGACTCTCTTTATTCTGGGCAGTAGGGCAAGGGAATAGGAAGTTGAGCGGAGATGCCTGTTAGGTTGGAGCTGGCTGATTGAAGAGCCCGTCCTCCAAAAATCCTTATGGGTAATGCACATGGCTTTAAATTGAATTCTTTCCTTGACCGGTAGCCAGTGGAGGCTCCTTAAAGCAGGTGCTGCGGACTGTCGGTGAGGAATCTGAAGGAGCGTGTGGGCTGCACAGTTTTGGATTATCTGAAGCTTGCGTAAAGTGGACTGCGGGCCCCTAGATACAGGGCTTTCCCGCAATCCAGATGGGAGAGGATGAGGCCTTGTACACTGATTTTTTTAGCTTGAAATGGAGAAGGGGAAGTATCTTACGCAGCATCACTCAGCAGTCCGAAGGAGGCGGCCGAGAGTATCTCCGCCTGATAGTTAAAGCTGATGGAGCGGTCCAGCCATATGCCAAGCCTTTTGATCTGGTCAATTTGGTACTTGGGAGGGGCCTAGACATTTCAGCCAAAATAGCTCCGAGCTGAAAGTGGGTGATTTTCCAATAAGCATGATTTCGGTTTTATCACAGTTGAGTTTTAGGCAAGAGAGTTCCATCCATTTGGCCACCTCCTTGAGACAGCCTTCAAGAATGATTGATGATTTTTCTGAGTGGTTTAATGCCAGCACAAGCCGAGTGTCATCAGCGTAGGTAATGATTTTTAGGCCAAATGGAAGGACAATCTCTGCCAGGGGATTCATATAAATATTAAATAGTGTAGGGCTCAGGGAAGAACCCTGAAGCACCCCACAACTAAGGGGCATCCGTTGGGAAACAACATCGCCTTCGAAGACTTGGAAGGACCGTTCGCCTAGAAAGGATTGTATCCAGGTGATGGCATTGTCTGAAACACCCAGATCCCTTAGCCTCATGATCAGCGTGTCGTGGTTTACAGTGTCAAATGCGGCACTGAGGTTGAGAAGAATGACAGCCGCTGAACCTCCCTCGTGCAACATCCTTCTTTCCTCCTCAGTTACAGCGAGGAGGGCAGTTTCAGTCCCATGTTGTGGACGGAAACCAGTCTGTGAAGGATGGAGTAGGTTGTTGGTTTCTAGAAAGTCTACCAGCACTGTGTTAATATGTTTTTCAAGCATCTTACTCATCCAGGGAAGTAGGGAGATTGGGCGATAGGTACCAAGGTTGTTCTGATCAAGATTTGTTTTTTTAAGAGGGCCTTTACCATGGCACATTTCCATGCCAGGGGGACCACTCCAGCGGAAATTGAGGCGTTCTGCAGGTTGAGTACAGTAGGTAACATTTTTGCAGTGATTGGTAACAGGGCACTGGGGCGCTGGGTCTAAGGGAGAACCCGACTTTACCCACCGCATGATGCGGTCTAGGGATACCGGGTCCAGGGGAGGAGTAGTTCCAGTGTGACTTGAGGTCCACGTTCTGGAGATTTAGAGGCTGCTTTAATTTTTTCCTCGTAAAAGGCAGCTTGAGCAAATTTGATTTCAAATGTGTATGTTCTTAAGGCCTCCCTATACATGGATTTGCTAGGGACTGCATGGGTCTGTCTTCATTTTCTCTCTAAGCTTTTGCAGTGTTGTTTGAGCTCCCGCAATTTAGGGGAGTACTAGGGAGACGACTTTGCTCTGCATTTATTATGGGTGTGTCTTATGGGGAGCACAGCATCTAAAGATCTCTGGATCCAGCAGTTACATTTCTCGTTGGCCAAGATGGGATTGGGGTCCCTGTTGGGTCTGGAGGTTTCAAGGGTTTATATCCAGAGTTCTGTAGTCCTCTCGTTCCCAAACCCATCCACGGCCACTTATGTGTTTGTGAGTAAAGTCTTATACTAATGGTCCAGGACCCCTCAAGTAATAATGAGTGCATGGGGTCAGTGAGGGTGAGGAGTATGTTATCTGCAAAGGCAGTTAGGTTAAATATAGTCTTAATACAGGAGGGAACACTCTAGGTTTTCTGTAGAAGGGGTTCCAAGAAGAGTTCTCTAGTTTTTCTGTAGAATTGGTTCTGAGGGGAGTTCTCTAGTTTTTCTGTAGAAGGGTTCCGAAAAAGAGTTTGAAGAAGAGGGATGAGAGGGGGCATCACTTTCAGGTGCCTCTGTTTATTTTTAAAACGTGCTAAGAATGAGCCATTGACCTTAACCTTCGCTCTAGGATTGCACTATACGCTGTAATCCAACCCAGAAACTTTTGACCATCATCCCCAGTCCATCTTTCTGGTGTTGTTGATTTCAGTTCTGTGAAGTATGAAGCCTCCTTGATCTGAATGGACCAGGTCTGTAATCAATTTGCTTAATGGATAGACTAAAACTTTAGCAAAGCTCAAATAACTTCTAGGTTAAGTGCAGATATAGGGTGATGAGATAGGCATACTGTTGCGTCATCGCCAGGTTTGGCAAATGAAGCAATACAAGGCTCAGCCATCCTCATCGCGACTCCTTTGTTCCCATTTAGATCATTAAAAAGTACTGTTAAGATCTGTTAACATAGGGAGGGTCTGGGGAACAAACAGTCTATGAAACAGCACTCTAAATCCATCAGGGCCTAGCACCTTAGACTAAGTTGTCTGATGCTCCCAGGATCTCTGCCTTTGTGATGGCTTCCACAAGCGTAACCGAGAACTCGGAGGACAATCTTGGGAGTGATACTCAGGGGTCGATTCCGATCCTGGAAAAAAACCATCCATACGATTCGTATCCGGAGCCCTCTCCGTACGAATCGTAAACATGCCGTATGACCCGACGAGTACGATCGGGACCGGGGTATGAGGACGCGATTCCTACGGTCCACGTCAGTTAAGGGGGATTCATACGGAAAAGCACACAATCACATGCACACCGTACGGTCCGTACACCCCATAATCGCGGGGTACGGTGCGTACCCCTGCGATCATGGGGTGTACGCACCGTACCGCCTGGGGCCGTTCCGTACCTGTTTCGGGGCAAACTCTGCTTTTACGGCTGTTTTCAGCTCCCGTAGAAAAAGGGTTGTACGGTGCGTACCCGACTCGAATCGTACTTGCTGGGCCGGAAAATCCAGCCGCGAACCGTACAGATGTTGCGTACAGCAGGTTCCGAGGGAGATTCGTACGGGGATTTGATTCGTACGGTCTCTGTACGATTCGCACGGAGTTCAGCTCCTGGTACGAATCGTACTTCGTCGTACATACGGGGGACGTTGCAGGGTACGATTCGTACGGGAAAAACGCTCCAAACGGCTATTAGGAGTGGGTTTTCCTGAATCGGAATCGACCCCAAAATCTAAATAGGCATCATGTGCTGCTTGTGGTCTGAAGGATATAGGGTCTGATAATAAATATCAAAAGCCCAAAGCTTGGCCTCAGTCTTGCAAGATAGGGAATCAGCCTAATCCATGACACTGACACAATACATTGACTAAACGTTTCCACAATGCATAAATATAAATATATTGCATTCATTTCATAGCTAAAAACATGTGCAAAAATAGCAGTTTTGATAAATATTAATAAAAACCAAGTCCTGGTAAAGAACGGTGAATAGTGCAAATAGTATGTAACCATATACCAAATAAAGTGCAAAATTTAATAAATTGTGAAAATAGCAGCGCTACAATTTTTTCTGTTGTGAGCAGCAAATACCCCTTGTTTGTGCAATGGGGCCCCATTGCTCTAGAGACATTTTTTCAGAGATAGCGGTATAAATACAGGGGTATTTGGTATATTTGGAGCTTATGTGCAAAGACAAGGTGACATGAAGTGGAAACAATTCCCATACCTGTTGTCCTAGACATTGAGCGAATTCAGGATTGTGGATTTTATATATATATATGTAACAATTACTTCCAATTTGGCAAGGAGATTTACCATCAGGAGCGCGGGGTGGCAATGGGTTCATGCTTCTCCCCCAGTTATTCATGCTTGCATGTTGGCTGGTGGGAGGAGCGTGTGCTTGGCGTCACCCACGCTCATTGGCTCCCCCATTTGTTGGCCTATTGGCGGTTCATAGACGATATTTATATCGTCTGGAAAGGATCACAAACCTTAGCTGCTGATTTTGTTAAAGAAATCAATGTGAATACCAGAAACCTTAAATTCACTGCTACAATTAATGATACATCAGCTGAATTTTTGGATGTATTGGTCTACATCGAGAATAACAAAATCCAATCCAAGCTGTTCAGGAAGAGCACTGCGGGCAATTCCATCTTACATGCCCGTAGTGCTCACCCCCGTCATACTATCAACAGTATACCCCTGGGTGAATTTATCAGGATTAAGCGCATTTGTAGTGATCCAGTTGTCACCGAACAATGTCTAACAGAATCTAGAGATAGATTCCTTCGGAGGGGCTATAAAAAAGCAGTTTTAGATAAGGCCCTTAATTCAGTGTCTATACGTACACGAGAATCACTGCTGACCCCTAAGACAACAGTTGATATTGATGTTACTAAGCCTACAACAGCTAGATTTATTACTACTTTTTGTGCTCAAAGCTCCAAGCTTAGCCAGATTATCAGATCTGAATGGCCAATTGTTTTAACCGATGTGATCCTTGCTCCTTTTTTGCCAAAATCTCCTGCAATAACCTTCAGGAGGGCTCCCTCAATGAAAGATTCCCTTGACCGTGCACAACCAGAAAACCAATTGAAAACCACTTGGCTCCATAAATCTGGTTTCTTTAGATGCACCTCATGCCGTGCCTGCACGTTTGCAGTCAACGGCACGGAGTATACATCTGCATTCAGCAATCGGCCTATACCAATCAGGGAACACCTGACATGTCGCAGCGACTTTGTTGTATATAAATTGACCTGCACATGTTCATTGTCATATATAGGGAGTACCAAGTTGCAAGCATATCAACGCATCTTACAACACATCCGGGCAATAGTAAATTCGGACATGAATTACCCGGTTGCTCGCCATTTTAAATCTGTTCATGACAAAAAACTGAAAGACCTCACATATACCTTGTTATGTTCAGTGGCTAATCCGGGTAGGGGGGGTGATCGAGAGAGACTTCTCCGTCAAAGAGAGGCTTATTTCATCGCCCTGCTCGATACCAGATCCCCTAACGGATTGAATGCTTTTGATGAATTGCACCATTATTTATAATTTCAGTATGTTTTCCTTGATGTGTATCAAAAAATGTGTACTTTCTGTTATCTTTGAAGAGGGGGAGCCTTTTTCAGTCTTTTTTAGTTATTTCAGATATTCACAAGATGAAATAACAGCTGGGCTTAATATAGCCATGAAATCTGAAGTGTTTTTTGTCAACTTCCATAAATTGAAGTCTTTGCCGCTGTTTGTTTCTCCATGTATATAACATCTAAAAGAATCTCTTTTGGTCTAAATTAGTTGACTTGTATATATTGGCAACCTGTGATGTTCTATTGATGATGGTGAGGGACATGATGTATTTACATATTTTCAAAGAAAAATATTTCACTTATTGCACTTGCACATTGATCTAGATGTTTCATTTATATTATGAATTCTTGTCATTTTTCTTAAAGTAAATATGTTTTATTATCCCTCATCGCTTATGAGCACTATGCTCTAATTTTGTTGCAAACTTTCCATTATTTTTGGGAATTGTTTGTTTATGGACTTATCATCACATATATTGTATTGCCAATTAATGTCGTTATTTTACCCTTACAACCTGTTTCTTTAGGTGTTTGGGCTTTTAATTTTATTTAATCCACCGCCTACTCCTGGCGCGTCATGTGACCAAGCCCCGTCCGCGGGGCGAAACGCGTCATGGAGGGCACTTGCTCTGCACTTTCCACTGCTTATTAAATGCACTGCTTCAACTAACAGCGTTGGTGTCTGGCTCATCTATTGTCTGATTGAGGATTGAGGAGATTTCTCGAGGTCTGCGCTCGCTAGTACTGCGACCATAGCAGTTGGGAGTCTGCTGTTTTCATATATATATATATATATATATATATATATATATATATATATATATATATATATATATATATATATATATATATATATATATATGCAAATCCTGACCACCAGTAAATCAGCGGACTACGCCAGGCAAGGACCTCTGCACCCAATCAGAAACCTCAAGGAAGAGTCAAAGCCAGACTTGCGAACAGTTCCATCCGTTTATTTATCAAGGTGAAAATGCCGGACCAGTGTCCTCCATAATCATATCTTTGTTGCACAACAACCTTTCATCCAATTGCTCACTCAAATGCGAAAAAAACTACAATCCCCATCACCCCCTGGGTTTTTGTAGGCACAAATCTGCCGCATGATAATGCATCATATAAGTATAAATTACGGCCAAAATTCATAAAACGTCATGGTCACAATACATTGGGAAAAATTTCCTGTACCCACCAAGGCGGCTTAGATTTGGAGTTCGAATTCCACATAAACATCCCGTGAGCGAATTCCACACCGAACTACAACTCCCACCTACACCGGGGTTTTGTAGGCTTCGCCTCCATTCAAGTAATGCAGCGCGCAAACGCGGTTTCTCCAGCTGATTCCGTCAGTTATTCCCGCATCGCATTGATGAACGCCGGATTGCCCGTAAAAAGGTAGGAATCATATTTAGACCGTTCGGCACGCACAAGGCATTGCAATATACGGCGTGTGACTCCCTGACACACTTCGCACTTGTGTCTTTCAGGAGGAAATACGAGCGAGATTGATTCAAATCCCATTGGTTGACACGATGCGTGGCTACCACTACAGAGATTGCGATTGAGGTAATTTCCCCACCCTGAACCCACAACTAACGTCTGCTGATAGATATACAGATAGGTCCAACAGTGGATTACATAGGAGCATTTATTGTACCCATACAGGATCCCTGCTTCTTGACCATTTTCATCAAAGAACCGCTATTGGTCCATCAAACCAGGGGCTGTTGTGAGTATTCTCGCACAGTGTGTAGCATGTGGCATGCATGTAAGAAAATATTTGGGTGAACAGTATGGATTAACATTGGTGGCTTGTCTGTTTTTGTCACAGTGTCCCTCGTCGGATAAAGTTTTGAGACTCCTATTCAGGAAGGAGGTAAGAGGTAGTAGCATTAAGTAGGGGTCAGCTATTCCCCCGTCACCAAGAGATAGTTTTAAACAGATCTTTCTGTTTTTTCCACAGTCATGAGGTCCTGATGAGAACTCCTAACCCATTCGGAGTTCGAAACGCGTAGAACGCTAGTTTATACACCATATGATCTCAAATGTTGAAAAAACTTTTTGTTGAAAAATACAAACATAAGAAACTATTGTTTATGGTGCAATGATTGTCTAATGTAAATGGTTAATCATTTTTCTATGAGTATTAATTGTTCTATGAGTATGAAAGTGACTGGGTGAATGTGAAATGTGTGGATTGGTTGAGAATTAATGTATGTTTTGTATTGTACTCGTATTGTTCTTTTAATTATTGATTGTATATAATGTTTATGATTGCAGGGATGTAAAGATTTGTAAAAAGTGTACAAAATAATTGACATATGTATTGAAAGTGAATAAAACTAAATAATGATTTAATTAGACTGAACAATTAGTCTTGGAACCCACTCTGGTTTGATTCCATTGTGCTGAGAAAAATAAGAGGTCATAAGGATAAACAGTATTGCCAGTTGTTTTGTTTATTCCAGAGAAAGCTGCATGCTCATTGGCTGTCAACACTTCTAACCAGGAAGTGTTGGCATCCATCTTGTGCTCGATAGACAAAGGCAAAAGAAAGCAAAAAAACAAATGTTGAAGAACATAAAAAGGGGGTAGGGTAGATACACCCTAGGCCTGCCCAGGTGGCCCCACAAGGACAAAAAAGGACCAATTTTTTTTTTTTTTTAAACCTGGTCTGTTTTTTAAAAAATTACCCCACGCGGGGACCAAATCGCGGGGGCATAGTGATAAAGAAGTGTGGGGGGTCCACAATCCCCCCCACACTTCCCTGGGGACTGCCGCCCCCGGGGCAGAGCAACGCAGCCCCTTGGCACATACTGGAGGCTCCTGGTGGGCTAGTTGGCTGCCAGGGACCCCCAGTATGCAAGGGGAATTAGTTCCTACTCTGCAAACACGCCAGGGGTTGCGCTGCAGAGAGGTGTAAAAAAGAGTGTGGCCTCATTACACCTCTCTGCAATGCAGCCCCTGGCGCATTCTGCAGGTTCCAGGTGGGCTAGTTGGCCCCCAGGGACCCCCAGTATGCAAGGGGAATTAGTTCCCCCTCTGCAAACACGCCCGGGGGCTGCATTGCAGAGAGGTGTAAAAAAGGGTGTGGCCTCATTACACCTCTCTGTAATACAGCCCCCTGGCTTATACTGGAGGCTCCTGGTGGGCTAGTTGCCCCCTAGGGACCCCCAGTATGCAAGGGGAATTAGTTCCTCCTCTGCAAACGCGCCAGGGGTTGCGCTGCAGAGTGTTGTAAATAAGGGGGCGTTCCCTCTGAACACCTGCCTGCAAAAATGTAGTAAATCAGTATAAAAAAAACCAAATTAATACATTTAAAAATTGTCATTTAAAAAAACGTCGAAATTCAATGAAAAAACCATAGGTTTCAGGCCTTATATAGTTAGGAATTAGCATTTAAAAAAACCTTGCAAATTCAATTAAAAAAACATAGGTTTCAGGCCTTATATAGTTAGGAATTAGCATTTAAAAAACCTTGCAAATTCACTGAAAAAACCATAGGTTTCAGGCCTTATATAGTTAGGAATTAGCATTTAAAAAACCTTGCAAATTCACTGAAAAAACCATAGGTTTCAGGCCTTATATAGTTAGGAATTAGATTTAAAAAAAACTTTGAAATTCACTCAAAAAACTTTAGGTTTTAGGGGTGTTATAGTTAGCTGGACATTTCACTCATACAAAACCATTGAAATTGCTCCTATATAGTTAGTTGTACTAACTATATTTCGCGCACCCGCAATCCACTGCTGATGATGTCACATATTACATCATTCATGACATGGTCAGTGACATCACTGATGACATCTCGAATGACATCAATGATGACATCACTGACATCATCCACGTGACAATCATATACACCTTTTCATACACTAGTAAAATCTTTCATCACTCTTTGTAAAATACAGAGTATCATATTTGAATCCATTGACACAGCAATAAAAGTATTTAAAAACCCACTCATTGATTCCTAGATGTATACACACATCTAATCACTTACCTGTAGATTCACTCATACATGCTGTCAATGAACAATAGAACACTATCAAAAATACTTATACACCTATATCAACATTACACACCAGCACACAACCTATTCACATATGAAGTTATCATACTCACTTATGCAAACAATGGATTATACTTACATACTTACTTAGATACACACTTATAAAAACACCACTTCATCTATTCATTTAGATAGTAAGTCATATTTAGTATATTATAAAATCATTATTACAAGTATACCGTTATCCATACAGTCACTCACACAATCATTGAGTCTTATGTATACTTATTTATATATAACAACTGACACATACACTGCCTTTTATTGTTCTAGTTTGTTGGACGTGTACCATTGAGAAATATATTTGCTCATCACCACACCCATAAAGATTTTCACTCACCCAAACAACTGTTAGAACATGTCGTTTTAACTTCATTTATCTACTGAATCAACTATTCACACATCTTTGGGCAGTCACACACCCTCCACCAAACCACACACTCATTCACTCTCCCATACAAATACTCAATTAACTAATCAATAACTAATATAGACTTTCACATAGCTAGTAACCAACTGGAGAACCAGTTTACACAACAACTGACAAAGTGATACACATATTCACACAGTTTAGTCACTATCCACTATATTCAGTGAGACACTATACATTGTTAAAGTACTCCATCCAAATATTTATTTTTATATATCCACTCATACTTCAATGCAAATTGCTATATATATAATGCATATTTAAATAACGAAGCAAACCACATTCACTGGATGATGTCATCAGTGATGTCATCATTGAAAAGTACTTCACTTCAAACACATTATATATTTTTATAACCTCATTAATTGGAACAAATATCAAACTCTTAATGTAAACATAATTACCATTAATACACACACACATATATATATATATATATATATATAAATTAAAAAACAAGCAGTAATCAATTAAATATTTTATTATAACTAAATAAATTGATATTTAATTATTACGTATTAACTTTCAACCCCAAACAACTACAAACCTAGCAGCCTACATCTAAAATAAAAATAAAATAAATAAGTATAGCACAAATTGCATAATTGATAATAAATGAAATAGTGAATTAACAATTCACTGTTCATTCATCATTACTTAATTAACTTCCCATCTTATACCCCTACAAACCCAGCAATACGCCCTGAAGTATAACTAAACTATTATACAATTTACATCATATACAACCAATTTAATAATTAATTAACAATTATGAATGATAGTTAAGTAATTATTACTTAATTGAATTCCCCACCTTATACCCCTACAAACCTAGAAACCCACAGCTAAAATGTAAATAAAACATATAAGTATTATGCAATTTACATAATTAATAAATGAATTAAATAAATATTTCTAAAATAATAATTAACAGATAATAATTATTAATGAATTTACTCCCCACCCTCTATCCCTACAATCCTGGCAACCTGCACCTAAAATACAACTAAAATAAATCAGTATTATGGAATTTTACATAAATAATATTAATCACAAACTTTATTAAAATCATTAATTAATATTGAATTATTTCTTAATTAACTTCCCACCTTATCCACCTACAAACCCAACAACTCGCTACAACACTATCAATTTCTATGAACAATTACATTTGAAAAAATCTTTTAAAATTACAAACTTTATTTAAAAACCTTAATAACAATTATATAAACAATAGCAACATAAATTTCCTATATGAACTAAAACAAATTAAAATAATTTGTAAACATTATTTTTTACAACTATATTATTAAAAACAATATTAAAAACAATGATATTCTTTAAAAAATATATTACCAAACTAAAAGATTTTTTTGCATGATATTCTTGCATCACAATATTTTTGTATCATGCTATTTTATTTCCGATATTTCTGTCCCCCGCTATTTACAACTCGATATTTTATCCAAAAATTGGTATGCCATGAATTTCTGTGCTTGGCTTGGTTTCCCCTTCATGAATGCGAGCTCCCAGTCTCAAAAGTATATAATTTGCTTTATGTCTAGCTATTGGGTGCGAAGCAGACCTTATATGGTGATCGCCTTCCTACAGGTCTTCTGAGTGGGCGTATGTATTATATCAGTTCTCTCATTCTTTAAACTTCTCTACCAGGGTGGCTCTAGATCAGTGGTTCTTAAGCTGTGCTCCATGGACCTTTGGTGGTCTGCGAAGCCTACTCAGGGGTCCGTTACGGCTAATTATAAAATAGTAACTGATTAACTAAAGTGTGTATAAAAGAAAAAGCAAAATGTTCAAATGAACATTTTAAAACGTTCTGTAAATGTAAAGGAATCTCAAACTGAAGGCTAAAATGTAGCAATCTCAGAATGATTCGTGGAAGCAATGAAAGTGCATCAAACAGAATATAGTATGGATAAATAGCGTCCTCAATTGGAAAGCTCCAGCCTTCCTATTAAGATAGATTGAAATATTGATTTTTATTATATTTGTTTGTTAATTACAAAAATTATTTAATCATATATGTATTTGTTTGATGAATTTTTGTTTCTGTATGTTTTATGTATTTTTTGTGTGCTTAAAATCATCAAAAATGCTTAGATCTGGGTCCGCATCTTCAAGTATTGACTAAGTGGGGGTTTCCGGAATCCATTAATGAATCTGTAGGGGTCACCTGGTTCCATTAATGATTAAGTGGGGGTCCGAAGCAGTAAAATATTTAAGAATTACTGCTCTTAATAGTTATGGTATTAGTCTAAGTCTCACTGCCTCCTGTATGAGGGTTCCCCTAACCATCTTCGTTTCTAGCTCTCCAGTATCTTTCACGATTGGATAGTTTCTCTTGACTACTGTACTACAGGATCTTTCAGTAGAGTTTTTCAGGCACCAAGCATCCCCTGTGATCCTTTCCTCCTCCCACTGCTATTTTAGAGTAAAATCTACTGGACTATGGCCTGAGAGCGTTTGGGGGGAGTCAATCAACTTCTTCTAGAGCGTGTTCCAGATTCCCATCAAGCAAAACAAGGCCAGCCGTGCAATAGATGTTGCACGCTGTGGAGTAGTAGGCATATTCTATTGCTAGGAGCTGCTGAGTGTGCTACATGTCAATCATACCCAGGTAATTTAACCACGGTCTTCCCATGACTGATTGTTCAAGGTTCCCACTGGGACATTACTGGGATCTATCCTTAGTCACTCCATACCCACAGTAAAGTATTCTCCAACTTTCGGGGGCCATGTGGCCAAAAAGGTAATGATTCGAAGGGTGCACTGTCTATATTTTTCCTGTTCTGAATTGGGGGCATATATAGCTGCTAGGGAGGTCAAATTACCCTTCCATAATCCATTGACCATCAACCATCTCCCTTGCTTGTCAACCTTGGTATCTTGGTCAATAAAAGAACCTCTAGCACAAATGAGAATTGTTACACCTGCTCTTTTGGAAGGGGTAGGATATTGAAGAGGGAACAACTGGTGTGTCAGAAGGTGACTCTACTGAAGAAAACATATATCAGCTTCTGCCAATCTAAGATCCTCCAGGCTGCCATTCTGTTTGAAGGGATTAATGAATTTGTGGACATTTTACTGAGGGGAAAACACCTCCTCACTCTAGACTCTGGTGTTTGCTCTGCAGTGATTACTGGTTTCTTTTTTTACAGGAGGCGTCCCCCTATCCTCCTCCCCCTTCCCACCTTGCTGATAGGCATTTCGCCACCTACAACTGTAGCACTTTAATTAGTAGTATGTATGTAGGCAAGAATGTTAGAGTCCTTATTGTGTCACTACACCATCATGACCTCTGGTGCAAAGGGACTACTGCTGCAAGCAGGCGGTGGGATTTAGGGTCCCAGCTGCACAGGTCCTGCTACCGCGGATAACCAACTTGAATCAGAGACCATACTATATAGTTCAGTGTCAGGATTGAGCATCGCCAGGTAGCCGACCAGTGGGTCCTAGGACCTCAGGCTGAAGCTGCTGTATGTCACTTAGAGCTGCTAGGATACTTGGTGAGGCAAGTCAATCATGACCCCTCGCACTGCTCACTGCTCCTTGCCCTGGCCTCTGAGTACGTTGCCTCTGCAGAGGGCCGAATATTGCCTTATGTGCAAAAACCCGGAGATTCTACCCCATCAGGTTGGGTTTCTGGGGTCGTGGAAGGTATGATGTGAAGCTGGTTCATGTGCTGTGAAGGGGTAGGAGAGAATGCCCTCAATGTCCCGCATCCTATCATGGAGACGCTGCTGCTGGGATGCCATAAGCTGTATTGCTCTGTTGAAGTGGGATTCAATTCAGGGACCCCTCCAGATTGTGGCAGTGTCTGCCTGCAATCTGATTTCCTGGTGGGGTCCGGTGTCACCCGGTGCTGAATTACGCTGTGCGAGGTGCCACGCGGGCCGTCCTGCGTATGGTTGTTCCCTGGATCACTTTTGTCAATCTTTCGAAGGGCGCAGCCTTTTTGTCGGAATTCCCTCTGCCATCTCTTCAGGGTCTTTTATGTTCTCTCAGTGTGGCAGCAGAAGCCCCCCATGAGTCCTGGCTACCTCACTCACTATGCACTGCTCTCAGTGGGCCTGCTGTGGGAAAACAGTGCTCCCACAGCCCTGAATGGCTCACCCCTCTGCCACAATCTTGGGAGACATTGAGGCGGCCACTACCACTCTCTGGCCATGATGCACCCTCAGATGTCCTGGCTTCTCTTTCCAGAAAAGGCTCCAACTTTCTCCTATACTGTCGGAGCAGGTCTTACATAGGCCAATGCAGGCTGCCCAAACTGATACGGCTGGGATGGTCGGAATCAGGTGGGGAGCGCTGAAACTAAGATTGTGCCATTTTGTGGGCTCAGCCACACCCCTTCAAGGCTCTTTTATGCAATGAGGCTTGCTGCTGCATGAATGCAGAACATACAGGGTCAGATTTCCCACGCTTTTGCACAATACAAAGCAGAAACATTCAACGTTACTTGAAATGCACAGAGCGTAAGAGCGCCATGTCTAGTAAGGCATGGTGCTCTTTAGCTCTCCTTCTGCTCTGCTGCACTTTTTGCGGCCTTGCACCAACACAGATGCTCTTCCATCACAGATGCTCCTCCATCATGGTGTAAGGGAGTGAATGTTATATCAAGCATAGGGCTTGTACTGAAAGGGTAGCCTTTCAGTTTATTTATTTACTTAATGCATTTTCATATAGCGCTGACTTTACCCGAATGTGTCAGAGCGCTGTACAATAGAACCAGTTATGTTACATGAGAGAAATGTTACAAAATAGAACGTTACAAAAATAAACAGGAGAATAGAAGGCAAGGACACAATATCACAGCAAGCAAGGGTGGGGAATGTACAAGAAAATATTAAAAATTTACAATAGTGAATGAACTTCCTAGAGAAGTCTGAGAATGAAGGTATTAGTTCCGAAAGTGTCTTTGGAAGAGAAGAAATTTGAGGTCAGCTTTAAAGATCCGAGTAGAGGTGGTGGTATGGAGCAATAGAGGAAGCAAGTTCCAGATTCTCACTGCATTACCTGAGAACGATTGAGCCATCGATCTTTCCCTTTTAAAGGAGGGGGGCTCAAGCAGAAACGTTTCCGCATTCTGAGAAGGTCTCGAGCCTCCAGACATTTTCAGTTTATTCCCCAGGTAACGAGGGGAGGAAGTGTGCAAGGCTTTGTGGGGGATGCAGGCAGTTTTGTAAATGGATCTTGCCTCGATGGGAAGCCATCGAAGAGAAAATGAATAGGAGTGATGTAGTCACTTCGTTTCGACCCTGAAAAAAACTTTTCTCAAGCTTTATGCCTGTGTTGAGGAGACGTTAATTTTTGGTGCAGAGTCCTGTCAATGATTTTTAGTATGGAGGGCTTGGTGTCAAAATCCATAGGTGCTAAGTAGCATAAAGTACTACTTTGTGTTACTTTAAAGCTACTTTCCAACGCAAATCAGGATTTGCACCAGAACATTAAATCTCAAAACAAATGTTTTGTGTCATTTTTGTGTAAATCTTTGCCAAACTTTTTATAGGCATTTTTCAAAAAATATATTTGACTCCTGAAAGGTTGTATAGGACTCTACTAAAAAGCAAATATCCACAGGTAGCTGTTTTTAAGATAGACTTAGGGCCTTATTTAGACTCCAGCTCCCTTTGCAGTACTGAAAGTTTGCCAAGTGGGTTCCATGTTTAAAGTAACCACTCACTAAATTATTTTCGGGGTGAAACAAACTTCCAAGGTGGTATCTATTTCCCTATGTTTGGAGGCCATTTTACATTTTTCCTGCCCATTTCACTACACCAATGCAATATTCTGGGACTGGGTCATGCAACCAAAACTGAGAAATTCAACTAGGAATATATATAACTGTTTGTGAATGCTTAAACAGAAAATAAGCAACATAAATCTACTATAGTGGAAATTACATTTTCAGATAAACATGATGTGCATATCTAATCTGCACATGTTCTCATGTATCATAAGAAGTTTACTTGATGAACACACTATACACATTCAGCACAGGGGGTTATAATATAAAATGCTGGTGTAGAAAATATGCATTTTGGCAGGCTGCATTGAGATAAGAGATGTTCTATAATAATGTGACTGTAGGCCTTGATCGAGTATAGGACATTGATGATGTGTTACTTGCTGCAGCTCCTCATCAACATAGAAACTTGAGCGCAAAATATCTGCCTTTCCAGCATTCTTTATTCAGTATTTAATTATGTATGATCAGGCCTGTCACATCATGTTTTTAGTAGTGACTATTTTGATGACCTGTCTACTGATAACTTAAAAAGCAAGCATAAAAGTCCTGTACATCATTAATGTGATGGGTAATATCCTATCATTAGAAATGTTAGCATGAACAGTATATTTATATACTTGTTCCAACATGTCATAGAACAGACGGTGTGGATGAGTATGTCTTCTACAATAAGGTTCAATTCAAACAGGAGAGTGACGGAAGGATTGCCTAAACAAGTTCCCTAAAGATCCATAGGAAAATGATTTGAATTCAGATCCCTTTTGGACACTGATGCCGCAGGGGAAGGTGAGGGTTACAGCAAGAGAAGACATGGTTAGCCTAGAGCTTTCAATATTTCTTTTGCGGGGGAAGCAGCAACTATACTATGCTAATTAGGTGAAGCCCCTGAGCTAATGAACCCAGGTAACGGGCGCAGAGCACATTTGCCCTGTATCATGTTCTTCTGACACTGGAAAATCTCAGCTTTGAGCACTGACTCACAAAAAAAGATGTGGCAATGTAAGAATAGAACTCAATACCCAGGTTAGCAAATGGTTTCTGACCATTTAATCCCCCTGGATTTCTCACTTTTGGATACCAGGTTTTTCGACATTTTACTTTGAGCAAGTCTCACCAACTGAGTTTCACTCACTGTAAATTTTATGGAAATGGACTGAGAGTGCTAACCACCAGTGTCTGCCTTTTAAGATAAGACAACTGTTGTGCAGCTAGGATAAGAGGCTTTGGGCTGGTTACACGTAAACATACAAATGTGCACGTGTGAGACAACATTTGTGCACCACTTTGTATCTATGCACAGGTAGCTTGTTGCAGGAGGGTGCTGACCTGGGGTAGCCCTCACAGTGTGACTGGGCATTCATAGAGTAGGTTTGTACTGCTTACTGAAAGTCTGGGGTGCTTAACTGAATTACACATTAAAGGAGAAGTCTGCAACAAAGTACAGTTTCACCCCAGTTTACAATGCGACACCAGAGCACTATAAAAGCAGTCAATACAAACAATAGCAAGTTTCTTCTATAATAAATGATTCATAAATGTATTTCTCTTCAGTTTTCCAAATGAGTGCATAAACCAGATAGCCAACACATGTTTTGTCTGGTCCAGACTTTTTCAAGGCTGAAATTGCACCTCTCAAGAATACGGTGATCATCTATGCCAGACAGGAAAGGACAGAAGTGTCTGGCAGACGTATCGGTGTATTATTTTAGTACATCAGTAATCTGTCCAAAAAGTTACAGATTAAAAATGTGTCTGCTATTTCTATTTTTCATATTTTGACATTTTTTTTTATTTCAACAATTAGTTTCTTTGAAAAACAAAACTGCAATTTAAACAAATGACCTCTTTCAGAGTATTGAATTTTGTCTAGTTTTCAGAAATGTATAGCTTTCTATGTTTACCCATGGGTTCCTTATCTGTTTCCACCACAAACTGAAAGTAGGTTTGCACCACAAAAAAAAAGAAAAATGGGCTACCACAAATGCAAAAACTGTGGTAAAATATTTTTTACTGCTCTGCTTGTTCCTGAAAGTTGGGAAGATGGTGATCTTAGCACAACAAACCTTTAGAAAAAAATTGCTTTCTTTCACAGCACTTTTTTCCTATCTTCGAAAACAAAAAACTTTTCCTACATTTTAGCCATTTTCTCTGTCCCTTCCAGTTTAAGCCACAAATTGTGGGCATCTTTTGAATCCCAAGTATGTGGGGTAAAGGGCACACATTTAGACTATGTATAATTTGAGGAACAATGGTTATGAAGCACAAAGTGCTTCAAACATCAAATAAAGGGATAAGCACTGGGGCGGGCAAAGCCTCAAATGATAAGGGGTTCAGTGCAGAATCAATTATTTCACCCGAAATTATTTTTGCTAATTAAATGGCATATATTGAGTGAGAGTGGCTGAAAGGGTAGTTAGATCTTCCTCCACCCTTGGTTTTACTTCTATCTGGTCTCTAATGTGTGGCGGTTGTTTATGACAGCAGAAAGAGTCACATTAATTCAAGAGGGTATCTGGATCAAACCCCACACCTTTAAAGGGCCAATATCCTGACACAATCTCATGTTTCATAAAAAGCTAGAAAGACTTCTTCACGTGTAGAAACCATAGAGAGAGATTTATGAAAGCGGCTGACATCTAGTTGACAAACATTTTTCTTTTTGTGCTGAAACTGCAAAGCCACTCAGGTGTCTTTGTGAGTTTCTGTAGTAGGATTATATCTAACTACCACATTCAATGGCACGAGCATTCTATTGCACCAATTCTGGCTAGCTGGCCATTTTGTTTGACCTGCTGCCCGAACTGCCCTAAGTGATCAGAGAAAGGCTTATAGCCCTTGAGATCCCTAAGGAGCAGAAGCTAGCCTACTGCCCTAAGGCATTTGAGACAGCTCAGTTCTTGGCTGCCATGTGGGTCTTTATATCAGGAGAAGTAGTAAGTCATTGGTTGCCCAGTCTTGGCCTTGTGACCTGAGGAGGCAGCGAGATCTGCTGTCCCAAGATCTCTGGTTCTAATGAGGAAAAGTTAGACTTGTTGTCTTGTAGGGCCTTTCCACTGTGGCCTGCACACCCTCTTTACCCCAGTAAAGGAGCATGGCTTGGTGCCCTCGGTTATTTATAGCCTGAAGAAGTGGAAGGGTGTTTTATTTGCCTTAATAGCACTTCAACCTTGCTATATAGGCCCTGAGACCTGAGGAGTAGAGAGTGCCTCAGCTGTTCAAGACTGTGGGAACTCAAGAACTTAGGGGCCATTCCCATTAGGTTGTTTTGACTTTAGAAACAGTAGAATAATGGCCTGCGGTGCCAATGGGCCTGGATAGTTTTTAATTGCTGTCTGCAATGAGTGTGGGTTTCATTTCCGAAGGCAGAGAATTCCAAAGGCGCTATGTAGTATTAGAGAAACATGTACCACCATAGCCGGATTTTTTGAAAGTGTGTTGAATAAGGAGAGATGGAGAGAAAAATCACAATTACCACATTGGAGTATATTTTGTTTTTTTTAATAATTTAGGTGCTCCTCCAAGCAGACATCGATGAACCATGCAGCAGCCGAGGCCCGTGCAGGTAAGAGCGGTGGTGCCCGGTGGTGGGGGATTTCGACAGACGATGATGACAGAAAATTTAATAAATAATTCATTTTACCTTGTCATTGTCCATGGAATTCCCCCCACACCCGGCCCCATCGCTCTGCTCTTACCTGCACGGAACACGGCTGCTATACAGAGGTGTTTAACCGAAATTCACTTTTGTCTGCCCCAAGACACACAGCCGGCAGTGGTAGTTTGCATGAGCTTCGTGAGGGGTCCTTTAGGGTGGCACAATTCATGCTGCCGCCCTTGGGGACCCTCTTTAGTGCCTCAGGCCAAAGGGAGTTGCCTGAACTAAAAGCTCTGATGGAACCAAGAAAGTGAAGCAAGTGAGCACCACCCTCCCCGTTAGACCTCCCTTGTCTCTACAAAGTAAACTTCTACCCACTGATATCCACCATTTTACCTTTAAAACTTGTCATCCATTCATTCTTTCATCCATCATTCAGTCTTTCACCATTCCATCCACCCACCCTTTCATGCATCCACCCTTTCGCCCATTCTTTCACCCATCTTGTTACCAATCCACATATCCTTTCATTTACACACCCATGCATCATTTCATTTACCCACCCATGCATCATTTCAATCACCCACGCATCCTTATGCCCATTCACCCACCCACATATCTTTTTACCCATCCACACATTATTTAATCCACCCATGAATCCTTTTGTCCATCCACCCTTTCACCTATCCTTTCACTCACCCACTCATCCCTTAACCCATCCACCCGTTCACTCATCCTTTCATCCACCCATGCATCCTTTCACCCATTCACCCACTCACACATCTTTTCACCTATTCACTCATCCACACATTATTTCATTCGTCATGCATCCTTTCACGCATCCTTTCACCCACACATCCCTTCACTCACACATCCTTTCACCCATCCATCCTTTCATCCTTTCACTCACCCACTCATTCCTTAGCCATTCCACCCTTTAACCCATCCTTTCACCTGCCCATGCATTCTTTCAGCCATACTTTTACCCATCCATTTCACACATTCACCCTTTAACCCACACATGCATTCTTTTATCCATCCTTTCTCTCGCTCACAAATCCTCACACCCATTCACCCGTCTTTTCACCCAGTCACGCATCCTTTCATCCACCCACCATTCCATCCATCGTTTCATCCACCTATGCATCCTTTTACCCATTCACCCTTTAACCCATCCTTTCACTCACTACACATCCTTTCAACCGTCCACTCTTCCCAGTGCTTTCACCCGCATATTCATCCTTTCATACTTTTTTCTTCTACTCATCCTTTCTCCCACCCACACATCCTTTCTTCCACCCACCCATTCACCCATCATTTCACCCAGTCATGCAGCCTTTCACTCATCCTTCCTTTTAAGCTTTCATCTTTCTTTTCCTTTACTATCAACCCATCTTTTTTGCGTAATTAGGAGCTTTTATCTTCCAAGTTGCAGACAGAAGAGACGTATAAAAAACCTATTCACGCTGTAGCTGGTAAAGTGGGGGTGCACGACACCCCTTATCAGGTCCTAGGTACCTGGGATACCATTTACTAAGGACTTACAGATGGTACTAAAGTTATTGTAAATTGGTAAAAACAATTGCACAGTTTTGTGAAAGAGATCTGGCACTGGGCCCCTGGTTAGCAGGAACACAGCGCACTTCCAGTCGAAATCACATCAACTATCAAGCATAAAGTAGGGGGTGACCAGTCAACAAGCACTTATAGTGTATTTGGTCTCGCATTTGCGAGAGTTTGATTTATTGGAATTGTAAATAATACTGCCTTTTATTTATGTGTCTATAAAACCTGCAAGCAACGTTTACGTACCGTTTGCAGGTTTTGTAAACATAATAAAAGGCATTATTATTTATAATGCCAAAGTGTGCCTATGCTTTGGTGTTGTTGGTGTGATGGGGTAATAGCATTATCGAAAATAGTATTTCTTGTGTTTTAATTTATTTTGTGTATTAATGGAAGTAAAAGGGGCATTTCTCGTGGTATGTTACAAAGTAATATAATGCTGTACGAAGGATGGACTAACATATGTATGTAGGAATTAGAAGCTATTATTTACAATCGGGAAAAAGATAAGCAAATGACCAATATGGGCGGAGAGTGTGTAGAGCTTAAACATTAACTGTAATATAGTATACCTCATTGAGCAAGCCGCGTATGCGCTTTGCATGTAGCTCGACTTTAAAATACCGCAATGTTAAACAAGCAAGAATGACAAAACAATAGAAAATGTGGAGAAATCAAACGTCAATAAAGTTGATCGCAAGCTACGAAGGGAAATCAAACTGCAATACACTGGGAAACAACCTTTACAACGCAACTTTTACAACGCACTACCTTTACAACGAAATTTTTACAACGCAACATCCATTACAGCGCATGCATTACAACGCAACCATGACAACGCATGTCACTACAATGCATACCACTACAACGCATATCTTTACAACGCAGTCATTACAACCCATACCATTACAACGCATACCCACACTATCCAACACTTACCCTACTGTTGCACCCCCTGGAGTTAGAATAGTAATTTTTACCCCTACACTATCCAATACTTACCCTACTGTTGCACCCCCTGGAGTTAGAATAGTAATTTTTAGCCCTACACTATCCAATACTTACCATACATGCAATGTAATGGTATGCGTTGTAATGGTATGCGTTGCAAATGTAGTATGCGTTGTAGTGGAATGCGTTGTAAATGTAGTTTCAAAGATTTTGTTGTAATGGCATGCGTTGTAATGGAATGCGTTGTAATGGATGTTGCGGTGTAAAAAATGTGTTGTAAAGGTATGCGTTGTAAAAGTATGCGTCGTAACGACATACATCCCAATACACTCGATCGCAAGTTTGGTGACAAAATATTAACAAAATGTGGTGAAATCAGACACTACTCTATCGCAAGTTACAAAAAGAAAAAAAAATACTTACAGCTGAGGCTACCGCAATGTTAAACCAGCTGTCGCATTGTAAATCATTTTTTTTTAAGTGCTTACCCAGTAATTTAAGAAGACCGTCTAGGGTCACAGGTAAACGTTCGAGTCGGGGTGGGCCGTTCGAGAAGCCTCATTTTCAATCGGAAGCCAGCGTTTAGCATAAATGATGACGCAGCCCAATCAGATTGATGGGCGGGGCTTAAACTCCACTTCTGAACTATCTCGATTATAAGAAGCCTCGCAGAGAAAGGAGCACATGCACACTGCAATGGACGGCAAGGCCTAAAAAGGGCACTTTACTACACATTGGCAGCCAATGAAGTTGGGCCTGCAGTGCTGGCCGGGGGAGAAGCATGACAGCTGCCTGGCAGCTTCCTTTTGAATTCCTTCTAATCACTGGTCAGAGGTTTAGAGATCCGGGAGTATAGGGAAATACAGTAGCCAAGTCTGGCACCCATGCCTAATGCAGTTACGGATTTACTACTCTCTAAGGAAAGTACAAGCGTGGTGGGCCTACGCCGGCGAGTCCAAAATGTGCAGCAGGATGCTACTGCTGTCACCTGCTTATCCACGGGAAGCTTTCAGTCCAGAATCATCGCAAGGCTTTTTATGAAAGTATTGGATCCTGGAACAGAGCCAAGAGAGCCAGGCCAAAATGAGGATACCCAAAAGAGAGGACCTTTACCGATAGCAAGAACTTCAGTTTTTTCTGCATTTATTTTCAGCCAGTTGCTGTCAGTCCAGGTCTTGATGTGGCACAGACACGTCTGGAAGGCAGTGGGGGAGCCAGAGGCTCCGGTAAGAGTGAACATTAGCCAGTGTTAGCTATAGCTTGTAAATACACTGTAATCCTGCCGCACTGCATCCTGGGCTTTGTCAATGTTGGGGCTGGAGCACTGCTCTGCAAATACCCCTCCACCTTAGCCTCGGGCACAATATGTTCTAGTAGTAAGACCTAGGTAGCTATCAGTGCACATCATTCTTGGCCTACATGTACTCTGCTGCTCAAGCCTTAAGTTATCCCATTCCTCAAGCTAACCTTGGACTGAGGTCCACACAAGACTCTGCAGATGCACATTGGCTCTTGCCTACTACAGCATCTCTTGTTCAAGTACTGGGAACGGGCCCAGCTCTGCAGATGCTCCTCAAGCATGAGGTTTAATACCACCTGAGCTTCACGTTCTGGGTCGTGTAAATAACTCTGCCAATGTGCCTCAACTGTCAGCCAGGCCTGCAGCACTTCCTGCTGTTCCACTATGGGGGACCGTGCAGAGTCCTTCCACAGCACATGAGCTGTGTGGTGAAGTGCTCATCATGTGCCAGTATAAATGAGCATGCCTCTGACAATGCTGGATACTCCCTGCTGTGCCAGTGCTGGGCATTACACTCAAATCTGCTGATGCACCTCTGTTACGGTCTAAAGTGCCCTCTGCTGTTTCAGTACTGGACCAACTCTTCCAGTGCACCTAAGTAATGACCCACAGTACCTTCTGCTTCTCGAGTGCTCAAAAAATCTGCCAATGCACCTCAGTCCTGACCTGCAGCCCCTCTTACTTGTTCAGCACTCAACAGAAATCTACCAATGCACCTCAGTTGTGGCCCGCAGCACCTTCTGCTTGTTAGCACTCAGCGTCGGATTGGTAACAGGGGCATTCGGGCAATGCCCGAGGGGGCTGGGGTCCGAGTTCCCTCCCCCCCCACTTTTTATGTTAAATTACGCTGAAAGCAGTGATTTGAGGGAAGGCATTATGCAAATGTGGGCCGATTTTTTATGCGTGCCCGGGCCGATTTTTAATCCCAATCCAACCCTGTTAGCACTCAACAGAAATCTACCAATGCACCTCAATTCGAATCTGCAGACTGCCTTCTTTTTCAGTGCCAGGCACCACACGTATATCTGCTAAAGAATCTCGAGTCTGCCCAGGGCTTTAATTGTGCCAGGTCTCATAGGGTCTGAGCACCAGCAGTTTTTTCAGGGAGGCCTCGAAACGGGTCTCTGTCAGGCTCTGTTTTGTGCCCGTCCATTTTTTTCCGGAATGCAGAGGCAGCAGGAACATCGATGTGCGCTGCTCACACAGCTCACTTCTCACTAGTGGAGAAGTTACGGCATGACGTCATGCCAGGTGAGCAATATAGGAGAAGGGAAATCCTTTAAAGAGAGTCATTTTCTCTCCCGATTTCCCTTCCCTTTTTGAAACTCAGGAGCAGCAACATTGTCGTGGTGTCACCAGGGCTTTAGGTGGAAGCTTTTTCAATATTAAATACAACAAGCCAGAATTGCTGCTTAATTATCTTATGCAGCCAACAACCATTGACAACACCAATAGTCCTAACTTGTTGTAGGTGTGATGTTACTTGTTGTATCATATACCTGGATGCAATGACAGAAACAGCAAAATACAAGTCGGGCAGCATACTATGTTAAGCACATATTTTAGCTTGTGTTTTTAAGCCACACCCTTAATTACATTGACCACGCCCCTTTGAGGGACACCTCAGTTTTTTCATCCCACTTAAAGCCCTTGGTCTGCCCTATAGCATCACTGACCTGGCACTACATAGGACCACACAACATTATCAAATGCACCTCATTCAACCTGCTATGAAAGTACTGAGAGCAGGAGAACTCTGTCAATGCAATCTTGACTTACAGTACCCTGTGCAGTTCCAGTAGTGTAGTACCAGTGGACCCCAATCTTTCCGGCACCATCTATGCCATTTCAGACCTGGCACTCACACACAGCTCAGCCTGTGCACCTCAGTATGAATTACAAACACCACTTCTTTTCCATCACTCTTAGCGCCACCTATCGTCCGACCCCAATGCACCTCCATCCTAACTTGCGGCCCCTTCTGCTCCAGAGACGGGTCATTCTCCTTGACCTGAAGCCTCCCTCCACTTTTCCAGCTCTGTAAACCGGGTACCTCGATGCGAAAGCACTTCAGCCCTAAACTACAGGCGCCCTTATATCCCAGGAGGGCCCGCACACCTCTAAGCATGCACCTCAGCCCTGCGGCATCTCCGATACCTCGCTAATGGCAGCAGCACCCAGCTCCCCATCTCTAAGTGCCTGAGTTAAACACAGGGCCAGAGCGGCTGTAGGGCGCTGCTTGCGGCTAGAAGTTACGTTGCTCCACGAAACGCGCAAGTCCCTCAGGGCTGAGGAGGGGTCTCTCTTACCCAAATCCGTGAAATACGTGGTCCTCGGTGAAATCTTCCTGGGGTTAGATTCCAAGAAAGTCCTCTCTTCTGATCTCCGTCCCCTCGTCTGATTCCGAAACGAGCTGTTCTCGCGCAGGAGGAAGTGCCTTGCAGCCCACGGTGAGGCGCGCGGAGGGAAGCCCTCGCGTGAGGCCCTGGAACGGTGCCAGCCGGGCAGGCCTAATATGGGCAGCAGAAGCCCAGGGGTGGCACAGTCCAGGCCAGGAGTCATGGGCCCGTTATATTCAATGGCAGAAGCGAGGGACTATAGCGTGAGGGAACCAGTGAGTGATTAGAACGTGATGTACGCTGTGAGTGATTAAATCACACGATTGCAACAGCGCATGAATGCGACACGAAGAGGGAGCTTTGAGTGATTGTAACATCTGGTGTCCGAAGTGAGTATCACGAACCGGAAGGACTTCGTGATGATTATAACGCGATGAATGCAAGGAGCGGTTGCAACACCTGACGAATGTGGAAAGTGGTTATAACGTAAAGTCAACAGTGAGTGAATATTATGAGCAGTGAGGGAAGAAGTGAGTGAGCGATAAGAAGCGACAATTTTACTAGATGCAATAGAAGCAACGCGTGATATTATGTGATGTAGCAATGAGTGATCATGAGATGGAAAGGAAGCACTGAGTGATATTAGATAAAACTAAATGGAAGAATGGTTAGGCTATGTGATGGGAGCTTGGAAATATGATGGAAGGAGCAAGGGATTATTGAAGCATTTTTACTGTTCAGCAGATTCATAATGAAGTGTTGATGAGGGAACAGTAGGTTTACAAGCACACATTTTTTCAGTTGCCCTACCACTATACCTGTTGGGCTCTATCTATCAGTAGATAATATTCTTTACTGGTGGTTGCCAGTAGGTAGTTATAGTTAGCACCTAGTTTCCATAGAAAGAGCATTTTTTGTTTTGATAATACCTATGGCGCTGTTTGACAAATAGTCACAACATTGTAAAACTAGTTTGCCAACTTTGGCAGAAAGCTAGATCTGCTCATTATGATGACGGACGGATCGCCACCGCCAGCCGCACGGTGGCGATCCGAACGTCACCAAACATAGAGTGACCACCTGCCATATTATGATGGCAGGCGAATCCACACTGCGACCGTGGCGGATGGAAAGACCGTCCGTCACAGCCCGGCCACAGTTAATCAGACCGATTGCCTGGGGGAGCGTCTGCAGGCATAAAATGGTGGCGTGCCTAGCAGGCACCATCCATCATATCATGATGCAGCCTTTGAGCCAGACTTTCCATGATGGCAATACCATCATGAAAAGGCTGGTGGAGGTTCTGTTTGGGGGCCCGTTGAGGAGAGTGTATGTGCACAAAGGTAGCCATGGTACCCTCCCTACATTTCAGGGCACCAAGTGGCAGGCACCATGTGGTGCCAGCCACGTAGAGCACTGAAATGGGTGCTGCTGTCAGCAGCACCCGCCACAATGTTGACTATGCAAGATGCGACCGCCTTGGTGATGGTCGCATCCTGATTTGTGTGTGCGGGACCGCCGCCGCATGTATGACGGACGGTCGCGGTTTACAACAGGATGGCGAACGGACCCCAGTCTGTCTGCCATCCTAATAACCCCCTTAGTCCCAAGAGAGTGCTTTTTGTAATGTGATGTACATTTGTTCAGTAAGTATTAAAGTAAAATTTGTTCAGGAGTTATTAAGGAAAAAATATTATGCATATCTAGAGATGCAGATCTAATGTGGCAGATCCATGGTGGATGCATGGATCCACACGTCAACAGCAATTCCTTAATTGGCTGGCCTCATTTTGAGCATTAGGACCCGATTCCCAGAGGGGGAAATACAATTTAAAAGTGATTGAACTAATGGAGGGACTGTGAGGGACCACTCATGGGCAAGATATTGTCAGATTTTTTTTTTTTAAAGCATGCGAGGATTTGCGAATCCACTGCAGATCTTCAGATCCAGACCCCAATTAAAAAAACACATACACTGACTCAATGACCCACACACCTACTCACATACCTTTAGAGCCACTCACATACTCACTCACAGACCCACCAACCACTCACGTACCCACACAGCCATTCCTACACCTACTTACACACCCACATAACCACTCACACACACTTATAGCATTCACACAGTCACTAACACAGCCACCCACACAGAGGCAATGATATTCCTATAGAAATTGCAATAGCATATGTTTGTATTAAAAGTGTTGTTGTTCAAGTCCCGAATGTGTGCTTTTGGTTCGGAATAGATTGCATTTAGATAAAGACTACATAGGTTGCCTTATGGATATATGATGTTACAACGCGTACTTTTAGCACGCATACCATTACAACGGATTTTTTACAACGCAGGTCATTTTACAACGGATACCATTACAACGCAAAAAACTACAACGCACATACTATTACAACGCATACCATTACAACGTAAGTATAGGTAAGTATATGATAATAATATATATTTTTAAAATATGTTGTAAATATTTATTAATGTATTATTTAATTTAATTATTTGTTATATATTATTTATTTGAAATTATTAATTAAATTAATTTCAATTTTTTAATTTGTAGAAATAGGTTAAAAATACCCCTCTACCCCAAAACCCAAACCCAGCCCTAAAACCTAAAAATACCCCTGTACCCCAAAACTCAAACCCAACCCTAAAACCTAAAAATACCCCTGTACCCCATAACCCAAACCCAACCGTAAAACCTAAAAATACCCCTGTACCCCAAAACCCAAACCCAACCCTAAAACCTAAAAATACCCCTGTACCCCAAAACCCAAACCCAGCCCTAAAACCTAAAAATACCCCTGTACCCCAAAACCCAAACCCAGCCCTAAAACCTAAAAATACCCCTGTACCCAAAAACCCAAACCCAGCCCTAAAACCTAAAAATACCCCTGTACCCCAAAACCCAAACCCAGCCCTAAAACCTAAAAATACCCCTGTACCCCAAAACCCAAACCCAGCCCTAAAACCTAAAAATACCCCTGTACCCCAAAACCCAAACCCAACCCTAAAACCTAAAAATACCCCTGTACCCCATAAACCAAACCCAACCCTAAAACCTAAAAATACCCCTGTACCCCAAAACCCAATGTTTAAAAAAAAAGATAAACTTACCTATAATTATACTTACGATGTAATGGTATGCGTTGTAATACTATGTGCGTTGTAGTGTACTGCGATGTAAAGGTATCCGTTGTAAAATGACCTGCGTTGTAATGGTATGCGTTGTAATGGTATGCGTTGTAAAAAATCCGTGGTAAAAGTTGCATACCGTTGCCTTACCCTTTACTGATGTATATAATAGTAATATATGTCCCCTTCCCAGCTATTTCTCTATGATGCCCATTGGGGCTGTTTGTATGGCTTTTTCGGAAAACCAATGAAAAATTTGTTAAAAAATAGTTTGCCTTACCTTTTTTATACATTTTAGTTTTAAAATATCTAATAAAAGTGAATGTGTGAATAAAATGTATTTATAATCTTCTGAAAATGTATATTAATAAATTGAATTTATGGGTCAAATTGTAGTACAATTTATATATTTTTTTAACTGTGAAATTCACTAAAAACCAAAGGTTTCAGGGATGTTATAGTTAGCGAAATAACATAAAAAAATAGGAATTCACTGAAAAAAACAAATGTTAAAGGGACTTTATAATTAGGCAATATAAATTTTTTTTAAACTTAGAAATTCACTGAAAATGTTTTTTACAGAGACGTTATAGTTAGGTTTGGATTTTACACACACAAACCCATAAAAAGTCATCAGTTATAGTTTCCTGAGCTAACTGTAACTTACACCCCCTGTGATTAAGCATGGGCGAATTTTGCGAATCTCGCGTTCGCGAATTTTGCGGATTTGCGAACTCGCAATCCGCAAAATCCGCGAATTCTCGCAAATTTGCAGATTTTTTTTTTGTGTTCGCGCGGGTTTCTGCCAGGTCGCGAGGGTTTTTGTACAATTTCGCAAACGCGAACTTACCTGTCGGGTCGCAAGTTTTGCGAACTTGTTGTTTCTACGTGTCCAGCCTGTTTGGGACACTCTTCTTCATCACTGCCACCCTCTGTCACCACATGCCACCCTCTGGCTCACCCATGCCACCCTCTGTTTCATCACAGCACCCTCTGGTTGTCCAGTGTACATTATTGTGGCAAAGCAAAGCACACCTTCCCTGCCTCAAGTGACCTGAATTAATTTGGGGCTGATTAATGTGATACAGAATATTTTTTTAGCTGGCACCTGCTTCCTTAGTGCTTCCTGATTAGTGATCTTTTGCACTTGCTAAGTGCTTTCATTGTTGCAAAATTAGTTACAACACCTGCCCTGCCCCAACTGACAATAATGAATTAGGGGCTGATTAATGTGTCACTGGATTTGAACTTCCAGCCTGGCTCCTGCTTGTCTGCCTTTGCTGTAATTCAGGACCTTTGTGTAACTATTCTGAGGGTCAGAGCAGGGTCACATAATAGTTGCAAGTAGGCAACTGAACTCTGGAGGGGCCCCTCAGGAAGCACTACAGGAAATGGCTACTAATGATGAGCTTGAACTTTTGAACCTGGTAAGTAGTTTCAGTTTTGCTAAGATCGTATTTCTGCAATTTAGCGCTTATTCGCGGGGCGCGAAGTTGAACTGGGAAGCCGCGAACTCACGCGAACAGTGCGAGCAAGCCATAAAATCCGCTGCTCGCGGATTTGCGGATTTTGCGGGAAATTCGAAAATCTCGCGGATTGCGAATTTACCGAAAATCCGCAAAATCCGCGAGCGGAACGGATTTTCCGCCCATACTTACCTGTGATGCACTGCTTATGGTCTCACATATTACATCCCTCATGACATGGTCAGTGACCACTGATGACATCTCAATTGACATCGCTGATGACATCCCTAATGACATCATCCAGCAAAGTAAACTTCAATATACTTCATATAATACCATTTCAGTTTTTTAAAAATAAGTAACTATGGGTGAATTTTGCAGATCTGCGGTCCGCGAATTAGCGCGAAATCGCAAAACAATCTGGAATTGCAGATTTTTTTGCGATTTGCACTGGAGTACTTTCTACTGGCTAATCCAGTAAGTGCTACCTCATTGGGTAATGTATAGTGCTTTTCCTACACTGCTATCGAAAAAGCGAGAAACCCAATATACCCTTGAGGGTTCGGGCAAGAAGTATGGTAGGGTAGAGGTACCTTCAAGGGATTTTGTTTGTCTAATTTATAACTTCAAGCAAATAACGCAAATTTTGTGACTCAAAGTGATTTCGGTCAACCGTGCAGTCACAGTTGGTGATCTGAACATGAAGGGCAAAAGCGAAACAGATGTATATGAAATATTTGTATTTAATACAATTCAAGAGATAAAAAAGGGTACACAATCAATATCAACAATTTTGCAAGAAGTAAATGTTAAAATAATACATTGAACAATTCATTGGAACAATTGTTTAAGCTTTTCTCCCTATTTACAATTAGTACATCAAATTGATCAAAGAAAAAGCGTGAGTCGACGTTTCAGTCTCTAGCACACAATTGATGAGACCATCTTCAGGACAAGAGGATATTTCTGGAGACCCTACAAACAATATCGCCTTGTAAATGCCTATGACAGTAAGAATGAATGCAATTTGGTTGACAATATGAGACAACTAGTCCCAAAAGGGGCCGAGGTCCCTTGAGTGAGCTGCCCATCATAGTTGGGAAGGGGCGGGAAGACGTTTGATACCGCTAGTGTGTGGTGCGGGGCCAAACGAGCGGGTCTCTATGCGTGTCAACATGCCTCTTGTGTATAAAGGGTCAGAGAGCGAGCAGGGCAGCAGGTGAGGAGAAAGCAGCCTCCTGGTCACAGGAACTACAAGGGGATTGCGCTGGAGAAACTCATGGATGCAAAGACCTCCCTCGAGTATTACAGCTAATTTTCGACTGCAGATATGGGGTTAAAGCACACTTGGACAGCCTCTACCATGCTCACTAATGTTTTGGGCTGATTAAAACGTTACTGAATTTGAGCTTCAACTCGGGCACCTGCTTTATTTATAACATTTCTGTAAGTGCTTCCTGTTGAGGTTTAATTTTTGTGACAGGAGCCTCGTGCAGAATGAATCCTGCCCTGCATAGTTATCCACGAAGATGCCATCGTTTTGTGCAATACCTCTACTCAACTGGAGTACTTTCTAATGGCTAATCCAGTAAGTGCTACCTCGTTGGGTAAATGTATAGTGCTTTTCCTACATTGCAGCTGCGTAAAGGGCCAGAAGATTTGCCTCCAGTGACCGTGTGTGCCTGTAACTTTGGTCCCTTAAGTGAGCTGGCCATAAAAAAAAAAAATCCGCCCGTGAGCGAATTTGCAAATTTTGCGACAATTTCACAAGATTCGCTGATCACGAAATTGACGAAAATCCGCAAATTTTGCAAGCGGAACTCATTTTTGGCCCATGCTTAAAAATAAGAGAAGGAGACTGGTGAGAAACTTACAGCAGAAAGCTCACTGTAACCTTATCAACTTGTACACTCACTTATCCCCCAGGAGAAAGTTCTCAGCTAATGGTCCTGTCTCTTTTTAACCACTGCTCTTAATGTTAATGACCAAAGGAAGAAATCCGAACATGCAAACTAGTCTATCGCAAACTGCAACAACACCATTTAGCAACCTGGAAAGAGGTTTTAGCGCAGACATCAGTTTTACACAAACCACTACAGCACACACCCAGAAGAGAGGTCTTAGTGGACCGGCCACTATGTTACAAACCACTTGTAAAATTTTTCTTAACCTGGACGAAGTTGTCAACAGAAACTCTGTTGCAAACCACTACTATACCAAATCATCTCACTAGAGAGAAGTCTTAGTTAACAGATTCGTTTATTGCAAACACTTATTCATCACAAAGGAGAGAGGTCAAAGCAAAGTGGTCAGTATGTCCTAAAACGCAACAATACTCAGCCATCACTGTCCAGTAAAGCCTCAATGAACAGCTTAGACAGTTGCAAAGCACTACCATACACATACATAAGCACGGAGCATGTGTCAGTGTAGAGGCTAGTTCACACATAAATAGTACACATTAAAAACGGCATTATAGTTCAGATGATATATGCTAGAAAGACTAACACTCATTAGTAGTACAGAAAGAATAGTAATTTAACTTATGCAGTAGCTTCATATATAACTTTCAGGAACAGAAACATTTTATGAAATACTTACACTCACTGGATGATGTAATCAGTGATGTCATTTGAGATGTCATCAGTGATGTCACTAATCTTGTCATGAGTAATATAATATGTGAGGTATAAGCTGTGTATTGCAGGAGGCGTAAGTTATAGTTAGCTCAGGTAACTATAACTGCTGTCTTTCTGTGGCTTTGTGTGTTTAAAATCTGAACCGAACTATATCGCCCCTGTACCCTTTAATTTTATCAGTGAATAGCTAATATTTTTTTAATTCTATTTGCTATCTATAACATTCCTGTAACCTTAGGTTTTTTCAATGAATATGTATATATATAAATTAAATGAAAGATAAAACATATTAACAAATTAACTGCAAAACAGCAAATAAAATACCACATTAATTAAATATAAAAAACTGTAAAATCCCGAAAAGGTATTTACTAAAAGTAATACATTTTTTTAATATAGATTTATAGATATAGGCAAATAATATAACATTAAAAAAATAAGCAAATAATAATAATAGATATATTCAAACTATATCAAGGAAAGTATTGAAGTCTGGGAATAATAGATATACTATTTCCACTCCAGTTTATGCAAACCACAAACTTATGCAAGGGGATATATTTACTAGTCCCACTCAAGTCTGTGCAACAGTAGGGAATGTATTGGACTTTTGAGGAGTAAGATTTACTATTCCAACTCCAGTCTATGCAACAGTAGGAAAAACGTGGGAGTTCACAGGGGTAAGATTTACTGTTCTCACTCCAGTCAATGCAGCAGTAGAAAAAGTGTTGCACTTTGAAGGGGTTATATTTACTATTCTGTCTCCACTCTGTGCAGCAGTAGACAAAGCATTGCCCTTCGGAGGGGTAATACTTACTATTCTGTCTCCACTCTGTGCAGCAGTAGGGAAAGCATTGTGCTTCAGAGAGGTAAGATTTAAAGGTGGACAATAAATTCTGCTCAGCCAGCGGAGTTGGTGTAGTTTTGGCCACTCCATGTTATGCTTGTTAAATGGAGTTCCTGGCAAACTCCGCCAACTGCCACGTGGCGGAGTTGTTTTATTATGTGCAACTCGCCATCGGTAAATTGGCAAGTGTGAGCTACAATTGGTATCCCCCTAGTTTGATTTCGGAGTGCTAGGAGGGCACTTAATAAAATGTTCTCAATGTGGGCGGTCACAACCACTGGTGGAGAGAAAGCTGCTGCTCAAGTAAAAAATATATTGAGCAGCTGGAAAAGCAACACAAACAGTAGAGCCCTCTGGCATGCAACGTAGTGGAGTTCCAGGTGCTAAAAATCAGTGCAAGCAGTGCAATGTACTGATTTCCACCCATTTCCAGAATCTCACAGAGTTTTCATGCAACTCTGCAGATTTCGGTGCCGTGAAACTCCGCGAGTTCTGCCCACCCCAGTAAGATTTAGTATTCTCACTCCAGTCTGTGCAACTTTAGGGAAAGCACTGGACTTCGGAAGAATTCAATTTACTATTCCCACTCCAATCTGTGCAACAGTAGGAAAAGTGTTGGACTTCAGAGAGGTAAGATTTGCTATTCGCACTCTAATCTGTGCAACAGTAGGTAAAGCGTTGGACTTCGGAGGGGTAAGATTTTCTATTCGCACGAAAATCTGTGAAACAGTTGGTAAAGCGTTGCACTTCCGAGGGCTAGGATTTTCTATTCCCACTCTAGTCTCTGCAGCAGTAGGGAAAGCGTTGGACTTCAGAGGTGTAATATTTACTATTCCCACTCCAGTCTGTGCAGCAGTAGGGAAATTGACAGACTTCGGAGGGATTACATTTACTATTCCCACTCCTGTCTGTGCAACAGTAGGGAAAATTCTTCACTTCAAACACATTACTTATTTGAATAATTCTATTAAATTAGAACCATTATAGATTTCTTAATATAAACATTATTAATTAAACCAAAAAATGTATATATATAAGAAATCATAAAAACAATTAAACAGCTTGCATGATTAAACAATTTAAAAATTAATTTTCAGTTGAAAATAAATGTTATTTATGTATTACTTAATTAACTTCCCACACTATAGCCCCACAAAATAACTGCCCGCACTTAAAATACAATAAAATAAATAAGTAGAACACAATTGATAGTCAATTAACTAATTAATTAACAATTAATAGTTATTGGTAAATTAATAATACTTAATCACCTTCCCACAGTATATCCCTACAAACCAAACAGCCCACACCTAAAATATGACTAATATATCAAGTTATTACAACATTTACATAATTAATAATCAATTCAATAATTGATACTATATTGATAATTCATTGATAATTAATTATCTCTTCATTTACCTGCATACCCTATACCCCTAAAAACCCAGCAGCACTGCACCTAATATATAACTAAAAATAAAATGATTACCCAATTTACATAATTAGTAAACAATTAATTAATTACTAATCAATTCATAATCAAATGGTAAGTAATTAATGATTACTTAATTAACTTCCCACCTTATACCCCTACAAACCTAGCAACCTGTTACGGCATTGAAAATTACTATTATCAATTAAATAAAAAAATATTAAGCATTTACAATTACAAATTATATTTAAAAATATTAACAAGTATGCAAACAATAATTATTCATACAATTAGTATATGAAATATATTATTGAAAATGATATGAACAACAACGTTATTCCTGGCAACAATATCACTCACTCAATCAATATTCATGAAAACAATATTTCTGCATCACAATAATTTTGTATCACAATATTTTTTTCCCAATATTTCTGTATCCTGATATTTAAACTAGATGTTTTGTCCAAAAACCCTAGCAATAACCTGAGGCACTCAAAGAAGTTCATGACTATTCTACTCTGCTCCAAGTACAAAATAGGGCACTGCGCCTGCAAGAAGATCGTAAAGGCAATGTAGGGTATCTTGTTTACTATTGAGCAGCCCTCACTTACTTACAGAAATCTGCCCACTCGTATGAAGCTAGGTTCATCTCTGTCTCTCCTCTTCATTCTTTGACTTCTACTCTTCACTTCCTGTTCCTTGGTTCCCGCTCAGGAAGTTTAGTCATCTGGCAGCTGGACTGCTAACTCCTAGCGCGGTGAGTCCTCCTGCCAGAGACATTACAGTGACAAAAGCATAGACCATGCTATTTCTTCACTAAGGACTTAGAAGTACATTTTCCAGGTGTATAAATGGCTGAATTGTGACCCATATCTGACTTGATGGAGCTATTTACTCTAATAAGTGCGCTAGAACTGAAACTGGGAGAACGAATCCAGAAAATTGTTTGTTGCAAGCTGTTATGAAGCAAAGTTGTCCCTCGTCACAAATCCTCATTTCCATAGTTATGGAACTGGCATGCGTGGTGAGACAAATGGAATATGCTAGTGAGGAGAAAAGATGTGTTCCCGCCTTGTGCGGATAATCCGGATACCAGAGTTCTTCTTACTTGCACCCCTCTTTCGCAATCACAGATCTGCCACTCCCCTTGCAGCCTGACCCTCCCTTCATACCTCACACAGCACCTTTCCACGCTTGGTTATGTATCCCTTCTGCCCCTTGCCACATTCACTCCACCGCTTTATACCAAAGTTGTATGCTCATCACATAAATACATGCATAGAAATCCTCCAAAGGGGGGGGCGTGGCTTGGGCGCCGATGGCGATGGTCGCCTGAGAGCTCGGCTCCGGGACAGAGCCCTCGATTATCCTGTAAATCGGAGGCTGCGGGGCACCCCAGACCCCGCATTCTGCTGAGCGGACCGACGAAGACCTGCCGGGACCCTTGGCATGGCTCGGATGAGTGGTGGTCCAGCGTAAAACCGAAGTTTGCGGAGTTGCGGAGTGCGACCCAACATGGCGCCCGGACTTCATTGTCCCCCTGGCCGGATCCATTGAATAGGAGGAGCGTCGCCAGCAGCATCTCGCCCCTGGCTTTGCCATCCCCTGCTGATCTGTGCATTAGATATCGGTCAGATCGGACTTTCTACAACGAGAATGCACTCGGTTGGGTGACTGGGCGGATGCCTACGTTATAGTGGATCCCGTGAGCGGACGTATGGTGAACCTGGCGGTGGCCCCACTCGCGACACCGCACTTAGCTACGTTTTCCTGGCCAGTCCACTTCCATGGGAGGCGCGACACTCTGGTGCCACAAATCGCCCGGTGACGTTGGTGACCCTCACCCCGGGACTTTAGCGGCTGTGCGGGCCTGCCCGACCTGGCGGCGGTTGTCCCCGCCCCCTCGTCGGTGCCCTCGGACGCCTTGGTGGTGGCGCGAGACAAAGCGGAGAAGTTCCCGCTGGCCCTGGAGAAGGAGGTCTCCGATACTCGATTTGGGGTCCAGTAACCGGGAGGGACGAGGTCGGAGTCTGCGCCCGGAGAAGCCTGTTCCTGGACCATCACGGAGTGCCCCCGGCGACATGGGGAAACCTAGAGGAGCCAAGGGGGCTACCCCAACCGCCTCGGACTCGGAGACCCAGGACAAAGAGGAACATGGGGACCCAAAGAGTTCTGGTGGTGCATCACTGCAACAGCAGTTTGACCGCGTCCTGGAGGCGATAGCGACTACGCGGTCGGCCCTCCAACAGGACATTGCCCAGGTGGCGACGAGCCTAGGTCTCCTTAGAGCGGACCACGGCAAACTTTCGGACCGGGTCAAGGAAGTGGAGAGCTCGGTGAAAACCTTGGAGCCGGCGCAGCGAACGTTGGCTGCGACTATGAAGGACGCCTTGTCCCGGATTGCGGCCCTAGAGCAGAGAGCGGAGGATGCGGAAGGCCGCAATAGGAGGAGGAACATCCGTGTGGTGGGCCTTCCGGAGAAGATCGAGGATGGCGACATGGTGGCGTATCTGGAGGCCTGGCTCCGCGACACGTGGCCCCGGAGGGGCTATCCTCCTTCTACACCTTGGAGCGTGCCCACAGAGTCCCGGCGCGGCCACCGCAGCAGGGACGTGCCCCGAGACCAGTGGTGGCGCGGTTATTGCACTTTCGGGACAGAGACTTAATCCTCAATGCCGCCAGACATAATGGGCCATTCAAAGTGGCGAACAGTCAGGTGAACATCTTCCCAGATTACACCTACGAAACTCAACGCAGGCGGTTCTCCTTCCTGGCGGTCAAGCGTGAGCTCAGGAGCGAGGGCATCCAGTACTCGCTCCTCTATCCTGCAAGGCTCCGCATCATTGTCGATGACAAGACTCAATTCTTCGACACCCCGGAGGATGTCTGTGCCTGGCTCGAGCTTTACAGAGCAGGGAAAGATGGCTTCGGCTCCTCATCCCAACAGACGGAGGAGCCGGAACAGAGACGGCGATCCAGGAGGATTAGGAATCGCCGCGGCCGCTCAGGGGGGCCCTCAACTGCAGAGACGTCGACGGAGCGGAGGGGAGTGCTGGAGGTGTTATCCGAGTTGTCTGGCGCACGAGGCGATGCCATCGAAGAGGAAGCAGACCCGGGCGACGAGGGGGCACCATCGGACTCCGAGGACTCAGTGACTGATAGCGCCCATACACCGGTGATTACACCGAAGTCGGTGGACGACCTTCTGGATGGACAGGGGTAACGGGGTGAGCTACCTCTTTTTGGGAGGGGGCCCGGCGGGGGGGAGGCGGTTGCCGTCAATTGATGCTGACAACGAGGGCGGGGAGAGTGGGGTGCCCCTGTGTTTGCCCCGAGGGTCTTCGGCACTGTTTTGGGCTTGTTTTAGTCCTGGTAGCCTGAGCGTCGAGGGCCCACTGCCTCCGCCCGGCCCGCACCTGGCCCTTAAGGCCTTCCTACGGTGGCGACCGCAGGATTAGTAGGGATTATTGGGTTGTTGGAGGGTAAGGTTTGGATGGGATCTGGATGGTGCTGTTTGGGTCCTGTTCTGGGGAGGGTGGGTAGGGGTCTGGTTCGTTCTTGGGTTGTTTGGTTTGGGTTGGGGAAAATGGCCGCCATCAGTGCTGGGATGAATGATGTCCCTTTTTTTGTGGGGACCCGGATGGGGGAACTGTGCGAGACCAATGTGGGACAATGGCTGAAGTTGCTAATTTGAAATGTGTCACTTGGAACGTGAGGGGGCTTCATACTATGTCCAGGCGCCACAAAGTCCACGCTTATTTAGTGCGTAGGGGAGTGCAAATGGCGCTGCTGCAGGAAACTCATTTGAACAAGGCGGAAGGGGCGGCGCTACAGCGTAGATGGAGGGGGCAGGTCTTTTACACATCGTACTCCGCATATGCCAGAGGGGCGCTAATATGGGTTAGAGCTGGGGTCCCCTTCCAGGTCACGAAAACAGTGATAGATCCAGAGGGGCGTTACGTGGCCATTTCGGGCACTTTAGGAGGGAGGGATTTGAACGTTTGCTGTGTGTACGCTCCTAACATTGACCAGACTGCCTTCCTTTCTAGGTTATCGGGCTCGTTGGCCCACTTCTTCTCCGGGCCCCTTTTGCTCGGGGGAGATTTCAACTCCGTAGTGGACGTAGACACTGACCGCTCGCATCCACCCCTTCCCGATTCTCCGGTTCGTCGCACGGCTAAGGGTCGTAAGGATTGGCAGACCCACTGGGGCCTGACGGATATCTGGAGGGCGCACCACCCCACATCTAGGGACTATTCATACTTCTCGAGCCTCCATGAGCTGCATGTCAGACTGGATGGATTTCTTGGCTCGCCCGAACTGGTTTCGGCAGCGATCCGATCTGAGTACTTGTCCAGACCATTTCAGACCATAACCCCCTCCTGCTGGACCTTCGCTGGCTCCCCGGGGCGCCGGCGGTGCCCACCTGGAAGTTACGACCCGAGATTCTTGAGGACAGTGTTTTCAGGGCGGACCTGGGGGATAAGGTATCGGAATATTTTGCGTCTAACGGCGGCACCGCGAGTACAAGAGCGTTAGAATGGGACGCTTTTAAGGTGGTGGTGAGGGGTTACTGCATTTCTAAAAAGGTGGGCATGAGGCGAGTTATCCTGGCCGACCTAGATGCAGTGGACCGGAAGCTCCGCGAGCTGGAAATTCGCCGCCCCGGGCACCCGGAATTACAGGTGCATACGGCGGAGGCGAGGGAGAAGGTGGCGGTGGAGGTCGAACGGCTTCGCTGCTTTGACTACAAGGCCTATACGGTCCGGTCCATCGCGGAGGGGGACAGATCGAGCGCGTTGCTGGCATGGCTGGCCAACCCTACGCGTCAGTCCTCATTGACGACAAGTATGCGTAAGGCAGACGGAACCGAGGTATACACTCAACCGGAGATTCTCAGCTGCTTCCGACATTATTATGAACGTTTGTACCGCGGTCGCTCCGCCCGAGACCCTGACCGGCTCGATGATTATCTACGCCCACTGGAGCTCCGAACAGTGGAGCAAGAAGTGGCGAAAGCCCTGGGGTCCGACATAGAATTAGGGGAGATCCGCGGTGCCATTAAGCGGATGGCGAGAAATAAGACCCCGGGCCTGGACGGCCTGCCCGTGGAGTTTTATGCAGCTTATGCTGACCTCCTAGCCCCTAGATTATTGGTGGTCTACAGAGAGGCGAAGAGGTTGGGGCGGCTCCCGAGCTCGGTGTGTGAGGCGTTGGTGGTCCCTCTCCTCAAACCAGGAAGGGACTCGTCCGACCCGGGTTCTTACCGTCCCTTATCGATGCTGACGGTGGACTATAAAATACTGAGCAGTATCTTGGCCTCGAGGCTGCTGGGACACATGAGCTCCCTGGTGCATGAGGACCAAGCGGGTTTTATCCCGAGGCGTAACACGACTATGAATATTCGCAGGTTGTTCCGTTTGCTAGGGGAACCGTTTGTGGATGCCCCGTCCCCGGTGGTCCTCTCGGTAGACCTAGAGAAGGCTTTTGATAGCCTGGAGTGGGACTACCTCTGCACGGTGCTGCGGAGATTCGGCCTCGGTGAGGGCTTCATAAGATGGACCGAGGTTCTCTATGCCTCTGCGTCGGCCAGGGTTCGGGCGGGACCACTGATTTCCTCACAATATCCGGTAGAACGAGGTACGAGGCAGGGGTGTTCATTGTCCCCACTTCTCTTTGCACTGGCGGTGGAGCCACTCGCGCTGCATCTTCAATCGGGAACCCACTATATGGGCCTGTGGACGCCTTCGGGCCCGCACTACGTTTCGCTGTATGCAGACGACCTGTTGCTCTTCCTAGAGGACCCGCTCGACGCTTTACATGGAGCGGCGACGGCGCTCACGGAGTTTGGGGAGGTCTCGGGCCTCCGGGTGAACTGGTCCAAGACCTGTCTTTTCCCGGTTCGTAAGGGTGCTCCCGCCCCCGCCTTAAGTAGGGAGATTAGATGGGAACCCGACTGCTTTAAGTACCTGGGGGTATTCGTCTATCACGACCCGTCCGACCTCCTGGATGGGAACATTGCCCGCAGCACTCGAGCTCTTCGAGGCTGCATGGACTTCTGGGCCACGCTGCCGCTCTCGGTGGCGGGACGGATCGCTCTGCTTAAAATGGTGGCGCTTCCCCGGCTATTATATTATTTCCGGACACTACCGATCTGGGTCCCACCGGCCACGTTTCGACTATTACGATCTATGGTGGTCGGATTCCTCTGGGGCTCGGGCCGCCGTCGGGTGGCCCTCAAGACCCTGATGAGGCCGAAAGATGAGGGGGGGCTTGCGGTGCCGGACTTTGAAAAGTATTATCTGGCGGCGCAGCTCCAGACCTTCACCCAGGAGATCGCCCGGGAATTCCGGGGCCCGGAAGACACAAGGGGGACGGGCATGGCCAGGCATGTTCTCTCCTTCATAGCGCTGCGACAACGTTTGGCCCTGCGGGACTTGTCACTGGAGGAGCGGACCGTACGCCTGTGTTGGAATCGGGCTCACGCCCGAGGCCATCTGAGGACACCGTATGCGCCCGAAATACCTTTGGGGATGCTGACGGCCCTCCCCCATGGAGGCGATTGGTCACGATTGACGGCCTGGGAGGATGCCGGCTTACAGCTAGTTGGGGATCTATATGAGGACGGGGCGCTCTTGCCCTTCCAGGATCTTATTGACCGCTTTGAGATCCCCCGTGGTGACTTTCTGTTGCACTCGGCCATTGTCCGAGCGATCCAGGCACACTGGAAGAGCGGGCAGGAGGAACCCGCCTTATCTACGGTGTGCCAATACGTGATGATGTCTGCGGGCACGGTGAAGGCGGTCACTTGCCTTTACGGTAGATTGCTCAACGAAGGGCTAGCTCCTCTCACTACTTTGAGAAACCGTTGGGAGGAGGACATTGGCAGGGAGATCCCGGAGACGACCTGGTCCCAGTTGGTGCGGCGAGCCTGGAAGGGCACACGCCACTCCCGTTTTCAGCTGGTCCACTATTACGTTCTCCATAGAGCATACCTGACCCCAATGAAAATTAAGCGATATTTTGCCACGAATTCGGCGGATTGCCCTAGGTGCCCAGCTCAGGAGGCGGACCTCCTCCACATGCTGTGGGCCTGCCCGGGATTATCATCCTACTGGGTGGAAGTGGGGAAGACCCTGGAGGAGGTGACGGGGAGATCCTTATCAGTTGATGCGGCGGTGGGACTCCTACACTGGTTCCCTCATACCCCCAAGAATAAAATTTCCAGCAAATTTATCGACCTAGGGCTCCTCCTTGCTAAGCGAGAGGTGACCAGGAACTGGAAGGCACGAGCTGGTCCGACAGGAAGCCGATGGCACAGCGAGTTCTTGAAGTGGGCGGCGGGGGAGAGCACACTGAGATACCAAATGGCTTGGAGGCAGCGTAATGAGAAGGCGCAGGAAGCAGCGCTGGAGTGGGAAACGTTAGTGCAGGCCCTCAGGGATTATTGCGCCCCCAGCGACTCTGAGAGTGAAGAAGCGACTCGCCCCGAGTCCCGATAAACATTTGCACTCTTAGTCCGGTTGCTTTCCCCGTGGGTACCATTGCAGATCCTGTAGCGGTTGTTCCCAGGCGCTGATGGCGGGGTTGGGTGGGGTTTACTTTGGTTAGTAGTATTTTGAGGGTGGGAGGTTTTCTTTTGGGTTTATAGGCTTGTTTGGAAAAGCAGATGACGGACAGTGGATCATCCGGATCAGCTCTGACATCCTTCTGAGCCCCCATTGAATTTCGCCGCCCGACCCCAGGGTTGTGGGCCGGTTGGCTGTGTATGGAACTTACGGTGCGGGGACAGAGGGTTGTATTTCACTGATATTGCTTGTGATATAATGCTGGTCGATTTTGTAACGATTTACTAATTCCTGCAATAAAAATATATTTAAAAAAAAAAAAATAGAAATCCTCCAAAGTAAGCGCCCTACCAGTTCTAGAGGGCGCAGACAGATTTGGGTTGACCTCAGCTTCATTACAAATGGAAGGCATCGTGCCTCTTTCCACTGGGAGGCCTGGAGGAGCAGGTGAGGTCACGCCCATGGCCCTAGCCTTGAAAGCGCCCAGCCATGCCTGCTGTTAGATAGCTAGCAATAGGAAACATCCTCACAGATACTACTGTGCTTGGGACCCACACACTGGGGCTACTGAGGCCACTGAAAAATAGCCTGGAATTCTGCATGAAGCTGCCACCGTCTGCTAGGGACAGGACACGCTGGGTAAAACTATTCTCTTCTGAAAATCTCTCTTTTCAGGGGGATCCCAACACATCCAAAGATCTCTCTAAAGAAGTAGCTAACGTTGTGAGAGGTAAAGTCTCAAGAAGCTTGGATCAACAGGGTTGGGTTTCCCGTATTTAGAAATTCACTGCCTGGCAGTACAACTCAGTAAGTAATACAGCTGTGAGCGGTGCTGGGTACAGGGTGGAAGGTGCTGCTATGAACAGGGGCAGCTCCTCACAAGATGAGGGACCTGCCTCTGGTGGGCCTGCCTGGGGATCCACCCCCACTCCTTTCCAAGGATTGAAACTAGACAAATCAGGGTCAGAACCAAAGGATGAACATTGAGAGGTGCCCCTGTGGGCGGGGAGCCACTTTACAAATATGTCTTCCAAAATAATGGTGCAGCAATACATCAATTGCCTGGGGGCCGTGCCAGAACCAGAAACGAAGGACTTTTCTGGAAATAAAAAAAGCATGGTGCACCGCGGCTAGTGCAGGCAACTAGAACCCATGACCCTAGCAGACTTGGGGAAAGCTGGGGTACTGCGAGCGACCAAGGAATGGGCGAGGTCGAAAACACTTTATCTGTATTGTGTAAAGACCAATGCGAAAAGGATCGGCGTGGCACAACGTGAGGATAAATGGATACAAAGATCCCTCGCCCAATATGGGGTAGGACAGAAGGGACACAGTGGCTTCGAATTACCGTATTTATTCAAGAGGCTGTCGGAATCCAGCGAGGCGATGTAAAATGCTTCCAGAAATCCATCATTTAAGTTCAGCCTGAAATGCTTGCACGCAGAGCTGATTTCTTCCACATGGCGCCGGACGGTGGTGGAGTGTGCGAAAATCCCACGAGGAAAGCGAAATGCAGGAATTGTGCCCATTATGTTTAGTGGAACTGGGGATGTTGCACTGCTCTGTGAGCGGAAAAATTCAAAAGCACAGTCGCTGTGAGGGGTCAGACAATGTATTTGCCTTAATGCTACCTGCCTCTAGCCCCATTATAGTAAATACATTGGGGCAGATTTACAATTACTGGCGCATCCCAGCTGCGCTGCAGCTCTGCCACCCATGATGCGCCACATTTACAATGCGGCGCACCATGGGGCAAAAACGGCACAGATGCGTCACGCATCTGTGCCGTAAAGGCGGCGCATTGCTGGAGTTGCGTCGCAGGCGCGATGCAGCTCCAACAATGCTCTGGGGGGCCTATTTTTCCAATGCTGCGTCCAGCCTTACGCCTGCTTCAAGCAGGATCAGGGTTTTGATGCAGCATTGGCCTAAAAGTGACTGAGTGAAATCTTGTAGATTTCCCTCAGCCACTTTTAGGAGGCGTTCCTACGCCGGAACACCCCCCCACCCCCTGCGCCGGAACGCCTCCTTATGGCGCAGGGCTTTACAACATGACGCATCTCGGAGATACGTCACGTTGTAAATACCCTGCACCATGGCACATCTTTTGCGCCGCCGCTGCGTCACAAAAGTGACGCAACGGCGGCGCAAAAGAGGCGCAAGGGGTTTGTAAATCTGCCCCATTGTTCCGCCCTGCACGGAGCGTTTAAAGCAACCAGCATCATGCGCCTGCTGCAGCTCCTCCGGGCAGGTAGGCACTACATTGAGGCCCCTCTGCTGGGACAGGTCTTTGAGAAGCATTATCAGGGTTTGGCCACTGTGATTAATTCAATGTACTAGCCATGTTCGCCAAACCGAACAGCGCCACAAATGATGAATAATTGCCAACCCCTTGGCGAATGTTTTTGGCAGCCTAGTGCCCACCCCATGACTAAATGCACCACAGCATGGAGCTTAGAAGGAGCCACCCTAGCCCAGTGCTCAAGAAGAGCTCCATCCAGGGCCCTGGGACTGTCTGTCATGAGGCAATGTTAATGTGTCGAAAGATGGAAATGCAACGTCAACTGCCGCTCTCTTGGCCCACTGCTAGGCAGCACCCTGGCTTGTGGAGTTGTGCACATTGTAAAGCAGCAGATGTAACTATTACACCTCTTTTAAAAGCAGGGCCATTGGAATTATGTGGCAGGGGATAACCACAATATGTAGACCAAATTATGCAGCAAGAAAAGGCAAATTCTGAGGCGTAATGCAGCACATTTTGCAATATTGCTTTATTAGTTTGACATTTTTACACGTACTAATTCTGTCTGGGTAAAACGTTCACCTCATATTATACCAACCTAACACCCAAATTCAGCAATAATCACAAAAAGGTGACCATTCAACCTTTGAGTAGCAAAGAGTGTCACTGCATTTTTTAGAACTTTTGATCCATTTGAGCCAGAATTAATTTTTTTTAATCTGCAGATTATAGTTTATGTGGCAAATGTGGCAAATCCGTAATTATGCAGAAAATGCTGCAGCTGCAAAATTACATCATTCCAGTGGCGCTCCTTATAATTGTTACAGTTACGAGATATGTTTTAAAACAGAGCACAAGGCCTTCCAGGCACTGTAATATTATCCATATGTTGCAAATAGGCCCCTCTGGATTAATTAGGGACTCTTGAAATATCAGTTTCAGACAAAATTAGGGCCCAGATTTACAAAAGTGCCACGGAACGCAGCGCAGCACCCAGAGTTGCTGCACTGCGGGCTGCAGCGCATGTGCGCTGCTGCCCGCACATGCGCATTGGTTTGCAGACGGCGTCGTGAACGAGCATAGGGAGCCCTGGGACGCCGCGGACAAGGTAAGTGTCATTATTTATTTTTATGTGCCCATTTCTTAAAAATTAGGTATGTTCGGGAGGGCGGGACGGAGGCGGGTGGCGGGCAACTTCGCTACGCCCAAGGAGTGGGCGTAGTGTTGCCTGCTTCGCCTACTTTGCATAGGGCGAAGTAGGCAACACTATGCCCACTTCGTGGGCGTAGCGAAGTTGCCTGCCCAGGGTTAATATTTACCAGGCCATGCAAAGCCACCCTCCGTGGTTTTTCATGGCCTTGTAAATATGGAGTAGGGCAATGCCTTACTCTAAGTGGAAGAGGCGTTCCATGGGTGTTTCTTTGGGTGTTTCCATGTAACACCCATGGTTTTTGACACTGCCCCATATTTACAACATAGCGTAAATCTGGAGAAGTGACAACATTAACGCCCTCTCAAAGCAGAGGTAACTAGGAGAAATGCTTACAATTCTCCTCGGTTTTTTCTCTTTTAATGTGTGCTGCATTCTGTAGCTCACATAGAACGAGGAAAAGGCCTTCTTTGATTGTTTTTTGTGCAGAAAGGTGTCCCTTCCTACACAAAAACAATCATGCCAACAACACAGACACCCTTGCGCACAGTTCAGGCTGCCTGCGTAGGCGCTCAGCTGCAGTTTGTGCGCTGGCGCTAGCATAAAGGACAGGAATGCACCTTGTAGATATGTCGCATTCCTGCCCTTTTCTTTTGACCTAGGGCATCACAGGTAGATTGCTTGCGGCTTTGCCCTAAGCCAACATATTGTAAATATGCCTCAGGGTTTTGCGTTAAAACCATGGGAGGTTACATAGAAACGCCCTTGTACCACCCATGGAATGTCCCCTTGACTCAGAGTGACGCAAAAGAAGGTCTGCGTTACTTTTCCTTACAAACCAACGCAAAGACCAATTTGCATTAGTTTGGAAATCCTGAAAAAGATTTTTCATTGAGTCTGTGTTATAAAAGTAACACAAATCTTATGAAGAATTTTTGTAAATCTGTCCGTTTGTATTTTAAAAAGTGCTTTCTATCGGTGGATTTTATTCTTTTGCTGAAATTCGGATTTGTTAAAAATTTGCTTTGCAAAACTGAGGGGAATTTTCCTGCCTCTGCTGAGTCCGCTAATTATGAAGCCAGGGGCAGGCAAACTTCCGTCCAGGGTCTCCCTGCTGTCATGGCACATGTTTGTCAAATAGTTTTAACCGGAACAACAAATAGGTTTAGAGGAACTTTCAGTTTTGGCCATTTGAAATACAGGATGTGCGGTTTGGGTTTTAGAAAGCTAGAAAACAAAGTCCCATGAGAACTGCGGTTCCACACTGCTGACAAAGGTCAGGGCTAAACAGGACTCCCCAGGATTGACTAAAGGGCTTGGTCCCATCAGTAACCAAAATACGTATTTCACCGAAAAAAAACACGTTGCTAGCTCATCGCTTTAAACAACTTTGTTGCGACTTCAACTAAAAGCTACTAAGTAAATCCGGTCACAAACCAGAAATAGACAAAACAATTAAAATAATACATGTGCTAGAGCGCGCAGTTTTCCCCAGGTCACCCGGGATACCAATTCTCTAACACGCACTGGGCCCTTGGCGTGAAGAACACATTAATTTCGTTTGGGTGAAACTGGGTGAGGATTTCTCCTCCTGCACGCTGCTAGGAGTAATCAAGTTTGGATTTACCTCTGCTTACCATGCACCCGACTTACCACAGGCGCAATTCCTTGACGGACCTGGAGCTGTTAAGGAAAAGTAGACAGGCCTAACATCCAATACACCTTAAAATCCGTAAAATACTTTCCACAGTTTTGTAAAATGACCACAGACACCTGATTAAGTTCGAGTTTTTATATAAGATTTCAAAGTGAAGAAGCCAAAATAATAAGCGATACACAGAGTAATATATCAAACATCAAAATCAGTACCAAAAGGTAACTTTGCACAAAAAATATGACCATTTAGAATATATGGGAAACTACAGGGAGAAGTTTTAGCACATACTATTCACTGCAACGTTATACTAGAACATAGGAATGGGATGGGACCTAGAACATGTACTTAACCTAAGTATTCAGAATATTCTTGCTAAGCTCACTGCTATCCACTAAAGGAAAGGGAAAAACGGGAACCTGCTATGGTTTTATAAAATCAATGAATTTCTAAAGGAGAGGGGGAGAGAAGGAACCAACTAAAATTCAGGCACATATAAGTTCAATGGCAATAAGGCAATAACACAGGTAAGAATGCTTTAACAGATCAGAGAGAGAGAGAGAGAGAGAGAGAGAGAGAGAGAGAGATACGCAAACCCACAATCTATATTTACCTAATTCAGATTGAAGACCAACCCTGGCCACGGGTCAGTTGGGAAGGCGGGGACAGGGACCCTCAGAAAAGGAATGCCAGACTGTGAGCAGGTACAGCTCACGGAGAATAAGGACAGGATACCCCTCAGGTTCGGATCAAGGACTGGGCCTCCCAGGGTACGACCAACACCCACAGCTTCGGACGGCAACGCCTGCGTTACCCCCTCCTGCAAGTAATCCGCCAGAAACCCCGATTGGATTTTCGAATTCCCCAGCAAAGTGCTTCGCCAGCACTTAGGATTTTCCACCCCTTGGGAGTTTGTGGAAAGTATGGACAAAGTGCTCCGCAGCACTTTCAGGATTGAACACCTATTGAGATCGTAGGGTCAGTGACAGGTCTGCTACTCGGACAAGTCGGACAATTTTCCTAAGCTAAACTAGGGTAATTATACAGTTTGGGGACCCTCAGACCACCCCCTAATGTTGCAAGTGACAGTTTCCCATATTGTGATTGGTCAGGAGAGGTGGTGCGGTCTTTATCACCTCCTAAATTCAACGTTCCCATCATAATTATTCAATTTTCATACCCGCCCCCTTGGTTCACGTTCCCATGCATGGAATACAATAGTACAGGATAGTCTACAGTAGGTAGCAACAGTATTGCTTTTTCCAAGGTGAGACGCCGTATTCCCAGCGATGTTCCCAGGCGCATTGTGCTTCAGGTGCCAGCTGGCTAGGTTTAGCTTCTGCGCAGTTGGAACTTTCTCCGGTCATGTGACGGTGCCCAGCAGAGCTTCAAGCATGGCTCCGCTTATGATCACCCCAGCCCACAAAGACGCGGTACATGAAAAGTAAGCGACAACAAATTAAAATCATACATATAAATGATCGCACTGTATACCATGATAAAAGAAAACCAACCCTTACTTTTATAATAACTATAGCATTAAGAATTAATGCGAAAGAATAGATAGGCTAAAAGCTGCTGCAGTAAGCAGAGAGCGTGGTAAGAGACAAGCGGCCATATTTAGCATCAATGCGCATGAGCACAGAATCCCTCCAGAATGCGAGTGCGTCACATCACATGGGTATGACCGACGCATGCGCAGACTGAATTTGCGGCAAAGCAGCCATTTTCAGTGCAAGCTTCGTTAGTACGTAAAAAGACAAACAAGCAAGCATCCTAGGGACACCCGCGTGTAGGGGAAAACACTTTACAAATGACGAACAATGGTGTTAATATTATTATGTAATTCAGACAAGGGTTTTGCATACGAGCAAGGCGCTATACATGCGAATCCTTGCTCCATCAATCCCCTCTTTGATGATATTTACTATCATCACTACATGAAGGAAACAGATGCCAACTTTTCTCATTCATTCATATCGTCCATTTCGATTTCAATAAACTTATTGTTTAGTTTTCTTTCAGCTTCCCTATGAGAGTGGTGATTTTTCGCCTTCTTATAAATTGCACTCTTCAGCTCCTCTAATTCTAATTCATCAATGTTTCTTTTCACCCCCCTCGGATTTACTGTATATTTCTTTTTACACTTCTGACATTTGCAGCAGATAAAAATGATCAATACAATCACACCTATTATGACTATTGGCATCAGTATTTTCCACAAAATATTTCTACCTAGATTAGTAAACCAACTACCTATAGAGGAGAGACCTCCAGTCAGTCTCGTCCAGGCACTGTCAACCTCCAATGGTTTGAGTTCCTTTTCCAAATTAGTTATGTTCCTCACATATTGTTTTAATTCGACACTTGTATCAGGAATGTAAGTGCAACAATGTTGCGCTCTCAGCATTCTACAGACTCCGCCCTCTTTTGCTAATAGGGTGTCAAGGGCAAGACGGTTTTGTAAAACCATTGATCTGATCGCAACCATTTCAGTATTGACCAGCAGGAAACCAGCAGCAGTGTCCGTTGATAACCGGTCAACTACTGTAGACAATTTGCAGATTCTATGGGTGTTCAGAACTACCCCCATTCCAGGTATCAGTGCACTAAAAATATCACCTACAATTTCGCCTACACTTTCGCGTCTACTACGCACTAAGCCATTAGTTTCATCATCGCTTCCAGCTGCATTGTTCACATGGTATATTTTCGGGAAAACAATGCCAAAGTAGCAGCTCCCATACCAGTGATCCGGCAATTTGAAATAAGCCTTGTTCCCACATATATAATATATTCCGGGAAACACAGGTTCTGACCCATTTTTGAAACCCCAACCTCCGATTACCTTATAATTATGTTCACACTCGCTGGAACCGATGAATACATTGTTATAGTACTCTGTCTTTTCCCTATGGATACAAAGTTTCCCCTTTCTTTCAAAATCCAGCAACAAGGCAGGACTGGCTTCGCCTTCTGAGGTGTTCTCCATGTGCTCAGCCCACCTAGGGATTCTACCTTTCTCGTCATTTGCCTTCTTCTGAAACTTTTCTCTCCTTCTGTCTGCCATCTTTATAAACATCTTTTCCTGCTCTTGCAGTGAACAGGTCAGATTGTCTTCTTTTGCTTGATCTAAGTCTATGGTACCTATAGTCAGGAAATAGTCTCCCATATAGCGGGTCACGTCACTTGTAGTATGTACACGGTTCAAATGTCCCCTAACTGGAAGTTCAGAAAATACTACGTCATCATTTGAATAATAGTATTGCAAGGTGCTTCTATAGAACAAGCTAGCTAATATACTACAGGAGATTCCATAGGTCAAAGGTAGATGGTGGTATGTCACGCCTTCAGCCACTGAAGTTGGCAGCTTCATGCAGACATATCAGTCCTCTATTTCCATAGCTTCTACATAATGCACTAACAAGTTAGCAAAAACATTTAAGTGCGTCCTGTTCTTCATTTTGTGAAAGTGTAGTCCATCCTCATCTGGTGCTTCTAAATCAGGTCGTGTGTGTGTCAGTCCTACTCTTTTGTCGCGTCTTTCTAGTCTTCGTGGTGTTTCTGCAGTCTGTACATCTCCTACATCTACTACTTCGGGTTCAGTGGGGGACAAGTTAGGATTCTTACTTATCATGAAAGGTAGAAAAACTGTTAGTCCTATCCACATTACTATTAGCATAGCTACACTACACAAACATATCTTACAACAGGTTTTGAGACACCCACAGCGGGATCTCCCAGAGACACTCGGATCAGACATATTTAGCTTACAGGTGGCCTTTGCTACCCCTCTTCGTTTCTTTGCACCAAAGGCTCACTTCGGGGCTCTCTTAAGGAGGGTCTTCGTCCGAACTCCGATCAGCAATGGACTCGTGGTCACTGTTGCCACTGTGGTGAGGCTCGTCAATCTCTTCCAACACAAAGTACGTCCACTCAGGGCTCCGATACAGTCGGTTCTGTTTCTTTATTCTGTCGCTCTTTCTCAGCGATTTGCCTTGGGCTGCATTCCTTTCACTTAAAGCCCTTTTTCGGTCTTTATCGTTTTCTTCGACTGTTTTTAGTCTGAGCCTTAGTCTCTTGACGTATCGGGGTGTACTTCTTCCCCCGTGCCTCCCAGTAGTTGAGGAGACTTCTCCTTCTCCGTGCACTCTTTTCACTTTGCGTTGTGGCACTTCGGTTTCCCTGCCTGTCTGACTAGTTCCAGGACTTTCGTCTATTTCTTCTGCCTGGTCGCTAATCTGTCCCTGCTCAGATTCAAATCGCACTTTCTTTTTACTTCTTGTTACTGTTGTTTCCGTTGTCTGAGCACTTTGATCTAGTTCTATCTGTTCCTGTTCATGCTCTTCGACCTCTTCGCTTTCTTCTGCATGAACGTCAGCTCGAATTTCTAACTGTCCCTCTCCACTCTCGGGAGTTTCAGGAGGAGTGTCGATGTCCTGATCTGACCCTACTTGGCCTATTTCCTGATCAGGTGTGTTAGGGCTTTCATTGACCTGACCTTCTTCTTCTACTCCTGACTCACCTGGACTATCCCACTCACTATCTAAGTAGGAATATTTCCTTGTTCGTATTGGATCATGAACTGGTTCGTCGGCGGGATACCATTCAACGTCTCGACTTGTGCTCGGCAGTTCGATGTCAGCTAGCTCCGGACTCTCTTCCTCGGAGGTCTCTTCAGCTGTGCTGCCTTCAGCTCCAGTCGCGTTTTCTCCAGATACCCGCTTTGTGTGGCTGGCGTGGATCCACTTCGGTACACCAGCGCACTTCACAGCAGTGGTAGTGACGAGGATCACTTGTCGTCGCTTTCCCCACCTTGGCTTCAAGCAGCTGCTCCGGGTGTGTTTCTTTAACACCACCCAGTCTCCTGGCTGCAGGTTGTGTGCTGGAGTCTTTGGCCACTCGTCTTCTGTCTCTCCAATCTGCTGAGAGAGAGAACGCACTTGGTCACCCAGCTGCTTGCAGTATTCTAGCACCATATCATCAGAAATGCTTAGCAGTTTGTTTCCGGGTACCCATGCCTGGCGCATCACTCTTCCCATCAACACTTCATGGGGACTTAGGCCAGTCTTTCGATTCGGGATACTTCTCAGACTCATCAGCACCAGGGGTAAAGCTTCTATCCAGTTCATTTTTGTGGAATCACACATTTTTCCCAGTCTGGACTTCAGAGTGCCATTTATTTGTTCCACTACCCCAGAAGCCTCTGGGTGGTAGGCGCAGTGCAATCTTTGCTTCATTTTGAATGCTCTACAGAGTTCCAATAGGACATCGTTGGCAAAATGCCCACCTTGGTCCGTTTCGATTGTCTCTGGGATCCCATACCTAGGTATCAACTCCCTGAGCAATAGTTTGGCTGTGGTAATTGCGTCATTTTTCTTAGCTGGATATGCTTCCACCCACCTAGAGAATAGACAAACTATGACTAAAACATATCTATATCCGTTGCATCTGGGCATGGTTATGAAGTCTGCCTGGATTCTTACGAAGGGACCTACTGCCTTTCCAATAGTACTCTGTTTCACTACAGTCTTCTTTCCTGCATTGAATTGCTGACACACTAGGCACCTCTGGCAAAGCCTGTCCGCCTGGTCCCTGAACTTTGAATTGCAGAACACTTGTTCAAACACCCGACACATCGCATCTCTTCCCATATGTGTTGGCTCATGTATCATTCTGACCATGGGGTCGATCAAACTATCAGGCAGTACAGGCACCCCATCCGGATTTACCACCACAACATCTTCTCGCAACTCGCATTCCTTTGCGGCCCACCTGCCTTTTTCTTGCCTGTCTGTGGCTTGTTGTATCTCTCTTAATTCTTCCCACGTTGACACATTATCAAACAACATAAGTTGGCAGCTGGTTCCATCCCACCGGGCAATTTGTAGGGACATCTGGTGTCGGGCACAAAACTGTGCAATTTGGTCAGCGTACCTATTACCGGCAGTCACATCATCATTTCCAGATCTGTGAGCCGCACACTTGACCACAGCCAATTCTTTGGGTAATTGGATGGCTTCCAGTAAGTTATGCACTACTTTCCCATTTCGGATAGGTGTGCCAGAGGAAGTCATGAATTCTCTTTGCAACCACAATTGGCCGAAGTCATGAACAACCCCGAAACAGTACTGACTGTCTGTGTAAACAGTAATTCTTTTGTTTTTTCCCCTCTTGCATGCTCGAGTTAACGCTATGAGCTCCGCCACTTGTGCAGATTTCACCTCGCGCATGTAAGATGCCTCGACGACTCCTGTCAGAGTAACCACAGCATAGGCAGCACTCAGACTCCCACTCTCATGTCTCAAACACGAGCCATCCACAAACATTGTTTTATCCCCGTCCCGTAGTGCTATTTCACGAATGTCAGGACGGGGCTTGGTGCTATATTCAGTCAGATCGATGCAATTATGTTTCCCACCCTCATCCGATTCTGCATCCAGAGGGACAGGTAACAGTGTCGCAGGATTTAGGACATTGCACCGGGAGATAGTTACATTTTCAGCACCAATCAAAATTCTCTCATACTGAGTCAGCCGACTAGGTGTGAGGTACTGGGTCTTAGTTCTAGTCAGTAGGATGACAACAGAGTGAGGAACATAGACAGTGACGGGATGTCCCATGACAATGCTCTCACTCTGTTCTAGACTGACGCAAGTAGCAGCAACGGCTTTTAAGCAGCCAGGCAGTCCAGCCGCCACTGGATCTAGGGTGGCCGAAAAGTAGGCGACTGGTCTTCTGACTGATCCGTGCTCCTGGGTCAGGACTGAAAGAGCACAATTTTCTCTGGTGTCACAGAACAGTTCAAAGGGTTTATTGTACTCAGGCATACCCAATGCAGGTGCGGTACATAGACAGTTTCTCAGAGTTACCCAAGCATTCATGCTCTCACTGTCCCAGTGGACGGGATCTTCCACTCCTTTCTTTGTCATATTTATCAGGGGTCGGGCTAGAGCCGCAAATCCTGCAATCCATTGCCTGCAGTAACCCACAACTCCCAAGAACATTCTCACCTCTTTCTGGGTTGTGGGCAGTTCCATTGCTTTAATTATTTTGATCCTTTCGGTAGTGACCTTCCTTATTCCTTTCTCTATCTGGTGCCCCAGATATTTCACTGAGTTTTTACAGAACTGTAACTTGTCAGGCGATACTTTATGTCCTCCTTTTCCTAGGTGATTCAGCAAGGCAATCGTGTCAGTGACACAGTCAGACTGGGTTTTAGATGCCACTAACAGGTCATCTATGTACTGCACCAAAACAGACTCTCTCGGCAGCACTAGGGATTCAAGGCACTTTTTCAGTATCTGGTTGAAAATCGATGGACTTTCAGTGTACCCTTGAGGGACACGATTCCAGACATAGATATGACTGTCAAATTCAAAACTGAAAAGGAATTTGCTTTCTGGATGCAATGGGATGGAAAAGAATGCATGGCACAGATCGATGACAGTGAACCATTCTGCGTTCCAAGGAATCTGGTAGAGTATTACTGCAGGGTTGGGCACAATAGGACAGCAAGGCACAACGATTTGGTTTACCTTGCGCAAATCTTGCACCACCCGGTACTTCCCACTAGGCTTTTTGATCCCAATGATAGGCGAATTACAGGGGCTGCTCAGCACTTCTTCTATTATTTCTGCTTCTAGCAGCCTCGTGATTTCAGTCGCCACTCCTGCCTTCACTTCTGCACTCATTTTGTACTGTCTGGTTTTGGGGTATACAGCATTTGTTTTTATTGCTATTTTAACTGGGTCCACATTTGCCATCAGGCCTACATCTTTTCCCGTGAAATCCCATACTTCTGGTACTACTCTTAGCTGGAGTTCCTCAGGTAAATCCTCAATTGTCAAAGGCTTGATATCAGCATCTTGTCTGACTAACATCAGCTTGTACAGACCATCTTCATCGGGGGTCTGAATTTCAACGCCATTTGGTGTGCAATAAATGGTACAACGCATCTTGCACAACAAATCACGTCCCAGTAGGTTTACAGGACTGGAATCACAGACCACAAATCTGTGCATTTCCTTGAAATTTCCTATAGAAATCTCCATTGGTTCAGTTACAGGGGTACTTATTATCTGATTTGAGACTCCCACTACTTGGATTGCTTCTCCCAGTGTCCAACAGAAAGGTGACGTCTTTGCCTTCAACCTTTTCTTCAATGTATGGTCCAGTCTGGTCTACCGGTAAGGAGGCGCCAAGTACGCACTCCTCATCCTCCCCTCTCAGGCCCCGTCAATCTTGATCTTCACAAAGGAAGGTATCACTTAGCAAGTACTGTGGAATGACTGCATTTCTTTCACTCTCAACCTCCCATACTTCCGCCCTCTCATTCTGCTGACCCTGACTCTTAAAATTCTGTCTAGGAGCGCGAGGTACTGGAGGTAATTTTACCTGTTGCTGGGTCTTTCTTGTCCCCTCTTTCGGCACCTGTGGATTTAAACCATTTACAGGGGCATTACCGGCCTGTAGGTGTGGACACTCGTCTCTCCAATGCCCCATCTGGCCGCACCCATGGCACGGAAACTTTTTCATGGCCTCCTCACGACTCATTTTAGGTCTGGGCTTTCCTCCCCCCCCAGAATTGGTATTCGGAACATTATTATCAGAAGTTATTTTACTTAACTGTTTTTCTTGCTGTTCAGCTAATTTCACCTGTGCCCACATCACTTTCTCCTTGAGGGCTTTCTTTTTATTTTCAATTTCATCTTCGCAGTATTTTGCATATTTCAGGACATCATCTATGGGCTTTCCCTGCCAACTGATTTTGTTATCTCGAATCCATTGTGATATTTCAGGCCTTAATCCTAGCACAAATCTGTAACTGAAATGGGTCATGTCTTTCATGTCCACATTATCAATACCACTGTAAGTTTTGAATACCTGTAGTAACCTTTCGTAAAATGAATGCACTGTCTCATCACGTTCTTGGGTTGTTCTATCTATTCGGGTCCAATCTGTCTCTTTGGCTGGCACCTTTTTCTTAAGATACTGTATGACCTGGTCATATTTCCTCATTACATCCGGTGAAGGGGCTCCCGTTCTCTCATCTCTGGGATATTCATCACTAGGCCAATCAATCTCTATTTTACATTCCGTCCACAGATCTACAGGGACCACAATATCGAAAAACCCATCCAGGTCTTTCAGCAGGCATTTCTGAACTTTTATGAAACGCTCTACCTGTCGGTACCAGTCAACTGGTTTCTCACGTAATTTCGGGAAGTCATTTGTAAATGACACAATGTCTTGTCTGGACCAAGGGACATGGACATATTTTCCTCCCGGGACCTCCCTCATGGGACACAATTTTTCTGTTGGGGCTACTTCCTTTAATACAAATTCTGAAGTTACTGACCCAGCCCTGCTGCCTTCCCTTTTCTTTGCCCACCTTGTTCTCCACTTCCCCACTTCGCCCCATTTCTGCAGGAGTTTCAACAATTCTTTTACTTGGATCTGTTTCCCCATTACATTCAGGCTTTCTAAGTCTTTGTCTGAAAAGTCCACTCTGTAGGGTTTCTGAAGAATTTTGGAGCGACTAACATCAACTCCCATTTCTGTGGCGGCATCCATTATCTTTTCGTGGAGCACCCTAGCACTCCGGGTAAGATTTTTACTGATGAATAGTAACTCTTCTTCATTATACGAGCTCAGGCGCTCAACTCCCACGTTCCCAGCCATCATTTCTTCTATTTCTATTCTTAATTTATATATTTCCAATGTTTTAGGTTGAGAAGTGGTCTCTTTCTCTATCTCCTTTGTCCACCTGTCTAATTCTTCAGGGGAAACTAAAGAGGCGTTCCTAATTCCAGTTGCACTTTCAATCACCACTTCCTTCTGTCTGGGCTGACTTCTTGTCCCGACTACACAGGCCCTCGACTCCCTTATGGGTAAATCCATTAAACTTCCAGATTCACACTCACTTTCCTGATCCTCATCTATGAACACTTCTTTCCTCGGGGTCTGGAAGCTAGGAGTGGGCAGTATTGGGGTGATAACAGGAGGAAGGGGACTAATCAAGTCATTCTTATACATCGGGATAGCAGGACCAATAGTTACCGGAATGGTCAAGGAATCAGGATGGGGATGCATCTGTGCAATGGTTCTGGCTAAATCCTCTCGTTGTTTACAGAGGGCTTCTCTCTCTTTTTCCTGCAACCCCCTTTCAGCAGTATTGCCATGTAATACCTGGGGTACTAAGGATGGATAAATACTCGGGGCAGTCGGGGTAACCAATCGAGGGGGACTTTCCCCGAATGGCTGATAATTCGGGACTGTGGACTTAGGTCTGCAAAACTCATCCCTTCCACTATGTTTACTGCTTGTAGCTGTCCTGTCTGTATCACTTTCCCTCCTACTCCGGGGGTAATTGGTAACAGAACTTTGAGAATGCACCGAATCTGATTCTGCCACATAGGGAGGTGGATCCTTCATTAACAAGTCTTCCAGGTGTTCATCTTCTACATCCCCCATAGGTGCTAGGTGATGGGTTTTTGCTTTACATTTCCCTCTTTTCTCTTCTAATACTCCCATCTTGGGGAATAGCCCTTCGGTTAACATAGACTGCCTCCACTGTTTCATTTTCTGTTCTTTGGTTGGCGTTGGAAGTCTGGGATACCACTTACTCACTCCTTTATCCATTCGGGGTTTATCTCGCTCTGCAGCCTCAATCTCCCATTCCTCCAAAGCTTCGTACTGGGTCAACCTAGGTCTAGGGTGTAACTCATTCATGCGGGTCCTTAAGTTAAACAGGATCCGACCATTAAATGTACCTTCAACAGGGAATGCCAGGACTCCGTCATCTACAGTATACTTTGCCCAATTTTCTAGCCAGATACAAGTGTGATACCCTTTATCAAACATCATAAAAGAGGCAGGGGTATTTGGCGGGGGAATGAGTACGCCTTCTCTCGTTCTAATGGGCTTGTCAGTTTTGAAGAAGTTCTTCACTTTATCCGAGAAGGACAATTTTCTCTTTATTCCATACATCATGTGCGGTCTACCTCGTATAAGCTGATCCTTATGAAATCCTAGGTACTTTGGATTCGGTATGAAGTCTGGATACCACATACAACTCTCCAGACTCGCTTCTAACTCGGCTTGATTAATTTTGTTTACTTTCGGGCTTCCAATGCTAGCGCGACTTTTATTTCGCGCCACCCAATCAGGTCAGAAAATACAACTATGGTCAACCAATGGGTGCGCGGCCTTTTCGCAAGACAGAGTCTCACGCTTCGGCGCTCACCCCTCCTTCACAAATTCAGCTCCGCTACACGCCCGCTGTCCTGACCAATACCAGCGCGGCACGGAGTGACGTCAGAGCAGCTCTCCGACTGACTCCCGCCTTCACAAGGTAACGGAAACTTTTTACTCTCTCTAAAGTGCAAGTGCAGGTTTTAGTTAACAACACACAACGTTTGCCACTATGTCTGAGTGTTCTAAAGAGAGAAAAGACTTTTCTTTCGCTACTAGTAAACCACTTCTGTCTACTTTTCATTCACTCTGGATAGACTTCTTTGCCTGTCCCTACACACTAGTAACATAGAACCCGTTATTCTTCTGACTCATCCACCTTGATCGGGGATATGTACTGAGCCAGGATTTCACCAGCGAACTATTTTACTTACCAGACAAGCCTCGGAGACCCTACTACTCCTTCCGTATGCGACCCTTACTAGGTGATATCGCAATGAAAGTTTTATAATGGACTCGTAGCTATCATTCACTCCAGAAACAAAGGTCCTAATTAGTGCTTCCAGTTACTCCTTTAACCCTGCACTAATGATTCCAACTTAGTGACTTCAACAGCTAACCGGATTCTACTCACCGTTAGCTAAAATACTTCCCCGGGGATTCAGACTACACTGAACATTTACAAACAATTCTGGGTTAATTCAACATGCAGTATTTATAATGGCAATGCAAATTCATGAACATTTACATATAAAACCACATTTCAAAAATATTGTAAAAATACAGTAACAATCAGCAGCACGTTTTTGTATTCACGGTTTGTTTATGACTATCCTGTCTACCTAATCTAACTAGTCCAAACCATCCTCTGCTAGCCAGAAATTACTGCTAGAGCGCGCAGTTTTCCCCAGGTCACCCGGGATACCAATTCTCTAACACGCACTGGGCCCTTGGCGTGAAGAACACATTAATTTCGTTTGGGTGAAACTGGGTGAGGATTTCTCCTCCTGCACGCTGCTAGGAGTAATCAAGTTTGGATTTACCTCTGCTTACCATGCACCCGACTTACCACAGGCGCAATTCCTTGACGGACCTGGAGCTGTTAAGGAAAAGTAGACAGGCCTAACATCCAATACACCTTAAAATCCGTAAAATACTTTCCACAGTTTTGTAAAATGACCACAGACACCTGATTAAGTTCGAGTTTTTATATAAGATTTCAAAGTGAAGAAGCCAAAATAATAAGCGATACACAGAGTAATATATCAAACATCAAAATCAGTACCAAAAGGTAACTTTGCACAAAAAATATGACCATTTAGAATATATGGGAAACTACAGGGAGAAGTTTTAGCACATACTATTCACTGCAACGTTATACTAGAACATAGGAATGGGATGGGACCTAGAACATGTACTTAACCTAAGTATTCAGAATATTCTTGCTAAGCTCACTGCTATCCACTAAAGGAAAGGGAAAAACGGGAACCTGCTATGGTTTTATAAAATCAATGAATTTCTAAAGGAGAGGGGGAGAGAAGGAACCAACTAAAATTCAGGCACATATAAGTTCAATGGCAATAAGGCAATAACACAGGTAAGAATGCTTTAACAGATCAGAGAGAGAGAGAGAGAGAGAGAGAGAGAGAGAGAGAGAGATACGCAAACCCACAATCTATATTTACCTAATTCAGATTGAAGACCAACCCTGGCCACGGGTCAGTTGGGAAGGCGGGGACAGGGACCCTCAGAAAAGGAATGCCAGACTGTGAGCAGGTACAGCTCACGGAGAATAAGGACAGGATACCCCTCAGGTTCGGATCAAGGACTGGGCCTCCCAGGGTACGACCAACACCCACAGCTTCGGACGGCAACGCCTGCGTTACCCCCTCCTGCAAGTAATCCGCCAGAAACCCCGATTGGATTTTCGAATTCCCCAGCAAAGTGCTTCGCCAGCACTTAGGATTTTCCACCCCTTGGGAGTTTGTGGAAAGTATGGACAAAGTGCTCCGCAGCACTTTCAGGATTGAACACCTATTGAGATCGTAGGGTCAGTGACAGGTCTGCTACTCGGACAAGTCGGACAATTTTCCTAAGCTAAACTAGGGTAATTATACAGTTTGGGGACCCTCAGACCACCCCCTAATGTTGCAAGTGACAGTTTCCCATATTGTGATTGGTCAGGAGAGGTGGTGCGGTCTTTATCACCTCCTAAATTCAACGTTCCCATCATAATTATTCAATTTTCATACCCGCCCCCTTGGTTCACGTTCCCATGCATGGAATACAATAGTACAGGATAGTCTACAGTAGGTAGCAACAGTATTGCTTTTTCCAAGGTGAGACGCCGTATTCCCAGCGATGTTCCCAGGCGCATTGTGCTTCAGGTGCCAGCTGGCTAGGTTTAGCTTCTGCGCAGTTGGAACTTTCTCCGGTCATGTGACGGTGCCCAGCAGAGCTTCAAGCATGGCTCCGCTTATGATCACCCCAGCCCACAAAGACGCGGTACATGAAAAGTAAGCGACAACAAATTAAAATCATACATATAAATGATCGCACTGTATACCATGATAAAAGAAAACCAACCCTTACTTTTATAATAACTATAGCATTAAGAATTAATGCGAAAGAATAGATAGGCTAAAAGCTGCTGCAGTAAGCAGAGAGCGTGGTAAGAGACAAGCCGCCATATTTAGCATCAATGCGCATGAGCACAGAATCCCTCCAGAATGCGAGTGCGTCACATCACATGGGTATGACCGACGCATGCGCAGACTGAATTTGCGGCAAAGCAGCCATTTTCAGTGCAAGCTTCGTTAGTACGTAAAAAGACAAACAAGCAAGCATCCTAGGGACACCCGCGTGTAGGGGAAAACACTTTACAAATGACGAACAATGGTGTTAATATTATTATGTAATTCAGACAAGGGTTTTGCATACGAGCAAGGCGCTATACATGCGAATCCTTGCTCCATCACATGTATAAATAAATACACCATGCATAACATAGGGGTTAGATTTGTGTTCAGTTTATGGCTAGATCTCAGAGTTTGGGTCAGTGTCAAGGGAAAAGCTGCAGGGAAGGTCAGGGCCAAGGATAGGATTAAGGTGCCAGTTATGGTTAGGGTCAGGCTGAGGAGGATGCCCAGAATTAGGCTTGGTATTAAAGCCACGGTTAGGGCTAAGGTATGGAACAGCACTGGCGTAATGATCTTGGTTGAGGTAAGCTGAGAGTGTAGGTCAGGGTTACTGTTAGGATCAGGGATTGGGTAATGTCTAGATTTAGGATTTGGTTCTGGGATGTAGTTGTGTAAGGTTTGGGAATTATTTGGGGGCATATTATCAAGGGCCATCTCGACGCTTTTTTGCCTTTAAAAGACAAAAAAAGCCTCGATAATAATATCTTCCTATCAACAACACGGCCCTAACATGCATGTTAGCTGCCGTTTCTGTAATACCATGCATCCTAGCGACATACATTGCTAATGAGATGCAAAGAAGGCGTTCCTGACCATTATGCCATGTAAATAATTGCTAACAAGGCTTCTCGATATTTACAAGCATGGAGCAGATCCGTGAAGCTATAAAAAAGCCGCTTTGACAGTGGTTTTTGCCGAAACTAACGCCTGGTAAAATCCTGACTAAGCTATCTGTAATATGGGAGGTGGATTTACAGGTTAAGTCCACACTCTCATATTATCAAGCATTCCCTCAACGCTGTGAAATCATCGCTTGATTTCACGAGCTATTGCCGATTATCGCCGTCTAACGCTGGTTTTCACATCGCCATTTAGCAGAGTTTTGCTAATACGCTTCTAACACGGCGATGTGAATCGTGATAGACGGCGATAATGGTAAATGCGATAAGCGCGATTTGTGATATTTATCGCATTACCTTGATAATATGCCCCATAGGGTTCTGTTTAGTGTTAGGCACAGACGTCAGTTATGAGTAGTGCGGCTAGCAGCTGCCACTCCTTATTTGTACTCCTGCACCACCCTTGCTTATACTGTCCTCAGTGCTCATAAAGACTCTAAAATTCCTTTTATTACCTTCTGCCCTTCTAACAGTTTACCCCCCTATTAGTAGCTCAACAGCAAATAAGCGCCTATTCATGGGTTAAATACATGAAACTTAGACACCCCTGTTATGTCTTCAGGATCAAAGTGTGTGCGCGGCACTTCGGCCATTCTTTTCACTGGGTGACAGGATGTTTATGAGTTTGGAGTTAGGGCTGAGATTAGGGTTTATTGTATTTGCATTGTAGACAGTGATGTCTACCCCGTTCCATGGAGGTCATATTCAATGCGTTATTTTCAATTAAAGGACAGCATAAATAGAAAGTGCTGCTCGAGCTGTCATTGTAATGAAATGGTTTCCCATGAAATTTTTGAAATAACCTCAAATTTCAGTTGAATGTAATTGAATGTAATGTACGATATTGTGAAGATTTTCCTTCATACCCTTTGTTAAGGATGCAGATTTTAAAAATAATTTTGCATAAGTATATGTTGCCACAGAGAGTCCCTGCATAAACCCCTTTGACTGGGAGCAATCTAAAAACAAACGATTTGCCTGAAAATGTGTCTTCAAATACAATTTATTGGAATATTTTTTCCATTTTAAAGAAATTGACAAACTTTAGATAGTTCAACGTTTATCAACTTTGCAAAATTTTGGGCAACATTTAAATGTTGCCAAAATCAAGTAGTTAGATGTATTTCCAGGATTTTCATGTTTAATGTTAAACTGTGCCACACTGAGAGAACATCTCTGAGAAGAGCCCTTTTACTTGCTTCAGCCCTTGAAAGACAGAAGCTTGCTCCTGAGCCATGCCTCTCATTGTCCTTTGCAGGTCTGTGGACATCTGCAATTGACCTGCTGGGAGTATAAGCTCCTAGACTCCATATAGAAGCAGAGCCTAGCGCCTGTGGTGCCTGCCCCTCTATGGTGTGAGGACCCTGAGGCGGCGCTTGCACTGGTGGGAAACCAGCCTCGTGCTCTGCTCTCAAAGCGCTATGTTCAGCACAGTCAGGATGTTTGCACTTGGACAAGTACGCAGACTGCTAGTTGGGCAGCCGTGCTTGAAGAAAAATCGGAGCATAAGAGTCTGACATTTAAGACCAAAAAGAAAATGTTTGCTATTACTTTAAACATGGAGTGCGCCCCACTACCCCGGCACATTCTTCAGCAGTTTCTCACTTTATCCCCGACATGTCCTCAGCCCAGGATCTCACCTGCTGTCGCCCTCTGAAAAGATATTGACGCGAACCTTTATTAAAACTGCTGTTTATAGAGTAATGGCTGTGAGGGCCCAGCACACTACGGTGGTAACTCTGCGTACATATATGTGGGAGACACGTAGCAATGGTGTTTAGGCAAGTTTTTCAAATGTATGGGAAGAAAACCCCAAATCCAGGGCAATAATGCAACTCCAGGCTGTAGCAATGCTATTTCCACATCAGGATGTTACCTCCAAGGCCGAACTGGGAACCCAAACTGGCCCTGACAAACTACTCGGCCAGCCCCCATGGGGGTTGGGGGAGTGCGGCTGAGCTGTTTGATAGGGCCGGTTGGGCCGATTTTGTTATAGGGGGCCGATATTGCCACCCCCTGTAACAAAAACAACCCCCCCCCCCAAAAAAAAAACAAGCATTAGAAATGCAATAGGTCTCGCAGCATTAGAGTTAGTGCTTTTAGAATTGTTTATGGGTTTTTTTGTAAATCTTTAGCATGAGGTTGAGGGTGAGTGAGGGTGAGGGGTTGAGGGTGAGTGAGGGTGAGGCTGAGGGGTTGAGGGTGAGTGAGGGGTTGAAGGTGAGGGGTTGAGGGTGAGTGAGGGTGAGGGGTTGAGGGTGGGTGAGGGGTTGAGGGTGAGGGGTTGAGGGTGAGGGTGAGTGAGGGTGGGTGAGGGTGAGTGAGGGTGGGTGAGGGTGAGGGTGAGTGAGGGTGGGTGAGTGTGAGTGAGGGTGAGTGGGGGTGAGTGTGGGTGAGTGTGGGTGAGGGTGAGGGATTGAGGGTGAGGGGTTGAGGGTGAGTGAGGGTGAGGGGTTGAGGGTGAGTGAGGGTGAGGGGTTGAGGGTGAGTGAGGGTGAGGGGTTGAGGGTGAGTGAGGGTGAGGGAGGGTGAGGGGTTGAGGTTGAGGGGTTGAGGGTGAGGGGTTGAGGGTGGGTGAGGGGTTGAGAGTGAGTGAGGGTGAGGGTGAGTGAGGGTGAGGGGTTGAGGGTGAGTGGGGGTGAGTGAGGGTGAGTGAGGGTGAGGGGTTGAGGGTGAGTGGGGGTGAGTGAGGGTGAGTGAGGGTGAGGGGTTGAGGGTGAGTGAGGGTGAGGGGTTGAGGGTGAGTGAGGATGAGGGGTTGAGGGTGGGTGAGGGTGAGTGAGGGTGAGTGTGAGTGAGGGTGAGTGAGGGTGAGTGAAGGTGGGTGAGGGGTTGAGGGTGATTGAGGGTGAGGCGTTGAGGGTGAGTGAGGGTGAGGGGTTGAGGGTGAGTGAAGGTGAGGGTGAGGGTGAGTGAGGGTGAGGGGTTGAGGGTGGGTGAGGGGTTGAGGGTGAGTGAGGGTGAGTGAGGGTGAGGGGGTGAGGGTGAGTGAGGGTGAGGGGTTGAGGGTGAGGGTGGGTGAGGGTGAGTGAGGGGTTGAGGGTGAGTGAGGGTGAGTGAGGGTGAGGGGTTGAGGGTGAGGGGGTGAGGGGTGAGGGGGTGAGGGGTTGAGGGTGAGTGAGGGTGAGGGTGAGGGGTTGAGGGTGAGTGAGGGTGAGGGTGAGTGAGGGTGAGTGAGAGTGAGGGTGAGTGAGGGTGAGTGAGGGGTTGAGGGTTAGGGGTTGAGGGTGAGTGAGGGTGAGGGGTTGAGGGTGAGGGTGGGTGAGGGTGAGTGAGGGTGAGTGAGGGTGAGGGGTTGAGGGTGAGTGAGGGTGAGTGAGGGTGAGGGGGTGAGGGTGAGTGAAGGTGAGGGTGAGGGGTTGAGGGTGAGTGAGGGTGAGGGTGAGTGAGGGTGAGGGGTTGAGGGTGAGGGGTTGAGGGTGAGTGAGGGTGGGTGAGGGGTTGAGGGTGAGTGAGGGTGAGGGGTTGAGGGTGAGTGAGGGTGAGTGAGGGTGAGTGAGGGTGAGGGGTTGAGGGTGAGTGAGGGTGAGGGTGAGTGAGGGTGAGGGGTTGAGGGTGAGGGGTTGAGGGTGAGTGAGGGTGAGGGTGAGTGAGGGTGAGGGGTTGAGGGTGAGTGAGGGTGAGGGGTTGAGGGTGAGTGAGGGTGAGGGTGAGGGTACATGCTTTTCACTTTCTTCAAAGGTTGTCCGTGCATCAAGGGTAGTTGACTGAACTTTAAGTATAATAATTGTACGTACTCTTCGGTGGCATTGAGCTCACACCCTCGAATGGTCTTCGGTAGTATTGTTTCCTGTAGAATTCTATTTCCTGCTTATAAAGCAGTGGTATGTGCATGTGAAAGTCGGAGAGTTGGAGGCGGTTAAGGAAATGCAGAACATTCAGCAAAAGTAATGGGAAACCATTTTTATCTTGAAACTGTTTTTAACCGACAGTCTTTTATTCCTAATCATAGATGAGTGGGAGTAATACAGGGACTGGAGCAGCAGCGCCTCAGTTTGGATTGGTGTGGCAGGCAGGAGAAAGTCAGGAGAGGGAGGAGGGGGAACTGCTTGCGAAATGAAATTAAAAGCGGCCGGGCGGGAAATGCTCTCGGTAGCATTTGTGTGAAGCAGGGGGCGGGAGCAGCCTTTGATGTGCGGATAATTAGGGGAGGAGTAGCCAGGAGATCCAAGCTGGGGAACAGATGGCTGGCGCGATGAGACTGACACAGTAAAGACATTACGGTGAGGCCGGAAACTGTCCACTCGCAGAGTCCATTTATCTCTCCAGGTCTTCATTAGACATGTGCCTTTGAGACCAGTGTTTTACAAAGGATTCTCTGGAGCTGCTGCGCATAAGCATGAGTGTGGCTGTTGTTGTTGCGAAGGCACATGATCTATCCTGCTGAATAAATCCATTGGCAAGACAAGATTAAATCTGTTAGCTTTCTTCCTGTTGTATGCTAGTCACATACCCTGCCAGGGGCGGAAACTCTTATAAAACAAGTTATACCTCAAAGAACTCCCTTTCTTGACTTTATGTGAAGGGCTAAAACTAATGGGCATGAGGAGCCAACTGGCATGCAGGTGGTGGCGGCGCAGTGGGGCACCTCTCCTTGTGAGAGAAAAAGGGGGTTGTTAATTGCTGGATGATAAGCTGGATCACGTGATAGCGGCTTGAAGTCAAATCAAAGTCAGAAAGTTGAAAGAGCGCCTCTGCTGCTGTTGTTTCCCCTCTCTTCACACGCAACGCTGCTGTGCTGCCTGTGGACGCACAGAAGCGAAGGCTGCAGCTGGGGGCTGCGGGGGAGAGGCGGGGGCGCTGTCACTGGAGAGAGGGGTGAACAGAGAATGGGAGAGTGTGGCAGATGGAATGTCGGTGAGGGAAGGGGGCAGGCAGGTTACTAGCAGAAAGGTGCGGTGTTACTGTTACGGAGGAGAGTGTGACAGGGGCCAGAGTGGAAAGGGCTGACAGGCGGGAAGGAGAGTGTGCCAAGGACTATTGGACAGAGAGCGCAGTAGTGGAGAAGAAAAAGAGTGATCAAGAAAGATAAACTGAGAAGGAAAAAGAGACAAGTAGGAAATCATTAGAACGTGAGCAAGGTGAGAAGTGTATTGTTGTGAACACATGAGTGACTGACATGAATACTACAATAAAGTTGAAGAGTAATACAAAAACAAAATAGTAAGAGATAGAGATGGCATGTGCCGGACTTCAAATACAGTACAGTATTGATCAATTCTAAACGGTACCAAGTGAGTAGCGTTTCAGCAACAGGGTGGACGTGGCAAGTGTAGCACGAATCCTGAGATAGGTCGGAAAACAGATTACAATGCAATGAAAGAGGCAATAGATAAAATTATATCCATCCGTACTATGGGAGCGTACCATAAAATAGAAGGTACATTCGGAAGGGAATGACATGGGTAAAAGGTGATTCAAAAACACCCGCGCTTCTAACGTGTAAACACTAATGGGTGTCAGAGGTTCATACTTAAGACATATGCAAATGTAAACAGGCAAATTAGGTCTGATATGAAAGCAATACCGCGTGGTTAAACAACATACATCACAGAAAACGGCTAAAAAGACTTGTCCGGTAGGCATAATAATGCGTGATGTCATTATAGCCTTCAGTAGTACAAAAATAGTGTGGGCGCTTCGTGTAAAACAGCAAGTGATACTGTGAAGCAAATAACATGGGTGGCAGGTGAATCCAACATGACGTTGTCCAACAACAATTAAAACTGCTAGGAATCCCTGATATGAAAGTAAATCATGTGCAGATATAAATAACTGGGTGCCACTGATTCAAAGGATGACTCTGTGCAAATATAAACAGGGAGATGAGTCTGACATAAAAAACAATGTGCAGCGTGGTAATGCTGCAAAAATCACGGTGGTCGGCTATTGAAGACAAAAACTGGTAGGCAAAATGGTCCGTGAATGTAAAAACCGGCGCAGTAGAAACCACAAAGAGGTGATCGCGTAAGAAAAAAGATGCTGAGGAAGGACGGGGTGTGTGACAAGGGAGGGAAGGACATAAGATGGAAAGAAAGAAAACTGTGGGTAGATGAGAAAAAGTGAGAGAAAAAGATAGGAGAAAGGGACGACAGCGAATAGTGGTTACAATGAGGTTCGGAGAGAAGAAAGGTAATTTAAAGGGAAAAAAGAAGGAAGAAAAAGAATTACGCATTGAGAGAAGGAAACTGTGGAGTACAGGGAAAGAAGAAGTAAGCCCTGAAGTGAGAGAAGGACTGTCATAGGGAGGATGAGGAAGACGAGGCAGACTGAGGCAGCTGGAGAATAGTGGAACGTGAGAGAGTGATGCGTGGGCAGAGAGAAGGCAGGCTGGAGAGGGAGGGGGTGGGATGCCTAAACAAGTTAAAAGGAGACTAAAGTGAAAGTACGGCCGGCAGGCCGTGAATAATTAGGGGGTGACAAATGCGCTGCAAGGGTTGCCTTTGATGTGGTAATGCGAGGCAGGCAGGCAGGCGGCTGGTGGCATTGTGCACGCGCTTCATGCACTGCAAGGAATCGCCAGCCAGTGGTGGTGTGGATAAAGACTGGATAAGCCCCTATATAGCTTGCCAGCTGTGCTGCGCACAACAGGCGAGCCCTAAAAACCGGCCCCCAACTCTGGCGGCCCCGGGAGAAATGCCCAGTGCCTGCTACGGCCAGTCCGACCCTGGTTATCTCTCTAATTAAACAACTGTGTAAATAGATGCATATGGAGGCATCTAGAGCGAGAGAGGGAGAAAGAGAAGGTGTGAGGGAGAGGAAAGGAAGAGAGAAAGCGATCAGAAAGAGAGAAGAGAGAGGGGAGATAGAGAATGGATGGATGAATGAATAGGCACTTGAAGTAGGGATGTGTGGGTGCTGTAGCAACCCCAAAATAGCCATGCTGGGGTTCTGCAGGTGCGTGAGCAATAAAGATGCCTTCAGATTTTGTTTCTATCTAGTCACACTTTCTGTGTGCATAAAGACAGTGGTCCAACGTCAATCTATGCTTCTAACAAATTGCTACTTATACTATTAGCATGGAGATAGGTGTTTACTTTCTTTCTCTACAAGGTGAGAACATTTTGTAACTATGTTACAATCTTACTGGGGTACATGGAGTGTGAAAAGTTACCCTGGCCAGTGGTATCGAAGGTTGGGGTGCGGAAACTCAATGCTGTGGAGTCTTCTTGATTCCACCTGATGCCTCTTTAAACCACTCCCAGGCACCCCTTCCCTGCTCTCTCTCTCTCTTGCAGGTTCTTTCCAATCTCCGATTTCTTGCATTGTCTCTGTTTTGCCCTTTTACTGTTCCTCGTCCTTTTTCCACTTCGTGTTTTGCTTTTTCTTGCTCTGGATCGAAGTCTGTTGAGAAAAAAGTGCCAGCCCCCACAAATGAGTGGCAGTGGACCCCACCTACGATCAGCTGCTCAAATTAAGCCCTGGCCCCGTATGTGAGGGCCGGCTTGAGGGTGGTGCGAATGGTGCAGCCGCACTGGGCGCAGAGTTGGAGGAGGGCACTGACCTCAGAGGGGGCGCTGTGTTTAGCAATAAAGTACCATTTAAAAGCCCCTGCTGCAGAGTTCCTTGTGTCCAGCCCTAGGGCAGCAAAAAAATGTCAAGAGAACGCTGGTGCTTAATGTTTCTGCTAGAGCGAGAGATCAGAGTTTTGTGTAGAAACAGTTTAGACTCGCGATAAAGTGATCACCAACCAAAGCCAGCGCTGCTGCTTCTATCGTGCCATAGACAAGAAGAGAAAGCCACGAGGTGTTTTTGCCACAAAACCCAAAGCCATAGCAGAAAATATGTCACTGTAAAGGCATAAAGATTTGTATTTGGTGCATCATGGCTCTTTTGCTGGGCCACTACGGTAGGCCTGTGACATTAAACATGCCTGCGGATAGGGCTGAGACTCGAAGGAAAGAAGCAGGTTAGGTGCAGCCAGGACAGTAGAGGAAAATCAAATGACTTCTTTTCACAGACTGCCCTTCAAGAAGTGCTCCTTAAGAGATCATGAATCCAGGGGCGTTGGAAATAGAGAATTCTGGGGGGACTTGGACAACCTTGCGCGCTCTCGTGTGTGTGCGTGCATGTGTGTGTGTTTTGAGGATGTTCGCCGAAAGAGTGGTGAAGCACCTAGGCAAATACTGTATTTTCCCAAATCTCCTTAATGTACTCCTTCAAATAGTACTACTGCCTTCTAGCTTGGGTTTTCAAGGGTGGGGCTGAGGAGGGGCAGTGTCAGACAGTATTGGAAAATGAGGCAGCATCTAAGAGGCCTGCACAAATAACATGTCACATTTGTCCTTCACTGGGAACCAAACACCCTAGGGCAGTGCCTGACTCTTAGAGGGTAGTGTTGTAGAGCAGTCTAAGGCTTACTCAAGGGATGTGGTGTGGGCTAGTATTCTCCGTTTGCAGGTGCGCAGAAATAACACTCAATAATTGATTGTCCAGTCTGTACTTTGCTTTATAAAAGTAAGAGTACATTTATTAAACACACACACTACTCAATACTTTGCACCAATTTACAAATATACATACGCTGTTGGAATTCAATTCAATTAAATTCAATTAGTCTTTAATCTATCATAATCAATCATAAAAGCAGTGGCGGCTGGTGGATTTTGAAAGTGGTGAGGCGTAAAGCTTAATCCTTGTCTACCTAGATTACTCCTGTAGTGCAATAATTTCGTGGATGGCATTCAGAAATAAAATACCCCTCTTTTGTACCCTCGATGCCCTTCTGTGCCCTTCTATCCATCCATTACTCTGTTCCTTTCTCTATGCCCTGCCCCACCAAGCTAGTTTATTCAATTCCATTTCAATTTCTGTAACAGTTGCATTCTTAAGAAGATGTCCTCTACCAGTTCCCATTTAAACATATCACTCGATTCCGTCTTTATTCTCCTTGTCCTTCTTTATCTCCATCACTTCCCTCTTCTGTTGCTACATATTACTTCAATTTCCTCCTCACACTGATTGGATTGGATTGCAATATTTGTGTAGCGCTTACTACCTATGTGGTGCTTTGAAGCGCTTGCGTACATGGGTAGCACGCTGCATCTTGTAAGGCGTGTGGTTTAAGTGTGTTTCTTTTGTTTTGTTCCTATCTGGAAAGTGTTTTGGTGTATTGCTGGAGGTCTGCAGTGGTGCTATCTTGTTATGGGACACAGCACTTAGCAAAGTGATGGATGAAGAAGTGGGAGAGACAGGCACCAAGTTCAGTTGGATCCATACAAGTGCAGAATGACAACCCCCTGAAAGAATTAGTTGTGAAACTCCATCAGTAGGCAAGCACAGCATCCTTGGATACAATGAGTTATCTTACAGTTATGTTTCTACAGTACAACACCATACTGCACAATTTACACAATTTGTTTAATGTTTCCAATCATCAAAGCAGACACAATATTTACTGCATTAAAACATAAAAATGTGTAGACCAAGGTTTCTGAAATAAAATATGTAAGTGGCTAAACTGCAATTATTTGAAAGAAACTTTTGTAGGTTCTGGAAAACGTTCAACATTTAAATGCATATTCCATTACAAACCCAGTACTAAAGGTGTTTTCTAGGCAACTACTACAGCATATTTGAAAAAATAAAGGTCCCTCAGGTATGCCTTAAATTTATTTTTTAATGAAAACTCTGCTCAGCTCACTATTCCTGTGAATATCAAAGTTGACTTTACTGAAAAGCAATGAACTTTTCAAGGCACGCACCTGCAAGGCTGACGTGGTGCACTTGAAAAATGTAACATTCCAGCTCACTGAAGTAATTCTATATTCCACGTTGTGCTGCTGCATTGAAGAAATGACTTTCAAAGCAGAAATATAGAAACAGATCTCCTCCCAATTAATTGCCTGGCCCTACTGACCCAATCCGATCTCGAGGACGACTACAGAAGAGTGCTCAAGTGGCACAAACATGTGAGATTATTCAAATTTCGTTCTCTCCATCCAAAGTGCTCCATGAGTTGCCCGCAGGTCGTGATCCTTCTTCCTGCAATCCTGGCTTCCTGTTACCAACTTGTCACAGAGTGGGGTGGGGGAAGGCTGGCTGATACACCCCACAGTGTGAAGAGTTGGGAAAGGCAAACCCCCGCTGATTGACGTGCTGTTTTGGAAAGCTCAGGCTGCAGCCTTCTGCGCCCAAATGCAGTCAGTCAGCGAGGGTGGTGCACTTCGCAAGGGAGGAGTGGCCCTTAACTCGAGCACGTCACAGAGGCAAGGGCTGAAATCCAGTAAGCCCTGAACCTTCACCGCACATGCGTAGTGCATGTGCCTGTCTGTGCTGCTGTGACTGCCTGGCCCTCGAGGACATTAAGATTAGCTGAAGGGCTCATTATTTAAAGCAGCAGGTAGGATGCATTCATTTTATTTTTTAAAGTACATACAGAGGCAACAACTAGGGGGGGGCGGAGCCCCCATGCCCAATGAAGGGGGTGGGGGCTAGTACCACCACTCCCATGTATGCACATCATCTTGCCCCCAATGCAGTTAGTTGAACATAACCTGGAGCGAGGGCCCTGCGCACTGGCACCATCCCTGCCTCGGTGACACACAACCCTGACTGATCATTGCCTACTGACCATGAGGTATACACCTCTACATTGTAAGGGCTAGCATTCTGTGTTCTTCACCTAAGCGCAGCAGCAAGAATGCATGTTAAAGCATCACTTTAGAATGACAGTACTCAGCTCATTTCTGGATCATTCAAATGCATTGCAAGTACAGCCCCTAAAGCCATCACAGATGAAATCACAGGAATATGCATGTACAGCCAGACACCCTAACAAGATTGTCTGGTAACAAAACCCCCCTTTGCTTATGACATCACCTTACACAGGTACTTCAAATTACACATGTGACCTTCAGTCCCTCTAAAAGAAATAACCATAGTAAATGCATTTCTGGTGCAATTACACCTCTTCACCTCCAGGTGATGGCCTTCTCCAGACATCCCCAGCTCAGCTTTTCACTCCTTGAATCAGTTCTCAGTACACCCCCAGCTGTAGAACAAAGGTTCCAGGCTAGGAGGTGTTAATGCCTGTGCTGAGCCCTTGGGGATTATTCTTTTAGGTCCCCTAGAAACTTTAGGGGGGGACTTTCCTCTTTTGTGCTGGGGGAGATTCTGTTGCTCCTGCAGCTCCCCTGCACCTTACCAGCACTTGGTGGTGGCCCCTCTCCTCTGGGGGCCACTAAAACGCCCAAACGAAGACATTCCCATACCTTGCAAGGCATTATGGGGTGCTCCATGTTCCTGGCCGTGCATATTAGATGAGCGGCTCTTACGCTGTGCCGGGGAGAGCTGCGCTGGTGGTGCGTGCGGTCTTCTGCCACGTTCAAGACTTGTTGGGGGGCCTGGTCCCACCCAGACCCCCAGGTAAGGGCCTGCGGCTCGGGGAGCACACCTGTGCCCGCTCTTGCTGATCTTCGGGGGCCTGGTCCTACCCAGGCCCCTGGCTCCTCCTTTTGTCTTTTTGGGGTCCAGGTTCCACCCAGGATCCCCACGGCTCTCTACGTTGGAGGGCAACCTGGGGAGCCCACTGTGAAGCTGTGTGCATCATGGTTATGCCACCAGCAGGGCCCTTCTCATGTTGCTCCAGCCTTGTCCTTATCCTTGCCTGTTTGTTTTTGTCTGATTTGCCAATTTAAAGTGGTTTTAGTACTTCATTATCATATGGTGGGTGATGTTTTTAACACTCCTTTAGCCCCCTTCCTTACCCTCCCTTCACCCTCTGTCCCCTGCTGGCTCACATCATCAAACCCACCATTTGCATTGGCAGATAGGCTAAATGTGATTTAGGTAAGCTCCGGGATGTTTGTGCTCAGGGGCGAGTCCCTTCTCATCCAGGTACTGACCAGTGAGCACAAAACGAACCCTCTACTACCTCATTCAATTCACTACCATCAGCAAGGGCGCCAACTGTCTCTCGTCCAGGGCGATATCTTAGCAATGGCTGGCTCTGCCTGCAGGGCCATTAAAGGTAGCACTCTTGGGCGCTAAAGGCCATGTGAATTAAAGAAGGGAGACAAGAAATTATGTTGTCTTCTCGTTCCTCCCCCCCCCCCATCCCCCTTTGTCTCTGCGTCCTCCCACTCCAAAATCTGGGGGGATATGTCCCTATGCCCATGCATGAATCCCCACGTCACAACCATGTAAGACGTAATAGCTGCTACAGACAGATCATTTCCATTTACAAATAAGCTCACAGATTCCAGTGCCTCACACCAAGGCGCTATATATTAAGGGCCACATGCATCAATCAAGGATTTTGCATTTCCTAAATAGCGAAAATTAAGGAATCGCTATTTAGGAATTGCAAAATCCTATGCATCAAGAAATCCTAATTTTTTTTAGGATTTCTTAAATTTCGGAATTTGCGATTCCTTAATTGCGAATCGCAATTAAGGAATGGCATTACATTGATTCCTATGGGCCTAGAGGCCCATAGGAATCAATGCCGTTTTGCATTTCTTTTTTTAGGAAATCGCAATTTGTTGATGCATTGCAAGGGTGCAGAGGGGGGTCCAAAGGACCCCCCCTGCACCCCTGAAATGAATTTTAAAGTGCATGTTTCACACACACATGTCCTAAGGACATGTGTGTCTGTAACATGACACTTTTCAAAATGCATTTTTGTGCTTTTTGAAACAATTTCGCAAATTAACACGAGGGTCAACCTCGTGTTAATTTGCACTTCCTATTTCAAAATTCGCATTTTTTTTTTAAATGATGCATTGCATTTAAGGAATCGCACAAATGCGATTCCTTAAATGCATTCGCATTTTTAGGAAATGCAAAAAAACCCGAATTTTGAAATAATGTTTCATGCATCCCAAAAACGTATTTAGGAAGCGCAAACGGCCAAATTTACCGATTCCCACCGTTTGCACTTCCTAAATAGGTTGATGCATGTGCCCCATAATGTGGCGTTCTTAACATGAAGAGAAATGCAGTCCGTAATGAGATGCACAGACGTAAAGGCGCAGCAGTCCATTTTATAATGTTTGCCCTGCCTTCATCCATACTGGAGGGGAACACTTTTAATGATGATGTTTAAAAAAAACTATCCAGTAATTTACACATGTGAACATTTTTGGTGCACTTTACGCCCCGCCCCCCATAGTGTGAAGTTTTCCGAATTGGGCTGATTTTCCTTTCACGTGGAACATACTGCGCGGTTTGTTTGGCGTTTCTTTGAATTTATTGGCGTGCGACAAAGGAGACACACTATTGCATTCCCTGTACTGCCAGTGACCATAGGTGAAGTTAAGCACCCCTACATCAGTGCCTCTCACTCCTACGTTATTACAAAATGCATCCCCTGTCACACCTAAAAATAATGAATTCCTAACAGTGCCATTTGTGCTACTAAATTGATCTCAACTGTCCAACTGCCTTGATTTGTAAGTGTAAATAGACATTTTATGTTCACAAAATAAGGTTTTGCACCCTGGATTCAACACTCTCATACCCACTGGGGAAGGAAGGTGATGTTCCAGGGATGACTGGGAATAATGGTGAGTACCCACACATTCCCTCTTTGGCAAGGCAGATTCCCACAATTGACGTGGCCAAAGATTTACTCCTGTCGAGAGGAGCAGTAAATGCCTATGTACGGGTGGAATTGGAAAGCAATATCCCCAGAAATTGTGGAGACTGCACAGGAAGTGGGCTCCCCATGGCGCTAAATATTTCACCCAGAGAGAAAAAAGAAAACGCTTTTAAAGTGTAGATGCACTGTTGAGTTATAGTTGTGCTTTTGTAAATGTACACTACATACTCGTGTACATACGTAACTGGAACATGTGTGAACAGACCAGAGGCCATACATAAGTTTGCCTCTACTCAACTTGCAGTCTCATAAACTGAGTCGGGGAGTCCTTTGTTAATTCCATGGTAGTCAGAATTTTACTCCTGTTGTGGGAGGATGTAGACAGGAGTAAAATTAAAACCCTTTTTTGTGAGTCTTTCAGGTTCTATTAATCTTTAATCACAAACACATTCATCCTCACGAACCCACCTCAATCTTTTGAGATTGAGGCACGGTTAGTTTAATTATCAGCTCCCGATCGCTGCCTCGCTGGTATGTGGAGTGAGACTCACAGCTCTCACCATCACTCTCACTCACCGCTAAAGGCACAATGAAGTCATACCGCACATCTTCAAGGCTGGGGTAAACACACCTAACATGAACACTAATCTCCCTCTCTCATGGGCCTGGCCTGAGGCACTGCCTTGAGTACTGTATTCTTCTATATGATGCATTTCTTTGCTTGGAGAGGCCTTAAATTGGGCCATTAATATGGGGTCATTTAGAACCGAAGGCTAGTGTTTATAAGTATTGGGAAAGCCAATTGGTTTCCGCTTTTTGGCTTTACCGTTCAAGACATATTGGCTTTGCCAGTGCTTTTTGCCAATGCTGTTGGATGGGGTTGGGCGAGAGACGCAATAGAATAGAAATGAGTTAGGCATGGGCTTCACTTAGGAATCACCATGGGCGGCAGCAGCGTTCTCGCCATGCCCCTGGGGGATGGCGATGTGTGGTACGCCTGAGGGAGTTGAGACATTCACGGGATACCACTGTGGCGTAAAAGCATAGGATGGAATGGAGAATAGACGGGCCTGGGTGGAGCCTTACAGAATAATTGTTTTGATGTTTATTCAACTCAATGTTTCAAATGATAAAAAACAAAACATTTATCAACAGAGATATTGCTCGTCATCATGTCTTATCCAACAGAATCAATAATAATTCCCCAACACCCACCTGCAGTGTGGGGCTTGTTGGATTTGTTTTGCCTGGGATGATACTGGTGTCCGGTCTTTGCCACCACCCCATCTCCTGGGATAAGGGGGTAGTAGATAACGTCCCTTGGGTAGGGGGCGTGTAGAGAACCTTCCAGAGCTCTGCTGTTGAACAGCACTGCAAAAAAACGTTGAGGATCTCAATTGAACTCGCAGACTGTTATGTTTACTTGAGGAAAAATATAAAGTATCCCAGAAAACAAGCACGAGGCCCAGATTCCCAAACCGTGTGGAGGACCCTCATCCCGGTTTGTATGTAGGGCCTTGCGCTGCCTCCCCAGTAGGAATTATGTCTGGATTCGTCCCAAAGGAGCAGAATTGGACATGACAGAGCCTTGGCCCCCTAGCCACCACACCGTCCGTGAAACTGCCTTCTAAGCTTCAGGCCTGGAGGCAGAGTTTGCGTCACGTCTGTGCATAAAAGGGAACATCCCAAAAAATCGAAATCACCAAGACAGTTTGCAGGATTGCAAAAGAAGGCTTGGTCACAGAAGGACCTGAGCTGCATGAATCTGCAGGAAGCTGATGCAATCCAAGTGCAACCCAGATTACACTCTCCGGACCCTGCTGCAACAGCATCCGGTTCTGTTCTGGTAAGGAAGCCTCCTCCCTGCAGAGCTGTCCTGCTGCTGAGGACACCAGTGCTGTGTCAAACCTCCTCCGTCCTTACACGCCTGGAGCGATGCACTGTGGGTCAGTTAGCTCATTATTATTATCCAAATGTGTTAAATGCTCCGCTTCCCGCCCTTCTGCTTTGGGGCGTGTACCCAGAGCAAACAAAGGTGATCTGCCCATGTTCTCACCCGTCACCTGTGTGACTGGGAGATTCCATAGAGTGATCCCTTTCCCTAGTGTCCAGCCTTTCAGTATCGAGCTGTATTATACTGGGGTGGGTTTAGAGGAGTATTCTTTGTCTACCTAACCTTTCACTCTCGAGCTGCACCACAAGAGATAGTGGTGTCTCTCTGTCTTTGCCTGTACATTCACACTCTAGCTGTGCGAGGATGTTTAATTACAAGGACCATCCCTTCATTGCCTCTCATTTATTTGTCTAGAGCTGGGGTGGGCAGTTTCACTCCACGGAATTCTTTGGGGTTACATTAAAACTGCGAGATTCCACAGAGTTCCGCCAACTCGCGAAAATATACATGTTGCGCTGCAAATTAGAGCCAGTAGGACGAGTAGGGCTGAAAAATTACTGCAGACTGCTTTTTACTGTGTGCAAGAGCACCCAGCCATTTAAGTTGATTTTGCTGCCACTCGAGTAGAAAATGTACTTGAGTGGCAGCAAATCTAGAAGTAGCCCTCTGACCGCAACCATCCGTCTTAGAAAATGGTGCTAGGAGACGCCAAATCTCGCGTGCTCTTGCAGTTCTGGAGCCTCATGGGAAAAAAGTTCTACCATGCGGCAATTGGCAAGAATTCGGCTGGAACTCCACGTTACAATAGTAAACACAGTCACCAAATTCTGTAAATTCTGCGGGAGGAAGGAAACATTCCGCCCACCCCTACTCTTCGGCTGTTTCGCGAATGATAGTTTTTAGGGCCACCCTTTCACTGCCCCTCCTTTCACTTTTGAACTTTATGAGGAGGTGTGGTTATTAGGGTCATTCTCTTTTTGGTTATCTTCTTGCACAGTACTTAATTTGGGGTTCCCTAGTCTTTGTTCATGCACTACAGGGCTGTTTTACCCACTGGTTAATTTGCATGGCCCTCCACCTTTCAAGGTGAATCCTGCTAAAGTGATTGAGAAACCCCACTGAAATAAAGCGGCATAAAAAATCCTCACAATTTCAGGCAGTTGGTGGCATTAAGTTAAAAAATAATATTTATTTCTCGCGTCTGTTTCCTTTCTTCAGCTTACTATTCTTTCTCACTTCTCTTTTCCCTCCTCTCTCTTTTTATCTATTAATCTGTACGTATTTACCTCTTCTTGCTTTCTCTGGTATATCTCTAATTCATCTATGTCTACCTTACCGCCTTTTCAGTATCCACCATTTTCTCCCAAGACCTTATCTCTCTCTCTATCACTCTCTGGGTCAACCTCTACTTCTCTACCTCTACCCAGGCTCTCTACCTCATCCCTCTATTTTTATCTCAGCCATCTCGCTGCTCCTTACTGCTGTTTCTGTCCTAGCTCCCTGTATATCTCCACCACCAATCCTCTATACTTCCTCCTTTCAACCTCATCTCTTCACCCCTTTTCTCTCTCTCCGTTTCTCTTTACCTCACCCCTCCCTACCTCTCTCTCTGAAACCCCTCTTTACCTCTCTCTAATCTCTCTATCAACCTCTCTCTGAGCCTACTCTGTATTATACCTATCTATTTCATGCCCCCACCTCACATCACTACCTCATCTCTTTCGACCCCATTCCTCCGTCTCACCTCCGATCCTCCCAGTTTACCTAACCACTCATTCACCATCTCACCTCTCCAGCCTCCCTCTTTCTACCTCTCTTCTCTCCAGGTCACCAATACCTTAACCTTTCTCAATGTCTTTTTCTCTACTTCAATCTATTTTTTCTACCTAACATCACCTTCTCTCTATCATGTTTCTTCACACCTCCTTCTTTAGTTCAATTCACTCTTTCCGCCTAACAGCTCTCTCTCGTTATACATCTCTCTACCTTTCCTCTCTGTCTCTGCCTCTGGTTACCTTCCCTATTTCTCTGCACCTTCCTGGCAACCTATCAAACCAGGCTTTGTTTCTCTGTCTCAACTCTGTCTTTCCACTTCACTTCTTTTCTCTCTGTAGCACATCTCTCTGTTTGCCCTTTCTTCCTTCATCATTACTGTTTAAATGACGTGCCATTATGATCATCTTTCTATTTTGTCCATCTCTCTACTTCACCAGAGCCTACCTGGCATCTCTTACTACCTCACCTATCTGCAAAGCTCCTCTCTGTCTTACCACTCTCTCTACCTCACCACTTGTTGGACACTCACTCCTCTCTCTCTGCTCCCTCTTCCTATTTCTAGCTCTCTCTAGCACTATACCTCACTCTAAAACCTTACACATCTCTCTTCTTCTCTTCCCCTGCCCACCTTCCTATTTTTACTCTGTATGCTTCTTTCTGGCTACCTCACCTTTTTCTCTGTACCTTTCCTCTTCTTTGCCTATTTGTCTACCTCATCTCTACCTCTACTTTCCATAAACTCTCTACTTCACCTCCCTCGCAGTGCCTTTCACTTTGCCTCCCAGTCCTTCTTCTGTGTTTGTGTCCTTCGGTTTCTCTTAGCTGCAGGGGTGGCGATCTTTATCCGGCCAGTGGGGTGTACACACTGACAGCAGAGATGCGGGCAAGACAGAGGAAGAAAAGTAAGGAGAAAACTATTCGATTTCACCCAAAAGAATTGTGAAAATGCAGGAGGAGCACTTTGATTTTCCTTCTTGCAGCCAGAATACTGATGGGGATTTATTTGTGATTCCAAATGTCCAGCTAGTAACGCTAGGTTTCAAGCGGTATGTACTTGTAACTCATTTTACTATTATGCACTCGCTCAGTAAACGTTCCCCCGGCCAACCTAACATACCTTTCCTACATTGGGAAGGGGGAGATCGGTTGGACATTGCATTCCTCATAAAATAATTGCTGTAGACAGAATAATATCTAGATTCTAACACAAAAAGGAATGCACCTATCAATTCTTGTTCAAGCTTTCCTAAGGTACTTTTTGGCTGGGAAGGCTGGGCAGCGGTCTCACTGTTTTAGTGTGCACTGGTTTCTGAACGTTTACCAACGGGTGCTAGCTCAGTGGGTAGATGCTGAGCTGGGTAGACGCGGAGCTGGGTAGACGCGTCTTAGACCTCAGACCCGGGCAGATACCCTAGGAGCCCGTAGACTGGGGGTCAGCATACACATGTCTCACTGGTCCAACTGTGGGCTAAATCATGGGGACAATTCAGTATCGAGCCTGCTCCAGACAAGCCAGATATCCTAACAGCTTCCCATTTAATTCTGGGAAAATCAAGGATTACTCAGGGATGTGCATTATTCTAGAGTGTAATGCGTCTGTAACATTCATGACAATCAGCAGCAATGCATTATCACAGGCAAGTATTAGAAATGAAAACAACAAAAAAATGCCTAACATCATATCGAGGAACTAGCAGAATCTAACATTCTATTTGCTGCTGAGTCATTTAAATGCTCTCAGATCTCTGCAGTCATTTCTGTCTCAAGGAAGGAGTGAAATCCCTTGTGTTTTTACGAATTCAAGTCCACTGGCTAAATAACTGGTCAGTCCGTCAGAGTGTCCCACGCGATAGATTGTTCTTCCTGCCTAATGGTAAAACCTGGGGGATTTACAGGCGAGTGCACTAGTGAACAAAAATGTGTAAATATTCCTACTTCCAACGCAATCCATGTCAAAAACATTATATTGGCCTGCACCTAATATTCCTACATAAAGGCATTAGTAATAATAACTCACATATACTTGCCTTGTATGCAATCATATAAAACATCTTGAAGCAGCAAAGCTATCACAAATGATGGAAAACAAAACATATTGTGCTTTGGTACCAAGGGCAGGGGCCGAACGTCTCAGGCCACAATCCAGGATAAATCATAAACAGATCCTTCAGGTAGTCAATGTCTTGTCCAGAGAAACCCTTCAGGTAGAGCTAAGTGTGCAGGTCTTTCATATTGACGTACTTTGATACCACTATGGACCGGCGGTACTTGAAGGAGTTCTATCTAGAAACTGAGGTTCTCTGGTAGGTGGCTTGAGCTTTGGGGAATGCCAGAAGACTGGTGCGAACCATGATAGGATGTCTTCAAAGCCCACTCTGGAGGAGAGCTTCAAGCAGAGCTTGATAGCTGAGGGCATCAAGAACAGCAGAGAGGTTGAGCAGGACGTTGTCAATGATCTGGGCATAATCCACAGTTTCTAATAATTTGTCTCAGGGCTGCATTGTTGCCTTAATCCAGAACAACAGAGTGGTAATTCTGTTTCTAGAGAGAGGTGAGATGCAGTGGCCAGAGCGGCTGACTCCGGAGTATTGGTTCACGGCTCGATCCCTGATACCAGCGGTAGCTCAGCCAAGCACCATGTGACTCTGGGCAATAGCTCGCTTAATCTCTCCGACGGCCCCCAGCACCTTGAGACCCTTAGGGGTGATTAGTTTGCGCTTTACAAATACCGGGTTATTGTGTTCTCCTAGAAGGACATCCAGCATTCTGAGAGGTCATCTAGTCGCTGTAGGTTTTCTTCAAGAGTTGCCGAATCTGTATGGTCTTGTGAGAGTCCAGAAGATACCTTGTGTGGGTGAGGTATTTCCCATGCTGAGGAGTGGTGTCAGAACTTTACCTGTGAAACTGTTCACATCAGATATGGGGGTGAGTCTTTGGGGAGTCTTGGGTGGTCTTGTGGGAGTGAGGTGTTACCAATGCTGAGGAGTGGAGTCAGAACTTTACCTGCGATACTGTTCACAACAGATATGGGGGTGAGTCTTGTGAGAGTCTTGTGTGAGTGAGGTGTTACCAACGCTGAGGACTGGTGTCAGAACTGTACCAGTGTAACTCTTTACAGCAGCTATGGGGTGATTCTGTGTTTGTTTGAGTTTGCCTCTTGGGAGCACAGGAGATACATCGGATGTTGGTGGCGAGGGTAATAAGGTAGAGAGGGAGTCCATTTAGATGGTATAACGTACATGTCTTGTGGAGTGGTTTAGTGGTGACTCTGGTGACAAAACCTGCCAAATATAAAGAGAATAGGAACTTTTGTGGTAAGCAAACTTTCCGTAATGCACTATTAAAACTGAACACTCAAAGATGGATAACAGTTACTGACCTGCGCATACGCAACTTGTTTAAATCCTCCTTGTGGTTTAGTTTCCAATCTAACACAGCACATTCCCACCACAAATGAACAAGTTGTGGGCAGTAGTCAGGCATTTTGAGGGAAACATTACGTCATTGCTAGGAGTAATGCAATGACTTGGTATTTAGGCTGAAGGCAAAGGGTCTCATTTAGAGGTGTGTTGGGCCCTTCAAGAGATCCCTCCTGTGTCAGCAGAAGTCTCTTAGACAAAAGTGCCGCCACTGGTGCAGCGGACGCCCTTTTTGTAAAGCTGAATTCCAAGGAGGCCACCGTTTTGTTTTGGCCTGCTCTGCATTTTGTAGCCCATTTATTAGTTATTCAAGATAGCAATCAATTGCGGGATGGACTTTGCAGTCCCAAGGCCCAGTGGATTTTCACCATGCCATCATGGCAGTGTGGCACTTTTCTAGGTGGGATCAAATACAACTCAGTATAGTTTCCACTGAGCCTTTTTTTTGTCTTTACATCTGAGAATGAAAAATGAAATGACCCTGACTTACAGCGAGCAACAAGTTTGCTACCGCCAGGTGGGGTCTCAAAGCTTATTTTACCTACTTGGGTCCGCTATGGCTCACACCCAGCTCACGCAGTGAACATGTGCAATTGAAGTACTACCCAAAAAGCTGGTCTTCCTGATGCCACATTCGCAGCCTTGTGGCCATTGACTGACCGCTGGCAGAGCCGATGGAGGTCTCAATTGGCAGTCAGTGGTTTATCCACTTCTATATGTGGCGGGAGCCCGCAGTTTTGGCAGGGTGGGACCCCTGGTGACTTGAAGCGCTGCTTCCACTCAGCTGGATTATAGTTCTATCTCTAGCTCCATATCGCCAGGGCTGGATACCCTCACAGGTGACAAGCAGCGCTCTACAGATCCACCTTACATTACTTACATTGCCATGCCAGAACAAGGTGAGATGAGTGTATGCAGTGAAATGTCACCCGAGTACAATAAAGGATTAGTTACACTCGTGCATTATTGTCTTATGATAGGTATTACTCCAGAAGCAGTCTTTCAACAGACATTGCTAAGGGAAGGCTTCCCTTGTGATTGGGAAATCATCACTTCCCAGTTCGAAGAGTAATACCAGATGCTGATACCTCTAACAGGATGCAGTGTGTGGCAGGAGTTTCAAAATGCAAATTCATGTACAGGAAGGACATCAATGTGTTTCCTGACCTTTGAGAATGATAGTGAACATGCTGGGCAAGGGCAGAAAAAGGTCTAGGGATGGGCCCTTTGAAACAGGCATTAGTAGTAAACCATGAACCGCCCAGCAGCAGATAGATAGGAAATCCAAGTTTAATTCCTCTGAATCATATAGTCCACCATGTATACAGAGGTATATGTCAGGGTTTATAATGAGGCTAAAGGATGAGGTTAGCACTTGAACAGGGCTGGTGGAAAAATTTTCAGAGTGGGGGTGTTGCCATCAATGTTAAATCACTGAAGTCATATGGTTTGTGAAAAATCCAAGCGTCCCACAAAGAACAAGTGTAGCAAATGAGGGTTGTATGCCATGACAACGCGTGGTATTACCACGCGTGCCATTACAACGCGGGGATTACAACGAAAGTCGTTACAACGACTTACCCTGGAGGGTGCTTGATAGTAGAATAGTTTAATATTCTATTCCAACTCCAACTCACGTTGACAGTAGGGAAGGTGTTGGATAGAAAATTAAACTATTCCCTATCCAACAGCGCCCTCCAGCGAAAGTCGTTGTAACGACTTTCAATGTAATTCCTGCATTGTAATGGCATTGCATTGTGGGGTGATCCCCACGTTGTCATGGCTGTACTCCGCAAATGAGTCACACCCTTTCAGCAGGAAAGTGGTATGGGTGTGGTATGTAGGCGATGCTCCATATATTACTAAAGCGTCGTATGACAGAACTTTGCCATTTACACACAGCACATTTGCCACTGAATGGAAAAACAATTCGTACTGACATTCTTTTACTGATAAAACTATATAGCATGCAAACAATAATGTGTGGAAACCACGATTCAGCAAATATTTGTCATTTGCACATCACCAAGTAAAGTGTCTTGAATTGTTTTGATTCTATTAAAATCTTTGTTTCCATCACACTTAAGAATTACAGAAGAAAAATGTGCTTCATTTGTCCTTTCCTAATGGTTGATATGTTTTCAAATATTTACAAAGTTCATGTTAGAAAAAAACTGACATCCTACAGCATTTCATTTCACACTATTCCTCAGCCAGATTGTGAGATAGTTCACTTAACAATTCCTCTAACTGTGCAGTCATAGAAATAAAAGTAAACACCACTCTATATGTTAAAAGGATGAGCAGCAATTTGTCAAAAGACATAGCCTAACAATTGACCTCTGTCTATGAACACACAGGAAGTGTGACAAGATAAAAACAAAGGTGGGGGCGTGGCTTGGATGCCGAGGAGGTAGGCAGCGTGAGATCGGAGCTCCGCGCCCGATTCCGGAAAATATCCTGAAAATCTGATCGGACCTCGACGAAATTAATATCATCCGACAAGGGAAGGCACCACGGAGGGTCCGGTGCCCACGGAGGACGACGCCGGGCCACCCCAAGCCAGTTTTTCGGCTTTGATAGTCGAACCCAGGCACGAAATCTTCGACCTAAAATGGCGGCGGTGGCATGAGACATAGAGACGACGGAGTCGCCGGCCCGGAGCCACGCTAAGAGCTGCTACCTCTACAGTGCGGAGGTGTTAGAGGCTGCATAGCACCCATCCCTGGATGTTGGAGTGGACCCTGGGCGCACCTCGGGCGATGGTTGGGTGCCGCCCCATGGTGGTGGAGAAGATAGCGTGGCTGTGACCCAGTGACGAAAGCCCCGGGCCCCTGAACGACTGGCGCCATCTGGGCTAACGGCCTATTGCAGACTCTGATCCCTAGAGACAGCCTCTGGATCCGGGGACCTGAGCGGCGCCCTGGGCACGAAAGGAGCAGGCTTCTCCGCTGTGGCCGCGGGGAATCTCCTTGAGGGCGAAGTCCAGCGAAGTACGGTGGCAGAGCGAGGACGAACCCACCCGGGCCGGCACAGATGGGGAAGACGAAAGGGAAGGGAGATGGTGCGACTGATACGGAGGCTGCGGAGGGAGCGGATCGAGACCAGTCGGCGTTACAGCGGATGCAAGACCGTATCCTGGAGGCCATCGCCACCACCAAGGACGCTCTGCACCAAGATATAGCTCAGGTGGCAACGGGCCTGGGCCTCCTGAAGGCCGACCATGATAAACTTAAGGACAGAGTGAAATCCGTGGAGATCACAGTTAAGGACTTAGCCCCGGGCCACGCAGCGGTGAAGGCGCAGATGTCGGAGGTGATGGACCGCCTGAAAGTGCTGGAACGGAGGGCCGAAGATGCGGAAAACCGGAACAGGCGCAACAACCTACGCCTTGTGGGCCTGCCGGAAAAAATTGAAGGCGATGATATGGTGGGCTACCTTGATAACTGGTTACGGACGGAGGTGGCACCGGAGGGGCTGTCCCCCTTCTTCTCCCTGGAACGGGCGCATAGAGTTCTGGCGCGCCCGCCGGCCTCGGGCCTCCCACCTCGCCCAGTGGTGTTCAAATTGCTCCATTACCGAGACAGAGACTGGCTTTTGCAAAGGGCGAGAGAGACGGGACCCTTTCAAGTGGACAACAGCAGGGTCACTATGTTCCCGGACTATACATATGAGACGCAGCGGCTTAGGGCGAACTTTCTGTCCCTTAAGCGGGAGCTCCGCGATGAAGGCATCAAATACTCTCTGTTGTTCCCCGCCAAGCTAAGAGTGGTAGTGGATGAAAAATCGCTCTTCTTCACGTCCTCTGCGGACGCCTGGACCTGGTGGGACACATATAAAGCGGGAACGGATGGTGCCAAGGCCAGGGAGGAGGAGGCTAAGGTGGCCCAACCGGTCAGGAAATCCCAACGGATCAGGAAGAACCGAAGGAGGACCGGCAGACCTTCGGTGTCGCAGACGGAGGCGGAGAGGCAGGCGGCCCTACAGGCGGTGGTGGACTTATCCAGGACCACCAGAAGTCAATCCGGGAAAGGCACGGACACAGAGGACCCGGGCACGGGCTCGGAGACGGGACAATCGGAATTTGGTGGAGCCCGGGCCCTATTGTGACGCCACAGACTTCGGAAGAGATACTTGAGGCGTGCTGAACTGAACTAGTGGCGTGGACTCGCTGGTTGGACACCGGGGCACTGGGCCCATGGCAGTGGAATGCTGTTACTTGAGGTTTTGGGGCGTATTGATGTGGGGATTGTGGGGTGGAGTGTGCGGGGTTGATTTGCTTTGAGGATCTATCGCACCGAGCCGCGCCTTACTGACCCCTAAGGTCACCGCAGTGGAGACTGCGGACATTACTGCCTTTCTTTGAGAGGTGGTTGGGAGTGTTGGTTTGGATGGGGGTACTTCCAGTTGCGGGGGGGCCTGTCCTGGGGGGGTGGGCGTTGCGAGCGGTTGGGGTTGCTCGGGGGGTAGTTGTTGTTGGAGGGGTTTGGCTTCCTGTTTGGAGAGGGTGGGTGGGTTGGCCCGTGGTCGCGGGACACGTGAAGACATTGTTCTTTGTTGTATGGTCCGGTTGTGTGGGAGGGGATGGCTAGTAATGGGACATTGAAATGTGTGTCCTGGAATGTGAGGGGCATGCAATCCATGGCGCGAAGGCATAAAGTTCAGGCGTACCTCAAGCGTAGAGGGGTTCATGCAGCGTTTCTACAAGAGACACATCTCAATAAGCAAGAAGGGGCTGCTCTGCAGAGACGCTGGAGGGGGCAGCTGTTTTACACGACATTCTCAGCCTTTGCAAGGGGGACATTGATCTGGGTACGGGCGGGGGTCCCCTTCCAGGTGACAAAAACATTGGTGGACCCGGAAGGCAGGTATGTGGCGGTGGAAGGGAGGCTGAGAGGCAGGGTGATATCTTTCTGCAATGTATACGCCCCTAATGTAGATTTGCCCGCATTCTTGTCTACGATCTCGGGCAAACTGGCGGGTTATTTGGCAGGACCTGTTCTCTTGGGGGGAGACTTCAACTCGGTCGCGGATGTGTTATTGGATAGATCCCATCCCCCACTGCGCGCGTCCCCAGTGCATAGAGTCGCCAAGCGTAGGTTGGAATGGCAGGAGAGCTGGGCCCTTACAGATGCATGGAGGGCGTTACACCCCACTACTAGGGACTATTCTTTTCACTCACACCTGCATGATTTACATGTAAGGCTAGACGCGTTTCTTTGTTCGTCATGCGTGCTCCCTGCGGTGGGTGGGGCGGAATACTTGGCCAGGACGATGTCGGACCACAACCCCTTGTTGATCTCTCTGAACTGGATGGTAGCGACTAACTGCGTGCCAACATGGCGCCTGCAACCTGAAACCCTGGATGATCTGTTGTTCAGGGAGGCTCTGGGAGACCGCATTGAGAGTTACTTTGAGGAGAACAGTGGTTCGGCCTCCACGAGGGCGGTAGAATGGGATGCGTTTAAGGTGGTGGTGCGGGGGCATTGTATTGGACACACGGCTGGGGCCCGCAAGACTTTGATAAACGATTTGGGTAAAGCTGAAACACGGCTGAGGGAACTGGAGAAGAGTCGCCCGAATCACCCAGAATTGCAGGAGGGGCTTAGTGGGGCGCGGGAGGGGCTGGCTGTAGAGTTGGAACGGCTGCGCAGCTTTGACCATAAGGCATACTTGACAAGGGCGCATGCGGAGGGCGACAAGGCGGGGTCTATGCTGGCATGGCTCGCTAACCCAGTCAGGAGGGGCATGCCGATTATGCTGATTCAGGAGATAGGGGAGGAGCCCTGCCATACTCAACCCGGGATCCTGAATAAGTTTCGTACTTATTACGAGGGGCTCTATGAGAGTGGTGAAACAGGAGGGGCTGATGAGCTAGGAGAGTTCTTAGACGGCTTGCAACTGCCAAAGGTGGAGGACTCAGAGGCAGAGGAGTTGGGTCGGCCCATCACACTCGGAGAGATAGGGTGTGCAGTAAAGCAAATGGCCAGAAACAAGACCCCGGGTCTTGACGGGCTCCCGATCGAATTCTACAGCAAATATATAGAGCGCCTTGCCCCTCGGCTGCGCGAGGTGTATAATGAGGCGCAAACGAAGGGCCGGCTCCCGAGCTCTATGAGTGAGGCCCTCATGATCCCGCTCTTAAAACCGGGCAGAGAGGGTGCGGCTTTGTCCTCGTACCGCCCGTTGTCCATGTTGACGACGGACTACAAGATCCTTAGTAAAATCCTTGCTAACAGACTGCTGGTGCATATGACGAGCCTTGTTCATAAGGACCAGTGTGGTTTTATTCCGACACGCAACACTACCCATAATATTCGTAGACTGACGAGTCTGATGGGGGCGGACTGGCCGATTGCCGATTCCCCATTTGTCCTTTCCATAGACATCGAGAAGGCCTTTGACAGCCTCGAGTGGGGATACCTGTACGAGGTGATGCGACGCTTCGGACTGGGGGACGGATACATAAACTGGACCAAGGTCCTGTACACTGACGCGGTAGCAAGAGTTCGAGTGGGCACTCTGATCTCTAAGCAATACCCGGTCAGGCGTGGCACCAGGCAGGGATGTTCCCTATCTCCACTCTTGTTCACCTTGGCGATGGAACCCTTCGCTGCGGAGGCCAGGCTAGGCCGTCACTATGCTGGATTATCATTTAGGGGCAGGCCGCATTTCATTTCTTTGTACGCAGATGACCTGCTGATGTTTCTGGCCAATGCGGGCCCTGAGCTCGAAGGAGCGCGGCGGCTGCTAGGGCGGTTCGGCCAGTTGTCGGGCCTGAGGGTTAACTGGCCTAAATCCTGCCTGTTCCCCCTGAGATCAGGAGAACCGTGCCCACTCACCGCGCAAGAACTTAGATGGGAGCCGCGATGTCTGCATTATCTGGGGGTCTATGTTTATCATACCCCAGCTGATTTGTTGGAAGGTAACATCACCCGTTGTATTAACGCCCTACGGGGGTCCATGGACTTTTGGTCGACTCTGCCGTTATCCCTGGCTGGTAGGATTTCCCTGCTCAAAATGGTGGCCCTACCCAGGCTTTTGTATTATTTTAGGACACTCCCGGTGTGGATCCCGAGCTCTATCTTTAAACGCCTGAGGTCCTTGATCATAGCGTTCTTATGGGGCACGGGAAGGAGGCGCATAGCGCTCGACACCCTGCTGCGCCCCAAGGACGAGGGGGGAATGGCGGTGCCGGATTTTGAAGGGTACTACCTGGCTGCGCAGTTGCAGATTTTTACCCAGGAGGTGGCGAGAGTGTATAGAGGCCCTGAGGACGCCAGAGGAGAAGGCACCCCGCGGCATGTTTTGGCATACATCGCGCTACACCAGAAGCTCCGGGTGGGTGACCTGACGGTCGAGGAGCAGACGTTCCGGCTTTGCTGGGACCGGGCCCGTAAACGGGCGGGAGTCCGCCTTATGTATGCCCCTGAAATCCCGTTAGGGATGGTCACGGCACTCCCGCATGGAGGGGACTGGTCTCGCTTGCTAGGCTGGGAGGAGGCGGGGATACAAATGTTGGGTGATCTTTATGAGGATGGGGTGTTGCTGCCGTTCCAAGCTTTGCAGGAGCGTTTCGACTTGCCGAGGGGCGACTATTTGTTACATGCAGCGGTCACAGGTGCTATGCAGGCCCATTGGGGGGAAGGGTTGCAGGAGCCGGGCACCTCTATGGCCTGTCAATACGCGATGATGGCAGCGGGGACCTTTAAGGCGGTCACTTGCTTGTACTCTAGAATGCAGCGGGAGGCCTTGCAGCCATTGACGACCCTGAAGACCAAGTGGGAGCTGGACCTTCAAGTGGAGATACCTGACACGACCTGGGGCCAGTTGCTAAGGCGAGCACGGAAGAGCTCGAGAAACGCCAGGTTTCAATTAATCCACTTTTATGTGATTCACAGGGCATACCTTACACCTGGGAAGATACAACAGTATTTTGGGGTAGACAACGCTGCTTGCCCCAGATGTAATACTGTAGGGGCAGACCTGGGTCACATGCTGTGGGACTGTCCTTCACTAGGAGATTACTGGCAGGAAGTTGGGCGAGCCCTTAACGGCGCGACAGACAGGGATGTCCAGTACACTAAGGCGGTCAGTATCCTCCATTGGTTCCCACACACGCCTAGGAATAAGAACACTAGCAAATTTATAGACTTGGGACTTATTCTGGCCAAGCGAGAGATTACGAGGAACTGGAAGTCGAGAGTGGGGCCCACATATAAAAGATGGTATGGGGAATGCCTGAGGTGGGCTGCATGTGAAAGTACCCTGAGGTACCAGATGGCCTGGAGGATGAACGATGAGAAGGCTCTGGAGAGGGCTACTGCATGGGAAGTGATGGTGCAGGCGCTCCGGGATATGGACGCTGAGGAGCTGGAGGGCGGGAGTGAGTTGGATGGAGCAGGCCCTGTCACTAGGCAGGAGAACACACCTTAGCGAAAGTCGATTCCTCCTACAACACACACCAGACACTTTTAAACTGATGTTCAACGCAGAGCGACCACGGGGGGGGGGGGGTAGGAAGCTGGAATTGGCGGGCTGTTGGGGAACCAAAATTGGGGGAGGGGGAGGGGTGAAAACCACAAAAGCAACCCAGCAATATTTGCCGACTGATACTGTCAGACACTGTGAGATGATACAGGAAGCATTCATGGACACGGCCACCCGCGCCAGAAGGAGGGTGAACCTACCAGAGCAGAACGAACTAGATCATAATAATCTTGTACATGGTGTATGTATATTACTGATTATTCTGTCTGTATAATTATATTGGTGATGCAATAAAAATGATGTTAAAAAAAAAAAGATAAAAACAAAGGTGCAGATTAACAAGCCCCTTGCGACACTTTTGCACTGCCGTTGTGTCACATTTTGTGACACAGAGGTGGTGTAAAGAATGCACCACATTGCGGCCCAATTACAACGTGACTCATCTAGTGAGATGCGTCACCTTGTACAACACTGCCTCATATTATGCCTGCGTCGGGTATAATTTAGGCAGGGTGGGCGCTCCCACGCGGGAAAGCCTCCTAGAAGTGATGCAGTGAAATCTACAAGATTTCACTTCCCAATTCTAGGACTCCACTGCATCAAAACCCTACGCCTGCTTGGAGCAGGCGTAAGGAGTGATACAGTGTATTAGGAATAGGCCTCCCATGTATTGCTGGAGTTGTGTAGTGTTGTGACACAACTCCAGCAATGCGTGACTTTTGCGCTGTGGAGAAGTGTGGCTCACTGGTTAGAGCAGGCAGACCCTGAAGCAGAGGTCAGACCCGGTACCAGGGTTCAATTCCCGACGCGGCAGGGTCTTGAGCTCAAATGTCCATGGACTCGATAATTCTTGCTTCGGTGCCTGACCTAATCATGGGTTCACACTCTGCAACTCTGGGCATTAAGCTTGCTTAATCTCCACAACGGCCCCCCGCGGTGGGATGCCTGGCTTTCACCTTGGGGATGCCCTGTAGGGGCTATCTCACAGGGAAAAACCAGGACGGGTTCCCAAGGCAAGCGCCGAGATACCCCTTCGGGGGTCTATTCTGGCACTATATAAGAAATATAATAATAATAATAGATACATCAGAATTTCTAACGCATCTGTCAATCAGTGTGCCATGGTGCGCCGTATTGTAAACACGGCGCATCGATTGTAGTGCAAGGCATTTCGCATGCAGGCGCAGGGAAACAGACGTTGAAATAGAGTTGTGTTGGTTTCTTGTAAATAAGCCTCAAAATGTAACCGCATCCTTATTGACTATTCACCTTTTCACCTTCTGAACTCCAGCATGTTTTTTTTGGGGTGCTGCTGCACCCTCGGCACCCCATACGTCCAGTGCCTACGCACTTAGGCCAGCAGATTTACTGGGGTGGGGATAGAGCTCATAAAGAACTTTCAAAGCTGGTCAAAAACAGGCTCGTTTATTTCTCTGTTTGGATTTACCTTTTGTTTAGTTTCGTGGTGGTGGCCAGAGGTTGTCTTCATGGACTTATACTGTACCAGACCCTGGCATTGCTCTTTCTGATGCCTACATATCTAAATATGTTAATTACCTGTTTTTGCAGATTGGCACTGAAGGGTCCACCTCAAGATCCTTTGCATACTGATGATTCTAACACCCATTCACCTTCACATTTACCATCTTGATTGGTGAATCACTCATCTACTTAGTCGAGGTACTCGAACAGGACAGCTTTGACTTTCATCTCACTGTTTTTCAGCAGGGCCAAATAAAAGTCTTTTATAAATTCACACTTGCAGTTGCTGGTGTCTGTGTCTGCTGTAGGAAGCACTATAGTCCTCATTAAGAATGACTATTACAAACTCTCATGCACTCCTAAATTACCATTACAGAGGGTCATGGAAGTTCTAGGGTTTCGGAATACTCTGTATTTCGGAAATAACTTGTGCGAATCAGACTCGACGTGCAAAGTTCAGCATATATTGTCCTCTTATTTTACACAGATATTTCGTCCAATGGTAGCAGGCGAAGAGCCCTGCCATGCGGTGTTCCCTAAAAACTTCTAACTCCTGCTACCAGCTGCATCAGAATGAATAGGACACTCATAATGAGGGTATTGGTGATTATTCAAGATGGCAATCAATTTCTGGTTTGACTTTGTAGTTCCAAAACCCATTGGATGTTCACCATATTATGATGGAGTGGCAGTTGTCTAGATGGGATCAAATTCAACTCATCACTGCTGCCCGTATATCCTTCTTACCCTGTCAGGTATCTCCTATTTAGTGTAATATAAGTATTTTTGAAATTCGCTTTTTTGATCTTTCAGGTTCTTTGCTCATAGGTGCCTGTCTAGCTCCAGTTCACTCTAGTCCTGGTTTTATATGCCAAAAGGCCAAACTCCTTAGCAGATGTTTCAGTTCTGCAGAAACATATAGTGTACCCCTGTGATCCTACAGTAAATTTGGGGCATGCATTAAAATGTAAAACATTCCAGGAGGGGAATATATCTACAACTAATTATATCTGAAGTGCAGGATCAGCAGTGCTGTTTGAGTTTTTTAAAATTTATTTTAAACTGTTTTCCTTATGTCAGTCTCTATTGTGCATATATATGATAGAATCCAAAGCAGTTAATAAATATGTGCATTTATTCAATGTGTATTTCACATTTGCTTATAAGTAATACAGAGACACACACACATATATATTCCCACCGAACATTCTTGGTTTGAATGCGGACTGCCATATTATGATTACGGCATTTAGAATTCAAACTTGCAAGTCATTCCGGCTGGCTTCCGACGGGCTGAAGGAGCCCATCGGCCAGTCGGAAACCAAACTAAGGGCCCGATGTAGGTAGGGCTTTACCGATCGGTATCGGCCGAAAATACCGATTTTTGGCCCTTACCGATCGGTAAACAGCCATCGAGATGTAGGGAACCAACAACAGAACGAATCGGATAGAAAACCGATTCGGAATGAGTACCGAATGTGAAAGAATCCGATACGTACATACCGAAAATCGGATATGTAACGAATCGGAAAAACACCGAATCGGTTACAAGGACCGAATCGGTCCTTGTACCGAATCGTTAGTGACACCGAATCGGAAAATCACCGATTCGGTCCATGTACCGAATCGTTAGTGACACCGAATCGGAAAATCACCGATTCGGTCCATGTACCGAATCGTTAGTGACACCGAATCGGAAAATCACCGATTCGGTCCAAGAACCGAATCGTTAGTGACACCGAATCGGAAAATCACCGATTCGGTCCATGTACCGAATCGGAAAAAATACCGATTCGGACATGATCCGAATCGGAAAACATGCCGATTCGTATGAATCTCCGATCGGGAAATTCCCCGATTCCGACAGTTGGGGAGATGTAGGGAGGCACAGAAACACCGAAATCGGCTCAAAATCGGTAGAATTCACTCGGTATTTACCATGGATTGCAATCAGGTGGTAACCAACTCCAACCCATATAAACAGTCCCAAAATGCATTGCAACTTTCAGGATGGCAGCTTTCTATGTCATTGCGAGGCGGCTACGGCTACAGCAGGAAGGACAGAGGGAATGGCTAAGAAATGAACAGGTCTACAGACAGAGGATAACCCTGTTCATGCTCACTGAGGCTGAGATCCTACAGAGATACAGGCTGGACTCTGACACCATACTTGAGCTCATCAGGGACCTTAAGCCATACTTGGACCACCACACCCCAAGGGCACACGCCATCCCTGCGCACGTCCAGGTGCTATGCAGCCTACACCTGGTAGCGTCTGGTAGCTATCAAAGTGGAGCAGCAGCAGCAGGAGGGGTGAGCCAGAGCAGCCTGTCAAGGTTCTTCCACATATTCCTTGACGCCATGATAGACAGGATGGACCAATACATCTCTTTCCCTGCAACCCACGCAGAACTGCTACAAACCAAAGCAGACTTCTACCAGATGGCACAATTTCCCCAAATCATCGGGTGCATAGATGGCACGCACATTCCGATTTGCCCACCAGCGGACACCGAATACATATACCGCAATCGGAAATCTACACACACCATCAACGTGCAGGTGATCTGCAATGCCAAGTGCACCATCACAGACCTGGTAGCAAAATTTCCAGGAAGTACCCATGACTCCTATATATTCCAACAGAGCGGCATATATGCACGGCTGATGGCTGGCGATTTTGGAGAAGGATACCTCCTAGGTGAGCCACATCATCAGACCCCCATAACACATAGTAGGTAGGTGTAATACATGTATGCATGTGTCTAATGTGACCCCTTTCTCTTCCAGGCGACAGTGCATATGCCCTCCGCTCATTCATACTCACCCCCTACCTCAACCCCTCCACACCCAGCCAAAGGAGGTATAACCGGGCCCACATACGCACCAGGAATGTTGTTGAACGGACCTTTGGCATCTGGAAAAGTAGATTCAGATGCCTGCACAAGAGTGGAGGTGCAAGGCAGTATACCCCCATCACCTGCTGCAAGATCATAGCTGTATGTGCAATGTTACACAACCTTGCGGTCAAGAAGGGCACTGAGGTGGAGTTGTCTGACTACGAGGACTATGACGACGACGAAGCTGTGCCACTGACACAGCCAGCTGGGGTGTGTACGCCAAGTGATGGCAGATACAGACGTGAGGAGATCACTGAGAACTATTTCTGACTGAGTACAGATGCAAAGACAGCTAAATGTTGCTTGGAAAAAAAAAGTTTTAATAATGATGCACCACAGTTACAGCACTGATGTGCATCAAATAATGGAGATTGTTAACTCAAATAAAGTCCAGGGTTCTGGTTTGCTCATCCCCCCTTGCCAGCCTATTTTTTGGCCCGCTTTCCAGACCCACTGGGGTGTCCCTCGGCCCCCTCCGAATGGCCAGCAGCATCAGCGGATCGCCTGGTGCTCCTCCTTGGCTCTGATGCAGCGCTGGCCGGGCTGCTGCGGCTGCTGCTGTCTCCAGCATCACCCAGGTCCAGGGCAGGATTGGAGGCGGCGTTTGATATTAACATGGCCTCCATGGCCGTGGTGATCCTGGCCATCCCCCTAGTCAGCTCAGCTGTATGCTGACTGAGCACCGATTCCTGATTTGAGCTGCGATGGCACAGCTGTGCGGTCGCCACTGCAAGGCGGGCCATGGCCCGGTTGAGCACCGGGGCATCCCTCCTGCGCGCAACCTCATGCTCCTCCTGCCTGGCAGAGGAGTGGGTGATGGCAGTGGTCAGCCTGCCCAACCCTGCTGCCACCTCCTTGTTGCTGTCCACAACAGCCTGGAAACCCTTCACCAACTCCCCCATCTGCAGGTTGTGCTGCAGGAGCTGGCGTTGGCAGGCCATGGTGGATCTGGCCTGTTGGCGCTGGATTTTGACCATCTGGCCCTCCAGGCCCAGGAACACACTGCCCTCCCGTGGTAGTGCATCAGTGGTGGTGGTGGTGGCACGGCGTCTGGCACTGCTGCCTCCGGCCTGCTGAGTGGGCAGGGGTGCCACTGGTGGGGGTGTGGTGCTGGCCGGTCCCGGAGCCCCTGCTCCCAGGACAGGTAGGACGGGTGGCAAGGCCACGGTTGTGGCAGGTGCTGGTGTCGGCGGAATGGTCTGCCTTGTAGGGGAGTTTTCAGGTGAAAATTGCAAGGGGGGTGTGCTGGCCAGTACTGGGGAGTGCACTGCTTGGTAATCAACCACCAGGACTCCCTCCATTCCAAGCCCTGGGGTGTCTCCTTCCTCATCCTCATCCTCCTCCTCCTGGGCAGCCTGGCTGGTGCTCGGCCCTGCGACTGCAGTGCCTGACGTTGATGCTCCCTCTGCTGTCACAGTGTTGCCGCCTGATGGTGCCCCTAGGTACAAAGAAGCATTTGTAAACTGAGTGCCGATGTATTACAGTCAGTACAATTATGGCATTCCACATGTCCTTGCATCTCCTTACACCGTGTCACACTGTTTCCTGTCTTGTGATTCTGCACTGACATATTTGGCTAACTTCTGCTGACTACATGTACCATGATGCTTGTCTCTTGTATGTTGGTGACAGTACAGTGCTGGTGTTTGCCTATGCATTGTGTCTAATGGGGAGGTGTCTGGTAGGGTGTGTCATGATGCGCATGCTTCTTACCTGTAGCTGTGGCTCTCGCAGTGCTGTCCAGGGTCCCGATCCCTACGATGCTCTCCCTCTCGATGGTGCTGGAGACAATTTCCTCCAGCTCGGTGAGGGGTGGCGCCGGGTTCTTGCCTCCTCCGGTGAGATCAGCCTGCCTTTGAAGGTCAGCAAGCTTCCTCTTCGTGAGGCTGCGGAGGTCGTAAAACCTTTTCTTGAGTTCCTCAATGGACCTGGGGGTGACACCAGCAGCATTGACCTTCTGGGCGATGTCGGCCCACAATCTCCTCTTGGTGCTGTCTGGCACGTTGAGGGACAGCTTGCCAAAGAGCTGGCGGTGCACCCTCACCACCTCCTCAACCAGCACCTGAAGTTCGGTGGTGGTGAACTTGGGCTTCCTCTTTTGGGAGGACTTCTGGCTTCCTGCCTGATCTGCCATTTTCTCCTGCTCAGTTTGCAACCTCCTTCTCCCACTGCTGCTAACTGTGTGTTGGGCTCAGGCAGGCTTTCCAGAAACTTCTAGAAACTTCTTAATTGGCTGCACCTGCCAGGGTTGCCACTCCCTGTTTGGGTGGGGGAGGGGGAGCCACCTCATTGGCTGAATCGCCTATTGCCGAGTCGGCTTTTACCGATTCGGTAATATCCGATTCGGTAAAATCTGATTCGGTATTATCCGATTCGGTAAAAGCCGAATCGGTTCATGCAATGCATTCCTATGGGCTTTTTCGCCATGGGTCTATGATTGCCGATTCGGTTTTTACCGATTCGGCTTTTACCGAATCGGTATTCGCCGAATCGGAAATATCCGATTCAGTGGTAGCCGATTCGGTGTTTTCCGATTCGTTGTTGGCCGATTCGGTAATTTCCGATTCGGACCGAGCTGAATCGGAACGTACCGAATCTCATTACCGATGCCGACCGAATCGGTTTTCATTCGGTATTTTTTTCCTACATCTCGTTTTCCGATTTCAGAATACCGATTCGGCCCGCCTCGGTATTTTGAAATCGGAAAATCGCGTTTACCTACATCGGGCCCATAGTCCTTTACGGATGGCGTTTCAGCCATCGCAATTATGATGTTGGTTTCCGACAGGCTTACCATGTTGGGCTTTCTAACATGGAAAGCCTGTTGGAAACAACTTTGGGGGCCCCTAGCAGGGTTCCCCTCTATCTGCTGCCTCTTGTTGGGGGCGAGGGGGCACCAATGGTGCCCCCCTGTAAATCTGAGGTGTCTGCCACACAGTGCAGGGATTTACAGTTGCTCCCATTTCTCAATAGGAGCTTGTCCTATGGCCGGTTTCTGACCAACGCACTAGCGCCCCTAGGGAAATGAGCGTCTGCGACCGCACCATGTGCGGTCGCATCGTAATTGCGGTTTCAGACAGCCAATTTTGGCACCCCGAGTGTGGTTGATGTGTGTTGAGCCTTTTATTTGTCATCTGCCCGTCTCTGGGACATACATGGATCTTCATATTTGTTTTATGCTCAGGTGCTCTGAAGCAAAGTGGTAATCCATCTTCCTTATGATATTCTCATTCTTTACCACTTCTAAGGTTGTGCACGGCATGCTTTTTCGGTCAATCTTATTGGTATTCTGATGAATTTTCTCACTCTAAGTTCTTTCTAAAATGCAGATTAACAGTCTTTAGGGCCATATGTATCAAGCCTTTTTTGATCCGCAAAGGCTGAAATTCGCCGAATTTCGGCCATTGCGAATCGCAAAAGGCTAATTAGCATGAATTGAAATGTATCAAACAATCGCATCTTAAAGAATCGCAAATACTTGCGATTCCTTAATTTGCCATAGCATTTAAGGAATCGCAATTTTGCGATTCCTTAAATGCTATGAATGAAGCATTTTCTTGTTGCAAATTCAGCTTAAGGAATCGCAATTTACCACCAACTTCCAGTTGGTGGTAAATTGCGATTTCTGTTCAAAATACACTAATTTGTATTTTTGATTGTGGCATGTAACACACATACATGCCCATAGGGCATGTATGTGCGCCATATGCACACACATGTAATTTACAGGGGTGCAGCAGGGTGTCCTTGAGACACCCCTGCACCCTTGCAGTAATTCTCAAATTGCGATTAGCAAATTGCGAAGTCGCAATTTGAGAATTATTTGGAAATCATTCCTATGGGCCTCCTGGCCCATAGGAATGCATTGGACATTATTCCTTAATTGCGAATTCGCAAAATGCGAATTCGCAATTAAGGAAGATTAAGGAATTGCTAATTAAAAGCGATTTTCTTCATACATACCATTTTGCGATTCCTAAATAGCGATTCCTTAAAATCGCTATTTAGGAATCGCAAAACGGAACTATGATACATATGGCCCTTAGTCCCTTTCAAAGGGCTTTTGGTTCCATCGTACTATAAATACTTAAAATTATTCCCCTTGTTTTTACTTTGCACAGTTTTTTTTATATAATGTTTAGCAACACTGTTTCCTATTTTGTATGATTGGCGATTTTCATTGCAGGAGTGCTTGAGTGTCCGAGAGGAGATGGTGCTACTACTTTGAGCCGATCAGGCGCTACAAATTCTGTTTTCCTGACCGCAGCACAGGACGTACCCAGGCATGTGCAAAGGCCAAAACCAGGCCAAAAATTGGGCCTGTCTTCACCTGACAACAGCTGGGCTGGGTCACCCCCCTTTGCCCTCTCTCATGGGCTGTGGCAGTTACCTCCTTTTGACCTCTTGGTTTGGCTGCATTCCGCATTTTGCCTGCGTGCACCATGGGTAAAAGAAAGGCCACTTCAAACAAACCCCTCCCACCTGGAAAGATGCTGCTCCAAGAGCCTCAACCATTGATGGGTTCCAAGCACAAGTGGTGGGAGTCATTTCTGAGGAGACTGAACTTGCGGAGCCCCGCCTCTCCCTGACTAAGGATAGTCTTTCCTGCCAACTTGTAAACTCTACCCTACCTCTAGGCCACCCTTCACTGTGCCTCTTGCAGGCCGAACCTATGATTCCCAATATGGCAGCTGTGACTTCCTCTCAGCTGGTCCTAGGTACCTTGCCTGAGCCTGCCCCACTAACTAATGCTGCACAGTATTCCTCCCAGTCCCCATGCTCGAGCCCAGCGATTAAGCGCAGGAGGAAGTCTGTCAAATCTAAGGCGAAACCCTAGGGGAACAGCTCTGAGATACAAACTGAGGTTACCTTATGGCAGGGCCTGACCTCTGTGGATGACCTGGTCAAGTTACTTAGGGATGAACGTGATGCCCTTCTAAGTGCCAAACTTAACTCCATCTTCGTAAGATTGTCGTCTGTTGAAGCTAGACTGAACATTGCTCTGTAATACTGCTTGCTCTGGCTGCCCTGTCAACCACACAGCAGGTGGTGGTGTTCCTGCCAATGGTAGTCCCGGATGGCCTGCGACTGCTAGTGTGCAACAAGCTTGGGAGGGGGGGTCCATATTGCACCTGCGTCATGTCCATATGTAAACAATTTTGGCTAATGTCCCTCCATTGGCAGCACCTGGGTCTGTTGAATCTACCATCTAACAAAAAAATAAGACCATTCACTGGCTAGACTCTAGCACAAATTTTCTGTCTGTTGTTCTGGTGACATCTTAATGGTGCGTAGAGTTGGGTGGTGCTTTGACACGGACTGCGTCATTGTCCTCTCTTTCTTCTACACTGACCTGGCCCCCAGGAGGCCTAATTTGGCTGGCCTAACAAACATGCTACAACATTCAGGGATTTCCATTTCTAATTCTTTCGACCCACTCTCCAGTAGCAGTAGATTGATCCAGGATTCTGTACCTAGTGTGAATAAGTTAGATGTACCCCTCCCTAAGAGTACTCTTCAGGGTATAGAGGGTCCCCAGAGAGATTTTCTCATTTATAAACGTATTTCAGCACCCATACTGGGTTTCTCCAATGGCACCAATCTTTCAGACAAAGTTGATGTTGGCACCCACAGCTTTAGTGTTCTTAGCTGGAATATTGCAGGCGCTTAATGCCAAGATAGTTTGGTTCCATCTGGTCCAGCAGCTCAATATTGTCTTACTGCATAAGACATGGGCCACATCTGTGATGGATTTGTAGGCTTTGCCCATTATGCCCTGCAGTCAGCATCAGGACGAGCCAGTTCAGGTGTAGGGTCACCCTTGACTGCGGTGTAGGGTCACCTTACTGCTCTATAACATGGATCAACACAGGAAGCAGACGTTTTCAGGCGTTTCACATAAAATGATCATCAAATTATGGGCTCTTCGTTTTGATTTTTATAATGAGGATTGTTCTGTCAGGAATAACAAGAATTACTCTGCACTCATTCCCTTTATAGCTTCTTTGTGTTCTAGCCCTCTATGTAAAGGTGAAAGTTTAATGTGTTGGTTGCAGGAGATTTATTTTAATGAAAAGCTGGGGTATACCTCATGGCTCTCTGAGTTCCAACTCCTTGAAACACGATGATGCCAACATCCCTGTTCAAATCGAGACGTCAGGGGTGCCATGATCCTTCCCATGCTTGTCAGTCATAACCTGTGTAATGCCCATGAGTCCTTAGACTGTGATGTTGTCAAGAAGCCACATTCATTGGTAGAGGTCAGTGTTCAATCATAGACTATGGGGGACATTCTCAACAACGGGTGATAATTACCGCAAAATTAGCTTAACGAAACTCTTCACATCCCAGTCTATCGCGGGAAAAGAGTGCTGTGTTAACGTATTCCCAACACGGCGGTACCATGCGATAGGCCCACGATAACGCGTCAAATGTCCACGATAAAGTCAATGCAGCGGCGCAAAAATGCGAAACACATACGCAAAAAACATTGCGATGAGCCCAATCGCGATATCAAAAATCTGCGAAAACCAGCGACATGCCTGCAATTCACACACGTCAGGTGGGAAAAATCCCCATAAAAGTAGAAAAAAAACATACAAACAAAAGTCAAACAACAGCGAAACACAATGGATGTTGCCGGAGCAAGTACAGAGGACAACCAGAACCCCACAAGCCCTGTGGAGGACCAGCCTGGGACCTCGGTTCAGGGAAGGCCAAGGAGAAGAAGAGTAGGAAGAAACGGTTCAGTCCGCAGGAAAACAGTGAGGTTCCGTGACAATTGTAAGTGGTGTTTTCGACTCGCACGAATATGGTCGAGTCTGGTATCTATGAACCGCAAATGATGAGTTTAGTAAGTGTGCGCAGTTTCGCTGTGCTAACTTAAACCGTTTGTTTGTTATGTGGGTTTTTCATCTGTACCCACGGGTTCCATCTTAGATACGGCATCCATTTTGTCTCTTGCCCTCAAGTAGCCAGCGAACGGACGTTGTCCGCTTCGCGACCCTGGGACTCCCAAGATATTTGCGGAAGACACATGTTCTTTGTAAGTGTCTTTATGACGAGGGGGATGCTACTGTAAGGCAGATGGCGCCGCTCGAGGCTCATCTTGCCGCATGGACTTATTGTCTCAGCCGTGCATCTCATTAGGCACGTCCCTTTGATGCCTGTATCTCGTGTTTCCCGATACCTCCCCTTTTACACCCTTTCCGATCTCCCCTCTGTCTCCGTCTTCCTCTGCACCTGTCCTCGTTCCTATTTTCGATCTATTTTACTGCTGATTGGAATTTGCTAATGGTGGGAAGATGGGTTTTTACAGTTGGGAACCGCCAAATGTTTCCGCACTTATGTTCCGGACCTCATGTGCTTCAAAGTGACCAAAGCGACCCCTCTGGGGGATAATTGTGGGAACCGGGTTGTAAACTTTTGTGTATCATGTTATCCTATGGGTAAAAACTGTATAAAAGGAGTGATCCACAGAACCAATTTGAAGCAGTCTCCCCAAGTTGCACGCTGTGTACTTGTCGTGATCTCTGTGTTCCCTGCAGCAAATAAACCTTGAATCTTTGACGTCAAAGGAAGTGTCCCGTGTCTCTGTGACTTGTACGCCGGAGCAGGTTACCCACGAAGGTTTCAGGTGTTGTGCCCTGGCACCGCTGGGTCTTAAAGAACCCAGTCCTTCAGTTGGCGCCCAACGTGGGGCTGCATCAGTGGTACCGGTCCAAGCCCGACGATCGTGAGGAACTTCGTGTGAAATCTCCGAGGGAAGGTGCACTCCGCTTCATCGATCCTGTTGTCGAAATAAGTGGCCCGAAGACTTTTCCCGCGAAGATTCCCGCCTCCTGACGGCTGCGACGGACTGCTGCCCTGACTGTAGACCTGTTTTGGCGCCTGGCGTAGACCTTGGTATAGCGAGACGATTGACGGGCCTTCCTGGTGACGCCATCGATCTTTGAGTTAAGTATTTGTGGGTCGCTCCCAGAGTTCTTGGTTGTGGTTACTTAGTGGTTGCATGGTTCCATTGCATTTGTGGTTCTTGGTACTTTGTTGTGTTGTTTGACGACTGCAGCCGCCAAAAACCGAGGGTTTTGTTCTTTGCTGGGACTTGGTAAATCCCGTAACCCTTGAAGTTTGTGAAACTCGGCTAGTGTGCAAGATGCCTGGTCGCAGTACTTTGTTCAGTTGTTTTAGACCTTGTGGTGCGGATTCCCGACTGGAGGACTCGTGTCCGATACCTCCGGTTGGGACTCCTACTTATGACCTGTATAGCAAACATGGGCTAGGCCCGATTACCTTTAACGATTATTGGATTAAATATACAAAGAAAGACGGCGACCTTCGTTGGCCACCTCACGGTAGCTTCGAGGCGTCGATCTTAGATAATCTAGAAATGAAGTTGTTCGAACGTAAATCAAGGCCGGCCATGTTTGATGCCTTTCGGTTGTGGCGCAAAGAAGCCCGACAGAAAGAGATCAGACAGAATAAACGTAGTCAGCGAGATAATGTTGCTACCATAGTGAAGAAAGCTGAGCAGTTCCAGCGTGATAAGGAGGATAAGGATAAGGAAGTGTTTGAAAGACTACAGCGTATGACCATAGATAAATGTTATCCTGCTTTGCCTACGGAGTCGGATAAGAAGGAAGAGGCAGTTGAGGATCCTTTAATGTCCTATCTTATGAAGTCGCCACCTCCGTACGTACAGGGTACCGCAGCTCCTGTGGTCCCTGCCGTACCTGTTCTTCCACCTATTCCTCCTCCGCCTGTTCCTCAACCTGCACCCGCTCTTCCGCCTGTTCCTGCTCCTTTGTCTGTTGCTATCCCTACTGCTCCTCCGCTTCCACATACTCCTGCTCCCGCTACTGCTCCTGTTTTGTTAACCCCTGTCGTTGCTACTGTCTCTACTCCTTCTCTTGTTAGTCCTGTGTCGTATCTCTCTCCCTCTACTCGTAATCGTAATTCTCCCCTTGCGGCTAGCTTCTTTCAGTCGCTCGGACCTGTTCATGGGTCTGCTGGTTCCGATGGTCCTCAGAGACGTAGTCAGCTTCCTGGTAACAGAGAACGCGTTGCGCTATATAATATGGCGATGGGTTGGATGGTAAACCCTCTTAGAAATCCACCCCGTGTTGTCCTCGAAACGTTTTGTCAATTTAACATACCAACCCAGAGATATGTGTTTGACGAAATGTGCAAGTTCCTTCATGATCAGATAGCGGCCGATGCGCCTGACGAGATGCTGACCGCCCTGTCTGAACTTCGGCTTCAGTTCGCAAACGGACTGATAGTAGATACTAACGTCCGACGTGCTATTGAGCGGTTACTATCTTTCCGTCCCGCTCCAATACCTCATGCATTGTTTGTCGAGGATATTGAAAACCAACCAGACGAGTCTGGCCAATATCCTATGCGTGAAGTTCCGCCGGTTTGGGTACCGGCTGATCCTAATGCTAATCCTGCGACAGCGGCGCATTTCCAGAGAGTGTGGATACATCTCCCATGGAAACGTTCGGAAGTGCTACAGGTGAAACAATCTTTGCCGATCCTCGCAAAAATCCTACTGGGTATTACAAGGAATTATCGCAGCTCGTAGATGCTACGGTAATGAATCTTGCCGATATCGACATGTTGTTTGGCAACGTCGTACCGCAACCGGTATGGGCTAAGATTCGCCAGCAAGATCACGCAAATGAATTAGGCGGTGATTGGGCTGCCATTATAGCGGCAGATGCTGGACAAGTGGCTGCTACTAAACCCGACCAATTGATTACTGCTCTTCCTCAGCGAATAATAACATTAATGAAGACTCTTATGCCAGCTATGAGGGTAAATTGGGACAAATTGTCAGCTTGCAAACAAAAGAAAGACGAGAGTGTTTCGGACTTCTTTACAAGGTTTGAGGAAGCGTTCATTGACCATAGTGGACAGGATATGGGTACCGAGGGTGGACAAAGGTTGTTTGTGGATAAATTTGTGTCAAATTTGTTGCCCGATTTGAGCAATAAATTAAAGAATTCGGAGAGTGCATGGGCCGTTTCTACCTCAGCTCAGATATTGGCTACGGCACAATATTATGAGAATAGGGAGAAAGAGGAGAATGACCGTGCTGACAAAAAGACGAAAGAACTGAAAACTAAAGTGTTGTTGCAACAAGCGTATCCGCCGCGTTCTAATCAGAATGCGCCCCAACAGAATAGATCGCAGTCGCAATCGAATCGATCGCAGCCGCGTAATGATTCCTCCTCCCAAAGATCATCGTTAGGGTACAATCAATGTGCTTATTGTAGACAGGAAGGACACATTAAATTCAACTGCCCTGTTTTAAATGAACGTAATAGTGGTAATTCGTCTAAAGGAGGCCGTGGTGGTTCACAGCAGGCGTCGCGTGGTAGAGGTCGTGGTGCTCAAAACGATCGCTCAGACAATTCATCAAATTCTAATAACTGTTTCGATCAACGTGGATCATCGCAAGGACGATCTGCGCAGTACAATGTAGATGATTATTATGTTGATCAGGGAACTGACGACAGTAATTACTAGGACAGCCAAAGACAAGGAGAGGGAGTGGTATCAGTTCCGGTTGATCAGAGAGGGCCTTACGTCGCAGTTGCTACATCGGGCGTCGTTGAGCCTTTTCTGCTGGACACTGGTGCAGCGAAAAGTTCTATCATGCATTCGAAACTCCCTGGCGCACCTTTGTCTGGCTTAACAAATGTTTCCGTTGGATTCTCTGGCGCCCCCGTTAGCAATCCAGTTTCACGCCCTTTGCCCCTTCAAATTGGGCCACGTGTGCTAGAAGCTCCGTTGATTTTAACCACGGGTTGTGGCGAAAATCTTTTGGGCCTGGATTTGCTTAAACGTTTGTATGCAACTTTGTATTGTTCTCCTGCGGGTGTAAAGCTTACGTTAGGAGAGAGGGTTGTCTCTCCTATGTATTTGTCTCTTGATAAGCTTCCACCGGAATTGAGTTCTCTTCCTGCGTCTTTGTGGGCGACGGGTCCAAATGACGTGGGCCTACTTGATATCTCCCCTTATGTTGTTCAGTTGAAATCTAATGTGCGGCTGCCACGTATTCCCCAATATCGTATCTCCCTCGATGGTGAACGAGCACTGTTGGCGATCATCTATGATTTGATCGAGAAAGATGTTATTGAAGAGACTCGGGGAAACGTGTGCAACAGCCCTGTACTACCCATTCTTAAACGTACAGATCCTACAAAACCGCCTGTTTATCGCTTTGTTATCGATTTACGGGAGGTAAATAAGATTGTGGTTCCTCAATTTCCTGTTGTGCCTGACATCACGGCGCTACTGACTCTGATTCCGGCTTCTGCATCATGGTTTTCGGTGATTGACTTGAAAAATGCGTTTTTCAGCATCCCGATTGCCGAAGAGAGCAGGGACCTTTTCGGTTTCTCTCTCGGTGGCCGTAGCTTCCGGTTCAAACGCGCTCCTCAGGGCTACTGTGAAAGTCCATCTATTTACAGTCAAGCCTTGAAGGGTCAACTGGATGCGTTTCGGTTGCCGGTTGGTGCGGCCTTAATCCAATACGTCGACGACTTATTGGTGGCTGCCGATACTCAGGACATTTGTAAAATCGCTACGGTGTCATTGCTGCAACATCTCTGTGAGTTAAATCACAAGGTGTCACCTTCTAAACTCCAATATTGTTGTCAAGAAGTAACCTATCTAGGTCACTTATTGTCAAAGGAGGGAAGGAGATTGACCCCAGAGAGAATTGCAGCGATTGCGCGAATGGCTGTGCCAAACACCCAAAGAGATGTGCGTGCCTTCCTAGGTATCACGTCGTACTGCAGGCAATGGATTCCTAATTTTTCATTGCTAGCGAAACCATTGGTGGCTCTTACGTGCAAGGATGTTTCAACTCCTTTACCATGGACGGAAGAATGTCAGAAAAGTTTTTCTGAACTGCGTGATTCATTGTGTTCGGCTCCTGTGTTAGGTACCCCTGACTACGGTAAGCCGTTCACGTTATATGTTCACGAGAGGGAAGGTTGTGCTTTGAGTGTTCTAACGCAACCTTTTGGTGGTAAGCAACGTCCATGTGCATATTTTTCCTCGACCTTGGACCCAGTAGCTAGAGCATTGCCGAGTTGTTTGAGAGCAACTGCGGCAGCTGCGGTCTCCATCCGACAATCAGCAGGATTGGTCATGGATAATATGCTTACGGTGATGGTTCCGCATGCAGTCGATACTCTTTTGAATCGAACGAAAACTCAGCACTTGACGAGTGCGAGGTTGTCTGGGTACGAATTGACGCTCTTGGCAAGCCATATTCAGATAAAACGTTGTAATGTCCTAAATCCGGCAACTTTGTTACCAATTAGCACAGAGTCAGATGAAGTAGCAGAACATGACTGCTACTTGAGGACTGAAGAGGAAACGAAAGGTCGAGTGGACCTTAAAAACACCCCATTGGAAGATCCGGATGGCACTCTGTATGTGGATGGGTCATGTTTTAAGTTGCCGAATGGCGATGTGACTACCGCTTATGCTGTTGTAACATTGAACACTGTTGTTGAAACTGCAAGATTGAATCAGAATTCTGCCCAAGCTGCGGAATTGATTGCTCTCACTAGAGCATGTGTGTTAGCAAAAGGGAAACGTGTGAATGTGTACACCGATAGCCAATACGCTTTTGGTGTAGCGCATAGTTTTGGACGATTGTGGAGAGAGAGAGGTTTCTTGACGTCGCACGGTACGAAGATACAGCATGGCCAGCTTGTGAATGATCTTTTGGATGCATTGACTCTGCCTACGCAAGTTGCGATTGTTAAGTGTAGTGCGCATCGTAAAGTGACGGATGATGTTGGTCGTGGTAATGCGTTTGCGGATGAGATTGCTAAGGAGACTGCCCGGAACCTTAGCACTCGAATGTATGTGACGAGTTCGGTTAGGTGGCCTACAGAATCGAGTATGTGTGAAGACACTATTGAGAGTGTGAAAGCAATTCAGAATGAGGCCACCGAGACTGAAAAGGCGAAGTGGAAAGAAAGTACGGGAAAGTTGGATGCGAATGGTTGTTGGATTGATTTGTCGGATCAGAAAAGATGGATGTTGCCTGATGCGTATGTGCTGGCCGTTGTGACAATGGCACATGGGTTAGCACATATTAGCGTGAAAGGCATCTGTAAATTGTTGTCGCCTGTGTGGAAGAATGATGGCATTACGAAATGTGCTGAACGTCTGGTGAAGAATTGTATGGTGTGTATAATGTACAATCCTGGCAAAGGAACCCCAACTCCTCCTGGCAGTTTTGCTCCCCCTTCATATCCCTTTGAGGTGATTCAATTGGACTTCATCCATATGGAGCGATGCAATAACCTGAAATACGTTTTAGTTGTGGTTTGCGCATTCTCCCGATGGATTGAGGCCTATCCCCTCAAAGACAATACTGCTTTGTCTACTGCGAAAATCCTACTGAAGGAATATTTTCCTCGGTATGGAATGCCTAGAGTCGTGTGGTCAGATAACGGAAGTGAGTTTGTTGGAAGTGTGATGAAGAGTGTGTGTAAGGGCCTTGGAATAAATCAAAAATTCCACAGCGCCAATCATCCCCAGTCAGCTGGATTAGTTGAGGGGTATAACGGCACCCTTAAACTAAAGCTAGCAAAGATTCAGGCTACGACTGGTCTTTCGTGGCCTGACGCTCTACCCTTAGCATTACTGTCAACTAGGGCGACTGTACACTCCCGAATAGGGCTTAGTCCCTATGAGATAGTGTTCGGCCGTCCTGCGAATGTGTGGGGGGTTCCTAGGCCAGGAATGTTTTCTGATCTTGAGTATCCAATGTTGATTGACTATTTACATGACTTGACTGCTAAACTGAGGTTAATTCACCAACAGGTTTACGACGCATTGCCGACGCAGACGGAGGGTCCAGGCCACCAGCTCCAGCCCGGAGACTGGGTGGTAACACGAAACTTTTCACGCAAGAATAATCTGGACCCGAGGTTCAACGGACCTTACCAGGTGCTCGTGGCCAACGAGGACTGCCGTTCGTCTTGAGGGGCGTAAAAATTGGGTGCATGCTACGCACACCAAGCGAGTCCCCATCCCTTTGCCGGCAGACCCGTGGGTAAGGAAAGGCATTGCGTCAACAGAAACAGAAACATTGCCGGCGTTTGTGCCTTTCAGCGACGCACAGCCTGTTGGAGAATCCTCAGCGCAGCAGAAAGCCACTGTTGAAAAATTGTCAGCAAAAGACTCAAGACCAGAACAATCAACTGATCAGCAGGACGCTGTCTCTTCAACGGATCCTTTGTTCGACGAGCAGACACGTCCCGGGAAACACCGATATTCTTTGCGATCTCGCACTAAGGACAAATAAAAATTTTTTCTTGCTTTGCTGAAATTGACAACTGCATTATCCCTGTTTCCCGTGATCAGTTTTGAACATTCGTATCACTGTGATTTGTGTACATATATATATTGAGCTTCCTCCCTTGTATCTTTTTACTTCCACAGCCGAGAGACTTTGTGCTTGTATATACATATTGTGTATTGAAGGCCGTAGGGCCGCGCGCGTACTTCCTTCTGGATAGTAGGTCTTGACGCTAGGTTAAAGGCCGTCAGTTCCTAGGAACTCCTAGGGATTAAAAATTAAATGGTTTGCCGCAGCACTCAATAAGTGAAGACGTTATGTACAATGACAAGATACAAGCATATTCCAGATAACCAATTTGACAGAAGTTGACAATTTCACAAGATGAGTAAATCTTGAGTCTTTTTAATGATGATTACAGCCAGCCTTTTCTTTTTTTTTTTTTTTTTTTTTTTTTTTTTTTTTTAAATCTTGAGTCTTTTTAATGATGATTACAGCCAGCCGACACGTGTTTCATCGCCTTAGCGACTCATCAGGGCTGAAACAAACAAAAGTGGCATATTGCATATACTTTTGGCAAAGTAAATTGTTGTGCCAGACCATGCTGGCTTGGTATTACATATGTACATTAGATGCTTCCTCCAGCAGTGAACATACAGTGATTTGTTCAAGTTTCTTAACTAGTGCAACCACAACACATTCGTGTCGAATATAGTGTCTGTTATCGATATTAAATACAGCCGTGATTTGTACGTGATAGTGGTTGTGAGGATTTTGTGTGAGTACAGGTAATATCTACCTGTATGTGGTCACTGGTCCCAATGACACATCATGATAACAGAACCTAAGGTGCAACGAGAGTGCCCTAATTGTGTGCGGCTCTTACATACTTCATGCCAAGCATTGTGCTCAAGTGAAAAACTGTGTCATTGAGTAGACATACCTAGATGGCCGTGTCAATATCCAAAGGTCTGTATAAATATACAAAAAAGGAGAAAACGGAAAAGAACTCATCACTAACAGTACTCGAGTGATGTTTAGGCAAAGAACGCCATAGTGAGACTCTAATGGAATTTTGCACGTGGACTCACCGCTTAGCTGGTGATAATTCCAACCCAGCCGGGCCTTCTCTAGTGGCACTAATGTCAGTGCGTCCAAACGTAGTGTGAGTCCTGGTATCTGTGACATAAGCAAGGTAAAATATGTCACTGTGACCATATAATAATGCCCTCATTAGCTGATAGCTCTAAGCAGGTATTTTATCACGCCAGAGATGTCATCGACATTCTTGTACTCTGGTTGTGTTTCTATAAAATGCACTGGGTGTAAGTTATTGTGGTATCATATCCACAATTCTGTATCCTACGTGGAATATTATTCAAATCTTCCCACATGGAAAATCACTATAACTTATATTAACTAAAAAGCATGTGCGCTATGAAAGGAGCTTGCGAACCACACATAGTCTATCATCATGTGTTTACAAAAGGGGTTAACCAAGGCTTCTATTCACTATCGATATACTAGAGTTACGCATAAGGTATTAACTAACATAATATAGCCGTTTAATCCCTAGAACTTACACTTGTTAATACAGCTTGTGCGCTAGAGGTACGGGCTCGGGAATCACGTGGTGTCTTTCACCAGAATAGCGATACTTCCAAGGTTCAGAAGTATACTGTCAAAAGAAGTATTTCAAGCATTAGTAACTTAATTATAACCATGGCACTTAGCGATGGTACTAGTTCCAACTTGGTCAATGTCTTACCCATATTACAAGATTGGTAGGAAACCTTGGTGCGGTTCCAAATCGAATAAGTATAGAGGCTGAAAAAGTGGATAAAAGCGGGATTAAGAGGACTCATTCACAGTGAGTGAATACACATGTAATGTATCCAAGTTGCTATCCGAGCGTGCATAATGCCCGCTTACCCGTGTGCGGCGTCAATCCAGCTCGTGTTGCTTCTCCCGGGCCCGGTTCCGTGTTTGTACACGTGATCGCCTGTTCGCTATTTAATAGCGCGTCACGTGATCAGAAGGCGTCTCCCACCGAGTGGATGCAACCTAGGAGGAAAACGTGTCGGCCATCTTGACACGATAAAAAGATCGAATTTGTGCTTAAAATTATCGGGTTTCTCCATTATTATCGCGTTTCAGTTCATGGGGATAGAGTTTGTAATGAAAACTGAGAAATTTGTGAATTCCATGTAGGATGTTGACATTACGTAAGATAGGTAATCTATATAGTTGAGTTCGTAATGTTCCATACGTCGAAAACAAAATTGTGCGTGTGTCATTATTTCACTGGATTCCATATTGCTACATGCTCCCCAGTGCATAATGACATTACAGTGCCTAAGTGTAGTGCGCACCGTGATTCAAATAGACAAAACGATCTGTCTTCTGTTGTGAAAGGGACCCATTCATACTGTGACATCCTTTCACAATACCATGGGTGTAACGTCAAGAACCATGTTTCAGTAATAACATTAGTCTCTGTCGGCGCAAGAGAAACATCCCCGCATTCAGAAAGATCTATAATTTACAATGTTTAAAATTTCCACAAATACATGTCTACAATATGGGTAATTTCCTATAATCTCTTAGATGAATATCACATATCAATCTCTGTATTTAGTCACCCAAGAAGTATTGCATCTCATGATCATAGTTCAATCCCAATTTCACTGATTTCAAACGCATAATCCAGGTCGCTTCACTGCGACGTAGTCTCAATTCACGATTACCACCTCTAATTGCAAGTGGTATTGTTTCTATACCAAAGAATTGGACATTTTTATTCTTTTGACTCTGTTGACATGCGGCCACATGTAAGGCCACCGGATATTTGGGGTCACAATTAACAATAGCCCTCATATGTTCCAGCATTCTTTCTTTCAGGGATCTGATCGTACTCCCCACATATCTTTTGCCACATTCGCACTCAATGATATAAATAACAAATTTAGTTGCACAGTTGATATTGCTTTTGATGTTATAGCTAATACCATCAGGGCCCACAAAACAGGTTGTTCCGTGTTTCGCCCATTTACACATGCTGCAGAATCCGCATTTGTGGAAACCCAGACCACGTTGTGTCAGCCAATCTGCACTCCTAATGTCTCGGGGTACAGTGGGACTCAACTTGCTCCGTAATGTGTTCCCTCTTCTAAAAGAGATTTGTGGTCGTTCTGTAATGCAGTTACTTAGTGCTTTTTCAGATTTCAATAAACTCCAATGTTTCGTGAGACTTTTTCTTATGTCCGAATGGAGTGAATTGAAGTCCGTGACCAATCTTATACAGTCTTTGTCATCAGTGTTCGGTTTCTGTCTTGTGATTAGAGTGTCTACTCTCTTCACTTTCTTTACCCTCTGTTCAGCTTTCATTATAGAGTTTTTAACATAGCCCCTGGCCTGGAATCTTTCTTTCATGTTGGTGACGCATCTCCCGAACTCAACATCCTCACTACAGTTTCTCCTTGCCCGAACAAATTCACCATACGGTATGGCGTTAATCTGGTGTGGGGGGTGAGAACTGGAGGCATGTAAGATTGCATTGCATGCCGTTGACTTCCTGAACAGTCTACTATGCAAGCAATTCGAGGACACATAGAATTCTACATCTAGGAATTCTATATTAGTTTTGCTCCACTTCATAGTGAAGTTGATTTTCCATTCATTGTCATTTAAGTACTCAAAGAAATTTTGTAGTAGCTCTTGAGAGCCTGACCAGATGAGGATACAGTCGTCAATGTATCTTCCCCAAAAAATTATGGAGTCGATGTATTGACTGCCCCTGTCCCCCCAAATTAGATCTGCCTCTAGTGCGCCCATGAATAGGTTCGCAAACGAGGGTGAAATTTTCGAGCCCATGGCTACACCTTGTTTTTGTCTGTACCAATGTTTGTCACACATGAAATAGTTGTTTCTAAGAACTAGTTCTATCATAGTGGACAACATTTCCGTATGCTTCCATAATGTGGCCGGTCTGTTGCCCAGACATTTATTGATGGCCTGAATACCCAAATCTATATCAATGCTGGTATATAGGGATACCACATCCATTGTTACAAGATGAAAGTCTTCTTGCCATTCCATATCTGCTAGGGTACTCAGTATATGTTTAGAATCTTGAATATACGAGGGTAAGTTTTTGACTAATGGACCCAGAAAAAGGTCCGCATATTCTGCTATCCTCTCAGTAGGGCCGCCCATGCCAGATACGATGGGTCTCCCTGGAGGAAAAGGTAAGTTCTTATGAATCTTAGGCAAGGTGTACAGCCATGGATAGGTCGGTCTAAACACTTTTAGGTATAGGTATTCTTCCTCGTTCAGTAACCCCGACTGTTTCCAATTGAGCAAATGGGAGTTGATTTCTATCGTTAGAGGACCAATGGGGTTGTAAGTGAGGCGTTCATAGCACAGGACATTCTGCAGTTGTTGACTCATTTCTAGTTGATAATCTATGCGATCCATAACCACTACATTCCCTCCCTTGTCCGCCTCTCGTATAGTGATTGTATGGTCATTCATAAGTGTGTTGAGTGCCACTCTTTCCCCACTGGTAAGGTTGTCCTTATATTTGAACATTCTGCTCTTGCGTAGATGGTTCAGGTTGTCCAGATCCTCTGATACACTTTTGTAGAAGTTATCTATGGCATTGCCACCAGGTAATGTAGGAATCCATTTGGACTTAGATTTGAGTCCACTTACAATGCTATAATCTGATTCTATATTTAGTTCCTCTAATAGAGTGTCCATATCAAGAGGAGAATCTTCCATGTCTGTCAATGATAAGAGAAGATGAGTTGCATGCACATCATTTATTGATAAGATTTTAGTGGTGTCTGTAACAGGTGCAGTAACACTGGTCCCTCTCTCCCTTTGCTCCAAACCAAAGAAATGCTTTTTCAGTTTCAGGTTCCTCACAAATTTAAACAAATCAATTTTCAATTTACATATATCTCCAATTGCATATGGATTGAAACTGAGACCTTTGCTAAGGAGTGAAACCATGTCTGGAGAGAGATGTACCTTCGATAGGTTGATCACCTGTACTTCTCTATTATCAGCACCAGCTAATTCTTGTTGGCCCCTGACCTCAACTTCCGTCTGTAGTCCTCTGAGCTTTCGTCCCTTGCCCCTCCTGGTTTTGGATCTGATTGATTTCTTGCTGTAGGGAATCTGTTGCCCTTCCTGATCCTTAAAACCTCTTGAAAAAAAGGTGGCATCCCTTGTCTGTCCTGGTTATCTGATTCTCCCCCTACGGTACCTACAGAGTTGAGAGAGGTATTACTAGATGAGAGGGAGGCAGGTTCTGAACCTGGGGTCTTTTTGTTAGTATTTTTTGAGCTGTTGGGAATCAGGGAGTCATATTTCTTGTCAAAAGTAAAAATTCGACCATGAGTGTAGTCCAACTCATCTCTTCTTAGTTGCCTGGCTTTCCTGTTTTTTATATCAGATTGATGTTTTAACAAAATGTCATCTAAAGTAGTGTAGTTTTTAACAGTAGATTCAGGTCTATTAAGATCCTTGATCTCTTGCTCGATGGTGGCTATTTCTGCTTGTAATTTCGTCACTTTGCGCTCTGCGCTTACAATTAATATCTCCATTAATGTGATAGAGTTGTTAGAGAGAGATTCCTCCCATTTAATCATAAGGTCGGCATCCAGGTCGTCGTAAGTGGGAAAAATTTGGCCTCTCAGACCTCTAGGGACACGTTTTAACCTTAGATATTGTTTAAGGGTTGCCCCATCCCACCATTTGGAGTTTTCTAGCTTTTTTAAGCGTTCCAATTTAATGAACTTATCTCTAAGGCCCTCAATACGAGGGGGATTAGTGCTGGTGGAGGCAGTTTGAGTAGACATACCTTTAGCTAGGTTTTCAAAAAGCTCTTCTGCCATTTTGGTGCGATCCATCCTAATGATGCCTGTTTATCCAGCAAAGGTATACCGGATATTTATTCAAGTGGAGAATGCGCGGCGGCTACCCTTAGACTGCAGTAGAATTGGAAGAACGAAGGTTTTTTCTCAGTAGGAGGGTGCAGTGCACCCTCCTACTGAGAAAAAACCTTCGTTCTTCCAGAACTCCTAGGGATTGACTATTGCTGCACAGAACGAAGTGCGTCAAGAAACGTTGCGGACGGTCGTAGGGAATGGCATTCTCGAAGCTGAATGATTTGGAGGGGGCTCAAGTCCATAGATTCAAGCTGCAGCAACTCAGTCGTACCAAATGTTTCATATTCCAATTGTTTGTATTGTTTTTGACTGCTTCTGCATTATTGGCGGGTGGGGTGTATTACACGATGTCTTATTTCTTACCTGCTACACCTACTCCTACTCCTTACCCTAATATTACCTCTACTGCTTCTCCCCATTCCTTTCACATGTTACCGGAACACGAGCAGGCTAGACGTGTAGAATTCCGCAACAATTCCTTTATTCAGCTCCTCCATCAGCATCAGTTAGTGGTTAACACTACTAATTGTTGGGTGTGTGGGTTGATGCCACATACTACGGATAAGGGAATTCCATATCTGGTGTTACCGTATAGTTCCCAAGGGTCAGCTCGAGCATTTCAAACAATGTTTCGAAGCGCGCTGGGTTTCCACCCCATTCGAGAACCACGTTCCCCCTACTCTGGTCCTACCTCGTACCAAAAACCTTTGTCGATAGCAATAGAGGATTTAGATAGTGAGATCTATGATCCTTCGCTTATTCCCGAAGAAGAGGTACAGGCCTATAGAGTCCTAAGTAGAGGTGAATATAGTGTGTTCACTAGTGAAAAGCAGCTTAAAAGCTCGCCTCCAATATGGGTCGTACCCCACACTGGTAATTTTTGTCTTATGGGTCGTGGTCGAAGATCGCAAGCCCGACTTGGAGCAAGTGCTTGCACTGAAAATTACATTCTGCCGATGTTCTCGTCCCCTGTGTTTCTGGCTGCCAAGGGTACATACTTTATCTGTTATGATCGTGCATACACATGGTTGCCCGCAGACTTCATGGGCTCATGTTTTATTGCAAATCTGTTGCCTCCGACGTTCACTGTAGATGCCGATTATCATAAGACTAGAGTTGTGCGAGGCGTAATTAGTGAAGATGATACTGCCGGTCAAGAGGCAGGAGACTTTTTCAAGGGTTTCCTCCCGTTTTGGGGACCTATGGTCAATAGTAGGAACCTGAGACAGTTGACTCGAGTGGTAGAATCGACAGCTAATATTACTGCCAGTGCCCTTGGTAATATCACCACAGAACTTCAGGCGGAGAGACTTATGACGTTACAAAACCGTATGGTTTTAGATGTCATCTTAGCAGATCGAAGTGGGGTATGTAAGGTGATCCATTCGAGCTGCTGCATTTTCATTCCAGATAATGCTCCTACTGTCTATCAAGTCATCTCGAGGTTGCATAAGATCTCCGAATCCATACACGTGGATGTAGGGGATTGGACGCTACTTGGATGGTTTTGGGGCCTGATGTCGACTTGGGGTTGGAAGATTCTGATGATCATCGGAGTCGTTGTAGTGTTCCTGTTCACGTGTTGCCTTTGTGTGCAGTGTGGTCCTGCCTTATGTGGCCTCTGTGCTACAACGTGTATGAGACAACCATCTGCTACCAAGGGGACTCGGTTGGACAGAGCTATGCTACAGCAACATCTCGATGGTCTGATGAATATCGAATATGATTCCGACTAGTGCTTGCCTACATGAGGGCAAAAGGAGCGTCTGAGGTTCCGTGACAATTGTAAGTGGTGTTTTCGACTCGCACGAATATGGTCGAGTCTGGTATCTATGAACCGCAAATGATGAGTTTAGTAAGTGTGCGCAGTTTCGCTGTGCTAACTTAAACCGTTCGTTTGTTATGTGGGTTTTTCATCTGTACCCACGGGTTCCATCTTAGATACGGCATCCATTTTGTCTCTTGCCCTCAAGTAGCCAGCGAACGGACGTTGTCCGCTTCGCGACCCTGGGACTCCCAAGATATTTGCGGAAGACACATGTTCTTTGTAAGTGTCTTTATGACGAGGGGGATGCTACTGTAAGGCAGATGGCGCCGCTCGAGGCTCATCTTGCCGCATGGACTTATTGTCTCAGCCGTGCATCTCATTAGGCACGTCCCTTTGATGCCTGTATCTCGTGTTTCCCGATACCTCCCCTTTTACACCCTTTCCGATCTCCCCTCTGTCTCCGTCTTCCTCTGCACCTGTCCTCGTTCCTATTTTCGATCTATTTTACTGCTGATTGGAATTTGCTAATGGTGGGAAGATGGGTTTTTACAGTTGGGAACCGCCAAATGTTTCCGCACTTATGTTCCGGACCTCATGTGCTTCAAAGTGACCAAAGCGACCCCTCTGGGGGATAATTGTGGGAACCGGGTTGTAAACTTTTGTGTATCATGTTATCCTATGGGTAAAAACTGTATAAAAGGAGCGATCCACAGAACCAATTTGAAGCAGTCTCCCCAAGTTGCACGCTGTGTACTTGTCGTGATCTCTGTGTTCCCTGCAGCAAATAAACCTTGAATCTTTGACGTCAAAGGAAGTGTCCCGTGTCTCTGTGACTTGTACGCCGGAGCAGGTTACCCACGAAGGTTTCAGGTGTTGTGCCCTGGCACCGCTGGGTCTTAAAGAACCCAGTCCTTCAACAGGATCCTGATAACAGAGGTGGTAGAACACCATCAACTACTGTTTGTCACCTCCACTGTGTCATTGTCAACAAAAAATTGAATATGGCAGTCCATTGTGGACAAGGTGAATGCAGTCAGAGTGCTGAAGAGGACAATGGAAGAGGTCAAGAGGCGCTGGAATGATGTGACACGCAAAACCAAGCAGAAACTCGCAAACAACCTGAAGGCAGCAATGCAGGCTGGAGGTGGGAGTCCAGTGCCACAGGAGGAGCTGAACAATATGGAGGAAATGGTGTCCACAGTCATCTGTGGGGAGACGGTGGCAGGAGTTGGGGGGCCGGACACTGCTCAACATGACCGGACACAACAGCACCAGGGTGAGTAACGTCCAGGGACGTGGGGGGACAGGGGGAGATGGGCACAATGGCACACATGCACAATTAAGTAGTGCATATCTGCAGACAAACCATGCCCTAACCCCCCAACTCCCACCAAGAGACTAATGTACCCAAGTATGCAAAATCCCAGCACCGTAGAAGCACAGAAGTCAAAGGCACACCGCATGTAAGGGAGAAGGGGCAGCAAAATCAGAGCTGCAGGTGCGACTCCCCCAAAATGCTGCACACACATAACATGCAGAGCACATTAACATTGACAATGATGTGGTACAAACCGCAATGCATCCACAACAGAGCAGAGGACACAACTGGTGATGCATGTGTGTGACAACTGGCAAATCACATTTGGCAATGCAGGTAAATGTGAGTGGATAATGTACGGGTATAAACACACATCTGTGATGTTGTTGAAATGTCCACTGTCCCTCATCAAATAGTCAGCTCCTCCCAAACATTCACAATATACCATGTCATGCAGTCTGTATGTAAGCATGTACAATGCGACAACATACATGTGAACACAATGTTAAACTGCATCTCCCCTTCACATTGCAGAGGGAAGTCCAACACCTCCTGCAGAGCAGCCCTAACCTCTCTTCTCTGATGACAAAGAGGACCACCACACCTTCGACTACAATTCCCTCCAACAGTTAGTGCAGAGCCTCTGCAGCCCACCTTCAGGAGCAGGGCAACCCAGCTGCTACAAGGAGACCCCAGCCCCTGCACAGACCACACAGCAGGTAGCACCCACCACCACGGCTGCCACCCAGGACCCCCATGAAGAATACATGGCCTTCCAATGCCGTGTATTGGGGTGCCAGGAGAATCTGGCTGAACAGGTGGGGTGGGGTTTGACCGCATGGCAGCCACAATAGATGCTGTATGTGGATGTCTAAGTCCCATCAGTGACCACTCTCAGTCTGTAATGGACACCCACAGTCCGCTCCACGCTCTCCAACGATCCATGGCTGACATCGCTAGAGCCCTGACTCAGAGACTAGAACAACTGTCTAGTCAGAGTGGCTCCAGCGATGTCACCCGGGAGTTAGGACACAAGCGGAGGTTAATGGAGACCATTGAGCGGGAGCAGGTGGAAAGAGCGGCTGCCATGGCTGCACACCTGCGAGAGGTAGCTGGGTGACCTCTCGACCATCCTCATGGCATTGCTGCCACAAGTACTGGCGCTTATGCATGCTGCTGCTACCACAAAAACCACATCTCCACCCCCTGATGTGTCAGTACCACACAGTGCGGCAGACATTCCACCTCCGGACCCTGAGGTGTCACTGCCACACAGTGCAGGAGACAGAACACTACCACCCACACATGAGGCACATGAAACAGCAGTAGACTACGATACGGAAGAACCTGCCTTCGTGGTACGAAGGACACAGTGGCATTCATCTCCGCCATATGGTTTCTGCTTGGTTCTGCCCTCTGCATCATCACCTTCCACTGTTCCCTGATGCACTCTGCGACACTCACCTTTGACCTCCACATGGACTGCCATATTCCATTTGATCGCCAACTACACAGCAATCAGACTGCCGACTGAACTGTTCCTATTCCTTTGGACTAGTCATTCTCTGAAGTACTCTGGCTGGCCCTCCACGGACCAACATTGTAGAGTGGGGTTTGCATGGCTCTGTACTGCTCCTCCTGCAACACTCCACTGAATGTGCATTAAACATTCATAATCACACAGATGTGTCATGTCCATGGTCTTTCAAGTGTGGAAGTATGGATGAATGTAAGGTCATTGAATCCCCCTCAAGTCCATGTTGCTCATGTCATTGTACTTGGGTCACAGGGTGACACATTGCCGAAGGCGGTCAGGGTGGCGCCGACACAACAACAGGGACACTTGCATTAGTTACTTTCTTGTCCAGCCCAGTATGGAACCATGCTCAGAGCCCCGGGGTCATTGTTCAAACTCTTACGCTGGACTGGCATACACCAGGCCAGCCCACTCCGCTTACGCTCACAGGGGGGACGACAATGCTACCTGTCCCAGGTCTTCCTTGTAGTGATCTGCTGATCACAGGTCTATTTCTCAGCATCACAGCCACTCCCTCGCAGCTGGTTTTCACCCACACCACACCCATCCAACACCCGCGTCACAGGACATGTGACCCTGCCAACAAAAAGAGCCGGGCGCATGTGCTCGACGCCATTTCCACTGTCTCTCTGAGTGTATCCGTGTGGTTATTATTTCTGCATGAGGGCCTAGGGCCCTGCAACATCACATTCCCCAGGCCCGGAGGTGACACGATGGTGTCCGCACTATGATACTCAATCATAGAGGGTCCATGACTTTCTGGGCACAGACTTGGTGGCACCAGATACACTGCGGCCGGCACAGGCACACCGCCACGAGACAATAACTTTCAGTGCACTGAGGTAGGGGTACCTTACGTGCTGAGGGGGTGTGCAGCCTGCTATGATGCCCCATCCTGGCGGTCCGGACTGGTGACTATTGTTGTGAGCCCTGCTAGACCGCAGTGTATGCCTGGGCCAGCAGACAGTGCAGGCCTACCGCCACGTGGCCTCACGGGTCACAGAGTTAGTGGCACCTAAAAGGGCTGAGCAGGTGTGTAGCCTGCGATGATGCCATGTACAATGATATGTCCTCTGCCATAGTGAAATCTAGACACAGAATCAAGTGGGAGACCTGGTGGCCCACGGAGCAGGGCTGCATGATATGGAGGGTGCCAAGTTCGTAGGCCCCAGTATTAAGGCTTGCACTGGCATGTGGTAGGCCCTCATGGAGACACACCAGTGGTGAGCAGTGAGTCCTGGGTGCACAGGGGGTGGCATGCATGTTGGGCAGCTGGAGGGACTGGGGTGCATCTGCCTGGGTGCGCAGGGGCAGGCAAGACAAACCGGTGTCAGCAGGTGAGCGGTGAGGCCTGGGTGCACAGTGTTTGGACTCTCTCTCCCAATCGCTCTCTTTTCACTGTGTCTCTTTCTCCCTCTCTTTCCGTCTCTCGCCCTCTCTCTCTCGATCCCTCTCTTTCCGTCTTTCTCCCTCTCTCTCTCCCTCCCTCTCTTTCTCTCTCTCTCTTTCACTCTCTCTCTCTCTCTGTCCTTTGATGTGCGCATGACACATCTTCTTATCTGGAATTTTGTCCTGCAGGCTGTGGCCCACGGATTGTCCCGAGGAGACCCGCCATGAGTCTTCAGAATTGTTGTTTTGATTTTTTTTTTATAAAATGTTTTGATTGTTTATTCAAAGGTCAAGTGTAATGCTCATTTTTGTGATGACACATGCATGTTACCTGTTGTGATTGTGCGACATCAGCCAAAAATTTTTGTATATGATTTCAGGAAGTTGATGTGACATGTCTTTGCCCAGGGGGGTGAATGCCCGGGGGAGGGGTGTCCTGTAGATGGTGGTGGTGGGGTTGGGGCCCTGCTGGGGCTCCCAGCTGCAAGGTCAGTGGCTCCATGGCCTCTATTGCTCTTCAGGTGTGGCTCTGACCTGGGCTCCCTTTTCTGGTGCAGGCTGTCTTCCTACTTTACACCAGGTCGGAGCAGGTGTTAATTTCCTGCTGCTAACGCACCTTATCGCCTGTTTTGGGTTCTCATTGCTGATCTGGCTGGTCGTTGAGAATGTTGCAGAGTGGTTTTATTGTGGCATTTTGCACAGGAACGGCTACTCTGCATCTCATAAGCGATAGTTGCCGGGGTCATCAGTGGGGATGGTTTTGTGGCTGCTATCGCAGGTAAACTGATGAAATGGGCTGTTAGCACCAGCTTGTGAATGGGGCGATAAATTTATCGCGACGTTGGCGATACATCCCCTATGTTTTACACAAAATGTGTCCACAAGAATTGTAGATGGCGGGGTAATCTCAACCATACGTAGTGAACATAATCCCCTTCACCTTTCAACTAGTTATCCTGCCAAAGGCAAAATTTGTTTCTTGCGTGTTACTCACCGATAGTGGCCAAGGATCATTTGAGTAGATTGGTTTGAAGACATGCTCATGTCGCACAGCTGTTTGCCAAGCTTATGCTTGGGAACCAGATCAGCATCTTAAACCACCTCTCCTTAGAGGTTGACATACAAGTAGGAGTCAATTCCTTTGTGTTCCTGCGATCTGCTATAAAAAAGGATCATCACAAAAAAAGGCTAAGTCCAATGACCTGGTGGTGGCCCCTTTGTTTTTCAAAGCTTTCAGGCTGACCCGTATGAAATGATATCTTGCTTTGAGGACATCAACAAAGGACAGGGAGGAAATCGCTAATTCCTGGAAGGAATATACACAGGTTCTGGCTGTGAAGAAAGCTGAGGTGAGGAGTGAGCACTGGGATAGGTTTGTCCGGGCTTGTTCCCTGAAGTACTATAGGTCCTTCTGATATTTGGTCAATAACTATTCCCTGGCCAATGCACCGAGGCAGGCTCTTAACTGCAATATCGCTCCAGCGGAGTCGGTGAACCGCTTTTGACACATATATGACCGTAAGGATAGTGAACACAGAAGGGCTAACTCCGACCAACCAGATATTCCCATTGAAATCTCCCTCTCCTTGGGAGAAGTCCAGCAGCCGCCCATGCAGGTAAAGGAGGGAAAGCGGTGGGGCCGGGTGGGGGGTATTTCGACAGCTGATGATGAGGGAAAATTAGTTATTTATTTTATTTTTTCTTGTGGTCGTCTGTCGAATCCCCCCCAACCCAGCCCCACCACCCACCATGCTTACCTGCACGGGCTGCTCCTGGAGAAGTCGTACCAGCTATCTTGCATAGCCCAGCCAGCAAAACCCCTGGCACTGATGGCGTACCTAGGGAAATATACGAGGAGAATATTGATTTTTGCCCCCCACCCCCTGCTTACAAAATTTTTCAACTCTTCTTGTGTGTTTGGGATTCCAGAATGTTGGAGTTCTGGAAACATTGTACCCATTTTTAAAAAAGAGAACAGGAAGGGTCTGGCCTGCTACCGTCGTATCTCCCTCTTAGATTCTTCTGTGAAGATTGTGGGATGCATAATTTTGGATACATTGGAACTCTGGATTACAATAACAATGTCCTTTTGGGGGTTCAGTATGCCTTCTGACCCTGTCTGGTTACCATTGAAAAATGTCTCAACCTGCTCCTTATAATTAGCAAGCAGAAACTGCTTATGCGAGGTTCCATTCATCTCACCTTTATGGATCTGTCTAGCACATGAACAGTTCCATGCTATGGAATCTTATGACCACAATGAAAGTAGAGTAAGGTCTAGTAAAGTACCTGAGGGTGCTGAACTTTTATATATCTACCACAGTGATGTATTGGAATAATGGTGAATGCTCAGACCCCTGTACCCAACAGCGTGGTGTCCACTAGGGTTGTGTCCTGGTATCAATTCTTTTTCTACTGTATTTTAACAAGTTAGAGTCTGTCCTGCAAGGCATAGGAGCTGATGTCCCAATAATTAGGTGTACGCTGTTGCCTGTTCTCCTTTATGCCGACATTTTTTGCTAGCTAGAGCCCCTAATGGTCTTCCGGTCCTCCCTGATGGCTCTGTAGCCTTCATGGAGTGCCTTAACCTGGAAATTAACAGATCCAAAACTTTTGTTATGGTTTGCGTCCCTAAGAATGTGTAGACTTGAACACTTAGGGCCTTATTACGATGTCGGGACACCGTTGCAGAATCAGGACCGACTGATCTCTGGTCGGCAGTCCCGACCGATCTCTGGTCGGCAGTCCCGACCGATCTCTGTCCGGCAGTCCCGATCGATCTCTGGTCGGCAGTCCCGACCGCAATATTAAAATATGACCGCACATGGTGCAGTTGCATACTTACATTTCTCTCCGAGAGCCTGGACTGCCCCTATCAACCGGCTGTAGGAGAGTAGGATCTGCTTACTATGGTTACCCCTACTTTTTGCTAGTGTTTCACTGTTTTTCAACTTTAGTCTGACTGGGGCCCTGCTATCCAGGACCCCATCCTAGCTGCTTCCTCTCTAAATTGATTGCACGTACTTTAGGTACACTCCAGATTGGTTACTGGGTAACCCCTTGTGAGTCCCTAGTATATGGTACCTTAGGTACTTAGGGCATAGGTACGCCAGAGGCCTACCAGGGGCATGTATTATGCCACTCCTGGGAAATTTTCCAAAATGGCACTCCAGGACTGATACTGCAGCCTGGGTAAGGTGGTGCATGCACCCCTTACTAAGATATAGGTTACCTATATCTACCTTTAATCACTGACACATATAAACCTATCAGTCACTCCTATGGCAGGCCTTATCAATCCTGAAGGCAGAGTGCTTGGTTTTGTGTGAGAGGGTGCCCATGCATGAGCAGGACCCCTCTGCAGCTTTCGGAATCTATTCTCTGAGCCTGTTCTGTGATGCAGCCAAACCCTATACTCTTAAGTGCATTATAACCTCGCTGTAAATGCTAACTTTGGAATGGCTGCATGGAAACATGTTGTGTTTGGTGTCAAACATTTTGGAATCCTACCCCCCCCCCCCCTCTTCCGCCAGTCCTGGGGGTGGGGGTAGAATTCCACCCTTCTAGAGGGAGAGACATGTACACACTGGTCTAACCATTAATAGTTTAAAAGAGCCCTGGCATCACAAAATGAATGCCACAGACACGGGTCTGCCCTCCTGCTGCTGGACAAAACTCCGGCAGGGGAGACCAGGGCAATAGGATTCCTGTCACAGGGAGGTGTAACCACCTCCCAGACAGGCTTTAGTGTATTGGGGTTAAGTGGATGCATTCAGAGAATGCTTTTCAGACAGTGCAGGGGGCACACTTGGTGTCCCTGTGCATACCCCAGTTCAAACCGGTGGCAGGGGCACTCAGCCCCTGCTCTGGTGCGAAACTGGATAAAGGGAATTGGTGTAACCACCCCCCTTCCCAGACCCTCCCATAGGTAGGTCCCCAGAGTATGTCCAAACCCCCTTTTTTAGTATAAGTATGGGGCCCCAGCCCTTAGGACTTCAGATTACACCTGGACAAAACTCTGCAACATATATCCTGGAGCTTCAACATTCTACACGACTAGAAGAGGAAAGAATCTCCCTTGGGGTCAAGGAGTGACTCCCCTGTTCAAACAGGCACCAAAGAAACATCTTGCCAGTCTGCGTTTCCAAGGCTCTCACCGGATCCCGATGGATTTGCGACTCAGGACATGGAATTCCAGACTTCTCACAGGCCGTCACGAGATCCCAGCAAAGCTGAGACCCGCAGCTCTCACGAGTGACGTGGAAACGGAACTCCTGGACACCGTGCACATTTGCAAGTGCATCAAATTCCCGGGCATACTTGAAGCTGTGTGTTGGGCTACTTGTAGTCCAAGCCCCGAGCACCATCTGCATTGAAGATTGTGGGCCTACACTCCACGAGTGTTCGGTGGCCCTGCTTCTAGCATTTCCACTCGAGGCTCCCTTGTGATCCCTGGTCTGTCAAATGGCGGGTCCCCACGAAGGGAACTCTTCTTTCCTTTGGGCTTTCCTGTTTGCTCCAGATGTGCCCTGACTCCCCACCAAGTGGTGAGTCCCTCAGACCTTGGCGGTCTGCACTGAAGCCAATCTTTGCTTTCTGCATGGGTTGCTGTTGCCAAGGCTTGTTGGGTCCAGTCCGGAAACCAACACAGCAGCACTCGACATCCTCAATAGGACAGCTCGAATCCAACACCTGGTTGTCATTGACGCCTCCTAGTCCTCGTGGCTGAAGAGTCAAGCTTCACCTTCTTCACCTGAAATCACCCGACATCGGTGGGCATCTGCTCATCGCTTTCCTGGTCTCTGGCTAGTGACCCAGACTATGTCCCTTCTGCTTTCAGGTTCTTCTCATCCTTGATCCAGGCCTGGATCCACCTGGACACTTTTGACTTGGTAGCCAGCAGTACTTTGCAGCAGATCGCCATTGAAATTGACGACGAAACCTGATGCCAAAAGACACCTATGCACCGGCTTCCATGGGTGAGGTAACTCGAGTACTCCGGTGCACCTCTAAGTTGATATGTTGATGCAGTGGCACTGGCAGCACTTAGTACAGTGATTCCGACCCAGTGGGCGGCAGTGCTTAATTTGTATAATATGAAGCGCAGGTGCTCACATTTTTTTAGTAGGCCACACCCACTTCCACAGCTCTGCCCACAACCTCCAGTGGCTCCATCCACTTCCTTTATTGGCTCCAGCCACATCCACAAGCTTACACACATTGGAGCTACCTCCTCACTTCTTGAGGTCTGCAAGAAGCTGAAGTTCTAGTTCTCCACATAAGCACCACAAGGACCTCACATCTACACACCTGCCCAAGGGCCTGGATACCCTCTAACACGACATACATGGCCAAAATCAGGAGCACCGTGACACATGCTACTGGGTTTGATGGAAGAGGCGGCACTGGGAGAGAAACCTGCAAAGTATTCCGAGAGGTAACCGAGTAGGCTCCGCACCAGTCACGCGACAGCGAGAGATGCACGTTCGCAACCATTTTGTCATATAATCACAAATCTGAGAGCACTTCCTCTGTGACTTAATAACGAAAGAAATAACAGTGCGATGATCAGAAAACATTATTGCATGAGTGCACTTTGAGTTCTCATTTGCATGCATGTGGCTTGTTATTTAAAAGCTCAATCAAGCTGAAAATAGTCAGCTTTGAGTTCAGACAGAGCACGTTTAGGAAAACAAGCCTTGGCATTTTGAAGACATCGGTTCGACTCTAAAGTTCAGGGAGGAAATGTTTGCTGGATGCTTCAAAGATCAAAGGTCAATGCACAGGTCTGTAATAAACACTGACAAACCCCATAATAGGCCGAGCGCGTGCACTCATTTATGACCTACAAATAGTTAAATCCAAACCCATCTATTCTGAGAGTATATCGTTTTTATTGTAATATTCATTCTACCTGTATCACTTGGGTTTTCTTCGCCAATGCCACTTAACAGTCATCTTTCGGAACCACGTAGGTAGGGTCCACAGACAGAAACAAGATTCTGAACTGTGTAAATCATTGTTGCTCTTCTCTACGCTGCATCTGATTATTGATGCACAATCAGAACAATGTAAAACAATCCAAACGTTAAATGAACAAAGGAAATCACGTCACCATTTTTCAATACGAAATCAGTGCTAAGTAAAAGAAGCAGCTGAACTGCAAAGAGGCTTTCGGGCTCCTTTGTGGGAAGGGTCCGGCCCCATAAAAGAACCAGGCAAAGTACAAGAGGCGTCAGAGGCACAGCCCTAGTCCAGGGTCCCTGGTTCTACGTTAGTGTCAGAGGGGCCAGACGCCAGTGTTGTGATGGCACCAATGCACGCCACTTTGGGCTTTTTTACTACCAAAGAGGGGATACATGAGCCATTTTGCTTGCTTCCATTAGGGTCTAGGGCACCCTTAAAAACACTAATGCAAGGTGGGCCAGAGTTCTGAAACAGGGAGGGTACATGGCCCAACAGTTTTGAGGAACTAGGTGGCCGTAGGAGGGAAGCTTGGGGTGCCATCATCATTAGTGCAGCAGGGTTGGCGGTAAATAGGCCAAGGAGTGTAACAGGCCCAACCGACTCCACTGAAACTAGCCTTTTGCTAACCCATGACACCCTTGATGTGCCAGTGACCTCCTCAAATGCAGGCATTAACAATACAATGTTCAAGACAGAAGCCAGAGGAAGATGCCGAACTTAGAGGTGGCAGTGCATAGTAGCTGATGGAGTGAACTTTGCCTCCCAGTGGCTGGATGTGCTGAATGAACCAGAAGCCCTTCAAGGCAATACGTCAGTTGACTCAATACCCAACCCCCCACTGATCTGTCCCTCCAATTATCAACAACCTATACCTCCTTCTAATAACAGTGTAATGGAAAAGAACAGCTTAGTGAACGAGTAGGACGCAGTGTCAGCGTAAAAGTCCATTTTATTAGACCAGAACTGCGTAATCTGTACATAACAGTAACATAAACAGAATAATAACAACAAACCCCCACTCACACTCCCCTCTCATTCGTTTCACTCGTTCCACTTCATCACAAAGCCCTAGAAGCTCCATACCATGCTTTATTCCTGCCCCTCAATCACTTGTCATCCAGCCCACTCCTTGCGTCCTGCCATTCATGCTTCTATCCGCCCTACGAACTCCCCCCCAAGGGATGGGTGTGCCCGCTCTTGACCCCCCTGTCCCTTCAAGTCCCGCCCCTGTAGGGCGGTTCACTGCCCCACCCCCGCTCCAGGTCCGCCAGTCCGCTCCACACACGCCAGCAGTCACTCCCTGCGACACCAGATAGCCTCATTCCACAACTTGCTCACCACATCTCTCATCTCCATCATGTAATACGCATTGCCCAGCTGGGACAAGTGCACCCCGTCGTCCCTGAAAACTAAAGGTTCCTCCAGTCGGATCCCGCCATGTGCAATAACTTTAATGTCTTTGTCGCCACAGTAAAGTCTCATTGCCCTATTGAGCTTCCTTCGTGCCTTTTCGATTGCCCCATGCTTCATAGCCCCTCTCCACGCTTTCCTGGGGAACAACTCTGTCCAGGCAATGCAGGTCCCTGCAAGCCTCGCTTTCAACACATCCAGGTCCCGTTGCATAAGTTGTAAAAGTGCCAATCCGGACAGCTGCACCAGGTCATTTTCCCCCAGATGTATGATCAACAAATCAGGACATCCCCTCTGTGGGATCATCTTCGCGAGCCAGGGCAGTAGTGCCCCCCATCGCATGCCACTTTTGCCCCACCATTGTACCTCGTGCAAGTGTCCTTTCAGTCCCAGGTTACGGCCGAAAACCTGCTGCTCCGCATATTTGGATGCCCAATGCACGAAGGAGTGCCCAACAATCCATGTCACCATCTTACCGCCCGGTCCACCCACGCAACCTACGAAGAAAAAGATGTTAGAACAAGAACAACAACATGAATCAACCAACATCCTGCCTGGGACCACCCTACTTCCTCACATACCTCTCGCAACAGCGTGACTTCCATCGCCCAAGTCTCCTAATCCTAGCCCAGGACCAACCCAACCTGGCCGCCGCCGTCGCAGCCCCAATTCGGAAAGAGTGGGTCCCGAAACCAGACGCATCCATGCCCAACCGTCGCAAAGCCTTGCGCAACACAGCCAACAACTGGCCCGCCGTCATTCTCGCGCCAGACGCATGACAAAAAATCTCCCCACACACCACACTCACCGTCCCCAGGAAAGTACGCCATTCCAACACAGGGCAAACCGCCCCTCCTGTCTCATTCAGCCATACCCATTTGCCCCTGCCCAACTGATCAGTCTTGGAGCACCGCAGCCAAATACCCAAGCGCCCCCATCCACCCGAATCTCCTCAAACAGCCTGCCAGCCCTTCTCCTCGTACCCAACAGCTCAGACACCCTAAATGCCCCTAAAAACATCCACACCATACACAAGCGGAAAAGGCCAACGTCAACCAGGTCGTAACAACATTCCGGCAACACCCCAACCAGCCGGACCAACAACTCAAAAGTTACAGCTTCCCTCAGCCTGCCCCCCCCCCCCCACTCCCCTGCTCCCTGCCCCAACCCCGCAACATCCTGCTCAAGATCACATCCTTGGTTGGGTCAAACCCAGAAACAGAACACAGTAGAACGATATCCCTGCCAATTTACCAGAAATTGTAGCCGCAGTCAAACCCCGATCCATACAATCCAACACATAGCCTCTCAGCCCTTGTTCCACTGCCGACTCCACACCCACGGCGCCATTCAACGTCCAGCCCATGAAAGCACTAAATTCAGACCATGCCAAACGATATGTCCTCCTTGTGGTCTCTGCCAGTGAACCTTCCACCAGTCCAATCATCCTCACTCCCCCAAGGCCGGCAGCTCGGTCTTGCATGTATCCGCTCCCGGTGCCAGGTGTCGAAACCGCTGCCACTGCGAACGAGACAAAGCATTCGCAATCTCATTATTCGCTCCAGGGACATGCTTAGCCCGAAACACCAGATTCAACCGTAGACAAGCCAACATGAATCTCCGCAACAGCCGCAACACTCTCAGGTCCCTTGCCCTCTGATGGTTCACCAGCTCCACCACCGTCATATTGTCCGCATGGAAGAGCACCGACCTGTTACGAAATTCCTCCCCCCACACCTCCAGCGCCACCAGCAAAGGGAAGAATTCCAAAAAGCAATGCTCCTCCCTTGTTTAATCCAGGAGGCCGGCCAGCTCTCCGCACGCCACCTGCCGTCCCAGAAAACACCAAACCCCGCTGACCCAGCCGCGTCAGAGTAAATTTGGCATTGCCGACCGCCCTCTCCTCGTCAAAGTCCAGAGACACACCGTTGGAGTCTTGCAAGAAAGTAATCCATGTCAAGTCCGCCCTCACTCCCATAGAAATCCTGACTCTGTGATGTGGAAGCACTGCCCCCGACATGGCCATGCCGAGCCGCCTGCAGAACGTCCGCCCTGCCCGCACTACCCTACACGCAAAGTTAAGGAAACCCAGAAGTTTTTGCACTGCCCGCAAAGGAATCCGCTTCTCCCCCACCGCCCAGTCCAGACATGCCAGGATCTCCGCCACTTTGGCCCCAGGGAGGTGCGCCAGCCACTGCACAGAGTCCAGTTCGATCCCCAGGAAGGTGAGGCAACAGCTGGGCCCAGCCGTCTTCTCAGGCGCCAGAGGCACCCCAAACTGAAAAGCCATCTCCTGGAATCGCGACAGGGCCCTGCCGCAATCCCCGGTATCCGACCTCCCCAGGAAGAGGAAATCATCCAAGTAGTGAGTGACCTCACGGCAGCCACTAACTCGCACCATGACCCACTGCAGAAAAGTGCTGAATAGCTCGAAAAGATCGCAGGAGATGGCGCACCCCATGGGCAAAACCTTGTCCACTTAGATGGCCCCCCCAAACTGCATGCCTAAGAGCGCAAAATCCGCCGGGTGAATAGGCAGTAAACGGAAAGCAGACTTGATGTCATATTTCGCCAATTCCGCTCCCGTCCCACATACCCTCACCAGACGGATCGCATCATCCACCGACGCATAGAGCACTCTAGAATCTTCCTCCGCAGTAAAGTCGTTCACTGACTGGCCCTCCGGCCATGACAGATGGTGTATCATCCTGAACTCCCCCTCTTTCTTCTTCGGCACCACCCCCAATGGGGAGATGATCAGATCCCTCAAAGGCCAGTCAGTAAACGGGCCAGCCACCCTGCCTTCTTCCACCGCCTTCTTCAACTTTGCAGACACTACACTCGGCAGCTCTTTGGCCGATCTGAAATTGTCGGCCCACCGGCGCTCCCTGGGACCTTCGTAGCCCACTCTAAAACCCTCAGTGAAACCCCAGAAAAGCTGCGCCGCCGCCTCCTGATCCGGGTAGCACGAGAGCCACGGGGCCATTGCCTCCACCCTAACCGGTGTAGGCGCCCGTTGGTCCAGGGTTGCCCCGCCCTCTGGCGTTCCTCCATTGCTCCGAGGGTGTGGTGAGCGTGAGGCACTGAGTAAGGGCATGTTTCCCGCCGCATTTCGAACATTCGTGCTTGAACTTACAGGGATACCGGGAACAATACCCCTTATTGTAGCTCCAACAGGCCCCAGTGGAATAACCCCCAGGCTTGGACTGCTGCCCCGAGACAATGGTGTTGGGCACTGTTCCTCCACCCGCCCCACTTTGGGCGGGACACGGCGGAAAAGACCGATAACCAACCGGTAGGCCACTGGCCGTGTGTGTGGACGCAGTGGAGTGCGAAGACGCCATCCACTGAACCCAGAGTTCCTGATCCACCTCCCCCCAACTCTTTTCGGGATTTGCACTGACCCTGGCTCTAAACTCCTCATCATAGATCAGCCAAGCAAAACCCCCGAACTGCATCTTGGTCTTGCGAATGATGTCCATGTATTTGAAAAGCGCAATCGCCCTGTCCAAATACTTCTGGCAGTAAACACTGGCATAAATCAAGAATGCTGACGTCCAATTCTCCATCGTCACCGGCACCCGAGGGCGCCGTGTCAGCTCCCACTCCTCCTCTTTGGACCCCTCCTTTGCCTGCACCTCCCTATGTAGCAATTTAAAGACATCCACAAACTCATGCTTCCAGATCCGTTCCTTGAGTTTCTCCGAGAGATGCGAGCCCAACGGCATAGCCAGCCCCATATATGGCAGCTTCTTAGGCACCTTCACTCCCTTCTCCTCCTTACCCTCCCCTTTGTCCGTCTGCACCCCCAAAGTCACTGACTTACCGTCCACCTTCTTACCATCCTCGGGTGGACCGCCCGATGGCTTCTCCGCCTCCCGCACCGAACCATCACCCACTCCTACCGACCTACAAGTCCTCTTCCGCCCCTCCCTCCCCGGGGAACATCCTCCCAGGCCGACCACCAGGCTCCCTCACCTGTGAGTGCCGAGCTCAGCTCCCGGGGCCGTCCTCTTGACGCTGTCACCTGGACCGCCGCCGTCTCGGCCTTGGTCTTCGTCGACGCCGGGGCCTGCAAAACACCAAGGTCGCCGTTGTCCGCTGCGCCCCCTAAGCCTTCCAAGTCATCCCGCACCTCCCCGTCTTCCAGCTCATCACTCTCCGCACCATAATCCAACTCAATCACCGGTTCCAGATCCACACGCACATTGTCCACCTCCTTCACAGCCCTCTTCACACCTTTCTGTACACCACCCCGCACACGCACGCCAGTCTCCACACATGCCGCCGGAGCCCAAGCCCTCAGTGGAGGGACAGCTGCCGCGGACTGCCCTACTGCTTCTGTCCTGCGTCTTGGAGCCGTCTTGCGCCCTGCCAGGCACCCCCGGGCTCTGCCGACAGCCGCCGGCTTGGATCCCCTCCCACCCCTCAGGTCGCTCCAACCTGAGCGGGCCCCAGCACCATCGGGCCTCAAAGCCGTCCTGGCCGTCCCTACTCCTGCCATGCCCCCCTGGGAGGGGTGGTCCTGCCCCGACTTCCTGGCCCTGACTCTCCTTAGCTCTTCCTCCAGCTCCGCTTCCCTTTCCTCCTCAGAGGTCGGGGTGGGAGGGCCCTCAACCTCATGGCCCCACACAGCACCCACTCTGGCCTTGGTCTGTTCGGCCCACCGAACCTCCTGTATCTGAGCCAAGATCCTCTCACCCCTGGCCCTGTCCTCAGAGGAAGTGGCGCCCCAAATCTGGGGGGGGCGGGGGCGGGCAGTAGCCGTAGAATTCAGCCCCCGGGGGGAAGAAACCCACCTGAGGCAACCCCGGGACCCAACCAGGCCCCCCTCCCACGGGAACCAGGGCGGATGGCTCACCCCGGCCCCCCAGGTCCCCCACCACCGCCTGCCTCGCCGGGGCAGGGGTGCCTGCCCTGGAGCTAGTGGACAGGTCGATGGGGGCCTCCTCATTCTGCCCCTCGTCCACCCTCACAGTGTCCCCAGACCCGCCCGATCCAAGGGTGGTGGGGGAAGGCTGCCCGCCCAACTCGATATCCACAGTCCCACCAGGGGCCCCCTCCAAAGACAATGAGGGCCCAACAAGGCTGTCCCCCGGCCCCTCCCCCTGCACAGCACCGGCTCTGCCCCAGGAGCTGAGGCGTGGCAGGCACGGCCCTCACAGCAGCCCCCGTGGCCCCAGGTAGAAACGCGATCGGAGGGAAGGCCCGGGGGGCAGGCTCTTGCGCTTCCCGCCCCTCGCCGGGTCTCTGTGCGCTCCGCCCCCCCCCTCCGATCGCTGCCAAGTCCCTGCGCGTCGGGCTCGTCGTCCAAACAGGCCACGACCGCAGCCTTCACTCCTGCAGAAGCAGCGCGAGTGCCCCTGTTGGCCCCCACCCACGCCTGCCCTAAGACACCTGGCTGGATGAGATCCTCCCGCCCGGCCCGCGCAAGCAGCAACAAGGCCTCACGGACCTCCTTGGCAGACACGCCTGACATCGTGCCAAATGTCACGCTTTCGGCGTTAGCAAAGAAACAGCTGTAGTGCAAAAAGCCCCCGCCGCTAATCAAAAGAACTAGGAACCCTCGGACTACACTAAACTGCTGAAAAAACTAATGCTAAACTAACCTCCCTTTTTTGCTCCCTCCCGATGGTGCCAGGCGCAGGAAGAGGAAGTTCCCTTCCTCCCCTGCGCCTAAATACCCACCCCCTAACTCCTCCCCTTCCCCTACCTGGCCTATCGTGCGCGAACGACCCCGGGAGAAGACTAGTCTGCGACTGTGCTTCCCCCGGGGCCCGGCAGCCGCCACGTCATCAACAGAATAGTAAGATTTTGAGATTCATTCATGAATCTCTGTCTCCCCAGGAGAACGTAGAAGCAGGGAACCTGGACTAGGGCTGTGCCTCTGACGCCTCTTGTACTTTGTCTGGTTCTTTTAGGGGCCGGACCCTTCCCACAAAGGAGCCCGTAAGCGCCTTTGCAGTTCAGCTGCTTCTTTTACTTAGCACTGATTTCGTATTGAAAAATGGTGACGTGATTTCCTTTGTTCATTTAACGTTTAGATTGTTTTACATTGTTCAGATTGTACATCAATAATCAGATTCAAGGAGGAGGAGCTTCGCGGGCAACCAAGATGGCCGCGTAAGCTCGGAGCTCCGAAGACCCTCCGATCCTCCGTATTGATCCTGTTAGCTATCCTGTCCCACGGCGGTGGGAATCAGTTGCGGTGCTGATGCTGATGCGGCGCCCGTTCTCAGATTGAAGATCCGAGCTTCCTGTGCCGAGTTGCACCGTCGGGAAGCCTGGTGACGACGACGCCATAACGGCCTGGCATTGTTGGGACGGCGGCGGAGCTCCTGTGCGGTGGCATTTCGAGTGGAGACGAACTGTTCTGCTAAGGCCCGGCGACCATACTGCTCCTACTGGAGGCTCGACGTCCCCTGGGGACGGTGGAGATGTTTGGTGACTTCGACCGTGTGGGGGTGGTGTTGTTGGCCTGACCCCTTCTCGGATCGTACGATCCCCGTCGCCCATCATGGCGGGCAGAGGAGACCCAGACAAAGGGAAGCCTCCGAGGGTCAGCAGGAAACCCTCCCTCTCGCAGCCCACCATCCCTGAACGATTTTCTCTCTCCAAAGGTTCGCCAGGTGCATCGGGCCGTACCAAAGACCCGCATCGGGACGTGTCCCCGGAAGATACTGAACCCACCCTCCGGGACGTGATGGGAGCCATTGCGGGCATGAAGGCCGAAATGCACAAACAGCATGAAGTGATGTCCCACAAGGTTGATACCCTCACGATCGAGCTCAACCTCATCAGGGCCGACCTCGGGAAGACGAATGACAGGGTCAAGTCACTCGACATCAAGACGTCGAGTCTGACTACTGATATGTCTGATGTGCAGACCGAGGTTCGGGACTTGAAGGGCGCTAATTTGATGCTTGCCCGCCGGCTTGATGATTTTGAGGGACGGGCACGGCACCAGAATGTCCGCATTACAGGTGTACCGGAGGGTGCAGAGGAGGACGCTGCCAATTTGTTTGTGGAGGAACTGGTGGTGAAGCTCTTGGCGCCCGGAGGCTTGAGTAAGTTCTTCTCGGTGTAGAGAGCTCATAGACTGCCTGGTGGCCAACCGAAGTCGGGTGCGTCCCCGCGCCCTATCATTGCCAGACTGTTTAACTACAGAGACCGAGACTCGATCCTACAAGCGTCGAGAAGTGGCGGTCCGTTAAGATTTCAGAATGCTGACGTGAATTTCTTCCCCGACTTCACTCAGGCTGTACAGAAGCGCCGGCAAAGTTTCATGGGAGTCAAACGGAGACTGAGAGAGATGGGGCTGAAATACTCCATGCTCTATCCAGCGAAACTTCGAATAGAACATGGCGCCCGGACGCTGTTTTTTGACTTGCCGGATGCTGCTGGAGACTGGCTGGACACTTTGCCTCAGCGTCGGACTACTCCTGAGGATCTGTCGGAAGAGGCGTCGGGCGGTCCAGGTTCCCAGGAATAAACTTTACCACGTTGGTCTTCTTTCTGCGGAGGGCTCTGCAGATGCCATCATTCACTGACTTTTGTTTTCTTTTTCTATTTCTCCTGTTTTCTCAACTTTGGAGGGTAACGGGGGTGATAGGATGTCTCCTCTCTCCTCTGGGGGCTTTTTGTAGGTTAGTTAATACGGGGCGACAGGCACACTGCTAGTTGGGGGGGCTTTTCTTTTAGTCTAATGCAGGGGTGCAGGGTGGGGGGTGGTTGGTTTGTGTGATTTTCTTTTGCTTTTCCTTTCTTTCCTTTCTCATGGCGAGGCTATTACTGTTTTGATTACAACGCCGCGGTGGCTGCTTTCTTGGGGGGGATGGTTGGGACGGGGCATCTTTGATGATGGGGGGTAAGACTTTAAATGTGCTTAGTTGGAACGTGAATGGGTTGGGGGATCGTATTAAACGTGGTGTTGTGTTACAAATGTTTAAACGTTGTGTGCCCGATGTTATCCTCCTGCAAGAGACTCATCTCGTTGGCAATACTTGCCAGGCTCTGAACAGAAAGGGGTTCAAAATGGTGGCCCATTCCGGGTTCTCCTCGGGATCCCGGGGGGTTGGGATAATGGTGCGCATGTCTCTTCCCCTGGAGGTGGAGTCCACAGTGGTTGATGATAGGGGCCGCTATGTTGCTGCGGTGAGCAGATGGGAGGGACGCACCCTGGTTTTGGTTTCTGTTTATGTCCCCCCGGGTTTGCAGACGACTACCTTTCAAGATCTTGGAGGCGCCATTTTGGGCCTTCCGGAGGGTTTGTTAAAACTGGGTGGGGATTTTAACTCTGTGGTTTCGGGCACCCTTGACCGTTTTCCGTCCAGAGATCTGCGCTGTGCACAATCATGGCTCCCGGACTTCATGAGCACTATGGCCCTTATCGACTGTTGGTGGCTTTTACACCCCGCTCAACGGCAGTACACTTTCCACTCGGGAGCTCACGGCAGCCTTTCTAGAATTGATTACATTTTGACTCCGGCGGTTCAGGCATCTACCATCTCTGGGGCTCGCCTTATGGCCAGAGGTATATCGGATCACTCTCCAGTTTGGGTATCCTTTGACTTTGGTATCGCGGCGGCGACCAGGGCGGCGCCGGTCAATCCTTGGTACTTCCACAACCCCAGGACTCGAGTCCTCCTTGCTAAAGCTATCGACCTATACTTCACTGAGAACACAGGTACGGTAACGTCGGCCCTTTCCCTCTGGGAGGCCTTTAAGACTGTCCTGAGAGGAGAGGCCTTCTCCTTGATAGCCGAGGTGCGCAGACGGAGGGATGAGGACATGGTGCGGTTGGAGTCGGATATTTCAGGTTTGAACTCCCAGCTGGCGTTGGGACCGACACCCGAACTGTTACACGCTCTCTCCCTGAAGCAGTCGGAGTATAGAGCCACTGCCACTGATGCTGCAAAGGCGATGGGCAGGGAAAAGCAAGGGAGGATTTACAATGCCGGGGACAAGGCGGGCAAGCTCCTTGCCTGGTTAGATAAGAAAGAGTTGGCTTCCCGTGTGGTACCTGAGATTTTGGGCGACGATGGACTGGTTGTTACCGACCCCAATGCTATCGCTTCGGCTTTTGCCGATTATTTTGCGACGGTTTACACATCAGTCTCCGCCCTGACTGAATCGGACTAGGCCTCCTTTTTGGAGGGGGTTGAGCTCCCTTGCCTGTCGGATACCGAGCGTGATGACATGGACCGGGACATTACGGCGGATGAGGTAGCGTTAGCAATACGGTCCCTGCGCTCCGGTAAAGCTCCCGGTCCCAATGGTCTCCCGGTGGAGCTGTACAAGATCAAAGCAGACACTATCGCGGTGCCCCTGAGGAGTATGTTCTTGGAAGCCCGAGAGGTTGGTGAACTCCCACTGGATCAACGCCTGGCCACCATTGTGGTCATCCATAAGGAGGGGAAGCCTAGAGACCTTTGTAGGTCATATCGCCCTATTTCTTTGCTGAATGCCGAGCCCAAAATCCTGGCTAAGTTACTGGCCAATCGGCTCGTGGGTGTGATTGCAGACTTGGTCCATCCAGACCAGTCGGGTTTCATACCTCACCGCAATACTGCCCTTAATCTTAGAAGGCTTCACGCTGTCATGGCGCGGGCGCACATGCTCCGCGAGCCAACTGTCCTGGCCTCCCTGGACGCGACAATGGCGTTTGATTCTCTTGAATGGAACTACCTCTGGGCGGTGCTGTCTAAGTTCGGGTTTGGCCCTGACTTCATCAGTTGGGTCCGGCTTCTCTACTCCTCCCCGTTGGCTAACGTAACGGTCAATGGCCGCATGTCTGCTTCCTTTGCCTTGCGCAGGGGTACTAGACAGGGCTGTCCATTATCACCGCTCCTTTTTGCCCTTGTGCTGGAGCCGCTTGCTGCCTGGATCCGCACTCACCCTGATATTTGTGGGATCAGGTAGTCACCGGGATTTGAAGATCGCGTCTCGCTGTACGCGGACGATATTCTGCTTTACCTTACCTCCCCCTGTCGGTCTTTGATTGTGGTGTTCGATGCACTGGGTACCTTTGGTGGATACTCGGGCCTGGTTATCAACTGGTCCAAGTCCTACCTCTATGTGCTTCGTGGAGACACTCCACGTCTCCCTAGGGGCTGTGCGATACAGGTCTCGCAGCAGGGCTTCAGGTACCTGGGCATCTATATCTCAACGGATGCCCGGGCACGTTACGCTAACAACTTGCTCCCTCCTCTAGCGCGCCTTCGGCGTGACGTGGAGTGTTGGAAAAGATTGCCGCTGTCCCTGTTGGGCCGAGCGGCATTGTTCAAAATGATGTCCCTGCCGAGATTTTTGTATGCGCTTCAAAACACGCAGGACCCAGTCCCTTCCAAATACTTCAGGGAGATTGAAGGTTTGCAGCATACCCTTTTGTGGGAAGGAAGGCCGCGCATTGCCGTAGTTAAGTTGACCATCCCGTGGTACGACGGCGGTATTGCCCTGCCCGATGTACGCCGGTACTACTGGGCCTCCCAATTGGCGGCTCTTAATCATGGCTTTTACGGACCGGCGGTAAGTCCAGGGTACGCCATGGATCGTTGGCTCATGAACGACGGGATGTACTACAGAGCGTTGTACTCTAGATCTCTGGACCAAAAATTGACTGGTCCCACCAGGACCATGGTTCATTTATGGAGGGCTGTTACGAAGGCACTGGGGTGGAAAGGTAGGCTCACCATGGCTACTCCCCTTTACGACTCTGACGTACTGGGGAGGCTGTGGCACTCAAAAGGGTTTGATCGGTGGGATCTCATCGGCATTTCCAAAGTGGCGGATGTGATGGCCAGAGGGGAAATTAAATCGTTTGATGCTCTACAGGCTGAATTCCAACTGGGGGCCACGGAATACTTTAGATATGCGCAGTTGAGGCATGCCCTTACGTCCACCCTGCCTGTCGGTGAAAAAGTTCCCGAGTCATCCCCGCTGGAGGACAGGGTGCTGGACGGCCATATGCCGGAGAGCGCCATCTCACTGACCTACAAAAAACTAATCAATGTTCGGACGGACCTGCTGGTGAAAGTGCGAGATCAGTGGATGAATGATGGGATTGAGATGGATGATGAGGACTGGCAGTCTGCGGTATCCTCCCCCAAGGAAGTAGCAATTTCAGCCAGGTTGCGCTTGGTCCAGCTGAAAGTGCTTCACAGGGTGTATGTCACCGGCCCCAGGCTGATTCATATGGGGCTTTCCCAGGATGGCCTTTGTAGGAGAGGATGTCTTCAAAATGCCAAGGCTTGTTTTCCTATACGTGTTCTGTCTGAACTCAAAGCTAACTATTTTCAGCTTGATTGAGCTTCTAATTAACAAGCCACATGCATGCAAATGAGAATTCAAAGTGCACTCATGCAATAATGTTTTCTGATCATAGCACTGTTATTTCTTACATTTTTAAGTCACAGAGGAAGTGCTCTCAGATTTGTGATTATATGACAAAATGGATGCGAAACTGCTTCTCTTGCGGTCGCGTGACTGGTGCGGAGCCTACTGGGTTACCTCTTTAAATACTTTGCAGTTTTCTGTCGCAGTGCTGCCTCTTCCATCAAACCAAGTTGCATGTGTCACGGCGCTCCTGATTTTGGCCCTGTGTGTCGTGTTAGAGGGTATCCAGGCTCTTGGGTAGGTGTGTAGGTGTGAGGTCCTTGTGGTGCTTATGTGGAGAACTAGGTCTTCAGCTTCTTGCAGACCTCAAGAAGTGAGGAGGTAGCTCCAATGTGTGTAGGCTTGTGGATGTGGCTGGAGCCAATAAAGGAAGTGGGTGGAGTCACTGGAGGTTGTTGGCGGAGCCGTGGAAGTGGGTGTGGCCTATTAAATAAATTTGAGCACCTGCACTTCATATTTTACAAATTAAGCACTGGTGGAAGATCGTATAAAATAGATCCCTCTTTTACTCTGGTGTTCCATCGGGTGTAATGTTCAGACCCCCTTCAGGTGAGATGTAATTGAGGATTGCTTGGCATGCTCCATGCGATCTTCAATACCATGTCTTAAATATATCCAGGCAAATCTCTCTAGCTTAGGAAGACCTGGCCTCAGGAGGATACGCTGTGACTAAAAGACAACTTTCAGACAAAGCAGGACAGGGATAGGGAGCCGGCTATGTCTATCTTGGTTAGCATTAGAAGCTATGCAAAAATTCAAACATGATTGACTCGTATTTGGAGAGATCACTCCTTACCAGAGTTCGTCTGGGCTTGTCCAATCGAAACGGTGTTTCCCACTTGGTTGCTATGACGTCACTAATATCAGCTGCTGTCCTTGTGATGAAACATCTGATCAAACACTGTTACACTTTGTTCTCTTCTGCAAATTTTATAAATAATTGTCCAAGGGCCTACTCATTCCAGCGATCGAAGGAAAACATAAAAAAAACTGTAGAGCTGCCTCCATTTATTTACAGTCTTTACCTACACAGGAAATAATGTGTTAGGATAGGCCTGTTTTTAAAATCGGCTGTTAAACTTCGTAGTTCAATGATGTTTTAATATAATTTTATTTAATCTTATGCAATCCCTACTCTTTATACATTTTGATATGAATTGTGTCTTATTTCACGAATGGTGGTTTTAAATTATTCTGCTTTGAATATGAATGCTGTTTTAAATGTATTATGCCCTGTGATTGTTTTGTATGTGCCTATATGGTCATTTTTTTGGCCGAAATAAAGAAATTGATTAATTGATTGATTGATTGATTGATTGAATGAATGGCTATTGAACCTTACTTGACAATGACAATGATAAGTTTATTGTGAAATTACCTAAAATCAGTATAAGTGAGATAAAAAAAAATATCACAGTACAGACAAACACAGTGATAAAAATCCTTTAAAAAAAAAAAAATTCCTGTGTGGGAACACATTTTGCAAGCACGGTAAAAATATACGAAACTTATAAAAGTGCAAGCAATCTTGCTGTTCTGTATATTATTCCATATCTTTAAACAATCATTGAAAGGTAGTAATGTGTGGCGAGTATGGCGACTCGCTGTCATTCATCGGATATTACCATCTGAGATGCCACCGGCCCATGCCATAAATGTGCAAAGGGCGAAGACATAGGTTGTAGGACTTGTAAAATACAGCCTGTATGTAAAAACTAGCAGCCCTACCCGACGTTGTCCGGGAGCAATTAGGCTTCAGGGCCCCCGCCCGCCCCGACGTTGTCCGTGGATCCCCCGGAGCCTTCCTCCATATAGTGCAGTATTATACCTCTATGTTTACTTTGTACGCTTTTGTAACCTGCACACGTAACTTTTTCCTCCTGTAATGCACCGTTTGGCTCACTTTTTTAATGCTCCGTTTGCTTCCTCTTGCTACCTGCACACGTCACTTTTTCCTCCTATACCTCTATGTTTACTTTCTACGTTTTTGTAACCTGCACACGTAACTTTTTCCTCCTAAATGCACCGTTTGGCTCACTTTTTTAATGCTCCGTTTGCTTCCTCTTGCTACCTGCACACGTCACTTTTTCCTCCTATACCTCTATGTTTACTTTCTACGCTTTTGTAACCTGCACACGTAACTTTTTCCTCCTGTAATGCACCGTTTGGCTCACTTTTGTAATGCTCCGTTTGCTTCCTCTTGCTCACGATGTACGCTTTTGTAACCTGCACACGTAACTTTTTCCTCCTGTAATGCACCGTTTGGCTCACTTTTGTAATGCTCCGTTTGCTTCCTCTTGCTCCCGATTTTCATTTTTGCTTCATTTTTCCGCCGCTCACCGCTCCTAAATAAATAAATAAATAACCTACCTCATCCGCCGCTCACCGCTCCTCCCCGCCTGTCCGCCGCTCCTCACCGCCTGTCCGCCGCTCCTCACCGCTCCTCACGTCGGGCACGCATGTCGCGGCCGGCGCTTCTTCCAAGTGACTACTTTTTTTTGGGGGGGAAATTTTTTAAATAACGTATATTTATTACGTTTAGATAGCCTATGTCCATCTGCACACCCTGACGATTACAACGATGTATCGGGTGTGTGGATTGGTGCTGTGGTTCCTGAGTTTACCCGCCTCAAAGGTTCAAAGTTCTTCCTTTATAATAGTAGTATAGATAAGCCATGGGTGTATAAGAGCATCTCAGGATCATGCTAGACATGTTCACACATGCCATAAAGCTAAATTGCAAAGTACACCTTACATATGGGATTCCAAATGTGTGTTTGTCCGTAATTTTTTACAAAACCAGTTTCAACTACCTTTAAAAGTAAGGCAGAAGATTGTTATTAGTTTATTTTGTAATGCATAATATAAACTAGCTATATCTGCTCATGTGCTTTGTTATTTCACTACAAAATCAAATCTATATCTATCTATACTACTATTATAAAGAGAGAGCCCAAACCTTTGAGGCGGGTAAGCTCAGGAACTACAGCACCAATCACAACACCCAATACAGCATTGGAAAGGACAGTTGCAGCAGATGGACATAGGCTATACAGCATTCCACCATATACATTAGGGGGGGGGAGAACTTTAGGGGAAAAGTAGTCAGTTGGGGGCATGATCGGCATCTGCATACAGCGATATGGGCGCGGCGTTCGGCGTGAAGGGTGTCTGCATACTGCGATGGGCGCGGCATTCGGATTATAACGCTTGCGAGAGGCGTACTAGCGTTTCAAGAGTGGGCGGGTTATGCGATGGTGTGTGGGCGCAGCGTATAACGCTTGCGAGAGGCGTACTAGAGTTCCAAGAGTGGTCGGGTTATGCGATGGCGTGTGGGCGTGGCATATAACTCTGGCGAGAGGCGTGCTAGCGTTTCAAGAGTGGGCAGGTTATGCAATGGCGTGTGGGAGCGGCGTATAACGCTTGCGAGAGGCGTACTAGCATTCCAAGAGTGGGCAGGTTATGCGATGGCGTGTGGGCGCAGCGTTCTGTAACAGATTATAACGCTTGCAAGAGGCGTACTAGCGTTACAATACCAGTGGGCGTTGCATTTACTATTGTTGGGGGCGTTGGCCGTTGGCGCGATGTGGGGCCTCTAAGTGGCGTCAGGTGGAGCACACAAACACCTTCGCTGATGGAGCCGACACCTTCATAAATTGCATTAAACACACGGCCTCGGAGTGCACGCATTCATCTGCGGGTGCTCAGGCGGGTGCAGAGGCGAGTCAGTGTCACAGCGGCGCGAACACACATTACATGGACTGCTGATTTGGGTGCGATGTGGGGCCTCTAAGTGGGGTCACATGGAGAAAATAAACACCTTCGTGGCTGGAGCTTAGACCTTCCAATATTGCATCAAACACACGGCCTCGTAGTGCACACATTCATGTTACCGTCTATGCACACCTCAACTGGACAGGTAAAGAACAGCGTCCCATATTTGCTAAACGAGGAGTGTTATTTATCAGACTAAAACAAGAAATGTTGTATACCGTGACGTTTTACAATAAATTAGCATTGCCTATTCCAAACATTGCACACATTCTATTTCATCCACAGACAACGTCGGGACGGGCTGCTGGTTGATTAATAAAAAGATGTAAGCCATAAAAGCGAGACAGTCTTGTGTTGTATCTAAACGTTTTTAAACTTCTTTTTTTTATAGTATCCTCAATAATATTTAATTGTACAGTTATAATATTGTTTGCAGTACATCGCTTACAGAGCGTCCTGACATTTATAATGTCGGCAACTTTGCCCTACTCAGTTTCCACACCATCCAATTAGTATGTAATTAGTATGAAGTCAAACGGGAAACAGGAAATGTGCATTAGCAATGATCCCAATAGAGCATTTTCCCGCACACAAACGTCATCCACGGTGGTCTGTTAGTCAGGAGATATATTCATTTAGTTATCATTTCTCCCCACCCTGCAAGATCTTCCATCACTATGCCACCTTTCCTTGAGGCTTTCCTTAAAAGTCATTTTTCCCTTCTGACCCAATTCAGCCTCTTGATATTTAATCTTAGCGCTAATACTGTCATTTCAATAGCAGTTCCCCAGATCATCCCCAGTCCTGAAGAGACCCCCTTATGCTACAAATAGGGTCGAAACGCCGTAGACCCTTCTACAGATGGACCATTTGTTTTCTAGAACACTATGTGAACCTTCCTTAGTGTTTCTGTACTTTCAAAGACCAAGAAAGTGTGTTGCTGTCTGAGAAAATCAATACACCTGTACCACATGCACTGTTTTCACAACTTTTTCTTGGTTATGGTATGTCACTTGGAGTAATGCACATTTTACAGTGATGCTTTAATTCTGTTTATTTAACTGCATTTTTAACACAATAAATTGGACTTCATTGTTTGAAAGAAATAAGGACATGCTGGATTTCTCTATATTCTAACTTGACAGTGATGCAGCTTTTTTACTGTGATCTGCATATATGAGTTCCATGTGAAAACCTGTTTAAACTTTGCCCTAAAACAGTAACATATTGTTTACAATATAAAGGAGCGTCGCCCCACTGCTTTCAAGCAGTGCAAGAAACAAAAACATAAAATTATATTTTTTTTGTGCTGCTTTGTCGGTGGGCGGGGCTGCTCCGCACTCAAAGCAGCGCATGGGATGAGTGGTTTGCCCACTCCTAAGTGCGCAGTGACTGTTTGGTTGGTCCTCTCAGGCAGCCGCGGCCCGTGCAGGTAAGAGCCGAAAAAAGAGGGAAAATTAAATAATTGTCCTCATCATCGTCTGTCGAAACCCCTCCTCCCCCCCACCAGGCCCCATCGCCCCACCGCTCTTACCTGCACGGGCCACTGCTGCTCTTGGGACACTCAAACCAGTCATGCGCCCTTTCCCAGTTCTCCATGCAAACTGCATTACAGCCTGCATGGAGAAAATGTCCACCCCTCCAGCCCCTGGCTGAGCACCGTGTTACGGCGTTCAGAACAATCACAATGCTGCATTGCAGTGTTTTGATTGGTTTTGGGGAGGGAGCCTGGCTGCCTGCTTCCTGGTCCTGAAGTCGGAGGCAGGAGAGCAGGAGCAAAAATGCGGGACCCGGTGGTTAGGTATGTTACTTTTGTTTGCTATGCCCCCTCCTGTAATCGTGCAAACCCCCTGCGCAATCCCCCCCGCCCCCACCGCCCCCTACTCAAGAGCCATGCCGGCCACCGCTGATAAACACATTTAGAATTTGGGACAGTGTAACTATCAGTGTGTCAGGGACCTGACCATAGACGGTAAGAACTAGCCCTGTTATATTCCATATAGGTACTATGATATGGGCCCGGGTAAACGTGTTACCCTTCACCTATATTCTATCCCTACATTACACTTCCAGCCTCCCGATGCCCGGTACGGCTTGTCCTGCCCTGTATGACATCTAAAAAATGTTTTCTCCATAGGGAACAATGTCACCATGTTGCAAATGTATAGAGAATCAGCGAGAAAGTTATATATTCTACAGAATACATTCAGTTCGATTCTGTGTTCCCATTGATCTTCAGCTAAAAATAGAAAATGACTCAAAATGGAATGCCAAACAAACTGTGAAAACTCACATGCTACTTTTTGAAGGAGATATGGGGCATATTACCAAGCAATAGCGATAATTATCGCTATTGCTTGGTTAGAGACAAAAATTTACCGAAGAGCTGCGGCGATTTTTACCGCAAATAAACCTTGGTATTACCAAGGTTTATCGCAAATGCGATAAAAATCGCCGCAATGCATGAATATCGCTGAAAAGTCAGCGATATTCATGCATTACCGAGCTAATGCTCTTAGCCATGTTATCCACCTCCCATAGGATAACATGGCTAAGAACTGCTCAGGGCAGGTGTTAGCTTTTGGAGATATTCGCGCTTAGCGCGAATATCTCCAAAAGTTGGTAATAGGAGATAGCCATGTTAGCGACTGTTTTCAGTCGCTAACATCTTGGCACGCCCAATTTGCATGTCATTAGTGATAAATATCACTGACATGCAAAGTGGGGCCCAAGATGGTCGCTATCTCCTACTAGCTGTCACTAACTGGTGTTAGCGACAGCTAGGTAATAGGGAGATAATTTTATCTCCGCTTTCTTGGCTTTTAAAGCCAAAAAAGCGGAGATAAACCCCCTTGATAATATGCCCCTATGTTTTTTTGAGCGTCGAGGTTGTTTTCCTTGTGGTTTCACTTAACAGCGGAAACGATATGTTAAACTAGGAGGTGGTGACAATCCTCAACTGCTGTGACTTTCAATCTTAACCCAACGATCAGCGTAAATTACTTTTTCTAACAATGCCGATCCATTTGCAAAGTAGAGAACTAGTGACTGAGGTTTACTTCTTTTTATGTGTCTATGTCCTACGTGCTCTTCAGAGGGGTCACAGAGAGCAATATATATTGAAAACGAGTTTTACGATTGCAGTACACAATACAATTCCACGCCATAAAATACATTTTAAAAACGCATATTGACTTCTTCCTGCAAATGGGAAAAAACAAATGTCTGTGTCAAAGGTGATCGTCATTTTAAAAGCATACAGGGCCACATCAGTCAATGCAGCAAATATCTTGGAACCCTGCTGTTTACAAGCGAAGATGAAAAGGCACACAGTAAACATTGTTTTAGTTGAAATATATTATGTAAGTGTGAGCAGTAGTTTTGACAGAAGAATGGTAGCTGTTTTGTTTTCAACATGATTAATGGTACACAAAAATAATCGATTTACAATTATGCCTACGCATGAAACGAAAAACAAACATTATCGAACTAATAGGTCTGACTTTAATGACATAACGCTGGTAAACAAAGACATGAACAAATGATGCTTGTTATGTCAGAGCATTAAAGCCAGACCGATTTGCTTTGCCAGTGTTTATTTTATCTCAATTGATATGTTATGAAAGCAGTTAGTACCATTGGCCACTAGAGGGACACATTGCACATGAAATGACAGTTTCTTTTATAGCCAACGATACAGCATTATTTTAGTTTTGATACACATAGAAAAATTAGCATTTGCAATGCAACAGGTCTCGCATTTATGAGTTTGAGCTATTGACATTGCAAATGACATGCCTTTTTTTTTTTTTTTTTTTTAACATAAATAAAAGGCATTGTCATTTGCACTGTCAATAGCTTAAACTCGCATAAATGCGAGACATATTGTTAAGAAAATGCTTGTTCTCTATTGAGGGTCAAACTCTGCGGATGAGGAATAATATGCGCTGGGGCCCCAAAGTGCCACTGGTGCCAGAGAGGGGTGGGGGCAGAGAGCAGCGAGGAAAGGAAGCAGAAACCTAGGGCAGCGGGAAGGTGAATGTGACAGGAAGTGCTGGAGGCGAAGGGACAGTGCACAGTGAACCCCGAGGGTATAAAGGGTAGAGACAGAGTGCCGCGGGGCAGAGAGGAGAGCTGGAAGAGAACCCAAGGATAGAACAGGCACGGAGTACAGGGGAAGGCAGACAAGATAGGGACAGTGAGCAGAGGCAGAGAGCACATGAGGGACAGTGCACAATGAACCCTGAGGGTATAACGAGTAGAGGCAGAGAGCCGTGGGGCAGAGAGGAGAGCTGGAAGAGACCCCAAGGGTAGAACAGGCACGGAGGACAGTGGGAGGGCAGACAGGACAGGGACAGTGAGCAGAAAGAGAAGAAGCAAGAGGGTCCGAGGAAAGAATAAACAAGGAGAACACGGAGAAGCGGGCAGTGAGCAGAGGGCAGAGATTGAAGGAGACAGATGGCGCAAGGGTGAATGTAACAGTAGGCAAGTAGCAGAGGGCGCTCAAAAGATAAAGCGTACTAGCACCAACCACAGAATAGGCCAGACCTATTCCACAAAAAGAACTGGAATTTAGTCCCATTCAGAGGCCCTTCCACCAGACTCCATGTGGTGATTGTTTGGGCCACCTGCACCTTTTCTATCTTTGCTCACCAGCCTCTTGTAATCCCAGCTCCAACTACCCCCTGGAAAAATGTATTTGATTGACCGGTACACTGTCCCTCTGCCCTGGTAGTCTTTCTGCTGTAGATGTGTGATAGTCCTAAACATGTGAATGGGTAAGCCTCAGACAGATGTCTGTTATAATGCTCTACACTGCATGCCTTGGGATGTACGTTGTTACAAGGCATGCTTTTACCACGCATGCCTTTACAACGCAGGTTTTTCAACGCAAGTCGTTACAACGACTTGCATCGGGGGGTGCTGGATAGTGAATAGTTTAATTTACTATTCCAACTCCAGTCCCCGTGGATAGTAGGGAAGGTGTTGGATAGTAAATTAAACTATTACCTATCATAGAGCGCCCTCAGTGCAAGTCGTTGTAATGACTTGCGTTGAAAAATCTGCGTTGTAAAGGGACTGTGTGGTAAAAGTTGCGTTGTAAAGGATGTTTCCCCATGCGTTGTATTTCCAGGTCGTATTAGGCTGCACACCATACTATGCAGGAGGTCTTTAAGAATTTTGCTGGAGGTTAAAATGTGCTCGTGTTGTTAGGCTGCTCTATTGGAAGGTACTTTTACAAGTTGTTAGAATGGATGTTGATGTGTTGGAGGTGTCTCCATGTGGTAGGGATCTTTGGAGTTCGTAAATTAGGTTTGTGGTTTGGTGGTGTTAGTCTGCAAGTCATGCACAATGCCTTGAGAGGCTGTGGTTGTAGCTGCACACGCTGGGTGTATTTACACTATCACAATGGCACGTTGTGAGTGGCGTCAAATATTGTGACGGTCCAGCCAACAACATGGGAGTCGCGCAGAATGCTCACACTGCAGGCCAGTGCGAAAGACAACATGACTGGCCAGGAAGTCAAATGTAAAAGCCACTCATCACCCCCACCTTGACAATTAATCTTGTAATTTACATTCCTCCCAGGTCTAAGCTTGACTGGCTCATCCGGTCAAAGATTTGGTTTTGCTTTCTGACACTTGTAGCCCTGTTTCTGCTGGTTTAAAATTCAGCACTGCACATTCCAGAATGCAAAGCAACCTGGGATGGAAGAGTCTCTCACGGATTCACCTGCAAGACTTAACACAAGACTCCTGGAAAGGGCCCAAGTAAATCCCACCACTATGACAACTACAAATCTAAGACAGCAGCAAAGGCTGTTTCTTTATTTACTTTCTGTAGGCCGGCGATTGTCAACTGCAAAGCCATTGCTTCAAAAGGTGAATGTATAGCTTATTTTATGTACCCACTGCAAAGACCTGCGTATATTTTGCAGGGCTGGCAGTCTGCTATTATGCCATACATAAGTGGAAAATAACAACCACTGCTATCAGGAGCACGGAGCGGCAACAGAGTTTGGTACTCAATGCAAGTTTGTCTGAACACAACAGACACGACTGACAGGGAATCCCCGTCCCGGGGCCAGGCCAGAGAGGATAGACACGATCGGTTACAGAGGTAATACGGGGCGTGGCTGAATAGTCTACTGTTAATAGTCTGTGTGCGTGCGTTAGTGTAAGTGGTACAATACAGACAAATAATTGCTGGTTTGGAACGTCCAATAAGGGCAGAGAGACCCCACGCGGTCTCTTCCAATGCCGTCAGTACCAGCTCTTTCACTGTATCTCTCCCTTTAATCCCCTATAGTCGCATTTATCATTGTTAAAATGCTGCCAGCAAGCATAGGTTTCTCAGTTGTGAGCACTTCAAGCAGCCTAGTTAAACATTGCTGAGGGAAGAAGCAAAGGACAAACACAGATATATTATAGGGCTGGAGAGTTTTTTGGGTAGGGGGAAGGGCAGCAAGGCAACTGCCCGGCAGCCAATTCTCCCACTCTGTAAGCAGGACACATTAACAGGAAAGCTAACAGATTGCAGACAACCCTGCTTGCTACCGGTTTAGTCTCATACAGGAAATGTGAGCATAATGTCTGTTAACCCTTTTAAACATAACATTTTATGTATAACCTGTTTCAATAGCTTAAAACTTATTTAAGTATGGTAACATAGGATATAAAATGGACTGCAATTTTTATTTCATTATAACTGTATATTTTACATTAAAGATGTAGGTAAAAAGCAGTAAAACTGAATACTCACATACAACAAGCCCGCTAGATCCCAGCGAGGAGCGGGCGCCGTCAGAAAGCAGCGTCCCACGAGTGGTGCGCAGACAAGCCCACGAGTGGTGCGCACGCGACAAGGCTGCGAGGAGCGTGCGGGTCACAAAGCGTGCAATGGGAGCATGTGAGGAGACGCCATGCACGCGTACATGGCCTGTCCATGCGTGCGCATGGTTTGTATCCCTTCGCTACCAAAGGCCACAACAATAGAGGTTCGCCAAGGCGAAGCAGCGCATGCGCTACGTTCGCTAGGCAAGACCTAAAAAACGCAGGACTGCATGTGGAGACATTTTACACTGTTTAGGTCTTGCCTGGAGAAAGCAGCGCATGCGCTGCCCTCGCTATTGCAAGTACTTTTTGTAATTGATTCAGGCAGGACGTTCGTGCACGCATCTGCATAGACAAACATGGCTGCTCTTGCCATTTGTCCATTACAGACAGCATGCTCGTTTCCCAACGGAATGTGAACAGTCCGACGCCATCTTGCGGCATTTCGTTGCTATGACAACGAAAACTTCTTTTGTTGTCATAGCTTTCACTTTAAACACGGCATACTTTCACTTTAAACTCAGTTTAAAGTGAAAGCACGCTGCCATGCGCGCGCGTGCACTGCACGCCAGCCAGGCCAACCTCCCTTGTTCTCTCCTCTATTTAATCTTCAAGTGATCAGGGCACATCATTCTTTAGTTACTGAGACACAAGAGAACTCTTACAATGCCTCTCTTTATTATTTTCACCATCCACCGCCATGAGAATGCAAATGTATTCCGACCTCAAACGTGCATGTCTATCCCACCAGCAGGACATCAAGAGTTAACATGCCAATCCTGTTGTGCATTGTGCACTAGTATGTGAAAACAGAGATACCCACTGAGTTCTTAGAAAGCATATCTGTCCTGGCAGACATTGCCCCAAAAGGAGGCATCCATAGCATTCTCACAGGACACCGCTAACGGAGGATTTGCCACACAGTTCCTCCAAACCTGAGACATTCACAAGCACAAGGCTTTTGTTGGGCCGGGTTCGGTGCTGAGAAAGGAGTACCAAAATGGGCACCTAGCGGGCACTCTAGAATTGTTGGAAAAGTAGTAACAGGATGGAACTGTTCAGTATTTGAAAACAGATGTGTTACTGCCATCTAGTGGCAGGAAATAGGAAAGGTTAGTAGACTAAACACTGTTACTTTAACCCCTTCCATGCTGCCGTCGGCCATTGGCTGACAGCAGCACTACCTCCCCAGTGCTGCCGTCGGCCAATGGCCGACGCGGCCCGCGCGTTTTGTGGAAGTGCTGCACTGCCGCGAAATCGCGGCAGCATGGAAGGGGTTAAATCATAAGAAGATAATACTCTAGGAAACAAAACACAAGGCTATCTTACCAATACCAAATGTCTGTAATTATTGATTTGCACACAGAAAATAAAAAAGCTGACTCAAAAAAGTACCCGACTCTTATATGGATTACTAGCAGCCCGTCCAGACGTTGTCCGGGGATGAAATAGAATGTGTGCAATGTTTGGAATAGGCAATGCTAATTTATTGTAAAACGTCACGGTATACAATATTTCTTGTTTTAGTCTGATGAATAACACTCCTCGTTTAGCAAATATGGGACGTTGTTCTTTACCTGTCAAGTTGAGGTGTGCATAGACGGTAACGTGAATGTGTGCACTCCGAGGCCGTGTGTTTGATGCAATATTGGAAGGTCTGTGCTCCAGCCGCAAAGGTGTTTGTTTTCTCCACGTGACTCCACTGAGAGGCCCCACATCGCGCCTAAATCAGCAGTCCGTGTAATGTGTGTTCGCGCTGCTGCGACGCTGACTCGTCTCTGCACCCGCCTGAGCTCCCGCAGATGAATGCGTGCACTCCGAGGCCATGTGTTTAATGCAATTTGTGAAGGTGTCAGCTCCATCCGCGAAGGTGTTCGTGCACTCCACTTAGAGGCCCACATCGCGCCAACGGCCAACGCCCCCAACAATAGTAAATGCAATGCCCACTGGTATTGTAATGCTAGTATGTCTCTTGCAAACGTTATAATCTTTTACCGAACGCGTGCCCCCACGCCATCGCATAACCCGCCCACTCTTGGAACGCTAGTACGCCTCTCGCAAGCGTTATATGCTGCCCCAACACACCATCGCATAACCCACCCACTCTTGGAACGCTAGTACGCCTCGCGCAAGCATTATACGCCATGTCCACACGCCATCGCATAACCCGCCCACTCTTGCCACGCTAGTACGCCTCTCGCAAGCGTTATAATTTGAACGCCGCGCCCATCGCTGTATGCAGATACCCATCACGCCGAACGCTGCGCCCATATCGCTGTATGCAGACACCCATCATGCCCCCAACTGACTACTTTTCCCCTAACATTCTTCCCCCCCCCCCTAATGTATATGGTGGGCTGCTGTATAGCCTATGTCCATCTGCTGCAACTGTCCTTTCCAATGCTGTATTGGGTGTTGTGATTGGTGCTGTAGTTCCTAAGCTTACCCGCCTCAAAGGTTTAGGCTCTCTCTTTATAATAGTAGTATAGATTTGCTTGAACAAGTAATACATGGGTAAACACTGGAAATGGTTCAGCTATGCATTTATATGCATCTTAATAAATAATTGACAATCAGCTATGGAATTCTGCTTTAAATAAGCATTAAAAATGCAATAGGACTCGACTTTGATTAAGTTAAAGCCATTTGCTTTGCTAATGGTATTGTACAGCAAAGCAAATGGCTTTAACTTAATAAAAGGTGAGACCTATTGCATTCTTATTGCTTGTTTTTATTGGAATGGCACACTTGACCTTGTTCACTGGCATTAAATAACGCACCTGGGCGTCTCTGTGGCCGGACTGGCTGCTCAATATACCAACGAAAGGGTTGCTCCATATGAAGACGCCACCCAGAGGAGAGTTTGGCTCCGTATTTATTGTGGATTTCAAAATTGACAGCTGTCAGCTCTGATCAAGTTCATAAAGCAAACCCGTTTCGGACAGCCTCTCTGTTCTTGTTCACTGGCATTAAACAAACAACCAAGCCCTTTTGGAACTCTATATTAAAATGCGCCAAGTCCCGCCTCAGTGGGCGTGTGCAGCATTGCATCCTGGAACTTGTGGTTTCCACTCGATACCTCTCTTCTGGGTGCTGCCGTGCTTGTAAAAATGTAAAAGGTTTCATGACCCTGTGGGTTGATTAGAGGTAGGGAGCTGTTGTCCTTGCTATTACCATGTCCCGCAATGATGGACACTCCCTTCATACGGCATCCTGAATTTAAGGCGTCGCAGAACCGCATATCCACAGCGGGGCGTCTCCGCGGCTGGACTGGCCGCTCAATATACCAACAAAAGTGTTGCCCCACATGAAGACCCCACACACAGGAGAGTTTGGCTCCGTATTTATTGCGGATTGCAAAGATGACGGCTCTCAGCTCTGATCAAGGGCCCGATTCACAGAACTATCTTAAGACAAAATCCTAAACTTACTACTTTTGGTATTCATAGAAGACATTTAGTAGTAGTAAAGTTAGGATTTTGTCTTAAGTTTGTCTTAAGTCTGTCTTAAGTTCTAAGACAGACTTAAGACAAACTTAAGACAGACTTAAGACAGACTTAAGACAAACTTAAGACAAAATCCTAACTTTACTACTACTAAATGCCTTCTGTGAATACCAAAAGTAGTAAGTTTAGGATTTTGTCTTAAGTTAGTTCTGTGACTCGGGCCCCAAGTTCCTAAAGTCAAATGCATTTCGGACAACCTCTCTGTCCTTGTTCACTGACATCAAACAAAGCAACAGAAGACCTAGTGGAACTCCATGTTTAAATGCGCCAAGTCCCGCCTCAGTGGGCGTGTGCAGCATTGTATCCTGGAACTTGTGGTTTCCACTCGATACCTCCCTTGTGGGTGCTGCTGTGCTTGTACAATTTTAAAGTGTTTCTTGCCCCCGTGGGTTGATTAAAGTAGGGAGCTGCTGTTCTTGCTATTGCCATGTCCCGCAATTATGGACTGTCTCTTCATATGGCGTCCTGAATTTCAGGCGTCGCATAACCGCATATCCGCAATGGGGCGTCTGCGCGGCTGGACTGGCCGCTCAGTATACCAATGAAAGGGTTGCCCCACATGAAGATGCCACGCACAGGAGAGCTTGGCTCTGTATTTATTGCAGATTAAATAACGCAACTGGGCGTCTCTGTGGCCGGACTGGCCGCTCAATATACCAACGAAAGAGTTGCTCCATATAAAGACGCCACCCAGAGGAGAGTTCGGCTCCGTATTTATTGCGGATTGCAAAGATGACAGCTCTGAGCTTTGATCAAGTTCATAAAGCCAAACGCGTTTCGGACAGCCTCTCTGACCTTGTTAACTGGCATTAAACAAAGCAACAGAAGCCCTTGTGGAACTCCATTTTTAAATGTGCCAAGTCCCACCTCAGTGGGCGTGTGCAGCATTGCATCCTGGAACTTGTGGTTTCCACTCGATAACTCCCTTGTCGGTGCTGCCGTGCTTGTACAATTTTGAAATGTTTCTTGCCCCCGTGGGTTGATAGAGGTAGGGAGCTGCTGTTCTTGCTATTACCATGTTCTGCAATGATGGACTCTCTCTTCTTATGGCGTCCTGATTTTTATGGGTTGCATAACTGTTTATCCGCAGCGGGTTTTCTCCGCGGCTGGACTGGCCGCTCAATATACCAATGAAAGGGTTGCCCCACATGAAGACAGTAAATAATTACAGGAGTGTGATCCGTAAACCACGTCGGGATTGGGTTGAAAGGTAGAGCAAAAAAACTATATCCCAACAGGTAATATTTTAAAGACAGTTATGTCTCACATGAAACACTCCCTCCCGGCTATCCTTTGAAGCAGTTTCCAACACAGCCTGCCGTCTAACTAATCGGGCAGTGACCACGATTAACTAAGGAACAGAAACCACGGACCCTACGCCGTGCCCGGATTCTCGGAGACATCCATAGACGGGTCTCCATGCATCCTTTTTCAAACACCTAGGAAGACGTCACCGCTTCCACCCATCTTTCTGGCACTTGCCTTAAATGCGTTTCTTCCAGCATCTTACATACCGGACAACCCCGTCCTGAAGACGATCCCAATTGATGAGGATCGAAACGCTGTTGACTTTACAGCGCAATACAAGGCGCACCTTCTACAATGGCTCACTAGAAAAATGCGAATTAACAAATACAGTCACTGCAAATTGTTATCTTCTTTGAGCCCATCACTGTATAATATTTACAATTGCTCACTTTGTGCCGTTCACGCTGTCACTTCATCACTTGCGTCGCCACTTCTCTTCACTTGTACATATTTTTGTACCAAGTGCCTTCGGGTTGTTTTATGATTTCTTTCATACAGCTACAACTGTAATCCCTGTTGATTTATTTGTTTAAATATATGGTGAATAATACCCTAAACCTAATTCAATTGAAGTCTCTTTTATTCTTGCTTCTGTAATGCTTCCTGCATACATGCATAACTGTCTTTAAAATATTACCTGTTGGATATTGTTTTTTTGCTCTACCACATGAAGACGCCACACACAGGAGAGTTTGTCTGTATTTATTGTGGATTGCAAAGAACAAGTAATTGGGGATACTCGCAGGGACGGCCAAGTGAAGACACGCAAAGATGGACGGATGGACGTTTAGACCCTCACCATGGTGAACCCAGAGAACAGTGCTGAGGTGCGGCTGGAAGCCTTGAGCTTGGCGTGGCTGAGGTAGAGGTGCCTCCAGTTGAGAGAGTGCTGGTTCACGCTCATCAGCTCCATGTAGCTGCGGCTCACGAAGTCCGGGTAAGTGATGGCTGCCCCTCGGTGAGGCTCGGGCTGCGCTGCTCCTCCTCGCCGCTGGCGTCATCTTTGATCCCGCCACCCACCTCTGCCATTGGCTGCATGGGAACGCAGTGAAGGACTGGGTTCCTTTGGACCCAGCGGTGCCAGGGCACAACACCTGAAACCTTCGTGGGTAACCTGCTCCGGCGTACAAAGTCACAGAGACACGGGACACTTCCTTCGGCGTCAAAGAGTCAAGGTTTATTTACTGCAGGGAACACAGAAGTCACAGGAAGTACATCGAGTGTAGTTCGGGGAGACTGCTTCAAATTGGTTATGTGGATCGCTCCTTTTATACAGTTTTTACCCATAGGCTAACATGATACACAATAGTTTACAACCCGGTTCCCACATTTAGCTCTCAGAGGGGTCGCTTTGGTCACTTTGAAACACACAAAGTCCGGAACATAAGTGCGGAAACATTTGGCGGTTCCCAACTGTAAAAACCCATCTTCCCACCATTAGCAAATTCCAATCAGCAGTAAAGTAGATCGAGATAGGAACGAAGACAGGTGCAGAGGAAGACGGAGACAGTGGGGAGATCGGAAAGGGTGTAAAAGGGGAGGTGTCGGGAAGCACGAGATACAGGCATCAAAGGGACGTGCCTAATGAGATGCACGGCTGAGACAATAAGCCCGTGCGGCAAGATGAGCCTCGAGCGGCGCCACCTGCCTTACAGCAGCAACCCCCTCGTCATAAAGACACTTTCAAAGAACATGTGTCTTCCGCAAATATCTTGGGAGTCCCAGGGTCGCGAAGCGGACAGCGTCCGTTCGCTGGCTACTTGAGGGCAAGAGACAAAATGGATGCCGTATCTAAGATGGAACCCGTGGGTACAGATGAGAAACCCACATAACAAACGAACGGTTTAAGTTAGCACAGCGAAACTGCGCACACTTACTAAACTCGTCATTTGTGGTTCATAGATACCAGACTCGACCATATTCGTGCGAGTCGAAAACACCACTTACAATTGTCACGGAACCTCAGACGCTCCTTTTGCCCTCATGTAGGCAAGCACTAGTCGGAATCATATTCGATATTCATCAGACCATCAAGATGTCGTTGCAGCATAGATCTGTCCAACCGAGTCCCCTTGGTAACAGGTGGTTGTCTCATACACATTGTAGCACAGAGGCCACATAAGGCAGGACCACACTGCACGCAAAGGCAACACGTGAACAGGAACACTACCACAACCCCGATGATCATCAGAATCTTCCAACCCCAAGTCGATACCAGGCCCCAAAACCATCCAAGTAACGTCCAATCCCCTACATCCACGTGTATGGATTCGGAGATCTTATGCAACTTCGAGATGGCTTGATAGACAGTAGGAGCATTATCTGGAATGAAAATGCAACAGCTCGAATGGATCACTTTACATACCCCACCGCGATCTGCCAAGACGACATCTAAAACCATACGGTTTTGTAACGTCATAAGTCTCTCCGCCTGAAGTTCTGTGGTGATATTACCAAGGGCACTGGCAGTAACATTAGCTGTCGATTCTACCACTCGAGTCAAACGTCTCAGGTTCCTACTATTAACCATAGGTCCCCAAAACGGGAGGAAACCCTTGAAAAAGTCTCCTGCCTCTTGACCGGCAGTATCCTCTTCGCTAATTACGCCTCGTACAACTCTAGTCTTATGATAATCGGCATCTACAGTGAACGTCGGAGGCAACAGATTTGCGACGAAACATGAGCCCATGAAGTCTGCGGGCAACCATGTGTATGCACGATCATGACAGATGAAGTACGTACCCTTGGCAGCCAGAAACACAGGGGACGGGGACATTGGCAGAACGTAACTTTCAGTGCAAGCACTTGCTCCAAGTGAGGCTTGCGAACCACGACCCACAAGACAAAGATTACCAGTGTGGGGTACGACCCATATTGGAGGCGAGCTTTTAAGCTGCTTTTCATTAGTGAACATACTATATTCCCCTCTACTTAGGACCCTATAGGCTTGTACCTCTTCTTTAGGGATGAGAAAAGCATCATGGATCTCATCTTCCATATCCTCTATTGCCATCGATAGCAGCCTCTGATACGAGGTAGAACCAGAGTTGGGGGAACGTTGTTCTGGAGTGGGGTGGAAACCTAGTGCGCTTCGAAACATTGTTTGGAATGCTCGAGCTGACCCTTGGGAACTATACGGTAACACCAGATATGGAATTCCCTTACCCGTAGTATGTGGCATCAACCCACACACCCAACAATTAGTAGTGTTAACCACTAACTGATGCTGATGGAGGAGCTGGATAAAGGAATTGTTGCGGAATTCTACACGTCTAGCCTGCTCGTGTTCCGGTAAAATATGAAAGGAATGGGGAGAAGCGGTGGAAGTAGTAGAAGTAAGGTTAGGGTAAGGAGTAGGGGTAGGGGTAGCAAGTAAGAAGTAAGACATAGTGTAATACACCCCACCCGCCAAGAATGCAGAAGCAGTTAAAAACAGTACAAACAATTGGAATACAAAACATTTAGTACGACTGAGTTTCTGCAGCTTGACTCTGTACACCTGAGCTCCTTCCAAATCATTCAGCTTCGAAAATGCCATTTCCCTACGACCGTCCGCAACGTTTCTTGACGCACTTCGTTCTGTGCAGCAATAGTCAATCCCCAGGAGTTCCTAGGAACCGACGGTCTTTAACCTAGCGTCAAGACCTACTGTCCAGAAGGAAGTACGCGCGCGGCCCTACGGCCCTCAATACACAATATGTATTTATTTAGCACAATAATCCAGCTGTGGAAGGAAAAAGATACAAGGTAGAAGCTTGATACATGTACAAAACAAGTTTCAATGATACGAATATTCAAAGTTGATCAGGGGAAACGAAGATATTGCAGTTATCAATTTCAGCAAAGCAAGAAAATTTTATTTGTCCTTAGTGTGAGAACGCAAAGAATATCGATGTTTCCCGGGACGTGTCTGCTCGTCGAACAAAGGATCCGTTGAGGAGACAGCGTCCTGCTGATCAGTTGGTTGATCTGGTCTTGAGTCTTTTGCTGACAATATTCCAACAGTGGCTTTCTGCTGCGCTGAGAGTTCTTCAACAAGCTGTGCGTCGCTAAAAGGTACAAACGCCGGCAATGTCTCTGTTTCTGTTGACGCAATGCCTTTCCTCACCCACGGGTCTGCCGGCAAAGGAATAGGGACTCGCTTACAATGGGTAGCATGTACCCAATTCTTCCGCCCCTCAAGACGAACGGCAGTCCTCGTGGCCAGGAGCACCTGGTAAGGTCCAACAAAGCGGGGGTCCAGATTCTTCTTGCGTGAGAAGTTACGGGTAACTACCCAATCACCGGGCTGGAGCTGGTGGCCTGGACCCTCCGTCTGCGTCGGCAAGGCGTCGTAAACCTGTTGATGAATTAACCTCAGTTTAGCAGTCAAGTCATGTAAGTAGTCAATCAACATCGGATACTCAAGATCAACGAATATACCTGGCCTAGGAACCCCCCACACATTTGCAGGACGGCCGAACACTATTTCATAGGGACTAAGCCCTATTCGGGAGTGTACAGTCGCCCTAGTTGACAGTAGTGCTAGAGGCAAAGCGTCAGGCCACGAAAGTCCAGTCGTAGCCTGAATCTTCGCTAATTTTAGTTTAAGGGTGCCATTGTACCCTTCAACCAATCCAGCTGACTGGGGATGATTGGCGCTGTGGAATTTTTGATTAATTCCAAGGCCCTTACACACACTCTTCATCACACTTCCAACAAACTCACTTCCGTTATCTGACCACACGACTCTAGGCATTCCGTACCGAGGAAAGTATTCCTTCAGTAGGATTTTCGCAGTAGACAAAGCAGTATTGTCTTTGAGGGGATAGGCCTCGATCCATCGGGAGAATGCGCAAACCACAACCAAAACGTATTTCAGGTTATTGCATCGCTCCATATGGATGAAGTCCAATTGAATCACCTCAAAGGGATACGAAGGAGGAGCAAAACTGCCAGGGGGAGTTGGGGTTCCTTTGCCAGGATTGTACATTATACACACCATACAATTCTTCACCAGACGTTCAGCACACTTCGTAATACCATCATTCTTCCACACATCAGCCAGCAACTTGCAAATACCTTTCGCGCTAATATGTGCTAACCCATGTGCCATTGTCACAACGGCCAGTACATACGCATCCGGTAACATCCATCTTTTCTGATCCGACAAATCAATCCAGCAACCATTCGCATCCAACCTTCCCGTACTTTCTTTCCACTTCGCCTTTTCCGTGTCGGTGGCCTCATTCTGAATTGCTTTCACACTCTCTATGGTATTTTCACACATACTCGATTCTGTAGGCCACCTAACCGAACTCGTCACATACATTCGAGTGCTAAGGTTCCGGGCAGTCTCCTTAGCAATCTCATCTGCAAACGCATTACCACGACCAACATCATCCGTCACCTTACGATGCGCACTACACTTAACAATTGCAACTTGAGCAGGCAAAGTCAATGCATCCAAAAGATCGTTCACAAGCTGGCCATGCTGTATTTTCGTGCCATGTGACGTTAAGAAACCACGCTCTCGCCACAACCGTCCAAAGCTATGCGCTACACCAAAAGCATACTGACTATCGGTGTACACATTCACACGTTTCCCTTTTGCTAATACACATGCTCTAGTGAGAGCAATCAGCTCTGCAGCTTGGGCAGAATTCTGATTCAATCTCGCAGTCTCAACAACAGTATTCAACGTCACAACAACATAAGCAGTAGTCACATCACCATTCGGCAATTTAAAACATGACCCATCCACATACAGGGTGCCATCAGGGTCTTCCAATGGGGTGTTTTTAAGGTCCACTCGACCTTTTGTTTCCTCCTCTGTCCGCAAGTAGCAGTCATGTTCTGCTACTTCATCTGACTCTGCACTAATTGGTAACAAAGTTGCCGGATTTAGGACATTACAACGTTTTATCTGAATATGGCTTGCCAAGAGCGTCAATTCGTACCCAGACAACCTTGCACTCGTCAAGTGCTGAGTTTTCGTTCGATTCAAAAGAGTGTCGACTGCATGCGGAACCATCACCGTAAGCATATTATCCATGACCAATCCTGCTGATTGTCGGATAGAGACCGCAGCTGCCGCAGTTGCTCTCAAACAACTCGGCAATGCTCTAGCTACTGGGTCTAAGGTCGAGGAAAAATATGCACATGGACGTTGCTTACCACCAAAAGGTTGCGTTAAAACGCTCAAAGCACAACCTTCTCTCTCGTGAACATATAACGTGAACGGCTTGCTGTAATCAGGGGTACCTAACACAGGAGCCGAACACAATGAATCACGTAATTCAGAAAAACTTTTCTGACATTCTTCCGTCCATGGTAAAGGAGTTGAAACATCCTTGCACGTAAGAGCCACCAATGGTTTCGCTAGCAATGAAAAATTAGGAATCCACTGCCTACAGTACGACGTGATACCTAGAAAGGCACGCACATCTCTTTGGGTTTGTGGCACAGCCATTCGCGCAATCGCTGCAATTCTCTCTGGGGTCAATCTCCTTCCCTCCTTTGACAATAAGTGACCTAGATAGGTTACTTCTTGACAACAATATTGGAGTTTAGAAGGTGACACCTTGTGATTTAACTCACAGAGATGTTGCAGCAACGATACCGTAGCAATTTTGCAAATGTCCTGAGTATCAGCAGCCACCAATAAGTCGTCGACGTATTGGATTAAAGCCGCACCAACCGGCAACCTAAACGCATCCAGTTGACCCTTCAAGGCTTGACTGTAAATCGATGGACTTTCACAGTAGCCCTGAGGAGCGCGTTTGAAGCGGAAGCTACGTCCACCAAGAGAGAAACCGAAAAGGTCCCTGCTCTCTTCGGCAATCGGGATGCTGAAAAACGCATTTTTCAAATCAATCACCGAGAACCACGAAGCAGTAGCTGGAATCAGAGTCAGTAGCGCCGTGATGTCAGGCACAACAGGGAATTGAGGAACCACAATTTTATTTACCTCCCGTAAATCGATAACAAAACGATAAACAGGCGGTTTGGTAGGATCAGTACGTTTAAGAATGGGCAGTACAGGGCTGTTGCACACGTTTCCCCGAGTCTCCTCAATAACATCTTTCTCGATCAAATCATAGATGATCGCTAACAAAGCTCGTTCACCATCAAGGGAGATACGGTATTGGGGAATACGTGGCAATCGTACATTCGATTTCAACTGAACAACATAAGGGGAGATATCAAGTAGGCCCACATCGTTTGGACCCGTCGCCCACAAAGACGCAGGAAGAGAATCCAATTCCGGTGGAAGCTCATCGAGGGACAAATACATGGGAGAGACTACTCTCTCTCCGAACGTAAGCTTTACACCCGCAGGAGAACAATACAAAGTTGCATACAATCGTTTAAGCAAATCCAGACCCAAAAGATTTTCGCCACAGCCAGTGGTCAAAATCAACGGAGCTTCGAGCTCACGAGGCCCAATTTTAAGGGGCAAAGGGCGCGAAACTGGATTGCTAACGGGGGCGCCAGAGAATCCAACGGATACATTTGTTAAGCCAGACAAAGGTGCGCCAGGGAGTTTCGAATGCATGATAGAACTTTTCGCTGCACCAGTGTCCAACAGAAAAGGCTCAACGACGCCCGATGTAGCAACTGCGACGTAAGGCCCTCTCTGATCAACCGGAACTGATACCACTCCCTCTCCTTGTTTTTGGCTGTCCTAGTAATTACTGTCGTCAGTTCCCTGATCGACGTAATAATCGTCTACATTGTACTGCGCAGATCGTCCTTGCGATGATCCACGTTGATCGAAACAGTTATTAGAATTTGATGAGTTGTCAGAGCGGTCGTTCTGAGCACCACGACCTCTACCACGTGATGCATTCTGCGAACCACCACGGCCTCCTCTAGACGAATTACCACTATTACGGTCATTTAAAGCAGGACAATCAAATTTAATGTGTCCCTCCTGTCTACAATAAGCACATTGATTGTACCCCAATGAAGATCTTTGGAAAGAGGAATCATTACGCGACTGCGATCGATTCGATTGCGACTGCGATCTATTCTGCTGAGGCGCATTCTGATTAGAACGCGGCGGATACGCTTGTTGCAACAACACTTTAGTTTTCAGCTCTTTCGTCTTTTTATCAGCACGGTCATTTTCCTCCTTTTCTCTATTTTCGTAATATTGTGCCGTAGCCAATATCTGAGCTGAGGTAGAAACGGCCCACGCACTTTCTGAATTTTTCAACTTATTGCACAAGTCGGGCAATAAGTTCGATACAAATTTATCCACAAACAACCTTTGTCCACCCTCAGTACCCATATCCTGTCCACTATGATCGACGAATGTTTCCTCAAACCTCGTAAAGAAGTCTGAAACACTCTCATCTTTCTTCTGCTTACAGGCTGACAACTTATCCCAATTTACCCTCATAGCTGGCATAAGCGTTTTCATTAACGTAATGATTCGCTGGGGAAGAAGTTCAATCAATTGGTCGGGTTTAGTAGCAGCCGCTTGTCCAGCATCTGCCGCTGTAATGGCAGCCCAATCACCACCTAATTCATTTGCGTGATCTTGGTGACGAATCTTAGCCCATACCGGTTGCGGTACGACATTACCGAACAACATATCGATATCGGCAAGATTCATTACCGTAGCATCTACGAGCTGCGACAATTCCTTATAATACCCCGCAGGATTTTTGCGAGGATCGGGCAAAGTTTGTTTCACCTGAAGCACTTCCGATCGTTTCCATGGAAGGTGTATCCATATTCTCTGGAAATGTGCCGGAACTGGAGCATTAGCATTAGTATTATCAGCGGGTACCCAAACCGGCGGAACTTCACGCATAGGATATTGGCCAGACTCGGCTTGTTGGCGTTCAAGATCCTCAACAAACAGTGCGTGAGGAATGGGAGCGGGACGTAAAGACAGTAACTGCTCAATAGCACGTCGGACATTAGTATCGACTATCAATCCAGCTGCGAATTGAAGCTGAAGATTAGACAGGGCGGTCAGCACCTCGTCAGGCGCAACGGCCGCTATCTGATCATGTAAGAGTTTACACATTTCGTCAAACACATATCTCTGAGTCGGTATGTTGAATTGACTAAATGTTTCAAGAACAACTCGGGGTGGATTTCTAAGTGGGTTGTCCATCCAACCCATCGCCATATTATATAGCGCAACACGTTCTCTATTACCAGGAAGCTGACTACGTCTCTGCGGTGCATCGAAACCAGCAGACCCAAAAACAGGCCCGAGCGACTGAAAGAAGTTTGTCGCAATGGGAGAATTACGGTTACGAGTAGAGGGACAAGAATAAGACACAGGACTAACAAGAGAAGGAGTAGAGACATTAGCAACAACAGGGGTTAACAACACAGGAGCAGTAGCGTGAGCAGTAGCGGGAACAGGAGTATGTGGAAGCGGAGGAGCAGTAGGAATAGAAACAGGCACAGGAGCAGGAATAGTCGGAAGAGCGGGTGCAGGTTGAGGAACTGGTGGAGGAATAACAGGTGGAAGAACAGGTACGGCAGGGACCACAGGAGCTGCGGTACCCTGTACGTACGGAGGTGGCGACTTCATAAGATAGGACAGTAAAGAATCCTCAACTGCCTCTTCCTTCTTATCCGACTCCGTAGGCAAAGCAGGATAGCATTTATCTATGGACATACGCTGTAGCCTCTCAAACACTTCCTTATCCTTATCCTCCTTATCACGCTGAAACTGCTCAGCTTTCTTCACTATGGTAGCAACATTATCTCGCTCACTACGTTTATTCTGTCTGATCTCTTTCTGTCGGGCTTCTTTGCGCCACAACCGAAAGGCATCAAACATGGCCGGCCTAGATTTACGTTCGAACAACTTTATTTCCAAATTATCTAAGATCGACGCTTCGAAGCTACCGTGAGGTGGCCAACGAAGATCGCCGTCTTTCTTTGTATATTTTATCCAATAATCATTAAAAGCAATCGGGCCAAGCCCATGTTTGCTATATAAGTCATAAGTAGGAGTTCCAACCGGAGGTATCGGACACGAGTCCTCCAGCAGGGAATCCGCACCACAAGGTCTAAAGCAACTGAACAAAGTACTGCGACCAGGCATCTTGCACACTAGCCGAGTTTCACAAACTTCAAGGGTTACGGGATTTACCAAGTCCCAGCAAGAACAAAACCCTCGGTCTTTGGCGGCTGCAGTCGTCAAACAAATACAACAACAACAAAGTACGCTAGCAAAGTGTCACCGACAAAAACACTCACACAGCGTATACAACAAAAACACTAGTGTTTACAACAAAGACACTCGCTAAAGTGTCTACAACAAAAACACTCGCTAAAGTGTTTACAACCAAGAACTCTGGGAGCGACCCACAAATACTTAACTCAAAGATCAATGGCGTCCTCAGGAAGGCCCGTCTATCGTCTCGCTATACCAAGGTCTACGCCAGGCGCCAAAACAGGTCTACAGTCAGGGCAGCAGTCCGTCGCAGCCGTTAGGAGGCGGGAATCTTCGCGGGAAAAGTCTTCGGGCCACTTATTTCGACAACAGGATCGATGAAGCGGGGTGCACCTTCCCTCGGAGATTTCACACGAAGTTCCTCACGATCGTCGGGCTTGGACCGGTACCACTGATGCAGCCCCACGTTGGGCGCCAACTGAAGGACTGGGTTCCTTTGGACCCAGCGGTGCCAGGGCACAACACCTGAAACCTTCGTGGGTAACCTGCTCCGGCGTACAAAGTCACAGAGACACGGGACACTTCCTTCGGCGTCAAAGAGTCAAGGTTTATTTACTGCAGGGAACACAGAAGTCACAGGAAGTACATCGAGTGTAGTTCGGGGAGACTGCTTCAAATTGGTTATGTGGATCGCTCCTTTTATACAGTTTTTACCCATAGGCTAACATGATACACAATAGTTTACAACCCGGTTCCCACATTTAGCTCTCAGAGGGGTCGCTTTGGTCACTTTGAAACACACAAAGTCCGGAACATAAGTGCGGAAACATTTGGCGGTTCCCAACTGTAAAAACCCATCTTCCCACCATTAGCAAATTCCAATCAGCAGTAAAGTAGATCGAGATAGGAACGAAGACAGGTGCAGAGGAAGACGGAGACAGTGGGGAGATCGGAAAGGGTGTAAAAGGGGAGGTGTCGGGAAGCACGAGATACAGGCATCAAAGGGACGTGCCTAATGAGATGCACGGCTGAGACAATAAGCCCGTGCGGCAAGATGAGCCTCGAGCGGCGCCACCTGCCTTACAGCAGCAACCCCCTCGTCATAAAGACACTTTCAAAGAACATGTGTCTTCCGCAAATATCTTGGGAGTCCCAGGGTCGCGAAGCGGACAGCGTCCGTTCGCTGGCTACTTGAGGGCAAGAGACAAAATGGATGCCGTATCTAAGATGGAACCCGTGGGTACAGATGAGAAACCCACATAACAAACGAACGGTTTAAGTTAGCACAGCGAAACTGCGCACACTTACTAAACTCGTCATTTGTGGTTCATAGATACCAGACTCGACCATATTCGTGCGAGTCGAAAACACCACTTACAATTGTCACGGAACCTCAGCAGGTACTGTCCACCCCGCCACTGGGGGGCGCAGCACCACTTCACCGGTCTGTGGCAGCACCCGAGTCCCGGAGGCAAGTGTCGGGAAAGCTGAAGTAAGAGAATGAAAGAGTTACCGGGGGCAGCCACTGTAACCCTGAGGTGCTGGGGACCTGCTGTCATCGATAGCGCAGGTAGTGAGTGCGGCGGGCCAAGGAGGCGCTGCTGCCGGACGTCCTGAGTGCGCCCTGGAAAGAGGGCACTGATGGAGCTGTCACAAAGAACATGTGAAGGGAGCTCTGTAGTGGAGGGCTACTGAGGTACTTTCATGATGGATCTGGGAAGGAAAGTCCCGCAGGCGTGCCTCACTCTGACAGCGAGGAATCGTCTCTCTGTAGGGCCCCAGGCTAGAGAATCGCTTTAAAAGAAACTGATCTCTGCTGAGCTGCAGGGCTGGGCGTCCAAGGGTCAAGTGGCCGATTGCAGGAAGCACTGTACTGTGCAGCACCAGTGATCTGTGCGCATGCGTGCTGTAAGGATTGCAGCTGCTATCATGCCGGCCTCTGCACGCGAAAGTGAAAGCTAATTAGAAACCTGATCTAGAACAGATGGCACCCTGCGTGTTCCCAAGATCCTTAGGCCATGGGAGTAAAAGTTTTGAGGAAAGACAGGGCTTGCACCCGTCTTTGGCCATTTGTGTGCTTTCAATTATTGAAAGCCACACACAAAGGCCAATGGGATGTGTGGGAGGAGGCACACCCACACGGAGAAGGCTCTTGGAAGTCTGAAGTGATTCCAAGAGCCCTCTCCTAGAGCAGTGCATGCGCACTGTGCTAGACGAGGCCTAACAACTACATTAATTAACTTTAAAGTACATAAAAACCACTTATCTGGGCTGCGGCGTCCCTCGGCTGCCCCCCTCGTCATCATGGCCATTTCTGGAAAAATTGTGCATGGGGGCGTGCCCGCTCATGCATATTTCTCGCAAGAACTGCGCATGTGCGGGCACGCGCACTTGCGCAGCTTTTTCAGAAACGGCCTTGGAGACGAGGGCAGCCCAGGGACGCCGTGGCCCAGGTAAATGGTTTTTATGTACTTTATGTACTTTAAGTTATTTAATTTAATTGTTTTTCAATTGTGAATAGTGGGGGTGGAAGGCGGGGGCTGGCCAACTCAACTCCGCTAGGGAGTGTGCGGAGATTTGCCTACTCTGTGTTCTCTGCGGAACACGGAGTAGGCAAATCTCTGCACACTCTGCAGGTAAAGCGGAGTTCTCCGCCCACGGTCAGTAGGGACATGTGACCCCCTCCTCTTTTTATTGGAATTTGGCACTGGGGATGGGCTCACCCAGGGCCCAAGAAGGCTCAGTGAGGTGGGCTGCACCCCCTTTCCCTTAATTATGGAATTTGGACCTAATAAGTCTCTGGAAGGGGGCAACACGTCCCGGTCCCCTTAGAATTCAGCCTTTGGGAAAGGGGTCCCAGGGGCCTAATAAGGCTCGATGGGGCCCCTTCCCCTTTAAAAAAAAATGGCCTGGGGACTGGGGTTAACGCAGCCCAAAAACCAACCGTATGCCACCCAACATGATATGCAGGGTAGGGTTTCCTGTCTGGGATAGATTTTTTTGCATAGATTAACCAAGAACTGCAATAATATTATAAAACAAAAAAATATTTTGAATGCCGTCCATGATGTAAAACTAATCTGAATTACGAACAGTTTAGCAAATCAATCTGCAAATTTGACTCTCTCTTCAACAGTTCTGATTGCAATCAGTGGCACCTCAAGTAAAGAAAGGGATCAAAACTATCACTAACAATTGATTCAAGAGTCTTCCAGAAAAAACTATATGAAATGAAATCTATGAAAACACAATTCATAAGGTTAACCTGTTGTGCAGTCAGTAATATATATATATTTTCATTTCAAGTGGGTGATCAGTGCTCTATAACTATTCAAACCTTTCATTGCACATTTGCCCAGGATAATGATGTATTTAGACCAGCAGTTCTTAACCTTTTGATTTTAATGGACCTCCTCTGGATAATTACTAGAATCAAGGGACCCCCACTGAGTCATTATTGGAATCCAGAGACCTTAGGCATAAGCAATTTTATAATTTGAACCACAAAACAATGCGCAAATATTCAAAAATAATTATACACCAAAATACTAAATTGTTTTGTTTAATTCACAATCAAATATAGAAAAAGATTACAGATTTTCAATTTTGCTTCTATATTTGTGTATAGCTTCTGAAAAGCAGTTGCAGATCCCCAGAGTTTGATTGTGCACCCCCAAGGGTGCTCGGACCACAGGCTGAGAACCAATGATCTAGACTCCAGCCTTCATAAAAAATAACTCTTGATTTTCTCCTCTAGGTTTGTTTATTGCTTGCTCAATTCCAAAGTATATCAGCTCAGTGCAATTGCTATTGGGTTTCTTTTGAAAGTGTCTGCCACCCAGATAAGTGATTACTCTTCGGTATTTGAAAATGTGTTTTTGCACAGGCCCTGGAACGCAGTGTCTCAAAATACCAGCTGCCACATGGTCTTTCAAGAATATATATACTATGGCTTGTTCTTTATCAAAATCCCCATCCTTGCTGCAGTTTGTGTCTGATTCTAATCAATTCCCAAATGCAATGCTCTATTTTAAATTTGAGGGATTCCAGCTACATGCATGTAATAGACATATCTTTGTTAAATGCATATGGCCTGATTCACAAAGGTAACTTACATATTTGAGTATTTGTAAGTCATTTTATACTTTGAGTGCATTTACTACTCTTTGTTTGTTCAAAAAATCAGACTGTAAGTTACTTTTGAAAAAACACAGTAGTTAGTCCAGCATTAAAGATGGCTAACCATTTGTACTGCAACACCCCCTCATAGAAAATAAAGGGGAGAGGAAATTTAAAAAAAAACCCAAAGGAAATAATGTTAAATTAAATGAAAAATACAAATAAAATAGTTAACAAAATTAAATAAATATAATTTCATGTTAACAATGTATAAATATAGAACATATTTACTATTTAAGTATATTATTAATTAAAAATAAATGTTATTAAAAAATAAGTAACTTAATTGTAATTAATCCTATGCATCCCTTTTGATAATGACTAATGCATATTCCATTTTTATTTTCACAAGACTGCAATGGCGATGGCCCTCTCAGATTGATGAATATTCTTTCCTCGTGCTTTTCTCATGTTTCAGATCGTTACTTTCTAGGCAATTTAGATGTACAAGGACTGGCGCATACCTGCATATCAACAGGGTTGCACCAGTAAAGATGCGACACGAAATTCTACCCTTGCACCACCACGGATGCGTCGCATTTACAATACAACACAAAAAGATGATGGACAGAATGTTAAACATTGTCAAAAAACATTCACCCCCAGTCACGGATCTGGGTTTAATCCATCATTTTTTTGCTCACCACCCACCCAAGTTCAGACATAGTCTTGACCCTGTGCTTCATGGGAACAGTCCAGACCGAACTGCCAAGCCATGTTTTCCCTGGACCAGAAGCAAGCATCCTGGGACCAGTTTCGGGCTTTCAGCCCTCATCAGCCAGGATAGCTTGACTCCAGTGGCGTAGTAAGCACGGGACCCACGTCTGGGCATACCATTCCCACTTAGGGTGAAATTGCAACACAAAAAGATGATGGATGGAATGTTGAACATTGTCAAAACATTCACCACCAGTCATAGATGTGGGTTTAATCTATTGTTTTTTTGCTCACCACGCCACCCCAGTTCAGGCATAGCCATATGCTAATCAGTCTGGAACCTGTGCCTCATGGGAACAGTCCGGTTCTTAGGTTCTCTGGAGGGCAGCAGCCGGGAAGATAACGTTCCGGGCGTGAAGAATTCCCCCTGCCACGAGCCTAAGGGGCACCGCTCCTGATATGCATGAATTTTCCATCCCTCACGCTTTGGAGAGGGCGCACGAGGAAATACCTGTGCATCGGTTACATTCAAGTTTGTAATCTGTTTTTTACCCCGCCCCAGTTGGTATTGGTGCCTTAGCGTGCGCCAGCCACGAGGCGAGGTTTGGTTTGGTCCTGACGAATGCTGAGCTGATCATTGGCTCTTTATAGCAGAAACATGTTGACCCTTGTATTTTTATGTATAGGACTTCTTGGTTCAAATTAACACAACCATCTGTATGTCCGTTTTTCACTAATGTTTTTAATGGAGTTAGAACTACCCCTTTATTAAAAGAATTTCTCTGGTTGGGGGAGTAGTCCACACTCCTTTTTAATTCACTTTTTCATCACTGTTGGATACTATCTCACGCATAAGCATGGGCGAATTTTGCGAATCTGGCGTTCGCGAATTTGCGTATTTGCGAACTCGCAATCTGCAAAATCCGCGAATTCTCGCGAATTTGCGGATTTTTTTTTTGTGTTCGCAAGGGTTTCTGCCAGTTTGCGAGGGTTTTGTACCAGTTCGCAATTGCGAACTTACTTGTCGGCTCGCAACGGTCGCGACTATGTTGTTTCTACGTCTGGTTCATCATCACAGGTTCCCAGCACCCTCTGTTTCACCACTGCCACCCTCTGTTTCACCCATGCCACCCTCTGGTACATCAATGCCACCCTCTGGTTCATCATCACTGTAGATTATGGGGGGGGGAAGCAAGCAAGCACACCTGCCCTGCTTCAACTGACATTAATTAATTTGGGGTTGATTTATTAATGTGTCACTGTTTTAAAATTCCAGTCTGGCACCTGCTTCCTTATCTGTAATTTGCTTTCTGTTGCAGTGCAATTTTATTTTCCAGGACCTTTGTGGCCTACTTGTAGCTATTCTATGAGCCTGCTGTGAGGGTCAGAGCAGGGTCATACAATTGTTGCAACTAGCAACTGAACTCTGGAGGGGCCCCAGTCAGGAAGCACTACAGGGAATGGTTACTAATGATGAGTTTGAACTTTTGCACCTGCTGAGTGCTTTCAGTTTAGCAAAACTCGTTTTTCTGCAATTTCGTGGGATTCGCGGGGCGCGAACGTGCGCGAGATCGAATTCAGAAGCCGCGAATTCGTGCGAATATTCGATTTCTTTTTTTGCGGCGTGTTAGTTCGCAAGGTTTTGTGCGTTTTAGCGAGCCGCTTGTAGCGCAACGGCGCGAAGTTACCCTCACGGTCGTTCACGGGCGCGGCCATCTTGTTTGCATGACGTATTTCCATTTCTGGGCGCGATGTGTAATCTCGCAAAGTGTGCGGCTCGCTAGTACAATTTTGCAAGTGTTCGCGAGGAAAATCTCGCGCGAACTTACCCACGCGGTCGTGAACGGCCGCAGCCATCTTGTTTCTCATTCATTGCTATGGTTCTGGGCATGCTTTTTCTATCCTCTCTGAATCTCTGCCATCCTTTGCTTGTTTGAAGTTTTTTTTGATCTATTTTACTTATTATCTATCCCTCTATTTTTCTAGCTCTATATTTTTGTGTTTTCTGCTACTTTTGGTTAATTTTAAACTACTTATTTAAACTCTTTTCTTTTCTTCTTCCCTATTCTATTTTCTTTATTATTTAGCTTCCTTTCTGCCCAGACCATGGTAAAGGGAGCCGGGAAGCATCCCGAGAAGGGGAAGGGTCCCACACCCCGTGCCCGGCTCCTGTGCGGGCGTTTGAGGGGGGAGCAGGTCGCACCCCGGGAGATCTTCAGCCCGGAGGAGGTGGCCGCACTAGTTTATTATGTTCAGCGCTGCCTCCCCATGACCATCATGGCAGGCGGCAGGATCGCAAGCGGCTACGGGCTCCAGGAGCGACGGAAGCGGTGGGAGAAGGTGTGCCGGGCCATGTACCAACACTCTCGGGTCCGGCGCACCTACAACCAGGCCACCCACCGTTGGACGGATCTCCTGGACCGGGAACGCGATCTGCTCGATCTGCTCGACCTGCTCGGCCTTGAGATCCCCGGGCTTGGTGAGTAGTAGTAGCTATTTCTTTACTACTCTGTTTTCTCCTGCTCTGTGTGTTATTATATTGCAATTTTTTTTTTACCAAGTGCATTAATGCTGCTGATTACATTGTAGGTAAATTATATTTCTAAATGTTCTGTGCATTTCAGGTGCACTGCTCTACTTCTCAGTAGCATTACTACTATGCTTATTTGTTTTCGATTTTGTGTTCATTTAATTGGCCTGTGAAATTATGTATGAGTGTAGTTTAAAGAACTGCGTAATGCTAGACACTAAGGGTCAGATTTTTAATTACCGGCGCATCCCTGCAAAGTAACAGGGATGCGCCAGTAATTGTGCACCACGCCACCACCACCCATGGTGCGCCGTATTTACAATGCGGCTCACCATGGGCCCAAAACATCACCAAAGCGTTACGCATCCGTGCCGTAAAGGCGTCGCATTGCTGGAGTTGCGTCGCAACGATGGTGCAGCTCCAGCAATGCTCTGGGGTGCCCTATCTCCCCAATGCGGCGTCAAGCCGTACGTCTGCTTCAAGCAGGCGCAGGGTTTGAGTCACGCATCATTGTCCTCAAAGTGACTGATTGAAATCTTGTAGATTTCCCTCAGCCACTTTTAGGATGCGTTCCTGCGCAGGAATGCCCTCCCTTGCGCCGGAACGCCCCCTGTTGGCGCAGGGCTTTACAACGTGATGCATCTCCCATATACGTCACGTTGTTAATATACGCCGCACCATGGCGCCTCTTTTGTTCTGCCGCTGCGTCACAAAAGTCACGCAACAATGGAGCAAAAGAGCCACAAGGGGCTTCTAAATCAGCCCCTACAGACTCAAGTCCAGTCCTTCCTTTGTACACAAAGCGATAAGAAGAAATAGTGGTGGTGGATTGATAGTTTGAGTATTTTATTGACTGGTTAATGTAGTAGGAAACCTTTTAGTGTTGTCGCTGTTCTGCAATCACGATGGGCTTTGTCTGTCACTTCGCGTGCAAATCAAGCAATACTAATAACGTAGTAAACCACATGAGATCGGTCAATATATCCAGTGGAATAGTTGTCTTTTTGCTATTTCGCCAAAATACTTTGTTATTGTTCTTTTGAAATGTTTGATTTGGTTGACAAATATCATCCATGTTATCTGGTCTTTCTTTCTTTCATGTTGTACATCAGCTCCCCCCAGGGGCAAGAGGACACAGGAGGAGGAGGCTGCTGTTCAACAGGATGCAGGCCAGGATCGGGCAGGCGAGGGCTCCTTTGCTGGCCCCGGTAAGTTTTAATTTTAATATAGGGTACCTATTTTTTCCTAGCGTTCCTCGTTCGATTTTTTCTAAATCGTCTTTGATCTTCTTGTAGACTGGATCTAAATTCTTATCCTGCCTCGACTATGACTCCCTGTGTTATTACTAGATTATTCTTATTAGTCTGTCTGTGTAGCTAACTAAGATTTCACATTTGGCAATTCCATTGGACTCCCATTCTAGTCAGCAATAGCTCTATGCACTGAGTGCAGTCCTCTGGGATTGTCCATAATGTCTTTTCAAGTCTTCTAAATGTTTATGCTTTGACCATTGCCAACAATAAAAAGGTGAATGACCATCAAGAAAGAATAGGATACTACTTTACTCTTGGTTTGGATAGGAGGACAATCCATTATACTACTGTTGCATGGACAAATCTGCACAAACAGAACTATGGACACTAAATAATGCATTGCTTAGCTTATCAATTATAATAGGCGCTGTTAGACTTTCCACATACCTCAGTGATAACAGACTTTGTAGTTGAACCCCCAATCTCCTTACTGACTAGATAGTGTGGCAGAGTCATTTAGCTCCCAAAGTCACCGATGATTGATCCCCAATGATGATTATCCAACGCAGGACAAGAGTACGGAGTCAGAGTCAAGAAGTGTCAGAGGCACGGACTCATGCTTGCAAAAATTGCAAAACCTTTAGCTCAGCCACTCTAGTCTGGAGGACCAAAAACCACAGAGTCTATTTAAGTTTAAAAGCTTTATGACTACTCGCAATTATTTCCTGAGGCGGAAAGCCGGGAAAGTTTAGGCGGACTACAATATTTGAGCTAAATTGTGTTTTTAACCTCTGTATTTTAAAACTTTGCTTATCTGCTACTTTGCACATTTCCTTTTGCTCGTACAACCTCGGACCGCACAGCCGATTGAGGGCTGTTGCGGGTTGAGCCGGGGGTGAGCCGCCATCTTAGGGAGGTGCAGGGATCGCGGTCTAGTCTTTCAGACCCTCCCGCCCTCCCTGGTATTTAAATCGCACCTGTGACGCTGCTCAGTGTTTGACTACTAGCAATTACTTCCTGAGGCGGAAAGCCGGGAAAGTTTGGGCGGACTACAATATTTGAGCTAAATTGTGTTTTTAACCTCAGTATTTTAAAACTTTGCTTACCTGCTAATTTGCACATTTCCTTTTGCTCGTACAACCTCGGACCGCACAGCCGATTGAACGCTGGTGCGGGTTGAGCCGGGGGTGAGCCGCCATCTTAGGGAGGTGCAGGGATCGCGGTCTAGTCTTTCAGACCCTCCCACCCTCCTCTAGTATAAATGTGTAATATTTCCCATCCGCGCAGCGGGCGGGCGCAGCGGGCGCGCCAAAGGCGTGCCCGTCTGCGCCCGTACGCGCCCATACGGGTCCTGGGGCCATAGCCCCTAGTCTTTTTCCAGTTACTCCTCTTTCTTATACCGCCAAACAACTACTTGATTTAAGACCTTCAAGCACTCACATTACGACCTCTCTTAATATGCTTGATCGGTTCCCTCAGCACTGCTCTGACTGCTCTTTTTACTTAGATACTCCTCTCCTTTGTAACAGTCAAAAACAACAACCAACTATTTCCTCTCCTCCTGGTTTTGTATTTCTAAGTCATAATTGTCGTTCCCTGCCCAAACATAAACAAAATATTTTTGACTTGCTAACTGATGAAGCGCCGGATGCGCTCTTCGTCACAGAATCCTGGCTTCATGACAGCTCCGGCCATGACATCGCCGAAGCTTTGCTGACTGATTATGACATTGTCATAAATGACCATCCTAGAAGGACGGGGGGTGGTGTGGCAATCATATTTAATAAAAAATATCAATGCCAGTCGGATCCTGCCGTTTTGGGCGGTTGTGAAGCACTGCATTTTAAGCTTGCCCTAAATCCCAAAAATACCCTTACAGGACTTCTAGTGTATCGCCCCCGGGCACTGTAAACTCTTGGTATACCCAATTATTGGAATACATTGCATCGGTTTTTACCTCATCTAGCAATTTTCTAATTTTAGGCAACTTAAATTTACATCTTGATGACCCTAATGATAACCTGGCAGGAAATTGCATCGCAGATCTAGCCGCTATGAACCTAATCTTACATAATAAGGGTCCCACCCATAAAGGTGGGCATCTTTTGGATCCTATTTTTTTTTAACACCACGCAATTAATATGTCTTCCTGCACTGCCAGTTTCCTGGTCTGATCATTACCTCGTTAAATTTACTATAGCAAGAAATGAAGCACAGTCCCAATTCAACCCTTCTGTGAACATCAAGAAGCGTGATTGGAAAAATCTGGATATTGTTGCTTTTAACAAAAGCCTGTGCGACCTTATGCCTAAATTTCCACTTGACTTGGATGACATGGATGCGGCTGCTAACTCAGTGAGTTCCTGGCTTCTTGAGGCTATAAACATCTGCCTCCCTCTTGCTAATAAGAAAACTACTGTCCATAAGTCTCCTGCCCCCTGGCACAATAAAACTCTTCGTTTACATAAATCCCAATGTAAAAAACTAGAACGTGTCTGGAGAAAGGATTATTCCATCTCTGCTGGTCTTACATATAGAACAGAATTAAAACTTTATCATAAGGCTTGTGCTCATACCAGAGCCACCTATGTTAATAATATGATCACTGAAGCTATGAACAAGTCCAAAATACTATTTAATGTAGTGAAAGACCTTGCCGGCTCACAAACTACTGCTATACCTCCACCTCTTTCCAGCAGTAAATGTGACAAACTTGCCCAGTACTTCACTTCTAAAATTGAAAACATCTACCAGGATATTGCTGCCCATGATAACACAAATATCTTATCAAATCCATCTTCGACCATGAATAGTGATGCAGATTCTTTCCTGCCCCTCACTAAATCTTGTTTACCTTCGGCCTCACTGCTGACTTGGCCTGATCTCTCACCTACTACTCTATTGGAGATCCTAAACAACATTAAGTCTGGTTCCCCCATTGATCCCCTACCTATTTCGATTCTACGTAAGCTAGAGCTCCCTCAACTCACTATGATTTGTACCTTACTCAATTTCTCTCTTAGCTCGGCCACGGTCCCTAACTGTTGGAAGCACGCAATGGTTACTCCGCTACTAAAAAAACCTACAATAAATGTGTTTACTTTTATTTATTTATTTATTTATTTATTAATCTTATATAGCGCGACAGCTACCCGTAAGGGTTTCCCGGCGCTGAACGACAGTGGTAGCAGAATACAATCCAGAGGGAAATTTATTGGACAAAAAGCCAGATCTTTACGGCTTTACGGAAGAGAATATGACAGTTCTCCATACGCAAATCCAAGGGAAGGGAATTCCAGAGTTTGGGTCCCAAGGTGGCAAAAGAGCGACCACCCACTCTGGAGAGCCTGAACTTAGGAATACAAAAAAGGTGTTGGGAAGAAGAACGGAGAGAACGGGCAGGTGCATAAAATTTAACAAGGGACTGAAGATAGGAGGGGGCAACTCCAATTTTGATCTTGTGCATAAAGCACAATGCCTTGAATTTTACTCGGTTGTCAAGGTTAAGCCAGTGTAGTTCCTTAAGACGCTCGGTAATATGATTGCGTTTTCGACAACCACAGAGAAGCCGTGCAGCAGCATTTTGAACTAGTTCCTTACTTATTGAGATTGAAGACTGCAGAGTGTGCTATCTGCACGGGTGTATTATAAATCAACCAGGTAGTAGCCTCCTCTAAATGTACTTCGACTTAGCTGTGACGTTTTTGGCGAGAAGAATCCCAATCAGATCTGAGATGAACTTGATGGATGGGATGAACGAAAAGCAAAAGAAGGGTGTAAGTAAGTGTGGAAGGACGAAAAATGTAATGATGACTGGCAAAGAAGAATGATATGTGTTTGCTTGGTCCCCGAGGTGGCTAGGAAGGAAAGAATATGGTATGGTGCATGGCTGGGTGAATGATGAAGCAAGGATGGGTGGAAGGAGAACAGCCTGGGTGGGTGAAACAGAATCTGTATGTGTGCATATACTTTGAATGGATGGATGCCTGGATCATGGTACTCTTAGATAGCATATCTAGAGAGAGTAGACGGTCACTGGATGAACTAAGTGTTACTTTGAAGAGCATGTAACACCGCACCCGCACGTCCGTTCCAGTTTAGGAAAGGCAAGGAAAAGAAGTTGTAATTTTGTCCAAATACTACCATGAATAGTAGCAGTAGTTTGTATTGCAACTGCAAGCACAGCATATATCCGGTTATTACGGTGGACACTCCCTATCTCTCTTAATAAGTTTAGTTTAGTAGTAGTACATCATTCATGTGTGGGTGTATCACTGTTCACTCAATAAAAAGCAAAGCACCTAAAGTCATCCCATATGTAATCAAATACATCCCATATGAAGTGATAGATAATCAGATTTAGCTTCTTCATTTTCCTTTTCTAGTACTCATTTGCACTGTAGGGTGAAGGTTAAATTAATGAAGCAGTAGCCCTTTTAACAGAGTATTCTCAGTGCCACCCGTAATAGAAAAGTAAGAGCTTCACCACCTGTATGTACTGGACTGGTACAGTAACGCAAGTCTGTCTCACTCATCATGGTGTGCGTCTGTTTTTCTCGGGTGCAAGTTCACTGCGCTGGCATTATGCTGGCTTGCATAAGATAACGTACCAATTTTCCTAAACAAGAGAGAAGAAGAAGAATAAGACTGGTGTACTGTCATAGTCGACTGTAATGGAAGTCCATAGTGCTCGTAGAATTTGTTCCTTAAACTCCCACTAATGTTAGAGCAAGGATGAAGAAGTGGGAGGTTTGATAGGTACTGGCCTCAATAGTTATGTACTGTGCTTTCAAGTTGCTAGTTGTACTGTGACACAACTTTCTGCTCAATCATTTTGTGTTAGTCTTAAGGAGCATTGGTTACAGACTATGACTTTCTTTCTTCATATAGTTGCTCCTTCCAAATCAACAAAACCAACAAGGAAGGAGCGGGCTCGAATGGCCTGGCAACGTAGGCTGGATGCCACTGTCGCCGAATATCGGCGGCTTGTGGCCCTGGAGGAGGAGGACACGCAGTCTACTGGTACAACATCCACTGGGACAGCTGCATCCTCCGCCGTGCCCCCACGGGCTGCCAGCCAGCGCTGTGCTCCAGCGGTACGGAGCCGGGCTACCAAAGCCAACCGCCACCGCTGAGCAGCAAAGACAGCAGCTGCCCCCCACAGGAGTTGCAAGGCACGCCAGCACCGCTTATGCCTCAGAGTGTCCTACCTGGAGCAGGAGGTCCTAACGTATAAGACCTTGGTGGAGGGCCTCCGCTCCGACCATGTCACCCTCCGCAAGGAGTATGATGCCCTGGCCGCTAAAGTGAACAGCATCCTGCCGTAGTGTCCCTTGCCCCTTTTTTAGAGACTTTTGGGGGGTGGGAATTGGGAGTTGGGTTGTTTTTGGGACTTTTGAAGGACAATCGTTGGGGTTAGGGAGGGTCTTGCGGGAGATTATTTTGTTAGGGCTACACAAATATACTTTTTGAAACTTTATCTGAGCATACCTGTTTTTTACTGCTTTCGAGTCTGGTGGGTGGGGGTTTAACAGTAAGTTTGTTTTCCTGAAACTTAAGTCTGTGTCATTTTCTTCCTTTAAGTATAAATGGCAAAATGTTTTCAACACTAAGTGCCTCTCACAGAGTAAGTGAATTCAAGAGTCCTAGGACTTTAGTAGTAATACCGTCAATCTCTCGTCTCTCCTAATACTCCATTATACTACCTCCCACCAAACGCTTATCTTACCTGTAATTTGTGTTTGAAAGTAGGGCTAGGCCCAGGGCTGGCTCCACCGGAAATGGCGATTAAGGTTGGCAATCCTGGGCGGATGAAATGTCCTCATTGCGGTGGTACTAGTGGTGTGACACAGTGGCAGTTGCATGCCTATGGAAAAAAAGAAAATCAAACCTGGTTTGTCCTTACTGTAGCATTACAACGGTACGATAGAGAATATAGCAGGTGACAGTACACTAGAACAGTGCCACAATGTAGCCTAACAAATGGTAAAGTATTGAAAGTATAACTAGTACTTGCGTTGAATTTCTTTGACATTGGCTACTACTACAAGAAATAGTACTGAAGCTGAGTAAGTCTAGAATATATCCTCGGATTCCTTCACCAGCCTGTTGCTATGACCTTATCCTCCCCAGCAAGTGTGTGGAATTATTGATGTCATTTAGTCACACATCAATCAAAACCACACAGCCCGGGGGAAGAGGGTTAGGGTTTGAAAAATGGATGGGAATGAGGGTTTCTTTTTGGGTAGGTTTTGTTGAGAGAAGAAAAAAAAAGCACAGCATGGAAAAAACAATAATTGAAGATAAAGAAATCTTTGGGTACAAAGCTAACCATAAATATTTTAAGTGACATAAAGGAAGATGCACTACTGCATGCATTGTTACTGAAAAGTAAGTAGTACTTTCGACAACCGTGAATGACAGAATGCGACAGTACAGGGCTGCAGCGTTTCCACTTGCCTATCTCTGCACTCAGAGAAACACTTCTTACATTAAATTAGATTTAAAAAATAGCAGAAGTAAAACCTATAGAATGGCTGTAGGGATCAATGTAGAAGCAGAGAGAGATCCAAGAAATGCAGTCACACTCATAGAAGAAAACAATGGATACTGTATCTGTATGTAGTTGTAGTTGTCCTGTTGAATTTGGTAAGTAAGTTGCACGCATCAAACAATTCCTCTTATTAGCGGCACTCCTCCATTCCAGCTGACGCTTCGTCCATCAATGTTGGTGACCAGAAGACACCCTGTCCACTGCCTGCCTGGCGGATGCTGAATTGCGGCTCGCTAATGTGAAGCCTGACTCCATCCTTTTATTCCCATTGCACAGACTGAAACCCGGCCTGTAATTATTGACTGAAAAACAGGAAGTGATATTAGAACACCACTGATAAATAAATATAAGGTATGTACGCTGTGTAGTGCAACAAGTCACACTTTGAGTTTCCTAATAGACAGTACAATATTTTTGAAAGTGCGTACTCTGTCTGAGTCTCCTTTTGAAGGATAAATAAGTATGGGCAAATTAATTTAGCGGATCTTTCCCCTCAAGCTAGGAGTACTGTAAACTGTGTTTTAGAACAAAATTAGACCTTCCCAGCAGTGCTCCCAACCAGACCCTTACTAAAGCCAGTCGCAAAAATGTAGAAGACCCCCAATCAGATCTCAAAAAACGAGGCCTAGTAGAAAACTGGTGACAAAACGTACTTTGAAAGTAAAAGTAGGCCCAAAAACCCCCTTACCCACCGTGAGTTGTATTCAAACCACTTGCAAGCAAGCAAAAGTATCCATACCCAGCATCGCTCCAAGACTCGCAAACCCCCCCACAAACAGCCCCCCACCCAAACACATGCAATACAAATACTGCTAACCCTAACGAGCCCTAAGTTAAGAATAGTGGCAAACGCTTTCTTTAACTATGCCAAATCCCCCCTTTCCCACCATGGATTTTCTTCAAATCACTTGCAACCAAAATTACACATTCCCACAAGTGCTCTAAGACCCCAGAACTCAGTTGCAAAATCTATAACACCCCGAAACACATGCAATCCTGCTGCTAGGGCTAACCCTAACGAACCCTAAGTTACAAAAAGTGCCAAAAGGCTTTTCCTTATGGATTTTGTCCAAACCACTTCTATCGGTATTAGACCTTCCCAGCAATGCCCCAAAACCCGCCAACCCACCCGCAAAAAAGCACAACACCCCCAAACAGCCAAAAAGGAAAATCTCATACTTACAATATTTATCGGCCTTCGGTCCAAACGCGCTGTGCAGCTAGGTCATAACTCCTGTTTTCCACCACGGATTTCCTGAAAAGCAAATGCAATCAAAATTAGACTGTTCCAGCAGTGCTCCCAGACCACAAAACTCACCCACAAACACCCGGAACCCCCCCAAAGAGCACCTCAAAGGCAAGCAAGTCAGCAAAAACGCAAAAAAATGTCGCCTCCGATTTGGTCCAAACCACTTTTATCCGGTATTAGAGCTTCCCAGCAATGGCCCCGGAGCCGTCAACCCAGGCGAAAACTAGTAGAAGACCCCCAAACAGCCAAAAAGCAAAAGTACAAAAATGGGGACAGTCATTTTCATGGCAATTTCCAAAATCACTCCGCTCGCGCTCTGCAGCTAGGCCCTAACTCCCCTCTGCCACCATGGATTTGCTTCAAACCTCTTGCAATCAAAAGTATCCATAGCCAGCAGTGCTCCCAGATCCCAAAACCCACCCACAAACACCAGGAAGCCCCCCAAACAGGCCCCCGAAAACGCTACATTGACCGAAATGTCAGAAATAGCAAAATAAATGTCATCATGGATTTTGTCCAAACCACTTCTATCCGGTATTAGACCTTCCCGGTAATGCCCCAAGACCCGCCAACCCACCCGCAAAAAAGCACAACACCCCCAAACAGCCAAAAAGGAAAATCTCATGCTTACAATATTTATCGGCCTTCGGTCCAAACGCGCTGTGCAGCTAGGTCATAACTCCCGTTTTCCACCACGGATTTCCTGAAAAGCAAATGCAATCAAAATTAGAGTGTCCCAGCAGTGCTCCCAGATCCCAAAACTCACCCACAAACACCCGGAACCCCCCCAAAGGGCACCTCAAAGGCAAGCAAGTAATCAAAAACGCAAAACAAATTCGCCTCCGATTTGGTCCAAACCACTTTTATCCGGTATTAGAGCTTCCCAGCAATGGCCCCAGAGCCGCCAACTCACCCGCAAAGAAGTAGAACACCCCCACAAGTGCAGAGTCTTTCTTCATTGGGCATAATCCAGCCCACTGCTTTGAGGGAAATAGGAGTCTGGAGGAGGAGGATAGAGGAGCATGTTCTTGCGAACATGTGAACCTGAGGAGTGCAGACTGCGGTACCTTCAAATCAATAAGCAAACAAGTGAAGACAGTTCTGCTGATGGGCTTGTTTTTGTGATTAGGTGATTAAAGTGTTAATTATATTAACTGTGCAAAACAAAGAAAGACAGACACACAGGAATAAAAGTGAATAAGGACGAAAAAGACATTTATTGAATCATTGTCTCATTTTCAGGGCTCGGTGTCAGGGAATAAGAATAAGGGTTCGTCCTCATACTCTGCGAATTCAGGCAGGATGAGGTCAGTGTTACCTAACAGAGAAGAAATTCCCTCATCTACGTTGCTGTCCTCCTCGTCTTCATCCGGCGTGTTTTCTCGTACTTTGTAATCTGGTGTTATGAGGTGCTGATTCATCTTGATCATTGTTAACCTCTCCACATTTTTGGGCGAGAGGCGGCTCCGTTTGGAAGTTGCAATGCCACCAGCAGCACTGAAAACACGTTCAGAAGACATGCTTGTAAGTGGGCAAGACAAGTAGTTTATAGCCAGGTTGGAGAGCTGTGCCCACAATTCTTTTTTCCATGCCAATACGCCAATGGGTCAGCATTAACATAGACCTCTGTTGAGTCATTCAGATAGTCCTGCACCATCGACTCAAGGTTCTCCAAAGTTCCTCCACTTGGCTTACTTTTTGCTGGGACCTTTTGAGAACCAAAACCAAGGAAAGTTAGCCAATCCTCTTCTTCACCCAATGTTACTGTTGTGTCTGGTGCAGATGATCCGGTTGCCGGTGTCTTTAACGGCTGAGAGGTCACTTGTGCCACAGCCACAGGTGCAGAAGTGGATTCTTTTGACTGGGGATGGCCTGCTGATGCTGATGTACTGCCTTTTCCTTCAATTTCCTGCCGTTCTCTTTCAAACCTCATGGCTGACAAGGCTAGCCAACGTTTGTACTTTGTAACATCTTCATCATCAAAAGGAAAGAATGCTCGGCCTGCCAGTGCCTTTTTGTAGCGTGGATCCAGAATAGTAGCACAAATGTGATGCTGTTCTGAGTGAATCATTTTAAGACGTTCATCGCCAAGTAGGCGCTCTAATAATTTCTCCGCCAAAACAAAAGCGTCTTTCTTTTCTTCATCTTTTTGAAACATAGAAGACACCGCCTTCAGTTGGTGCTCCAGCATGCGCAACAATGAGATAGCTTTTCCCAAATTACAGTCCTCCCTGCTGACTGCACGCGTGAAGACCTCAAAAGGACGAAGCATGTCTGTCAGGCTTTTAACTAGCTTCCATTGCGCCGCATCTAGCCTCAGGTCCTTCTGAGCTGTACCCAGTGTTAAGAAATAGTGATCGAGTACCGTATACTGCTCATACAGACGCTCAAGCATGTAGAAGGTTGAGTTCCAACGTGTTGCCACCTCCTGGATGAGTCCTTTCACTGGCATTCGACGTTCATGTAGCAGGCTCCTCAGACGCTTCCAGGCCTTAAAAGAATGGCTGAAATGGTTGCACATTCTTCGGCAGGTGGCCACTAACTCGCACGCTGGACTGTCTTCACTCAAGAATTTTTTAACAACCAGGTTTATACAGTGCGCCAAACACGGCACTCTGAAATAGTGACCCAGATCCATGGCCTTAACTACATTGGCGCCATTATCCGTGGAAACATAACCAATCTGGCGTTTTTTGGGGACAGCCAGTGAAAGACCTTTATGTTAAACTCATTCAAAATGTTTTGTGCTGTATGACGTTTCTCCAAGCCAAACATGGCTAGTGTTGCATGTTTCCGAGCAGCTTTAAAAACTTGGTCCGGGTCAACACCTGTGTTTAGCTTGGCTTTAACCCCTGAAAAAGAGACCCAGTGTGCAGTGATGCACATGTAATCAGCACCTGTGCCACTGGTCCACATGTCTGTTGTCAGATGTATAGTGTGAACAGCACTCTTCTGCAAAGCTGCCCCAATCACCTCCAGCACATCTTCATGTAGTGCTGGAACCGCAACTCTGGCAAAATAGAACCGGCTAGGAACCTTCCATTTAGGGCAGAGCGCCACCACTAATTCTAGAAAACCAACCCCTTCTACAAAAGAAAAAGGGAGAAGGTCCAGAGCTAGCATTTTAGCCAGCTTAGTGTTATACAGACGCGTCAGTGTGTGGTTGCGTTCATATGGCGCGTCTGAAAACAACATGGTTCTAATGTTGCCCTGGACCAAGCATTTACGGGATGATGATGATGATGACTTCTTCGACCCAGTTACGCTCGCTGATGAACTTTTTTGCATTGCTGTCTCACTCTCTCTCACACTCTTAGTGTGGCTCACATGGGGTGTGCTGCTGACAGGGGTACTGGGTGTAAGTGAAGTGTTTGACACGTCTTCTTCCTCCTCGTCATCATCAGATGGAGTCAATACTGGATAAAAGAGAGAGACCACATAGAATCCCCACCTCGTTCATTCTAAAACTTGCTGCCTTTGCACCAAAAAAAAACTATTTCAGTTTTGATGGAGAATTCTATCTACAAATTAGCGGAGTAGCAATGGGCTGTCCATTTGCTCCGGAGTTAGCAATTCTTTTCATGGCCAAATATGAGGAAAATTTTGTGTATTTAAACAATCCATATGCTCAATGGATAGAGAATTGGAGTCGATATATCGACAATATTTTCTTCATATGGACAGGGACTGAAGATGATCTTTTGAAATTCTTTGCCTGGATCAATAATAAAACAGCTACCATCAAATATAGTATCAATTATTCCAGAAATAAAATGCAATTTTTGGATGTTGAAATCTATCCATACGAGGACGGTCTTGCAACAACTCTATAAAAGAAGCCATCTGACCTCAACAAAGCCTTGCACTATAAGAGCATTCACCCGCGGAGTCTTAAGGATAATTTGCTGTATGGAGAGTATCTTAGGATTCGCCGTAACTGTTTTGACAGGGAAGAATACAAAAAACATGCCTAAACCCTTACAACCAGTTTGAGATCAGGTGGCTACCCAAAAAAACGACTAAGGAAATCTATGAAAAGAGCGTGGTGGACCTCACGTGAATGCCTCTTGGAGAGGAGAGAGAAAAAAGAAACAGAAAGATTGGTATTTGTATCTACCTTTTGTCCCAACTCCAACATACTGAAGAAAGTAGTAAAAAATAATTGGCATCTGTTAAAAAATCTGAATGAGGCATTTACCAAGGAACCACTTTTTGCCTTCAGAAAAAATACTAGTATTGCCAATCATCTGATATGAGCAGCACTACCACAAAAAAACTCCATAGATATAAGAACAATGCTAAGCTTACCACCGATCCAAGGACACCACACATGTGGTTCATGCAATTGCTGCAGTACTACTGTTGAAGGGACATTCTTCAGTCATAACAACATAGGATGGAAGCATGAGGCTTTTACTAACTGTAAATCAAGGTATGTCGTTTATAGTATTAAGTGCCCATGCGGCCTGATCTATATAGGCAAAACCAATCAGGGAGTCCGGGCACGCATCCAACAACATAAATCAAGAATTAATAAGAATGTGCTAACAGCCCCTTTGGTCAATCATTGGCGCACACATAATCACAAGGACTCAGACCTGATGTGGACAGTGATCTCAAAAGTAGAGAAAGACATGAGAGGGGGTTACCTTGATCTCAAACTATCCAAACGCGAGGCAATGCTTATTGTTAAATTTAATGCTGCGACTCATGGACTCAATGAGCTCACTGAAATATACAAACTCAATTAAAACATAACATGTTTTTTATGGTTCATAAATCGGTAATTCCTGTGTCAAATGCATCTTATACCATCATTACGGACCAGGATTGGAAGTTTTCTGTTATCCCAAACCAAAATGGCCGACACACTCTGTAACCCGACGTGGTAATTCTTCAAAGGGACATTATAACCCCAAAATACTCAATGTACTACTATAGATTCTGTTAAGTAACATTTATGAACCTATATTTGAAGTTTTTTGATGGATATTCCAATTTTTCATTTTTTCATTCTGTTATCAAAATTGATTGGGACATGGACTCATTTATCATAATAAATGGCTCATAGCGCTTCTCGATACTCATATAGAAAATAAACAAAACATTTTCATACTAGAACTACGATTCCCATGAACCCTTGCGATACAGGAAGTGTGGTACATATGACGACGCGGCTCGATCGACAGATACGGCGCGATTGGAACTTTGGCCACACCAGTCAAGCGGGTCAGCGAAAATGACGTCTGAACCAGGTAATGACATCCTGCATATCCCGACTTTGCAATTAACGGATGTTGCGGCATCAACAGTAGGAACTTAAGAAACTCAAAATTCTCTCTCATTTCCGGTTTTAGAGCTTGCCCGCCCTCTATGAATCCCTTTACAGACAGCGACTTTGACAAAACAAGTAAGTAATTGTTGTCAACAGTTTGCTAACTAAGTCCGATCCGTTAGACCGGTTTACTGCATATGCCCCCCTTCTTCGGGGGAAATTCGAATCCATAGACTGGATGAAGGATATTGCATCTTCCCCTTCTTGAACTAAGCGGGCCTGAACAAACGCTGTACGATCAGGTAAGATCGACTTAAGAATGTTCAGGGTATTAGGATAACGCGTGGAGTAAAACGGGTCACTCATTACCCACATTACTTCTTTACAGAGTTAACCCGCACTCCAGGATCCATTCACGGATACCAGCCTTCCATTAATAAGTAAGCATAAGCGAATCATGCTCCTAATATAAAGAACAATGTGATAGTTGACATGAAAGGGACAATGACAAACCCCTTACTTTTACGGGACAGGCTACATATATTTAACACAGTCCTCCGTCATTTTAAGTAAGTTCTTAGAAAAAATCCATTTCAAATCTCTCATTAAAATAATGTGCTTGACATTGATGAGTACGTTTTTTTGAAACAGGTTGATGTTCCATTGAGGAATTGATTGTCCCGTCGGGTTAGTGCAAAACCCTCATCTAGCTTAAAAGCTTTTAGAGGTAAGAGAAGGAAGCTTGAGTGATGTAGGTTGGAGCAATGCGTCTAAGATTACAGTCATGTTCCTAATAGAAAGGTTTTTTGCTTTCTTTTACAGCTTTGTTGTCCTGATGAGAACTCCCCTAATCGTGTGAGTTCGAAACGCGAAGACAATTTATGCCATCTAAATAAAAAGAGTAATACTCAAAAGTTTTTTCAACAAAACTTTATTGATAGGAATGTATTTTGTTTGGCTTACTATGAATATTTCAATTCCAGTGTGTATGTGTATTGAATGTTGAATGGCTGTAGAGACAGTACTGGCATCATTTTGTTAAATTGTTATCCTTGAGGGCAGCTACTGCTTTCTCTATCTCTGCCCCGGTTATGTCTTGTTCTAGAGATGAGCTCTGTAACTCCGTCAGCTTGGGTAGGTTTAGCTTGTCTAGGAGGCTGGCTTCCCCCGTCTGCTTTAAGGTTTTTGTCCTTTTGAATCCATTGAATGCCGATTTGTCACTGCTTCATATACCTAAGGATGTACATCTGCATGGCATGCTGTATTAAGGTAGGGACTTGAAGTTCCACCCACATTTTTCATTAGCTTGTGATTGTCCACTGTAAACTGTGGCTGTTCATTGGTCAAAAGGCTTAGTGGTCCTTTGTTAGTACCGCCTTGTCTCATTTTGTAACCTCTCACTGCGACACCCCTTGTTACAAGTGTTGTTGCTCGGTAGGCTTTAATGACAGCCTCCGAACACTATTTTCTTAAATAGCTTTAGTACAGCTCTCTCCTAACGCTATTAAATTTTTTGATGGCACCCATATACAATAGGTCTCACACTTGCGACAGTTTAAGCTATTTGCATTGTAAATGACAATGCCTTTCACTGATTTTTTTTACAACAGCACATAAATAAAAGGTATTGTCGTATACAATGCCAATAGCTCAAACTCTCATAAATGCGAGACATATTGCATTGTAAATGCTTGTTTTCATGGAGGGGTCGCCTGTGCACCTAGGTGACGCACTATGTGCCTGCCCTACCTCCTCATATTTCCTGCGGCCCCTCCCACTCGCCCTGACCAGATGTGAACTGGCCCAGCCTCTCTCTTGCCTCTCGAACGAAATGCCACTAAGGACCCCCCACCCCTAGGTGCGGGGGGCGGGAGGGGGGCTCTCATACCCACTTTTCATCTATCTAAAATGAATAAAAACCCTTGTCCCTCCGGGAGGGACTTGCCACAATCTTAGCATAGGCTAGGTTACAACAGAGAGGAGGAAGGAGAGTGGATTGGAAAGTAAGTTAAACACAGCACAGCTGGTTTAGTGAGTGGTTGTCTCAGGAAGTGCTCGGGTTCACAGCGGAAGTGGAATGAAGAGGTTCAACTTCACGAGAAAGTAGACCGCTATATTTAACCGGAGATATGAAACTCTGAATTTGCAGTTCTCCCTTTCTGTGGAGTGTTGAGCGGGCGGATGAAGTCTCAATATTCGACCTAGAAAGATAACTCAGTAGGCTGGTCTCCTGCTGTTATCAGGAGTCTCCCACATCAGGTGTAAGCATGAGACAACTACCCCCCTTAATACCGCGATGGAGTTGGGTAACATTAACCAACGCCTGTCATTGCACCTCGAAACGTGAAATTTGAGGTCTGGTGCGGTAATTCATCAATTAAAAGAATGTTTTACGTGAAATACTGTGAAACTGCTTTAGAAACTGACAGCATTCCGACAGACTTTCTTTAGGGGCAACAACCAGGCGTAAATCTTGTAGGGGTGTGCCAAGCATTTATCACGCCAGCAAAGTCTCCCATGGGTACCAATAAATGGCGTGCCTGTAGTTTGCAGAGTTCACTGCCACACAGCCGTACAATATCAACGTGCGAGTGGGAGCTGGCGCTGAAAATGGATGGCCGGTAGCTTTAACGATATTGTTTTCTCAGAATAACTTAAAAGGGACTTAAAAGACCAAGTCTGAACATGAATACCCACAAGCAGAAAACTACACAAAGTACAGGTAGTAATCGAGAATTACGGGAAGTTTCAGAGAATAAGATATGGAACTTCTACACACAACATCATCATTTCCATATAGTCCAGTCCACCGTGTGGCTACATACACATCTGATTTTGTTAAGGGAATAATTGTCCATGTTTGATCCTTCTCCTGCAGTTTACCTAGATCATGGCAGAGGCGGTCTTTTCGGGATCCCATGTTGTCACTTTGTCTAGTTTTGTGTGATTTTTTTTTTTAATTCTATAGAAGTTATGCGCTTTCCATTATGAATACTGCGCTGCAAGGACCACCATGCAAAGTCATAAAAGCAAATATGAGATGAACAATAGTTCTCCTCGCATCACCTTTAAACCAAGTGCTATGAGTACTGTGAAGGGATAGCCTCAGATGCAGGAGAATGGTGGGTCCAGGGGTGACCGCAGAAGACAGAGGGAAGCTGGAGATGAGGATGACACCAAATCCAACTGGGAGGAGAATGGAGTGAGGGGCCAGGCCAGGACTAGAACTGGAGGACATCCCTGGAACTGATGGTGGTAACATGACTGAGAACTGGGCCGAGGAAGAGGGTGGACTGGGGTTTGCACTGGCACTGGGGAGAATGGGAATGGGGCTGATGATTGGATTTGGGCTGAGACTTGAGATTGAGGGCCCAGATCACAAAACATTTTTGTTGGTGCTATTATACGTATGTGGTGTTAAGTAAAGCAATGCTTGATGAGAATACTTTTCACCACTGTATTATGATTAGATATTTGTGAAGGCTAGTAATGTGTGAAGAGTGTATTTGTGTGTATTTGTTGTGTCGGGTTTTGATGAGGTGATGATGTGTTATTTTTTGTTTGTGGTATTATTCTGCTACACTTTTGCATTGTATTGTTGTTGTGTTCTACTGTAGTTGTTGTCTTGGGCTCTGTCTCTCAGGATCTCGGTCATTGGGACACACTCTAGGGGATGGTGTTTAACATGGAGCAAACCCAAGTAGATGATGGACGGAGCGCTGAAACTTTTCAGGCACTCACCCCCAGTCACTATTAGATCTGGGTTGAATCCATCATCATTCTTTAGCTCACTTCACCACCCCAGTTCAGATCCAGCCATAGGCAAATCAGGCTTGACCCTGTTACTCAAGGGTCTAACATGGAGACACACAGGTCCACTCTCTCGCATCACTGTCCCTCATAGACATTAACAGGAATGTTAATAGGTGCTGAGGCTCTCCGGCCCTCACATAAGATTTTAGATACTTGCAAAGGCTTCTGGGGCACCACAGATTATGGGAGCTCTCAGGCTGTCATGCAGGATGTGGTAGCCCCCAGTGGCTCTACGAGACACTGCAAGTTGGGATGGACAGCAGACACACAACATCTAGTCTTGGCACTCTCAAACTCCTCAAAGCAATGCACTGGACACTGGTTTTGGGCTCTTGTTCAGGGAAACGTAAATTATATTTATTTTACACCCAAAAGAGAGAGAGAGAGAAATATATATATATGCTACCGATTCACGTTCTCCCTAGCAAACACATCCACACCAGTTGGACTCCTTAGATATCTCAGATATCAAATACACCCTCAGAATAACAGTGAAATCTGTGAGGTATACTCTGAGGTATTCTTATATTAAATAGATCCCAATTGGTATCCAGATATGAATATTTTATAATGAACACTCAACAGTGGTTGAGTCCATCCATGTGATACTATCCTTCTTGTTGAGAAAGTAACAATGATGAAGCATGCCACTATGAAATGATGGGTGAAGTGTCTTCCCCTAACGTCTTCTGATATCTGAGATGTCTAAAGAGTGGTCTCTATACAAACCAATGCACCATCGGTTGTGGATGCAAATTCTGTATATGACAGGTGGCCTATCTTCTCTTCTTTGGGTTTTCAGCAATGTAGTCTTTTCTGCATTCTTGAAGTATACTTGGTCCCCCTAAAAGGCTAATATCCATGATTCCTGGTCTAGTCTCTGACTTCCTATTCACAAACAGGTTATGCTTTCCAAAGTGAAAGAGTAATGGGTAAGTTGATATCCACTGTAGTTCCTACTACCAACTTCAATCAAATTGAAAGTTGTTTTTAACTCTGGGAGGGTGCTTATTGGGTCAAAGTGCATTTCCTTCCAGTGGGCATAGCTCCATGACAAACAATCTTCATGGCATCTGGCACCCAGAGTTTGTGGATTAGGATGTGGGGGATCTCTTGCCCAATCAGGTGCTATTGCTGAGCTCTTGCCACTCTGACAGAACAGGACACATGAAGAAGGGAGTGAACACTGTTGATAATTTACCTTTTCTGCAGGGTCATCTGATGTTTTTACTGAACCCTATTTTTGCTGACTAGAGAACTCTGTGCGCCTTACCCCTGCTAACTAATAGTAAAAGTGCCTGTTCTCCTTTTTCAAAAATGATGACATTGTATAGTCCTGATTGGCATATTTAACTTGCCTATAAGTCTCTAAAGTATATGGTACCCTCAGTGTAGCCGGGGTTGGCAGTGCTTAATTTATAAAATTTGAAGTCCAGGTGTCAAATGTTTGTCAGGTGCCACGCCCACTTTTCACAGCTCTGCCCACTTACTCTATTGGCTCCACCCACATGCTGAAAGCCAGAGGTAATACCCGATCTGAATTTCAGCAAGGGAACCTGCCTCAGGCAAGGTTTTGATAGGAGGTTCCCCCACCCTGTGAACATTTTGAAAAGGATGAAATCAAAAGTGCATTTAAAGCAAATTTTGGGAAAATGACTGAGGCATTGAAAAGAGCTACAACTCTCATGAAGTAAGGACTTAGGACAGTGATCAGGAAAGTGGACGATGAAGTTATCTTCATGTACAGACTAGTCTGTGTGAATAGGGCCAAAGGGGGATTGAGTTGATATCTCTGTGCTTCAGTTTCCTGGTGTGCTCAAACTGGAAGCACTTCCATACAGGCTAATGTTAAAATGAAGGATTGTATGTAGACAGGTCTTGTAGATAAAGGTTATGGATTCATTCATCAGGTTACTTCGTCAGTTTACAGGTTAAAGAAAGATGACAAGATCCATATTATGCCCCGCCAGGGGCAGCTTCCTTGCTGCTCAGCCCATCCACTTCAACTGATTCTGCCTCAAACACAAACACTCTGAACAGTCCAATGACCTCACCATTGGCTGAACAGCAAGGCAGAGAACAACAATAGGGAGGATGCATTAACCAACAAGTAGATTATAACGCATCCCCCCTTATAATGATTATAGAAAAACAAATGTATGCAAGATGATAAGACACACATATGACATGTCCAATAAATTCATCAGAAATTACATGCCCATCGAATCTAGGAAAAATTGGGAAAATACAAGTAAAAGTGCTCCATTTCTTAAAACAGTGGGTGCTCACCCACATTAACTCACACTCCATACACAACTTAGCACAGGGAATATCTCACCAAACGAACAGTAGGTACCACCTCACTACCACAAGGTACCCACCTCGCCTCACACCAAAGCAAAACTACACACAGGGTATCTTCACAACCCCTATACAGTGGGTATTGTGTTTCTTAACCCAACTCGCCTCACAACAAGGCAACACTACACACAGTGTATCTTCCAAACCTCAAACAGTTGATATCTCACACCACATTGCCTTACACTCAATACACAACTCTAACAGCAGGGCCAGGTCTCCAAACCCTCTACTGCACTTACACAACTTATGGTAGTACCAGGGACTCAAAACCCTCTACTGCACTTACATAACTCAAGGCAGGACCAGGTCTAACCTCAAGGCTAGAGGGTATGACTCAACTCATGCTATAACAGGGTATCTTTAAACCCATCTCAAACAGAGGGTATCTTTAAACCCAATACATTCACACTAGCACAGGGAAACACAGAAAAAATGTAGCACACAACGCACAGTCATAAACACCTCACACAAGTGAAACTACACACTGGTTATCTCTCACCCAATCACAGTGGGTAGCACAAAACTCACCTATCTTAAAGAACAACGCACTTAGAAAGAGCATGGCAAACATTGTAGCAAATTGGGCATGGCATACATCCGAACATTAATAGGCAATAAATGCATCAACTACTCACTACAACATGACACACGCAAAATAACCAGCATTATGCCACACACTTCACAAGACCCAGAAAATTACTTCAACTCCCCAAAACAAACGTGATAATACATGTATGCAGTAATTTAAGAATGGTAAAAAAAAGCCCATGGTGAGCGACTTCTCACCCGAAACTCCTCACAGCATACCAGATCTCTGAAGACACTTCCAAGCCTTTCATGGAAAGCCCAATCAAAATACAGAGCAACACGAAGTAAAAGCAACATAAATTCGGTTGTTCTCAATAGTTATTTCAGCGATAAACCACTTGACATGATGAAGATGCCAATTTGTCATAGGATAAGGTTTTCCAAAATCTGGCCTGATGGTCAAACTTGCACAGCCGCAAAACGGATTCCAGGCGAAGACCTGACAAAGCGTGAACATCCTCTAAGGTGGCTGCATGTAGCCAACGCTGAGCAGGAAGGCCCTCCGCACGTCATTGCTACGTAGCGTCCCTAGGAAGCACAGGAGACGTGTTAACAAACGAAGACGTCACTGGAAACAACTGTGGTACCGCAGACAGGTAAGGTGCACGCGCACAATTCCAATTTCAAATTTCCTCTTAAGGTTGTGAACCGCTTTTCAGCAGCAGCACAATAAAGCTAATCAGGTATCACGTAGATTGCAGGCAACAAGACAGGTTTCTAAACACGGACAGAGCAAACTCAAAGCAGTAGTAACATTTCTGCTCCCATATCAAACAAGCGTGAGAGCATACTTGTGCTACCATTCCCCACTATTATAAAAAACAACAGTGGTCCCATGCAATATAGGATACGGCATACAAATGAATACAGACACAATGGATTCTGTATTTGTCTGACTTGTCCAGCCGGACAGAGGTCAGAATGTATTTACTTATAACAACAAATAAAGGGAGAATATCCTTCGACAGTCTCACGTTGTGGTGCACAAGCCTGTACCTCATTTACACACAAAACACTTTAGTACAATCAAAGTGAAGGGAAAGGGAGAAAGGGCTTTTAGGCAATAAAGCTCAAGTTGTTCTACAAATCACAATATGAACAAATATTTTCAATTGCGCCTTTACATCAGCATTAGTACACTATATACACACTGTATAAGGCACATCAATTGGTCGACGGCTTTTCGATCCCACTTATAAATCAAAGGGATCATCATCAGGACATTAGATTCATGCCTGATAAATGTAAGCCTCTAAAACCATGAATTTTCAGGGCTGGGGGTTCAGAAAGGGTACGGTCACCCGAATCAGGACCGGCCAGGCAGAGTCAGGGATCCGATCACGTGCAAGTTGCAGGGGTACCGAGACAGTCGGTATCGCTTCCCGCTCGATAATACGATCTGCAGTTTGCCCTTAGTCCCCACAAGACTCCAAAGCAGCGTAATTCATTTCTGTGCACTCACATGGCTCACCTCCCAAAAATCTTCAGGGCATCATAAACACTGCACAGCAGAGAACATGACTTGTCAAGTCCTTATTGTGCTATTGCCTCTTTTCTGGACACACACCGACCATTTCTTCACCAACACTAGTCCATTTATTGCCGGTACCACAGAAGCCAGGAGCTTCCAGATACACAGGTTCTTATTTAAGTCTGGAGGATAAAAACAGCTTAGTGCTTGTGCTGTACACTGAGCTGGCTGTAGGCTGTCTGTTCCAATATAAATTGGTGGGGCTGCCAGGTACAATTACTCCATACATTTTCACATCTCAAGTCTTCAATTTCTTTATCCACATGTTTTCTTCTTAGATTTGTCTTTGTTTCTAGTGACACTTCAAATCTTTTGTGGCCTTGTATTAAACTCTCCTTCATGCTTAGGTCTTATCCACTCATCGCCAGGGTTAAAATGAAAGATATTTCGACAACAGCTAAGGTGCACCACAAGCAATAATATCTAAATGAATATTACAATAAGTTGCAAACGATGATTCTCATTTTATGGATTTTCAATGTTTATTCAGCAAAAAAATGGAGTACCACACAGCCGACGCGTTTCGTCCCACGCAGGGGACTTCTTCAGGGCTGTTAAAACAAACCAAACATAAAGAAAACATAAGACATCAGTTTATATTTCCTTTTTTTTTTGAGCTGATAACAATTTCTAGATACACAATTTATATATTTTATGAAGCAAATATGCTTCAATGTTCCATAAAACCAGAGAGTGTTATGATTCAAAAAACAAACAACAGATATTTACAAGGCATGTACTACATTTAAAATTAAAAAACATTCCCAGGTTGAGACACACCGGGAAAAGTCATGTAAATAAAGAACAGAAAATGCAAGAGAAAGAATGTTCAAAGAGGGTTCAAAAGGCTTTGCAAAAGAAAGAGGCCTACACATATTGGGTCTCCTGTGTATTTAATCAAGTGAAAGGGAGTAAAGATTATCCAACACCAACAGGTCTAAGAGAATTTGGCAAATGGTTGTATTCACAGGCAAAAAGATGCAAGGGTGATTCCATAACATAACTTTTCTAATAAGAGAAGACCAAGGAGAGTTAAAGCTAGTAATGGATGGTAATATATACTTAGCACCAACTAAAATGAAAGATAGTACGAAGACAGGTCTTGTAGATAAAGGTTATGGATTTATTCATCAGGTTACATCTTCAGTTACAGGTTACAGGAAGATGGTAAGATCCATATTATGCCCCACCAGGAGCAGCTTCCTTGCTGCTCAGCCCATCCACTCCTGAGTCTTCCTCCAACACAAACACTCCAATAACCTCACCATTGGCTGAGCAGCAAGACAGAGAACAACAATAGGGAGGATGCATTAACCAAAAAGTAGATAATAACAGCTATCCCCAGCATTTACAATGTCTTCACTTGCTTAATGTGAATGCAGCTCCAACGTAAGGATTTTCAGAGCCCCATGGACTATTACACGTTGACAAACAGGCCCTATTTACCCTGGTTACAAGGCTTTATAGGACTGTTCAGTTCGCCACCATCTTTTTTGTAGCAGGCATTAACATAACAGCTGTAAGATAGCACCCTCCAGATGATGTTCGTGGGAGACATCTATATTAATTTAACTGGATCCTGACTAAACTTCCCACTTTACTGTGCCTGTTCCAGATCAATGAAGAGATGTTGTTGCTCTCTCTTCAGAAAAGTGAGACACAGTTGTGATCACCTGCCCTAGCAGCATTACCAAATGTATCAGGAAAACTAACGTATTACAGAAACTCCAACACAACCACTACAAAAGCATGGGAGAACCCAGCCCGCCTGTGGGTGGAAGACCCCAGAGAAGAATCACTTAAACATACAGTGGCTGGGATACTGGGCAAAGCAAGTACGAACCCGGCCCACGGTGGAGTGTCATCAGGTGAGGATGAGAGAAATGTCTGTCACCAGACGTGCAAAGTTCCTCTTAAACATGCACCTCATGAAAGTTTTAACATTAAGTTAAGTGTATATCATCATTCTGTATTCTTTGTACAATATCTTCTTGTGAGGGAGTACAGCGGTGACTTCCTCACAGTGATCTTGGTGATGACATGAACTCTTGGTGCACTCTTTCATTCCTGCACTCAGTCCCGCATGTGACTACTGTCTGGCCTTTGTGTTTACTGTTAATGGAAAGGTTTACTTTTACCGTTTTCTACATTATTCCTATTTTTGCTAATTCACCACAAAAATATTACCTCTATGCAGAACTGGAAATGTATTGTGAAGTCCAAGAGATGGTGTCAGTTTCACAGATTTAATTGCACGTAGTGTATATTTATGCATGTGTCAGTACCAAAAACACCCAGTGCAATTGCACATTAAAAGTTTTTGGGACATATGTATCAAATAGTCATTTTGCGATTCTCAAATAGCGATTTTTTGGGAATTGCTATTTGAGAATCGCAAAATGCTATGTATGTAGGATTTGCATTACTTTTTGCGAATCCTACATATTCCTTAATTGCGAATCACAAATTGCGATTCGCAATTAAGGAATACCTCCCCATTCATTCCTATGGGCTTAGAGGTCTATAGGAATGAATGGGAAGATATTCTCAATTTGCGATTAGCAATTTGCGAATCACAAATTGAGGAGAATGCAATTTCAAGGGTGCAGGGGTGTCCAAAGGACACCCTGTTGCACCCCTGAAATGAGCATGGTGCACATGTGGCGCACATACATGCCCTCAGGGCATGTATATGCTTCACATAGCACTTTGAAAAAATGCAAAAAAGTGAATTTTTCAAAGAAATCGCAAATTACCACCAACTTGAAGTTGGTGGTAATTTGCGATTTCTTAAGGCAAAAGTACACTTTTCTGGTGCTTCTTACATTGCATTGAAGGAATCGCAAAATTTGCGATTCCTTAAATGTAAGCGCAAAATAATGAATCGCAAATTTTGCGATTCCTTAGTTTGCATGCAGATTTGCTACATACATACCTTTTAGCAAAAATGCCCTCCCAAACGCCGAAATTCTGCGAATTTCGGTGTTTGCGAACGCATTTGTGCCTGATACACATGGACCCTAGTTTTTTTCTCGATATGAAAAATAGCTTTCCTCGATGCATCCCCCACCAAGATCCCAAACACTGATTCTATTCATAATACTAGTAATTTCCAAAGCACAATTTAACAATCAGCCTGGGTGTGTATCCGATTGTGGACTACAAACAAATCCATGGTAAAAGTGAAACACCATCCAGTATTCATCTTGCTCCTTCATTTTCAAATTTTTGCCCGGCCTTCACCGATTCTTGTTTTTTTTTTCGCTACCGAGGTCCCATGACGTCCAAAATTACCTCCTAATTAATTTACACCATCCACCCCTTCTCAGTAAAATTTGCAGAAATGCCTAACCGAGGCCTGCAGCTGCACACTGCCCACAACACACTGCTCTTCAGATGATACAACCGGTACTTCCAGTGCCGCTGGTGCGTGTGTGCCTCTTAATGTTGTTCTCGGCACTGAGGCTAGTTGAACCCTGCTCAACCGTGATTCCAGCCTTAACCAGTCAGATGTAGCTGCATACCACCGTCACTTGAGGGGTGCCAAGTAGTGTGTCTAGGACCAGCACAAAAAAAACGAATACAACAAAAAGTGTCCAGGAGAGCACCTGGAGTCCTGTGGCTCTTGCAGCTTGACAGACATATTTCTTGAACGTTTTCTAAATTCTAGAAAGACAGTCATAAATCTGCTACCATTTGGATATGGCAGAAATACCTACCTGAGGCCTGCTGCTGCACACGACACGCTGCTTCAAACGATACTGCCGCCGGTGCATCGTCCGGGTGTGCCTCTAAATGATGATAAGGTGGGCTGGCAGCAAGGAATTTTCTAAAGGTTATGCAAGATTGTAAGCATGCTGCTGCCATGGCTGCGGCGGCCACACAGTATCAAATTCAGCCCAATCAGTGGCCTGCCCACCGGCAATGCTGAATGAAGGCATAGTTTTAAATCGGCACTCTGCTCAAGCTCAGCTCTTCACCGGGGAGACAGAGTGAGAGTGCTGAACTTGTGAACAGGTGTACTCATTATCAGTTTTTTTGTCACACATGTTGCGATATAGACCCAACCCTGAGAAATAAGTTCTGGTGCTAAGCACCAGCACAAATTAAACACTGGGGGTAGATAAGTTAAATGTTACTAGTGAGTGGCAGCTCTCGTTGTGCCATTCACTACAGCGACAATGTAAATGTTACTGTAGGCCTGCCACCCGAAGCCTGGCTGTGCTGGTTTAGCATCAAATTCGACCTCAAATAAAACCCTTTTGACCTGCCTAACCCTCCTTTTACATATGTATGTCACCCCTCAAAAGGCCATATAGGCCATAAAGGCAGGGTGAATGGAATTTAAAAGTAGGACGCGTAAAATCTTAAAATCAAACATGTCCTCATACTGAAAATTCCCTCAAGCTTTCTTCACTTCACATTGAGATATTGATTGTTTTTGAATATGTGCAAAGATTTATTGTTTGCCAGTACTCAATAAAAAAAGGTGTACAATATGATTGTTTGTTTGTTAAAATAATTCATTTAGTGTATTTTTTGTATTGTTATATCTTAAGTGTCACATGTTGAGTGTCTTTCTCATACATATGGTTTCTGATTCTAAATGTTGAAAACTTCAAAGTAAAGGGTATAAATAAAATATACCGAACAAATGTGGAATCTAATTCGATTTGTTTGCTCGGATTTATGAGCACATGGCGAGATCCACAGCAGCTGTCCATGGTTTTGCACAATGACTTAGGGCCAAGCCAATTGAAGCCATGCTGAATATCTATAGGTATAAATGCATTGCTATTGCGAGGTATGGGTCTGCAATTTGGGGATACAAAAAGGCTGAGAGGCTTCAGACAGTTGAAAACAAGTTTTTAACCCCTTCCATGCTGATGACAGAACGGTTCCGTCATCAGCATCGGCTGAGCTGTGCTGATGACGGAACCGTTCCGTCATGACTCCGCCCGCGCAAGGCGGAGTCAGCACAGGTGGAAATTACGCCCCGCACGGAAGGGGTTAAGGCTTCTCTTGTCGGTCCCCCAATCTACACCCACCTATGTTATACACCAAGAACTGGGCATTGGCTATGTTTTGGACCTGATAGGGTTGGCTCCTGTGGTATGTTGGTTACGTTTTGGATCAAATCCAGAACTGGCACTGAATAAAGAAATTGCAGGGGATTGTGTCTCCATGGAGAGAGCAAGTGGAATCCCGTGGTTACAACATGTTACGTCACTTTTAATTAAACTTGGGCACCCAGAACTCTACGTCTCCCCGGAAAAAATACAGAAAGAGGTCCTAGTGTGGGTTAAAACACAATTTTTACACTTCTTGTCTGCAGAGAGAGAGAGAGGTCGATTGAGATAATGAAACCAACTGTGAAAGCTTATCTCCAGCTGAAAACCGCACACATTGTACTTGATGTCTGTCACTAAGCCTTTCCACTGCTTTCTTTTAACTAGATTTCATTTTAATCTCAGTCACTGTTTATTAGCAGACTCACAGGGATGGAGTAAGGTGAACGATCTAGGCCCTTGCACATGTGACACTTTTTCGACCCAGGACACCATGCACTTTATAATGTTTTGTGATCATTTTATCGATATGCGTCGAAAGTTTTTAATCCCTATTTTGAAGGGAACAGGTTTCATGCAGGTTAGACTTGCCTTAATATATTTGCAGATGCTGAATGATCCTTGGGCGACCATTAACATTGCGAACTATTTAGTGGCGGCTGTGAGGCACAGGAAAAAACTGTATTTTATGTCTTGGAATCCTGTCTGTCCTATATGATTACATGAACGTATGCCCTCCCCCCATTTGAGAAAATGCTGCTGAATATGATGTAACCTGGTTCGCCTGTTGCTTTATAGGAAGTACTGGAAATTTGTTTTATTTGTAAATTTAAGAACTGTGCTGCTGAAATGTTTTATCGCGCCCATTGCTTATTTATGAATAACATTTTTACTACTGTTATGATAATTGTTGTATGTTGCGTACTTTTATGGGTTTTATTAATTGAATAAAGTGGATTTGACTGTCACTATGCTTTCCAATGAGGAGATGAGCAATAGTGTAACCATTTTCTAAAATTCCCCAAATGCCTACCTAGCCAGCTGTAGTGATGTTCTAAGTATAACTACCACAAACTGCAATGTTCCTTTTTATTTTGTCACTGGAATGTATTTCCACATCAAGGACTTGTTTGAATATGCAAGCAGTGTTTGAGGCGCTGGATGTCTGAAGCAGAGAAGACTTTCAGTAGAGTTGTGTATTATCAGCACTTTGGTGAATCTTGATGCTGTTATCTATAAGAAGAGCACCAAGCAGCTACATGTGAAGATTGAAGATGGCATAGGACATTATGGAACCCATGGGGGACACCGCAGTTGATAGGGATTTTGTTGGGCCCGGAGTTGCCCATGCTAACAAACTGGAAAGACAGGAGGAGAACCAGTGAAGGGTTTTGCCAGCAAATCCCAATTGAGACTCATTGAGGTCATCATCTGCAATGCATAATTTAGCAGTTTCCATGCTGCAGTGTGATCTAAAGCCAAACTGGTAATCATGGAGAATATGGTTAGCATTAATGTGATCTTGAAATTGTTTATAGACTGCTTTTTGAATGATCCTGCCAATGAATTGAAGGTGAAAAATTGGGCAGTAGTTGACGTGGACATCAGGGTCTAGTGCAGGTTTCTTAAGGAGTGAGATGATCTGGCTTGTGTTGAGAGTTTCTGGGAAGATTCCTTGAGTGGGGGATGCATTGACAATAATGAGGAGAGGTGGGAGATCAGCTCCAAAGAGAGCGTTGAGGGAGGACAAGGGTAAGGCACCATCTTTATGAGAAGTGGCTTTGAGGGAGTTGAGTATATTAGTGAAAACTGTGAGAGATAGTGCTTTGAAGATTGACTATTGTAGGATTCTACAGAAACAGGTGAATGTAAGAAATGAATCTGGCTCAGTGCTGTTGTTGTGCTGTCGGATCTTCTGCATTTATTCACTGAAGAAGAGGTTGATGTGATTGCACTGTTCTATGGCGTGAGGACTAGGTGGATCTGGATGGAGAGTGATGCAGTGCTTGACTGTCTTGAAATGCATTTGGCTTCTGTTGGTGGCTCCATTGATGGTGTTGGTATAATACTTTGCTTTATCTGACGTAATGAGCTGTCTGCGTTTTGCATTGAGGGATTTTAGTACCATGAAGTCCTCAAGTATTCTTTTTTTCTTCCATTTTGGTTCCTGTATGTGGATGGATTGTTTATTGTCAATAAGGTCTTTAAAGTAACGGAATGCTGAAGGCTTTGGTTTACATTTACATGTTATATTTGCATGTTTTAAAAGGGGTGTGGATGTTCACATAGTGTTCCCAAAAAGATGTGTTGTTTAGAAAGGTGTTGAAGCATTAGGTTGTCTTTTGAGACATTTTTTAAAGATCTGAAGGTTTGATCTTCCCTTTAAGGTTGATAGGACAGTGAGTAGGGAGATGGGGATGGCGAAGTGGTCAGTCCATTCCAGAGGTATTGTTGATTTGCATGATATTGTTAGTGATGTTGAGAAGACAAGGTTGAGGACTTGGCTTTTGAAGGTCATTGGTTCTTGGACACTGTTTGTGTCAATGAGGTTGAGGATAGTGTCTATTGTTTATGTTTTGCTGGAGTTTTTATTGCTCCTGTGGTTGAAGTCACCCAAGAATGTGGTGGGAATATTAGATAGACAAGATTGCGAGGAGATCTGAGAATTTATTAATAAAATCCTTGTTCTGCCAAGGAGGCTTGTAGATGAGATAGAAGGAAGAGGTGTGAGTTGCAAAGAGTGGAAAATGTCATGTCAGCAGCTGCATGGAGTTGAGTGTTACTCGCCTGCCTAGGGTGCAGGATCATGAGGATTTATGGACGACAGTGAGACCTCCTCTCTTCTTATGTGAGTAGTCCACAGGATGTATGTTGTAGTCTGTGGGAAGAATAACATCTAGCATGTGCAAGGAAGTGAGGTTGAGCCATGTGTCTGTGATGAAGAAGGCTTCAAGATTGTGATAGGTGATGAGGCTTGCAATGTCTGGTGCATGAAATGCAGCTGAGTGAGTGTTAATGAGCATGAGTTTGGAGGTTTGAGGGTGTGTGGTAGCTAGTGGGATGTGTACTAGGGTGGGTCTTTGTGTTGTACAATTGCTATGGATGTGGGTCTGGGTGTGATTGTGAGGATGGCATCATGGGGTGCTGGGCGAGACACATAATTATATTTTAATTTGTAACTTTTAGTTGAACAGAGGTTCTGGCTCAAGGTCCATCATGCCATTCAGATGCCCAAATAGGCAGTGTTTTTTTCTGTATCTGCCCTGTAGTAGTGCGGATGCCTGGAGATGAGATGCACTAAAGAGTTGATAAAAGTAGGGTGAATGCAGAAAATTATGTAACTTTCTGTGCAAATGGATGATGGAAAATAAAGTCTGTTTGTCTTGCTTCTTCTTTCTTTTAAAGGTGGTTTTGTAAGAAAATGCAGGGATGTCACTTCCTAGCAGATGTATGATAGGAAATCCAGTGAAGTCAGTGGGAGAGGTGTGATACAGCGGACAGAGCGACTGACTCCTGAGCACAGGGCACACAGTTCGATCAATGGTTGCAGCTCAGCATCATGTGACTCTAGGCAATAGCTCACTTAATCTCCCCGACGACCCCCCAGAACCTGGATAGCCTTAGAGGTGATAAGTGTGTACTTTCCAAATGTGGAATTATTATTATTGTGCAGATGGATTTTAGGAAATGAAGCCCTCTTGTCTGGCTTCTTCTTGTAAAGATGGTTGTGGCTGGAAACCAGAAATGAAGTTCACTTGTCTGCTTTCTTCTTTTAAGGATGAGTTTGGCAGGAAAACCAATCATCTCACTTCCTGTGCAGGTGGACGATGGAAAATTGTTTCTGTAATTCTAAATTGCATTTATATAGTGCTTACTAACACTCATAAGGCGTTGAAACACTTTGGGACAAGTAGCATGCTGCTCTGGAAACCAAATTCTCCTATCTGGCTTCTTCTTTCAGACAGGCCCAGTTCCAGAGAGAGGGTCAGGTAGGCCAGGCCCTCCCAGGGAATCCACTGGTCCATCCATAGCCCATTCCCAATTGAAAATGCCTTAATGTCTTGGGGGGTATATTCCTGCACATCTAACCTGGGCTTCTATTGGAATTCTTTAACGCATATTAGCAAGCCCATTATTGCCGTTTTAGCAGCAGTTTCCTGCCGCTAAAACGGCGATAATTTTAACGAGGTTCTTGCTAATATTCCCCATAGTTTTTTAATGCTTTAAGTAGGTCTATTAGTCCAACTCAGCCTAATGACTTTAAAAGCATACTAAGCAGTAATGAGCCGTTTAAAATGTCCATGCGATTGTCCTGAAGTCAGCAAGTCAGCAAGGGAGGAAGCTGATGATTGCATATCCCTCCCCATCCACAAATGAACAATGGGCCTTCCTGGGACAAACCCAGTGCTACAAAAGACAAGAAATACAATGTCCTATGACAAGGCAAGTACAAGACAAACAATAAGAAATGAAGGAAGCAATTTGAAAACATTACTTTGCCCTTCACCAAAAACAATAAATAAATATACTTGCTTTACAAAAGAGAATAGGAATATTGCATCTTGATGTTGGTTTAATATCGGGGGTTGGGGCTAACATGTCATCCAGTACTCTCCATGCCCTAGAAAATGCGACAGATTGATAAGGTGATTGCCTCTGGCAACTTTAATGTTACTTTTGAGCCTCTAAGTTCTACACCCTTCAATCTAACAGAAGAAGAAGCTGCTCTCTAGGGTGTTCCCCAGCTAGATCTGGCCTCAGTTCAGAGTTGCTCTTCAGTTGCTACTCAGCTGCTGAGTTTGTCCTGTCACTTTGACCTCAGGGCCTGTAATGGCAGATCTACTTTGGATCGTAGGGGTACTCATACATTTAAGGGCTTGTCACAAAAGTGCTGCATTGATTATATTTTTTGTCTTTACCACTGTGGCCCTCTCTTGTGGATACGATGGTTCTTGAGAGCTTTGACAGTGACCATAATGCTCTCCATCTGTCTCTCAATAGTTTTGGGGCTGAATACTCACTAACAGTAAGTGGGCCCTTAAGTTGGAGACAGTCTGCAAAGACCCAGATAGGTTGGCCAAGATTTAAGAACTGGTGGCTGATACCATGGAGGCTATGGGTGTCTGTGGATTGGGAACTCCTGACCATTTGTTTATTACTAAATCTCATTAAAAAACTGTCCAAGTCACTTGAAGGCCCGCTTTGCAAGGTTGGTTTTAGGGCCCCCAAGGAACACTAGCATTGTCCATGGTCCAACAGACAATGTAGGAAACTAAGACATACTTTTATCCAAAGTTAGAAAGCTGTCAACGAATTAGCTATCAAAAGTGCCAGGTAGGAGTACAAGGACGCTCTTCCCCAGGCTAAACGGGATTGGGAACATCAGCTGTGGGAAGACCTGGTTGCAGACGTTAGGATAGATGATATTAAGTCATTCTGGGGAATAGTGGCTCATAGTAACTGCAATGCAGTCAACAGTGTTGAGTAGAATCTACAACTGAAGATCTCGGTGGATAATTTCGGAAGCACTTATGCAGCCTAGTCTATCTGTGGAACCAGTACATTTTATTGCCAGACCTTGTGGCGGAAGTACTTCTCTGTCCATTGAGTTCAAGGACATTGAGGTAGCAATTATTGCTCTCCGCACTCACAAAGCCTCGGATCCTCAGGAACTATGGGCCCATCAGCCTTATCTATGCCTCTCAGAAACTTTAATTGTGACTCATCGTGGGGCAGGTATCAGACTGGGTCATGGATAATGCCATTCTCTCTGAATTTCAGGCGGGCTTCGGAAACAGGGTTAGTACAATGATGCACATTTTCAATTTCTGTTGCCTCTATTGAAAGACTGTAACACTGGACAAATGCCACTTGTAGGAAGCTGGCTCTGTATATAATATACCAAATTAATGTATAGTGTGCACGGAGTCCATTGGAACCCCAAAGCTAGGCAGAGGTAAAAGTAGATAATACCTTACTCTATTTTTGTGATATTGAGGGAGAGCAGTAAGGCTTTATCAGAGGGTAGTGTTAAGCATTTATTGTACACACGCAGGCAAGAAATGATGTCACACACTCAAAGTATGAACTCAGACACATTTTTTTGTATAAAAATATTATTTAGTTGTATTTTTATTTTTAGAACCAAGTCAGGCCTGGTACAGGTAAGTAAATAATACTTTGCAAGAATAATGCAGTTGAATACATTTGAAATGCAGTAGAATGCAATTGGTTCGTTTACATGTAAGTCAACAGTCAAAATTACTTCACAGTTACTTTTGAGATATAGGGCCAGATGTAGGAGCCCTAATACCGGTCGGAAACGGCCGATTTGGCCGTTTCCGACCGGTATTAGGCTTTTCAGATGTAGGGGGCCTACAGAATCGGTAATGTTACCGAATCAGTAAATATACCGATTCGGTAAAATACCGAATCGGTATATTTACTGAATCGGTAAATACATATGTAGCTGACACTCCTAAGAGTGCCACAGGCCCTTAAGAGTCGGTATTTTACCACACAATCCTATTGTGTGGTAAAATACCGAAGTCAGGTGTGCATGCACATCTGTGCATGCACACCTGTGCCATGTGACACACAGACATGCCCTTAGGGCATGTATGTGTGCCACATGTCACACAAGCCTTTACTTGGGGTGCTAGAGGGTGTCAAAGTGATACCCCCTGCACCCTTGTAGGATTCGGTATTTCCCATTGATTCCTATGGGCTTCAAGGCCCATAGGAATTAATGGGCAATACCAATTCGGTATTTACCAAATCTGTAAATACCGAATCTTACAGATTCGGTATTCCTAAATTTGGTATTACCTAAATCTGCCCCCTTCCCATTTACAGACTCTTAAATACCGATTCGGTAAAATTCGGTATTTAAGAGTCTGTAAATGGGAATTACCTACATCTAGCCCTTAGTTGTACGTTACTTTTCAGACTGCTTTTTAAGTTACTTTTTTCTACTCAGTGTGATATGCCTAGATACCCCTATGGGACATTTCCTAGAGAAAAGGTAAGTAATTCCGTTTTTGTACATTTGCAGTTTGTTAGGATTTCATACAAACCAACTTCACACTTAGAAGATTTTTTACAGAAATGCAGTCAAGGCAATCCGATGGGAGGAAATGACGTTTTCAGTTTACAGGTAAGTACTTGGTTGTGGGAGTTGGGTTTCTGGGGTTCGAACCATGGTTCACCCAGAGTCAAGGATGCAGTATTAAAGCACCCTCAGCGGCACTAGGGCGGCCGGGTGCAGAGTGCTGAGGTCCAATGTTATCCAATGGGGGATAGGAAGCCTCCGGTTGGTGGCTGCTCACGAGCAGGCCACAAGCAAGCAAAGCTCCTAGGACAAAGCGGGTTCTGATTTAGCACGCAAGGTGCACCCTCTGCAACACAGGGGCTTTGGGTGCTGTTTTGGCTTTGGGTGCCCTGTTGATTTCAATGGGAATTCTCCGGTTGCAACAAACACTGCAGGCTCTGGGACAAAGATCTTATGGAGGCAAACACCACTGGGGAGGTAAGTCGGGATGGCTGGGGATGCTGGGAAACCATCATTTGGTCCACCCAAGGCCGTGGGAGGTCAGGTGCAGGGGTGTCTTTAGAAGTCTGGTTTTTCTTACCGGCTCCGGTCGCAGTCGGGGATCCTCTAGAAAGTGGCTGCAGGCATTGGTTGGAGACTTGAGGAAGATCAGGGATCACCAGATCCCAGGGCAGGATCTCTGGGGAGATCTCCCCAGGGTGTTGGGCCACTCGAACTTGGGCCATAGGCGCCGGGTGCACAGTGTTAAAGACTTGCAGATTTGGTTGGAGCCATAATCTGTGGGTGAGCAAATCCGGTCCTCATGGGAAACAAAGTCTGGTTTGGGAAGGCAGGGCAGGTCCTCCAGGTACTTGGGGGCTGATGGCTGCAATACACACCAGGATTTTGCTGTAGCAGGTCGATGTCAGAGCAGGCAGGTAGGGCTGGGGCCAAGTCAGTTGGTGTCCTCCTCTTCTACTTCAGCACTGCTCTTCGGTCCTTCTTCTTCTTGATCTTCTTGCATGAGGAAGCAAGCTTCAGGGTTGCCAATAATTACTACATTTAGGGGCGTTACAGGTAGGTACAGGTTGGGACCAATAGGTCCCTTCCTTGGGGTGGGTACACCCCCTATTATGCCACCCTCCTGCGGGGGGACATAAGCCTCACTCTGGTTTGCTGAGTCCCCAATCTGCAAGTTGGCGGGGACTGAGTGTTGTGCTTCACTTCACCTCTCCCACCTGAGGGATGGTGTTGGTAAAGGTGGGCACACCTCTCCCCCTAACTTGGTTTTCTCACTGATTCTCCCACCCAAAATGGGGGTCAGACCCGGTGGGTGTCAGTTACTGGGAGCAGCAAAGGGTTTGGGTAACGCACAAAGGCGGCAAGCCTTTGAAGCTTCCCCTTCGTGGAGCCTTCCCACCCTGTGGGAAGAGGCTTGGCACCTCATCCCATGATGCGCTTTGTTTCCGGACCCTGAGAGCAGCAGGCTTTGGGCCCAGGGTTCCAGAAACAAGTCTGGTGGTGGCTGCTGGGGAGCAGCCACTCAGCCAGGGCACTAGAGTTAGGTCATTTTCAGGGAGCATCTCTAAGATGCCCTCTGAGTGCATTTTTCATTAACTCCCACACTGGCATCAGTGTGGGTTTAATGTGGTGAGAAGTTTGATACCAATCTTCCCAGTTTTCAGTAAAGCGATGCTAGTGCTGTGGAGTTCTTAATGACAAACTCCCAGCACCATATACTCTTTATGGCATTATTGCACTTACAATGTCTTAGAATTGACTAAGACACTGCAGGGGTACAGGGATCCTGGAACTGTATCCTCGCCACTGGTATAGTGCACTCAGCCAGAGGGTGGCTTACCTATGCCAGGGCAGTGGGTTGTAGGCATGGCACTCAGACATGTGTGCCATGTCGACCCTTCACTTTGTTCTGCACTAAAATACGCAGCCTGCAATTGCAGTGTGTGGGTGTAAAGGTACAGGGCCTCTAAGGGTAGCACAATAAGTGCTGCAGCCCTTCGAGGTCTTCCCTTGTCACAGTGCCCTTGGTGCCTATGGTACCTTTTACAAGGGACTTACATGTGGCCAAAGATTTGTCAATTGGGTTTCACAACAGTACAGTTTAGGGAAAGAACATAGACCCTGGGTATCTGGTTGGCAGGAACCCAGGGCACACTCAAAGAACATCAATCATTAGGCAAAAATTGGTGGGCAACTTTGCAAAAATGGGTACTTTCCTAAACCACTTATATGAGGTCTTTGTTGATTTAAAATCAGCTTTTGATTCCATTCCTAGAAGCAAGTTGTGAGAGGTTCAGAAGGAGATGTGTGTCCCTGACCACCTTCTGTCTGTATTAATTAGGTTCCATGCACACAACTTGGCCAGGATTAGATATTGCACCAATGGTGAACTCACAGTGTTCTTAAGCATTAGCTTCAGTATTCACCAGGGATGTGGGCTGGCCCCTATATTGTTTGCGCTCTACATTAATGACCTAGTGAGTGAACTTGGCTACCCTGGTAATGATGCACCTAATTTGGGTCCCCACAAAATGGCAACATTGCTCTTTGCAGATTGAACGCTATTAATATCTAAAACTCTGAATGGTCTGCAAGTAATCGTGGATTATTTCCTACATATCTGTAGCACACGAGGCCTTGAGCTTAACATTAATAAAAACAAAATGTATAGTGCTTAATCCATATAAATCAGTCAGGGCTATGATAGTGGTGCAGTGTGTTTCCCTTGAGCAAGTCCAGGAGTTTGTGTATCTAGGGGTTTGTTCAAACCAAACAATGAGCTGGTCCACACACATAAGAAAAAGCACACTGTAACTCCAACAGGAAGCTGGGGTTGTGTCTGAACTGAGCAAGAAGGCCCACGCACATTCTCTTGCCCAGTGATGAAGATCTAAAATCTTAAGGTGAAAAGTTCAGTTATGTGTGGTGTAGATTCCTGGACATGCTGGGTCAGATGAACTCTGTAAAATAGAAAATAGGTTTGTGAAGAGTGTTCTGAACAGTCTGCAGAGTGCCCGCTCCTACGACTGGGTCTTTATCAATAGACTATGGTCTACAGAGGAGCTGGAAACCTACAGAACTTTGATTAAGGCACTCCTAAATTCTCTGCGCTGGGAAAAGATCACCTGGCTTGTTTACATGAAGTCCTTGCTGCAGGCACTTGGTATGTCCACAGGTCTCATCGGGTACAGCTAAGTCTATCACTCGCACTGTGATTAAAAATTGCTTAAAGGAGCTGTTATTCCATCCTCGTCGCCACTTGTTATGTTAGATTGTGGAGGTCAGTTCATCATGTAAATAGGTTTTATTGAGTAAATGCAGGCAGGTACAAAAGCACAGCTGACAGCGAAGCTTCAACTGGCCTCGCGTTCCATGTTCTATGGAACGCGAAGGCAGCAGAGTGCACAAGGAAAACAATACATAACAGGAACACTTGTTGCTGAGGGAACTGAAAAGTGTCAAAGCAGAGAGAATGACTGAATCATTTTTGGATATTAAGATTAGACATGCTTATGATCTGGTTTTCTAACATGCACACTGTCTCTCCCCGTTACAACTCTACCTAAAATGGGATCCTCCCAGTGAATACTGTTTGTGTGAAGCAGGGTGCAAAAAATTGTAGCCTGAGAATGTGCTTTCTTTTTGTTCTGCTTATGCCAAACCCCATAAGCAATGGTTAAAACTTTTGTACAGACTCCTGGTCTTCCGGCAATATGCACCTGCACTTCGCATTTTGCATTTTGATGCGACCGAGGTGACTGTACTTGAGATGATTAAGGGGCCTATTTAAAATAAACTGGGGGAGAGTGGTGTAGCTCCAAAATTGCTAATGCCGCGCTCCATCAGTTTGAAAACACAGGAATGTGCCATATTCACAAGTATACGGCGCACCCCTGCGTTTCACCTAGCGCTGGTGCTAAATCTAGCTGCCTAGCACCAACGAAAGGCACCTTTGCACCATTGTGCAAGGATGTCTGCATTGCAGGGAATGATTGTTCATGTGCAGGAAGTTGTACTTTCCTGCATATAAACAGTCACTAATTGTGAATTGTAACTTCTATGTTTGCTGCTTTGTGCAGCACACTTAGAAGTTGCACCTCGTCATTATTTAATGATTGTTTTTATGCAAGAAGGTAAACCTTCCTGCATATGAACACTCACTAGTGGCAATTTACTCTTTCTATCTGTGCTGCATAATGCAGCACAGATAGAAACAGACCAGGTTTTCCCTGGTCTTATTGATGGTGCTGCCCCATATTTACACCAATCTTGTAAATAGAATATGTGACGTTACAACACCACATATTGCATCGCGGTAGGTAACAACGCGGACGTTACATCGTCCGCGTTGTTACCATGCATGGCATTACAACGCAAGTCATTTCTATGACTTGCACTAGATGGCGTGCTGGACTTAGGAATAGTATAAATTACTATTCCTACTCCAGTTAGCGCAACAGCAGGGAATGTGTTGGACTTCAACTCCAACACATTCCCTGGTGTTGCACGACATCGAGCGCAAGTCATAGAAACGACTTGCGATGTAATGCCATGCATGGTAACAACGCAAACGATGTAATGTCCGCGTTTTTACCAACGTGCGTGACACTGACAGCGTTGTTAACGATGTCTCCATTGTAAATGGGGCGCAGAGTCAAAGCAATGGGTGTTGCGGTAAAACGCTCACTGCAACACCAATTGCCTGCCTCTTTCATGCTAAGTGCTGCGTGAAAAGGGGCCTTATTTACAAGGCGGCATGAACGCTGGTTTGTAAATAAGGCAAAGGGCTTATTGACACCAAAACGCCATAAAAAGGGACGTTCTAGTGGCAATAAGCCCTTGTAAATATGCCCCTAAGTTTTTTCACGCTGCCTGGCTTTCTGCATCCAGAGTCTTCCACAATAAAGTATTCATCTCTGTGTGAATTCTATTGGAGTATTTCTTATCTGTACTCTGGATCTAAAGGTTTTATTGTTATTCACTCTCATCACATCAGAACTTTTGCTGTCTTGTATTTTACTCTTGTGTGCTAATGCAGTAATGAACTATTGACTTTTTTGTATGCATTGGCTGCTACCTACCGTTTTTAATTCAAATAATGTTTTTATTACGCTTTTATGAATAATATTTTTGATGTATGTTTTTAATGGATTTTTTATATCGAAATAAACATTTGATGTTGACGATGGTAATGTGAGGATGGTCAAATTGCCCTACTTTAGACAGTTTCGCTTTAATTTTCAGGAAAGCATAAAAGTCAATATTATCTAAATGGAATTTTGTTTGAAATTTTACAAATGAGCGAGGGATTGAATTGTCTTTGTACAGGTGTCTGAGTAGACATATTCCTTTTCTGGCGCATGTTGGGCCTAGGTTATTGATCAATCAATCAATCAATCATAACACTTGTATAGCGCGCTACTCACCCGAAAGGGTCTCAAGGCGCTTGGGGGAAGGGGGCCGCTATTGCTCAAACAGCCAGGTCTTGAATTGTCTCCTGAAGGCGAGGTGGTCCTGGGTCAGCCGAAGGTGGATGGGGAGGGAGTTCCATGTCTTGGCCGCCAAGTAGGAGAAGGATCTGCCTCCGGCGGTGGCTCTTCGGATGCGTGGTACGGCGGCGAGGGCGAGGCTAGCGGACCGTAGCTGGCGGGTGGGCGCGTGGAAGGTCAGGCGGTCATTAGGGCCCAGGTTGTGGAGAGACTTGTGTGCGTGGGTGAGGAGCCTGAACGTGATCCTCTTGTTGACGGGGAGCAAGTGCAAGTTCCTCAGGTGGCCGGAGATGTGGCTGCGTCGAGGGATGTCCAGGATGAGTCGGGCGGAGGCGTTCTGGATGCGTTGTAGTCTTTTCTGTAACTTGGCTGTGGTTCCGGCGTAGAGGGTGTTTCCGTAGTCCAGCCGGCTGGTGACGAGGGCCTGGGTGACCGTCTTCCTGGCTTCGATCGGGATCCATCGGAAGATCTTGCTGAGCATGCGGAGGGTGTGAAAGCATGAAGAGGAGACGGCGTTGACTTGTCTGGTCATCGAGAGGGAGGAGTCCAGGATGAAGCCCAGGTTGCGTGCGTGGTCTGTCAGCTTGGGGGCGGTGCCCAGGGCTGGGGGCCACCAGGAGTTGTCCCAGGCGGAGGGTGATGGTCCTAGGATGAGAACTTCCGTCTTGTCTGAGTTCAGTTTCAAGCGGCTGTTCTTCATCCACTCGGCGACGTCTTTCATCCCTTCGTGGAGGCTGGTTCTGGCGGTGTCGGGGTCTCTGGTGAGGGGGAGGATCAGCTGGGTGTCGTCGGCGTAGGAGTTGATGTTGAGGTTGTGTTGGCGTGCGATGGCTGCGAGAGGTCTCATGTAGACGTTGAAGTGGGTGGGGCTGAGTGATGATCCTTGCGGGACGCCGCAGATGACTTCGGTGGCCTCGGAACGAAACGGGGGAGGCGGACTCTCTGTGTTCTTCCAGCGAGGAACGAGATGATCCACTTCAATGCCTTCTCTTGGATGCCGGTGTTGCTGAGGTGTTGGACTAGGGTGCGGTGGCAGACAGTGTCGAACACGGCGGAGAGGTCCAGGAGGATGAGTGCCGTTGTTTCCCCGTTGTCGAGAAGGGCTCGGATGTCGTCGGTGGCTGCGATGATCACTTCTGCTTTAATTTTTGGGTTAATCCATAGTAAACTTAATTTTGAATTGTTAATCAGATTTGGCATGCATTTATCCAGCATTGCAATACTTTTGCATCCACCTTAGCTCATATTGGGAAATTATTGCAGACTAATTAGTAATTACCTTATACATCCCAATGGTCATCTTCGGTCAATTGAGCTCATCACTTTCACAATTCCTTAAAGCGTGCAATTTTGCTCTTCTTGCCCTTCTCCTGGGTATTGCCACAAAGACTATTCTTACTGACTGAAAATTGTTTACACACACCTCTTATCACACTTGGTTGGCATGGATCATATACATAAGAAGTGCACACAGCTCCCAAGAGGCTTGTCCAGAAAATCCCAGGAGTTCACAAAAGACATGGCAGACATTGGACGACTTTACAAGCCACAACATTGCTGATCATCACTTTTCACTCTTTCAGTGACACAATAAATGTGACACATACGATATGGTCTCCCACCACAAATCTATCACAAAGCTGAACAACATAAACTTGCAAAGAGCTGGTCTCAGATGGATCAGAAAAATGGGTCTTATTTGCTTCTGAGTGAGGCAGAATTTAGAATTCTGCCTGCTAATGTGATCTTCACTGTGCACTGTACTGAGAGGCCAAGAACTGGATAACAATGTAGTCAACTGCTTTTTGAGCCACTGACAATCATACATAATATGTTTTTATGCAACTAGTATTCTGAACTCACGTTTGAACGTGCTTTCATGCATTATAGTGAAGAAAATGGAGTTGTGGTGAAATAAAATATTTGCCTTAGATCACACAATTTAGGTGGGGGAGCTGTGATTTATCCGGATTTTATGGTTTCACGTTGTACAAACCAGAACTAAATAGGTATCTATTGATCTTTCAACATCTTTGTACAGTTTTTTATAGCTCAAACTCTACCCAAAGGCATTGAAACACTTTACATGAGCACCAACTACATTAAACAGGGTCAAATTTATTTCTTCTAGGCACGTGGGAGAGAGATTAAGTGATTTGCTAGAATCACAGGATATTTAGCCAAGAACTGAACCCGGTTCCGCAGTTCCAAAATTGGCAGCGTTGACCTTAACACACCATTGTGTCACAGAAATAGTGCCAAAATACACCCATTTCTTAAAAGTTCCTATAGAGGGTGGGGGGTGAACCCCTCATAAACATCAGGCTCACTTGCTTCGCTCGCACTATGATACATCTGTTGCTCTTCCGCCCACCACTTTCAGATTCCACTAGCCACCACTGCCCTCATCACCCCCTCCACGAGCTCCCTTTACAGAAAAGATGCAAGCTCAAGCTCCCGACCCATGCATACAAGGCAAAACACAGCTGCGAACCTGCCTACTCGAACCACCACCTGAAATTTCATCAGCCCAGCAGACACCTCCACTTCATGTCCCTTTCTCTACCCCTCACCTGCTTCACCTACCAACCAGTGAAAACATGGAATAAGATACCCTTTCATCTAAGGACCTTCCCATCTCTTCCAGACTTCCGAAAGTCCCCAAAGAGGTGGCCACTCAGCTAATCAACTGGACCCTGCCAGCGTCTGGATACCCTCACAGGAAACAAATACTCCACAAATCTACTGATTAACAAATTGACTAACTGAACTCAATCCTGTTTCAGCATCCACTGGATCTCCTAACTCCTCAACTATCTTTTTTATTTCTGGTAATCTTCCGGATCACATGAGAGTCCTATGAATAAGTTCTATATACGTTTTGCAACTGAAGATTAATATGGAAGAATCTCTATGTCGCTTCTGTTAACCAAATGTTTCATTTACTAGCACACCTTTATGAATTTAGCTTTCAACTCTCAACTTGTCTCTTATTTGATCAACCCAAATAACCTACAAGGATTAATCCTAAAGTGCATTCCTACAGTATATGTGCAAAGTGTATCGATTTTCTGTTACATATGATTTGTTACTTATTTGTCGTAATTAAACTTCAATAAAGTTTTATTGAAATAAAAAAAAAAATATTTATTCATTATTACTATAAGATGGTTTTTTGGAAATAAATAAAATGTTATGCTTAAAGAATTGCATCATGTGGCGTAATATTTAGACTTCGATGAAACCAAGAAGTCCATTTATGACAGAGAATTCCTTTCAATAAAAGAAGCCTTTACACACTAGAGGCATCTGCTAGAAGGTGCATGTCACAAGACCACTATGTGGACCGACCACAAGAATCTGTTACATTTGACTTTCCTAAAATGCACGCTAAATGGACGTTTTTCTTCTCCCGCTTTGACTATTTTATTATGTGCCATAAAGGCAACAGTCGCTGAAAAGCAGATGATTTGTCAAGACATTCAACCTCCAGTAGATCCTCCTAATATTCTTTCCACCACACCTCGATCTGGTGTAGAACTGAAAACTTTATTGAACATCATGCAACAAAGCTGAATCTGACATTGATCCGCAGCAATGGGTACAACAGGAAACAGAGAACTGGTGGATTTATGGAAAATTATTGTTTAGGGATAAAGAACTTTACACCCCTAATTCGGCTCACAGTGACGCAGTAGAAACAGTCAATGATTAAATGGGCTTTTTTTTTACTGTAGCAGAGGCTAAGCATTCCAGGGAATTAGTCTCGGGATACAAGGTTGGCATTTTGAGCACTTTAGACAGCACGTTGACTTAGCAGTCTAGTAGGCAGGAAATAGCATGTTTTAGCTCTCGAGATCAGCCCATGTTCTTCTAGAACATAATTGCACATAATCACTTTAAAACCCTTATAGCAACTGATAAATGGTCTCCCTTTCATTTTATGTCTGGAACAGTTCAGCCCTAAGAGCCGCAAATTTGTTTGCGGCCCTGATTTCTTTTGACATAGGGGGAACCGTCAATCCCTGATTAACAACTCTGGGATACAGGGTTGGCATTCACTGCATTTTGAACAGCATGGTTGAGCCTTTTAATTTGCACTTAAATTAGCACGTTAATGAGCAGCTAATATAACAGCTTTCCATCAGGTGGCTATCATGTGCTGTTCAGGTACTATCAGAGCAATAGAGCACGCACAGCACTCACTGGATCTGTTAAGTGGTTCCCCTTTTTTCTTTAGTGTCTGCTTTGTTTTTTTTTTACTCCTTTATATCTTACTCAATGTATTGTTGGACTGGTTAAGCTTGTCTGGTGAGATTGCCAATCCCAGTGTACGGCAAAATCAAATGATCTTAACTTGTTTTACCATCCAACCATACTTGACTGTTGTACCTGGAATTCATGACAGGTTTCTATTGACACGATTTAGGTTTGGAATATTCCACAGAATTGTAAGTTACCCAAAAATGTATGACTGGGACCAGGAATTGAAATTGTACCCATGTGATAATGTTTCGGGTCAATCCACCATCCATGTACTTTTATCCTGTAAATTTTATGGTGATTAAAGAAAGATGTGGATCATCCAAATTTTAAAAACTCTAGGGATTAGACAGTGTTGCCTGGCGTTTATTGCTTTACAAAATATAGATAACGTGCCCTTGGTCTGGAGAATATTAATGTTTTAAAAAAAGTTGTTCATCTAAGGAAAAGTCTCAATATATGATTACGGGCGTTTCTTTTGTCTGCCCTTATGTATATCTCAACTCATATTGTGATTTCTTTTAAAAAACAATTTTCATTATGTAATATCTGTATGTTTTTTATCCGCTTTTATGATTGTTTGAATTATCAATCGAATAAAGCTGTGATTGAATTGAATTAAATACTCAATTAGTAAAATTTTACAGGTGCGCCTCTGCCAACCCTCGACTTAAGCACCAATCTTCAATTTTTAATGTATTTTTCAAATCTCTGTGCACCACCCAGTTTTGACATGCAACCACGTTCTTTTATTTAAATAGATAAAATAATTAAGCTTAATACCAGTGCTATAAGTCCAGTGATTGGTTATTGCAATGACATTTAATAAATGTTTGATTTATTTGTCATGCATTTGTACTTCTGCAATCAAATTATAATATTCTGTTGCAGCATGTGGGACGCTAGTACTGAGAGCCTGTAATTAATCCCCATTATATAGTTTGAGCCGACGATTTTAATTGGCAAATGATTAGTGGTCGGCTATTGTAATGTTTATTTGAAGGTTCACACCATTAGATTTTTAGTTTTATTGAGTAGCAGGGATTTGGTATTGTAATAATTTTAAATAATTGTAAAATTTTTTAACAAATCTAAATCCCTAACTGTGCAATTCAAGAATGGATGATGCAGTGGTTCCATGACTTTCCTGTGGGAGGGCATCCTGTATCGAGAAAGATGAAAGACCTTCTGAGTTAACATTTTTGGTGGCCCAAACTAAAGCAAACTGTGCACCAATAACCAGTATATACAGCAGCATTCAATATGTGCTCTATCAACAGCATCCCATCAGGTCTCTTTCAGATCTGCTACTACTCTTACCTACTCTGCCACAACCTTGTAATGTGATATCTACAGTCTATATATCCATAGTGGATATACCTCATCAAATAGCTATACCACCTTGTTGGTGGTTGTGAATTATTTTACCAAAATGGGTCATTTCATTCCTTGACAAAACTACCTACAGCATACACTTACCAGGAATCTTTTTGATAACACTTTTTTGTTTACGTGGATTCATATAAATCATACTTACAGAGGGAGACAATTTACTGCCACCATTTGGAGAGAGCTGATGAAAAGGGTAAGCACCAAGCATTTCATGTCCACTAACCATCATCCCCAAATGGCTGGACAAACTTCACAAATAAACCAATCCGTCAAACAGTACATGAGGTGCTTCCTTATGAACCATCTGGATGCTGACGAGGGTGAATAGTGTTAGCATATTACCCCTATAAAATCTCTATGCATGCATCTTTGAGAAAATCTCCCCTTTTCACTAGTTGTGGCCTCCCTGAATTATGACCTCCACAGTTACATCAGTTGCATGCTTCCACAGCTGCACGCTATTCAAGAAGCATCAATGTCTGATACAAATTAAACTTGAAGAAATTTGCAGTGGGTCACCGAAAAACATCAGTGAACCTCCAAAGAGGCAAAAAAGTATGGGTCTCTACAAAACATCTGACAATTTCAGGATCACACACCAAATTCGATTCCAATTTGTGGGTTCCTTCAACATTGAAGAACAGATTGGGGCTTCAGCCTTTCGATTAGCACTACCTATTCATTTCTCACAGCTTAAAAAGACCATCAATAGCATCCCATTGTAGTGTCGTTCCTATATTCCCAATAGGCTCTGCGCATTGGAATAACATACACTATAGTTTAGATGTAGGACTGAGGTCGACTATGTCTCTATCAATATATTTTAACTTAATTATGAGTGCCAGCTAGCTCAGAGGTCACTAGAAACTTTCTCGAATAAACAAGAGGGGATTAGTTTCTGACAACCGCATAAACATGACAACTTTGTTTCCCAAGAATAAGAAATCAATCTCTAGAGTCGCGGAAACAATAGATAGATATTTTACTCAGTCAATCGTGCATGCTTCGTTTCACCAGAGATGCTGAGAAAATAGAGATACGGGAGTTTTCAATAAAAGCATTTATTGAACAGTCTTCTTTCTCAAGCATAAGAAATGTACTGCTATAATCGTAATACTTGTAATAAAGTACAAGGCATATAATACGAAAAGTATTGTAAAGTAGTACTGTAAAAGCATGATATGGTTTCTAAGCCATAAGTTGCCTAAAACGTATGTAATACATACAGTAACAAAATAATGACTAAAAGTACTCAACTGGTGCTTCTAAAATACGCCTACCCTGGTGTACCTAACCTAAGTCTAGTACAAGGGAAGAAGTAACTGAGGAGTAGCTTAAGTTTAGTATTTCTCTGCCAAGGATCTAATCAAGAATTCTCTAAGGGTCTAATCAGCTCCGTACCTTGGTTTTAGAATGAAGGAGGTCTTGTATCTCTCTCTCAGGACTCGATTTCCCAGATACCTGCAAGGGTAAGCCGGAAACACTGGAGCTGGATTTCTCGGCAAGAGAAAAGACAGCGTCTCTCAGTGCGTCAGCTGGAGGGTCGGCTTCCTTCAGCACTTGCTGCTGCAGGGCGTCGGGCAAGTAGTTAGTCGATCTGCTCCAAACCACTGTGTGTTTGTCTGGGCAAATGTAGGCATATTTATATTTTGAAGATGCCGAGTTTGACGTATGATTGGACTTAATAACGTCACTCAAAGACTCAATTCTTTGAAAACTCCAGGATTTCTTGGATAAATCAATATTCAAGCAGGGGGAAGTCCCTAGCTGCTGAAGGCGGGTTTTTCCAAGAAATCGTTGTTGATTCTCGGAACTTAGTGGAAGTAGCCATGCCGTATTTGGGCTGTAAGGCTCAGGCCAAATATGGTACTGATTTCTATGCCTATATAAGGATTGGATAATGTATACCTATATAAGGGCATGAATCAGGAAAATTTACACTAGGGTCCTGGATTCATTTACAACACCATGTTCTCCTCTATCTTTGATCGTAAATAAGAATGGGCGAATTTTGCGAATTCGCAATTCGTGAATTTGCGGAAATGCGATTTGGCAATCCGCATAATTTGCGAATTCACACGAATTTGTGGATTTTTTTATTTTTGCGTGTTCGCGGGTGTTCGCGAGGCGCTTTGCAATTTCGCGGGGGTTTTTTTTTTTGCCTGCTTAATCACTGCCACCCTCTCGTTTTTTATGCCCATCTGCCCTCTGTACCACTCGTTTCTGTGCCATTCTGCACTCTGCCCCACTCATTTTTTGTCCCCTTCTGCCCTCTGTCCCACTTTTGTGCCCTTCTGCCCTCAGCCCCACTTAGAATGGCGCCGGCAAGCTGCCAGCGCCATTCTAAAATAGCTAGAAATAGCTTCAACAGGAAGCACTAATAGATAAAGTAAAGCAGGTGCTCCAGTTGAAGGTCAAATTAAGTTACACAATCAAAAATCACCCCAAGTTTGGGATGATTAATGATTGTGTAACTGAATTTGAGCAGCACCTGCTTTACTTTATCTATTAGAGCTTCCTGCTGAAGCTGACTTTTGTAACTATTTTAGAATGGCTCTGGCAGCTTGCCGGGGCCATTCTAAAAGAGTCACAAAAGTCAGCTTGAACTTTTGACCCAATCCGTTCCGCTCGCGGATTTTGCGGGAAATTCGCGAATCTCGCGGATTGCGTACTTACCGAAAATCTGCGAAATCCGCGAGCGGGACAGATTTTCCGCCCATGCTTAATCGTAAATGGTTCTCCTTACTTTGAGGTTAAGGTAGTCGCTTCTTCCAAGGTAGTTAGGGGACAGTGACAGTACCTAATGGCATGGAACAGATACACTCAAATGTATCCTAGGAACCCACAGATTATGTCCATGTACCTAGATTAGTGAAACAGTTTTAACAAACACTGTCTGAAAAACCCTGTTCCTGCTACATATTCAAGGGGCAGGGATTGTTTTGAGAGAAGGAAAAATTGTCAGGATTAAGAAGTCTTGCAGACAACGAGTGCACCACAGATAAACGGTTGAATGTTTGGAGCATGGGGAAAGGGAAACTAAGGAGCATATTACCAAGGCAGGCGAAATTAAATTAAACGGCCGCAAAGGGGCGATAATTTCATCATCCTATTAGCAAGCTGTCGCTAACATCAGTTAGCGACAGCTTTTAGGTGAAAGCGAGCGGTTTGGGGCCTGCTTTGCATGTCATTAGCGATATTTATTGCTAATGACATGCAAAGTGGGCGTACCCAACCTGTTAGCAACTGAAAGCAGTCGCTAGCATCGCTATCGCCTATTATCAACGCAGGCGTAGCGCCCAAAAAATGTGGGCTAAGCGTGAATATCTCTGAAATCTAACGCCTGCTCAGACCAGTTCTTAGCCTGTATATTCAATGGGAGGCTGATATTCAGGCTAAGTCCCTATTAGCGGTAATGCCTGAATATCGCGGGATTTCCAGCGATATTCACGTATTTCGCCGCTATCGCCGGATATTTTATCGCTTGGGAGATAAACGTTGCTAATAGCACGTTATCTCTGCAATAAAATCCGGCGATGCGCAGCGATAAAAAAAATTGCTAAGCTTATTTAGCGATAAATATCGCTAGTTGTTGATAATATGCCCCTAAGTGTTCATAACAACTAGACCTCATGCTTTATTTCAGTTTTATACCCTCGCGTCCTGGTTACAGTGAGCATGAGCAGTACTACCACTATTTCAAACCCATTTTACAGAAAGCAGGTGGCAAGGTGTTGCACTGTTGCTGAGGTTCTCCCACATTCACTTGATTTTACTCCTGTATTCGTTTCCACACCTTTGTTGTCTTACTTCCTTCCAGTTTAGGCTTTCAATCCACTCTACCTTTAGTACCTGTTTCTAGCTCTTTATTTGTGCTTTTAATTGTGCTTCTTTTTCAGTATTACCTTCAATTGCTCTGGCGTCCAGGGGTCCTGGGACAGGGTCAGTCAAACCTGTGTCATTGGACCATCCTCGAGAGAAATGGTTGGTTTCCCTGTTTATCTTACTATATGAGGAATCCTGAGAAGGAGGGCTTGCTTGCAGTAGCTCGATAATTACAATCTGGGGAAGTTCAGTTCTGTTCTTCGCTCGCTATTTTTTCTACTTCCCTTTCCCTGAGGTCTTCCGATTTCTCTGTTGGCATTCTAGTATTCCACATTAGACACCCAGGGGGCTCCAAAACCTTTTAAATACATTCAGTCTGTATTGCCATGACAAGGAATTAGAAATTAATTCCTCAAAAACAAAAGTTATGACAATTAACCCCCACAAAGGTTTTAATAAGGTTTTTAAGATAAACAATGAACCTATTGAAGAAGTCCCCAATTTTAAATACCTGGGTATTATTTTAGACAGTGATGTCACATGGAAAACACAACTGGAGAACTCAAAACTAAGGCTGATCCAAAACCAGGGCCCGATTTTAAAGAAGCACAAGAATAGCCATTTCAAAGCTGTCTCACCAGCCATTGAATTATTTAAATATAAAGTGCAATCATCTTCACTTTATGGTGCGGACCTTTGGGCCTATGCTTTAAAGGATACTTTCCGAGTGAGGGAAAACTCCTTCATTAGGCAACTTCTAGGGATACCTGGGTCAACTCCACTGACACCCGTATTATGGGATCTTAACTTCAGACGTACTGACGACTATGCTTCTCTTCATCCGCTGCTCTATTGGGTCCGTTTATGGTCCGTTGAAGAGCTGGCTGATTATAGAGAAGCATTGAAAGAGATATTGGCTATAAGGAATACCACGCACTTGCCATGGTTAGAGTACGTCAAAAAATGGTTTGAAAAACTAGGGTTAAGCGACTTTTGGTTTGACCCTGATTCCCTAACAAACAGCTCAAAAAAGATCTTGAAGCAAAGGTACTGGGACTATATTAGAGATTCAGTGCTATCAAATCTCAGAACAGGGACCCTAACCTCGAAATTTTTTGAAATCAAAATGAATATGCAATTAGAGCCCCTTATGGATGAAATTTACCCTCCACTGGCTAAAAGCCTATATTTAAAGTTCCGGTATAGTATTTTGCAATTAAAAGAAAGGACAACTAGCTGGAACTGCAATAAGGGGTTGACCGGGGCCGCTGGCTCTGATATATGTGAGTTTTGCGAGATGGGGACGAAAGAGGATGAGTCCCATGTTTTATTTATATGCCCAGCATACCTTAAAGCCAGGAAAAAATGGCTTAAGCCAATCTGTAAAAGGTTAGGCCTTAGACAAATTAAGGTTGGACTTAAAATATTTAAAGGAGACACTGCACAACCGATTGTGTTCAGCCTAAGTCGTTTTCTCCTATGTGTAGCCTTGATCAGGAGGATGAAAAATCAAAAAACCTAATGAAATAGGCCACTTCACCATGTGTTTGAGTCATCTATTAGCTGCTATAGTGCTGCTTGCCCTACTGTTATACTGTTATGGTGTATATCATTTTATCATTTTAACAAAAACAGACGTCTAATTTATTGTTTTATTATTCTGTATATTTATCTAGTGTTCTGTATACTAGAGGGACCGATCAAGATCTAGCCAACCCCAATGTAGATGATTTGGAAAATGAATTGAATTTTATGTATTTTGCGCAAGGGAGATGTGTTGATATTTTTACCCACTGCTATTTTTACTATGTACTGCAATATAATGTATCATGATTTAATGTATTGCATCTTACAAGGTTTTTTAAACAGAATAAAGATTGAAATGAAAATGAAATGAAAAGTATTCCACATTGTGCTGCTAAGAGGTTAAGGGATGGCAGAGAGTTCATTGGGTCTGTCTACTCAAAGACCTGACATAGTGCCTGTATGGGGTTTGCTCAAACCCTCCAATGACTGATGAGGGCTGAGCTAAAGCTGCCTGTAGTGATGCAAACAAGGAGCACCAAAAGTAGACGACGCACAGTGCCATCCTATCCATCCAACTGTTAAGGCGTAGGCAAAGAGCAAAAGCCACACTTAACCGTTAAAGGTTCAGAAAGAACCAAACCCATCTGGATTTCACCTGCGACGATGGAGATCTTTTTCTATGAAACTGCAAAAAATGTGCTCCACCAGGAAATGTTAAAGAGGGCGTGGTCTGCTGTATCTGTTTCTCTGCAGTACTTTTTTTGCTGAATTATCCTTAGAAAAAAACTTCAATACGTTTGTGTTTGCTGGTTTTCATATATAAGTAAGATGTGATGAATAAAAGAAGAGATGACGCAAATGGCTCTAGGCATGCTTGTCTGACTCTCATTCATTGATTGTAGAAAGTGCTACCACACACCTCTCTTCCTTTGTAGTTCCCCTTGCATGTATCCGTAGGAACAACAGTAATATCCATTGTAAGTTTTAATACCAGACCAGTAATGGAAGTGGGTTGTTGTATTAATGCGTAAAGGGAACGACTGCATGTTATTGACTTTTGATGTAACTATACCGTATTTGTTTTCTTTTTTTCATACGTGAATAACATTTTAACACAAAAAAATAAGGTGCAGAAAAGCTCAAACAAATGGTTTTGTAACTATGGTTATTTTATGCCGAAAAGCCATGCAAAAGTTGTAAAAGGAAAATTGATGAAAAGTTTGAAAGTTTTTCAGTGGGAATCACATGGCGATGCCCGTTTCTTATTTAGGTCTATGTAACCCAGATAACATGAAACTGAGGTCGTCGTTAAAATGAGTGTCTTTATTTTCTGTGTTTCCTCAGAAACCGTGTCCCGTAAAATTACTGGAAAAGTTTGATTTGACTGTTTCTACTGTACTAACTGATTCATTTAACACCTCTTTCCATTCGAACAGTTATACTTGTTTGAAAGATAGTTCTGGTGATTTCGCATTTACAAGAGATCTCTGCTAATCCTAAAGTTTTTGCCAATTTTTCGCCAGTCTTTTATGGAGAAGGTTGTGAGTTTTCACCTGTCAATTGTTTTGAATAAAACTTCTGCTTAGATGATCAACGACCAGTTTCTGTCCCTCTTCTGGCAGGGAGATAGTTCTGATTGCCGCCATAAATGAAATTAGAATGTCTCATCTTCACAGTGAAGCCACTTTGATTTAGTTTGATCTATTTGCAGCCTCTGGCACGGTACACACTAATAGAGGTAGACAGCACTTTATTTGAAAAATAATCAGTGGCGGCGCCCAAAGCTCAGCCCACTAGTGCGCAGCCAGCGCTATTACATCTCAGTGCGCCAAATAGCAAGGCTCCACATTCTGGAATCCACCTCATACCTCTTTAACCCACCTCCGGACCCTTCCTGTCCCTTTAGCTCACTTTTGCAGGATCCTGCTTTCTTTCTTTGTGACGGTTTTTCTGTCTTTCTTTCCCATTTGTGTATGTTTTCCTCTCTCCTGGGTTCAGTAAATTTTCAATCATGAAAAATGTCTGCCAGTCTTCAAAAAGAAGTGCCTGTGGGCCCCACCGGCAAACTGTGGCTCAAATTAAGCACTTGAGGTGGATGTAGTAGGTTTAGCCTTTGAGAGGCATACCTCTTTTGCTGAGGACCATACTCAGTTTGTCTTATTGGCCCTCTTCCAAACAAGCTATAAATTCATTGCTCTGCTCTGAGCCCCACTGTTCAATCTCTATGTTGCACATACAAGTTATTTTGCATCTTGCTAGTGATTGAGCCACTTTTCAGAAACAATTCAGAGACTGCAATGTGCAGTTGCTAAATGTTTAGAGAGCATTTAATCTGCTCATCCAATACGGAACTGTTTGTTTTTTCTCAGTGCTTTTTCTTGGATCCTTGTTGTTGGTCTACTGACTTGGCAACCACCCCTTCACATGTGTTTTTATGTCATCTTTAATTCTCAACTGAGTTTTACAGACCATTCTTCTAAACTTCACTGAACATGCTTCCTTTTTCCGAAAATGCTGCGAAAGATTCTACCTGGTATTCCTTGTAATTTTCACAACAGGCTGTGATTATCTCTATCAATACACTTTAGCCCTGGAAAATATCCACAATAGGGGACCAGCGTCATAGGGTCCTCAAGCGGTGAGTTGGCCTCCAGCCACAAACTATTATACACAAGCAAGTCACACAAATCTTTTGAGATTTTTATCTAATCTAACACGTATGCAATATGCTCATGTTATATCCTTCTGCTCCTAGTCATATACAAAAATGTGACAGGATGTCCTTACATACCACTAGGTGTCATGCTTCATCATAGGACTCCCCACGCTCTTCAAAAACCTAGTTTGATGAAGAGCGGACCTGCACCCTGAACTCAGGGAGGAAACTTCTAACTCAGTACTGACCCGTGAAAATAATACATTAAAACCAATGTAGGACTTCAATCTGACATTCATACTAAGTGAGGTATCACTTGGTATTAAAAATACAGTATGGAGAAGAGGGGAACTAGTACCACATCACCACTCAAACCGTCAACATGTTTCTGCCTGTTGGCTCAAAAGATTCCATGACATTCATCAGGACGGATTCCTTTGTGGCACATAAACAATGTACATTCCATTGTTTTAGTGGTATGAACTTTGTCACCACCCTACGCTCTTAGGTCCCTAGGTACCTGAAAGGCAATAATGATGTAATTATTCTAACTAATTTCATATGCCGAACATCTGGGACACAATGTACCTCTCTTACATGCAAATATCAAATGCATGCTTCACTTGCATGCGGTGTGGGTGTGACACTGCATTTGTTGATCACACTTATCAAAAATGTGTAATGCTGTGAAACCAGCTCACATAATTTTACCCTAATTACGGGTCAACTGGGCCCCATGGAGGAATGGCTCAGGAACCCCTGTAATCACACACTAAAAAAAATGGTATTGTCGGACTTACTCTATTGAAAATATTAAAATGGGACTTCAGGTAGAAAGTCTTGCCTCCCACCACTACCCACTTACTACACTAAGGTGCATTCCTCGTTGGTCACCTACTGGTACTGGCTCCTTCCTCCCAATGATCGTTGGAGTCACTGTGAAGCCGGTTTACATGCACATGTGAACATCCATCCGAGTGGTTGGCTGTATCCCCCCTAATTGCGTCCACCTGTATGGAATAATGGCTCTGACAAATTGTAAAAGCAAAAATGCACTATACTTGATCACCTGTCCATGTCGTCTGTTCTATGATGACTAGAAAAATAAAAGTGAAGATAAATGAACATTGCAGCTCCATTCGGTGCAAAAAGAAAAACTCCAAACTAATACTTCTCTATCTGGCGGCTAACCACAACGACAGAGAACTATCTTGGGTGGTGCATGAAAAAGTGGCAACAAATGTCCCTGACTATAAAAAACTTTTTACAAGTGAATGGAGATGGGCAGTAATGGCTGCCTTGGAATGGGGTGATGGGGCGGTGGTGGAATGGAGTAAAAAAAAAAGAAAGAAACCCTTAACTTTTCACCGTGCCACCACCGCCTCTCCTAACTCCTCGATCTCTTTAAAGCACTGGAAGCAACCAGGCTTCTGGGGTCTCCTGGCTGAAGACGGCTGATAGCCAGAAACTGGTCTTGGGATGCTTGATTCCGTTCCAGGGAAGACATGGCTTGCCAGTTCGGGCTGGACTGTTCCCATGAGGCACAGGGTCAAGACTGATTTGCATATGTCCATGTCTGAACTGGGGTGGCTTGGTGAGCAAAATAACGATGGAATAAACCCAGATCTGTGACTGGGGGTGAATGTTTTGCCATTGTGCACCATTCCGTCCATCATCTTGTTTGTTTTTCTGGACTCTCCCAGCTAATCATGATGGCGCAGGACAGTGTCCTGTTTGGATGCTGAGGCAATGCCTGGGAACCTGGGCATGTACCCCACAGGGCTGTGCAAAACATCCCAGTGGAGAACATTCCAAGTGTGCATAATGGTTTGGCCAGCCCCAGAGGGCCGGCATGTGCACTTAGAGGAGTGCAAACCACTCCTCCCCTCGCATCACAGAGCCCAGCCCCACCCGAATCCCGCATAGTAAAATAAAATGATAATAACGTCCTGTTATTATAATTTTTTTGTTCTTTTTTACACTTCTGAAATAGCAGTGGGGCAACGCTCCGCCGCTTTAGTGGAGGAGCCGCCACTGGAGATGGGTATACCATCTGAAAACAAGGTGGCTTGTTTGTGTGATTATTTCTAGTCTGGACTACAATAACAATTTCTTGGAGTTCCAACATACCTTTTGTACCTCCTACAACCTATTCAAAACTCAGCAGCTCGCCTTATTCTGGAACTGAGGAACCGCACCATCGTCTCCTCTCACCTCAAGTGAGTTCATTGACTGCCCATCACAAATGCAGTATGTTCACATCTTCGTCATCACACTTTGGATCCACTTACCCCACTTTATATCGGTGCTGTAGTCTCCCTATACTGCCCATGTCATATTCTGTGCCTCACTTCCTCTAAACTTCTCCTCAACTTTTTCAGGTCCCAAATAATTCATCATGTGGGTAAGGTTGAAGATCCTTTGTTTACCAAACAAATAAAGAGTTTGATGTATACTTTGGCGGATGGGATACTGCATCACATTTGTGACGGATATCCTTTCTGCCGAATTTCAAGCACATTATATCGTATGGCACTCGTAATATGATTAATGGGATATCAGTTACATTTGCAATGGAGTACCTCATCCACCAAATCTAAATCAGGCCTAAAGCCTGGGGAGCGCTGTCCTTGATTCTGTCCTTTACTGCCTCTTTCTCCTAAAAGTTAGGAAACTGCTAGTAACTAATTTCTTCTCACCTATATAAAACATTTAGGGCCTCCTTTATGAAGTTTCACCTTAGGGCAGCGCAACAGGCCTTCCTGCTGCGTCTCCCTACGGCAAAAGAGAAGGGCAGGAATGCGCCGTATCTATAAGATACTGCGCATTCCTGTGCTTTTCGCCGGCGCACAATGGGCTGCTGTGCGCCAATGCAAGCACCTTTGCACCATGGTGCAAGGGTGCCTGCGTTGCAGGGATGATTTTGTTTGTACAGGAAAGGAAACCTTTCTGTACAAAAATAATCACAAGAGGAGGAGCCAAGCCAGTAACCACGATGGCCGCCTGACTCCTCGGCTCCGCTGACCCGCCCGCTTTCTATCCGAAGCGCAGCGGATCCTGTTGTCTATCCTGCACAAAAGTTGGCGCTTCGGAACCGGGCTGGGCTTCCGACTCGGATGATGTGCTCCCCGTCGGTCAGCTCGCTGTGGACCCGGAGATTCGTCCTCGTCTTGCCCCACCGCGGCGTGTGAGGGACCGGGTCTTTGTTCTTCGGAGAGGCTGCCCCTGGACTCGGCAGCAGCGGACGCCTGCAGTGGGAGGGGCCGGCGGCTGGTGTGTTACTGTTGCAACAATTGCTACAGTTTGCCGCCCGGCCCTCCGCGCTTCCACGCTTACCCGAAGACTGTAGCAGGCGCTACATTGTATCCCTCACCCGTCTCAGGATCGGCGCTGGGTGACTTTTCTATCCTTTGGCTCTGCGGTAGACGCCATTTTACCGGGCGCCCTGCACCTCGGCTGGCAGTCCCTGGAGACTTGCATGAGGCACTCTTCACAACGTAAGCTGCTTATGGCAGGATCCGGGCAGCGGGAGATTACTTTGCAACGTAGCTTCGTGGTGACTGAGCCCATTGATCACACTATCGGCTTTGTCTTTGAGATGGGCTCTGGCGGACATTACGGAGGACGACAACATGGCGACGCCCTCCGGGTGCGGGACTCTGCTGCTGAGGAGCCCATTGTCCTTGCTGCTGTTTTAAATGCCCTGCACGACCTGCGATCATCTATGCGGGCGAACACCCGAGACCTGGAAGACCGACTAGATGCTGTGTTGCCTGGTGAGCCCCCGGACGACTGTATTGCTTGCTATTCCCTGCCGGACCTACTGCACCCGGTGGCCGGCGGTGGAGACATGTGTATCCTGCCGTGTGTCGAGGCACGGAACACCCCGGACGACTCGGCTGCCGGGCTCCCCACTCTGGAGGTGCTGGGAAGTGTGGCACTGGACCCTGCCCATCGGCTGGAGAGTTCTTGCTGGTCGACCTGCTTTGTGCCCACCTTGGGGTCCCCCGTTGGGCCCCCCTGCTCTGCCAGGAGATTGTTGCAATGGCCCTGGCCAGTCGGCCTTCAGGTACTGCTGCTGGGTTTCCACCTTTACTGGGTAGCTACTGACTGTTCGGCACTACGTGGGACAGATCTCTGCGAGGGGTTTTTGGCTTGGTGGTGGTCTCTACATCTGCGCCTCTCGTCCAAGATGGCCGCTGCCCGCCTGGACTTCATTGTTCGGCTGGATCGACGGGGACAAGGCTGACACTATCTTCATGTTTTGAATGTGGTCGGATGCTGACATGGTTGACGGAAAACTAGAACTGTTGGGGTGGTATATGCTATTACGGTGTCGGGTCGGGATCCGAGGAGGGATGGCCAAGGGTAAACCCGTTGATTGTATGTTTCCTTTACCTGGGCCCTCCCCCGGTCTTCTGTGACTTCTTTTCTCTCTTTTCTTCTCTTCTGCATTTCGGGTACTCCTTTTGGGGCGACAGACACTCTGCTAGGCGGGGGGGGGGTAGGCCGTAGCCTCTGCATGTGTGTAGGGTGGGGCGGGTATTCTTATGTTGAATTTTTGTTACTATGGGCCTTGGTTTTAATTCTCCTACTTCTACTCTTTCTCTCCTACTTTTTCTCGGGGTCTTTGGGTGGATCGTTATGGTGTGGGCGGTAACTGCCGACCGTAGTAATGCTTGCTTACAATTTCTCCTGTCCGGTCTTCTGCGGTCAATTGCTGAGCGGATATTGTTTGCCTGATATTGATGCTGATACTTGCCCACTTATGTCCTGGATGGTCTATTTTGCCTCAGATCCTTTCTAGCTTCTTTATGGACATACTAAAAACTTTAAAATTAAACCTCACTTCTCCTGCTTCCCGGTGGCACATATGTCTCCAGTGTAACTCAGTTTTATCCTGTTTTGTGCTCCTATGTTACCGGGTCGCCCTTACAACTTGCTACTGCGCTTCAGATGCTGCTGAGGCCGGCCGGATGGTTGTAGGCCCGTACTTGTATGATTCTATTGTGCAATAAAGGTTTTCAAAAAATTTTAAAAAAAAAAAAATAATCACAAGAGGCTTTTTTCTCTTTCTATATGTGCTGCAGAACACAGCACACACAGAAAAAGGAAAAACGATGAGAAATGAAGATATTTCTCTTCGTTGTGCTTCCCTTACGCCACCCCTGGGGAGGCGTGAGATTTTCACGCTTCCTCCGATTTAAGATTTCTCATAAATCTGGGGCAGTATCAAATGGCCATGGATGTAGCTGGGAACGCCCCCAGCAACACCCATTGCATGCCCCTTTAACGCAGAACACTGCTCTAAAGGGACGGATATTTATCAGTCAGCATTAAGCCAAAAAAAGTGGCTTAGTGCTGCCTGATAAATATCACGCTGGCTTCTGCGCCACGGAACGTCACAAACAGTGACGTTCCGGAGGCGCAAGCAGTTTCATAAATGAGGCCCTTAGTATATTTAGGGAGGAAATGTGTCCTACTGGCTAGAGCTGAAGACTTTTGAACAAGAGAAACCTGGTTCAATGCAATCTTAGAGTCTGATTTAAATATTGGCAGTATGGATACTCTGTTGCAAGACTATGGTCCGCCCGCATAATTTAAATGCAGACAGATCTTTGGTTTAATCACGACAGAGCCTACTCCATCTCTGCCGTGAATAAACACCTCCAAAGGCATGACGGAGTAAGGGCCATCAGAGTTTGACCTCTAGCTCTACCCACCTAATTTAGATGGGCAGAATTAAAGGTCAGTTTTCACTGCCCACCACCACAAGGAAACCCCTGAGTAGGGGACAGTGAAAACTATGAAATGCTCCACTCAGCATGGGAGAAGACTGCCATGGCAAGGGAAACATTGTCTGTTTTGTTTTTTTCAAAAAGAAAATCCCACTTCTGGATATTCTTTTTGAAAATAAAAAGAAAGCAGTTTGCCATACGGCTCTGTCATACTTGATGGTACCATGCCTCAAACTCCAATAAGCATATGGCAATGCATTAAGATATGAACATCGCCTTGGTGATCAATTCATAATTTGAAGGGCAGAAGTGCAGTCATAGCGATGGGGTAAATTACTCTATCGCCCTGACTGCCAAACCTCTGTCCCCCAAATTATAAATTGGCCCCTTTAAACTATCTGTGCCAAGGGAAGAACACAATTGTGCAAATAGTCTAGTTCTGTTGTAAAGTGTTCTAATACCGTTAGGCCAAGTACTGCAAAAACTGCATAAATGTAGTGCTAGAACTCCTGTTGCCTGAAAACAGTGTGCTTTAGAAGCATGTTCATTAATTAAAGTATTCAGGGGATACAACAACATTTAATCCCCTACAAGGGCATTTCAAGGATCAATAGGCTGTGGCACGAGTGGACCTGTGACCATATTTAACATTGTGCCTTGGGGGAAAAACCATGTGGGCACCTTCATTGGGTGCCCCCTGGGCACAATGGTATTATGAAAGGGGCTGCAGACACTTGTGTATCTCCTTCTGTGATACTAGCAAAGCTGGCACACATGCAGCACCAGCGCTATCATGAGAGGGCATTCCTTTATTTGCATGGGGGATGTAGGCCCATGCAAATGAAGTGATCACTTTGCCTCTAAGCCCACTCCATATTATGGCAACAGACGCAGAGGCAAACATGCCCTTAGGAAGCGCACTGAAAGTGCACCAGGAAAGGTGGCACACTTTCAATGAATCTCCTAAAGGCAGCCCTCTGGAAGATAACATAGGTTAGTCCCAGGGACCATTGCCCTAGTTACTCACTGTTCCCGCCTGCAAGGGGATCTCTCTCCCCTTTTGAAAGTGCATGTAGGTGCCACCTTGCCGCCTTCACTGCTCCATATTTCACTTGATAGAACTGCCCCCGGGGCAGCCCAAGTTCGCGTGTGCCTTGAGTGGCAGAGCATTCTTTGCAATACGGCACACTGTCCCTGTTTGCACCTGTCGTACCTTTTCAAAGTTGCGCCATCGCACAAACAGGGAGAACAAGTCGTATACATAATATGGCCCCTGGTGTGCTTTAACTTTTCATATGGTGCATTTGAAGATCTTAAATGACCTGCCCACCTCTTGTAACTACATCTTGAAACCACCCTAAACTCGGGAGTTGGTGATTGTGATGGAAATTACACTGCACATTTCTAAGATAGCTTCTCGCAGTCTCCCTGAGTGAGCATTAGGCTTCTTCCCTCTCTGAATTACAGATTAGCCGATGAAATAGTCTCTTGTCCTTGGAGGGGTAATAAGCAGACCCGGCCGACACAGGTAAGAGCGGTGGGGCAAGTTAGTGTGGGGGGTGGGAGTCGACAAATGACAGAATAGGTAAAATTAATAATAAATAAAATCACTTACCTGGCGCTCGCCACATCGCCGAGTCGCAATGCGGCGAGCGCAAGGTAAGAGTTTTTTTTCTCCATTTAATATTACCTATCCTGTCGTCTGTGGACTCCCCTCCCACCCGGCCCGGGCCACGCCTGGTAATAAGTCCCCAGTAACTGAACCTGGACACCCCTAATGAGTGTAGATCAGAGTTTTTCCTTCTCCACTTCCCTCCCTTCCGGAGCAGACGTACTGTAGAGCCTCCATTTTGCCTCACCTGGGGGATATATATGTTTGTCCATCCGAGCCAGGTCTGCTGGCTTTGTCTGAGTCTAGAATTTCCAATTACTCATTGAAATCTGTTCTCAAAAAAAGAACTTTTTGTGTGAACTGTAAAAACAAATACTCTATAGCACGGTTAGGAGTAGTTAAGCGTTAAGAGTTAGTAGTTAGGAGCAGTTTCCCCATGATCTAGAAACATTTCAAAATTGAGCGTTCTACTGACAGTTGATTTAGAAACAAGCATAATTCCATCTTTGGACCTGCAGAGACAAAGGACCAGAGGCCTTCATGGTGTGCAGCCAGCCATTACTGCCATGGTCATACTTTTGCGGTAATACCGGTGAACATAGGAAATCCCAATCTTGGCTTGGTCCCTCAGCTAAGGTCAAAAAGGGAGCAGAGCTGCAGATGGAATCCCTACATCTGTGGACCTGGAGCTGAAGGTGGGCCAGTGTGTGAAGATAGGATTGAAGCTCAAGATGAAACTGAGGCTAAGGATGAGTCTGCAGCTGTGGAGGCCAGGGCAGAGGTTTGGACTCGGGCTGAGGATGGATTGAGGCAAAGGATGGGACAGGTGCTGATAATGATAGTGGTATAAGGAGGGGGTTTAGCATGGGCTAGGAGTGGGATTATGCAGAGACGAAAGGGTGACAATGAGGCTGGGAGCAGCTTTGGTGTTAGGGCTGCAGCCAGTCAATGGGCTAAGTGTCAAAGACTGAAGATGGGAATGAAGTCTGAGAATGGGAGGGGGTGAGTGTGGAAATGTGAGTGGGTGATATGTGGGTCTGAAGCTACAGGTGCACTCGGAGTGGGGCATGAGTAGGTGATGGGTCGGTCTGTGGTTACAGGAGCACTGGGAGTGGTGCGTGACTGGGTGATGGGTGGGCCTGCGGCTACAGGTGATCTGGGAGTGGGGCGTGAGTGGGTGATGAGTGGGTCTGCTGCTACAGGTGCACTGGGAGTGGGGTGTGATTGGGTGATGGGTGGGTCTGTGGCTGCAGGTGCACTGGGAGTGGGGCGTGAGTGGGTGATGGGTAATGGTTGGGTCTGCGGTTCCAGGTGATCTGGGAATGGGGTGTGATTGGGTGATGGGTGGGTCTGCGGCTACAGGTGATCTGGGAGTGGGGCGTGAGTGGGTGATGGGTGGGTCTGCTGCTACAGGGGCACTAGGAGTGGGGCATGATTGGGTGATGGGTGGGTCTGCGGCTACAGGTGCACTGGGAGTGGAGCGTGAGTTGGTGATAGGTGAGTCTGAGGCTACAGGTGATCTGGGAGTGTGGCGTGACTGGGTGATGGGTGGGTCTGGGGCTACAGGTGATCTGGGAGTGGGGTGTGACTTAGTGATGGCTGGGTCTGCGGCTACAGGTGCACTGGGAGTGGGCGTGAGTGGGTGATAGGTGGGTCTGAGGCTACCAGTGGTACTGGGATAGGGTGTGACTGGGACTGAGCGTGAAGCATGATCTGAGAATAAAACTGGTACTATGGATGGGAGAAGAGCTTTTGCTACAGATGTCACTTAGGCTGAGGGTGGACTAGGGTTGGGGATGCAACTAAGACTTGTTGAGGTTGGAATTTTTGGGATGGTCAAACCTTCCAAGTCCAGGCTTCATGAGCTCCTGTACTCCTTTCAGTCAGCTTTAGGGAGCAGGGCCTAACACTTGAGATCTGCCAGTCCTGACTCTTTCCATCTAAACTTGCTTTACGCAGATCACATGCCGTTGTACTTGGGTGGTGAGCGCCCTAAACAAAATGCATAATGTGATAATATTCAAGTTTATTGCTCAGATAAAAACCTTACACTATATCAATGAAAAGCCTAAAGTTCAGATTGAACAAACAGATTGGAGATTACCTAACACATGGCTCCATTACCATCATTTCTCTGATTTTATTGAGAATATTGGCACGCGGTATAAGATTATTATTAGTATAATGATTACAGTTTCCTTCTTTTTCAAAAAAATGAATTAATAGGCATTACGCCCAATATCGCCTTTAAAGAGCAACAATATTTTCTTAGCAATGCTTGCACTTTCTGTTCTATCATTTTTAACAAAGTGAGCTTTATTTCTCACCAATTGGAAAGTTCAAACAATATTTAGCAAAATCGTGTATTCTTACTAACACATTGTGCGTAGTGGTCCGACGTCTAGAGCTGAGGAATGGACTGAGGCCAAGTGTCTGGAACCATGGATGAGAGTTGAACCGGGCCATGTGTTCTGACAGAGACTGATGGTGGGAGGTGACCATAGACCAGATGAGATAGGGCTGAAGAGGGACTGGGCTAATGATGAGTCTGAGAGGGGGATGCGGCAAGGACCAGTCATGTGACTAAGGATAATTGGACTAGGGCTAGGATAGGGCACAGAACATTGAAAATAGGATTGAGAATTGGACAGAGGCTTACATTTGGCCTGGGACTGATAATAAAACTGCTTTGAGAGGGGCATTGTTTAGAAGGGGATTGGAACTGAGAACTACACTTTGTATAAAGATGATGCAAGGGACTGAGTCGCGGGAGAAGCTGGATGAGCAATAGACTGGAGGGGAAGAGATCAGGGACTGGAAGTAGAGAGAGTAGGCGGAGACTGGCGATGAGTATGGAATCCGGTTGAGGGTGGGTCTAGGGTTACAGGTAGGATTAGGCCTAAAGACAAGACTAGGGTGATAATAATAATTGAAACTGGCTGGGTTTTAACTATGGGATGTGGCTAAGGATGGGGCCATAGTGTGAGCATTGGACTTCAGGTAAAGATGGGGTTGGGTGTTAAGGCTCAGACTGTGTTTGATAATGGGTCTGGGGTATAAAGATGGGACTGAAAAATGAGATGAGCAGTCAATAGAAAATGGACTGAGTATCGGCTAGGGGTCAGAAGAGGGGCTCTGGCTATGAATAAGCCTATTCCGAAGGATAGTACTGGAGGTGTGGTGAAGATCATGTGTGTAAATGTCACGTAAAAGAGAGGACGAGGCTGAGGGTGGGATTAAAGTTTGCTATTTTTGATTTATTGAATGAATTTGTAAAGCACCTAATCACATAGTGCTCAGGTGGAAACAAAAAAGACATTACAGGGAAAATGTGTGAATATTATTTCATATTAGGATGACAAAAGGGAGATGGGAAGGGTGTAACAGACAGTAGGAGCACAGCACGTGTACAACGTAATATGAGAACAACATTCAAGAGACAATGGGCCATATGTAGGTAATCCAAATTTACAGATTCTAAAATACCGAATTTTACCGATTCGGTATTTCAGAATCGGTAAATGGTATGTAGATATTGATTCGGTAAATTTTACCGAATCGGTAAAATTCAGTAAATATCGATTCGGTAACATGCATAAGAAATGTGCAAATCAGGATAAGACCGAGGATTTGGTTAAGGACAAGATAGAGTCGGACTATAGGGTGGCGTATAAGAAAGAAGTTGCTATGGAATAAATCGAGGTTAGAGCAAGGACTAGAGGGAAATGAACAGTTGGATGAGAGGAACATTGACACTAAAATTGAGGCTAAAGTGGGATTGCAGATGCGACTGGAGATTTGGCTGAGTTACTGAAGCAGGGATGGGTTAAAATATGGAAAAGACTGAGTTGGGAGTAATGGCAAAGAATGGGAATACAAATTAATAATGAGGTTGGGCTGAACCTTGCTACTGAAATGAATGATTAAAGTGCCCATTGTAGATTGTAGAAGGGTACATTTGCGAGAGTGCTAGCTAATATCACAGGCTAAGATTGATAGTTGTAGCTCACAATATGTCCAGTAAGTTGTGTTTGAAAAAGCACAATCAAAAGAAGTGTGTTGTCCTTGCCTCATATATAAATACAATACTTGCATTGGTGAGGGGAGTCTAGGGAGTGCATTTCGTAGAGAATGCACTCCCTACCCCCTAGCTGTAACCTTTATATACATATCCTATGCCCAGGCCCTGTGTAGTGGCAGTATAGGCGCTTCTGAAGTGAGTCACAGGCAGTGCATTTTATAAACATCCCATGCCTGTTTTTCTGCTCAGTGTTTGTACAGGTGTTGATGTGAGTCCCAATGCACATTGTGTATAAACTCATACTCCATTGTTTATTAAAGTGTTTGTAGGCACCAGTGGAGTAAGTGCCAGGAGTGCATAGAATATAGTTCTAACGCTTAATTTTCCTTATAAATGTTGTACAGATACCGATGCAGTGTGTCTGTTTGGTGCACAGTGTATAATTCCCATGTCCCATTCCCTCTTTAAAGGTGATGCAGAGACTAAAGAGAACCAGGATGTAATCTGTGATGATCTCTGGTCCTGTGTCCTATATACATGTTGTATAAGTTACATCCTTCCTTTGTTGCTCACAGCGGAGATGAAGGTCTATGAATGAAGGCACCAGCTTCTTGGAAGACATTCCTTTCCTCACAGTCCACTATGCAAAGCTTTCTTTGCTTAGGTCTCTCTAGGATGGAACCCTCTAGAATATTTCTGGGAAGGAAGGATCCAATGAAGGCTGTGGTAGACAATGAAATGTGCAAGAAAGTACTTGAAGTTCACCAGGAGGATTCTGATAATGAGTCTGTGATTGGGTTGTCTCCATTCTCACTAAATATAATCCGCCATCTCAGGCTGTGCATTATACATGATTTCCGATAGATTGCTCAGCAGAGCTGTAAGTTGCAGTCCCAGGTTCATGGTGTGATGAAAGGTTTGCATCATTCTACAAAGTTCAGTCAGACATGTATGTGGCTGGCACTGCAGCAATGGAACAAAAAACACAAATTGGTAGGGTGCCTGAAAAACGTTTTTCTACCACTGACAGTGTATTATGGTGGTGCAAACAAACATGGTACAGAAATTCCCTCTGTTCACTCTTCTCTTAAATGTACTGTGCTTAGAGGTGTAGTAACCCTTTAGCTTAACTCAGCTTGAGAAGGGTGAGGCATCTGTATTGTTAGCAGAATCCAGAAAGTACATTCTCCCATGGTTCACCGTGACATGGTTGTAGAAGTGCTTTTGCTTCCTGGATTGACTTCAATTTTCTCCATCTCCACAGAATCATTCCTGCTGCGCTGCCGCTGGAAAGCCAGGGATGCCTTCCGGATACTGGAGCCCTCAGAGGCCGTGCCTTCGAAGAGCTTGGCCATGAACCCCAGTCCAGCGGACTTGATGAAGGAGCTGCCGGCGAAGGCATAGAGGATGGGGTTGACACTGCTGCTCAGGAAGGCCAGTGCTGTAACAGTGGGACGAATCGTCTTGGCCCCCTTCTTCAGGCTGTCACCGGATGTACCTGATGCCATGTTTCCAAGGACTTGGATAACGTTGATAGCATGGTAGGGAAGCCAGAAAAGGGCAAAGGTCAACATAATAATAGTGATGAGGCGCCCAGTCTTACGTTTGCGCTGGAACTGAGCACTTTTTAACCGTAAGTATATATAGATGTAACTGGTTAGAATGGCTGCATAGGGAATAATGAAGCCAAATATTGTCTCAAAGAGGTACTGGAATATGATGTGTTTGTAACTGCTATGGAATGGAATGCAGACTGGCAGACCATTGGCTGGGTTGGGGAAAATCACCCTATAAAAGGGCATTGGGATGGCCAACACGAACGACAGAATCCAGATGCCCAGTATAATCGCCATGACCATCACTTTGGTGCGTACCTTCTGTGACACATACGGCTTGGCCACAGCAAGAAAACGGTCCAGGCTCATAGAGGCAATGAGAAAGATGCTGGCATACATGCTCAGGCAGCCGACGTAGTGGCAGATCTTGCAGATGGCAACGCCGAAGGCCCAGTAGCCCGTGGTCAGAAGATGGATAAAGAATGGGGCTGTGAGTAGCACGACCGTGTCGGCCACAGCCAGGTGCAGAATCAAGAGGCAGGTGACAGTGCGCTTCTTCATGATGGCCAGGATGGTCCATATGATGAACAAATTGCCAGGAAGGCCGACGATCAGTGCCACAGAGAGGATGGTAATGCCCAAAGTTGGTGAGGCACCCGGTCCCTTTGGAGACGCCAGCACCGGGGTGCTGTTGAAGAAGGAGGAGTTGAGGTAGGTGGAGTTGGTGGGCAAGCTCGCCATCGTCGTAGTTCTTCCTCCTGGGGGAAAAATGTGATACTGTTAGTCGTGAGAAGTCAATAGAATTAGTTAAACATATCACACTTCCAATTTAACACCAAACTGTTAGTCCATCACCTGCTGAGCATCCCAAGGGCTAGTGAGGGGCATCTGTGCCTTGCCCATTCTAACTACTGGATGTTAAGTGCTGTGCTGCATTCCCATGAACTCGCCCAATCACGCAAAGGGACTCTCTCACTCTTTTCAACAAAGTAATGTTAGCTAGGACCCTTCATGCCTCAGTTCCAATGAGCCCTGTTATTAATCACACCCAGAATTTCTGAATTCCTAAGACACTGATAATCATCCCACCTACCTAATCCTCTCCCCGTAGTGCCCATGTGCCTTTAAGTTTTAGTAGCTACTCTTTTCATGTTCCCCTTAAACATTCAAATGTTCCATAAATGTGAATCTGCTCCACTGACACCTTGTGGACCTACAAGTGCAGCAAAGCATCACAACCTCAGCAGTCAGACACAGAGCGATGCGTGCCTGGCTCCTGTGGCTCGTGCAGATGTGTTTATAGAGAAGTTATACACTTAGGGGCAATTGTGAATGCGCTGCCAGCAGGCTGACTACCTTGTTTGTGCATTGCCTCCGTGCAGATAGATTTCTTTCTTCTTTCACGGATGTGCTTAGGATGACAACAGTGAGCACAGATTACAAGGGAAGGGGGTGGTCAAATCAGCATGCAAGGTGTCTTACCCTAATTAGACTTAGGTGGTTCCTATTGATCAATTACACTGTACAGAAGCAATTCACTGCAAACCATGTTCAGAATCTGTGTGACTCACAGGCGTAATGTTTATGTAACAAACTTCTAGAGGTTGGCGAGCCCTTGCGAGCTCAAACCTGGGTCGAGCTGTGTGCCTGGCTCTGGCTCAGCTCGGGTCTTTTTGGATCCTCAAGCCCAAAGCAAAGTGAGCTTGGCTCCTTCCACAGTGACCTCCAACTATGCCTTCTGCACACGAGGAAGTGCATTGGGTTGTTGCATTAGACCAGCAGCACCATTTTACCTTTTGTCAGAATTGTATCTCACATCTGTTTGCTGCCAACAGTTACAAAATGTATTTCAGACAGAGGGGAAAAATAGTGCGCATCTTCAGTTGCTTCCACCACGTTTTTTGTGTTCAAAATAGTTTAATACATTTTATAATAAACAAATGACAATACCAAAAAATAGTACCATCAAAATACCCAATTACAATACAGAAATATTAAGAACAGCAATTAAATTTCAATGGGTAAAAAGCATATAATATAATATTCCTAGAAAAACAAAAGGAAAGGAGAAGAAGAATGTATAAATATCTTATTAATCATGATTAAAGTAGAGCTACTATAAAGTTAAGACTGGACTATTATGATGGCAATGAATAACTAAAAACAGTTACATATTTAAGAAGATAAATAATAATCAACAGGTTTCGAAAAATGAATGATAAGAATTAAAATTATGATTAATACCATTCATAGATAAATGAGCTCCTATTCTGGTAAAAATAACCCATGACCACCAAACATGAACCGATAATAATGAAACACCTTTCCAACAAGTTGTAAAGGATTTTAAAGCTACAGATAACAGAAAATTAACAAGTTTACCTTCTAAGTCATTTACTTTTTGAGAAAGAACCACAGATTTGCAGGTTAACAATTTGAATGAAAAATCTTCATGAATATTAAGGGCCCCATTAGGATGGCGGGCGGGCTTGCCCGCCCGCCATCCTATCGGAAATCGGGACCGCCCGCCCTAAGGGCGGGGGTCCCGCACGCAGCATTAGGATGTGCCCGCCACTGTGGCGGGCACATCCTGTATTTTTAGTATTGTGGCGGGCGGAGCTCTGTGCTCCCCCCGCCACAATACTAAAAACGCTGTGCAGCATTTACATAATCAAAGCGGCAGGCGCCGCGCGGTGCCTGCCGCTTTGATTATGTAAATGCAGGGGGGTACCACAGGTACCCCCCGTGTGCCACCCCCCTTTGCCTTCACTCTGGGGGCCCACAAGGGGCCCCCAGAGTGAACACCGCATGCCTCATTGGAAAATGCCCATTGTAATAATGCGGGCGGTGTCTGACAGACACCGCCTGCATGTCACTTGTTTTCCGTCCCGGCCGCAAGGCGACCGGGGCGGAAAAGTGGCGGGCGGTGTTTTGCTCCGCCATGGTCCCCCCCGCCATTCTAATATGGCGGGGGGGATTACAGGGAAGGATGGCGGGTGGATTTCCCCTGCCAGGCTGGCGGTGGCTACCGCCAGCCTGGCGGGGGCAATCCGCCCGCCATCCTAATGGGGCCCTTAGTATCTTTTTTATAATATCCCAAACTTCAGTCCAAAATTTTAAAACTGAAGGACAATCATAGAGCATATGTTTTAGGGAACCAGTATGTGAATTACAGTGCCAACAATTTGAAGTCGGAAGAAGTTTAGCTTGAAACAAACGTAATGGAGACCATAAACAAGTATATAAAATATATGAGTTTGTTTGATAGAGCGAAACAGGTAACCATCCAGAAATATTGTTAAGCCAACTAATTTTCCATGTATCAATAGATAAAGAATTTGAAAGTTTGTTATTCTAGAGTGTTGAGATGTTCATTTTTTATATAATATTGAAGCACCATGAGATAAAGTGGACACAGTTTGAATATAAATTGATAGATCTGATTTTACATTAGAAGGAATATTTTGATTAAATTAATCTAAGATAGAATTACATACAAAATCATATTTGAGAAAATCAGAAAGAGATAAAATTAATTTTTGTTTGTAAATCCTCAAAAGATATAGAAGCATTATTGTAGTAAACATCTTTAACCCCTTCGCTGCGGATGACAAAGCCAGCTCGTCATGGGCATTACCTGCGCTGCACGCATGACGAGCTGGCTTTGTCACGAAAGCCGCGATTTTTAAATTTCAGCGCACAGCGGGAAAACCCGCTAGCGCGCATGCGGTTAAGGTAAAAAATACCAGCTTTAATCCATGAATGCTAAAATCTAACATTTCTATTAAGTTTTATGCTTGGGTTATACCATAATGACATATCTTCAGTAGTGGATATGGGTGATTGAAAATTAAATCAAAATCATTTAAAATTAATTTAGTGGATTTTAAAATAACAGATTTATGAAAAAATGCAGATTTATTGTACATGGTTAGCAAAGTAGATAATGGAAATGGTTCTTTTAAAGTTTTTTCTATAAAAAGCCATGTAGGGGGATTACTCAAATGAGAGTAATTAAACCAAAGAGAGCTTTGTTTTAATATAAAAGCTTTATGGTAATTAAAAAATAAGTCGGGTAAGCCAAATCCCCCTTCACATTTAGGCAATTTTAGTTTTTTTTATAGCTAATACGAGGTGATTTGTTGTTCCAAAGAAATTTGGAACAGAGTTTATCTACAGCTTTATAAAACGTTAAAGGAAATTGAGTAGGAATCATGGCAAGGGTATAAAACATTTTTAGTGCAATAGTCATTTTTATAGAGTCCATTCTACCCCACCATGAAAGATGAAGTGAAGACCATTTGGATATTTTATCCTTAATATTATTTAAGATAGAGTCACAATTCAATGATATTGTTGTTTTCACAGATGAAGAAAACAAAATGCCAAGGTATTTAAATTTGTTCTCCTTGCCAAATGATTTCATTCATGGGTAACACATCAGGAGTATAGTAGATATTTAAGGGAAAGAATTCTGTTTTATTAGTATTTAACTTGTAATCAGAAACTGTGGAATAAGACAAAATAATTTCAAAGAAGGGAGGGAATAAGGATAAAGGATAGCTAATAAATAAAAGTACATCATCCGCATATGCTAAAGTTTCAATAGTAACCTCTTTAATATTGATTCCAGTAATTTTATCACATTTTCTGATAGAAACAAGTAAGGGTTCGATACCAAGAAGAAACAAAAGTGGGAAGAGAGGACAACCTTGTCTTGTACCTCTGAAAAGAGAAAATTGGTTCGAAGTTTGGCCATTAATAAATAAACGAGCAGTAAGAATAGAATATAGAGCAGATATCATACGGATAAATAAGTCGCCAAAATTAAATGATATTAAAGTATGAAATAAAAACTGCCAATGAATTTAATCAAAAGCTTTTTCAGCATCTAAGGCGAGAACTCCTAATGGTAAATATAGAGTGGATCCTTGTTCTATTACATGTAGTAAAGTTCCAGTATTATTGGGAGAATATCTATTCTTCATAAAACCAGATTGATCTGGATGAATAATAGAATCCAAAACAGAGTTAATCTAGTAGCAAGTATTTTGGCATCAATTTTACAATCTTGGTTTATTAAGGAGATAGGACGGCAATTTGACACAAGTGTAGGGTCTTTGTTAGGTTTGGGTAGTACAATAATTTAAGCCTCAGTAAAAGTAGCTCACGTAGAACCAAAAAGGTAAAAAGTTTAAATAAATGAGGAATAAACTGTAACTGAAATTCTTTATAAAATTCTGTGGAAATACCATCGGCTCCAGGGAATGTTTTATTTTTTAAGAGGCCTTATGGCTAATAAAATTTCATCTTGAATAATAGGCAAATCTAATTTGGTTTTATTTGATTATGAAATCTTGGGCAATCCATATTTACATAAAAAAGAATCAATTAACGAAGAATCATCAAAGTTCGGTTTGTTATATAAAGTAGTAGAAAAATCCAGAAATTCATTAACAATATCATTCTGGTATAAAGCAATTTTACCATTAGAGCCACGAATTTAAGTTATTTGTGTCTTTATCTTATTTAATGTGTAAATAATTGGCTAAAAGTCTTCCTGATCTATTAGCATTAGAACAAAATTTGGCTTTAGAGTTTGAAAGTTGAATACCAGCTCTTCTGCGAAGGATTGAATTAAACTCATATCTAAGTTTTTGCTATTTCAATCTATATTGAAGATCATTAGATGTAATAAAAAGTCTCTGATATTTTGCGATTTGTTTGTTCAAAACTTTAATTTTTGCATTAAAAGTTTTATTTTCATGTGCCATGAGAGAAATAAAGGCTCCTCTAATATAGACTTTAAAAGCATCCCATCTATTCACATAGAGCCTTCTAGGTTGTGAAGAAAGTAATCATGAAGAGCATTTAATAGTTTTTGGTTTATTTTGTTCATTAAGAACAATACTAATATTCATTCGCCATCTGGATTGTGTTGTAAAATTTGAATTCAATTTCAAAATAAAGGAAATTGAGCCATGATCCGAAATATCAATATTACCAATAGTTGGTGTGACCACAGAGTTAATTAGACGTCTAGAAATTAATAAATAATCAAGCCTAGAGTGAGAGTTATGAGGATTAGAAAAAAATGTAAACATTGTTTCTGTCAGAAAGTGTAATCGCCAAATATCTACCAACTTTATAGTTTGAAGAAAAGATTCGAAAGCAAAACATGCTTTAGGAGGTCAAAATTTAGTGAGAGGGAATCTATCTAATAAAGGATCAGATATAATGTGGAAATCTCCTCCAACTATAAGAGGAACGTTACCCAACTTGAGTACTTCAGTAGTTAAAGTAGACCAAAATGTAGGATCATCAGCAGTTTGACCATATACAGTTAGCAAACACATGACTGAATCATTAACTTTAATTTTAGCTATAACATATCTCCCTTCTGTATCTGAAGATTTACTCAAAATTTGGCCATGTAGTCTTTTTGCAAAAAGAATAGCAACACTATTTTTTGCAACTTGCAGGAGAAGATATAATGCTATCAAGCCACTTTTTTCATATAATCTAAGATTTTGTCATCAATATGTGTTTCCTGTATAAAACAAATATCTGCTTTACAACTTCCTAAATAATCTAATATGTTGTACGTTTAACAAGATGACGTAGCCCCTTGGCATTTAATGAAATTGTCTTGACATTATGAACACTAGCCGTAGTAAAAAATGATAGAAGGAAAAAATCAAGAAGAGGACAAAAAAGTGAAGAAAGAAAATGAAGAATAGTAGCTCCAGAACAGGGGACAATGAGAGAGTAGGAAAAAGAAAATACAAACAATTATGAAAAATAAGACAACAATTGAACATTAATAACAGGAATGAAACGCACACCCGCTTTACAAGCATGACCGAAACCGCTGGAGCTCCATGTGAAAATAAACAGTAAATTTGTAAGATATATATGTAACAATAATATTTAAGTAGTAGAATCATGTGTATCCATTGAATGCTGTGAATGTTGATCCAGGAACAATCTAAAGTCTTCAAGTCGATATAAGGACTTTGAAAAGTTATCTTTCCAAATGCGCATTCTTGAAGGGTCAAAAAGACCATATTTATATCCAAGACTTCTTAGCTGAGGGCAAAAAGCAGTGAATTCCTTGCAAATCTTATCAGTATCTTTAGCAAAGTTTTGGTGAATAAAGATTTTATTACCATTAACCATTAAGGAAGGAATTTATCGTGCTGCTTTCCTTATCAAGATCAAATGATGGTGACGTAAACTTTAAAAATCATTTGTCACAGTTTTGTGTGATAAGGATTACGATGAGATGGAATCCTACGTGCTTTATCAATTTAAAATTCCTCCAGAAATTTGATGTTCAGAAGGCCAGGAAACAGATTCTCTAAATATAATCTGCAATTCAACATCCTCTGGTAAATTAAAAATGCGTAAGTTATATTGCCTGGTACGATTTTCCATATCCAGAAGGAGGGCAGACATAGGAGAACTTTTTGCCACAAGTGGAGTAAATGCATCAATTTTAACTTTATTGTCTTGTATTTTAATTTAATTATCCAAAATGTTAATTGACATGTATTTGCGCACATTTTTAATCTCTGACGCGATTGTATCTGTGTTAGCATGAAGTGCTTGAATTTCATGAAGAATTAATGTCAAAGAAGGTTCACTTAACCACTTTCTATTTAACTGGAGGTGGAGAAACCTGTTGCTTCCTTTTATTACGAGGTGTTTGCATATTTTTATTTTCCATTTTCCTTTTTTAAGAATTAAGGAGGTAGAGAAATGTAAAATTAAGGAAAAGGTGATTATTGCACACAAAATGCTTGAAAAAATGATTGGTGCAGCAGCTAAAACAGACTGTGGGAGTGGTTAGGCCAAAGCCAGGCCCTCTCCTGAACACTTACTCGACCCCCCTGACAGACAAGCTGGGCAATACCTCGAGGCAGAGCTGGGAGCAGGAGGGAAGAAAACACCACTTCCAACAACAGAAATTCCTGGAAAAGCCTCACAGCAGCAGATAAGGGCTTCAGAGCAAAGCTACCTCATTAAGGAGGATATTCTGCCGAAAATGTCGTAGTACTTGGTCTAAAAACAGGCTGTGAAAAGCAAAACTCACCGGGAGGTGGCCATTTTGTTTCGCAAGCTCGCGCATCTCTACTTCCACCACGTTTAAGTCAAAGCCAACATGTACTGCCCCATGTAGACCTGTGTGGTCAGGCTTCAGACACTGCAATCCCTCTGTCTCTGTGCCCCCTGGGATGAGCCTCCAGGTGGCCCCTGAGTGCATGCAGAGTATATGAAAGGCTGTTGTTTGCTCGGATTGGGGCTTGGGAAAATTTAGTGTGTGGAGGCTAGGGTGGGGCTTTCATTCTCATAGGTCAAGGTAAAGTTCCCTTACTGTTATCAACGTGAACTGTGCATTTCAAAGTCTCTGAAGGCAAAGGAAGTTTGATTTTTTTTGTTGCTCTACTCTCAGCAGTCCATAAAAACTTGTTGTTATTGCACCACTGAGTTGCAAAATTGAGTTGGCATTTTTTTTTTGCCTTGCCCATGTCTACCCTTTGTGCATTAGTGACATTGTTGTTTGGGCAGGGGACAAGAATGTTTTTAGTTTGTGTTTAAAACCTCTAAATAGATGCCTCACACTGAAGTGATATAATCTGATACTAAGGTGAAACTCTTGCTAAAGAACTGTAGTTGTATTTTTACATGATGTCTGTGGCGTGATTCACATGCCAAATACTTTCAGAGCTCGGGCTGTGCACAGGCTCTCAGATCCCGGACAAACCTTGCAACGTCTCCGGTTAATTTCTTTGATCGCCCACCTTAACAACCTTCTGAACCAGGTACAATTAAGACGAACATAAGTAGCTCCCCTTTTAATAGGTTTTGCTATGTATAGTTGTATTAGAAAGTGCAAAGATCTCCCTGGCTGTTCTCACTTGCTTAAAGATCTGCACCTGTATTATGGTCCTGGGCTGCGTGGGCACCAAAATATGCAAGTGCAGTGAAAAGGAACTCCAGAGTGTGGGGCCATCACCGAAAAGCGGTGTCCTTCTATTCTTGCCCTTCTGTATTTCAGATTGACTAGAAGATTTAGTCCAATTTCCTCAGTACACATCCTGCCACATATTTCCTAATTTTATTATTAAGGAATTGAGGAGCAAGGTTGTGACAGACTTTCTGTGTTAAGTAGCACAACTTGAGCTGAACTCTGTACTCTAAGTAGTAACTGAAGTGGTTTTAGTGCCGGAGACAAATGAGCCTTCCTTGGAAGTTGAGGAATAAGATGAACTGCGAGATTTTGAATGACTTGAACATTTTCGGCTGTGATAGGAAACCTAGGTATAATTAGAATAGTCTATCTTTGCGAGGATGGTGGCCACTATCACAGATTTAAGAGTTTCTTGTGGTAGAAGGCAAATTGGACGTTTGCAACTCTAGTCTAGAGCCTCTCATCGTACCATAATTTGATCTCTAAACATGTTGGATCCAGTTTAAGCATCTTGTTAAATAAGTGCATTAATTTAAGAAACCAGTCTCGATTTAGTAGTCCTCAAGATTAAGAATTTATGGGGATACAGATTGAGTTTCTAGCAATTTATAATGTTACTGCAGTGCTTTGCCCATGCTTTAACTCTTGTGAATGTGCCCCTTGTATACTAGGAAGTTATGAACCATGGAACCGGAACTGTGAGTAAATAATGGCATAATCCACAACTTACATTGATGGGTAATGATTCTCAATGCGTAGTACATCAAGATTTACTTTTTGCAGTGGATGTTTTTGCCACTACAAGAATAGCCACTATGTCACTTGACTATTCCACATGCTATGGAGGGCCGGATCCATGCCAGATTTTTAAAATTACTACATGTATCTCAATGGGGATATCCAAAAAATCTGTCTTGGATCCGGCCCTCCAGGACCAGTTTGGAGACCCCTGATCTAAACTGTAGCATTATCTGTGCTGTTCTGCTCGAAGAGATCCATCGAATGCAATGCTTTTTGTGTATATAATTGTTCCGAATTGGTAGCAGTCTTCTCGACTGTTGATGGTATGTTTATGCCTCGTTTTGGATTTCTGTACTACAGATTCTATCCCGAACACCTTGTTACTGTCCAGTAAACTGTGATCACCTAAAAGTGGGATCCTTTGGTCTTGACAGACAGACATGTTTTCATTGAGTAAAACTATTTTTATTTAGGTCAAGCCAGGGCAGTGCCATGCAATTATGGAGTATGGCTTTGAAGCCCCGCCCACTCTCTGCCCATATTTTTAATTAGCTTTTGTCATTGTGATTCATAAACTCGGGCTTCCGAGTCATTATTAGCCTTGTTAGTCCCTCCTTGGTACCATCTTGTCTGCATTTGTTACCTCGCACAACGGCTGGGCCATTTACTTGTGTTGTTACATGGCCTGCTTTATAAGTTGGTGAGCACTATTTTATTTAATGCTCTACCCCTATTCCACCTACTACCTCACGGCACGTTGCACGCTTTTATTTACATTTTTACTAATGGAGATCCGCTTTAACTATAGCAGCTGTGTTTTTTAATTTATTTTAGCAGCCCGGTCCTCATTTAGCGGCCGTGCTTATTTATTTTGTTTACTAGCTTCGATGCGGCGCTTCCACAATCATAGATGCTGCGCCACTTTCTTTACACAAACTGCGTGTAAGGAAATGTTTGCAGCTGACATTAAAGTGAAAGCACTGCATGGACGCCTTCACCAAAAAAAGCAAACATCTGTGTGTCAACTTAACACACAGATGCTTTTTTTGCAAAGCCCCAATGCTGCGAGTTAATTTTAATGTCAGACACGCCTCTTTCTTTAGACGCGGATTGTCTAAAGAAAGGGGCTTAGCCTTCATGAATGTGAAAGCATGGGTACTAGTAAACAACAAATAAGTGCAACGCAATAGGTCTCGCATTCGCGTGTGTTTAAGCTATTTATTGCATTGCCAATAAACTTAAACTCTCATTAATGCGAGACCTATTGCATTGCAAATGCTTGTTTTTCTTTCTGTAGTACATATATTAACACGAGAAATTCTCAGGTTTATTGCATGTGCTGAGGACAGCAGAGCTCGGAAACACGAAGAGCCAATTACTGTGCTGTATAGTGGCATAACATAAGCTACCATAGGCCCTAGTGCCATCCTACCTCATGGCAACGCGGGGCAGTTTCCCAAGGGCCCCACAAGCGTAGGGGCCCCATGCAGAGCAACATGTAACTCAAATTTCCTGTTAAAATTTTGTATTCCTGTGAGTGGTTGTTTAAACAGGGCCCAGTACACTGCTTCGCCGAGGGGCCTATAATGCTGTTAATGCGGCCCTGCCCACGATGCAGGGGGGCCTGAGCTGTAGAGGGCCACCTCAGCAAAAGTGATAGGCGGTGAGCTGGGGAGGCGGGCTCCTCTGTGCACTTTGCAGGGGGCTCCCCTCAAGTTTCCAAATGCCACTGGTGCTGTGTTTCCGAGCCTTGCTGTCAGCAGCAAATGTGCTAACTCAGACATTTCTAGAGTTAATATACATGTTGTAGATGGAAAGAAGAAACGTTCCAGCCCCTTTTACATGGGTGCAGCACAGAGGACTGTATCACGGTACGACCCCGGGTCTCTGATTCCCAATGTAGCGTGCATTTCCTGTTTGCCCATAAGTGCACCCTGATGAACTGGACAAAAGCTAGGTCTGTGCTCGGGTGTACACATTTTTTAGGTCTGTGCTCGGGTGTACACATTTTTTAGGTAGAAGCATGCCAGACAGTGCAGCTGTTTGGTTGCCAACAACGTCTTGAGGACATTCTGAAAGTTTACCTGGAAATTAGAGGCCACCTCCGCGGCTAGGGGAGGGGGGCCTTTAGTGGGATTCCGTGCCTGGCAGGAAAGTTTTGATTCTCCAGGCTACTGTCATGAGGAGGGTCTCTCAGTAATGTGAGATGCCAGGAGGGCGTCAAAGAGCCCTCCCCCCAAGGTATTAAAATGACAGTGCCCCAGAGTAGCCCTCTTTGTCTCTCGCCTTCAGCACAGGAAGGCTAGCCGGAGCAACAATTGCCAAGCAGTGAAAGGACAGGCCCAGCGGCGCTGGTGCAATTTGAAGGTGAGAGGTCATAGCGTGGCGAACAAAGCGGCTGCCTTTGGGCCGAGAGACTCGGGTTTGAGCCTCGGCGTAGGCTTCATTAAAAATGTATGCCGGCATTATAAAAAATGGTGTTTGATATTTATAGAGCTATATGGGCATGGCATGGGGGCAGCGACAGTGCGGACAAGGGGGGCGCAGCTCGTTGCTTAGACGTGGGGAGAGGAGCCGTTGATGGCGGACCGCGTGGCATGCTGAGAGAGGTGTCGGTCTTCGGGGCAGAAGAGAGCAGGGTTCGAGGCCTGTCAATGACGTGTATTTGTGGTGAGGAGGTTTGTTTATGATTGAGGGAAGCGCGGCCCGGTTGCATAGAGGTTGCGCTGTCTCCAAGTTTATAGCGGTGACTGGGTTTGCTATTTACGCAGCAATTATGGTCGAGCGGTTTCCTACATTGGCGGATCAGTTGATAAGCTACATGTCATTGATTCATGGGGCAGCTTCAGAATTTCAGGGGACGGCCTGGTTGCAATATGACACAAAGTTCAGGCAGATGAAAGCAGTGAGGCCTGAAGTCGCCTGGGACAAGCGGGAGATTAATATATGGCATGGGGAGTTTTATTCAGCGGTGCCAGTTAGCAAACCAACACATTCCTTTCGGGGAGACAGGGGAGCAGGGGACAAGAAGCAAGCATGTTGGCAATTCACAAGAATGAATGTAATAGGGGAACAGCATGTAAGTTCAAGGACATTTGCTCCTTCTGTGGGATGCTCGGGCACCCAGAGATTAAGTGTTTCAAGAAAGGGGGAAAGCCCAAGGAACACCGCCCTCCCACAGCTACCGCTCAACCAAAAGCTCGCCCTACCCAATAAAGATCAGAACTTGCCCACTCCCATACACCTGCCAGTATTAGCACATCTGCTCGCCAGATATGAGAGGGGGGCAGAAGCACAATTTTTGTATGAAGGTTTTAAATCTGGTTTTCACATCCCGTCTGCCGCAGTACCAAGTGCCGCTCCCCCTCGCAACCAACTGTCAGTGACAAGGAACCCAGAAGCGACTTGGGAAAAAATTGAAAAGGAGATAGTGTTGGGGAGGGTGGCGGGTCCTTTCCAGACATTTCCGAGGCAGGACCTGGTCTGTTCACCATTGGGGCCAGTGCCAAAGAAGGAAGTGGGAAAATATTGTCTCATACGCAACTTGTCGAGTCCACCGGGCAAGTCAGTCAATGAGGGGCTGGATCCAGATTTGTGTACGGTTCGCTACACCACTTTTGACACTGCGATTAAGAAACTGCAGAGGTTGGGAGGGGGGCACTGATGGCTAAAGCTGATATTGAGTCAGCCTTTCGCCTCATGCCGGTGCATCCGGATGACACTAGATTGCTAGGCTTCACGTTTGATGGCAATTTCTTTGTGGATTTATGTATGCCTATGCGTTGTTCCATTGCATGTGCAATATTCGAAACATTCCGTTTTTTTTTTAAATGGACAGTGCAGGAAGTGGTGGGCACGCAAGAGGTTGTGCATTACTTGGATGATTTCCTTTTTACGGGGCCGGCAGGCTCATCAGATTGTCAAGAGGCATTGGTGGGTTTTCAGCGGATGGCGGAGGCATTGGGGGTGCTGTTGGCGGCAGGGAAGACAGAGGGAACAGCGACACAATTGACTTTATTGGGTATCGAGATAGACACGGTGGAAGGTGTGTGCAGATTACCGCAGGACAAAATTAAGACTTTTCAAGGGTCTCTGGACCAATGCTTAAGGGCACGCAAGGTGACACTGCATCAATTGCAGGTGTTGGTGGGTCAACTTAATTTTGCACTGCGGGTGATACCGATGGGCAGGGTCTTTTCAAGGAATATAGCCAGGGCAATGTCAAGTTTGACGTAAAAACACCACCACACTAGGCTGACAGCTGAAGTGAAGGATGATTTGGTCACATGGAGGGATTTCTTGAGCACTTCAATGGTTCAGTGATATGGCAACAACCGGCACAGGACAATAGAGAATTAGAGCTTTATACGGATGCAGCGGGCAGTGTCGGGTTCGGGGCAGTGCTAGGAGCAAGGTGGTGTATGCAGCATTGGCCGGCGGATTGGTTCAGGAGGGGGTTGGTCCGCAATATAACATTCCTGGAGTTATTTGCCATAATAGTGGAGCTTCAGACAGTATGTCAGTGGTCCTGGCAGTGAACAACCAAAGGGCAAAATGCCTGTGGGTACTCAGTTTGTTAAAAGTGTTGGTGCTGGAGTGCCTCAGGCGTAATGTGCATTTTACTGCCAAGCATGTGCCAGGTGTGGTACACACAGTAGCTGACTCTCTGTCTCATTTTAAGTTGACAGAATTCAGAGCGCAATGGCCACAAGCAGACGGTCAGATGAGGGCCTTCCCGGAAAGCCTGTGGAAGCTTGGTGCCCTATTGCTTCTGATCTCATAGCGTCTTCGGTTGCACCCAAGACTAAGAGTAGGTATGAAAGGGCTTGGCAGGTTTACATAGCAGTCTTGCAGATCAAAAGGGGTGCAGGGGAGTTTACACCGCAGGGGGCTCTCAGGTTCATAGTTCATAGTTAGCCATAGAGAGATTAGGGAAGGTCCTTGACTCTGGTGCGCAGATAATTGTCGGCAATAGCCTTCTTTGCAGGGATAAAAGGGGTAACGGATCCCACTAAGGACCTTAGAGTTAGAAGAGCATGAGAGGTTGGGAACAACTGGCTCCAAGAGGGAAGGATACCAGGAGGCCGATAGATTCCAAAAGGTTGGTGAATATCTTGGGGGTGTTATCACAGGTATGTTGGTTGCATTATGAGGAGCAATTGTTGCGATTAGCCTATTCTTTAGCATTCTTTGGGGCATTCCCGATATCAGAGCTAGTGCCAAGCTCCAAGATGGACAAACAAGGGAGAATGGCTGTGGGGGATGTGGTGGTTGCCGCAGAATTACTGCAGGTGAGAGTGCCGAGGTCGAAAACAGACCCGTTGGGGAAAGGGGTATGGGTGCAACTAAGAGCAGTTCGGGGGCAGGTTACTGCCCGGTGATGTTGATGGGGAGGTTCCTGCAGATTAGGCCGGGATGTGGTGATGATAGGCTGTTGGTTCACGCAGATGGTACACCTTTGATGAGATTCCAGTTCACACGAATATGTAAGCGGGCTCTGGAATTGTTGGGTGAGGACATAGCTCATTTCACATCGCATTAGTTCCGTATTAGGACGGCCACTACAGCAGCGGAATTGGGACTCTCATCGAGCGCAATTAAGAAGATGGGCAGGTGGAGTTCATCGTGTTTTGAGCACTATGTGCGACCACAGCTGGTGTAGGTAGTGTCGGTATTTGAAGAAGATTGGTATTTATGCACCTCTTTCTTTTTTCTATTCTTTTTTGGTCTCGCATGCAGTCGTGGCAAGTCAGAGGACGCAAGTATGCTGGTGTGGAGATTCGGTCATACTCAGAGCAGGGCAATGGTTCGGAAAGTCTGGGGTGGACGAGATGCAAAGGACCATTGGAGTTGTCCATAATTGGTTAGGGATTGAGGGGCAGCGGGCCAAGGATGTTTCAGCTCATTTGCGGAGTGCACTCAACAAAGATTTGCCTATTCCAGACGTGCTGGTTTTTCACTCGGGCGGAAAGCATGATCACTGGGGGCAGGAGGGGAGCCAAGGAGGCCTTATTCTCTCTCTACTTACATTGATCAGGAAGGTATTGCCGGGCACTACAATTATTTGGTCAGAGGTGCTCACTCGGAGAGTACGGGGGGGGGTGACGTTCCATCACCTGCAGTGAACACGTCTGTGAGGAAAATGAATAGGGAAGTTGAAAAACTGTTTAAGAGGTCACAGATACATGTTGTCAGACATAGCCTGCTGCAGACATTGACCTCAGATGAGTACCGGGCAGGGAGGGCGCACCTGTCCAAGGCAGGGTTGGAAGTGTTTGTGCAAACCATTCTGGGGGCCATTGCCTTACACCTTGGAAGAGTAGCAGAGCATTAGTGTGGGGGAGGAAAAGAGCGCCAGAGGGGCTTCTTGCCCTGTGGCGGGTCCCGGATAAGAGAAAAGCCGGGGGACTCATTTTGGCCGGAAAATGGATGACCCTGAAGCAGGGGAGGCAGTTATGGTGGCTCTGGGCTGGCGGGAGAGGGGGCCGTCCTGCTGGTGGTCCTGGACTCTCTGGCCCTACCGTAGTAGCTGGTGCTTGGAAAAGGGGGTGGTGTTGTGTCCTGCTGGTACAACACACCTCTAGAGATGCCCAATTGTAAATACATGTTAACCTGTGGCGCATATGTATAGAGCGCATCATTTATGTTTGAATTTCATAAAATGGTCAATGTGGGAGGTTTTACCCACAAATGAAATGGTGTTTTGGTATAATAATAAAGCTACGCAGTGGACACCAGTCACTTTTAAGTGTTTTACTGGGGTCGGGTGAGCAAAGGGTGATGAGCGAATGGCACGAGATATCCCCACTATGCATCCAGCCCATTGCTTACCATTGGCTTTGTGTGTTCTAACTCATTTTTGCTTGCTTTCTATTTGCTGGCTTTATTTGTTTTAGGTTGTCCAGCTTGAGTCCACTCTTCCCGTGGAGCATAGCCTGTTAACTGTATTCTTCCATGAGATCTCGTTTTCTCTAAACAGGCCTTTAAACATTGTTCTTATATTGTCACATTTGCTGTACATTCTAAGACAGAGGTCACATGTCAGGCTCTGTGTTCCAGGAAGCTTGTGTCTACTTTTCTTTCTCTGACTTCAGGTGAGAGGATTTATGTGACAATAATAATCTGAAAGGACAGGCTTTTTCTAGCACACAACAAAATGTAAATGTTTGTTAATTAACTGTGCAGATATTTTAGAATACATCAGAATCAGGAAAGCACAAGTTAAGCAATTTTTTAAATATTATGAAGTGTAGTTGAAATAAATATTTTAATATGATCAAAACAAATTAGTACACTAGGTGATGACATTTCCACACATTATTGTTTGTGTGATGCCTGTATACTTTTCAGTAAAAATGAATATTGGGGAAAAATGTAATGGTCATTTCAATTGAGAATATTTTGTCTGTGATGGCAGTGTGCTATCATACCATGCATACTCCACCCTATGCCACTCCACTCTACAACACTCCACTAGTTAAACACTCGTCTCAGAGATCTAGCATTAAACCACAGGTCTGAATTCCAGTGCAAATAGCAAACGTCATTGCAAGGTGGATTAAAACTACAATTTTTACGGGTAATAATTAGCAACATCATTTGACCCTCAGTGGGTATTTAAGTGTGTGCTGTATGATGTTCATTAGTAACATTATAAATTAGGGGGTTTATTCACAAGAAGGTGTGATAACTACAGCAAGAGTAGCATAACACAAATTGCAACATTGCAGCCCTTTGCGGAAACATAACCCCGTGGGAACGTGGAATTCACAACATAGCGGTAGCATGCCAAAACCACGGGCAATGTTCGTGATACAACCACCTCGATGGAGACAAAAACACAAATCACAACACCCAAAAACCTGCGATGGGTAAAAGCGCGGTAAGAAAACAGTGACAACCATTGTGCAGGTAGCAATACACAAGCGCAAGAACAGGATACTGAAATAGCCACAGAACAAAATCCAACAACAGCTGAGTACCACAGATACACCCTGGCCAACTTTAGAGGACAATATGTACACCACAACATCCAAGCACCGTGGAAGAACAGAACCGACAGGCACACCGCATGAAAGAGACCATTGGCAGACAAATCAGAGCTGCCAAAGTGACACACCCACCGTGCAGCATACGCACATATACAGGAGTGCACCTTGACAGTGAGAACATCCCGGTACGAACAGCACCCCCACCACAATTGAGCACAGGAGACAACTGATTCCGCAAATGTGCACGACCTTGCAAATCACATCTGAAATTGGAGGGACAAGTAACATTAAAATGTACAAGTAATGTACAAGTACCTGCAAATATGTTTTATTCACAAATGCAGAGCATATGGACATTCACTACTGTCGCTTGATTGCCATGGACGGTCACATTGTTACATGCTCATGAGTCGTAAGTGTCAAAGATGGCATTTCTACGGGCCAGTCCTGCTGCTGCTGCAGTTGGATGTGGCCCACCTACCCCATCACCACCATCATCTGCCGGTACCTCTGGGACTGGGATCCATGGGTCCCTGGTGCGAACACAGATGTTGTACAACACACAACATGCAACGGTACGCTTGCACACAATGTCCGGGCTGTACAGGAGCTTCCCACCTGTGCCGTCCAGGCTCCTGAATCGTGACTTCAACATGCCAAATGTGCGTTCCACAATGCCCCTGGTGCGTATGTGTGCCGCATTGTACTGCCTCTGGACGGGTGTGTTCTGATCTCGGAGGGGTGTTATCATCCAAGGGCAGAATGCATATTTTTGATCACCTGTGACAGTGTAGGGAGAAAAGAGTCGATACTTAGAGCAGCCAAATGTGATGGCAGGTCCACCAATCCAGTGACGCATGTGCTGGCTGTATGTGGGGTGAGTGTAAGCCAGCCCGCAGGGAGTGGCTGATGCTGGCAACTACACCAACAATCTCCAGGCACCCAGAAATACGATGACAGAACTACAAGGGGGATGACACAATTCGTACAGGGCTAGTGGCCCCGAATGCACAGTGGATGAAACGGGCCCACCTGCACGAGATGCTGACCTGCGGGAGACTGAGGAAGGGTCATGTGGGCAGAGCAGTGCCTCAAATGTGTTATGGCTACATTTCGCTAATCCACTCGTTCCACTGTTGTGTGGGTGTGGTGCCATGTAGTGTCTGTTTTGGGTGCAGGGGTATGCCAGGATGACCAAGGAGTGGTGTGGTTGTTCCTGGTAGGCTGTCATGTAGTTTGACATGTCGATTGTGCTTTGGTCACTTGTGCATCCCCACAGTTGTGCATTGTGCTGTGGAGGCATTGGTATGTGTGGTGTGTTGACTTTGTACTTACCAACGAGCAGTCCCGTTCCATATGTGCCATCCTGGAAGTGCTGGTTGATGATGGACTGTCAGAAGATGAAGGAATCATGCACACTACCTGGGTAGTTGGCAACGACATTGGTGAAGAGTCCCCGGTGGTCCACTATTGCCTGCACATTGATGAAATGTGTGTGCTTTCTGTTGCAGTAGTGGTGTGCAGTATCCGCAGGGGGCACAAGTGGGACATGTGTGCAGTCGATCGCCCCCATCACGGCCGGGAATCCGGCTATGGTGTAGAAGCTTGCTTTGTCGCCAGCTGTCCCTGCACAGTGTTCGGGAAAGTGGAGGTACTGGGGTATGAAGCTGAGGATGGCAACCAGGACAGGTGTGATGAATTTTGATAGGGCTGGCTGTGAGACCCCTCCAACTCTGGCAGATGTTGGTTGGAAGGTACCAGAGGCCAACAGGTGCAGCACGGCCAGCAGCTTTGTCTGAGGAGGGATGTTGGTTCTTGCTGTGTTGGGACCGCCAACCCGTGGGCGATATGGGTCATGATGCAGTGAATGTTTGTCCTTTTGAGCCTCTAGTGGGCAATGACTTCCTTGGGCTCAAGGTCTGTGAGAGTGGTGCGTTTTAGGTAGGTCCGCTGTCTTACTCTGCGCTGCCTCTGTGGTGGTCCGGGGGGGGTGCGGGTCTAGGTCCTGGGGGTGGTGGTCCTGGGGTGGCAGTGGGTGTTGCGGGCCTGTTGGGACTCTTAGCTGCCTGATAAGTAGCTCCATGGCATTGTTTGTTCTTCTGGTGTGGCTGTGTGCGGGGCTCCATTGCCTACTGCATTTAATCGTCCGTCTTTACACCTGTTTGAGGCAGGTGTTAAATACCTGCGGCTACCACAGCTTATCGCCTGCTTTTGGTTCGCTTTGCCGATCTGTCACTTTGTTGTGAAAGTTGTGTTGTTGTTTTTCACATGTGTTTCTGTACGGGAACGCCTACTCTGCATCTCATTAGCGTTAGTTGGTGGTGTCCGCCGTGGTGTTAGGTTCTGGGAGTGTTATCGCAGGAATTCTGCCAATGTCTGCTGTTAGCACCAGCTTGTGAATGGGTTGGTCAATTTATCACGACTTTGGCTGCAATAAAGTGCCGTTGGTTCAGCGCTAGTTCCTTCTGAATATGCCCCTAGGTGTCACAGGGATGATGCAACAGAGTGAGGAAAAAAATGAGAAATGAGAGAAACATTACACAGAGGGGGCTAAAGTGAGGAAGTAAATGCCATGGGGAGATGAGTAAGTATAGTATGAAAAGAAGAAATGGAGAGAGTATGAAGGTTAACAGAAAGAATAGATATGAGCCGGGCCACTGGAATTATGCAGTACAGGAAACCAATTTATGAGGTAGGGTTTAGATATTATGCGACTAGAATAGTCCATTAATGCTGTCTAATGTGGCACATTTTGAAGCAGTATTTCTTGAGTGTTGTCTCATTTTTACACGTTACTGCTGTATGGGCAAAGGTATCACCTCGTTAATATCAGTTTAACACCTAACTATAACAATCACAATCACAAACTGAAACTGACTGCCTGACAAAAGGCCTGCCACTGCTGGCGACACGTGTAGTAGTGTCTTCAGTAGCTTCTGATCCGTTTGAGTTAGAAACACATTTTTTTTATTAAAATCTGCAAACTATGCTGAAGATGATGGATTATGTGGTAAGTGTGGCAGCTGCATAATTATACGTAAAATAACCGTGGCTGCAGAACCGCATAATTCCAGTTACTCTGCAAAACACAACCCAGAGAAAGCTACTGAGGGGATGAAAGAAAAATGACGTTAATTTAAATTGCTAAATATAAGCTGAGGCGTGCTGCGTTTGAATACTTTGGTTCCATATAATGTGACGTCCCCACTTGTTTTGTAGTGGTAAACAAAGAACATAGTTAAATATGTATGAAACCACAGCCCATGCTCTTGTGGCTACTACCCTTTCGAACAGCTTGAAAGGTGTCATGCTGTCTCTTTATAAATGTATTATAGCATGCCATAGCACACAACACAGCAGTGTGCACAGCATAAAATAATAGCATGCAGGATCTTTAATAATAACGCCTTTTTACATCGTGCTTCAACCCGCATTTCTGTCATTCTTATGTGCAGTGAATAACAGAGGTTACTAATAACCAGTTCAAAGGGACTCAATGTACCAAAATTTAAATGGATAGAAGGCGCGAAACCTACGGGGTTATCCTGTCGAGTTAAAGTGATTTATAGGTCTAAAAAGGTTCAAATCTCAACAGTACTCAGTACTACTCTACTGCATATCCGAGGGTAGTATTGTCCACTTTGCCCATGCCTTAAAATGCCCCTGGCAACAAGCACCGGAGGACTCAGCACCAGGGCCAGAGTCTACAGTGAGAGGGAGGCAGTGGGTGGGTTTCAATGGGACAACCGTCATTGTGTCCCCCCTAACTGAGCTTCGACCCTTCTCAAAGGAGGAGGTCCAGACGTATCAACCATTTGCGTTGTCCTTGTGTTGTGCATGAGACCACAAGGACAGCTCAAAGGCTTAAGTAACACATTAGAAAGCTACACAAGGGGCTATTTATGCCACCTTGCACAGCTTTGTAAAGAAATGCAACAGAGCAGCTTGCTGGGTTACATTACATTTCAAGCTGGGAGGCATTCAATAGGTGAAGCATGGTGTTTCATCCATCCACCCATGGATTTAGGCATTTTCCCAGATTTACTAAAGCTAGTTAACCTGAGAGGGTATCAAAATGCTATGCCTTCCTTCCACAGTGAGGCGTAACAAGAAGAAATATCTCTGTTTATCCTTGTAATTTGTTCTTTCAAAGTAGGAAAATCCCACTGATGAATGTTTTCATACAGGAAGACTTTCCTTCCTGCATAAACGTAATTCAGCCCGTAACGCAGTTGCGTTGGCGCTAGGTAACACACAGTGCACCAACACAAGTAGAGGGCAAAAATGCTCAGTATCTATAGCTTTGTAAATATGGAGCATTTTTGCTCTCTCCCTTGCACGCAACACAGTGCAGCAACTTTGCTTGCTGCTTTTCATCGCATGAAAGATCAGTAAATATGCCCCCATGTATCTGTTTCTGTATAACTACAAGACACAACTAATAGGGCTACTATTCCTAAGATAGAAAAAATATGATTTCTAGAAAGGTACATTCAGACCAACATAATCAAGACAGTCAGTGTGATTGTCTCATGTTGCCCTCACACACCCCCAAGGGGATGTCATGCTTCATCATAGGGCAGTGCTCCTTTTCGGGCCGGTGCTGCAATGCCCTACGGGTCCCCAGAAGGGTCACTTTAGCGGAGATATTTTTAAGAGAAATGTGGTATGATGAGTGCAAGTGAGGAGTGATGGAATGACCTTTAATTGTGTTTGCTCCATTGAATTTCTATGTTTTTTACAAGGCATTTTTATATTCCTACCATGTACCCATTCTGCACAATCCACCTTAGGGTGCCAACACTGCTATGCAACACCTTCAGTCATTCAGTGGAGTGATGTGGCTCACTGGTTAGAGGCGGCAGACCCGTAAGCAGAGAACGGCCTGGGACCAAGGTTCAATCCCCGACGCTGCAGGGTCGTGGACTAGGGTCAAACGGACTCGATAATTCTTGCCTCGGTGCCTACTCTAACCAGGGAACACACTTGGCAACTCTGGGCATTAAGCTTGCCTCATCTCTACAACGGCCCGCCGGGGATGCCTGGTTTCACCCTGGAGATACCCAGAAAGAGACCATCTCACAGGGAAAACCAGGACAGGTTCCCCAGCGGTCTTCAGTGCCAGGATACTCCTTGGAGTCACAGTGCGCATAACAAGTACACACACATTCACAGCATGGCTTGAACAATTCCAATGTGTATGTCCTTTATTCTCCTCCTCTCACTGTGTCCCTCTTTTTCGTTCTCCTTGTCTTTGCCCAGCTCTCTCTCGCTCTTTGGCTGTACCCTTCTCTTTCTCATCCCATCGGCCTTTCACACCTGTTTTTAACCCACTGAGAATGTGTGAAAAGTTGGGTTACTGGTTGAGGGTAATAAACTCCTACTCAAGAAGCACACTAAAACAGCAACCAGAATCCTTGTCAGGGTGAGGCACAAGCAAACTCCAAATTAGCCTGTCCTCAACCCTGTGGTAGCATGGCACAGAACAGTTAGGCTTAACTTAGAGGCAATGTGTAAAGTATCACATCCTGAGTTGTGAATCATGTACAGTTTTCTCTTTTTTTTGTCAGTTAGTCAAATTCTCCACACCTCTGTGCCTGGCCTTTTCAAAAGTACAAATGTTGTGATATGAAATTGAATTGTGATTCTCAAGAGAGCAAAACAAATATTTTACAAATACCATGACGAGGCAATCACATTTTGCAAAAAAATCACCTCTGACTAACAGGAGTCTTGAATCACTGAATTGTGGCATTAAACTGCAAACTCCTTTCTTGCACTCTGCTCTTTGCGGTCATGGTGCTCCCTTATGCTAACTTCAGAAAACTTGTTTTAGGGCACAGGGACTGAGTCGCTGAGTCCTGTGAGAGTGGCTGCAACAAAAAAAATTTCAGAGTTGCTGCAACCAATCTGATCACTTGGTACGGTACCAAAATGCCCAATAGAAGTAAAAGCTCCAGCAGTCACTATTTTTGGAATTTTCATAACTGCGGGACTTCCGTAGTACACCTAACATTTTAATCCCTTCAAACTCAACCTGAGAACCTCTTTAAACAAAGGTGTTTGAAAATGGTAGAAGATATTTACAGCAAAATACAATAGCATGCTTTCTGAGTAAAGCAATAACGTTTTGTCAAATTAGGTGTAATTCCATTCACTCATTGTTTCTGCATGAGAGAGAAAAGTTTTCTATGGGAATTAACAGTGGAAATGAATGTTTTGGGGTTCCCCCTTTTTACTGCCCCTGCATTTGATGGATCATCGCACAATTTTATAGGAATGGGCTGTGGTGGATGAGTTTTTTTGGACGGTTTTGTGCAGATTCATCAAATGGAGTAAAACCAAAAAAAAAGCTATTTGTGTGTAATCCCTGTCCTACCTTATACAGCGAGAGAGAAAGGGAGTGGTGGTAAAAGACTGTTTAGTTGAACAAAAAAACATCTTTTGTTTCAAAATCCCTGCATTTTGGGAAGTTACATCTGTGAATTCCTTTCTCATATTGGTTACTGCCACACTGACAGTGTTCTCATGCAAGATGATTTTCTGCACTCTCAGTCACAATCAATGTGATGTTTGTTCAGGGATGTCACCCTTTTCTCTGTGCAACCTATCTTTCTCTTCGGCTCTTCAATCTGTGCCCTATTTGTTTTATTTCACGGCTGTACTATTGGGTTTGCCAGTGATTTCTATAGGAGTGTACTATCAGTGCGGGGTTTTGGAAATCAAAGGGAACACAGCTGAATACTCCTTTCCCTGTCACTACACCAACAACCAATCCAGAGAATCCAAGATGCCCTCTTTAGGTCACCTCACAATTGGCCAAGGTGTGGACTAGATGAAGGAACAGCAGATTTTTAAGTTGCATCATGCGAAGTAAACCAAGAAAATTGCATCTCCCTTTACTGCATGTAATCTAGTGGATGTGAAAGGTCTGTGTAAGTAATTACACCAAAGGACATTTATACTAACACAATGCTCACAATGACTTTGTATCACTTAGTATTTACTTTACAGCACACATCCTAATTTGCATTGGATAGTAGCCCTTGAGTAACGCAAAGTGGCACATTGTGCTACTTTTGTTTCATTTTTATTAAATATGCTTCTAATTGGCATTTAGTGATAACATTACAATGTCTCACATACGAGCATGTCCTTACATGGTATAAGACAGGGTTATTCATCTTTCGTACAATAGTGAAATTTAAACCAGATATAGCACATGATGAAGTTAGGTGGTTTTGGAACTGTAAAGTAAGTTTTGTGCAAAGCACCAGCTAAACATCTATCTGAGACAGGATTACTAGCAACACTCCTGCCTATATTGATCTTGTTCATCCCACGTTTCCAAACACTAAAATAGTCTATAAAACTTAGCCACCAATCTCCTATATACGTATTATCAGGAATTGCTTCTTATATGTATTTCCTCATGGGAGTTATAGGGTAAATCTACCGTCACCAATGTGTCTAGCAGTATAACCAGTAGGCTGTAGGTTAAATTAGGGAGAAAAGGCAGAGCGGAAAACACATAAAATCATCCCGGGTGCATAACTATCCCGGTGGGTCACATGTCACTTAGTCAAACAGGTCAGGGGGGAAGAGGAGGCTCCATAGAGCATTCCATCTCTCAGGATAACCCAGCTATCATATATAATAAGTTATCAATAGTACTCATCTCCAGAAGGAGCGAGGGAAAAACAAACATCGCCATTCCTTCGGGATTTATTTTATTTATTTATTTATCTGACTTGTATAGCGCGTTATAACCACCGGGGTCTCTAAGCGCTGTTTGTCCAGATTGCGTAGTGGGGTTTAGCATATACTTGATCTTAACAGTGCACCTAGAGGCTGCTCCATGCTTGCTTAAACAAAACAGTTTTTAGTTTTTTTCTAAAGGAAAGCAGATTGCATTCCTTCCTTAATTCTGGGGCCAGTTTGTTCCACAAAGCAGGGAGCGTGTTGGAAAAAGCACGTCCCCCCACCGTGGCCAATTTGAAACGGGATTGGGACAGGAGGGTAGCGTCCGACGAGCGCAAAGTCCTGCTCGGTGTATATGGGGATAGGCGGGATTTCAGATATCTTGGTGCTTTACCATACAGCGCCTTGTGTACGATGCACAATCCTTTAAAAACTACCCTCTGCCGAATCGGGAGCCAATGTAGCTCCTGCATCAGAGGGGACGAGTGGGCAGTCCTGGGTTTCTTATAAATCAGCCTGGCTGCATCATTCATAACCCCCTGTAGCTTATCCAGCAGCCGCTGGGGCAGGCCTATGTACAGGGAGTTTCTGTAGTCCAGCCTAGCCAGAATTGTGGCTGAGACCACGTGTCTCAAGGTGGAAAATGAGAGTAATGCCGAGATCTTCCGCAGTTGTCGCATCAGGCCTATACAGGTACCCACTACCGTCATCACTTGTTTTTTCATGGAGAGTGCATCATCCACATACAGGCCCAGACTTTTGACTGCTGTCGCCGGTTTCGGTGGCACACCCAGCTCCACAGGCCAGAATTTCTCGCTCCAGGGGTTGCCCGTGATGGAAATGGGCAACACTTCCGTCTTATCCGGATTAATTTTTAAGGAATTCTCGGATTTCTATACCCCATATCTGCAGGGGCTGTGCTCATAGCCCCCTGTAAGCCAGTCCCTTAAAATTTTAGTTACAAATATCTACTGACCTCCCAGGTGATTCCGAGATGAGCCCTCATTATCCATATGTGGCACAGAGCCACCCTTGGCTCCATCCCCTTGGTCCTCTCGTCTACCATCCCCTGCCTGGAGCACCTCCGTCCATAAGTCCGCCAATGGGCGTCATCTTATCCCTCACGAATGCTCTTTGATCAATGCCAGCTACTCTGCTCAGGCCCACATGCCCACATCTTTTGTCCACAGGGCCACCTAAGGACCACACCTGGCATTCCAGTGCATTGCTATCTGTTGTCTGTCCAACACTTAAGCCAGGTCTGCAAATCTAGAACCAATCTTATGTGCTTTAGTTCTGGGGAATAACCCCATAAGGCACACCTTAACAGTGCAGGGGAGCAAACAGACCAACACTCCATTAACTGTAGTTATCACTGAGTCCCAGAAGGGTCGCAACCCTGGACAGCTCCATGTCATATATCCAAAAACTGCCACCAGCAACCTGCACCTGGGGCAAGCCCGATAGAGCCACTTTACAAGGAGATGTGCGGTGCCCAGTGTCACCAATGCCTGAAGCACATATGTGTCTCAGGTTCCTGTTGGCAGTTGGGCCACAAGGCCGTAAATGCTCGCATTATGGCTTGGTACATCAGGAATTGGACGGGGGCAACTCACTCTGTACCATCAAGTCCACTAATGGGAAAAGCTCCCCCAATCAGTAACAATCCCCAACTGTGATCAGGCTCACTGTGGACCATTCGGCTAACTGTTGCCCTGTGAATGGGAAGGGGGGTGGGAGGGATCACCTCGCGGCAGCCGCATCATTGGCAAAGCTGGAACGTACAAAGGAGCCCCAGCCATCCTCTCCTGACATCTCTGCCGACAGTGCAACGCCACCTTCAGCAACACTCCTGGCTGCGGATTTGTCACTTTCAGTTTAAGGAGTCTAGCTATTGAAGTCCCCTGATTAGTTGCCAACCCTATGGGACCCAGCTCTTCAAGAAACTAGCCATTCAACCATTGAGATGTCTATTGAAGCTAGGCAGCCAGGCAAAATAATTCAAATCCGGGACACCCGAGTCTGCGTCATTTGGCGGTCTCAAAAGTACCACCAAAGACACTCAATTGCGCTCCCCATCCCATATCACTTCCCAAAGCAACATATCTGATTGATTAAACCAAGAGCACGTTATCTGTACAGGGAGATCAACAAAGAAATACAGCAACCAGGGCAGCATAGCCATATTGGTTAATGATGTTCTCGCCATCACTAGTAATTTTAGGGAATAACAAAATTGGATACAAGACTTGAGAGCAAACCGCTGGTCCCAGACTACCTTCTTTAAGGTTTTTTGAAATCATGAAATCCCTGAATACCCAAATATTTGAAGGTCGTTGGTAACCACTTCAGCCCCGAGGACAGGGCCATTGAGTGGGATGCCCCCGTTGTCATAGGGAATAGACATGTTTTAGACTTATTTAAGTCCTCCTGCAGAGACAATGCATTCTTGACTCCTCTATGGAAGTCCATTGGGTACAGCAGCAGGTTGTCAGCATAGAGGGAAATAATATGTGCCCTTCCCTCCATTAAAAATCCTGTATCCTACTCCTTGCTGTGGGAAAAGCTATGGCAATGGCCATATGGTCAGGACAAAGAGGAGGGGAAACAGAGGGTGTTGGAAAATGAGGCAGCATCTGTGAGGCCTGCACAAATAATATGACTACATTTGTCCTTCACTGGGAACAAAACAGCCAATTGTAGCGCCTGACTCTCAGAGGGTAGCGTTGCAGTGAAGGGGCCCTGTGTTTCGCAAAGGGGTGGTGCAGGCCTAGCCGGGATCTATAGGTTCCCTGACTTGGTGTGGTAGTACTACCCTGAAGACAAATGGGGCCTAGCTTAAGAGAAGGGACCCTGCTCTTCATAAGGGGGGGTGCAGGCCAACCAGGGACCATGTAGGTCCCTGGACGTTCTCCCAAGGCGCTGCCTTTGGGATTTTGGAAGTTAGGTCCCCTCTTTGTATGACCCAACCATATCCTTACCACTTCTGATGTGTCACAGAAATTTATATTTCTAGTACAATCTGAAGTTTAGCAGGGAACCTCAATGAACATTGAATACCTTCCTTGTGGAGGGCTTTCTTGGCTTCCACAAATGAAGCACCAAACCTTGGCAGTAAAATATAGGAATACTGGCACCTTACTGCTAGTTATTTTGAAAGGGCAATTGGTACTGGCTATCTGGAGGATAATGTGAAGATCCCTGTAGTGTAGCAAATGGACCACCACCAACAGGGGATGGCGTTCTGGCACCAGTGGGCGTGCCAGCACTCGATGAGTCGGAAAAAGAAGAGAGTTTTCCCTAACAAACCCAGAAAGGACTGGGAAAAGTGTAACAAAAGGAAGGTTCCTTTCTGTGGTTTCTTACATTTAATTATCTTTGTATAAATGTAACTTGTAATGCCAAACACTTGTCTAGAACAACTCAAATACCTCAGTAACACATATGCCAATAGACCATGAAATTATATCAAAAATATCACATTTATTAAAAAGAAAAACATTTCTCATAATAGATAATTAGACATAAACAATTTCTTGCAATGAAGTTACATACAATTAAACAATAGATAAAAACAATTTAAAAAAAGCCAGTGTTGTCGATGCGTTTCGGTGCTTAGACGAATAGCACACCTTCCTCAGGACTATGATTAAAAGCTTCATGAATCTAAAAAGTATATGGGACATATGTTAGTATACAGTACATGAGGTTTTTTGGTACTTTTACAGACAGAGTTTTTTTACTAGAATCACACAGGGTTATGGCTACAAAATTTTTTTTTAAGATCTTACTAGAGCATTTTCAATTTGCAGTACCAGTCTTGATCCTGGATTGTAGTATTTGTTTGTTTAAAACTCAAGCGCCATGACAGTAGTTTTTTCCTTCGCTCGAAAGTAGCGGACCTATGTGTCGTAAATGTATCGTAAATGATCACCCTTCAGACTGAAGGGTGATCATTTACGATAACACCCTTAGTCGATATAAACAATAGACACATAGGTCCGCTACTTTCGAGCGAAGGAAAAAACGACTGTCATGGCGCTTGAGTTTTAAACAAACGAGTCCATTTTCTAATTAATGAACTAGCACAATGCATAACAAACGAAAAAACTACTAAAATGGCGCTGCCTTGTTTCGAAAGTTAATCCGACCAGGTGCGGGACATTATTCAATTAAATTCAATGGACATGCGTATAAATAGAACCTTCACGCCATAGCCCCCACACCGACTCTGGAGACCGGGGAGACCAGGCGGATGGTTCGTGCATACACTAAAAGAGGTAAGAAGCTGCTTCTCGTTCTCTGAACTTTTTGCCTTAAGCTAATGCCCGAGTTAGAAGCCATGTACCCAGGTTAAATATAGTGCATGTTTAAACTATGAAAGTAACTCTTGCATTCAACCTGTATATTTGTCAGTCCTCTTGTGTGTTTTAATATCGTGTTCACACAAGCTTAGATTGTTTGAGGAAACCATAAGATTCCTACACTACTAATATCGAGACTGACAACCCACCTGATCATATTGGCTCCGCATTTGAGAGTGTGTGCCTCTAATTAAATAGTCGAGCCCGCACATATGGGAGGGGATTAAAACAAAGTACAACACCCAAAATTAAATTGAAAAAAAAAATTTCTGTTAAATAAAGTTGGTTTTTCAGAATTTTTTGCAAACCCCCCCCCCCAGTTCAAGTGGCATATTAGGCTGCAATGAAGCCCCTTATTTACAAAAAAACATGTTATCAATTGGAAATTGGGCATTTCGCTAATATCCAAATTTTGTTCCACCACTTATTTCGGGTGTACAGGTCGCCTTCAAAATTCATAAAAAAGTGAGGATCAAGAAACACTTTTGACGACCTAAAGGAATGAATATGCCAACTTAAAAAGTGACCCAACCCGCTAGATATACAGCGCCGGGAAGAGTCTCCTCTAATCCAAGAGATATTCTGTATTACCATAAAGTAAGCTATCAATTTATGACATAAGGAGTATACTAGTCAAACAAAAAAATGTTAGTTGGACTATAAACTGAAATATGGTTGTTACTCTATATATAGATCCTCTAGACGACTAAGCGGAGGAACATAACAGTATAAAGAATACTACAATCCAGGATCAAGACTGGTACTGCAAATTGAAAATGCTCTAGTAAGATCTTAAAAAAATTTTTTGTAGCCATAACCCTGTGTGATTCTCGTAAAAAAACTCTGTCTGTAAAAGTACCAAAAAATCTCATGTACTGTATACTAACATATATCCCATATACTTTTTAGATTCATGAAGCTTTTAATCATAGTCCTGAGGAAGGTGTGCTATTCGTCTAAGCACCGAAACGCGTCGACAACACTGGCTTTTTTTAAATTGTTTTTATCTATTGTTTAATTGTATGTAACTTCATTGCAAGAAATTGTTTATGTCTAATTATCTATTATGAGAAATGTTTTTCTTTTTAATAAATGTGATATTTTTGATATAATTTCATGGTCTATTGGCATATGTGTTACTGAGGTATTTGAGTTGTTCTTGACAGGTGTTTGGCATTACAAGTTACATTTATACAAAGATAATTAAAGGTAAGAAACCACAGAAAGGAACCTTCCTTTTGTTCCAGCACTCGATGAGCCCTCTCTGGGGCAAAATCGCACATGAGGCCATCAGGTACCACCTCAGTGCGCAGCCAGTTCTCTAAAAAGGACACCATGTCTCTGCCCTCAATTCCCTCAGAGAGTCCCACCAGCCTAATGTTATTGCAGCTGTAAAGACCCTCTTTGTATTCTGCCTGTCCTTCTAGCGTGCCCACTCTGTTGGTTGGATCCTTCAGTTTGTTGATGTACAGGCAGGACTGCACCGACCGACTTTTCCAACTCTTTGACTGGATCCACCAATTTATGGTGTTCTGTTGATAGGAGGCCCAACCTCACAGAAACTTCTCCAATGGCCCGTTGAAGTAGTGATTTGGTGTCTGCTAAAGCAGCCAAAACTTTATCCAAGAGTGAGTGGATCGAATTATTTGAAGCATCTCTATTATCCACTGGTTCTGGGAACCCCTGAGAGGCCTCTCTTGGTTCTGGGTGAGCGGCCTCTTGTTTGTTTTGTGGCTTACCCATACTGACTGTCCACCCAGTACTGTAGTTAAGGCAGAAGCTTTCGGAATGGAGCAGTTTTTCACCACATGGCCACTGCTGGCGTATGGACCCTCTTTCCACTCAACCATCCACAGCTCACCAGGTAGGTTCCAGGGGGCATGGTGCCCTAGTCCAGACATGTCGAGAAAATGCAGGGGCACCATTGTGGGCCCCAGTGGTCTAGGGCCTTAAGTTTGGCCCATCGCCCAGCCTTGCGCACCTCACACGCTGGGCCCCGATCTATTCCCTGAGCATCCATGGCACAGGGCAGTGTTCAGCCCGTAGGGCCCAAGCCGCTGAAGCCCCAGTCTCCTCAGCTCCGACACTCTCCTACAGGCCGAGGCCCCAACAGAGGGGCTGGCAGATCAGAGGGGAACCCCAGGCACAGCGGGGAAGCTGAGGCAGCCCCTGCTCCTTTGAGAGGGTTGGACTCTGGTAGCTCTGCCACTCCACCCAGGCCCACAGCAACCAACAAATTCTTCACACTGACACGGGGTGGCCAGCTCACCACTTCGTCGCAGAGAGTCTTACAGGATACAATCCAGCAGTATGTACCATCTATAGCAGAGGTTGAGCCCGGTCTGCCTTTTCGCCCCTGTCTTTGTCTCGCCTCCATCTTGTAGCCTGGACATTTTGCAGGCAGGGCAAAACTTTGCTGTATCACGCCCAGAAACTACTTTTAGCCCCAGATTTTTCATTTCGGGGTGGACGATATATCAGGGATGCCACTCCAGGCTCGTCTGTGGCCGACCTCTGTCCCAATGCAGCAGGATGTTTACTGGGCTGACGCAGAGCAACAGGTCCACGTGACCACCATCTTCGGTGCCATAGCGAATCACTGACAAAATATCGACTACCACAATATCGAGGTACAAAAATATCATGACAAAAATATGGAAGTCAAGAATATCGGCATCCTATATATATTCCTATATATATCATGGTAAGTACAAAAATATTGAGAGAAAAAAATATCGTTGTCAAAAATATCGTTGTTAAAAATATCGTTTTTTTATGCTAAAAAAATAATGTAAAATAAAGTAAATAATACATATAATTAAAAGAAACCTAGTTAAAATATTTTTAAATGTTTACAAATGATAACTAATACATATAATTTAAAAATAAATTAAACATATATATATAAAATATTATATATATATATACTTATTTAATAATATTCATAAATGATTATTTTAATAACTTGTTAATTGTTTAAAAAAATACAAACAAATTTAATAAGTACAATATTTTTAATCTTTTTACAATAAATTATACACTACATTAACTAAAACAGTAGAGAAAATATTGGATAGCGGAGGGAATAAAATGACTATTACATCTCCAGAGAGTGCAACAGTAGGCAAAGTGTTGGCTACCATAGGGGTAAAAATTACTATTCCCACTCCAGTGAGTGCAACAGTAGGGAAAGTGTTAGATAGCGTAGGGGTAAAAGTTGCTATTCCCACTCCAGAGAGTGCAACAGTAGGGAAAATGTTGGATAGTGTAGGGCGAAAAATTACTATTCCCACTCCAGAGAGTGTAACAGTGGGGAAAGTGTTGGTTAGAGAAGGGGTAAAAATTACTATTCCCATTCCAGTAAGTGCAACAGTAGGGAAAGTGTTAGATAGCGTAAGGTTTAAAATGACTATTCCCACTCAAGAGAGTGCAACAGTAGGGAAAGTGTTGGATAGCGTAGTGGTAAAAATTACTATTCCCACTCCGGGGAGTGCACTCGTAGGAAAAGTGTTGGGTAGCGAAAGGGTTAAAAGTACTATTCCTACTCCAATCAGGGCAACCGTAGGGAAAGTGTTGGATAGAGTAGGGGTTAAAATTACTATTCCCACTCCAGAGAGTGCAACAGTAGGGAGAGTGTTGAATTGCATAATGGTAAAAATTGCTATTCCCACTCCAGTGAGTGCAACAGTAGGGAAAGTGCTGGATAGCGTAAGGGTAAAAAGTTACTATTCCCACTCCAGAGAGTGCAACAGTAGGGAAAGTGTTGGATAGTGTAGGACTAAAAATTACTATTCCCACTCCAGAGAGTGTAATAGTAGGAAAAGTGTTGGTTAGAGAAGGGGTAAAAATTACTATTCCCATTCCAGTAAGTGCAACAGTAGGGAAAGTGTTGGATAGCGTAAGGGTTAAAATTACTATTCCCACTCAAGAGAGTGCAACAGTAGGGAAAGTGTTGGATAGCGTAGGGGTAAAAATTACTATTCCCACTCCAGAGAGTGCACCCGTAGGGAAAGTGTTGGATAGCGAAAGGGTTAAAAGTACAATTCCCACTCCAATCAGGGCAACTGTAGGGAAAGTGTTGGATAGCGTAGGGGTTAAAATTAATATTCCCACTACAGAGAGCGCAACAGTAGGGAGAGTGTTGAATAGCATAGGGGTAAAAATTGCTATTCCCACTCCAGTGAGTGCAACAGTAGGTAAAGTGCTGCATAGTGTAAGGGTAAAAATTACTATCCCAACTCCAGAGAGTGCAACAGTAGGGAAAGTGTTGGATAGCGAAGTGGTAAAAATTACTATTCCCACTCCAGAGAGTGCATCAGTAGGGAGAGTGTTGAATAGCATAGGGGTAAAAATTGCTATTCCCACTCCAGTGAGTGCAACAGTAGGGAAAGTGCTAGATAGCGTAAGGGTAAAAATTACTATTCCCACTCCAGAGAGTGCTAAAGTAGGGAAAGTGTTGGATAGCGCAGGGGTAAAAATTACTATTCCCACACCAGAGAGTGCAACAGTAGGGAAAGTGTTGGATAGCAGAGGGTTAAAATTAACATGCTTATCAATTAAATAATGTTTTAAATTAAATAATGAATTAATAATTAATTAACAGTAAATTAATTATGAATACCAATAAATTTAGATTAATAATTACTTTAATACCATTAAATTACTTCCCACTCTATTCCCCAATAAACCCACAACCCACTCCTTCAATAAATTAACAGAATTGATATAATAAACAATTAATCAATTATTGAAAATTAATTACCAATTATTAATTAATCAACAATACATTAATTATCAATACCAATAAATAAAAATAAATTATTACTTTAATATAATTAATTTACTTCCCTCCCTGTTGCCCTATACACCCACAACCCGCTCTATATAAAAATTAACACAATTAATATAATTATCAATTAATAAAAAATAATTACCAATTAATGATTATATAACAATAAATTATCAATACCAATTAATAATTACTTAATTATAATAAATTACGTCCTACCGTATTTCCCTATAAACAGACAACCCACTCCTAAACTAAATTACCACAATTAATATCATTATCAATTAATCAATTAATAAAAATTACCTAATAATTAATTAGCAATAAATTAATTATCATTACCAAAAACAAAAATTAATAATTAATTTATTATAATTAAATTACTTCCCACCCTATTCCCCTATAAACCCACAACGTGCTACAGAGCTAAAACACAAAGGGGTTGATTCCGATTCGGGAAAAACCACTCCGAATAGCCGTTTGGAGCGTTTTTCCTGTACGAATTGTACCTTGCAACGTCCTCCGTATGTACGATGAAGTACGATTCGTACCAGGAGCTGTACTCCGTACGAATCATACAGAGACGGTACAAATGAAATCCCCGTACGATTCTCCCTCAGAACCCGCTTTACGCGACATCCGTATGGTTTGCGGCTGGTTTTTCCGACCCAGCAAGTACGATTTGTATCGGGTACGCACCGTACGACCCTTTTCCGTACGAATTGCCCTTACCTGACTTGGACCGTACGAATCGCGCCCTCATACCCCGTTCCGGATCATACTCGTCGTGGCGTAAGGCATGTGTACGAGTCATACGGTTCACGGTTTCAGCCTTGCAATACGTACGGATCACGATGATTTGGACGGATTCACCAAATACGGATCGTACTACGCGACTCGGACGGATGGGTATTAATCGTACGGAGAGGGCTCCGGATACGATTCGTACGGACGTTTTTTTTCCTGAATCGGAATCGACCCCTAAATGTCATTAAAAATAATTAATAAGTTCTAAAAATGATTATTTAATTTACTATAATTAAATTACTTCCCACCCTCTTCTCCTATAAACCCACAACCCGCTATGGTACTAAAAGGCTAAATTTACTTTTAAAAAAATTACTAACTTCTAAAAATCAGGTCTTTGAACACATAGTCCATGTCCTGCTATTAATTGTTGGCCTTCTTGATTTGATACATGCTTTTATACATATCTCCCAGTGATTATTAGGCTTCTGAGTGTCGCTATATGTCTACATGTACTTGCCACTTTTTCTGCATACTGTGTTAATTGTCGTATTTATTGTTTACTATGCTGCACAAAGAGGACCAATGTAATAGAGCATATAATTAGTATGCCACTTTGACACCTTATCCCAGGTCCTATCAACTGTAACATTTATAAATTATATCCCTTTTCTTCTCTATCCTGTCTCCTTGGTCCACTCAGGAGTGATCATTTATATACAGATGTACGCATATTCCTTTATCCCCAGCACTGCTAAATAAATTATCGTAACCTGGTCCTGATGATGGCCTAAACACCCCTAGAGGCCGAAACGCCGTCGACTTTCACAGTGGAACTCTCAACTCTCCCCTCAAGGATACCCTACTTGATTACTTTTGGTTTCATTATCATTTATTGCTTGGCTATCCCTACTCTGTATAATTTTAAATCTCACTTGTTTGTCGTTGCACCCACCACCATCGCTGTACATACTACCTCACGTGTCACTTGCGCCGTCACAATTCTTCACGAGCACTTGTGCACAGTATCCAACAGGTTACATGTCATTCAATGTAACGCAGTGAAACTCTTCGTTTGTTTGGTCATATGAAACTGAATATGTCAAATATGTAGGTGCACTAATACAATTTGTTTTGCAAAGAATATTGTCTCCCTGGTTTCTCCCCTTCTTGATTTATTCCTCAGCAATTGATTGTGCTAATTATAATTGTCTTCCTATTGACACCCTTTTGAGTTCTATTTTAAAGAGCATCATAAACGTAGCTTACACTGTTTCGCTTTTCTACATGCAGTGGTGCAGGCTCTGTCGCCCCACTGCTAGCCTCACACAGTTTTGCAGGAGGATTATAGGATCTGGAATAAGCCGTGTTCCCTTTTCTATGGCAGTTGAACCTGGAGCATTGGCACAAATCATGTGCTCCTAGCTTGGGACAGCGAAAGATGTTGGACTGTATTGACCTATATATCATGCAAGGCAGCTCAAAAATCAAACGTTCTGTGCTGCATTGCGTGAAAGCGAGACAGCAGGACAGCGCCATATCTACTAACGTATTGCACTGTTGCTGTCATGCCCTGTACTTGTTCACTTTTGGCTGCCTTGCACCATGCACACACACCCTTTTGCTTTAGGGGAAACGTGTATGTGTGATGTTTAGCATACAGCATAGGTTTTGGACTGGAAGTGTATCCTTCTAGTATAAAATACGACGCTTAGACATACTTTAACAATTTTTTAACGTTGTCATGCAAAGGTGGGAAAGTTTGAAGAAAATATTTTTTTTTCCTCAAATGTTAAGCCTACCTCAAGGAGGTATAACTTCTTGATGCACAGCCCTATCTATCTTTTTTTTATTAGCTAGGGATTTTCAGCAAAAGCCACGGGTGGCTGGATGGGAATGCCCATGTGCCACCCATGGATGCCTCCTTGATGCAAAGTAGCACAAAGTGCTTCTGTGCATTCCTTTAAGGCTACTTTCGGTAGAAAATCAACATTTGTGCTGGAAGTAAATCCTATTTCAAGACATATAACAAATTTGCATCGATTTTTGTGACACTGCACCGACAGAAATTCTTCATAAATATGGCCCACCGTCCTCACACACTGCATCATGTGGCCACGTGCACTGATTCAGGCGATCTCCGACCAGGCCAATATGATTCTATGCATTTGTTCCAGAACACTATGTTCTGGATGACGAGAGTCATTTACAGCACAACCCACCACCTACCAATAAATGGGGTACTTGCTCAACGAGACTTGAGGGAAACACAGTGCATAAAATGAACACAACTCTTGAAATGTCTTTCGAAATATTTCTTTCCGCTCTATGTCGCTTTAAGGGAAGCTGTTTTAAGCTCAGAGGAAGGTTACAAAATCCCCCAGAAGAAGTAACAGAGGAAACTGAAGAAGCTCTCCTGCCATGTCTTTAAACGCAGGGTTTAAGTACCAGCAGCCTCTCTCTTGGAAGGATGCTCTGGGACAAGCCGCGTGCATGATTCTCTAAATCCGTATGGAGACTAGAAGGGGCTTGTTCTCCTGAGAGACTTATAGGTGATTCAAGTTGGGTGTGTGCCAAATCTGGTTCTCAGATACTTAGCACTAGGTGGAAGTGTTTGTAGAAGTAAATAGTTCTCTTCTCTCCGGACAGCTATCCTCATTTCTTCAATTCTTGCAACAAACAAGCTTTGGCCATCGAACGGGACTGGCGTTTTTAAAGGAAAGTGCGTCGATAGGCAATTTAGTTTGTGTGAGAAACTGAGTGTATCAATGCATAATGTGTGAGAACATGGATGGATGTGTGCTGCATAGATGGATGAAACGGTGAAAGCATGGACGGATAGTTGGGTGGATGAATGGAGGATAACGAGTGCATTGATAAATGAATGGTGAAGATGAGTGAGTGCATAGATGATTCAATCAGAAATGGGGAATTCCTGAATTTCTGTCACAGTTTCTTGTCGGGATTTCGCCAGGACCTGACATTTCTGAATAAAGCACAACATATCCACAGTGTTCCCAAGGATCTTGTAATTTCAATGAGGCTAGTAAATCTGGTTACCAACCTCATCAGAATTACATAGGCATTCATAACCACTCATAATTGCATCGTTGAGGCCTTGTATTAGTACTAGACTAGTTGATGAAACCAGAAGCCAGACCATTTATCTTAAGTACTTAAAGGTTTTTGAGTTCACAAATGTTTTGACGCAGACACATTTAGTTTGTAACAAAGTATAACTATCATAGGGATCCAAGTGGATCTGGGGCTGTATTTTAGAAAGTGCATGGGGGCACAATTAGCGTGTGTGCTTGCTTTTTGGGCACCCCGAGCATTTTGGTATTATACAAGGAGGCTCAGAGGCTCCCGTGGCCCCTGGTGTAAGACAGATAGCACAGATCTAAAATGTGCGCCTGCCCTATCACAAGGAGGTGTGCCTTCATTTCCTTGGAGTGTGGCCCCTTGGAAATGAGGGCAACCATTTACTTTATGCGCATGCCACATTACAGAGGCAGGCACAAAGAGACTGCGCACCAAACCACATAGACAGCGTGCCTCCCGGTGGTGGAAGAGAGAAAAGGGGGCGCCAGAGAACCGCGCATGCCCCTGCACACAGGTGCACACACTCACTGCACCTGCTTACAAGTGGATCTCAGCATCCCTTTTAAAGTCAAGATGTTTGCTACCTGCACAGTGAAGGGTGGGCTGGTGGCCTCAAAGAGCCAGTTCACTTTTCACTAGTGTGCAGTTTCCTGTGCTGGAGCGGCTTCATACCCACACTGGGATTAGCGAATTTGCTGTGTCATGGTGCACTGTCCCAGTCTGCCCCGGCACACAGACTTAAGTGTGCACCTAATCACAGAGTGGGGCAGTACCACTTAAACGTAATGCAGTCCATATAGTCTCAAATAGCGAATATATATATTTGAGGTCCTCATAAAGAAAGGCGTGTCATTGTTTCTGAGACTCTCTGGACTAACGTGGGCATCACTGACACCTGAAGGCTATGCTTCACTCATAGGGGCATCCCTGACACCCGGTGGCTATGCTTCACTCATAGTGGGCATCCCTGACACCCAATGGCTATGCTTCACTCATAGGGGCATCCCTGACACCCGGTGGCTATGCTTCACTCATAGGGGCATCCCTGACACCCGAGGGCTATGCTTCACTGATGGCTATGCTTCACTCATAGTGGACATCCATGACGCCCGATGGCTTTGCTTCACTCATAGGTGCATCCCTGACACCCGATGGCTATGCTTCACTCATAGTGGACATCCCTGACACCCGATGGCTATGCTTCACTCATAGAGGGCATTCCCTGACACCTGATGGCTATCCTTCACTCAAAGTGGGCAACCCGGATATGTGATGGTGGCCCATGGGCAACTGAATTACCTTCTGTTTGCGAAAGACTGTGGAGAACATTATTGCAGGCACACCACGAGTGCCCAAGTGTGTGATCTGAAAAGCTATGCATCCATGTCTCCAGTAACTCCAAGCCCTTTCTGACTGAAGTCAAAGCTTTCAGATCTATTAAGGTAACTAGTGATCCAGCTCTAGTGGCGATTGTGAGCTGTGTGTGGGTCCACAGGACTAATATAAACAGTTGCAAGTATCATCATTGATCTCGCTGGACATGGTATCCCTCTGTATCTACCAATAAGTACTTACAACAGTGTTTAGACAGAATATCGGAAAGACAAACATTGTGGGATAAAAATCATGTCAAGAATATCGAGGGCAAAATATATGAAGGCAAGTTTATAAAGTAAGCTAAGTTTTACTATATATAACTTCAAACATATGTACCTTGACTGTGTATATATTGCCGAGGTACAGTAGATGTGGAGTTAAGAATAGTAAATCTATTCTTACCTAATTGCACTCACCGTCTCAATATTTTGGTCCTCAATATTTTTGACACAATATTCTGTCCAGTATTTTTGTTTATGATTTCTGTCAGTGATCTGCCCATAGTTTCTCTTTCTAGTGCATTTTGGGTTTTTCTCTTAAACCTTTTTTTCATCCACCTACATTACTGGCATAATAATCTTAGGTCTCAAGATTGACAGGCTCATGCGTGAACTCCTCATCCAGTCCAGCAGTAGTAGTTGCTACCCGCCAGGGGTTAAGTGATGGGGGTGGGGGAATGGAAAACAAAAAATAGGACTTACCTTAAATGGACAAACAGCAGTCTCGCCTCCATCCTCTTCATCTTCCGGTCTCCAGTCACAGCCAGCAGCAGCAGCAGCAGGAAGCACTCTGGCACACAGGCTCTCCTGATCCAATCACAACGCTGCAATTCTGTGTTGTGATTGGTTTGAGCACCATGGTTTGCCGATCAGACCAGGACAGGGAGACTTTGTATGTTCCTCACCAGGCAGTTTAATGCAGCCTGGTGGTGAACATGCAAAATGTCCATGACTGCTTGGCCGGCCCAAGAGGACCGACCAAGCAGTCCTGCGCACTTAGGGAGTGCAAACCACTCCGCCCCATGTGCTGCCTAGCCCCACAAGCCATTCCTACGTTATTATCATTGTATTTTTCCTTTTGAATAGTGAGGCGACGCTCCTCCACCTTAGCGGTGGAGCCGCCACTCCAGTCCAGATTTTTAACTTTGCACTGTGGGTTTTGTAGTCCTGGTTTTATAATAGGTAAAAAACTACATTTGCAAGAATGCAAAGCAAAAACAGGGACATGGGAAAGTTGAGCGCTCTAAATATTTTTTAAATAATTTTAAAGGGTTTTTGCCAATAGCAAATTGTAACATATGTAGCAGCACCTATTTAGGTCGAGCATTAGAGACCTCTTGTATATACTTTGGTATATACTTATTATATACTTATATGTGTATGCACTTTGTGAGCTCTGGTGATCAGCCCTAGGACTTTCTGCTTCCGCTTAGAGACTTTTTTTCTGTACAGCTGCCTCTATTTAACTGTCTTGATAGAAAACGACCAGCAGAGGTCAGTAACATTCCAGAATTGCTTTCTGCTGAGGGACTTTCTTTCTTTTATTTTTCTGGCAACTGCCTCTATTTAACTTTCTTGATAGAAAACGACCAGCAGAGGTCAGTAAAATACCAGAATCACTTTAGCATTCTCTAGATTTCAGTCCATGGAAATTGTCTTCCACGAGCACCCGTAGACAATAATATTTTTATCAAATCTTATATTTTCAGTGATATGACCACAAAAGATCTTGATTTTATATTAAAAACAGAGTTTTGAACTATACTATTTCCCGCTGAAAAGCAATATTTCTCTCCATGTGTTTCCATACCTGGCGTGTCACGCAGGTTGGTGCTTACTTTCCCTCCATGTTAAGGAACAGTAGATGTTTCCGCACTCAGGCTAATGTGCTGCATAGCTAAATACTTATAAGGTCCCAAAGGAGAGACCGATTGCATTGCAAATGCTTGTTTAGTGATGTAGGTATTCATCTTTTTTATGAGGATTCTTCATTACTTGGTAGAAAACCAGTAGTGATTCTAATAAAAATGTAACACATCAGAATGAATTTAATTTAGAATATTCAATAACATCAAAACAATGTCTATTGTTTACATGTGGATTTACCCTATTGTTTGGGGATATTCACGCAGCACAACCCTCTTTGGTTTGCGCCAACCAAAATCAATAGTGTGTGTGAACAATTTAGCACAACTGCCCTTTGTAATCAGTGGCAAACTGTTCGGTCATTCTTCTGCAGCTCCCAAAATAGTACCCAAAGCCACAGCCTGCACAGCGCAGGGCCAGTTTTTGGCCGGCAGTGTTTTGGTAGACTCTTGGCAAGGATACTATTTCATAGATGCCAGCAGGTTCCAAGTCAGCTTGGTCACTGTCAGTCAGTCCTAAATTTTAACCAACTACACTCTGATTTATGTGACTTGTGGTTTCAACTTTCGTTCTATCACTATAAACTCACATGTGCCACAAGGCTCCTGAAATCTGCCTGCCTCCTTGAATCCACCAGCCAATGCCTGCTCCCTGCAGCTGCCCTGGTTATTGGTAGCAGAAGCTCTGAGGTATCAAGAGGCAGCCCCCGACGGTCTTGCACCATGTTGCTTCACTTTGGTGGAATTGCAGCTCCTCTCTCTTGACTCCCACACTTGCTTCTTGCACCCTGGTACCTGATGACACCCTGTGGTATTTTCATGATCTATGCAGAAACACTGCAAATCTTTTATCAGCACAGTCATTTTCCAGTTAAGTGGAGGGGTTGATAGGTATTGTGTGCATGTGAGAATATGTGTGTGAGAAATCATGCCTCTATTTGTGCATGTCAGTGTGTCTGATCCCATAGCAGTGGGTGTAGAATGATTTTGGGGGCCTTGGCACACGGAAACATAATAATGTCCATGTAATAGTTTTGTAGTTCTGAACGTATTGACTTCCATGGCATTATGGTGGCCATCTCTGTCATGGTAGTAATGGTGTATTGTAGATGTCCATGTCACATTATGGCCCTTCTACTGGCTACCCTCGGCATAATGGTAACCCTAACAAGTTGGGGGCATCATTTAGCATATTGTCCTACCATGGCATTATGGTAATCAATTTCTGCATGATGGTGCACCTCATTATGTTGTTGTCATCTTTGACATATTGAGGCTTCATGTTGGTCACTACTGACTATAATGCTCATCATAGCTTTTTGTGGATATCCTTCGCTTTTGTATACCCTTGGCATTTTGGTGATTTTAGCATGTTATGGGAATCCTCTGCACAGTGTGGCTCTAACAGTGGCCAGCCACACCTGGAATAAACAGGACCCTGACATATTATTGGTGGCTTTAGTATATTGGGCCCCACTTATTAGTATGAAATCCACCCCTGACATAATAGCGGTGCTGAATATATTATGGTCATCCTGGCACTAAAATGGCCATCTTTTGCATAATGATATTTACCTCAAACATTGATGCAGATTTCGGCCCTGATATATATATATTACACCTTGGCATGATTTTGGCATCTGTGGCTTAGTGTGTGGCTCGGTGGGCACAACTCACAACATTTACTGTAGGATAATTACACAAAATTACAGCAAAATTATTAAGATTATGCGTAATTACACAAGTAGCATAACCACGCAATTAGATCTATTTTCTTAGCACAAAATGCATTCTCGTGTCAAAAAGTTTGAGCTAAATGCAACAGAACAGGTACAGCAGCAGCCATTCGCAATTTGTTCATAAGCTCTCGCCTCAGGCATTTCCTCCCAAATTACTCAGAATTACATGAGAAGGCATAATCACGTAATTTTTGATAATTTCACATCACATGTGTAACATGAAATTACGATGTCATCCAGGCCTAGGATGCATGTAATGGTATGTGTAGAGAGCAAGCCTAGCAGCACAGCGAGATGCAGAAAGGGGGAAAATTTTGAAAACAATACATGATTGTTTCTAACAAGGACAGGTTTTGTGGGTAGCTGCTATCTTTCACGTTGGAAAGTAGTTTACTCTGGTGAGTTATTTCTTCAGTTCCTTATAGAACTATAGGAGAGCCAGAAGCAGTTCTGATATTGACTGGAATGTTGTTCTTGATCCTGGGTGCATAGATGGAGAAGACTTTCTTTCAGACTTTTCTCATTTGCATTCAGGGGCCTTTTCAAGAATTTAACAAATGGGTTACGCCTTCGCAAATGTAACAGATATCCTGTCTGCCTTATTACTAGTGCATTATGTAACATTCCATATGGAATAAAGTGATTAGGAAGTTCTTCACATTTCTGTCAGAGTAACACATCCACCAAACTCTTCAGGGTGTTATTTTCCAGTAAAGTGCAGTCCTGGCCCCTGATGTGACACTGTCCATTTTAGGCAATTATCTTCTCAATCAGGTTTTCATGGGTATATTTCTGGTTTATATACAGGTTTCCTTGTATGTGTTGCAACTGGTCTTGAAGATGATGCTGCTCAATTAGGAGGGCAGTGTAATGTATTTAGTGTTTGAGGGATGTGGTCAAATTGCTTTAGGCTTTTGAGGAGACATGCAGGGGTATTTAGGGGAACTAATGTGGCATTTGTGAGAAAGCTGAACAGAACATTTCCTCCATCCATGTGAGAGAGGACTAAGAACTCTATTTTGACTATTGTTCTGATGTCGGTCCAGGTAGGCAAGATTTTGCTTTTCTCAACAGGATATGATATGATGTCATGAATTTTTGTAATGTGTGTTTTTTTAAAAGTCATATGTGTTGATGGTGATTCCACAATGAATTTCGCAATGCTGTCATGCTGGGCTAAGACGGTCCATGTTAAATAAGAAAGCCAGACGTGAATCAGTGCTTTTTTATTACTACTGGCAAGCAGGAGGAATTCTGTTTAGGTCAGGGGGACCATTAGGCAGGCATGTGATATTCAAAACTGGAAGAGATCATGGAACGTTTTGAGGATGTAGAGTTGTGTGGATTCAAGGCGTTGGTGGATATCAATACTCCTGTCAGGATCCTGATGCTCCTAACTGGATGAGTTGGTGATGGTTGGTGAGGTAGGAGAGGAGCCAATAGAGGATTGCGTCAGAGGAGCCTATAACGGTTTTCAGAATGTGGATAATTTTTTGGTACTCGCCTCTATTGAAGGATGTAGTGATGCTAAGTAGGATCAGGAGACAGGGGTTCTTCTTGTCAGTGATTAGGATTGCATCATTGAAAGATGGCAGTTTCCCTCCTCCATTGTGGTGAGCAAGCTGAATTTATACTCCTTTAAGGGGTTATTCGTAGTGATCCAATCTTGTAGTTGAATGGAGACGTCTTATCAATCTGATCTCGTTGTTGAATGGGAACTGCATTTTTGTTGATTTTTTTTAATAAAAGGTAAGTGGGTTGTGAAGCAGCATATGTTGATATCATTTGGATCCAGGAAGAACTTTCACAGCAGGAAATGATGTGTCCCTTTTGAGATCATCTGGGAAGGTTGGATAGAGAGAAGTTGACAACATTGAGAAGGTGCAGGAGGGCATCTCCATAAAAAAATTTACGATGGATGACCGTATAATGTCATTTTCACAGGTGGTGTTTTTGAGGTAGTTGATGATGTTGGTAAGTTTGTTTTGCAGAAATAGGTCAAAAGCTGCTGGCTTAGAGGTGAAACTGTGGGAATTTGAAAGCAGGGTGGATTCCTGGCTTGCAGATATTAGTCCTGCTTTTGAGTACACCCTTGTTGAAGAAATAATTGTCAACTCTGCACTTATCAACTGATTGTGGAATTGGTAGGTCTTGCAGGGTGTTAGTGAAGTGTTTTATGGTCTTTAAAAGTGCTTTGTTACCTATTGGTCCCTTCACTGATGATACATTTGTAGAAGGTGAATTTAACTGTGATGATGAGGGATCTGAGAGTAGTAGACTCCTTTAATTTGTGTGAGCTTTTGGGGGGCTTTAATCCATTTCAATGTGTTGTTTCTCTGCATTTGGAGCATTTGGTCTCTGAGAGCTATTTGGAAAACCATTGTATTGAAGGTTTGGATCTGTAGGATTGTCTTTTCGCTGGTGCCGTGGGGTAAATATGATTTTTCGAGGTAGTTTTGCATATTATGAGGAGTTAGTTGACATTTAGGATTTCCTGATGACAGCTGGAGATTTTAATAAATTCTTCATGGGCAACATTCATGAGGATGACTTTGAAGTAGTGCCAAGTTTGTTTAAGGAGGGAGATCATACAATAATTTGCTAAACAATGGTCTCCTGTTTACATTTAGAATTACTCTGTTGTTGTGATGATCAAGTATAGCTAATGCATTTAGTCTGTGCCACTCTAAAGACTTGTTTGTGCATGATCGATTTGGTGTACAAAACTGTCAGGCTACCCAGTGGTACCCCGCTTGCTGCTTTGCCATATCAAGTAGGACACTGTATTCCAGCCATTGTTGGGCGGTACCTCGTTACAGATACCAAGAAGGACATGTTTTGGATGCTGTGCGGCTCGTGGCCACAGAGCCTAATATATGTAATGTATAATTATCATATTGGTTATTAAATTGTCTGAGTGCAATTCAATGACAAATTGGTTCTTGTAAAAAAATATATATTTGTGAGATGTAAACCAAATAAAAACTGGTTAGTGGTAGAAAAACAAAAAACTAAAAACTAAATTTAAAAAAACACATTCAAAAGAAACACCTGGGGATTCCATTCCAAACGCAGTGGGCTTATGATTAAGGAACCCAGAGATATCACACCAAAAATACCTGAGTCTTTACATTATAAATCTAAAGCCATGAGATTCCATCTCATTCACCAAGACATTACGGTTCTCAAACACATATCTGGAGACTGCATAACAAAAGCAACTAGATTCGGAATCAACTCAAACATTTGAAGTCAAAAGTCCCAGAATTTTACAACTAGCACCTAGTGATTGCAAAATATAACTCTGACTTACCAAATCAGAAATTCTGAGAGTGCAGACCAAAAGCCATAAGACCCAAAAAAAAACCCAGTCATTTTAAAGCAAAGGCCCCTACAATTTTAGGCTTCTTTGCAACTTTAGGAAAAATGCTACTTTTCCAACAGTCTATGGCTGGTGAAGAACCAGTTTGGTTTAGCTCTTTTCAAGTGTCCTTCTCAGGCACTCTGCTTTTGTGTAGAGTGATACTTCCTATAGCCGGTAGGACTGTGGCTGGTCCAAAGAAGGAGTCCCCACAACATGAGCACAAAGAAGTGTCAGATCTATGCACCTAGCTGTCCTTAACCATTATAAAGAAGCAATTAGGGACAGAAAAAATGCAGGCCAGGCCTAAAAATATTTTCATCTTAAACAACAGAAACCATAGTTTCACTGTTCGCTCCTACCATCTACCATTGAGCAGAACTAGAGAAAACCTAATCAGCATCCCCTTGCTTCTAAGGTTCTCATAATTGCTAAAAGTAGCCCTGTCTACATACTAGTCTCTTTGTTGTCTGGGTTTTCACCCTCCACCCACAGGAATACAGGCAATGCACATCCTCACCCCCCAACTTGTGACATGCCACAAACAGGGGCATCCAAAATGGGTCCCATTTTGCTTTTGTAATTAATGCCGTGAGCCTCAATTAGGACGAGCATCAGAAGACATATGCTCCAGTAGTTGCAGAATCTCCTTTTCAATGTTTTCATTATTTATCCTGTGTACTCTTTCATGTTGATTATGAGTTTACTGCAGGCTTTGAGTGCAGCCTATACCTCTTGATGTTTCCCTATAATAAGAATCTCTCCTTAATTTCCATTCTCTGCATGTCTCACCTCTATCTGAGCATAGCCTTGTCTTAGTCACATGTTAGTTTGCCTTAATCTCTATTATTATATTTCTCTAAATTGCTCACACCTCGTCTCAAAGATCACAAGCTCTCCTTCAAGGATCATACCAATGGAACCTAACAATACCTAATCTCCTGTAGCCCATCTATTAATACCCCCAGTCACTTGCATGAATTCATATACCCGCGCCTACAAAATATCACACCTAACCCTATTATTGTAATCTACCAAATAGAAACTGGAGTGAATGCATGGAGTGTTTTCCTTAAGTGGACAAGAATAATCCCAAATCCCAGTAAACAACAAACTCCCACCAACTTGGGTTGCTCACCGGTGTGCCACCCAGCGTAAAGAGCTTCAACACCTCATCGGGGGTAATAAGCACTATATAAATGCAATTACAATACAATATAAAACCTGGCCCACACTGATTACTAATACATAACACTCGGCAGCTGGGCATTTGATTGCAGGTTATACAGACAGCATAATCATTTCCTTGCAATGCTGGACACTCACACACTCTATAAAACAAAACTGCTACAGGTCATGTTCATCTCCCAGTATTGTACCAGTCCATGACAATAAACCACCCATCACTAACTGAAGAGTGAGAAATAACTGAAGAGAAATGCCACTGGTCCATGGAGGACTTTAAGTCAGCCTATCACTGCATATCCCAAAAAGCTACACACTCTGACCTCTTCTTGACATCTCACAATGACAATCTCATGTGGGATGACATTACCAAAGTTCATGCCCACAGATCTCTCCAACGTTCCTACCACTAAAATATGCCTGCTCAGGACCATGAACTTTAAGAAGAACATCCCAGAAAGCAGTAACCAAGTGGGCTGTAATCTTTAGAAACACCATAAAGGGACATGCAGAGTGTTGTTCAAAGCTGCTAGGTTACTAAAAAACATCAGCTGTACTCCTCTCTCTCTTTTACACTTCTTCATCCATCACACTGCTAAGCGCTGCATCCCCCAAATACAATAACTTCACCTTGGGGACCATCACGCAAAACATGGAAACACTTCCCACTAGGATCAAAACAAAGACTGCACACTTCAAATCACACATCCATCACAGTTTACACACTACTCGTGTCAGCAAGCACTTTAGCACCAAAACATAGAGGCAGTAAGTGCTATATAAATATTACAATACAATACATATAGTGTAGACAGTAGAACTCAACTCATTATTTCAGAGGTGATCTTTAAAACTGAGACCAATACTCTATGTGCTGCACAGCTGGAAATAGTGCTGTACACCCACCAGATGAGTCCTCCATAACTCCCTACATATATTCTCTAGATTTGGATACCATATACTCCAGGTGTGGCCGCGAGAAATTGAACGTTGGTGTGACTGACATAGAGAATCAGCCTCCGTAGTGTGCCTCAAGAGACGGCCTACAGAATTCGACCCTACACTGCCTCACACGCGCAATCTGGAATGCTTTACTGGGCATTGGCACTCCCACGTCCCGCTGCCCAGTCGCCTTGCTGACCCACGCCTGGG